>NC_140582.1:736635843-739035843 GCF_964204655.1 Triturus cristatus | reverse complement strand
GCAGCTGCAGCCGCCTCCTCCTCCCCCTCTGCCTGAGCACCGAGATATTACTCGCAAATGGCCTCCAGTTTACGGCGCCGGGCCCTGGCTGCCAACTCCTTCCTCATAGGTTTTGGTTGGGAAGGAGTATCTATATCAAGAAAGAAAAAGAACATGTTGTAACCAATACTCTTAGCAAAACAGAAACACAAAATTCATTCATCACATAGTGGCACAGTATCACTAGCAAGCACAGTACATAACATTTGTGATTTTGTGGTAAGTATCTATACTCCTACTTTCTCGGGCTCTAACATTTGTGGGAGTTTCCGACATTATACGTGCACTATGTACTCCAGTGCACACCAGTCGTCTTGTTCTACTTCTTATCTCTAGTTTAGCTAAATAAATTACATAACCTTGTTGTAGCCGGCATGCTAGCTCAGTCAGCTAAGCTTGCACCCAAGAGAAACATGATGCAGACTCATGTTAGTTTTATTTACTACTACTGTCTGCGGGTGGGGAAGCTCATATTTTTGTATTACGGGTGGCACTGGCCATACTCTGTCTGATACATAAGGGCAATTGCTCAATTTCACTTTCACCCTGCCCTGGGTACTACAAAAAGGCTGATTATTTTTCAGATTCAATGATCATTGCTTATATTATAGATGGTAATACGACATCAGGTCAGTAGCGGTCGGTGGTGGGAGTGCTGCCGGGCGGTGACGTGGGAAGGTGCAGGGTGGGGGTAGTAAACTATGGATTACGGACAATCACAGGTAATTAAACAATACATATAAATAAATAAAACACATTTTGTTGCACGCACTGCATCGCATTTGGTGGTGCAGTGCACACAATGAAAATCATTTTATTTATTTTTATGTTTACTTACCTGTATTTGGAAGTAATACATAGTTTACTTCCCACCCACCCTGCCCCTCCCCATGTCACCGCCCACCAGCATAGGGTACTTTGCTTTCATTGATTGTGTAACCAACAGATAGGCCACCCTTTGCAGGCTGGCTGACACAATCGAAAATACATTAGCATAGGTAGGGAGTGGTCCTCGGAATCGGAGGAAGGGGCTTCGGCTCGATAATATATATATATATATATATATATATATATATATATATATATATATATATACATATATATATATATATATATATATATATATAAGATGTGCTTGCAAACTACTGCGAGTCAACTGTATTCTGAAAATGCTACTTATATTCCCCTCCGCTTTGCTACTGTGGTGCAGTTTCTTTTACATTTTCTTCAAAGTAAGACTCTCCAGTGGCAATCTCCACCAATGCTGTCTATTGATGATAGTACATCCAGGCATACATCCATTAAAGTAAATGTCTGTCCTTCTTTTTTTACATATCTCTTACCAAACCTTAGTTGGTTTCACCAACAACCACCCATGCATCTGCTCCTTCCTTGCTGGCCTTGGCTTTGAGTTTGAACCAAACACCGCTGATTCTTGCTATCTAGTACTATCCACCCATACTGTGTCACCCACCCAGGCAGGCATCCTCTTTCACCTTCCACCCATCCTTCAACAACCCATGCATCTGATCTGATTACTATCAGCCACCTATGCATGCTTCCAACATATCATTCTCTGCCAGTCAGTCATATTGTCTTGGTTGGCATTTGTGTAGTGTATTTAGTTTCAGTTTTTGTGTTAGTAGATTTGTATCTATTTGCAATTTGTTTGTGTTTTCTTATTTATATAAAAAAAATCCTAAATGTGATGGGGGTTTGCGTAGAGTGGCGCTTGTCTGGCAGTGTGCGTGGTCTGGCGCTTGGCTGGCGACGTGTTTGGATTGGCGCTTGGCTGGCGGTGTGTTTGTACTGGTGCTTGGCTGGCGGTGTGTTTGTACTGGCACTTGGCTGGCGGTGTGTGTGGACTGGCGCTTGGATGGCAGTGTGGTGTGCATGGACTGGCGCATGGCTGACGGTGTTGTGTGCGAGGATTGGCGCTTGGCCGGTGGTGTGCATGGACTGGCGCTTGGCTAGCGGTGTGCGTGGACTGGCGCTTGGCTGGCGGTGTGTTTGTACTGGCGCTTGGCTGTTGGTGTGCGTTGACTGGTGCTTGGCTGGCAGTGTGCGTGGTCTGGCGCTTGGCTAGCGGTGTGGTGTGTGTGGGCTGGTGCTTGGCTGGCGGTGTGCGTGGACGGGCACATGGCTGACAGTGTGGTGTGCGTGGACTGGCGCTTGGCTGGCGGTGTGCATGGACTGGCGCTTGGCTGGCAGTGTGCGTGGACTGTCGCTTGGCTGGCGGTGTGTTTGTACTGGCACTTGGCTAGCGGTGTGTTTGGACTGGTGGTTGGCTGGCGGTGTGTGTGGGCTTGCGCTTGGCTGGCGGTGTGGTGTGCGTGGACTGGTGCTTGGCTGGCAGTGTGCATGGACTGGCGCTTGGCTGGCGGTGTGGTGTGCGTGGACTGGCGCTTGGCTGGCGGTGTGTGAGTAGTGACTAGCTACTGGTCACTACACACACTTCTAGCCAAACGCCACTCAACGTAATCCGTGAGCTGGTGTGGTTGCTGTGTCAGGAATGTGGGCGTGTGAAAGTGATGGGCCCTTGAATGGCGCTGTCTGCTGGTGTGAGTGTTGTAATGTGCTGGGCCCGTGGCTGGCGTTGTGAATGGTTTTGTATGTGTCACACATATGAAAGGTGTATGAATGGCCTGTAAAGAGGTTGATGCCTTGTCGTGGCTTTACAGCTCAGTCAATGGTTCAGTTTCTCGTCCTTTCAATTAACAGTGCATTTCATTTTTGTGAAATCTCTGATTAATACAACTGTATATACTGAACCATCACTCACCCTCGTGCCAAATGCAACCAGTATGTATGTGTGCTTGAGGTATTGGAGGTTGTGCCTAAAAATGTGTCTTTTCTGTTTTTGTCAAGCAGGGTGTACCTTGTCATTTTTTGTGAATGTTGTAATGTGTTGGTTTTGTGCCTGGTGGTGTAAATGGTCTTGTGTGTATCATGTATGAAAGGTGTGTGAATGGCCTGTAAAGCAGTTGGTGCCTTGAAGTGGCTTTACAGCTCACGAGCTGCGAGTCACTGGTTCAGTTTTTTGTCCATTCAATTATTGACAGTGCATTTCATTTTTGTGAAATCTCTTGTTAATACAATTTTATATACTGAACCATCACTCGCTCTCATGCCAAATCCAACCAGTATGTGTGTGTGCTTGAGGAATAGGTGGTTGTGCTTAAAAATGTGTGTTTTCTGTTTTTGTCAAGCAGGGTGTACCTTGTCCTTTTTTGTGAATGTTGTAATGTGTTGGTTTTGTGCCTGGTGGTGTAAATGGTCTTGTGTGTTTCATGTATGAAAGCTGTGTGAATGGCCTGTAAAGCGGTTGGTGCCTTGGAGTGGCTTTACAGCTCACGCGCTGCTAGTCACTGGTTCAGTTTTTTGTCCATTCAATTATTGACAGTGCATTTCATTTTTGTGAAATCTCTTTTTAACACAATTTTATATACTGAACCATCACTCGCCCTCGTGTCAAATCCAACCAGTATGAGTGGGTGCTTGAGGAATATATGGCTGTGCAGTAATCTTTGTCTGTTTTGTCTCTCTGCCAAGCTGTACATTTAATTTAAAGAATAACATAACAACTCTAGTTTTTGCCGTAAACTAAACACCCATAGGAGTGCATGGTGATGTCTCTCTTGTGGATCCCAACAAGTTATCTTACCCACAATGTCCTGCAAACCTCAAAATGTGACTGTGACATTTTCCTTGCATTATTGTGCCCAAATTTTCACACGGCGGAAAGTAACAACAAATTTCCAACCCCCCAGCATTTCTACAAGTATCCCAATAGAAATAGTACCTCACTTGTATGGGTGGGCCAAGTACCCGTGGCAGGGAAGGGCCCAAAATCTATTGAGGCAACATCAAAATTACCTGGTTTTGCATGGGGGTCGCATGAGTTTTTGGCCCGGGGATCGGCATCCATCTAGGGAAACCTACCTAATCCACACATTTCTGAAAACTAGACACTCGGGGGCTTCCAGGGAGGTATGGCTTTTTTCACACATTTTTGTGTGGGAAAGTTGTGGCATCAGCGGGCTCACGGAAATTTCCCACCACCCAGCGTTCCCCCAGGTCTCCCGATAAAAATGGTGCCTCAATTGTGTGGGAGGGCCAAGTACCCACGACAGGCAAGGGCCCAAAACGTTGCGTTTTGCACCTTATCCTGTCACGGGCACTACGCCGACCCAAACAAGTAAGGTACAATTTTTCTCGTAAGACTTTGGGGAACGCGGGGTTGGTGGAAATTTGTGAACCCACGCAGATTCCAGAACTTTCCACCACAGAAATGTGGGGAAAATGTGTTTTTTTTACAGTTTTTTAGGTTTGCAAGGGATTCTGTGTAACAGAACCTGGTGGGAGGCAGTCAATTCACCACATCCTGGATTCCCCTGGGTGTCTAGTTTTCAAAAATGTATAGGTTTCCTAGGTTTCCCTAGGTGCCGGCAGCGCTAAGGTTAAAAAACTACAGCTAGGCACTTTGCCAAAAAAAGGGTCATTTTTCCCTGCAAAATTGATTTTTGACCACGTTGCGTTTTGCTCCGTTTCCTGTTGCGGGCACTAGGCCGACCCACACAAGTGAGGTACCATTTTTCTTGGAAGACTTTGGGGAACGCGGGGAGGGTGGAAGTTTGTGGATCCACGCAGATGCCAAAACTTTCCATCACAGAAATGTGGGGAAAATGTGTTTTTTTCCACAATATTTTAGGTTTGCAAGGGATTCTGGGTAAGAGAACCTGGTGGGAGGCAGCTAAGTCACCCCATCCTGGATTCCCCTGGGTGTCTAGTTTTAAAAAATATTTAGGTTTGCTAAGTTTCTCTAGGTCCCGGCAGACCTATGGTTAAAAAATGACAGCTAGGCACTTTGCCAAAAAAGGGTCATTTTTCACTGCGAAATTGAGGGGTGACTACGTTGCGTTTTACGCTCTTTCCTGTCGCAGACACTAGGCCGACCCACAGAAGTGAGGTACCATTTTTCTCGTAAGACTTCGGGGAACACAGGGCGGGTAGAAATTTAAGGATCCAAGCAGATTCCAGAACTTTCCACCACAGAAATGTGGGGAAAATGTGTTTTTTTGGACAATCTTAAGGTTTGCAAGGGATTCTGGGTAACAGAACCTGTGGGGAAGCTGTAAAGTCACGCCATCCTGGATTCCCCTGGGTGTCTAGTTTTCAAAAATGTATAGGTTTGATAAGTTTCCCTAGGTGCCGGCAGAGCTAGTGTTAAAAAACCACAGCTAGACACTTCGCAAAAAAAGGGTAAATTTTTATTGTGAAAATGTTGTGTGTTCACGTTGGGTTTTGAGCCATTTCCTGCCATTGGCACTATGCCTACCCACACAAGTGAGGTACCATTTGTATCGGGAGACTTAGGGTAATTCAGATTTGTAAAGCAACTGTTATTACCTATTGAATTTTGATGCCTTTCTGCTTTCCCAATGAAAGACATTGTGTAAAAAAGAAGTCATTTTGAAAAATGACCGATAATTCTCATGCTAGTATGAGAATTCCCAATTACGAAAATTTGCAAATATGTACTATTTCTAAACTCTATAATTTGTTCCCATTTCAGAAATTCATAGGTGTCTTTCATCCCGATTTTTCCATGTATACATTTTTCCACAATAATTGCTATATACCCAGAACATAATAAAAAACCATTGCAAATTGCTGCTCAATTTTTGACTTTGGGTTCGTCGGGTTCTTGGTGAACCTACAAGTCCTATATATCCCCACAACCAGGAAGGTCCAGCAGATGAAACAGTATATTGCTTTCAAAGGGCTGTCATAATTAGAAGTTACAGATGAAAACGTTGACACAAAAGGCTATTTTTTTCAACTAATTTTCAATTTTTCTGAAAACTAGACACTCGGGGCCTTCCAGGGAGGTATGGCTTTTTTCACACATTTTTGTGTGGGAAAGTTGTGGCATCAGCGGGCTCACGGAAATTTCCCACCACCCAGCGTCCCCCAGGTCTCCCGATAAAAATGGTGCCTCAATTGTGTGGGAGGGCCAAGTACCCACGACAGGCAAGGGCCCAAAACGTTGCGTTTTGCACCTTATCCTGTCACGGGCACTAGGCCGACCCAAACAAGTAAGGTACCATTTTTCTCGTAAGACTTTGGGGAACGCGGGGTTGGTGGAAATTTGTGAACCCACGCAGATTCCAGAACTTTCCACCACAGAAATGTGGGGAAAATGTGTTTTTTTTACAGTTTTTTAGGTTTGCAAGGGATTCTGTGTAACAGAACCTGGTGGGAGGCAGTCAATTCACCACATCCTGGATTCCCCTGGGTGTCTAGTTTTCAAAAATGTATAGGTTTCCTAGGTTTCCCTAGGTGCCGGCAGCGCTAAGGTTAAAAAACTACAGCTAGGCACTTTGCCAAAAAAAGGGTCATTTTTCCCTGCAAAATTGATTTTTGACCACGTTGCGTTTTGCTCCGTTTCCTGTTGCGGGCACTAGGCCGACCCACACAAGTGAGGTACCATTTTTCTTGGAAGACTTTGGGGAACGCGGGGAGGGTGGAAGTTTGTGGATCCACGCAGATGCCAAAACTTTCCATCACAGAAATGTGGGGAAAATGTGTTTTTTTCCACAATATTTTAGGTTTGCAAGGGATTCTGGGTAAGAGAACCTGGTGGGAGGCAGCTAAGTCACCCCATCCTGGATTCCCCTGCGTGTCTAGTTTTAAAAAATATTTAGGTTTGCTAAGTTTCTCTAGGTCCCGGCAGACCTATGGTTAAAAAATGACAGCTAGGCACTTTGCCAAAAAAGGGTCATTTTTCACTGCGAAATTGAGGGGTGACTACGTTGCGTTTTACGCTCTTTCCTGTCGCAGACACTAGGCCGACCCACAGAAGTGAGGTACCATTTTTCTCGTAAGACTTCGGGGAACACAGGGCGGGTAGAAATTTAAGGATCCAAGCAGATTCCAGAACTTTCCACCACAGAAATGTGGGGAAAATGTGTTTTTTTGGACAATCTTAAGGTTTGCAAGGGATTCTGGGTAACAGAACCTGTGGGGAAGCTGTAAAGTCACGCCATCCTGGATTCCCCTGGGTGTCTAGTTTTCAAAAATGTATAGGTTTGATAAGTTTCCCTAGGTGCCGGCAGAGCTAGTGTTAAAAAACCACAGCAAGACACTTCGCAAAAAAAGGGTAAATTTTTATTGTGAAAATGTCGTGTGTTCACGTTGGGTTTTGAGCCATTTCCTGCCATTGGCACTATGCCTACCCACACAAGTGAGGTACCATTTGTATCGGGAGACTTAGGGTAATTCAGATTTGTAAAGCAACTGTTATTACCTATTGAATTTTGATGCCTTTCTGCTTTCCCAATGAAAGACATTGTGTAAAAAAGAAGTCATTTTGAAAAATGACCGATAATTCTCATGCTAGTATGAGATTTCCCAATTACGAAAATTTGCAAATATGTACTATTTCTAAACTCTATAATTTGTTCCCAATTCAGAAATTCATAGGTGTCTTTCATACCGATTTTTCCATGTATACATTTTTCCACAATAATTGCTATATACCCAGAACATAATAAAAAACCATTGCAAATTGCTGCTCAATTTTTGACTTTGGGTTCGTCGGGTTCTTGGTGAACCTACAAGTCCTATATATCCCCACAACCAGGAAGGTCCAGCAGATGAAACAGTATATTGCTTTCAAAGGGCTGTCATAATTAGAAGAAGTTACAGATGAAAACGTTGACACAAAAGGCTGTTTTTTTCAACTAATTTTGTGGATCCACGCTGATTCCAGAACTTTCCACCACAGAAATGTGGGGGAAATTTGATTTTTTGGACAATTACTTAGGTTTGCAAGGGATTCTGGGTAACATAACCTGGTGGGAGGCAGTCAAGTCTCCCTATCCTGGATTCCCCTGGGTGTCTAGTTTAAAAAAAATTATAGGTTTGCTAGGTTTCCCTAGGTGCCAGCAGAGCTAAGGTTCAAAAACTACAGCTAGGCACTTTGCCAAAAAAGGGTCATTTTTCCCTGCAAAATTGATTTGTAACCACGTTGCGTTTTGCTCCGTTTCCTGTCGCGGGCACTAGGCCGACCCACACAAGTGAAGTATCATTTTTCTCGGAAGACTTTGGGGAACGCGGGGTGGGTGGAAATTTAAGGATCCACGCAGATTCCAGAACTTTCCACCACAGAAATGTGTTTTTTTTGACAATTTTTAGGTTTGCAATGGATTCTGGGTAACAGAACCTGGTGGGAGGCTGTCAAGTCACCTCATCCTGGATTCCCCTGGGTGTCTAGTTTTAAAAAATGTATAGGTTTGATAAGTTTCCCTAGGTGCCGGCAGAGCTAGTGTTCAAAAACTACAGCTAGACACTTGGCAAAAAAAGGGTAAATTTTCATTGTGAAAATGTGGTGTGTTCACATTGGGTTTTGAGCCATTTCCTGTCATTGGCACTATGCCTACCCACACAAGTGAGGTACCATTTTTATCGGGACACTTAGGGTAATTCAGATTTGTAAAGCAACTGTTATTACCTATTGATTTTTGATGCATTTCTGCCTTCCCAATGAAAGACATTGTGTAAAAAAGAAGTCATTTTGAAAAATGACCGATAATTCTCATGCTAGTATGAGTATTCCCAATTTCGAAAATGTGCAAATATGGACTGTTTCTAAACTCTATAATTTTTTCCCATTTCAGAAATTCATAGGTGTCATTCATACCGATTTTTCCATGTATACATTTTTCCACAATAATTGCTATATACCCAGAACATAATAAAAAACCATTGCAAATTGCTGCTCAAATTTTGACTTTGGGTTCGTCGGGTTCTTGGTAAACCTACAAGTCCTATATATCCCCACAACCAGGAATGTCCAGCGGATGTAACGGTATATTGCTTTCAAAGGGCTGTCATAATTAGAAGTTACAGATGAAAACGTTGACACAAAAGGCAATTTTTTTCAACTAATTTTCAATTTTTCCTATACTTAACTGTTAGTTTCTATAAAGAAACCTTGATGGATCTACACAAATGACCCCTTGCTGAATTCAGAATTGTATCTACTTTTCTAAAATGTAGAGCTTTCCAGGATCCATTATTGCTTTCACACCCATTTCTACCATTAACTGGAAGGAGGTTGAAAGCACAAAAAATAGCAAAAATAGGCTATGTCCCAGAAAAATGCCAAAACTGTGTAAAAAATGTTGGTTTTCTGACACAAGTCTGTCATTCCCTAAAAGCTGGGGAAATGGTGATTTCAGCCCCACAAACCATTTTTTGATACCATTTGCAGAGAATAACCCAGACACTTTCATTTGCAGCCCGTATTTCCCATTTTTCCCAGAAAAAAACAAGTTTGCTGTATTTTGGCTAATTTCTGGGACCCCTCCAGGGGAATCCACAAACTCTGGATACCTTTAGAATCCCCATGATGTTGGAAGAAAAGGACGCAAATTTGGCATGGATACCTTATGTGGTCAAAAAGTTACAGGGGCCTAAGCACGCACTACCCCAAATAGCCCAAAAAAGGCTTAGCACAGGGGGGGAAAAGGCCTAGCTGCGAAGGGGTTAACCTGGATCATTGCAAATGTAGAGAGGCGATTTACCAATTGCAACTGTTGAACAGCAATTAAATATGTTAGAGGATGGAATCCTTCCTTAAAGCTGTAGTGGGATGCAGTAAATCAATGGAAGGCTAACATGGTTTTCAACTATGGAACTGTTATTTGTACTAGTTTTAACTATTTGGGCCGCTGTTTTACAGTTTTAAATTAGAGCCATTTTAGGTTTAAGATATGGCCAGCCAACTGTATTCTATTATATGTGTTTTTAAGATGTGGATTTTGCTATATCAACGGGTTGATTCATTTTGTTATTTGAATTTAAATGTCATGCACTTTCTTTTATGGCCTTTTATGGGTGAATAAAGATTTATTGAATTTAATTGACTAAAATAAAAAATATTTACGCAAAAATTACTCCTTTTTTGTGGTCATTCTAATTTTTTGAGGACTAATACTGCTGTTTTTTAACTGGTAGCTGTGGCACTTATGTCTAATTCTCGGTGTATATACTCTGACCTATAAAATATGGTCAAATTGGCTAACTCCAAATTGGCACCTTAATATCTCAGTAAGGACACAGTATATGTTGTAGAAAATTCATCAATCGCATGGAAAAGTCAAAATATCAACTATGGTCTTCTGCACATGTGTGCCTTCTACTAGGCTAAAAAAGAGACATGTCTACAGGCCTACCTGTGTAACCTGACTCCTACAGCTTTAAATCTGCAGCCGTCAGGAAAGACTCTCTACATAAGCCTTGTAGCCCTCAAGATATTGTGTCTAGTATTTAAAAGTGGTACCTACAAGAATTAAATATTGCTGTATGTCTAAAATACCCTTTAAAATTAGTTTTCACATTTAACAAACGTAAATCTCCTATGAGAAAAAGTAAAGTTTAGAATAAAATCATAGCTCTGCTAACTCTACTTTGGGGCAAGGTAGCGGAACATATTTAGACACTATTCATAATGTTTATTAAAATCCAATTTAGTGGTTAAGTTAGACTTGTAATAAATACTTATGGAAAGTGACTTTTAAAAAAATAGGGGCATATTCTCAAGGATCAATTCTAGAGTTATTGGCACTTTAGCGCAGCCAAAGTCGCGATAAATTTAACGCCCCATTCACAAGCTGGTGCTAACAGCCCATATCACCAGTTTACCTGCGATAGCAGTCGCAAAAAACATCAAACACAGATGATCCCGGCAACTAACGCTTATGAGATGCAGAGTAGGTGTTCCCGAGCAAAAAGCCACAACAACACTACTCCACAACATTATCAACGACCAGCCAGATTGCCGATAAGATCACAAAACATGCGATAAGGCATGTTAGCAGCAGGATTTTAACACCAGCTCTGACCTGGTGTAAAGTCGGACTCCAACCTGCAGCATCCAAGGGAGTACAGCCCATAGTCAAACATGAAGAACAACAGATGCACCCAAGCAACCGAACCTGCAGCTCGGAGCTCCAAAAGGGCAACAACACCCACCGCCACCACCCCCAGGACCCCACCCCCGCACCCCCTTTGGACATAGAGAATGCACATCAACTCCACGAAACCATGAACCAAACAAATCGCCTGAAGTCGCACAATCACAACACCTAACATACAGGTGAGGCCAGAAAAAGGGAAATCATACATTCATATCATATAATCCAAATAAAACATTTATTACAGATTTTTAAAAAAAAACAATTCTGAAGAAGCATGGCGAGTCTCCTCTGGACATTCTGTAAGTCACAGCCTGCAAGACAGAAATACAGATAAGAAGGTAAGTCATGCGCCCATAAAAGTACAGAGAGAGAGAGAGAGAGAGAGAGTGAAAGAGAGAGAGAGAGAGAGAGGGGGGGAGAGAGGGAGATAGAAAGAGAGATAGAGAGGGAGAGAGAAAGAGAGGGAGAGAGAAAGAGAGGGAGAGAGAGAGAGAGAGGGAGAAAGAGGGAGAGAGAAAGAGAGAGAAAGAGAGGGAGAGAAAGAGAGGAAGAGAGAGAGAGAGAAAGAGAGAGAAAGAGAGGGAGAGAAAGAGAGGGAGAGAGAAAGAGAGAGAAAGAGAGAGAGGGAGAGAGTGTGCAGACACTGCGGACCCAGGCCTCACTGCTCACCTGCTGCCACTGGTGTGTCTCCAACCACGTGCCGGTATACACAGCAGTCTCCCAGGTCCCTTATCTGAAACAGCTCACAGAGACAAGAATGGCAGAGTCCATACAGTTGCACACGCCATCATCCCTTGCACGCCCCTGCGCACACAGGCTGCTGCACCCCACGCCCTTCCGCCGCCCAGAAGTGATTGCCTTCCCCTGCTCAACCAGGCTTCACTGCTCACCTTCCGACACCGTTGTGTCTCCAAGAAGGCACACCACGTACCGGTGGGAGCACCAAGTCCGGGGCCCAAGACCATTTCAGCCTCCACATCATGCAGCCCCACACCGCGGGCCACCAGATCACACACTTGATTCTGTGTCTTGATTACGCAATGGCAGAGACCATATCAGTGCACAAGGTATCATCGCAGGCTGCACACTTGCTCAGCCCTATTGGTGCCACTAACTCTGTGAACCGCGAGTCAACGCCACGTGACGGCAGGCCCACACTGTCCGCTGGCTCAGGCCTACACTGCAGTCCATCAGGTGCACACTAATCCCCACCAGTCCGGACCACCAGGACGGCGCATCATTGCAGGCTTCACACCCGTTCAGCAGTTCAGGTGCCCCTATCTCACTGCACCGCAAGACACTGTCCCGCGGTAGTGTGCCTGTGCCTACCCCAGTGAATCCAGTTGCTCCAAGTCTGTGCACCGCAAGCCATGGACCCTTTATGATTGAGTCTCATGTTGCGGATGCCATCATGTCATCCCCGGCACTGTGCAATGTGCTGTGGCAGGGCCCTAGGCCCTCATGCATAAATGAGAACCACACGGAGACACCCAGTTACAGAGTGGAAATGGTGTCCAGCACGTGTGCCAGGCCCTTTATATTGGCAGGGTCACGTGTCCTGTGACGGGTGTGCTGGATGGGTGTGGTGTGGGTGTAAACCAGCTGTGAGGGAGTGGCTGTGGCATGCTGACAACTAGACCTGTGAGCAGCAGATACCTACAGGGAAGACCTGGGACATGTAGCGTGGTCGTCCCCCCCTGTGAGCGTAAGCAGAGTGGGCTGTCCTGGCATATGCCAGTCCAGCATAAGGGTGTGAACAATGACCCCAGGGCGCTGGGCATGGTCCAGTCCTGTGCTGGACAAGGAAGTAACTAATGTGTGTGTCCCCATTGTAGTATCGGTGCCTCCCGTGCCCCAATTGGCAATGTGTCACCCGTGACCCAAGTCCCACAACATGAGCAACATGGACGTAAGGGGGAATCACTGACCCTACATTCATCTGTACTTCCACACTTGAAAGATCATAGTCATGACACATCGGTGTGACCACGAATGTTTATTGCACAATCAGTGGAGTTTTGAAGCCGGAGCAGTACAGGGCCATGCAAACCCCACTTCACATTGTTGGCCCGTGTAGAGCCAGCCAGAGTCCTTCACGGAATGACAGGTACATCAGAAGAGGAGGAGTTCAGTCCGTAGTCTGATAGCTGTGTCATTGGTGACCCAACAGAATATGACAGTCCATGTCAAGGTCCAAGGTGAGTGTTCCAGAGCACATCGGGGGACAGTGGAAGGGGATGATGCAGAGGGCCGAACCAAGCAGAAACAGGCCATAGGGCAGAGATGAATGCTACCGCTTCCTTCTCACCACCATGGCAGATTCATCCGCATCTTCATCCTCTGCTGTTTCATATGCCTCACATGTGGGTGGTGGTGTTCTGTCTCCAGCACTGTGTGGCAGTGACACCTCAGGGGCCGGATGGAATGTGTGCCGCACTGTGTGGCACTGTCACGTCAGGGGCCGGAGGTGAAATGTGTGCCACTCTGTGTGGCATTGACACATCAGGAGCCGGGGATGTGGATGGAGAGATAGCAGCAGCATGCATCAGCACCAGGCCTTGTGGCAGCAATGCCATGAGGAGGGTCTTTATGGCATTGAGGGACCCAGCTACCTCTCGCTGGTGTGCAGCCTTGGTAGCCACTCTTTACACACACGTCTGCTCCATGTTCTCCATGAGCATCTGCATGAGTCCCAACTCCCGGGCGAGCTTGCTGGAGCCACTCTGACTAGATAGTCGTTCTTGTCTCAGAGTCAGGACTCTGGCAATGTCAGCCATGGTTCGTTGGAGGGCATGGAGCGGACTGTGGGTGTCTGTTAGGGACTGATGGGACTTAGACACCCAGATATGGCCTCTAGTTTGCCTGCCATGCGGTTGAACCCCACCTACACCTGTTCAGCCAGCTTCTCATGGCACCCCAACACACGGCATTGGAAGGCCATGTGTTCATCATGGGGGTCCTGGGAGCCTCCTTGGTGGTGGATGCTGCTGTGCTGCCTGCTGTGTGTTCTGTGCAGGGGGTGGGTTGTCCTCGTAGCAGCTGGGCTGCCCTGCTCCTGGAAGTCGGCTGCGGAGGCTGTCCAGGAGCTGTTGGAGGGTGTCGGAGTCAAAGGTGTGGTGGTCCTCTTCGTCATCGGAGAAGAGAGGTTGGGACTGCTCTGCAGGAGGTGTTGAATTTCTCTCTGCAATGTGAAGGGGAGATGCAGTTTAACATTGTGTTCACATGTATGTTAACACATTGTGCATGTTTACATTCAGACTGAATGACAGTGTACATTGTGACTGTTTGTGGGGAGCTGTCTATATGACAATGGACATTTCAACAACATCACTGATGTGTGTTTGTACTTGTACATTGTCAACTCACTTTTCCCTGCGATGCCATATGTGATTGGCCAGTTTCTGCACACAAGACGCAACAGTTGTGTCCTCTGTTCTGTTGTGGACGTGTTGTGGATTGTGCCACATCGTTGTCAATGTTGATGTGCTCTGCATATGATGTGTGTGTGCCGCATTTTGGGGGAGTCGCCCCTGCAGCTCTGATTTGGCTGCCCCTTATCCCTTACGTGCGGTGTGTCTCTGACTTCTGTGTTTATACAGTGCTGAGATGTTGCATACTTGGGTGCATTGGTCGCTTGGTGGGAGTTGGGGGTCTGGGGCATGGTTTGTCTGCTTGTCTACTTGTTCATTGTGCCCATCTCCCTCCGTCCCCCCAGTTCCTGGTCGTTACTCATCCTGTTGCTTTTTTGTCCGGTCATGTTGAGCAGTGTCCGGGCCCCCAACTCCTGCCACCGTCTCTCCACTGATGACTGTGGACACCATTTCCTCCATCTCGTCCCGCTCCTCCTGTGGCGATGGACTCCCACCTTCAGTCAGCATTGCTGCCTACCGGTTGTTTGCGAGTTTCTGCTTGGTTTTGCGTTTGACATCATTCCAGCACCTCGTGACCTCTTCCATTGTCCTCTTCAGCACTCCAACTGCATTCACCTTGTCCACAATGGTCTGCCATATTCCATTTTTGGTTCCCAGTTTCATAGTGGAGTTGACGAACAGTAATTGATGGTGTTCTATCACCTCCATTATCAGGATCCTGATTTCCTGCAGACTGAACCTTTTCTTCCTACTCTTCTTGTCCTTGCCCTTCCCTGACCCCGAAGTCCCAGGCTGGTCCTCCGGGGGGCTTGTGGGGTTCTGGTTGTCCTCTGCACTTGCTCCGGCTACCTCCATTGGGCTTCGCTGTTGTTTGGCTTTTGTCGGTGGTTTTTTTCCGACTTTTATGGTGCTTTTTCCAGCATGGCGCTCAGGAATTGCAGGCCAGTTTTTCCCTGATTTTTGTATCGCGATTGGCCTTGTCGCAGCTTTTTTTGCGTTTGTGTTTCGCATTTTTGAGGCGTCGTGTTGACTTTATCACGGTCAGTTGACGCGTGAACGTGGGACTATCGCATGGTGCCGCCGGGTTGAGAATACCACGTTAACACAGAGTTATTTTCCCGCGATAGACTGCGATGTGAAGAGTTGCATTAAGCTGATTTTGCGGTAGTTATCACACCTTCTTGAGAATATCCCCATAGACAATGTCTGACTGCAACTCGTGGCATTGGACGGAGGAAGAGAAGCAGAGAAGGGTTCACGAACTTCAGTAACTTGAAACGGATCAGGGTTAGGCCTGCACAATTATTGCTAAGTGTAAATTGAGACCTCGGGAAGAGAGGCCTTTTGTCTGCTAGGCTCGCTGTAACCAGTTTTGCACTAGCCCAGAGATAAGGGAAGAAGGTATTCAAACCAATTTGGTATAACTGAGGAGGTGGGGTTGCTCCTTTTCCTAAACACACCTTGGCTGGTACACAAATTCCCTTCACGTGTAAAAAGATTCTGCCCTGCAAATGTGGAAAGGGTTGGTCCTAGGAACTTTTTTCTCATTAGTCAGGTGAGTATGCAGGGGTCACCACTGCAACCGGCTTGTGAATTTTGCAAAAGTGGCACCTCACCCGCAGTTCATTAGAACACTTTCTGAACCTTCAGAAGAATGGAAGAGGACCGCACCTCCTGTTTGACCTGTGTGGAGACCTGAAGGGCTAAACCTGCAACAGTTTGTACTCAAGGTTAAAAAGTTGGCTCCAAAATTCAGTTGGCTGACCTCCTTTGTTGCTACAGGTACACAGCAAGTTGCAAAAGGCCTTTTTTTAAGTGCCCATCTGACCAGTAGCAACTGAACCTCCACTGGACTTTGCAGGTGGTCTCTGCTGAAGTGTGCCCTAGCCATTAAGAGCTATATCTGAGGCCTTGGCAGTCTTAGAAGTGAGCAAAAGAAGCTGTTTCAGTAACTCAGAAAAGTTGGCCATCCAAGACCATCCGAGCATCAGTTGGACCTTGCATTAAAGTTACTCGATTTCAAGGGGACCTCTTCAGATACTGCTTAAGGCTTGCCTCATAGGAGGATTTAGAATGCTATAGAAAAAGATTAAGTCCAAAGGTAGAAATCTTTACCGGGCAAAATCAGAAGAATTATTCACCTAACGTGAGTACTTCACCCCAATTATTGAAACTATGCTTTACCTCAGCAAGTTTGTGGTCTTATTCTTTTGGTGGACACCCATCCTTCCAAATTAATAATCCACTTACTTGCAATGATGTACAGCAAGATAGATTGAACCAATTCAACTAAATACTGTCTGAAGAGGGGAGTGATAATAGAGTAGCGAAAACTGTCTGAGGTAAAGGAAGAAAACTGCCCTTCATATGTGTTGGTGAGTAGTGGAGGGTAAAATGAAAAGTTAACGCGAGAGTGCACTAAAAGAGTTTTTAGTTTTTTTACGGAAAGGCACATATTTTTCCTGGCATCTCAAATTCTCAGGTAGCAAGTTCCACAGTGATGAACCATGCCAGGAAAATGATTTCAACACATGCTCTTAAAATGTTAATCTTGTTGATTTGACGCAAAGTACTTGGGGCCAGAAATACTGATATACTGGTCTCAAAAAGTAGTCACTAATTTCAACTGTATTGTTAGGAATGGGATTTCTGGTTGGCTAGGGCATGCGCCTAAGCCAGGCAGAAACCACCACTCCAGTCAGGCCAAGGGAGTTACACGATGAAGATAACCCCTGCTTACCCCCTTCGTAGCTTGGCACGAGTAGTCAGGCTTATTCCAGAGGTAATGTGTAAAGCGTTTATGCAACACACTCACACAGCAGCGACACACTAGGCACACCACAGAAGAAACTCCACACAAGGTTATATAATAAATAGCCTTTGTGTTACTCGTAAACACATTAGATCACAATCTCAAATATACACTGTGCCAACTGGCACTAGGTAATACTTTACAGGGGACATATATACATGACAGGGCCAATCGGGCCACTGTCGGAACCATTAGAAAGCACAAGTGGTAAATATGAAACAACCAGCAACTACTGGTAAAATACTGTACTCAGTATTATCACATTAGGCATACACACATTATGCATCACATTAAGCATAAACACATTATGCATCCAATTAGGTCAGGCATAAACCACCTTAGGCATATATCCTAAATTAGCAGTGCACCTCAGTGGCACTTAGCATAAATACATTATGCACCACAAACGTATCATGCCCCTTAGGGATAAAACTGAACCCTAGGCAATAGCTCAATATGGTATGGCCTAGACACGAACAGTAGTTCACATAGCAATCTCAGTGTGCACACATTGTCGTCATCCCCAAGTCAGGACACTCTCCAGCGGGTGCCCGGTCCTGGGCTCGCTCCGCAATGCCCCTTTCCAATTGAGGGCTTTCCCAACTTGGTTCCCCACTTCACGAGGCTTCCGCTAGCCCCTTAGTGGCCGTTGCAGCCAGAACAAAGTCCATAATGCGAGGGAGAGGCAGGGATGCAACTCAGCCCGTTCTTCTCAACGAATTCCCCCGATGCTGTGACTCTCGTGGGGGGGGCAGCTTCCCACTGCCACCCGGGGCAGCTGCTCTGCACGTACGGAAAGGTTAAAAAGCGGGCACTGCCACTATTGTGTGTAAACCTCTCGGTGCAACTCCCAGTCACCAACCGGGTGCGGTCTCAGCCCCACTCACTGGGGCTTCTCTTGACTCCTTCAGTCCTCCTTTGGTGGCACAAGCACAGGGGCATGTTCTCTGTGCACTACTGTACACCAGCGGCATCCCAGCCACAGCCCAGGCGGGCTCACAAGGCTCGCCTCCTTCTCACGCTCAGGGCGCCTCCCACAACCAGGCCACAGCCGCCTGGCTTCCGGACAGCCTCTCCATCTCGCTTGTGGGTCCTGCCCACCTTCAGGCGTCAACGCTGCCTGACTTCTTCTTTGGCTTCCCTTGGCCAGCCTGGCCCACAACCAGGTGCCATCTCGCTTCCTCCAGCCCCACCCACAGTCAGGCAGGCACTTGCCTGACTTCCTGGAGCAACGTCTCCGCAACTTCTGGGTGGGCCAAAAGGAACGGGAACGTGCCCACAGCGTGCTGACGGTGTTTTTAGCGGAGGGCCCGCTCCTCGGGCCCGGGGCTAATTTCAGCCCTCCACTCGGCGTCTTCTCAAAGAGGGGAATCAACAACATGCTCTTCTCTGCAGGGTCGGTAATTAGGGAAAACGAGCAGCGATGGACCAAAGGGGTGCCAAACACAGGAGCAGTCCTCTCCTTCAGTCCCAGAGTCACACAGGGCAGAGCTGGGCCTTGGCAGGCCAGCACGCAGGGCCTCCCAGTAGAGGGCAGCCCTTCCAGGCACCAGGGCCATTTCTAGGTGTTTTGCCACCCTAGGCGAGAATTGAAAAATGCTCCCCTCCCTTTTACTACCATTACTCTCTGCCCCTGTTATCCAGGCTAGAAATATTAATGCAATAGATATAAAAGAATTTGTATTCAACATTAAACAATAAAACACATCAACAATAGTACTGAAGTAGAACAGGTTTACATATGTATAATGGGATTTTTTTCTTCAAACCTAGGCAAGCTCTGTATATAATAGCACTTAAACATATTCCAGGGCTTCAGCTCAACGCAGCCCTTCATTTCTCCAGCCACTTGGCTTCTGAGAGCAGAGTCTAAATTGTGACAAACTCCGGGATGGTGGTGGCATGTGAACGTGTACCCACGGGGACACGCTGGGACCACAAATTATTTTCACCGGGGACAGACGATATTTTAAAGGCTGACATTGTCTTACGGTTCAAGGATGTTGTCATTTTTTGGACATTCCAACTGTGGAGTGATAAGGAGAATGTCAGATGTAAAATTATGGCGTCCCCTAAGAAGAAGAAACATGTGAGAGGTGCAAGGTGAGAGGATAGCAGGTGATTTAATTTATGAAACAGATAGTGATAGAATGCCCTATATTCTCGGCTGTTTAAGCATCTAAGTGACAAAGAGGATTGCATACTGCCAAACTACTTCCGTTACCTGACCCACATATGGTAGTAGCTTTACCTCGGATTGCTACGATTATTTGTTATTGCAGTCTCACACACAAGAGTATTCATTTGAATCTTTCAGCTGTGGGAGCTCCCTATCGGATCTATCCACATCAGAGCCATGGTATTACGTTGAAATCTTAGACCACAATATTTAGAAAACCGTGGGGCATATTTGCAAGCCTGTATCGCCACAGGAATGTCACTTTTTATGACGTTCCTGTAGCGATAGTGGCTTCGCCTTATTTACAAGGCAGCGACAGCGTTAAGCCACTTAATGCTGCCTTGTAAATAAGGTCTCTCTTACAGTATGACGGGCTGGGCAGACGTATCCCCCTCTGAAATGTCGTCCCTTCTCTGCAATGTTGTTATGTTCACATTTCTCCATAGGGTCTGCTTATGAATTGCACACCAGCAATTTCCACTGTCAGTCTCCCCTCCCCTCCACTCCACTATCCACACTCCCTGGGGTCAGCACTTGAAATTGTAGTGAGCGGAATGGACGGAGATCCCCTGGAACGTAGAGCTGAATAAATCGGAGCAGACATTTGTGTAGTTCTCAAATCGCCACATCTCTTAATTTTTTCTAATTAGGAACTTTCTATTTAGGTATTATTTCTCGGTGAATCTGATATTTTGATTTAAAAACTGTCTATGTGTGACACAGACGGAAAGCCTTCAAATTGGCAGTAAACTGCCCTGAAATGTGAGACTATCGGAAGAATGCGAGCAGGTGTATATTCCAATCGTTTTTTCACAGAGGAGGACAGACACTGTTTTTGTATTTTTTTCATACATTACTCCAGATTTATTCATTCCGAATCCTTAGCTATTGATTGGCATTAAGGGGATTCCCAAACTCGTGTTTTTTGCCGCCCTCCCCATTTTGGTGTCATAGGCGGCCGCCTAGGCTTGCCTAATGGTAGAAACGGCACTGCCTACAGCCCCCCTCAGTCAGCAGTTGGGTCCTGCGGCAGTTCGTCCTGGTGCCCAGCAGTCCTTCCTTCAGGTCCAAGGAAGCACCCAAAACATCACATCCTCATGAGGTCACAACCCCAATATTTATATTAAATTTCCCCTTTGTTCTGCCCTGGCACAGGGCTTGGAGAACCAGTCCCAACTGGTTCTGGTGGGTAATGAAGCACTTTGTTTACCGTGCTTCTATTCCCCTTTGTCAGGTAGGGACTCGGTCATCAGACACACCACAGGGGGGCGGAGCCAGCATTGTATAAGGCAGGCACAGACCTTTTCAGGGTCAGGGGACTTCTCCCCCACTACTCCAAATGCAGATCCACCTATTCAGCCTAGCGCTGACTCATTCTGCCCCTCTGGAGCCACACACCACACCACACCAGCCCCTGTCACTCCAGAGCCAGACATTCAATACACATCAGGCAGGCACAGACACATAGAACACATAAATGCCAGCTTCTAAAAGTGGCATTTCTAAAATAGTGCTAATAAGTCTGCGAACACCATTACGCAGCATTTATTACCACTATTCCAAACATACCAAACTTGATCACAAGACTTCTCTCATGTCAGGAATTAACATTGAAATTCATATCAGGGAATCCCCAATGCATTTCTATGAGAGGGTAGCCTCACATCAGTGAGAAACCAAAATGGCTGTTTGTCACTACCAGGACATGCCCCACACTTAAGGTACATGTCCTAGCTTTCACCTACAATGCACCCTGCCCTTAGGGCTAGCTAGGGCCTACCTTAGGAGTAACTGACATCCAGTAAAAGGGGGGTCACAGACATGGCACACACTTTAGGTGTCATGTCACAGGGCAGTAACACTGCGCACACAGGCCCTGCAATGGCAGAGGCCTGAGACAGGTTTGAAAGGCTACTTTGGTGGGTGGCACAAGCAGCGCTGCAAGCCACCCAGTAGCATTTAATTTACTGGCCCCGGGTATTTGAGATACCACGTTACCGGGGACTGACAGGTAAATTAAATACACCAAACAGGTGTAGACCAATCTTACCATGTTTACCACAGAGAGAACACACACTTTACACTGGACAGCAGTGCTAAAGTGCCCAGAGTCCTAAAACCACCAACACCAGGTCAGAGAAAAGACTGGGAGAAAGGCAAAAAGTTCAGGGTTGACCCTGCAAAAGGGCCAATTCCAACATGTATTTTTTGTGAATCGACCTCTGTACTAATAGGTTGGCTGGCAAAATACTAAATCGTTGATCACAGACTGACCTGACTAAAGAATATTTATAAATCCGCTCACAATTTGGGACCCACTGCGATTCCAGAAATGATGGTTGTCTGCAAAACTATTTTTTTCTTTTTTAAAGTGACCCGATTTTACTATAGGAAACAAGGGGGCATATTATCAAGAAACGGCGTTAACATTATTGCCACTTTAGCGGCAGAAAACTGCAGCTAAAGCGGCCATAATGGGCTTGATAATATGCCCTTGAGAATTCCCATAGAAGCCCATGTTCTGGTGTCAACATGGGCTTCTATTGGAATTCTCTGCGGCATATTATTAAGCCCATTATTGCCGCTTTAGCGTCAGTTTTCTGCCGCTAAAGCCGTGATAATGTTAACGCTGTGCTTGATAATATGCCCCGTAGTTTCTTTAAAAAAAAATGGAAAAACGTCATTAGAAGTTGAGAGAGAAAAATGATAAGAATGACTAAAAGGCGAAATATAAAAAGAAGCGAAAAGGGCCACAAAACTGTTGTTAGGAGAGAAGGGAGGACGTATGGACGTGAGAGAGAATGAAAAGGGGAGGAGAGAAAAAGAGTAAGGGTATAGAGTGGACAGAGCGAAAGGGAAGACGGAGAAAAATGGAGAGGAAAACAAAGGAGGAGAACAGAAGGAAAGACAGGCAGATAGAGAAGCTTGGAGAACTGCAAGTAAGGGTGCAGCTATCATTAGTGCACCAGGTGCAGTGACCCCAAGCTCCTTCACTGCACCCCAATTTTATCTATATTTTAATACTGACCCAGGGTGGGGATGTTAGGAGGCCTATTTTCCTTGCTTGCATTAGGACCCATGGCGCCCAGGCTACATTACTGCATTAAATATATGAATACATAAATATCTTTGTGTTAGAGCATTAATATTCGTTGAGATGTGTTGGGTCACCGGTTTTTCACAAATATAATTCTACTTGTCTTGCTATACTGTTTAGAGTGTGTTGCGTTAGCATTAACATTGTATTAGGTTTTGCTACTTGTTTTGCTGATTCTTGTTCAATGTGAAACCAAAAGAAATGATGGACGGAGTGTTGAACATTGCAAGCACTCACCCCCAGTCAACTGATCTGGGTTTAATCCATCACCATTCTTTAGCCCACTCTGCCACCCCAGTTCAGACATGGCCACATGCAAATCAGTCTGACCCTGTGCCTCATGGGAACAGTCCAGCCCGAACTGCCAAGCCATGTCTTCCCTGGACCGGAAACAAGCTTCCTAGGACCGGTTTCTGGCATTTCAGCCGTCTTCAGCCAGGCTTGCTTGAATCCAGTGGCAAAGTGAGCAAGGGACTCACGTCTGTGCATACCCTGCCAACTTATGGCGAACAAAGCAAAACCAAAGGAAATGATGGACGGAGTGTTGAACATTGCAAGCACTCACCCCCAGTCAACTGATCTGGGTTTAATCCATCACCATTCTTTAGCCCACTCTGCCACCCCAGTTCAGACATGGCCACATGCAAATCAGTCTGACCCTGTGCCTCATGGGAACAGTCCAGCCCGAACTGCCAAGCCATGTCTTCCCTGGACCGGAAACAAGCTTCCTAGGACCGGTTTCTGGCATTTCAGCCGTCTTCAGCCAGGCTTGCTTGAATCCAGTGGCAAAGTGAGCAAGGGACTCACGTCTGTGCATACCCTGCCAACTTATGGCGAACAAAGCAAAACCAAAGGAAATGATGGACGGAGTGTTGAACATTGCAAGCACTCACCCCCAGTCAACTGATCTGGGTTTAATCCATCACCATTCTTTAGCCCACTCTGCCACCCCAGTTCAGACATGGCCACATGCAAATCAGTCTGACCCTGTGCCTCATGGGAACAGTCCAGCCCGAACTGCCAAGCCATGTCTTCCCTGGACCGGAAACAAGCTTCCTAGGACCGGTTTCTGGCATTTCAGCCGTCTTCAGCCAGGCTTGCTTGAATCCAGTGGCAAAGTGAGCAAGGGACTCACGTCTGAGCATACCCTGCCAACTTATGGCGAACAAAGCAAAACCAAAGGAAATGATGGACGGAGTGTTGAACATTGCAAGCACTCACCCCCAGTCAACTGATCTGGGTTTAATCCATCACCATTCTTTAGCCCACTCTGCCACCCCAGTTCAGACATGGCCACATGCAAATCAGTCTGACCCTGTGCCTCATGGGAACAGTCCAGCCCGAACTGCCAAGCCATGTCTTCCCTGGACCGGAAACAAGCTTCCTAGGACAGGTTTCTGGCATTTCAGCCGTCTTCAGCCAGGCTTGCTTGAATCCAGTGGCAAAGTGAGCAAGGGACTCACGTCTGAGCATACCCTGCCAACTTATGGCGAACAAAGCAAAACCAAAGGAAATGATGGACGGAGTGTTGAACATTGCAAGCACTCACCCCCAGTCAACTGATCTGGGTTTAATCCATCACCATTCTTTAGCCCACTCTGCCACCCCAGTTCAGACATGGCCACATGCAAATCAGTCTGACCCTGTGCCTCATGGGAACAGTCCAGCCCGAACTGCCAAGCCATGTCTTCCCTGGACCGGAAACAAGCTTCCTAGGACCGGTTTCTGGCATTTCAGCCGTCTTCAGCCAGGCTTGCTTGAATCCTGTGGCAAAGTGAGCAAGGGACTCACGTCTGAGCATACCCTGCCAACTTATGGCGAACAAAGCAAAACCAAAGGAAATGATGGACGGAGTGTTGAACATTGCAAGCACTCACCCCCAGTCAACTGATCTGGGTTTAATCCATCACCATTCTTTAGCCCACTCTGCCACCCCAGTTCAGACATGGCCACATGCAAATCAGTCTGACCCTGTGCCTCATGGGAACAGTCCAGCCCGAACTGCCAAGCCATGTCTTCCCTGGACCGGAAACAAGCTTCCTAGGACCGGTTTCTGGCATTTCAGCCGTCTTCAGCCAGGCTTGCTTGAATCCAGTGGCAAAGTGAGCAAGGGACGCACGTCTGAGCATACCCTGCCAACTTATGGCGAACAAAGCAAAACCAAAGGAAATGATGGACGGAGTGTTGAACATTGCAAGCACTCACCCCCAGTCAACTGATCTGGGTTTAATCCATCACCATTCTTTAGCCCACTCTGCCACCCCAGTTCAGACATGGCCACATGCAAATCAGTCTGACCCTGTGCCTCATGGGAACAGTCCAGCCCGAACTGCCAAGCCATGTCTTCCCTGGACCGGAAACAAGCTTCCTAGGACCGGTTTCTGGCATTTCAGCCGTCTTCAGCCAGGCTTGCTTGAATCCAGTGGCAAAGTGAGCAAGGGACTCACGTCTGAGCATACCCTGCCAACTTATGGCGAACAAAGCAAAACCAAAGGAAATGATGGACGGAGTGTTGAACATTGCAAGCACTCACCCCCAGTCAACTGATCTGGGTTTAATCCATCACCATTCTTTAGCCCACTCTGCCACCCCAGTTCAGACATGGCCACATGCAAATCAGTCTGACCCTGTGCCTCATGGGAACAGTCCAGCCCGAACTGCCAAGCCATGTCTTCCCTGGACCGGAAACAAGCTTCCTAGGACCGGTTTCTGGCATTTCAGCCGTCTTCAGCCAGGCTTGCTTGAATCCAGTGGCAAAGTGAGCAAGGGACTCACGTCTGAGCATACCCTGCCAACTTATGGCGAACAAAGCAAAACCAAAGGAAATGATGGACGGAGTGTTGAACATTGCAAGCACTCACCCCCAGTCAACTTATCTGGGTTTAATCCATCACCATTCTTTAGCCCACTCTGCCACCCCAGTTCAGACATGGCCACATGCAAATCAGTCTGACCCTGTGCCTCATGGGAACAGTCCAGCCCGAACTGCCAAGCCATGTCTTCCCTGGACCGGAAACAAGCTTCCTAGGACCGGTTTCTGGCATTTCAGCCGTCTTCAGCCAGGCTTGCTTGAATCCAGTGGCAAAGTGAGCAAGGGACTCACGTCTGAGCATACCCTGCCAACTTATGGCGAACAAAGCAAAATGTGACCATAACCTGGACAGTAGGGTGTGATAAGTGGACTTAAAATACGCAGGCGTGAAGTTCACCATATGGTTGTGAAAACTAGCAGCACGAGGTGACCGCTATGCCATGCTTCATATATTATTCAAAAGGCTTATGTGGCTCGACCTCCTTTCTTTGGTGCGTATTTTTTAAACGTCGATTTTGTCATTTCGGCTGTAAAACTATTATATTTAAGTGCAGTATATCTAAAAAGGGCATTTTCAAAAATCAATATAAACTGCCGATATGAAGAAAACAAAAAGCCAAAACATACGAAATGGAGCACAACATAACATTACAAACACGCACTCGAGCGGGTGAAGATTAGGGGTGGGCGGAATTTGCGTAATTGCGGTACGCAAAGCTCCGCGAAACGGTAAAAAATCTCCGCGAACACGCAGAAATTCCGCGAACACGCGGAATTGCTTGTTCGCGATGCTTTTTTCCTGTTCGCAATTGCTGTTTGCGTGCTCGAGGAGAAATATCTCGCGAACATGCATTTTGAGAACGCGAACAAGCAAAAATTTCGCGAAATCGCGGAAAGCAGACTTTTGTTCAATTTCGCGTTCTCCGCGGAACGCGAAATTCCGCAAATTCCGCAAATTCCGTGAGCGGAACAGAATTTGCCGCCCAGGCCTAGTGAAGATGAAAATATGGACAGTATCTGCGGAAAGCTGTGTGACGTGCGTCAAGCCCGGGGCTCTAAAGTGAAGTGAAGACTGCCTCCACCTCACCATGTCAGAACAGGGGGAGTCTCAGCTGCAGGAGCTCATCTGCAGCTCTGAAGTGTCCGCTGAAGCTGTAGCATATGCATATTGTATGTTTCAAGGCAGTGATTATTCTTTTATGCCTGTCTTTGAACAACTGTGCATAGCATTACCGAGCAGCTGTTTGCTAGACCGCTGCCTCGGGCAGGAAAGAATGTTATTTTCTTTGAACTCTGTCGTCTTTCTTGCTCTGTGTATTGCATGCAGACTGTGTGCTTGTTTTGTCTTCAAAATAGAAATCTGAAAGCCTCGCGAAGTTACGGTTTCAAAACTTTATTAGTGTATTGGCATGCTGATACATTGATAGTATTAATAATAATACTCCGCTACCACACAGTAGTACATTCGGACAGGGGCACAAACCTGATCGAGCATCTAACGAGTATCCAACCAACCAGTTAACGAAATAAACATGGCACAACCTCACCATCAAACCCTTGCAGTGCTTCCAGGGATGCTAGAAGCTAGCTAGAATACAACTCTCTAGTGGTCAGGAGGGACGGGCTGGCATCCGAGGACTCGCAGAAGCGGTAGTCGAAGCTTACAGTGCAGTTTTAATGAACCTAAAGCATTTTCATCCATGTTATCAAAGAGTCGTCCACATAAACAGATTATTAAATACCACCACCCAAAGAATAATGTTACGTAAAATCCTAGCAATAAAAATTCCAAAGAGAAATGCATAACAAGCGCCCATGCAAGATGCACATAAAGATTTAGACGTTGATTACGAGCGTGTAATGTTTAGGGCCCCCGGCCCTCATGCAGCCATCAGATAACACGCAGACACTTAGGGTATAGTACTAAAACAGCCAGTGGGCATGTGCACCAGGGTGCCCTTTTATTGGCAGGGTCACCTGACCAGTGACAGCTGTGATGGATGGGTGTGAAGTGACTTTTGAGGCCAGTCCTCGGGGAGTCGCTGATTACTTAGGGTATGCTCTGGAACACTAGACTGTGTCCAGCAGATCACTACATCCCTCCCAAACTTTATTGAAAAAGAAATAAAGTCCAACCAGTTGGAAAGAACAAACAAAACAAAACACCACTGAGTCTCTTCACAGGCAGTCTGCATGGGCACTATTGCTCTTTCCCGCCTGGTCCCAAGGTGCTGGCGTCTATTTACATAGTTCACTTGAATGGTGCATCAGGAGCAGTGATGGACTCCGCTGCAGAGATATCTTTGAAAACTTCTGTCTCCATGGATGGCAAGCCTGCATAGATGGAGGACAACAGTGCCGTGGCTGAGAGTCTTCCTCGACAGCAGTGGTGCTTCCCAGGACCTGCTGGTGGATGAATTTCAGACTTCCCTCTCGTGCCAGAACGCCTCTCACAGGAATTTCCTTGAATCCCTCTCTCCCGGCCTGCCATTAGACTGTGTGAACTGTGCAGGGCCTCTCATAGGCTGTGCAAAGGCATTGCTAAGGAAGTGCCAACAGGACCACATCCAACTCGCTAGTGCAACCACTAAGGGTGGTTGTCTGAGGGTATGTGTACTTTGGCCGCAGGACTCCAGGGCACGTGCCTTCGTCAGATAGTCTTTGGGTGAACAGTCTCAATCCACAAACTTAGTGCTCACTGGGGCCTGTTGTGGAGCTGCTGCAGACCCCCTCTCACTGGAATTACCTGAGGCCCTTGCCCCTGGATTGACACTGGCCTGTGTGGATTGTTCTGAGCCTCTTACAGGCGCCATGACTGGGGTCACTGAGGAAATCCAAACAGGATCACTACCAAGTCTCTCATGCAACCCCAAAGTTGGATGGTAAAAATGGTTGTGTATGCTCTCTTCAGCAGGCTTCAAGTTCACTGACTATAGCAGATGGTTTCTTGGTGGCCACCCTCCCATGGTGTCAGGGATGTCTTCATGGGGCCCGATTCACAGAACTAACTTAAGACAAAATCCTAAACTTACTACCATTTTCGTATTCACAGAAGGCACTCACTCATTTTGGTATTCACAGAAGACACTTACTCACTTTGGTATTCACAGAAGTTAGGAGTCCTAACTTTAGGACTCCTAAATGCCTTCTGTGAATACCGAAAGTCTTAAAATTAGGATTTTTCTCAGTTTAGAGTCCTAAAGTTAGGACTCCTAACTTTACTACTACTAAACTGAGAAAAATCCTAATTTTAAGGCTTTTGGTATTCACAGAAGGCATTTAGGAGTCCTAAAGTTAGGAGTCCTAACTATACTACTACTAAACTGAGAAAAATCCTTATATTAAGGCTTTCGGTATTCACAGAAGGCATTTAGGAGTCCTAAAGTTAGGAGTCCTACAACGCTGGCTCGCGGTAGGCAGCTGATGCAGGGTAATGCGCAGGCGTGTGCATGTGTGACTGGCCGCTGTTATAGCATGGCCACCTGACCTGTGACGCCTTTGATGGATGAGTGTGAGGTGAGCAAGGATGCAAGAGGGCTGGACTCTCCAATTCCCAATGCCATTCTCACATCAAAAAACTGTTATCCTAAAATGTCACCTCAGAATGTGAAATAACTGTATTGACCTGGAGAAAACCACTATTAGGGGGATATTTCCAAGAACGTGTGATAACCATTGCAAAAGTTACTTAACGCAATCTCCAACATCGCAGTATATATAGAAAATGATGCTTTATTAACTAAGTGTTCACAACACGGCGGTAGCATGCGATAGTCACCAGATAACGCGTCAAATGGGCGTGTTAAAATCAATGGGAAACACGAAGGCAAAAAAAGCTGTGATGAGGCCAAGCGCGATACAGAACGCTGCGAAAACCAGCGCCAGGCCTGCAAATCCCACGCGTCTGGTGGGAAAATGCACTATAAAAGGAGAACAAGAAAAACACACCAGAAACAATTCAAAGTGCGCAGCAACATGGATGCACCCTGACCGAGCGCAGAGGCCAACGTGAACCCCACAAGCCCCACAGACCACCAGCAAGGTACAACAGGCTCAGGCAAGCCAGGCAAAAGAGGGAGAGGAAGACGGGGTGCAGTCCGCAGGAAAACAAGACTAGCGTCACAGAGGTGACAGAACATTACCAGCAACTGTCCTACAATCAGACTACCTTGCATGCAGCCAGAGTGTCGAGGAGGCCAATGGAGGAGGCCAAGAGGCACTGGCATGACGTGAAGACCTAAACCAGGCACACAGATGCTGCCAACAGGAAGGCAGCATTGGCGACAGGAGTTGGGAGTCCTGCTCCACAGGAGGAGCCGGAGGAAATGGAGGCCAGTCATCAGTGTGGAGACGGTGCAAAGAGGTGGGAGTATGGACACAGCTCAAGAGGACCTGACACAACAACAACAGGGTGAGTAATGACCAGGGACTGGGGGACAGGGGGAGATGGGCACAATGGCACACATGCACAATTAAGTATAGCACACTGCACACCCACAATGACCCAGGATCATGTGCCTCATCCCCGTGGCACACTGCAGCACACACACATAGCAATCACAGCATATCCCATGACAATGTGGCACCAAGTGCAACACCGACACTGCAGAACAGGGCACACAACTGGATCCGCTCATGTGCAGAAACAGGCCAATGACATTTGACAGAGCAGGGAACTGTGAGATGCATATGTACAGGTACAACTTCACATCCGCCATGTAGTCCAAATGTCTACTCTCCCCCCCACACAGTCTGCATGTCAACAAGAACAATGCGCCAACATAAATGTCAAAGCAATGTCAACATGCATCTCCCCTTCAAATTGCAGAGGGACAAAAACACCTCCAGCAGGTCAGACCAGACAACCCATCAGTGATGCCGGAGACGACCACCACACCTTCGACACCGACGCCCTACAAAAGCTCATGGACATCTCAGGCAACCCACCCCCAGGAGCAGGGCAGCCAAGCTACATAGAGGAGACCCCAGCCCCTGCACAGACCACACAGAAGGAAGCACCTGCCACCATGGCTGGCTCCCAACACTTTGCATTCCAATGCCAGGTGTCAGAATGTCAAAAGGAGGTGCCGAACAGGTGCGGGTGGGCTCAGAGCTCATGGATGCTGAACTACATCACATACAGGGTGTCAAAGTCCCATCAGCGACCACCTACACCCCACAAAGGAGACCCACACTGCGACAGAGACACATGCAGATGCACATTCCCAGTACAGAACCACGACCAGGGGCACGCACATATCAGTCACACACCCACATTGGCTCTGCGTACGATGGCCCAGTCCACTCCCCTTACAAATTGAGTGGGTGATGACAAAGCTACATGTCCAAGCTCTGACCCGCTGCCTGCGGTGACAATATCTGCGTCCGCTCTACACAGCACAATGTAATGTCAGAGGCCCAGGACCCTCATGCATACAACAAGACCACAGGGACACACGCATATATTATGTTGAACTGGCTATGGGCACGTGTGCCAGGCTCCTTTATTGGCAGGGCCACATGTACAGTGATGCCTGTGCTGGATGTGTGTGGGGTGACTATAAGCCAGCCCGTGCTTGGTGCTGGCAACAACTTGAACAGTGGACACCAGTGCAATGGAAACAGAAAACTTCTGCATAACAGAGTCAACTGCTGAGCAACATGGAGAGAGCCGGAACAAGTACAGTGGTAACCTAACATACAAACAGAAGTGTCCGTGAGTTGCAGTGCACTGAGGTTGGAGCACTAGAGATGAGCGCGCTCATGTGAAGAAAATGTCTAGGATTGTGTTCATTCAGGTTATTCCTGATGCAGATGCACCAACTTTCTCATCAACATCACAGGTCTCCCACACTGCCTGAGGTGACATTGCTGCACAACCTCTCCACAACACAAAACTCAATCAGTAACAGTCCATGGGTTGTGGTACACTGAGTCAGTGGCACCTAGAGTGCTGAGCAGGAGATCAGGCAGATGATGGCATCCATTACAGGTCTGAGCAACTCTGTTAGTCTGCCAGTACCACTGTTTCGACTCTGGTAGATGGTGGTTGGAGTTGGCCCTGGCGATGGTGGCGTGTGCCTCCTGTGGTGATGCGACGTCCGGGCCGGTCAGTGCTCGATTTGATGTGTGTGCCCTGGTGGTCTGCAGTTGAGGTGGGAGGCAGCGGACAGCGCAGGGCCATATGCACATGGCGTTGATGACCCCAAGACCACCATCACAGAGGTCATCCAATATTCATTCAGACAGGGTCCCTGACTGCACAGAGTTAGTGACCCTGGATGCACAGCCGCTGGCACAGGCACACCACCACGGGACGGTGACTTGCGGTCCACTGAGGTAGGGCCATGCAGACTGAGCGGGTCCTCGTCGATGTCGAAGGTGAATGTGGCGGAGGGTTGCGGGGTACAGTGGAAGGTGTCCCCCAGGGCATGATGCAGAGGGCAGAAGCTATCTGGAAGCAGCAAATGGAGGAGTGGAAAGCGACAGCCTCGGTGCTACCACCAATTCGGCATCAGCTGCATGAGGATGAAAACTACCCCCCAATCCATAGACGTGGACGCCACCAATGTACAACCAGAGAGTGTCCATGAATGTCGGGAAACAGACTTAGTGGCAACCGGGCTGAGAGGGGGCAGTCTGAGATGATGCCGGTACACTGATATGAACTCCGGCATTGCTAAATCAAGACTCTGCGACCTACTGGACTGCAGTGTAGGCCGAGGCAGCGGTCAGCAGTGGGCCACAGCCATGTGTCGTAGGCTCGAGATGCACAGAGTCAGTGACACCAGGGCAGTTGTCAGTAGTGTTTGATCACCTCCGTAACGATGATCCTTGTTTCCCCCCAAATGCAACATGTCATCCTCTTACACCTCTCCTTGCGTGCAATGATATGTACTCTGCTTTTGAATAATCAATGTTCAGTTCCAATACTGTGACCTACTCGAGCGCAGCGTAGGCCGAGAGCAGTAGTCCGTGTGGGCCCACAGAATCTTGCAGTTGTGATGTACTACTGAGACCTGGTGGCACCACATCAAAAGGTGTATAGTGACATACACTCAGACATAATTAATGTGCTCTGCCATGGTGTAATCAAGACTCAGTTCCAAATGTGTGACCTACTTGTCCGCTGTGCATGCCGGTGGAGTACGTCAACGAGAAAGGAGTACTGCGGGCCTGTGTTGCGGAGGTCGTGATGGTCTGAGGTGGCTGCCAAGGTCGCAGGCCTTGGGCTTGGAGATTGCACTGGCATGTGGTGGGCCCTCTTCGACACACGCCAGTGTTGGCAGGTGGGCATTGAAGCCTGGGTGCGCAGGGGCGGGCAGAACTGGTTCGGAGACCAGCGTCACAGGGTGAAACAGGCGCACAGGATCGCTGGCAACACCGCTCACTGCATCGGCCTTGTGGCAGAGTGAGAGGCGCCACCCTGGCAGAAATGTTGGGCATTCCGGAGGAGGACCACGGCCAGAGTTATGTGCCTTTTATTCACACCCCTACGCTGGCCTGGCAAACGTCAGGGCAGCCCACTTCACTCACTCTTTCGGGGGGACGTAACAAGCTACATTTCTGCGATCTTCCCCACTGGCTGGGGTGACATGGCTGCGTCCACTGTCCACTACACTCCAAACACCTGCGGTGTGTGTCGACATGGATGTGTGTGTGGTCTGCTTTCTGCAGTCTGGCCAGCACATCCACTCCACACTTGCCATTGTGTACAGTCTCATTCATCGGTCACTTGCCTCCTTCGCACATGCCTGGTCCCCACATCTTCCGACATTCTGCTATTGTGTGGCAGAGGTGCCATGCCATTGATGGCTAGTGTACATGGCTGGCCTAGGTTTCCACAGTGAGTTGTGCTGTCGTATCTGGTGGGTGTACATGTTGTATGTGAGCTTTTGACGTGTGCATTTCCAGTGTTGTGTGTTGCATGATTGTGGAGTTGAGGTGTGTGCATTTGGTATTGGCCAATGAGCAGTGCATTTCCGTAGGTGCCATCCTGGTGGCGCAAGTTTATGATGGACTGTCAGAAGGTGTAGGATTCATGCACACTGCCTGGGTGGTTTGCGGCGGCATTGGTGGAGATTCCCCGGTGGTCCACTATTGCCTGCACATTGGTGGGATACGTGTGCTTTCTGTTGCACTTAGTGTGTGCAGTCAATTGCCCCCTGACATGTGCAGGAAACCAGCTGTGGCGTACACACCTTGCTTGGTCTCCGGCTGTTCCTGCGCAGTGTGTGGGGTACCAAGCTGATGGTGTCATCCATGACCGTTGTGAGGGACTTGGATTGGCCTGGCTGTGTGACTACTTCGTCTCAGGCGTATGTTGGTTGGAGGGTACCAGAGACCAACACATGCAGCACGGCCATCAGCTTTGTCTGAGGTGGGATGTTGGTTGTCCACTGTGTTGGTACCATAAGGGCAATGGTGGTCAGGATGCAGAGGAGGGTTGTCCCTTTGAGCATGTAGTGGGCAATGACATTCTCTGGTGTTCGGTCTGTGAGGTTGGTGCATTTTCGGAGGGTCACTGTCTTTGTCTGCGCTGCCTTGGTGTTGGTCCGGGGGGAGCGTGGGTGTCCGGGGGTGGAGTGGTTCTGGGGTGGTGGTGGTGGGTGTTGGGGCCCTCTTGGGTGTCCGGCACGCATGTTCAGTGGCTCCATGGCATCTGTTGTTCTTCAGGTGTGGGTCTGGGCTGGGCTCCCTTTTGTGGGGTCAACTGTGGCGATGTTTTCTGCGGCTGCTATCGCAGGTAAACTGGTGTTATGGACTGTTAACACCAGCTTGTGAATGGGGCGATTAATTTATCGCAACTTTGGCTGCGATAAAGTGCCGTTAACTCAGTGATAACTCCTTGAGAATATGCTCCCTTAGTTGTTTGTAGTTGCTGCAGGGTAGGTCCATCAGTCCAGGGCTGACTACTGTCGGAGAGGGTGAGGGGATATTGTCACAACTCTGGGGCTGCAGTAGGGGTCAGACAGGGCCTGGTTGTGCTGATGCCTGCTGCAGCAACGCAAGGTCTGATGTTTCTGGTCCTGAAGCATTCTGTCACAGAGTTTGTGAACCCAATAATTCAGGGCCTGGAGACATTGAGAATTGCTTCAGAAGGAATTTCACCCAAAGTTATCGCCATGTCTGAATTGTCCCAACTTGTAACCAGGGCCTCAGTGGCGAAGGTAGATAGAATTCAGCAAATAATGATGAAGTAAACACAATGGTCATATCACATAAAGTGGTCGCTGGAGATGCTATCTTAATATATGGTCTCTGCAAATGTTTTAGACTTCAGCTAGCATAAGTAGTTGAAGAGATGTAGTAGCGTTTTTACCTACCTTACACAGTGGTGGATGAATGCTCCTGAAACCTTCTAGGAATGTGGTAATTTTCACTGTAAATGTAGCAACAATTTGACGACCTATCTAAAATATTTAAACATAACAACACAAATCAAATATAAGCCGAACAAAAGTATAGCATGGCACAGCACAACAAAACAGTCAGAACAGAACATTAATGGAATAATTCAGCACAAAACGCCTGCAGGAGAAAAAGAACACAACCCAAGACTACCCCCAAAAAATATGCAATACAACAGCTATGCTCAAATAGTCTTCTCGCGCATTACCACATCCCAAAAAACTATTTACATAATACAGTGGGAAAAATGTATTTGCACCACTCACTGCGCTCTTTACCACTAATGACGTATTAGAACCAATCAAAAACTATTTGTGGGGTGTCCCAAAAAGGAATATTTTACCATACAGTCTAGGGTTGTTTATCACTAATGAGGTCTGGTGGACCCACTCAAGCGGGTGCACCTTGCACTCATTTAAGCACTTAATCTAATTATTAACTCAGTAAAAACTGAGGGCCTCATTTATGAAAAGTGACGCATCACTGCGTGAAAACAGTGATGCGTCACTTTTCACTGCGCCCTCCCTGCGACTCCAATGATGCGTCATATTTACAGTATGACGCATCATGTCACAAGGAGTCACAGATACGTCAGTATTTCTGACGTATCTGTAGGCGCAAAAGTGACGCATTGCTGGAGTGTGTCACAAAAGTGACGCAACTCCAGCAATGTGTCCTTTCACATGGGGCAAGCCCCATGTGAAAGGGCCTGCGTCAGTCTTACGCCTGCTGTGAGGCAGGCGCAAGATATTGACGCATTTGCACCCTAGAAGTGGCGCAGTGAAATCTCGTAGATTTCACTGCTTCACTTCTACGATGCTTACTTACGTGGGAACGCCCACCCTGCATACATTATACCTGACGCAGGTATAATGTAGCGCAGGGGTTTACAAAGTGACGCATCTAGGTAGATGCGTCACTTTGTAAATATGGCGCATCATGGCGCATGTTTTACGCCACTGGTGCGTCACAAAAAGTGACGCACCGATGGCGCAAAAGTGACGCACGGGCTCATAAATGAGCCCCTAAGTCTGTCTCTGTTAATGCCAACAATTGCCACCGGGTTCTACCTTGTGGTAATTTCCTGTGCAAATCTGTGCACCCGAAATAATAATAGACACAGAACATACAAAAATACAGTTCGCTCAAGTTACTGCTCATTTACTTGCGAAGAAATTTTTATTCAGGTGCAAAAATGTACTTGAAGTGATAATAGTTGTATTTTTGCTGGAGTGTTTTGGCTCCCACGGTACACCCGCTGCTAAATGATTAGAATGCTTTAATTGTATATATGTGAAGTGAACAAAGGAGTCAGTCTCTGCTGAACCTATCCCTGTTACACGGAGCCAAGATAATCATATTTAAGCACAGACAAGTGCTGCTTATTCACCCACTGTGTTTTGCAGAAAGGGCGGATTCAGCGATGACAGTAATCGCAACGCACAAAGAAATATTGCTAATCACTGATGGCAGTGCGCTTTGAACAGCATGATTTGTGATTCTATGCAAATTCGAAGACCTGATGGGGCGTGGCACTCAGGAATGCAACAAAGGCTGTTTCTGAACTTTACAGCTCTGCAGCCAAATGCGTCATATTATAGGGGTGAGGGGGGGGTAGTGGGGGGGGGGGGGATACGCACCTCTCCTTGCTTACCCCGCTGCACAGACTTTAATAAGGTACCAATTAGTCATTTTTTTCGAAATGGAAAGTTTTTCTTGTTGTTTGGAGTAATAGTAATTCGTCTGTAGATTTGTATTGCCATTTCATTGTTGTAATGCCTCTTAAAGTAAGTTTCTTCTGGTTTATTGTTACTAATAACACATGCGTAATAAAGAGATGTTGAGGTTACTTAAGAACGAATACCATTCTAAATTACGACATGTAATGCTTGTGAGAATTATGTCCACCCCTACCCTCTGGTAGCTTGGCCCAAAAGCAGTCAGTCCTAACTTGGAGGCAACATGTTAAGTATGCAGCACTCAAACAGCAATACAATGAAAACACAACACAAGAAAAAGTCCAGACCAATTAAAAAACAAATTGTTTTTTTAATGAATTAAATTATACCAGAATGACAGAAATGCAATTGGTAGAACCAAAGGTATACCATTTCAAAATATTAGGTAAGTATAGTGCTTAAAAGCAGAAAGATCTATTTTGTTCATCTGGTTGTGTCAGACCGAGGGAAAGTTACAAGTTCGAGCCAACCCCAATGGAGGACTGGCCAGATACGGGGACCAGGTTAGTCTTGCTGAAAAAGTTTACTTCTCAAAGTCTGGTACGAAGAGTCTAGTTTGCAATGGAGGAGGCTGCAAGGAGAGCTTTGTGGATGGTTGTTGGGTTAGTGCAAAGAGTTGGTCTGACGGTACAGATGGTCATTGCTCTAGAGCAAAGATCCAGTCAGGCATTGCAGATGGTAGTTGCTGGAGCTTCTCTTTGGCCGTCACCATGGGTTGTCGCTGCTGTAGTGTGAAGGGCAGATCTTGCTCTCTCAGTCATCACTGGAGATCACTGTAGCGCAAAGGGTCGAATTCACCAGAGCATCATGTTAACGGTTGTCGTGGGCAGCCGAGTCTCAGCATGAACAAGAACAATTATGGTCACAAAGAACCCAAAACTTCAGTAATTATCCTTTTCTTACAGAGGAGAGCACTCTGATGCCAGCCAAGTGTCCAGGTCCTAGGGAGGCCCCACTTGAGGGTAAGGGACTCGCTCTAGCAGAGACTAGCAGGGCTCAGGCAGGTCTGGTTGCAGCAGGTAAGCTGGGCAGTTGCAGGAAGGCCTCTGGAGCTTGGAGTATGCCTGTAGCTCAATCAACTGTCCCTTGGAGTCACTCAGCTCTTCCTGGGAGCAAGGAGATCATCCTCTCTTCTTCAAGGAGCAAGGCAGGCCTTAGACAACAGGGCAGTCTATCAAAAAACAAGGCAGACCTGTAGCAGCAAGACGGTTCTCTGTTAGTAGCAGGGGAGTCCTCTGAGAAAGAATGCAGGCTTCAATCAACAGGGCAAACCTCTGAGTAGAAGGCAGTCCTTCTGATTTCTTCCACAGCTCCAGGAGTGTACTTAAGCATGGGTCTCAAGGTGCAATATTTATACCTGGTGCCAGATTTTCAAGTGAGTGAAAAGTCTAGACTCCCCCTCACACCTGGTTCTGGAATTTTGTTCCTCCCATCCCCAGGCTCCTGGAGGTCTAGGGTGACAATAGACTGGTGTCAAGTTTTTTGTGAGTGTGCTGAGGTAGCTCCTTCGAAATGTAAATTTGTCATAGAACAGATCTTTCCCTCCCATCCTGACCAAACCTAGTACCCCTTTGTCTCACTGTCTGGGTGGAATACACAAAGGCCAACAGCTAAAGATTCACAATCAAGTGACCCAGGACACAGGCTGCAGGCACCAAATGTTTATGACAGAAAATGTCACATTTCTAAAAGTGGCATTTTCAGAATGGTGAATTAAAATCTGACTTTACCATTAAAGGGGGTTTAAAATTACAATTCCTTTGAGACCAAACTTTACTTTTCCACCTATTTCCAATTAAAACTTGGAAATTACTCTTATTAAATGAAATTAGATAACTCAATGTGATCCTACGGGAGAGGTAGACCTTACAATTGTGAAAAACAAATTTGGGAGTTTTTGACTGCCAAGAAATTAAAAACCAATAAATGCGTCCAACATTTTAAATATATTGCACTCTGCCCTATGGGCTGTTTAGTGCCTACCTTAGGAGTGACTTACATGTATTAAAAGGGAGGTTAAGGCATGGCCAGATCAATTTGGTAGTTTAAAACTTCACACAGGCTGCAATGGCAGGCGTGGGACATGTTTTTTTTTTTAGCCGAGTTTTATATAGCGCAAACTTGACCCGAATCCAATCAGGTATCAGAGCGCTTTACATAGCACCAATTACGTTACATGAGGACACATTCATTCAGTTTTAAGTGGGTGAAACAATAAGTGCTGCAGTCCCTCTAATAACATTTAATTAACAGGCCCAGGGTACATGTTGTACCACTTTAATTCGGATTTATACTTAAATTAAATGTGTCAATCAGTTATAGGCCAATTTCACCTTGGTGTAAGGAGTGAACAAAAGCACTTTAGATCTGTTTAGCACTGGTAAAGGCAAAGAGTCCTGAAGCCAATAAAAACAAATTTCAATAACATGAGGTGAGTAGGCAACATGTTTGCGAGAAGACTACCCTAAGGGCTGTCAGGTCCAACAGTAGCCATTTGGTAAAAGCCCCGTAATTGCAAGTCAGGTATTTTGTATAGCTGTTGTAGCCTTCATACGTTTTATTTCAGTTTTTGAGAACAACTTTGAAACTTGTCAAAGAGTGAATAAGGTTCTTATATCACTGGTGGGGATGTAAGGTTGAAATATTTCTCTTTGATAAAGGATTGTAATTCACAGGATATATTTCCTTTCACCCCCTCAGACGCATAAATCACACCATGTCTCACTCAATCTCAGCTGCCATTTTACCCTCAAACAAAATTAATTCAAAGATGAACAGAGAAATTTGCAAATGAAAGGTGAGCTGTCAACCTTTGCAAAGGGTTTTCCTCTGTGTGCCACTTTTTATTTAGTAGTTTTTGATATATTCAAGCTATTGACACTTTTTTCACGAAATCTGCAGATTATACAGCATATGCTGTGTTATGTGGAAAATGTGCATATTCATGATTATGTAGAAAATGAGACAGTCAGACAATTGCACAATCCTCGTGACCTTTAATGATCCTGATCTGTCTTTCTTGATGCATGACCAGACGGCATGTGTTCATTATTTACATGTGTGCCACCTCTGATATAAACATCTATGTTGGCCTGTTTCTGTATATAAATTCTTGCTTTAATAAAGTCACATTGCAATAGCGTGCCCTGTGTTCAGTAGCGACAAAGCTATATAAATCATCCAGATAATGATAATGCGTTTACTTTGTGTTTTACAAGCAAGTTGACTAACACATATTGATACGATTAAAGCTTCTACAGCCATAGGTAGGTATCGAATGGTATGCATTGAGCAAGTGATGCATACGATAGAACCCAGCATTGGGGTGCTGCTTTCTATAAGAGTATGGCATCTCATTGTATTAACTATATCTGGTGCTGTATATGTTGGTGACAGTTGTTATCCTGCTGGGCTGATGCCTCACTCAAGTATCTTGTATGGCCTTCCTGATGACATGTTACTACTCTTCTATATTCTTCACAGACATGTGTCCTACAATACAAGGACTGTCATGTGGGTTTATGTTGCCTTCATGGTAAAATACTAACCCTTACTGTAGGTATTTATTGTGTAACAAAAAAACCTGATATAATTGTTATTACCCCTAAGTAAAAAGAATATCTACTTGTTAGAAATGGCGATTTCTGGTTGGCTAGGGCTTGCGCCAAAGCCAGGCAGAAACCACCACTCTAGTCAGGGCTGGGGAGTTACACACCAAAGATAACCCCTGCTCACCCCCTTGGTAGCTTGGCACGAGCAGTCAGGCTTATCCCGGAGGCAATGTGTAAAGCGTTTGCGCGCGCACCCAGCAACAACACCCAAGGCCCACCACAAAAGAAACTCCACACAAGGTATTATATAAAAGTAGCCTTTGTATTATACCAAAACACATTAGATAAAAACACACACTTTACAATGTGCCAACAGGCACGGGCAGAATTTACAGGGGGATAGGTACAAGACAGGGCCACCTGGACCACTGTCAGGAATCAGCACTTTTAGAACTGGCACTTAGAATATCACTTTAGAACATAGCACATATAATCACGGTAGCACCAATTAGAAAATGCAGCGCATAACCAGTAACCACTGGTACCAGGTAAGTACCACCTACGCAACCCTAAACACCTTAGGAAAATATTGCGCAGGGAACCAGGACCTCACTAGCACCACCTGTACTAGGAGAAAAACAACCACCTAAGTATCACAATACCTGTAGGGGTATAAGCACATTACACATGATGCATCACAACACATTCAGAGGTGTAGGGAAGGAAAACACATGATGCATTACATACATTCAGCGGTGTAAAACAAGGCACATGACGCATAAAAACACATTCAGAGGTGCAGGAAAACACAATTGCGCCCAACTCACACAAGTCACCACCTGTGACTGTACCTAGGCCAACTGGTCTGGTTGTGGCTAGGACGCCCTGTCCAGCAGTCAGGGCAAGACTGCGCACGCAGTCTAGGCAACACACCAAGCGCCAAGGGCACAACCTGAACATTGCAGCTGCCCACTAAGTGCTGGGCAGCTGGGAAAAGGCTTGGGCACCACTGTGCCTTTGGGAGCCCTCTCTGGGCTCTGGAATGGTGTATGCCATGCGTTGGAGCCTCTCCGGCCTCTAGCCAACTGATGGGGCCAAACGTGGGAGCCTTCTAGGCTCTCAGAACACATATGCCCCCGTACGTTGGAGTCCTGCTCAGGGACTCGAAAGAACAATGCCCCCAGACGTTGGAGCCTCGGGGCTCTAAACATATATTCACCCACTGGAGCGCACTGGCTCCCGATACCAACATGCGCCAATTAGGGGGAAGAATGTAGAAAAGAACGTGTCCCCCACGTTGGAGCGTACTCGCGCTCTGGGCAAACAATGATGGCCCCGTCGTTGGAGCCACACTGAGCTCTAAAACCAATATGCCCCTTTTGGCGGTAGCCCTTCTGGGCTTGAGAGGAATACTGCCTCCTTCGTTGGTTCGAGTCCCACTCGGGGGACTCTTTACAATACTGATGGCCCCTTCCTCGGCGGGAGCGCACCAGCAGCTTCCTCGGGATCCCCGTGGGGGGGGCAGGCACTGGAAATGTGCCTCGGCTCTCTCCCACCCCCCGGGCCCCTCCTCACCTGGTCGGCGGATGCAGGAGCGCTGGGTGGGCTCCCGTCTGCCTCCTGCTCGTGTCGTTGGGCAGCGCGGGACTCTCCTTTCCCCAGGGGAGCTCCACTGTCCTCCGCTGGCTTCTTCCGCTCCCGGGCAGATGGCCGGAACTCCCGTCACGCTGGGCCAAGCCCCGCCCACATCACCACAGGAACTGCCTGACTTCCTATCTAAGCCCGGACCGGGCTTCAGCGGTGATATTTCCGGCAATAAGAGGGGTGGGCTCCCTCGTAATAATAATAACCACTATATCCAGCGGGGTAGGCACCTGCTTACAGCCACAATAATTACCCCAGTGGGGTGGGCACCCGCGGTGGGGTGCAATAAGCGGGGTGAGCTCCCGCCGGTCGGCAGCACGGGGGGATCCCCAAGCTCGGGATTCCCTCTGCCTTGATCGTGCCGCAGGCCAAACGTCGACAGGGCTCCCTAGGTCAGCTCAGGCCAGGGACACAGCGCTCCTCCTGATCATAAACAAAGTGCTCTTCAAGGTAGGAGCAGAACACTCCCCCAGCAATAGGGATATTCCCAGGCGCTTGAAGCAGGTACAGGTGAAGTCTTCAGATGCAGGGAGGGGCAAAGACTGGGCCCAGGGGCCAGCTCACAGGGCCCTCCGGCAGGGAGGCAGTCCCCAGTGGCGGTCCCTCCTGGCGCCCAGCAGCAGCAGGCCCCCCTCCAGTTAGGATCAGCAAGAGAACATTTTACATGGGGTCACAGCCCCTTCTTATACACAGGTTTACCTTTGTCTCAAGGTGCAGGGGAGGGGCGAACCAGTTAAAACTGGTTCCTGAGCACTTTGTTTTGCTCGGCCCCTCTCCCTATTCACAGAGCAGGCCAGGGTCATCAGTCGCACCACAGGGGGCGGAGCCAGCATTGTGTGGGTAAAGCCCAGCCCTATTCAGGTCCTAGGTGTACTCCTCCCACCCATCTGGCTGCTGATCTCCCCATTCACCACTGGGTGACTCCTCCTGACTCTGGGGATTCCCTAGCCCATCACATGACCTCAGCCAGCCAATCACGCGTCAGGCAGTCACTGCACATTTATGCCAGCGTCTAGAAGTGGCACTTCCATACTAGCTACATGGACACCGCACACATCATCGCGCAGCATTTCATCACACGAGTCCGTACATACCAAACTCGCACCTGCACTCCCCACGCATCAGGAACTACCAGGGACACATACATTCCCCCATGCATTCCTATGGGAGGGCAGGCCTACCTCACTACATGCACGCACTTTACCCTGGGACACAGTGGTAAAGTGCGCAGAAGCCAAAAAGTTACTAACACCAGGTCACCAGTAAAAGCAAAAAGTTTAGGGGTGAACCTGCCAGAAGGGCCAAGTCCAACACTACTTAACAAGGACGTGACAGGAATCTTGGTATAATACCACATCTTTCAACATTACCACCATGGGTTAGTGTTCCCACGGTTTACATAACAGGGTGTCAGGACAGCATGTCGGCAGTATTCCTACTGAGATAGTGTAAAGTTTGAAGAAACCTTCCATGCACCATTTATTGGAATACAAATGCAAGGAAAGTGGTTTGAGTCAAAGCAAAATATTCCAGGCTCATGTATATCTGTGGACAATAAAGTAGAAATATCCTTTTAATGTGCAGCTTGTTACTTTTATTTTTTTTTGTTTTTTTGTTTAATCCTTTTTTTTTTATTTTACCATATTACAGATATAATAAACACCATACATACATTTCAGCAAATTCATAGAATTCCTTAGCCACATCTATACACAACAAAATTCAATGCGTTTTACCCATATACTTATAGTACAACTTTACTCAACTGCCTAGGGCTAAATAAGGCCTGCCTTCCACATAGTGATGGGTTCCCATATTTTTAACCCCAGCTGCCTTTTTCTTTTTCCTTTTCTTTCATATATGGACTTTTCTAGATTGTATGCTTGCAGAAGATTGGATAACCATGTATGCCAGGCTGGGGGGTTCTTATCCAACCATGCTCTGGCTATCATAAGTCTGAAAACTGCCATAGCTACAAACATGAATTCCCTTTGCGGTACGTCACAGTCTGGGCTTATCCCCATTAAGATCCACAATGGCGTAAGTGTAAGATGTATGCCTAGAGATAAATTCATGAATCCCTCTATATCTTTTATCAAGGTATACAGCTGAGGGCAAGTTGCGAAAATATGTACAATATCCGCTCCCACCGTATTACAGCGGCAGCAAGAAGTCCCTGTGTTACCCCCCCACTTAAGGATTCTAGCAGGAGTGTAATACAATGAATATAGGGTTTTATAGTGTTGTGATTGTAGGGGAGCCGAGCATAAGATTGTGTAACCCAGTTCTAGTGACTCCGAAAACCACTGTTCTTTCCCGCCTATAGCTACAGCCCATTTTTTGCTATATTTCTCAATGTTGTCTGATTTCCTCTTTATCAAAATTGCATACAAACTCCTGATTGAACAGTCGCCTGATGTCTTAATTTTCTCTAGGATTTCATTCCCTATAAACCCAGCGGGTCCCCCCTTTTTATTCTTCAAAAAGCTTCTTACTTGAAGATACTTAAAAAACCCCTGTCTGTTAATACCAAATTTATTTAATAAGTCTGTGAACTGCAACACTCCCTCGGAGTCCATGATATCACCCATCTGGGCTATACCTTTATCTGCCCATTCCGCCATTGTCCTATCCGCAAAGATTTCCGCTGGAAAAGACCTATTCTTGTACAGTTTAGTATATCTATTACATCTTCCCAAACCAGCATTTTTAAGGAAAGCCTTCCATACCTTCATAGCCCCAATGATAGTCTTAAACCGTGTTCTTTTATAATACCCAAACTCGGTACAGTTCAAAAAACAGTTTTCCGAGTCATCCCCGAGCACGGTGGCATAGATTTTTGTTGAATTCAATGTAATTCTTAAATTAGATCCACCCCCTCCGATTAGACCTTGAATATATTGCAGAGTTGCTGCCCAATAATATAACCTAAAATCTGGTGCACCCCACCCGCCCCTCTCTCTAGGAAGTGAAATAAACCTATACGCCCTACGGGTCTTCCCTTGTGCCCAAATGAATCTGTTTAGTGTTGCCTCCAGTGCGTTAAACCATGTGGCGGGGAAAGACAGGGGGATAGATCTAAAAAAGTAAAGAAACCTAGGCAGGATTAACATTTTAATAATATTAGTACAACCCACCAGGGATAGGTGTAAATTGTGCAGTCTTCCCAGATCCAGTTTTACCTTATTGAACAGCGGTGTCATATTCCTCTCTACCAGTTTATCTAAATCTGCTGTAATTATTATCCCAAGATATACCGCAGAGCCAACCACCCGTGCGTCCATACAATTAGAATATCTATTCTCGACTATTTGAGTCTTTGGTCTGTTCAATCTGTAGCCTGATATTTGTCCAAAAGTTTGTGCGGTCGCTTCCACTTCCTTAATTGCCAGAGTCGGGTTGGGTGTCAAAATGGCCACATCATCAGCGTATGCCAGCGTTTTAACCACAACGGTATTGCACTTCATAGGAGAGATGCACTGATTGTCTTCCAGCCTTCTTAATAAAGGATCTAAGTATAAGGCAAAAAGAAGGGGTGAGAGGGGGCACCCCTGTCTAGTACCCCTAGTGATTTTAACCGAGAGTGAACTTCCCCTGTTGACTTTTATTTTAGCTGCTGGACCTTTGTATAATGTTTGGATAGCTGTTAAATATCCTACACCTATACCGCACCATTTTAAAACTGACCACAAATACCTCCAGGAAACCCGATCAAACGCCTTCTCTGCATCTAAAAAAAGAGCTGCCATCGGGTCTCCTAGAGTACCCGCTGCATCAAATGCTGTGATTACCTGTCTCACATGACAGGTAGTTCCCTTCCCTGGAATAAAGCCATGTTGTACTGGGCTTACCAGAGTTTCGATAATGCCAGCCAATCTGTTTGCCAACATTTTTGAATAAATTTTAACATCCGAGTTCATTAATGTTATTGGCCTATACGAGCCTGGCAATGATGCGGGCTTCCCTTTTTTTAAAATCACTATAATGTCTGCCCCTCCCCATGATTCCGGGCTTTCGTCCCCTTTCTGTGCCTGTACCATAATATCAAACATGTCCTTTTGCAGCACCGTTTGAAAGACTTTATAGAATTCCACGGGGATCTGGTCCGGTCCAGCTGCCTTACCGGAGGGTAGTTTAGACAGTGCTATACTGAATTCTTCCCTTTGGAAGGGGGCTTCTAACATAACTTTGGCTTCTTCTGTTAGTACGGGAGGAGGAGTGCCATCTAGATAGGCCTCTATCTCATTTGACCAATCTCCTGGGTCAGCGGTATAAAGTTCCAGGTAGAATTGCCTAAAAACCTCCCTCACTTTATCGGGTTCCGTTAAAATGACACCTTGGCTGTTAGTGATCTCCTTGATCTCTGTAGTAGCTAGTTTCTGCCTAGCCCGGACAGCTAAGATATGGCCCACCCTTTCACTTAGTTCATAAGCATTTTCTTTCCTAGTAAGGAAATCCTCAGCAGCTTTCCTGGCAATAGATTCTGTAATTTCAGCACGGAGTATAGAAATTTTTAACAAATGCTGCTCTATTGGACGGTGATTCTGTATATCAAGGGCCATCAGTTCTTCCTCCTTAAGTAATCTGTTTAAGGCTTCTTCGGTCTTATGTCTCTCCTTTTTGTTTCTTGCTAAGACATAACTCAAGGTCTCGCCCCTAACCCCAGCCTTAAACGCATCCCATACGACCCCTGGAGGTGCTGTTCCTCGATTCACATCCCAAAAGCTCCTGATCCAAGTATCCATAAACTCCCGATATACCTCGTCTTTTAATAATTTCCTTTCAAAAGTCCATTGGGTGACCTTTTTTTGCATAGTCCCTATACTCACTGTTAAAACCAGGGGATTGTGGTCTGAAAGAGCACGGGGGTATTTATCAATCCGCGAGCCTTGTATCATGGATCTCGAAATTAGAAAATAATCAAGCCTAACCAAGACTTTATGGGGAGCTGAATAGAATGTACTACCATCTAGGTGTGGATGTAGTTCAATCCATGGATCTTCCAGAGAATTATGGTAAACCATATCTGAAAGAGCCCTGTATGTCTTCTTCTTCCTACCATTATACTGCCCGCCTGGTTTCAGAAATGAACTAGAGTAATCATGAATATTAAAGTCACCACAGCAGACAATTGGCTCTGGCCACTGTGCCAGCTCTATATCCAGATATTGAAAAATATCAGGATCATCCTCTGTTGAGCCATATATACTAACTAACGTAAAGTTTGTTCCCTTGAAGGTTATTTCCGTTATAACCCAGCGACCCCACTGATCTTCCTGTTTCCTTCTGACAGTGCCCCCCCCTTTTCTCCCAAGTATTGCAACCCCTCTCGTTCTTGTACTTTGGTTAGAGTGAGCCAATAGTGATAAGCCCAGTTGCTCCAATAGATAAACCCGCGAGCCTTCTATATGCGTTTCCTGGAGGCAAACAAAGTCTAAACGGAGTGACTTTAGCAGGGCTGCAACTCTAACCCTCTTATTGGGGTCATTAAGCCCACAGACGTTCATTGTAGCGATTCTACAAGCCATGTCTTAAAACATGTAACCAACTAAGAAAAAATAGCAAAAAAGGAAAAGAGTTGTGAACAATTCAATAGATTCTATGAGTTTACTGTGCTTATTTATTATACTGTTCTGAACTGATTTATAAAAAACACATTCGTGCTTATTTTCACCCCCCCCCCAGTTCCCCCCTAACCCACCCCACCCTCCCCAAACCCCACCCAGTCTGCCCTCCCTACCCCCCCCTCCCCTTGTACAGGCAAATAGGTCAGCTATGACCTATGTGTGACTGCTTTTAAGCTGCAGTTGTCGCCTCCCTCTCCAAATAACAAAAAAGAAATAAAAAATCCCAATTTGCCAAATTCCTAGCGTTTTATCAATTAATCCGGCCTCTCTCTCACCCCCCATTCTAGCTTTTTAACTCCTCTAGAAATTGGTTAGCCTTAATTTCCGAAAAAAAGATCCTTGTGTGACCCTTTGTGATTACTTTCAATCTAGCAGGGAATAAGAGGTAAGCTTCTGAGCCTAGTTTTTGAAATGGAGCAATTAGCTGTCTTAGCTTCCATCTCCTCTCCACTGTCACATGGCAGAAGTCGGGTCGAGCAAAGAATGTAGCCCCATTAAAAGATCTCTTGGAGTCCGGCCGGGCCCCATCAATTATCTCCTGCCTCAACAAATAGTTCCCTACATACACTAACATAGCCCTGGGCAAGCTCCCTTGCCCATCAGGCCCTTTCTTCCTTTGTGTAAAAGGGAATCTATGAGCACGCTGCACTTCTAGCTCCCATTGCCACTGAGCCTCAGGAAAAGCCCCTCTCAACAGCTTGATTACAAACCCTCTCGGGTCTTGCCCTTCCAACCCTTCCGCCAGTCCCAAAAGTCTAACATTATTCCGTCGTTGGAGGTTTTCAAAGTCTTCCAGCTTCCACTGCAAGTCTTCCACCACTTTCTCTTGCGTGGTTTTAGCTGACCGCCAATCAGCCATGTCGTCTTCTAGCTTCCCAGTCCTTTCTTCCACCAGCGCTACTCTATCCGCTACTTCTTCATACAATTTATTCATTTTTTTAAGGGAAGATTGTATCTTTTTATTGTCTTGCCTGGTCCTTCGACTCACCACCCTTGCCTCCTCCTGCATTTGTTTCAGGGTACTGAGTATCAGATCTAATGGTGTCTGCTGTTTTGCTTCTGCGCCTGCACCCTGGGTATCTTCCAAACTTGGAGTGGCTGAGTAATCCCATAATAGATTTTTGTTCGTACTTGATGGGGATTTCTGCTGCCTTAGCTTAACCCGTTTTTTCTGTGTAGACTCCCCTTCTGCCATAGAAGATTCAGTGTCCGAGCCTCCAGATAAGCTGCCATCACTGAATTCCGTCGACTCAGAGTCTTCGTTCAATGAAAAAAAACGATCCCCCTCTGGTGAGCCTGGCCCCCTATTATCAAGGCACTTAGGATGGGTGACTGTGGGGTGTTGATTTTGAGCGGAACTCGCCCCCTCTCTTTCATGAGGCAGTGAGAGATTAGAGGCAGACAACCCTGCTTCTAACTGCAGCAAAGCGTCCAACATCTCAGTGTTGTCAGTGCCCCTTGCGTGATCAGTATGTTCCTCTGTCTCTGCTCCCCTCTCGCCCTTCTTTGTTGAACCCTTCAAGCTCACCTGACTCTTTCGATTGTGCTCGCCGGTCAGCTCTGTTTCCTCCACTCGAGGCTGAGCGAGCAGTTTCTCCGCCTGACTTTCCAGCGAGGTTGAGTGTTGCTTGGCAACCACGCTAACAACGTTGCTGGCGTCCTCGCGGGGCTCGGGAGCGTCCGTTTCCCGGTTTGGATCAGATCTCGTCGAGGATATACTCCCTACGGAGCTGCCGGTGAAGAGTTCAGCCAGCGTCGATTGACGAAGAAGAACGGTGTCTTTTACAGTAAGATTTCTTGACGCGGCATCTTTAGAGCTGCCTAACTCTCGCTGCACGTCCCGTTGAAGCATTCCATCATCTATCGTGTCAGGGGTTAAGTTGCTTTGTTCGAAGGTCTTCCTCTCTGTTTTTCTTCCCCGGGTAGATTGAGGGCACAGCTTCTTGGTGAGCGAAGGGGGTATTTGGGGGTCGCTCGCGGCGATGTCCTTCTTACTCGATTTAGGCGCGCGATTTAATATCCTTGAGCTGCTGCCAGCCTGTTCCTGTCGTGGTGGGCACACAGGCATCTTATATGGTAGCAGCAACCCTCTGAGTAGATGATAGAGGGATCTCAGGCTGCAGGTTAACGATTGCTCAAGAGTGGACCAGTATTCAGGCAGAGTTTTTAACCGAGTCTGTGCCCCCACACCAGTAGTAGTCCAAATTTCCAGCTTCAGAGGAGGTAACTTCATAGTTTATGGCATCATTCCTGGTCCGTATGGAGAGGGATTGTAGGCGACTGCTCTCTACAGCCCGTCAGCGGCCATCTTGCCTGAGATTTTACCGCAGCTTGTTACTTTCCTGGATATCCTTCAGCTCATATTTTAAAGAAATGCGTGATATCATATTTCAGACTATACTGGAGACTCATTTTGCAATGTATTTTTGTCTTATCATGGCCATTGCTTCGATGCTCAGGCAGTTAGCTTTTAAGGCAGTGAGTGGGCTTGATTTAATCGAGCCTCAATTATTGAGAAGTTGGTATTATAGTTTATTTTGCCTATTAATTGGAAAACAGATACAATTACTTTTATATTCACCTATTTTTAAATGCTCTAAAATGTCCTTATACACATAAGTAGGAACACTGACCTCTACCCCGCCCCGCCCCATTCATATGTCTGCCTGTAAATTCCACTCTGGGTGGGGTCAGCTTTTATCTTTTCAGGTGACTGACGGACTAAGACAAAGGCACTTTCAGGGAATCTGGTGCTTTGGTGGTCCCAGAAACAGTGTACGGCAGTCGGCGTACATGTGTTTGTGACTCGACCGTTCAAGGTTGACTTCCTGCTAGTGGCTTCTGATCACCAAGTAAATCGGAAGTGTAAGAGGCGAAATTCTATTTTCTGTAAATGCAGGCAACCTACATGTGCAGTGCAAGCTCAGGATCTCCAAAGGATAACCCTTCACAGAAGTACCGTCTGAGAGTCTGGACTTCTCTCTTCAACCAGATGCACTAATCTTTCTTAATCATGCATGTCCTGTAAGAAAGAGCCGATCAGTGTACACCCAATTTGATGACGGATCACAGATGAAAGGTTCCCTGGCCTGCTCACTCCCATCCTTAGAATCTCTTTACCCGTGTATATAGCGCTGCTCCAGCTCATAGCTTGGAATCCTCCTGTTGCTAAGTTTGCACTCTATTGATCCCTTTAGACCTATAAATGCATATGCCTTCATATAGCGTTTGAAGCTTTGACATGATTTATCCTATAACCTTTGAATGCCAAGATACACTCGCGGGTGACAGCGCGCCTTACAAATACATATATCATAACAAATACTCGTAGAAATGAATTGCCTAGAAACCTGCAAAGCAGGTTCCAATGTTTACATGCACAACATATCAATCTAAAAAGGTTCAAAACATTTTAATGTGTGGAATTCTTTTCTGGATATTTCTTAAGCTGCTTTGTGGCAAATTAAGCAGAATATGGCTTCAAGACAGATATGTGAAAGCATTGCTTATATGCCAATGGAATATGTTTAGATCATTCATGTCTCTATCACTATAACCCTGTAGGAGCATGTAAACTTTGGAGGGAATATTTCATATTTACAAAGTATTAATCCAGTCACCTCCTTTATCCCTGCCAATATTTCAAAACTAATGAAAGAAAGCCACTAAACAGAAGGTGCAAACGTAAGAACCAGTCCTCGAAACATAAAAAATCACAAGGTCTCATCCTAGACTGCATATACGAGGAATTTCATAATCTAGTGCAGATCTGAAGAGGTCATTGAATATGATGAGTTTGAAGGAATACACAAAGGTAAGAGGTAGTAGGATCCATTCATCATGAAATAATGATTATGATTGAATTATATACTTCTGAAGACATGAGTTCTGATTATATTAAGATAATAGTAGTGAAACTCGAAAAATGTTAGAGGATATCACTATAATGACGCAAATACTTCACTTGAAGTATTTATGTAACTATGTACCAGATACATTGCTGTTTGTCCCCCTAAATTATGGTAGAATATGTCTTCGTTCTTCAAAAACAGCTGCAATTTTCATCTAATTTCATAAAACATAATTGAGGAAATCATAGAGGGTGCTAGCTACAGCCCACAAGATATCAACGCAAAAACGCTCTCTGTTGAAAAATAAAAAGAGACAAATTCAGAGCATGTTGGAAAAGTGCAAAATACACTGCGGCACTGATTCATTGCAGAAGGTGCTCCGGGGATGTAGGTGGGGGATACCAAAAGTACTCCATCTTCACCTCTGATATTTTGGTGTGACATAATCTAATACCCTCATTCCAGCCCCCACACTGCAGAGGAACAATAGGAAATAACAAGGCAGTACAACTATTTTCAGGCTCACCGTCCCGTTGTTGGTATTCCCTTGCAGCCACCTACCCACCTAAAAGAAAGAAAACAGAAGGGAGGGGGTTGTGCAAGGTACTCCTTTCATGTAAGTTAATGTAGGAAAGTAGGATCTGCTTCTTATGGTTTCCCCCACTTTTTGCTTTATGTAATGCTGTTTTTATCGAGTCTGATTGGGATCCTGCTAATCAGGACCATAGTCTATCTCCTTTCTCCCAAAACTGTTATGCTTATACTTAGGTACAGCCCAGATTGGATACTGGGGTACCCTTGTCAGTCCCTAGTATATGGTACAAATGTACCCAGGGCATAGGTCCCCCAGAGGTCTCCCATGGGCTGCAGCATGTATTATGACACCAATGAGAGACCATTCAAAATGAAACTACAGGCATGCCATTGCAGCATGTGTGAGTCGGTGCATGCACCACATACTTAAGATATAGGTTTACTATATCTAAGGGTCACTGCACTTAAAACCTATAAGTCACCCCTATAGCAGGCCTTAACAATCCTGAGGGCAGGGTGCTTGGTTCTAAGTGAGAGGGTGCTCCTGCATGAGCAGGACACCCCTGCAGCCTACAGAGTCCATTCTCCCGGGTTGTCAGTGAAGAAGACATATACTATATATAGAGGGACATTACACGAACGCATGATGACCATCTCAAAAACGACTGCAACCAACCCTATTGTGTTTGGTGTCAAACATGTTCGAATTATACCCCCACACCAGTAACCGGTGTGGGAGGTATGATTCCACCCACCAGGTAGGCCCTTTGTGGGCTCTCGGTGTTCCCGGTACCAGCCTTCTAGCTCCGGACACCACAAAATGGTTGCTGCCGACCAGAGACATATTTCTGTCCTCCTGCTGCTGAGCCAAGCTCGAGCAAGGGAGGCAGGACAATTGACATCCTGTTAGTGGGTGGTGTGAACACCTACCAGACAGGATTTAGTGTATTAGGACTAGGTGGGTGCACTTGCCAGTGACTGAAAGTCTGCATGAGGGGCACATTTGGTATCCCTGTGCAGAGTCCAGTTCAAACCAGTCCTGGTAGCCGTTGGCTCCTGCTCTGGCGTGAAACTGGACAAAGGACATGGGAGTAACCTCCCCCTGTCGAGACCCCCGCTTCAGAGGGTCCCCTGAATCTTCCCAACCCTCTCCCGTGGGTACTTAAGGGCTTACCTGGCCATAGGACCCTAGATTTGTCGTGGACAAGATTCAAAACTGACAGCACTTTACTTCTACCATCTGGGCACTCTGGACTTTGCTGGACTTCGTTTGGGCCTGACTTCGTCTCTCTCTCAGTCTGTTGCATCGTCTGTCCCTGTGCACCATACAGGACCATACAAGACCTGTGGAGCATCCAAGACACCTGAAGATAATCTTCCTTGGAGTGAAGGAGTCACTCCCCTGCATTCGCAGGGACCGCAACACTGCTGACTGGTCTGCTGATCCTGAGGCCCTTTGGACTCTGAAGGGTGCAGCAACACAGGAGGTGGGTTCCTACATCAGTAGCGGCCCGTGGAAGGAATTCTGTGGGGCGGTAAGGCAGGGCAGGGGAGGGGCAGAGTGGGGGTTAGTAAACACTGGAATATAGATGAACGGAGGTAAGTAAATATTTAAATAAATAAAACTAATTTCGTTGCGCATGCTGCATCACATTTTGCGATGCAGCGTGAGCAACAAAAGTCGTTTTATTTATTTAAATGTTTACTTAGCTCCGTTCATCCATATTCAAGTGTTTACTTTCCACACCCTGCCCCTCCACCGCCCGCCTCACCACCCCACGGAACTCCCTCCACGGGCCACTACTGTCCTATGTCCCTCGAGGCTTGAGATGCCCTCTTACTCAGTTTGAGGTCAGAATCCCTCATGGGGGCAGCAATACCTGAACCCCTGTTCACTGCATACTTTTGCAAATGCAAGTACTTGTTGGCAATTCTGCAACAAGTGCATTAAGCTTCTAGTAGCCCCAACCTCTGGCAACCTCCCCTACAAAACTCTTCAACCACCTTGCACCAAGTGCTCCGTGGCCTGCTGTTTTGTGAAGCTGCATGAGGTGCTCTCGCGACTCTTGTGACTCCAGCCTGTGGGTCCATTTGAGGGTCAACTTTGCTTTCCTTGGGCTCCATTCATTGCTCTGGGCCTGCCCTGACTTCCCTGTGTGTGGTGAGTCTCCTGGACCTTGCTTGTCTAAACCGTACACTTCCTTGACCTTCTGCATGGGTTGCCATTGCCAAGGCTTGTTGGTGCTCCCACCAGACACAGACCCCTCAGCACTCGACATCCTTTATGGGACAGCTCATATACGGCTCCTGGTTGTCCTCAACGTCGCCTGGTCCCCGCAGCTGCAGAGGCAAAGTCACTGTCACCTCTCCTGAAGCACACAGCATCGGTGGACATTCGTCTTCGGAGCCCCTGGTCACTCTCAAGTGACCCAGACTCTGTTCCCTATGCTTTCAGGTGCTCCCCAACAAGAATCCATGTTTGGATTCCAACGGAAACTTTCTCCCCTTCCAGCAGCAGCACTTTCTCCAAGTCCTCAGTTGGGTTCGACTGAGGTTTCCAAAACCACATCAGACCTATACACCTGGCTTACTTGGGATAGGTAACTCGGGTACTTCGGTATCCACACATGGGGTGGCTCTCCAACCTTCTGTCTTCCACGGGGTTTCTTTGAAGTCCACTGGGGAGGGTCCTCATACTTTAAAAATCAAACCACAACTTTCACATAGACTTGTATGGAGCATGCAGTTGTGTTCTCACACTGCACATGCCCTCCGCGGGGTCCCTATCTAGTCACCTTGGGTTGTTCCTTGGGGTCACAGCAATTCTATGTCCTCACAACACTGTCTTGACTTGAGTCATGGTTCTTTTACCACTTTCTTAGTATTTGGTTTGGTCCTCCCTGAGGCCCACTCTGTATTAGTGCTATTTACTGTCATTTCTTTGCTTAAGTATTGTGTACTTTGTGTCTAGCTCCCTGTATGAGATACTGTAACGTACTAGATGTTGTTATATAATAATACATATTTTTATAACTACTATGTGGTTCTCTTTTAATTTAATCTATACCATAAGATTGCATTCTGGTAAAACAAGCTGCTTTACACTCCTTCAAGACTAAGCCTGAAGGCTGCTCTCTACAGCTACCACTTGAATAGCTTCCAAGGTTGTCTGAGACCTCTTAAATCACCATAAGGGTTGTCTGGACTGGTGCAAGGTGCCCATTTTAATTAGTGGACATCATATACCAGGCCAGCTTCTCACAGTTAGCTATACTTTTTAATTGATTTTCTTTGTAAGAACATAATTGATACAGATAGTGTAGGAAGCAGGCTCCCTATATAGTGTACTAAAATGACGTAAACTCTGCAGAGAGTTCAGTGAGTCCCTTATTGATTTACCTAGGCAAAAGTAGATAATACTAACACTCTATTTGTGGTAGTGTGGGAGAGCAGTTAGGCTTATCAGAGAGTAGTGCTAGGCATTTGTTGTACTCACAGACAATAAATGAGACACACACTCAAGAATAAATCCGAGACCAATTTCCCAAAATAATATCGATTTTTATATAATTTTTTAGACCAAGAACTTCGTTCTACAGTAAGTACTTTTAAACTTATGAATTTTTATGGACCCGTTCTGTTCATTGAAGTCAGCAATTTAGATGACACAGCTTTCTACCTACAAAAATTGCCAGCAGCATAAACAACTTAAGACAGGTAGTTCACAGCTGCATGTCTACAAACCAGGGGCTGGCATTGATGAATGAACCATTTTAAACATAAAAGAAGAGGAGAGCAAGAGAAACTGTAAAAAGAAAAACACAAAATAGCAATACCCACCCCCCACTCCTCCACACCCAGTTCACCCAACATTATCACGCATGGCTGAGAAATGCTGCAAGGGACCCATTGTATGTGTCCAGCACTAGGGGAGAAATCTATGCAGCTTTCATGTCATATCGGGGAAGCAAGTGCAATATCTGTGTGTATTCTGGGCAGGTCACTTCCCTGAATTCTGCCGATAGCCCACAAATCAGGATAGGCGACCCCTCTGTTCTCAACAGTGAGGGACATACGCTAAATTGCTAGAGTAAACCATGATTTGTGTAACTCTGAGACATGGTCTGGGATTTTCTTAGTCCCCCAGGTGCAAGAGAATTACTTGGCACGCTGCGTTTAATGCTAGGGCCATTTGCCTACCTTTGGGGTGAAGCCCCAAGAGAGTATAGCCAGGGGAACATGGTATAGCAGTGTTGAATGCTGAATCAATGTCGTCCAAAACCTGCTCCCAGAATCTAGTCAATTTGGGGCAATGCCACAGGAGATGGAGAAGAGAGCCAATCTGCCCACAACCATGCTAGCATTTATCTAAGCACCCAGTATTCCACCTGTGTATTGGTGCAGGAGTGAGATACCAGTAGGAGGCTACTTTATAAGCCTACTGCGTACTGGCCATGTTGTGTGCAGTGTGATGTACTCTATAGTAAATGTTGTTCCATTCTTAAGTGGAGAGGGAGTGCCCAAGTTCCTCCTCCCAGTGCAGCTGGCCATTAGATTTAAAAGCGGAGATGCTGTCAGAGAGAAAAGCATAGAGTTCAGTAATGTGGTGCCTTGGCTGTACCAGCCATTTCTCAAAGTTGGTGAGGGGGCGGGAGGAACCTGGTTTGTACCTCATGGAGGTCACCCAGTGCCGTAGTTGCAGATAATGGAACTCGATTGACGAAACAAGAGAATAGACCTGTAAGAGTTGATCAAAGGGTATAACCCCCGCGGGGTCAAAAAGTGGGCTCAAGCGTTTGTAGCCCCAATTGCACCATTGGCTAAACACTTTTGAGTTATACCCTGGAGGGAAATCAGGATTGTCAATAATCTGCGTCATTAGTGAGGGAAACATTGTCAAACCATATTTAAGGGCTATGGAGTCCCATACCTTCATTGTCATGGCTTTTACTGGCAATGAATACAGCCCCCAGGCCCTGTGCTTTCAAGGCAGCCAGACTTCATGCCAGATGTAAACACCAGCAACCGTCTGGTCCATGAAAGACCAGTGTTTTTCCAAGAGTGGCTGATTCCACTCTACAATGTAGCGGAGTTGTGTGGCCTGGAAGTAACGGGCAGTCATAGGGATCCCAAAGCCACCTTCTCCCCTTGCACAAGACAGTTGTTTATGATGGAGGTGCTGCACATTGCCACTCCAGATGAACCGATTGATGGCAGTTTGCAGGGAGTGCATTTCAGGAGGTGATGGCATCAATGGAATGATCTGGAAGACACAAAGTATCTGTGGGAGTATTTTCCATTTTTATTGCAGCTATGTAGCATTCCTGGCTAGTCACAGGCGACTCCACGAAGAGAGTGCCTTATTTGTCATCTGGTCGAGAAGTGCTCGTAGTTTACTGCCATTGTCTTCACCAATGTGGGAGTTAACTGGGTACCCAAATACGGTATGGTCTCCATCGTCCAGACAAATGGGAAGCGGGCATGCAGGGTGGAGGATTGTGGAGGAGTGACCAACAGGTTAAGAATCTGTGAATTTCTGAGATTGAATTTAAACCCCGAGACCTCGCCAAACAGCAGTAATCCAGCCAGTAGGGACAGCAGCAAGGTCATTGAGTCAGTTAGTGATGGGATAACGTCATCGGCGCACAAGCTGATGATTTGTTTGTAAGCGCTGATTCAAATGTCAGATATCTACAGATTGTCCCTGACTTTCTGTGCCATAGGTTCCATGTACAACATGGAGAGAAACAGAGATTATGGGGTAACTCTGGCCAGTCCCACGTGCTATAGAGAATATGGAGGCTGCCTCCAACATCGAGTCCGTGCCTGAGTCAAAAAATTAGTTAAAAAGTTGAGTTGGGAGACGTGCTAACTCCTGACAGAAGATTTTATCAAATTGGGTGGTGAACCCATCCAGCCCAAGTGCTTTTGAGGGTTTGAGGTGAGCAATAGCTGTAATAACCTCCTCAATCCATATTGGTTGGTTGAGCTGGGATGTGAGCTCCGGTGATAAATGTGTTAGGGTAACCCCTTGCAGATAAGTCAACAGGTTGCCTTTAGGACTATACAAGGCAGAATAGAGAGAACAATGGAAATCTTGAAGGTTGCAGCTATTTCCTCATCCATGAGGACTTCCACCCCCGGAGCCTTTCTAATTGAGCTCACTGACCTGGATAGGATCTTGTTGTGGAGCCTATGATCTAGCAGGTGCCCACAACAGTCGCTGTTCAAGTAGAATGTATGCCTGAGATGAAAAATAGGCATACTCTGCCCTATCAAGGTTTAGACGCTTCAGTAGGAGCCTCTTTTTCTCCAGGTCTCACCAAACCCTGGGGGTGCTTGTCCAATTATGGATCGCCTTTAACTCAGAGACCACATGTTCTATTTGCTGGTTTTTCTCCCGATAGACCCGTTACTCCGTCACCAAGATGGCAATAAATTTGCCTTTCACTATTAGCTTTAACTCCTCCAATATCGACAGCAAGGGGGTCCCCTCAATGTTGTTTGCACCGTGCAGGTAGTGTTGATTGTTGAAGAAGATTACAGCAGTGCATTGCGGAAGCGGCAACGTAAAGCATGGGGGTGGGAGACCACAGACCACAGGGTCAAAGAAATCAGGGCATGGTCCAAAAGGGATCAGAGCTCTATGCTCGCGTCTCTGATGTGAGGCGCTCTGATGTAGGGCCGGGGATATGAGGAAATTATTAATGCGGGCATATGATTTATGAGTAGAAGGTATTGTCCCTAGAAGAGCGGTGAAGGTGGCACCAGATATCACATAACCCTCCATCTGCCAGCCAATGGAGGCCATCAGACGTGAAGGTTACCATTTGAGAGGAGCATTGGTTGGAGCAGTCTAAAGTGGGGTTCATTACCAGATTTCAGTCCCCCCTTATTAGAGTGGCCACATCCAAGGTGGTGAGGGCTATCGCTAGTGCATTGAGAATAAAGGGTTCTTGTTGCCCAGGGTGAAATGAACGATGCCCCATTGTATTCTAACCACAGGCAGGCACCCCTTAGATTCAAAGATCCTGGATATTAGCTTGCCATTACATTTCTGGGCAAAGAGTATAGCTATCCCATTCTTTTTAGAGGGGGCCCGAGGACCAGATCTGTCAAGAAAACCCTCAGGAGGTGTCTTTGGGTAGCAGGCGGGTCTCCTTGAGCAAGCATATGCCCTCCAGATTGCTCCAGGATAGCATGCAATGCTTTGCGCTTCACTGGGTTATTTAATCCCCGGACGTTATGGCTAACTATCCGTAACTCCCAAGGCATGGGTTAAGGACAAAGAGGGTTGCATGGTGCACCTAGCTCTGAGGTCTTAGATATAGTACAAGAAGTATAAGCAATAGTGAGTTAATGTAGCACCTCTATGGGGGCATACTAAAGTCGGTTGGTGCGGAGGAGCAAAAAGAAAAGAAAACCCCCAAATAAACACAATCTAATAATGTTAAGTGAAACATGTGGTGACCACAGCCAGTCACAGTGAGACAACGTTTACAGAGCATTGGCCATTCTGGGATCTGCCAATTGGTTCAATCTCAGCCACCAGGGATCACAACTTCCAGAAGAGAAGAGCACGGAAAGAAATATCTTTGTGGCTGGCAGGCCTCCCCGAGTCCACCGACCTCAAGCCCTACTGCCTGGCAATCCATTGCGATTTTGGGGAGCCTCTGATTGTGTAGGTGAGCCTGCCAGGGTTGTGAGTACCGATTGCCTCTCTTTAGTGATGATGAACATGTCTGGTTTGTGTCTCAGGGGATTTGTTTCTTCTTGTGCTGCCTATGCTGGTTACAGTCCTTGTTGACTGGAGGGATGACCCTCCCCTCAGTAGTTGTCACATCCCTGAGGCGTATGATACCATGCGCCTCCCTGAGCAGCTTGCACTCATATCAGAAAATGAGGCCGAAGGGGTGCCCCCAAGAATACAATATCACCACCTTCCGTAGATGAGTTGTGAACGGCCGAAATTCAATACACTTCTGAAGTGTTATTGTGGAAAAGTCTTGATACAAGTCTGGCGAGCGGCCTCTGAACTCGATTGGGTGGGCCTTCCTGGCCAAGTGGAGAATAGACTCCTTGAGTTGAAAGTCATGCGCACACACAGGAATATCCGCTGAAGGGGCATTACCAGGTTTGGGCAGACCAAATCGGTGGACCCAATCTATCTGAATCTCCGTACCCTCGGGGGACACCAGGATGTCACAAAACAAGGCCTCTATGTATTCCAAGGCCTCTACCTCTGCATGGGCTGGAACCCCACATACACAGACATTTTTTTGGTGGGACCGATTTTCCAGGTCCACTGCATGGCCCTGAAGCTCAACTTGTTGCTCCTTGAATTAGAGGATCTCCTGCTGCATCTTTTCCAGTTCCTCATCACTCCCAGATTCATGGTCCTCCATTGCGGACACCCTGTCTCCAACTTCCTCAAGAACCCAACGCACTTCCTTCAGATCCGCAGAGAGCTGGGTTCTCATAGTCTATAAATCTTCCCGGAGAGATGTGATGAGTCAAGCTATGAAGAATTTCGTGGCTGGACCAATTGGGGTCCTCGGCTTCTGATTGTAAGTCCGCATTGGGCGTGGTCAGTAGCGGCTCCTGGAGGGAGTGCTGCTGGGTGGTGACGCAGGGCAGGGGAGGGGCAGGGTGGGGGGAAGTAAACTATTGATTATGGCCTAACGGAGTTAAGTATACAAATAAATAAATAAAACAAATTTGCGCAATGAAATTTGTTTTATTTATTTATTTGTATACTTACCTCCGTTAGGCCATAATCCGTAGTTTACTTCCCCCCACCCCCGCCCTGCATCACTGCCCGGCATCGCTCCCTCCAGGAGCCGCTACTGGGCATGGTAAACATTTCCCTGACAGTCTGGTCCTTCTTAGATCGCAAAGCAGACATGATGAAGGTCTCTTTGCAGGCACCCCAAACCCAGGAACACAAATAGAAGGTACTGAGTCCCCTGAGAGAGCAGAAACAGTCAGGCTCGTAGGGCACTTTGCCCAATCTCCATCTGTAGAAGAAACTTCTGGTAAAGTGTCAGACCCATAGATAAGAGAATAAGTGTCCAAGGGACATGCATGATGTCCACATCGGGTGAGGCTGAGCTATCACCCACTATGCAATGTCCAGCCTGCTCACCAGCGTCCCATCCATGGGCCTGACATCTTGGACAAATCCTCAACTGCACAGCCCACTGGAACTTATCTACGGGGAGGCAAGGAAGTGTAGTTCCACCTCAGGGCCCTCCAAACATCTGGGAGGGAGGTGGGGTTCATATCTTCATGTGCCCAGTGAGCCGCTTGAAAAGGCCCCACTTACAGTTCAGCACAGTCCACCAGGTCCTTCAAGCACAGGGGCCCCACCAGAGCCCAGGCACAAGTCCAGTTCCCTCTCTTTGCCCAGTAGGGGCAGGGGTCCAAGCCGGGACTCACCTTGTCAGGGATCACCCTGCAGCAACGTTGCAGAGTTCTGGGAGCCAGACACGTGACCCTAGGCCGGCACCTCCAATGGTCTCTCCACGCAGCAGAGGCCCCAGGAAATGCCCCCTTATATAACTAAGATTGAATAAGGGTCAAACCCAATATACCCTTGAGGGCTTGGGCAAATAGATGCGGAAGGGTAAATATGCCAACAAGGGGTTTTGTTTTAGAGTGATCTATTATTCGTAAATTTCAATGATCTGAATCAATAAACATGTTAAGATGAAATAACATCACTGTGAAATCAATCAACTTGTATGAACATCTAAAATATATATAATGACAACAACACACACGGGGGTTCTTTTTGTGATTTAAGCACAATGATTTTTATATTTTCATCCAAAGTAAAAAGAGTACAAAAGAGACATAAATTGAAGCAATCTATCATGAAAACAGGGGACGGAATTAAGTCCTCATTTCATCTAACAAACACATCTATTCCTGATTCGTTTGAACAGAGATCAAACTCTTTTTGAGCATATAATCTACTGTACATAACATTTAAACTGGAATTAGATGGTAAAGTCGACGTTTCGGTCTTGGGTGGTGTCAATCCGTCAGACCATCTTCAGGACAATAATTGCATAAAACAGACTCCTAAACAGACACAATGCAAATAGTTACAAATATGTAAACATTTTTTGCGCTAACAAATTAATGTACAAAATCTAAAACATGAACTCCAACCCGTGTGCGAGAAATGAAATTGTCAATTTTATTATCTAAAGAATCTAAGCTATGTCCATCTTCTAATGTTGAACAAGCTTTTGCCAGTAGTTTATTTCAAAGAATTACTTTCTATAAACACAAATAATTTTAGTAAGGGACCATGCTTACTTCGAGGTCTCAATAGTGTTCTCACGTAACTTTGATTAAAATCATGGAGATATTTACACTGCAAACGAAAAAACAACGAAAATTTAGCATCTAATTAATTAAAAAGTAGTGGTATTGTATCAAGGAGATAACAAATCATATCCTACCATGAAGTACTTGGCACCTGCAGTTGCCTATTCGTATTTATACGGGAGTCAATCCTGCCGTGATTTTATAGCTGTGTGATAAAAAAGCCGAAAGGTATTATGCACATATTTGCCTGTATGTTTAATATATCATCTTAGCATAGCCATAATAGTGCTAGCTCTCATCGTAGAAACCTAATTTTATGCTACGCTATAGGTGATATCTGCAGTCATTTAAAAGTAGATTTCCTAAAAAATGCATGAGTTTTAATCGTCACAATAGAACATTGGAAAAAATGTCTAAAAGTAATAGACAAACATCTGCGTTCTGAAGACTAACGTCAGAAATGTAAGTCGTCCATAATCCATGCACTATCTAGGTTAGTTAGCGACGCGCTTCGTCAGCATTGCACGCTTAAATCATTGTATTTTTATGACCTTCTAGTACTATCTACGCAACAAGTTACATCATGTTTGTTTAAATCTAGACACAATCATCAAGGCGTTAAAATTTTCTCCCTGTTTGTCTATTACTTTTAGACATTTTTTCCAATGTTCTATTGGGATGCAGACCAGTAATGCACCTATTCTTAAATTGCAGCATCTACTTCTTTGCGCTGCATGTGTGACGATTAAAACTCATGCATTTTTTAGGAAATCTACTTTTAAATGACTGCAGATATCACCTATAGCGTAGCATAAAATTAGGTTTCTACGATGAGAGCTAGCACTATTATGGCTATGCTAAGATGATATATTAAACATACAGGCAAATATGTGCATAATACCTTTCGGCTTTGTTATCACACAGCTATAAAATCACGGCAGGATTGACTCCCGTATAAATACGAATAGGCAACTGCAGGTGCCAAGTACTTCATGGTAGGATATGATTTGTTATCTCCTTGATACAATACCACTACTTTTTAATTAATTAGATGCTAAATTTTCATTGTTTTTTCGTTTGCAGTGTAAATATCTCCATGATTTTAATCAAAGTTACGTGAGAACACTATTGAGACCTCGAAGTAAGCATGGTCCCTTACTAAAATTATTTGTGTTTATAGAAAGTAATTCTTTGAAATAAACTACTGGCAAAAGCTTGTTCAACATTAGAAGATGGACATAGCTTAGATTCTTTAGATAATAAAATTGACAATTTCATTTCTCGCACACGGGTTGGAGTTCATGTTTTAGATTTTGTACATTAATTTGTTAGCGCAAAAAATGTTTACATATTTGTAACTATTTGCATTGTGTCTGTTTAGGAGTCTGTTTTATGCAATTATTGTCCTGAAGATGGTCTGACGGATTGACACCACCCAAGACCGAAACGTCGACTTTACCATCTAATTCCAGTTTAAATGTTATGTACAGTAGATTATATGCTCAAAAAGAGTTTGATCTCTGTTCAAACGAATCAGGAATAGATGTGTTTGTTAGATGAAATGAGGACTTAATTCCGTCCCCTGTTTTCATGATAGATTGCTTCAATTTATGTCTCTTTTGTACTCTTTTTACTTTGGATGAAAATATAAAAATCATTGTGCTTAAATCACAAAAAGAACCCCCGTGTGTGTTGTTGTCATTATATATATTTTAGATGTTCATATCAGTTGATTGATTTCACAGTGATGTTATTTCATCTTAACATGTTTATTGATTCAGATCATTGAAATTTACGAATAATAGATCACTCTAAAACAAAACCCCTTGTTGGCATATTTACCCTTCCGCCCCTTATATAACTGGCCCAGCAGGAAAGCCAGACAAGGTGGGGGCCACACCAGCTTAGGTCTCCTTGTCCCCCCGAGAGCTGGCAGGGTGAAGTCCCACTCCCCTCGTTCACCAGGCCGGTTGCTACTTCACCGGGGCACTGAAATGTCACATGGGGCCCCCAGAGGGCATCTTCCACACAAGGCCAAATACTGCACCAGGGCGCACCCCATCATGCACTTTCCGGTATCGGTGCCAGTGAGGCCAAGCGCTGCTCCCACCATGTTGTGGGCTGCGTCTCTTCAACTAGGCCATGTCAAGCTGGGGCCACCCGGCCTGTGTCCCCTGTCAGATCCACGATGAAGGAATATGGAGGTAAGGGGGGATCACACGTCTGCAAACTTTCTTGCCCACCAATGGGAGGCAGGAGTAGGCGGTGCTGTGGCCTACCTCAATAGCCACCGTTCTCAGACACAGGCTCTGCAGCACAGCCCTTCTCCGTCTGCCAGCCGTGGAGCCAGTCCTGCCTCCCAGCCCGGCTTCCAGCCTTAGCACCAGTTTTGGCTGCAAGCTGTGTTCCGGTTCCTGCTCTGCAACCAGCAGCCTCTCCATGCTCACTGCAACCACCCACCAGCCCTCTTCAGCAAGACAACAGCTCAGCCATGTGGCCTATGAGCCTCAGCACTGGGCTCCATCCTAGGGCACCTTTGGATGAACAAAGTTGATCACCGCGGGGTGGAGATCTCTCCCGATCTCTGATGCAGCTTCCCAGTGTCAGTCCACAGGATGATGCTGTAGTTAGCTATTGGCAGGCAGAGCCAGAGTCTGAGGGATTGAAAAGTGCATCTCACCCGACCGCCACCTTGGCCACACCCTGCCTAAACGTACGAATTGTTAGAGCTCACAAAATCAATCACATTTTAGCACAATTACGTACCAATTAAATCAATGGGGGAAAAAAACAAAAATGCATGTAAAATCGTACAGTTGACTTTCAAGGTTCACCTTTTGGATTTCTGTAGTTAGCAAGGCCAGGTCTATTGTTCCCTAACCAATTCTCGGGAGCATGCATATTCGGCCGGGAGCAGGGTGCTGAGGTCATTGGTAACTGGTACTGTACAGGAGAGGGGCCCACTTGAAAACACACTGCACAAGGAGACTTACAGGTAAGTCCAAGGTGCCCCACTTGATCGAGCAGGTTGCAAGCGCCTCAGGACCATGGGAGTACAGCTGGATCATTGCTATCTGCCCGGTCAGGCCAGGAGCAGAGCAGATAGGTCAGCCAGACACTGTGCGTCAAGATATCCGTCAGAAGCAGCCAACTTGGAGAGGTGATTTTGGGACAGCTTGGCAACTCATGATGTGTGTCTCCGGGGTCTCAATGTCCCTTGATGTGTGTTTGCTTTAAGAGCAGTTGGAGTCTGGACGGGACACTTCATCTCAGTACTGGAAGTCTGGTACCCTCGGTATCAGTGCTGCACAGCTCCGGTAGGTCCTGGTGGCCCCAAACTTGGTGGAGGAATGGATCTTACCTTTCAGAGCAGGTGGACCACTTTTGATCTGGGTGCTGTGTTGGAGTCGCCAGGGAACAGCAAGTCGTTAAGTGTGGAATCAGCGGTTTGGTGCCTGCTGTTGCAAGGGAGCAGATCCCCTCTTCCAAGGGAGTTTTTGTCAACTTCTTTGAGGGCTTGAGATGCTGCTGGGATCTTAGAGTTCTCTCAGTGGCAAGGCAATGCACCGCAATTGTTGACTCCTTCACGCATCAGGCAGGGCTTGGTGCCAATTTATCAGCAGGAGGGCTTCAGTTCTCAGACAGCAGCTCTTCTTGGTCCATTTCTCCTTTCTGTCTGTCAAATCTAAGGTTCAAGGTCCAGGAGTGCTACCTAAACACTAAATTTATGGGCATTAAAGCGGAAGAAAGGAAGTAGCCAATGGGCTATCTACCTTTAGGGTGTCTACACCCTCAAAGTGACCACTGCTTGTGGGAAGGGGCCCTACCCTAGCCCTGATACATTGTTTTCCCACCTTCTTAAGATGGTGGCATTTCAAAAGTAGTGTCCACATCACCTGCCACACCTTAGGGATGGTGCTGGGTGAATGTGGACACTCCTCCTCATTTAATTATTCCGCCTGTCCTCAAGCCAAATGTGAAGCTGAACAAGGTGGTTGGTATCCCCTGCTATCTAGGGAAGCCGGGGTTGCCCTTCATAGGTGGCATCGCCTTTGCAGCTTCCCACTTTGGAAGATCATTATGGCTAGAGAAGGTGTGAAGCTCCTCCACCTTGACCAGTCTTTGTTTCAGAACTCTGAGACAGCAGGGTCTCACCCATATGAGGTCAGAAACACGTTTGATGGTAGTAGGATGGCTATGACTATTCAAAGACCCCACGAGTGCTTGGTAGGTTTTCAGGGGACCCTCTAAGGGGTCTCTTGTGTGCATTTATTAATAAATCCAACACTAGCATCAGTGAGGATTTATTAAGACATAGGTAGACACAGGGTACACTGATGTCATCATGGAGCTAGGAAACTCATAATGATAAGTATCCAGCATATATACCATCTATTAGGCGTGGGCTGAGTTCACAGAAGTGACAAAAAAGTTGCTGCACTACGCAGAGTTCTGTGAGTGGCAGAGTGCGTTAGCGTCAAGAAGTTTGCGGTGATTTTGAGCACCAGGTGTTTGTCCTGCACTGTAAAATCATCGCAAATGGCACCATGCACAGCACAAGAGGGCACAGCTTCCTTCCTGCTGCTTGAGTAGATTTTTGATTCGAGCTGCAGCTTTCCCAATGCGAATGGAAGGTTTCTCAATGCGAGTGGTCGTGACCTGCCATGACAACTTGCATTGAGAAATCCGACCACCCGCATTGAGAAATCTCATCAGGCGATTGATTTTCCTCACTCGCCAACTAAACGGTAACGAGCGTGAGTGAGGAAAAAACTTTTTGTGGAACTCCGAGTGCTCCACAGAGTGAGGAAAACTCTGCAAGCTCCATGAATGGTGCAGAGTTCACTGCCCAGGGTTACTCACTATGGCTTTCCTGTGCACTTTCAATATCCAGGCAGATATGTCCACACCTGGGATATATAGTGCACCCTATTGAACTATGCAGAAATATGATACGTGTATTTTTGGTGGGTGGACGTTGTGTGGGTTTAATATTATTTGTCTGAATGCGTCTACGGGAAAGACGTCCTCACATTAGCACTCAATTGCGGAAAACCCGCTGTTTAAAAAGTGATACAAACGATGTGGTATGATTCTTTCTTTGTTTTAATTCATATTCTTTTCATATGACTGATCCAATAGTATGATGGTGCTCATACAAACAAAAGTAGGTTTGGTTCATTAAATTAAATCCATGGTTTTAACAAGCCATTTTTTGAAATATCCCCGATGCATTTCGGGACTTGCCCTTCGTCAGGGGGAATTCTACAAAAGAAAATAAGGAGGACATGAGGCTAGAGTCCAGGATGTATACAGACATCAGTAAAACAGTAAACACTTCGATAACCGTGATGTCTATACTGTATAAGTAAGGTGACATAAATATCAGCGTGTTGGAAAGGAATTGAGTTACGATGGTGAACTGGTAACCAAAGAGAGCTAACATTGAATCCGTGTTGGTTAGAGGACCAGAGCTGGTAGTGTACAAAGCGTATAAAAGAAGAAAACTGGAGTGTTAATGCTCGTGGGGTCAATAAAGTTGAAAAAGTTGAAAAAATGACACCAGTGCGTTCCGTGAAACCAAATCTCGGAAACATTTAAAACCCGTGATGATAAACCGAGCGTGGTAATCGGAGAGTGGGGAAAGTTTAGCAAAGATGTGGGAAACGACCAGTTTGAATTTACAATCTGAACCTGACTTCAAAGGTATTTTTGATGAATTACCAATTTTCGCTTACCAAAGAACACACAATTTACAGCAACTCCTAAACAAGAGCCCTCCGGATTCCGAGACAATACACAAAGGAACCATCCCTTGTTTGAATTGTGGTGGCTGCAACAACATCATTAAGGGTACGACACTCATGCATCCCTCTAAAGGAACTCCTATTAAACTCAGAGTTACAGCCACTTGTGACAGCAGTAACATTGTGTATCTACTGAAATGCCCATGCGGACTCCCGTACGTGGGCAAAACAGAAAGAAAAATGAAAACCAGGCTCATCGAGCACAAAAGTAATATACGAACTAAGAATATGAAATCCGTTGTTGCAAGACATTTTACGGAAAACAATTACAATTGCAGTCAATTGAGATTCTTGATCTTAGAACAAGTCAAAATCCAAAGAGGGAAAGACAATGGAGCTTTTCTGTTACAACGTGAACTCTTTTGGATAAATAGATTGAACTCTGTTTACCCGCATGGTCTTAATGAACGCTTGGAATTCAGTTGTTTTCTGTAATTATCTCCTTATGGTATCATGTGTACATCTGTATTATTATGTTTTCCTATGATATTTCTCTCATCTAACATATGTCTTTTTACCCCTCTTTTTTATTGAAACTGTTTTTCTTTTCTTTAATATTTTTCTTTCCTGTTTTTCTGTTTCACCTTTCTTTGTTATTTTTTCATACATTATCTTTTCAGTGTAAATTTCTGGTTACTCTCTCACGCACGTTAGTCTTTCTTCCAGCTTCTTCTATCACATGACTTGTTTTTCGTAGTTCACTCGGTTTTCTACTTCCGGGTTCACGATATTAAGTACGGGGCACCATGATGCATGTTTTCACCCATTTGGAAGAGGTTTCGACACACCCACATCCTTGGCGCCATTCAGGTAATTCAAACTGGTCGTTTCCCACATCTTTGCTAAACTTTCCCCACTCTCCGATTACCACGCTCGGTTTATCATCACGGGTTTTAAATGTTTCCGAGATTTGGTTTCACGGAACGCACTGGTGTCATTTTTTCAACTTTTTCAACTTTATTGACCCCACGAGCATTAACACTCCAGTTTTCTTCTTTTATACGCTTTGTACACTACCAGCTCTGGTCCTCTAACCAACACGGATTCAATGTTAGCTCTCTTTGGTTACCAGTTCACCATCGTAACTCAATTCCTTTCCAACACGCTGATATTTATGTCACCTTACTTATACAGTATAGACATCACGGTTATCGAAGTGTTTACTGTTTTACTGATGTCTGTATACATCCTGGACTCTAGCCTTATGTCCTCCTTATTTTCTTTTGTAGAATTCCCCCTGACGAAGGGCAAGTCCCGAAATGCATCGGGGATATTTAAAAAAAATGGCTTGTTAAAACCATGGATTTAATTTAATGAACCGAACCTACTTTTGTTTGTATGAGCACCATCATACTATTGGATCAGTCATATGAAAAGAATATGAATTAAAACAAAGAAAGAATCATACCACATCGTTTGTATCACTTTTTAAACAGCGGTTTTTCCGCAATTGAGTGCTAATGTGAGGACGTCTTTCCCGTAGACGCATTCAGACATTGTTCAGTTACACCTCACCGATTAGGAGGTGGTCTCACCAGCACCAGAGTTTGTTACACAAGATTACTTGAACTACCTCAATCTACCCGGGAGTGCAACCGTCCCACATCTTTATTTATTGGTTTAATATTATTAACATTCAGTTTGTAGGATGATCCCACTGGCAATTCGGGTGTGGAGGAGTTTACAATATTACTTGAGGCCTTGTATGAGGGATTCTGAGAAACATAGTACGTATTGATTAATGATGTGATGGAGGGTAGGTTTTGAACACTGGAAGTCCATCATTTACTGGAGTTTTTTTCTAATATATTCACGTGACAAATCACCTGAATGCAGTGGGGCAGGAGTGATGTAAAGGTTAAATAGGTTCATAGCAGTTGAGTGAGTCACTAATGAGAAGGACACCTGTGCTGCGGCACTGCAGAAACATCTACGCGATGCCAGAAATCCTTGATGCTCGCTTAAGAAGAGTCGGCATGTTGAGAGCTCGGGTTGTGCAATAATGGATGCGACAAAAAACATGTCACGGTAAGCTGACTAGACGCTTAGCAGTTTAAGGGATTAAAGTGGCGCCTTTAACAATTATGGGAGAGATGCAAACTAGGGGGCATGTTAACAAGCCAGGCGATAAAATTATCGCCGCTTTAGCGGCAGAAAACTGCCGCTAAAACGGCGATAATGGGCTTAATAATATGCTCTATGGAATTCCAATTGAAGCCCATGTTAGACGTCCTTCACATTTAACATGGGCTTCAATTGGAATTCCATAGAGCATATTATCAAGCCCATTATCGCCGTTTTAGCGTCAGTTTTCTGCCGCTAAAGCAGCGATAATTTTATCGCCTGGCATGTTAATATGCTCCCAGTATAGAAGGTTTAACTGGAACAACGTGGCAGTGTATAACGATGCGAGCGTTTTATAAAGGGGATAGTTGTTCATGTTCAAATACAGACGGTGATAAATGTAGCAAGTTCAATTCATTAACAGAAAAAATCTTGTGCACAATGGATTGTTCTAATGTACCACTGAACGAGTTGCATAAAAATTGTGCTGATGGTCATATACATGAATATTATTATTTTTCATATTGTAGATACCCCTGACGAAGGGTTTTATCCCGAAAATGCATTGGGAAATGTTTAATAAAAGACGTGACATGTGGAACCCATCTCTTCTCCTGTGCTGATATTAACACCTTCACATTGGATTTGAATGATTAAAATGAATTGAAGAAATCGAAAAAAGGTAAGAAGGAAATTGAGTAATAATAAGGATGAGTAAAATATTAAGAAATAAGGATTTGATTGATTGGATTCATTCAGTTACGTGGCTGCGCAGCTTGAATTGGAATCTTAAATATGGTTCCTTTGTGTTCAGATATAGTGCACACTGCCTTAGGGCTGTAAGGCTTGCAGTAGGGGTGACTTAACTATATCTCATGCAGGACATGAGGGTATAGCACACAAGACTCCTCGGTTTTCTCTCCACCAAGGCACGCAGCCTGCAAGGTAGTTTTCATAGACTTGGTGAGGGGTCTTTGGGGTTGCACACTTTTTGCTGCAGCCCCAGTGGACCCTCTGTAGTACCCATGCGTTAGGTACCTTGAATACCATTACTAGGGACTCATAGGGTTGCTGAAGTTGTGCCAAGTTTGTACAGTTTCTTAGAGAATGCACACTGGTAATAGTAACCTGGTTAGCAGGGACCCTGTACACCTCAGTCAAAGTTGCAACAAAAACCATGCAAGAAGTAGAGGAGCGTACTGAAACAACAAGACAGTTTTTCACAGGTGGAAAAAGCCTTTTTTATCTATAGTACTGAACTCAAGAATAATTCATACTTCTAAAGAATGATTTACTGCTAAAGTGCAGTACAGGGTGTGTGTGTGTATGTGAATATATATATATATAGACACATACACACACACACACACATGCACTGTACATATATATATATACCATTCTGGTGACTTGAAAGCAGTAAGCCCTGACCCGCCCGGCTGGGCTCCCTTTAGTCACTGCTGCAATTGGATTTACATGGCTGCGTTAAAAGTGAAAGGAAGGATTTTGCTGAGATGGTGCCACTCCAAAAGACGGGAGGCTCCACCACTGCTTTTCGAGGAGGCCAACGGGCTGTAGGTTTCTCTACATTTGAGAGGCAGCCAGGGTTTGCAGGAGTAGCTGTACTCTCGCACAGTGAGACGAAGCCAAGGACTCCAGGGACAGCTACATTGCATATCAGGACAATGAGTGCACGATGAGCAGAGCCCGAAAGGTACAATATTTATCAATTACCACGTAGCCCAACATGGAACTCTTTCCTTTGAGGCTTGAGTGTGGGATTCCCATTGTATTGCAGCTTACTAAGGCATATGTTGGCAGGCTTTTGGAGAAAGGACAGTACGAGGCTTGGAAGCACAGCTGCAACGCATGATGGATCTTGTAGTATGTTAAAACAATGGGACCTTGAACCGGGACTTTAAAACTTGAACATTACTCTTAAGGGGGCATTAGCCATAAAATATAAAGAGTACCAAAAAGCAAACCTCTCAATGTCCCAGATATTGAAAAAAAAAGTAGAAAACACTTTTGAATAACTGAGACTGTTCATGGCACGTGTAGTCCTTTGTTACTGTTTAAGACCCAATAGTTTTTAAACCCTGCTGTGACTGCTCACCGCATTTAGCATATGATTAAGACCCATGTTGGGTAGAAACGCGTAATGCTTTGTCAATTGAAGAATAAAATTACCTACCTACGTCTCACTGGAGGGCTTGTTTTCGTGCTGCGGATCTTGTGTGGATATCTGATGTTATATATAGGTGGGAGTCGTATGGTGAATATATATATATCTATACACACATATATTTATAATAGTTAGGACCTAGTTTCCTTAGGAAAAGCATTATTTGACTTGTTCCTAACTTTGGCGTCATTTGACAAATCTTCATGAAATTTTCCCCAAAAAAGTTCCCTCCTGCTATGCGTGGAAAGTTTTGGGAGGATCCATCAAGCAGGGGCTGAGAAAGAGGGGTGTTAAAAAAATGAGTGTTTCCGATGCAATTTTCAATTTGGATTTGAACACGACTACAGCTCGAACTGCTGGATGGAATTACATCAAATTTGGCAAACAGGTAGCTCTTGGTCCAGAAAGAGCTTTTTTTTTGTTATTTGGTGTAAATCCATTCAGAGGTTTTTGAGATATTAAAGGAAAAACTAATTTGCGAATCCGACAGATGTCGTGTGGAGATCTGATTGGCTTCCAACACTTCAACCAGGAAATGTTAGCAGCCATTTTAGGACTTGTACTCAGTTGAGTCCCAACCAATAACATAAAAAAAGAGAAGGGGCAGGGTAGAAATATCCTGACCCCCTAGGCTTGGTCGTTGGGTCCCCCAGGGACTCTATCAGGGCCAAAAAACTATTTTTGCAACAAATATCATAAATATTCTTGAATCCCTGTGAAAATAAAGCAGTTAAGCCCCAAGGTGGGCCAGTTACCGGGGGCATGCTTACAAATAGGGAGAGGGCACATGTGGCCCCCCCCACCTTTAGCTGTGAAGTGCCCTAGAGATGACCACTTCACTGGGGTTTTATAAGCAAAATGAAGGGGGCCACGTGGACCTCAATACTTATGCTGATTACAGCCCAAGAGACTATCACCTCCTTCAGGCTTTATTGAGAAAAAGGTGCGGGCTGTGTTGGCCCCTCTCATGTAGCTTCTTAGAGCCCCAGGGATGACCACCTCCCTTTAGTTTAATTGAAAATTTTGATGGGAGCCATGCAGACCTCCCTTCCTATGGCTCTAAAGAACTCAGGGGACCACCAAATACCCAGGGCTTAAAACCCCAGGGACTCCCACCTCCCCAGGGCTTTAAAAGAGTAAAATGAAAGGAGGGGGCTCATTAATATTACAACGAGCCACTTGGATCCCCCTCTTCACTTTCAAATTGGCCCGGGGATAGCCACTTCCCAGGGCACACAACTTGTCAAAAGGGGGAGAAGGGCTACACAGCACCCTTCCAGTGAAATATTCAGCCTCGGGGACCACCAGCTTCCTGGTCATGGCCAATATACCAAGGAGGAGGGGACGTGTGGTCCCCCTCCCAAGTCATATTTAGCCCTAGAGACCACAACCTTACTAGGGCTGGCCAATACAAATTGTAGGGAGTGGGCCACAAGGCCCCCTTCGTGGAGCCATTAATGGCCATGGTGAGCACCACCACCAAAGGCCGTCTCCCTAGCTGCCAAGGTGCCCACCCGGGGAGATTGCAGTTTGCTTCCACTGGTGGGAGCTTTGACAGCTACCGCAAAACTAGAGCAAATAGTAAGTCCGCACCCAGGAGGTCGGAGTATGAAAACTACTCCCGTTCACTGGGGGCATATTTTACGCTAGTTTTCCTGCCTGCTATTAACTGCATTTTTGCTGCTCCCTGCGTGCAGGAGCAATGCTGGTTCCCACCCAAGGTGTGAAGCCGGCAGGGACCACAGAGGCATTGGAACTCCCCCCATCACCAATTGTGTGCAAAACTCAGGACTCTTGTTGGAGAAACGGGCAGATGAGGTTCCATTCTGGTCATGATGCTCATTTAGCAGAAATTAAACCTCAGTGGCAAGCACTTACAGATTTTAACATAGCAGGTGCCCCAGTAGAAAGCTCTGCATCTGTAAAGGACAAATAATTCTAACTTCCTGGGTTTGACAAAGGCAAAATTAATGTATTTTCTCAGCAATTCCACACTGAAAAATTATCTTAAATACCTGGTAAAGGTGAACTCATTGTTGATCTATCAGAGGTAATATGTAGAAACTGTGATGAGTGGGTTCTTTCCTGGCCTCTCCTGGTGAGAGCAGTGTTCATGGTTCTCCCTTTACATTACTAAGAGTATGCAAATGTGGAAATTACTTGAATGCTTTTGCAGTTTGGCCCTGCCAACCTAAGTAGGATTCAAAGGTCTTCCTGCCTTTCGCACAGATGATGGACAGCTTAGCATGAGGCCCCAGCGCATTGCTCGCTGATTTTGGTGATGCATTCTTGTAGCCAAGGAATATGAGGACATCTCCACCAAACAAATCAGCACTCACTTCATATAGTTAAGAGGGAGTACCCTTGTTCAGTGGAGATTTTTCTCTTTGCAGTCTTGTGGTCTTCTCTATAGGAAGATTCGTGTTATCACATATTTCTGAATAAAGACTAACGAGGAACAATCATATTGCTGAAACGCACACATGGTCACTGGAGGCATTTTCTCATGGTCCATTACGCATCTGTAGTATAGATAATGCACTGGACATTTACCCAACAAGGTAGTGCTTACTAATTAGCTAGTAGAAAGTACTCCAGTTGGGTACATATTTTGTGCAAAACGGTGGACACAGCTATTAACACACCTACACAGACACTCAGACACCCACTCACACACCCATCCTGCCACTCTCACATTGAGTCACAGACACACATAGCCACTCATACACCCACCCACACACCCATAGAGTTACTCACACACCCACAAAATCACTCACACGCTCAATCACAGACTCATATAGCCACTCAAAAACCCACAAAAACACTCACAAACCTACTTACAGATCTATACAGCCACATATGCACCCACTCAAAGACCCATATAACCACTCCCACGCCCATCTCACATACCCATACAGCCATACATAAACCCACTCACAAACACACATAGCTACTCACATACCCACTCCAAGACCCATACAACCACTCCCACAATTCCTCTGGATGGCTGCAGTGTTTGTGGCATGTTTTGGGAATGGAAAAGCTGACCCTTACACTAGCAGGAAAAGGCTCGACTTTCGGGGACCTTTGGCAACTCTGTTTGTTTCTACTTGCCTCAGAGTTCCGTGAAACAACTTGCCCAAGATATTTACGCCTTCTATGCCTCTCTGCAACGCATGCAACAGCTGCTCAGTGCTCACAGTCACGAGACACGGTGTAGGTCTGCCTTAGGATCATAGATATCTCAGTGGTGGCTTGGGAAGCTAGTATAAGTTTCCTTTCTTTGTTTATTCATTTGTAACTCATTCCATCAGTACAATTGCTACCCTGCACCCATGATATTGCATATATCTTGCAGTGATGGCTTTTGCATGTTGAAAATTTCAATAAAAAGACTTAAACCTAAAAACAATACATGCTACTTTTTCCTCAGCTCGACTTCCTGCAGAGGTTCGCTCCACGTTTTCCGACTAGCCAAGTCTGTGTGTCCGTGAGTGAGGAGCAGAGCGAGCTGTGAATGGGCTGTGAACGCCGCTAAAAACGTCGCAGCTACTGCAGCTGAGAAAAGTTGCTGAAAACGACTGAGTTGTGGACTGGGCTGGGTTGGCCCCCTGTTCTCGTTTTCTGCTCCCCCATAAGTCTGCAAGTCTGCAAAAGAGCCCACCTAGCCCTGCCGGGACCGTCTCGTTTGCAGGTTCGGGCTCGTCCTTCTCCAGCTAGTAGCAAGCATCTAGCATCAAGGCAGACAGCTGTAGCTGTAGCTGGGGTGGGCAAGCAGGCAGAGCATGGCCGTGCACAGTTGTGGTGTCGTGTGGGGCCGTGCTGAGGCTGAGCTTTAGAGCATTCCTGCCCACGGCCTCCGGGACTCTTGGACTCTGGTATAGTCCAGACCACTGGACCAACAGGATTTCAAGGAGCAGAGGCACAGATCCAGCCAGGAGTCAGGAGTACCGTTTCTGCATTCAGTAACATCAGCAAAGCCTATTAACCCAGTATCACAGAGCGTGACAGGTGAGCATGTGTGTGAGCGTGTGGTAGTGGGAGAATGCATGAGTGCAGCTCTCCATTAGGGAGGCTGCCAAGTGAGAGCTCAGCGACCCCTGCTCACCTTCTTTCACCCCAGTTGCCCCGCTTGTCCCGCTTTCCTCGCTCACCACTTCCCAGACCTTCAATTCTTACTTTATAAAACCTCTCATCTCTGCGACTCACTGGCAGCCTAACTCCAGCAACAGTCTAATCACCCGCAAGCACCTACAAGCTTCTCTTGGCAAAGCACTCTGCAAGCATCAAAACAGAACAAGAACAACCTTAGTTGTCAAAATCCCGTTAAGAGCACCTTGAGGTCCATATTGAGGCTGCGCAGCTCTTCATAAGGTAATCATTGGTTGCATAGTGGTTGGAAAGTGGGTAGGACATAACAACATAACATAACCACAACCACAACCACAATCCAACCGAACACCTACAAAGAGGCCATGAGGTCTGGCAGAGTAAGAAAGACGTTAATAAATTCAAGACAACGGTCAAAAACAACAAAAACAACAAAAAGAAAAAACGAGAGTGAGAGCGGGAGCAAGGACAATGGCTCTCTTGGCTTTGACCTAGACACACAAAAAATAAAACACGGAAAGCTAGAAGGAATAAACGACATACTGATACCGATAACCAACGAGATCTCCCACCTCCCTAAAAGTCTCCCCATGTCAACACACAAAAGCTCCCTTAATCAGGATAAGATATCACCAAAGGAATCAGAGATAGAGCCTACAGTCAACCCGAGGCCAGGCTTGGTCGCACAAAATCCCTGCTCCTTCCAGCCCAAGTTATATACCAAATTTTCCTGTCCGAAAGATCCTGGTACAGTAATATTCTCCCAAAGTGGCGAAATTAAAGGGCTGCAAACTCCTCTGCAACCAAGAAGTTCTGAACTAACCTTACAACCCTTAACCTCTTCAGTGCCCATGACGAGATAGTCTCGTCATGGAGCACGGTCGCGCTGTGCCCATGACGAGACTATCTCGTCATGAACCCCACCCACTAATGTAACGCCCGGCACAGGAGGGGGAAAGGGCGTGGCACAGAAGGGGTTAATAAAACCCCAAACAAATCAAACCGTTGTATTAATTCACTCAAATGAATCTCTTCATCCTAAAATGAATGGAAATGTTAGCACGAACTTGAATACTACTCGGCAAAACCAAGAAGTAAAGGAAAAAGTTATAGCGATTGGAGGGTCAATAAAAATGTGGCGCATGGCAGTGTCTGTCACGAAGTCCATCCAATGGTCATTGATAACGAGTAAATACAAGAACTACAGGACGGCCCAGGGGCCATCTTCCTCACCGCATACAATCCCGAACAATCGTCTCAATCTCCCAAGGCTCTTGCTGAGAGAAAATTAGAGTCAGTCACTCCAAAATCATACCAGCAAGGGGGGCCAAAAACTGGATCAGACTCTAAGCCTAATCAGTTTTTCTCTCAGGCAGTGGAGCCTCATCCTCCCATTGATACTCAAAATTCATCACAACAATTGAGTTTGACTACTACACTTGACTCCAGGCTCCACCAAGTTACTCTCAACAAAGAAAAACCAAAGGATTGAAAATGGCAATCTACTAACTCTTCCCCTCAACATTTGCAAAACATTCAACTGGAAGACTCAACGGCCTTGGCGGCCACCGGCAAAACCTCAGAAAGCACATTGCCGGGGTATAGTCAGGGGATCCCCCAAGAAGATCACCATAATTCCAATGGCGACATGTCCTTTCTAGCATCTCAAGAGTGAAAGGAATTAGTTGCCTCGTATAGTCATTACCCCAAAATTTCAACAAACAGTGCATGCTCAGAGAGCAGTGATAAAAGTCAAACGATTAAAGACTCAATCTGGGCAACAATATTAAGTATGATGTAATAATTCACTGTCAATCCCATAAATTGGATCCTCAGCTCACAGTCCTTCAAACCTTAGCAGACTTCACTTCTGGGATTGACAGGAAGCTAGCCGATCTGAACGGATTAATAAAGAGAGGGCAAGAAGCGGCCCTTAATGAAAAGTTATCACAATAAGAATGTGCCTGTGCTCCAATAGTGAAGAAATTACTTATGTTACCATCATTACTAGGAGACCTATTATCCGTTATGAAACAAAAAAACTGAAACCCAGACCGCAGTGAGCAGTGATCCATCTTCAGAGGGGGAAATAATATCAGAACCCCAACCCACAGAGACGATATTAACAAACTGCATTCACCTCCCAGGTGGGAGAGGGTCCCTACAAAACATCAAGGTGGCATCACCCGATCAGGTGGAATTATCTGAATTATCTGATAATACATAGCACCACTAAATACCCGTCACAAGCAAAAAAGGAAAGGAAGGAATAGGAAAATAACCTTCAGGTCCAACATACGGCCAATCAGCTACAGCTAAGATTATCTGCAATGAACACCAGCATTAAAACACCTCAAGCTCCCCAGTTCCATCAATGGAAGAAGGCACAAAGGACTCATTAATAAAAACAAAAATCCCACAGACATTGCCAGGGGATCCCCACCTTTCATTAAAAAACAAAAAAGAGATGTTCAGACCACCCGTTACTGAACAAACAAAAAGCTCAAATTCTCACAGCAAAACCCAGGAGAACGCACACCTGACACACGCGTCAGCCATGTCACCTCAAGTCTGTAGTGTACCCACTGAAGATGTCCAATCTGCATAATTGAAGCAGGGCAGTGGCCCACGGGACACTTATAATGAGCTCAAGCAATCACAAAGGATAAATCTCGAGCGAAGCATTAATGCGCAAGACAAAATTTGGATACCATATGACCTACTGTCAACCCCTCAAAACAGTACTGATTGTAGATCAAAAAACTCTAACAACTCTAGGCCTTCTTCACACATAGCCATCAATAATGATCGCCTTCAGCCTTTGACCCAGGATTCCTACAAGGAAGAGGAGACAGATAATATAATTTTTTCCCCTCACTATAAATCACAAGGTCGAGTAGATACTTTAAACAGAGGGAACGTGCTACGGCTTCTGCAATCCATCCCAAGCCAAGCTAATATCAATACCTCGGAACTACTTTCTATAGGATTTCTGTCAAACAACAGTCTTCCAAGCTCCGAAGCGTCCAAAACTAGATGGAAAACATCTGAGACAGCAAGCAGAATCATACAAGAAAAAAATAGATTTAAATTCCTGGGGGATCATTTTGAAAACAGTGCCAAAACCACCATATCCAGCACCTTTTCTAAGCACAGAAACTATTTGTCAAAAAAGAAAGTCCATCTCAGTGCTAAGGGAAGCAAGAGGCTGCTCTCCAATGCAAGGTCAATCCCTCTTGACACATTTTCCACTAACGAGTAACTGGCCGTGCATGCAGAGTACAATAACCTCAGCGCAACCAAATTGACACCGGATGTCCAGTACACCGAATCCCCAAACGGCTCACAATGAAATCAACATATGTATTTGGAATATTAACGGCTTGGCCTCCAAATCAAGTGATAATGAAGTCTTAAACTATATAAAATCTTTTGACATGATTTTGCTTCAGGAGACCTGGTAAGACAATCCCTTTGAGCTACAAGGCTACACCTCTAGTTTTATCCCGGCTACTAAGGGATCGGACTTCGGTCGCCATTCAGGGGGTCTGCTGTTCCTATCCTCAAAAATACAAATTGGCGTAACTTTTCCCCTAAAGATCCACATTGCTCCTCCAAGTTGCATCCAAGCCTCAATAGTAAAGTTGAACCTTAATCAGACTGTTCAAAAGATAATAATAATAAACATCTACGTACACCCCAAACATAAATTAAAAGCAGCTAAGGAGCTGATGAAGGAACTAAAAAGAGTAATGGAAGAAGAAGACAAAGACTACATCATCTTGGCTGCTAATTCAAATATGCACCTCCTAGGGCGTGACCAGGCCGATGACTCTACATGAGATCTTACAGGTGCATGGGAAATACCGGCTCAAGGTCCCTCAAAAAAAGCCAAACCAGCGAGATGCTCGAAGTACCTTCTCCTGGAACTAGAGCATCTAAAATTGAGAGCAGTAACTGGTCATCTTAAGCGGGACAATCCTCCTGCACCCACATACCATTCAGCCAAAATATCCTCTCACTTAGACTTTACATTTGCAACTTTAACTCTGTTTAATAAAATAGCCTTCTTTTAAATAGGCAATAATGAATTTAGTGGCCATATGCCACAAGAACTGACACTTAAAGCAAACTCAATTTTATTACTGGAGGCTGTAGTTTCTGTGGAAACAATAAATCTCAAACGATTAAGGTGTAATTCAACAAACATAGAAGTAGTATCAACTACTGCAAAATATTTATTCAATCAGGCACAGGAGCACTTATTTCAGCTGCTGGAAAGTTGGGAAAAATTTGTCATGTCCCTCAGTGATAAAGTCACAACCATGACGGGTCTGGAACAGAGGAACAGAGCAGTAACGCCAATGAAGATGGCAAGGAGCCCAGTTTCTAAAAAACTGAAACAAACCATAAATCATACTCTAAGGCAACTCCGCAAATCACCGAATAACCAGAGTTTGCAGCACTCTCTTCGCGAATCAAAGACTTTTTTTATAGTGAAGGAGATGGGACAGCAAAAGAACCAAAAACAATGAATTATGGGCTAAACTTTTTACGATGCAAACCAGAAAAATAGCGCCAAGTTTTGGCAATCTGTTAATAGACTACAGCGGCCTAACCATCCTGGCATAAATTCCAATATTACCGAAGCATCCTGAGTTGATTTTCTTTTTAACAACTTTAAAGATGCAGAGCAAAAAACAGCTTGGGAAATGAATGCACCAGCAGGCCCGCAAAGGAAGCAGCATACCAAAACCTTGCCCCTTCAGAGGAAAGCGGCAACCTAGTGCCAATCCAACAGCAATGGGAGACGGAATCGAGATTAGCCCAAAGCTGCTCACTTAGAACAATAGAGGAGCTCAACAGCCCCGCAGCACCACAAATAAGGAAACAAATTGCAAGGGGTCGACTGGCAGGAGCTCCTGGCCCCAACGGAATTCTGCCAATGCTGTACAAATACGATACGGAATTTTTGAGCAACGCATTAGTACCAGTTTTTAAACATGAATTTAGAGCGTCCACAATTCCAGAGTCAGGGATAGGTTCAATAATAAGCCCAATCTAAAAACAAGGCGAGAAGTCCATGCCAAGAAACTACCGCCTGATAGCCCTCATAGACACTGAGGTTAAATAGTTTGCAGGGCTCATCTCAAATGACCTAGCGACCTGGGTTTCGGAGAATCACATGATCCCGCCAATGCAAACAGGGTTCCGGCAAGGACAAGGTACAACTACAAACATTATGGGGCTGATTATGATGGCGGAGGGACCGCCATCGCAGGGCCGGCAGTGGCGGTCCTGCCGTCATCGAACTGATATTTCCCACCGCCAGATGAGGATGGCGGTGGGAACATGAATGCCTCCGCATTGGACGCAGAGACCATCCGCCGCCAGCAATCATCCCAATTGCCTGGAGGGCGTGCAGGGAGCCCAAAATGGTGGCGATGCCTAGCAGGCACCGTCCACCAGATTAGGATGCAGGCAAACACCGGCCTTTCCATGGCGGCGATGCCGCCATGGAAAGGCATACGGACTTCTGCTACGGGGCCCGTTGTGGGCCCCCGGGGGGTTGGAGGGTGGGAGGCTGCACTTGGAAGGTACCTATGGTACCCCCTACATTGTCATGCTCAATGTGGCCGGCACCGTGCGTTGCCTGCCACGTTGTGCATGGCAATGCAAAACATGGTTGTTTATCATTGCATACGGTGCTGCAGCCAGCAGCACCATCCGCAATGTTAACCAGCATGCGCCTGCCATTTTGGCGGGCGCATCCTAATTTGGCCGGTGGGACCGGCGCACCTATGGCGGACGGTCCCAGCTCCACCGCCATGCTAATAGGCCCCTATGGCTTTAACCTTTCTTATGTATGCAGCGAAACAGGGAAAATACCCCCTGTTGCTCTGTTTTATAGACTTTACAGCTGCCTTCGACCATGTAGACCGAAACAAACTCTGGCAAAAACTGGACCACTGGGGGATACCCCCCTATCTTAGACCAACTCAGGAACCTGCATACTAACACCTGGACCAGGATAAAGCTAGGTGCTGGGACATACATATAAAAAGAAAATACCCACCTCAAAAGGGCTGAAACAAGGGTGGGTCCTAGCCCCATTGCTTTTTAAACTTTTCTTAGCGGATCTCCGGGGGAACTGAATATATGTACAGCCCATGCCCCAAAACTAGGAACTATGTCATTGTCAAATTTGTTATACGCTGATGATTTAGTTTTGATAAGCCGGACCCCTATCAGACTCCAACACCTCCTGAATGTGACCCACAGTTTTTCACAATGGAATGCATTAAAAGTAAGCTTCAACAAAACAAAGATTATGGCAGTAAACCACCATAAGAAGAAAAACCCTAATTGGTTCCTGGATGGTCATCGCTTAGACCAAGCAGCAAGCTACAAATACCTGGGGTTAATTCTAGACCAAAATAACTCCTTTAATACGCAGATGGAATCTCTGCAGAGAAAGGGGATAATGACTTACTTGGCCACTAAACTTTTGAAGAAGTTGTTGCCGGACCAAACGTTTGACCCTCTGCTAAGGGTCCTGCAAGCTAAACTGCAGCTCACAATAACATACAGGAGCAAATCGATGAAAGGAAAAGATGCAACAGTCCTTGACAACATAATAAGTAATTCATATCGATCGATCTTCCAACTCCCCAAATATGCTTCCGTGGCCCAAATACGGTTGGAGTTTGGGCTCAATTGAAAGAAGGGGAGCATACGTAAAATGTTGCCACAAAATTAAAGGAGATGAGGAAGGATCCTTGAATAACCATCTCTGGACGGAGCTATTTCGCCCTGGAAAATCGCCAGCCAGAGAGTATTTGCCGGAATCCATCAAACTTTTAGGTCTGACAGACCTTTGGAACACTTCAATGAATCATTCCGCTTTCAAAAATGCTGTAACGAAGGTAACTCGTCTAATATCTGCCTGAGATGATAAAAAAGCATTAGCCAAACGAGCTCACGGCTGGGTAGTATTAAACACGTACAAAGCCCTTAGACCACAACCTTACTTGAAAACTGGAATAAAAATCACCACCAAGGAAAAATTCCTAAAACTCTGCATGGGGATGGGCCTTTCAACCAGTTTCTACCTCCTTTGGAGAGAAGAGGAGGCGACCAGCTCTGTCATTTGTGTGGCCATGGTGTGGAGGACCTCATTCACGTCATTTGCATCTGGACATAAGGATAACCTTGCTAAAACCAATGTTCAGACAGTATGGAGTAAGGACCGACAGACAGGCGGCAATGCTGTACTTCAATCTAGAGATAGTGCAGCTAAACTGTGGGCGTACAATTTGTTTTTATATAATTGCAAAAAGATTGAAAAACACATCCATGCTGGTTATGAATCAACCTAAATCAGAATAGCTACTATCTGGAACAATCTTTTAGACTTACAAGAGCATGGAGCAGAAGGTTCACTAACTTGAGTCTATTCGTCAATGATTTTATTTTTTTGGGGTGGTAAATATGTGGGTCTTTAAAAAATGTCTTTATTGTATATGAGCAAGATTTCTATTTTAAATGTTTTCAATGTATGCAATGGTTTTAATTATTCAAGCAAAACAAAATTTACTAATTACTACTTTTTCCCCCCTTTTATATTTATTGCACATTTCATAAGATGAGTTCATAGTGAGCAGCAAGAAGGCAACGCAAAGCTGAAGAGCCCTCAACTACATTCACAGCCAAAACAGCAACAAACCAGAGAGCCCATTCGAAAGTCCAATCTCAACTTCAAGATTTGGCTCCACAGTTATTCCAGATGTCATCATACTTCATGGATCTTGGAGTTGTAGTGAGTGCTGGAGAGCAGTCCATAATGGCCCTGTGCAATGCTACAAAGAATAATAAATGTTGATTTTTTTTGTCATTTTTGGCCCTTCATAGTTTTTCTACTTTAGCAGGCACTTTATTATCTTACTAAATGGGTATACCTATGTGATGTTAATTTTATTATTTTTTAATATATTGTAACACTACTCACATATAACTTGCCATATTGACAAGTCAAACCGTCCCTCTACAAATAAATGCACAAGTAGGTTTTGCCAGTTATCATTATCTACTTTTTTACCTTTTAAATATAAGTCAACAGTCTGTGTTTAAATCTTCTAGTAAGTGCATCAACAACATATACATACATACTCTGATTGTTACATCTTGTAATCTCTTCTTTAAAATGATCAACTGTAATAAATTGTCCTATTCTTTAACTCCTCCTCTTAACAACTTTTCATTTGCCCTTGAATCCTGCTCAGGACCAAAGTAACAAAACTGCACATCGCTACAAACCTTTTCAACGTCTGCCAACTACCATGCAAATGTGCTTTATTCATTTCTCCTAAACATAAAGCAGGAGTTTTTACATCGTACAGCCTCCTAACTAAAGTTCGCATTGTTGAGTAGTATAACTTATTTTTTGTTTTGAACTTAACCTTGGAAAGATGCGTTGGAATTTTCTAAATATATCAATGGATTTCTGTCACTGCTACAATTCAATTTGTATGCAGGACCCTGACTACACCTTCCTTGTACCTCCTTTGCAATAACTTCTTCTACATTTCTAGGTACCATCACCTCTTTTGCTATAGAACTACCATTCTTCATTTCATAACATCGTATTCTTTGATCAATAGCAGGAACTAATCTGTTATCATGGAGATAGCTTTCTTCATTAATGAAAGGTTCTGTACAAGAAGTATGTATCCATTCTCCACTAAAAACTTCACAAAAGTTACTTTTATTCACTAATCTTTTCTTCTAATTTTGTCTCCTCATGCACAACACTATTTTGTCAAGAGTCTTTATTGTATTTAGAATCAAAATGAAAAGCTTCCCCTACAAAGCAAAGGCTTTATCAACTACTCTCTTAATGTGTTATTTCTGTTTCACTGCATCTCTCCTTCTTCTACACGTTTTTAACATTTTCACAAAATTTATAACCAATCTACTACAAAACATCCTGGCTCTGATTTTCTTAAACTGCATCTGTCTCCTCGTTATGTTGTGTCCATGTTTATTAAAATCTTTTCTCTTCTTCCAATGTACACTTTGTCCACTCTTGTTGATTCTCATAGTCATAATTCTATTTTCTTTATTTTGTAATTTTTGCAAATGTCTACATATATTTTTAAGAAATGACCTTGTCCTCTTACCAGTAGCTCTTTGTTCTTTCAGCACTATTTCTGCATTTTGATCATTTTGTAACTCATTTCTGCAGAGATACTGTGTTTGCTTCTTTGCTTTTACTTTGCTTTTGTAGGCATTCTAACTGTGTGTACTTATGTTTATCTTGTTCTGTTAAAAAGCATATTTAAATTTTTACCCTAGCCAATGTACAAACTACTTTAGTACTGACTTACACACAATACAAAAACAGTTTTTATGGTAGGTTGCAGTTTTTAATCTACAGATGAGCCTAGCTATTTTACTCCATGCACTTACCTCGACACAGGAAACCCAAAGCAAAACAAAAAACGTTATTTATTAGTTACCTTTTAACATTTTGGCACCATGTCCTACAACACAGCTGCACCATATCTCACTTCTAACTTTTACATGGTGGAAGACCAGTTTATGACTTCTGTAGTAAATTTTAAAATGAACATCAAGCCAAAGGAGCCTTGTTACAAGCCCAATGTGCCAAAGTGTCACTTTGTTTGCACACCATTGGCATAGTATAATGCTCCATATTTACATGGCCACGTAAAGCCACTCTGCGTGTCTTTTCGTGACCTTGTAAATACGGGACCCTTTCACGCAGCGTTTTGCGTGAAAGGAGTGTGCCATGTGTTTTGCTGTGAGTGTTCCCATGCAACACCAATGCATTTTGCCACATTTCCAGATTTACAATGATTCGTACACCGGGGAGTACGTCAGAATTCTACACTTCCCCAGGGGAGATGTAGGGAGGCACAACAAGGGAAACAATACTTTTATTTCTCCTCGTTTTTTCCTCTGCAACACATGTAGAAAGAAGAAAATTCCTCTTGTGATTGTTTTTGTGCTGGAAGGTCTGCCTTCCTGCACAAAGGCAATCATCCTCACAACACAGGCACCCTTGAACCATGCTGTAAGTGTGCCTCCAATAGACCATGACAGCCAATTGTGTGCCAGCACACAGGAGAGCACAGGGATCCATCATATTGTTGTAAATGATGACACATCCCTGTGCTTTGAAAGTAATGCAGCATGGCACAGCAAAATGGCTTGCGGCTCTGCACCGCATTACCCAAGTGTAGAAGTACATACAGTGTCTCAACACTGTAAATCCAAAAACACACCTTCAGAGCTATTTGCGTGCCTCTCGACCACTGTGCCACTGGTGTATTTAGTACCTCAGTACTTTTCTACTTAAATGTATCAGACTTAAATTTTGGGAAATGCTGTATATAAAAATCTGCACATTAATCTAGATCCAACCATATATCTTATAAATTCTTCAGAGTACTTGTAAAGAGTGTGTGACAGGTTGCATATATAATTCCTCGCATGGTTCTAAAGGACTACGTAGTCCTGACTAAAACTTGTAAATACATAGGTTTGTGGTTGAATACATCAATACTCCCTGGATGATTGAATTTGTGCATAGGTATTGCTTAGGTGATTCATGGAGAGAGTACCATATCTATGATGTGTCAATCCTGCGAAATAATGTATGAGACCTGTGTTCAAAACTGTGAATAGCACTAAGCAATGTAACATACAATAAGCACAGGTTTCAGATTCCAGGACATTAAAAACGTCACTTGATTTAAAAATATGAAGAATGGTAACCAGATACGAAAAACTACATGTTCCAGAATGCCTCATCATGGGCAAGACTGGGCCAGAACTATAAATAGAGAAAGTAAAGCTGGACTCACTATACCGTGAGCAAGCCCCGTGGTGGGTTGAAACGTGAAGGTGGTGGCGGTAGATGTGGGGATATTTGTACACATGCAAATAAAAGTCTAAATTGAGTATTCTCCTGGTGTGCGGTGAATCCCTGTGGTTATTTTTTGGTGGTCAAATATTTATATATATATTTATATAAGCATCGTGTTTCCATGGAAAAGCATTTTTTGTTTTGCTTATAACTTTGGTGCAGTTTGACAAATCTTCACAACACTTTCTCCAAAAAGTCTCATCTGCCTCCACTCCTTCATCAAGTGGGGCTGAAATAAGGGGAGTCCGAAATGTATTTTCACCATTCATTTTACCTTAGTAAATTTAGACACAGCTACAACCCAAAATGCTGAAGAGAATTGAACCAAATTTGGTACAGAGAAAGATCTTGGTCTACGAAGTGTGTTTTTTGTAATTTGGTGTAAATACGGTCACTAATTTTTGTGATATTTAAGGTCAAAATATATGTAGATTTCACACCCGAGATTTGCAGGCTCCATATCAACAACAATGTGGTGGCAACAATGTTAGGAGTCTAGAGTACTCAAAAAAATATTTGTGTGTTGTGGATGCACCAGGTGTGCACCAAGCTTTGGCCCTAGGGGTCCTTGAGGCCAGTTTTGGATCTGGGAGGGGGGGGGGCATGTGCCACTCCCTTTAAAATGAATTTTGGCCATGGGGACATCCCTGGGGTCCCCGGGCTGACATGGCTCACGGATGGAGAGCTGCATGCCCCCTCCTCTTTAAATGTATGTCAGCCCTGGGGAATGGGCTTCCTAAGCCAGTATTGGAATTGGGAGTGGGGCTGCACCCCCACTCTCCTTTTATTGAATGCTGGCCCCAGAGGATGGGGTCTCTGGGGACTTTCCAGGCTTGGGGAAGGGGTTGCATATCCCTATCCCTCAACAAAGGAAAATATTTTGCCCTAGAGGATGGGCTAGCATTTGCTCGAGGATGGGGGATGCACACTCCTCTCCCCAATATTAAGTAAAGCAGATAGATAAGTAATAAGTGAGCAGCAAGAGCTACTCATTATTAGTCATTGCTCCCAGAAAAGAGCGTCCCATAACGCCCTAGTGCATTTTCACCCAACATATTTTCTTTCTGGTGGTGCCCCCACAAGAGGCAGGGACACCACCAAACATTTTGTTGACATTGTGGTAAGCTGCATGAATTGCAGCAGCCCTCCACCAACATTAAAAAAAGACAGAAATTCTCCTAGGTCATTAAATGCATAACCCGAGGAGAGCTTATCATATTTCACCATGAGCTGCAGCTGTATGTTCTTCAGTTTGAGTGCAAACACCTGCGGTGGTTGATTCTATGGTTGTGTGGTAAATATTTCGTTACCGGTACTATTTTTTATGCGGTAAAATCTATCAAGAATAACTCAGTAAATATAAGAGGCAGAATCCGTGGTATTAGAGGGTTTAAAAATGCTTTATTCCTATACAAAGGAAGACAATTCGAATTGTGGGCCTTCTGTTCCATCACCACGAAAGTTCAGGAAGGAAGGGAACCTATATTATTGACAGATAGGCAGTTTTATAGAAAATACATTACAGTGAAACAGATGCAAGAGGCGTAACAGCTGATAAAAGGTGCATACGTAGCTAATAGAGGGCGTAATTCAAGAAACGTCACTAAACATGATGTCATAAGTGGGTGGATCCATAAAAGAATCCTGCAATGTCAGCAGAAATGTTTGGCAAAGATGCGCACGCAGCCGCATGACGTGTGATTGACGTGCAACTAGAGGGTGAAGGGGACTTGACATTTAGCTCTACATGTGGAGACAGAAGTCTGGGGTTATGTCAACCTAATTCCAAATCATATCTAATATCCTATGTTTAAAGAACTGTGTTATCCAAAAGGAAAGGTCTCTTAGGATAGAATCTTATTCTATACTGACTATACTGACTGTTAGTGCATGTACAAGCGTCTAAGTGTCTACACTAGATGCGAGGGAGTAGGAATATTCCATGGTAACGGGGCTATGAATTACTTGCATGAGGACAGCGAGGCCTGGCCCCTTTACATGGTAGCTGGAGGAATGTTTACCTAAACTGTTAGACAGGAATGCATCGGATGAGGAGCGAAGGAGATAATCTCGAAGGTGAAATACAGTTTTTGGCAGGCGACAGGCTGGATCAGGCACCGTTAGCTGCGTAGGAAGTAGGACAAAGTTCATGGATACAGATGCAGGCTCAGACTGGAGCTTTCAGAGGCAGAAGGCAGGAAAAGGCTTGATGACAGAATTCGGGCCTACTCGCCTGAATCTGTGAAATGTGGAAAGTGAACCATATAAAGTCGGTGGCCTTTCATACTTAGGAATGGAATATCTGACCCATTCATGGCGGATCTGAAAGAGGACATGTTGACGGTGGACGCACATATGTTTGCGTCTTCAGAACTGGAGCAAAAGGGAACATACATGTACTTATAGCATGCACATGGAGCCGTTGGGGTCTACGATAGGGGACATAACTGATCACAAAATTCATATTTCCTCATTCCCTCCTTGTCCCCTTCGGACCCTTAGGAGATATCGATCTTCATCAATCCATCGATCTGTTCATATAGCATCATTTGTTCTTCTTTCTTCTTCCGGGATCTCGAATGAAAACTTGGAGGTGGGATACACGAGGTGGCACACAGACCACAAATCGCTGGCCCACATTGTAGACATAAGCAGCAACTGAATAGTATGAGAAAGCCAATACCTAGGAAGGATAGTATTCTCCATCCCCAGGCTGACAACACGCCCCAGAACCAACCGGACCAAGTCCAGGTGCCTGGACTCTGGTGTATCTGGCTTATAATCTTATGAAGGCGGGTTATGGCTTTATATACAGACGGGGAATTTTCTGGTATGAAAATGCAACAACTTGATCCGATGACCCTACAAGCTCCGCCCCTATCGGCCAGGATGACGTCAAGGACAAGACGATTTTGAAGCACAACAATCCGCATAGCAGACTGTTCTTCTGTTAAATTGCCTAAGGCGGAAATAGTTTCGTTCACTACTGCTTCAAGGGTTCTGGTTAATCTACGTATCAGCTTACTATTAGTGACTGTACCTATATAGGGGAAGAAACCTTATTGAAATCTGTGTATTTTTCCCATGCTGTTTCAGTATAATCGACAATTGGGAGATCTCTCTGTTGTCTATTGTGTACTAAATGGGTATTTCTATGATAATCAGGAGGAGCCAGGAAAACAGGTGGCAGAAGGAATGCTATGTAACAAGTACCATCCCAATCTAAAGATAGACATATATATGCGGTCTGGCCACATATGAAGTAGGAATGATGGGAAGCTCTAAATGTAGACTTGCCTTGATCACTGAATTTTATTACAGTGGTGCATTTACTATGGCCCATGTGTATGGAACCATTCTTTCTGATACATAATTCCCCTTTTACTGGGAATACTGACATGGCGGGCAAGATTGGTGTAGCTTCAGATTCAACGTTCAGGATCATGAGGTTAAGTGTAAAATTACCTAATCCATATACTTCATTTTCTAGATCAGTTCCTGTTCTTTTGGGAAGTCCCTCCTTGTTAGGGTAGCAGACTTTAAGCAAAACTAGGTTCAGGTTTCCCCATACCCAGTTGTCTTGATAAACTGCGGAATTTGAATCTAGGGTATTAATCAAACTAAACCATGCTCCACAGGAGCCATTGTGTGTGAACGGATATGGAAAGAGGGGCAAAACTCCCTTATAGTTCTGATAGGGAGGGAGTCGGCCACATATCCAACAATTTGTGGCATTGCTGGTCTGATGGGAATGATGTAGCATACTAATGAATGTGTTGTTGCGCAGCGCAAATCTATAGGACAACTCATGCGGAGGAAATTCGCTAAAAGAATGTTCTGCAGTTATATTATAAGCACGTTTAAAAATAGGGTAATACATATGCAATAGTATGCTAAAAATAATAATCAGAAGACTTAGAAAAAACAAAATTAATAATGTTACTGTACAGTGACTACGAAGTGATTTACAATACGCATGCTTTTTCAGCTGCTTTCGCTGATTTCTTTCTCTATTCCGGTCTAGAGGATACATGTCAGAGACAAATTCAACCGATTCACCTTGGAGAGGACTTAAACAATCAAATTGTCTGACTTATTAGACCTCAATTTTAGTTTATAACTTTCTGAGTTCGATTGCTCAACCAAGGGGAGCTTTGAGTCTGTCTTTGAGGAAATACAGGGTTGTGTATTTACACTGGGTGGTAGTCCATAAAATTTCTTGATATGACTCGAGTGCAACCACCCTTTCCTTCCTTCGATTTTCACGGCTGTCCTTGTGGTGAGTAGAACTAACTTCGGTGACTTCCACCTAGGATCCAGTTGGGTCTTCCGGTCAAAGTTCCTGACCAGCACCAGATCACCAGGAATCACGTCATGGGGCTTCACCTCAGTATTGTCGGGAAAAGCTGCGGATACCTGTGAACGACAAGATTGTAGTGCAGACATCAAGGAAGCCAGGTAATCTGTCAGCATATTACAGTCAACGTCAGTGATTTTACGAGGTATAGGCGTCCCCCACATATTTGGTGGTCTACCGAAGATCACCTCATACGGGGATAGCCCTGTTCGAGAATGTGCTACCATTCTCATGTAAAAGAGCGCAACTGGTAAGGCTACTATCCAATCAACTCCTTTTTCTCTACATATTTTGGACAATCTAATTTTCAAAGTTTGATTATGGCGTTCTACGAGACCTGCTGCCTCGGGATGTCGGACACAGTGAAATTTCCATTGATAGCCTAATAGAAGGGAAACGTGTTTCATTAGTTCGGATGAGAACGGCTGGCCGTTATCTGAGTAGACAACACGTGGTAAACCGTACCGTGGGAAGAATTCTCGAACTAACTGTTTGGCAGTAGTCGGGGCAGTGTAATCTGAAACCGGGTATGCTTCTGTCCAACGGGAAAGAGCACAGACAACTACGAGAACATATTTGAATCCTCGACATCGTTCCATCTGGATATAATCCATCTGCAGGACTTCAAAAGCATGATTAGGAGGTTGAAATCCACCCTGCTCTACGGGGATGCTTTTACCTGGATTAAACTGACAACATATCATACAGGTACGAACTTTTTGTTTAGCTGCGGCTCGCAAGTGTTTGTTAAACCAAATGTGTTGAATGCTGTCTAGCATAGCTTTCTCTCCTAGGTGTGCTGGACTATGTATTGTGTTAATAATAACTTGGACCATAGAGTCGGGAAGAAACCATATAGATTTTTCCTTCGTCATCCATCCGTGATCTGTTTGGATCCCTCCTAATTCAGTCCATTTCTTTATTTCTTCTGGTGTAGCATGTGTCTGTATGTCAATTACATCAAGGGCGGGGTCCTTAACCGTCATGCAATGTGTTAGTGTCGGGACTATTGTTTTTGTCATGTCAGTTGTGAAAGTCTGATTCTGAGCAGTCTGTTTAGCTGTCCTGTCAGCTAGGTCATTACCCTGAGAAATGATATCGGTAACTTTTGTATGGGCTTTGCATTTCATAATCGATATTTCAGTAGGTAGATGAATCGCGTCTAATAGGGTTTGAATGAGGGGTCCGTGCTGGATGTGGGCACCGTGAGAAGTTAAATAACCTCTCTCTCGCCACAGTACGCCGAAGTCATGGACGACTCCGAACGCATAACGTGAATCTGTGTATATGTTGACTTTTTTATTTTTGGCTTGAATACAGGCTTGTGTCAGAGCGATGAGCTCTGCTGCTTGAGCTGACAAAGAGTTAATACAATTTGTTTCAATGACTTCAGTATCTGTTGTGACTGCGTAAGCGGCCACTAGCTCTCCTGTACTTGTTCTCATACATGACCCATCTACATATAATGTCAAGTCTGGATCTGACAAAGGGATATCTGTCAAGTCTTGTCTGGGTTTCGTCGTGATAGTAATAACTTCAACACAATCATGTGCCAATGGATCTGTTCCGCTCACTGGTAACAATGTGGCAGGATTTAACGTATTACAACGTCTGATTTCTATGTGTGGCTGAAACAATGTCAGTTCGTAACCGGTGAGTCTCGCTATAGTCAAGTGTTGTGTTTGTGTGCGATTCAAAAGAACCTCTACTGCGTGTGGTACTTGTACTGTCAATTGATGTCCTAACACTATGGCATCGCTTTGTCTGATTGCTAAAGCTGTTGCTGCCACCGATTTCAGGCACGCAGGAAGAGCCTGAGCTACTGGATCTAATGTACTAGAGAAATAAGCACATGGTTTATGTGATCCTGCTTGCTCCTGAGTGAGTACTGACAAAGCAGTACCTTCGCGTTCTGTAACGAAGAGTGTAAACTGTTTACTGTAACATGGTGTTGCTAGGACAGGTGCTTGGCATAAAGCTTTCTTTAAACTTTCAAAGGCGTGTGTATGTTCTTGAGTCCAAGGGAGGACAGTCGATGTGGCTGCCTCCTGTGTTGTCAACTGGATGAGTGGTTTTGCTAGAAATGCATATTGAGGGATCCACTGCCTACAGTATGAAGTGAGGCCTATAAAAGCCCGTACCTCCTTTTGTGTCTTGGGTGATGGCATGTTAGCGATTAACTGGATGCGGTCGGATGTAAGCTGCCTTCCCTCCTTGGACAGCGAGTGCCCAAGGTAAACAACTCGCTGGACACAGAATTGCAGCTTAGAAGGGGACACCTTGTGCCCCTTGTCAGCCAAAAATTTTAAAACCGTCAGTGACGCTTTTTCACATTCATGTTCGCTTCGGGCGGTGATCAGCAGATCATCGACATATTGAAGCAAGGCAGTGTTAACTGGCATGTGGATACTGTCAAGTTCTCTTTTCAGTGCTTGGCTATAGATGCTGGGGCTTTCTGTAAATCCTTGAGGTGCGCGTGTGAATTTAAAACTTCGTCCATTTAAACTAAATCCGAATAAATATTGACTTTCCGGATCAATTGGGACACTAAAGAAAGCATTCTTGAGATCAATTACAGTGAAGAACGTAGCTTCTGAGTCAATAGCTGTGAGTAATGAAGAGATATCTGGGACCACGGGGTATTGTGGCACAATACATTTATTTAATTCGCGCAGATCAATAACTAATCGATATACTGCTGGAGCTTTTGGATCCGTTCTTTTAAGAATCGGAATTATCGGAGAATTACATACATTGGAGTCAGTTTCGACAACCACTCCTTGTGCAATGAGATCGTCAATGATTTGCAGTAAAGCCACAACAGCATCGGGGGGTAACTTGTATTGTCGTATTCGTGGTAATACTATTCCTGATTTCAGTGTAACTCGATATGGTGTAATATTCATGCAACCAACATCAGTGGGGCCTTGTGCCCATAAATGTGTAGGTAAATTCTGCAGTCGGCGATCCATGTCTCTGGATACGTAGTGACCTTTAAAGTCACGTAAAAATAGTCGTACTCCTTCCGGAGAACAACATATTATAGCTCCTAGAGCTTTCAATGTTTTTATTCCTAACAAGTTTTCTGGACATGATTTAGTGAGCAATAAATCTGTAGTACGTGTCAATGGACCAATCGTAAGTGGAAGAGGTTGTGTTACATCATTAATTATAGGTTTTCCTGAGAATCCAAGGGAAATATTTTGTGAGCCTGAGAGGGGTGCCCCTGGAACTTCACTACGTCTTATAGTTGTTCTGCTTGCCCCTGTATCAAGTAAAAACTTTCTGTCTTCCCCTAATAGTTCACTATGTACATAAGGTCCCTCTTGGTCTACAGGAACCTCAATAAGGGGTAAGCCAACTTCCCTCTCTAGGCTATCTCATGAGTATCGCTGATAATCGGGATAATGATAATCTGCTTGTGCATACTGATACATCTGTTGTGTCGTTGCTTGTGTTGCAGCAATAGGCTGCGCTTGTGGTGGTGCTACAATTTGCTGTGGAGCTGCCTGTTGCGGAGCTAGCTGTTGCGGAGCTAACCTAGGTTGTGCATGCTGAGGTATTTGTTGTTGATTCTGATCCTGTCTAGGTGGACGTGGTCTCTCATGTGTTCTACCTGTAGCAATATTATGTTTCAGTACTGGACAATCGTGTATATAATGACCTGGTTGTTTACAATAGTTGCATGTCCCTTTTGCAGGGCCTGCGGAATCACTCCTTTGATGACTATCGGCTGGAACCGACTGTGCAACAAGCATTTTCATTTTAGTATCTTTCATACGTCTTTGTTCGTGTTCTTGTTCTTCTTTAATTCTATTGTGATGATATTGTAACATCTGTAGCATCTGTGATGGGGTATTACCTTGCCAGGTACTTTCAAATTTCAATACTCTATTCTTAACTTGTATCAGAGAATTTTCAACTAATTTTGTCACAAACAGATGTGGGTATGACTCACTACTGGCTTTTATGCCACTATTTATACCAAAACATTTTTCAAATCGGGAATAGAAATCACTAGTATCTTCGTCTGGCTTTTGTTTACAGGCTGAGATTGCACCCCAGTCTTCCTTTTTCGTAGTTAATAAACGTGGCAGTACCTGTATTAGTAATCCTGCTAGTGCTGTAGTCTTTTCCCCAAGCCCTGCTCCTGCAGCTCGGGCCTTTTCTTCGTTTTCTAATGCTGTCCAGTCTATCTTTTGGTCTCCCACCTCCCATTCTTTTTCTTTGAGTTTCTCATAAACACCGGCGGGTAAGAGGACTTTTAATATTTTCATAATGTCGGGGTAGGTATACTCTCCCATGAGTAACATGTGTTTTATCTCACGGTGGAAACCTGCTGGCTCCTTATCATGGCTGGGTACTACTTTCTTCATTTCTAATAATTCTAGTTTAGTTATAGGCGTGTACACAAACACGCGTGTAAAATTATCACCGGCACCTCTGATCGGGTGCACTTCGCGTAACGGGTTCTGTCTATCTATGTGATACATTTTTCTTCCCATTATGGGAACTGGAACGTGTTCCGGGCATACGAAATTTAAATATTGGTTTCGGGATTCTAGTATTTCTTTAATCAAATCAGTACCCGACCCTTTCCATATATTCGTGAGTAGTTCTGTCAATATGTCAGGTAAGGGTCCTGGATCGGAGTGTTGGCTTTTATATAATATAAGGAGGTGTTGAATCATGTATATACTAGCTAAACGCTGTTCATATGGGTCTAGATTCAGAAACGTGTGTGCAAGTACATCATCATTGTATTCGCCGGGACTGTCAGCCCACTGTACTGCTGACCTGGCTAATTCTTGTTCATCCATGGAATCGAGCACGTGGTACCCCCTTCGATCTCGGGGTAATTTATCAGCGGCTTGGAATAAGTGTTCAGGGGATTTTGTATTTAGCATAGTGTTTGGGAGATGTCTATTATATTCTGGACGTATTGGACGTATTGGGTCGTTAAAACCTCTGGTATTATTATGGGGTCTTCCTTTACTTACATAAGCTATCGTGTCTACTTGCTCTGATTCTTGCTCCTCCTCCTCTCTGTGTAGATCAGCGGCGTCTACCTCTAATCGTTCTTCGTGTATTCGTTCTACCTCTTTGCGGATCTTTCGATACATAGCTACTATACATAACTGTTTATCATGTCTTCCTTCTGATATATTCCGGCCCCAAGTGACAAGTTTTTGCATTTCTTCCGGATTTACCCCAGGCCGGTCTTGATTTCTGATTACACAGTTTATGAGGAAACGTAACAGTTGTCCCTGTACCTCCGCTTTCTGGTACTCCATGGCTCTGCTAATACTTTCAGGACTTCGCCCTGACTGGACAAAGTGATACATATTTTCTAAATGTGCAGTCATTCCTGGTAGCTTCGTTAAATATATTGCAGCTTGTCGAATACGTAATGATGACAGCAGCATTTCGTCCCATTTACCGGGCACAGGATCATATCTACAATCTACTAGAAGTTCCTTAAGCATGTCGGGAGTTGCTAGTTTGGGCGTACGTTGGAGGGCTAAATCTCTAAGAGTCTGTTTATTTCGCGGCGGAGTGGCAAACATGTCTGTCGTACCTCCTGTAGCACCGTCTGAGGTGCTAGGCACAAAAGGATTCGTTGGGTGTAGGATAGAGATTGTAGATGCGGGAAAAACTGTAGAAACGGACGGGTCTGTTGGAACTTGTGTAGGAGTTTGTAATTGCGGGGATACAGACGGATGCTCTTGGTGTTGAACACCATCGGCAAGCGGTGTGGGTGGTATAGCATTAGCATACTCGGGAGCTGCGTCATCTAAATAGGAGGAAAGAAAAACGTCCTTCGCCGTTTTGGGATGTGATTTGGGATGTGCTTTTATCGGAAACAATGGAGGTGGCAAGTCTTTTGGTATTTCCTGAGTAGCCTTAGGTAACCCTTCGGCCAGAAGTGGATACATACCATTCATAAGGGCGTTTCTTTGTCTATCTACTTGTTCTGAGTTTACTCGAGTACCTTCCTCAAATAATAGATTTTCTCGAGTTTTATTTGAATTCTCTCTACTTTTCTCTTCCTGTCTGTGTGCTTTTTCTGTACGTCTGTATGATTCTTTACGCCATAATTCAATGGCATCTTTCTGTGACTGTCTGGCTTTCTTTTTCCATAATTCTTCTTCTACTCTCATGATGCAATCTGCATCCCAGGTCCCCGCTGCGGGCCATCTCTGACTCTCTGGTAATTCTTTGGTGTAGTCCACCCATAAATCAAGAAATAATACGGCATCTAGACCATGCTTATGATACATAAAGTATCCTGGAGTGTCCCTAGGTGGAATGGGAACAGCTTCTTCGAGTACACCTTTTCTAGTTTTGATCTGTCTTAGTTTCGAAAAGAGCGGTATTTTTAGATCTGGTTTCTAGAACACACTTTATACAAGAAAACACAATAATGAACAGTCATTCACACCACAATATATAGAACATATTAAAACATTTAACGCTTAACAGTTTTACGAACAATGATAACTAATAGAAAACTAGTTACTGACATTATACTGACACTAGATAATACTTATTTATATGCAAGACATACTATATTACTATATATACTGCTAAACAGTACAGATACACTGCTGAAACAGTGCAGACCGGATTTGTGCACCCAAACCCGTCTTGACCGGCACAGACTATGTGCACGTAAAATGCCTCCCCGATAATGGTACTCACCGGGTAGCTCGGAACGGAAGGCCTCGGAACGGAACTGAAACTGGACCGGACTGGACTCGACTCGACTGGACTCGGAACTTCGGAACCTGGCGGGACTCTGTATACCTCGGATCTTGCTCTCTCAGCTAGGCTCTGGTCGGGATACTTCGCACTTCTCACCGCCTCGTCTGGGTGTTGATCGCAGCCTCAGTCGTCCCCGCTTGGCCGGAGGGAGATACAGGAAATCCTGCGGGGTACGCGTTTTTGTCCGTTCAGCTGCGGCAGGAGACCGGGCCTGCAACGCACCGCCGGCGCGTGAGATGAGAAAGTGTCCCTGTTCGGGCGCCAATTTATGTGGTAAATATTTCGTTACCGGTACTATTTTTTATGCGGTAAAATCTATCAAGAATAACTCAGTAAATATAAGAGGCAGAATCCGTGGTATTAGAGGGTTTAAAAATGCTTTATTCCTATACAAAGGAAGACAATTCGAATTGTGGGCCTTCTGTTCCATCACCACGAAAGTTCAGGAAGGAAGGGAACCTATATTATTGACAGATAGGCAGTTTTATAGAAAATACATTACAGTGAAACAGATGCAAGAGGCGTAACAGCTGATAAAAGGTGCATACGTAGCTAATAGAGGGCGTAATTCAAGAAACGTCACTAAACATGATGTCATAAGTGGGTGGATCCATAAAAGAATCCTGCAATGTCAGCAGAAATGTTTGGCAAAGATGCGCACGCAGCCGCATGACGTGTGATTGACGTGCAACTAGAGGGTGAAGGGGACTTGACATTTAGCTCTACATGTGGAGACAGAAGTCTGGGGTTATGTCAACCTAATTCCAAATCATATCTAATATCCTATGTTTAAAGAACTGTGTTATCCAAAAGGAAAGGTCTCTTAGGATAGAATCTTATTCTATACTGACTATACTGACTGTTAGTGCGTGTACAAGCGTCTAAGTGTCTACACTAGATGCGAGGGAGTAGGAATATTCCATGGTAACGGGGCTATGAATTACTTGCATGAGGACAGCGAGGCCTGGCCCCTTTACATGGTAGCTGGAGGAATGTTTACCTAAACTGTTAGACAGGAATGCATCGGATGAGGAGCGAAGGAGATAATCTCGAAGGTGAAATACAGTTTTTGGCAGGCGACAGGCTGGATCAGGCACCGTTAGCCGCGTAGGAAGTAGGACAAAGTTCATGGATACAGATGCAGGCTCAGACTGGAGCTTTCAGAGGCAGAAGGCAGGAAAAGGCTTGATGACAGAATTCGGGCCTACTCGCCTGAATCTGTGAAATGTGGAAAGTGAACCATATAAAGTCGGTGGCCTTTCATGCTTAGGAATGGAATATCTGACCCATTCATGGCGGATCTGAAAGAGGACATGTTGACGGTGGACGCACATATGTTTGCGTCTTCAGAACTGGAGCAAAAGGGAACATACATGTACTTATAGCATGCACATGGAGCCGTTGGGGTCTACGATAGGGGACATAACTGATCACAAAATTCATATTTCCTCAGTTGCCCTTTGTGCTTTGAAACAAAATTACAAGAAACACCTAAATAAATGTTTATAATAATATTTTGACAATCATTTCTATTAATCATTACAATGTGTGAATTTATGTGAATTTATTAAATATACATTTGATTATAGTTATCAGTGACTTTTTGACAAAGCTAGCATATCTGCCTTACTTATAATGACTACCTTTATATTGTTAGACAACATCAGCTGTGTGCGCCTGTGGGGTCCTACACACACCTCCCGGCTGCTTTGGCCACCAGAGGGGGTTTGGCTACAGGGATAGCCCCTGCACCCAACACTCCAAAGCTGTCCCCCAGTGGTCTAGTACTACTAGAATTATGCAGCAAGGAGAAGCAAATTATGTGGCAAGATTATCTAAATTATGCATCAAAATGCAGATTATGTGGCACATTCTCTGCCCGTATTATTTTTATCCATTTGAGATAGAAACAACATTTTTGGTGAATTTTTCAAAATCAGAATCAGCTAAATCCACTGACCCCCACCATTACTAATTGCTTTGATAACAATGTATTGAAGACAAATAAACAATTCCTAAACATTGAAATTCCAATCACTACCCATTTTTAGCTGCACTTTGAAGAAAACACCCTTTCAAGGTAACTGACTGGTCAAAGCACACATTGCCATTAAGTCAATAAAATGAAAAACTAGTTTCATAGAATAAATGTATACACTTGATCCCCTCAAAATTCACTTTCCCAACAGCATCACATATAAAATCCCTAACAGAGGTACACACTATCAGCTCTTAGAAGAAATGGGGGGAAAGGATCAGTTTATATAGTCACTAGAGATGTCTCTTGTATGAGGCAATATAGTGTCTCTCAACATGAATGTATGGCCACAGAACTGTTAAATAATAATTACGTGCTATACTCTTTAGCTTGGCATTAGTTTTAGGAAGACAACCCCAGAAGTGTCTCTTCAGTTCCATTATATCTTCTCCCTTTTTATATTATTTGGTAAATTAGTTTAATAGGGGTAGTGATACCCTCTCAACATTGGTAGCAGACATTGCTGAATTTGCATGATTCGTGACCAGATAACCTGAACATTATAGCAATGTGAAAATAAAGATTAAGTGGTGGAAGCTCAGGTGTACTTTCCTTGCAGACTTGCACCATGAGCCATATCATGATAGTCAGGCATTAAGCAAGGAGAATTGGAGAAAAGCAGATAACAGCAAATGTTAGTAAGCCTCCCCTAAAACAGAGCCCAACTACAACATGAAGACTTTGATATTATGTTGTCTTGTTGTGATGTGAAACATGAATGAACTATATAGCCCTTGGAAAGAAGGCAAAATAAAAGTGTTTTTTGTGGGGAGAAACCTCTATTGTGAGCTTGAATGCACAACAAACAGGAGTAGTTTACATTTCACAGTGAGACAAATTGACCCGCTGCAGTGCTACAATATCATGGCATGGGAGATTATAATGAAAAGGTGATTGGCTCAATAAAGCTGGGACAATGCAGCAAGGATGAGTGGTAATGGTGGATTCAATAGATAAACTGCAGCTCACAGAGACAAGCAAAAAAGATGTAGATAGTGCAATTTGTACAGGGGCAAGTTTTGTTGATCAAAGATGTTCAGGGTCGTGCACTGAATGGCGATGCTATAATTAACTGTGACACACTGCCACAAGTTCACAATATTAACATTTTAAACTGGGTTTTGAGTGATTTTACCTTTTTGGTGATTTATATAGTGTTGACAGTGATACACCTGTGTGAAGGTGTTTTTGTTAATTAAAGCACTAAATCAGTTTTTACTGGTTTTAAATGTGTGCAGTTCAAGAGGCCAGTCATTTGTTGGCTTCTTCCACATTACTAGGACTATCACAGTTTTTAGTCTTTCTTTGCTCTCTAGCAGTAAAGGTCGAGGAAATTTGAACAGGGAAAGGGAGCGATTCAGAGATGTTCAAAGCCCTGTATTTAAACAGTGGCTTTGCGCTTTCATGCAGTAGGCCCTATCTTGGTCCCGCCAATACCCCAACTGTGACACGTGCCAAGGAATCTTCTTCTCAATTATCATTACTAACATATTCAAGGGAGGAACTCCTGAAAAGAGAAAAATCCATTCAGGTAAGATAAGAGCAACCCCCTATACTAACTCAACAACTACGTTTCTTACTTACAACCACCAAAAGTGCTTTAAGCGACATCTGGGAAATGCATGCTCAATAGTCCAGTTCAAACCCAACTTTATGCAAATCACTTTTTACCATGTTCTCCATAGGAACAGTCCAGCCTGAACTGCCAGGCCAGGTCTTCCTTGCACTGGAAACAAGCGTCCTGCGACCAGTTTCAGGGAATCACCCCTCAGCAGCCAGGCTAGCTTGACTCCAGTGACATGCAGGGCACGGTACCCACATCCGGGTATACCCTTCCCACTCGGGGTGACAAATGCAAAAAGAACAGTCGATAGACAGAGTGCTGCACAATGTCACACATTTATCCCAGCACAGAGATCTGGGCCTAAACCATCTTTTTTTTTTCTCCCCATGGCATTCCAGTTCAGATCCAGCAATATGCAAATCAGTCTTGACCCTGTTCCTCATAGGACAGTCCAGCCGGAACTGCCAGGCCTGGTCCTCCCTGGACTGGAACCACGCATCCTTGGACCGGTTTCCGGCCATCACTCCTCGTCAGCCAGGGTAGCTTGACTCCAATGGTATGGAGAGCACGGGACCCATGTCTGGGCATACCTGGTGACACATGCAAAAAGAACAATCGATAGACAGAATGCTGCACAATGTCAAACATTCATCCCAGTACATAGATCTGGGCCAAATTCTATATTTTATTTGCTCACCATGCCATTTCAGTTCAGACCCAACAATATGCAAATCAGTCTTGACCCTGCTCCCCATGGGAACAGTCCAGCCCAAACTGCCAGGCCAGGTCCTCCCTGGACTGGAAACAAGCATCATGGGCACCCACAGTAAACACCAGGCCCTGGAGTATTGTTCCCAAGGGCTGATTTCGACCCTAGGAACTGCCCCCCCACCCATTTAAAAAAGCCCTGGCCTCTGGGGATGGGGTGCCTGGACCAAGAATGGCATCCTTTGGGGCCAACTATCCCCGCTGTTACCTCCAGTAAATCCCACACAGCGAGATTGTAAAGAGGTCTTTGAAGGCCATGCCGCCTTTCTCCACCTCTCTGGTAAATACTGGTAAACAAGGCTTCTGGTGCACTACTGGTTGGGGATGAAGTCCACTTCACTCGTGAGGGACCTTGAGGTCCAAGAAGCCCCCTTTGTACGTCCTGTAATTCCTACACAGCTGGAAGCCCATCCCCCTTTCTCCACCACTCTGCAATTGTGACTACTACTTAAAAAAAAATCGCAATTCACAGAAACCAAAGGTTACAGGGACATTATACTTAGGAATAAGTATTTAAAAAACCTTAGAAATTCACTGAAAAAAAACAAAGGTTTTAGGGACGTAATAGTTAGGCTCAGATTTCACTGTTTCTGTGCCTTTTGTTACAGAGGTGATTATAACCAAGACTCATGCTTTTGCAAATTTTGATTATGATGAATTATGTAGGAAAGTGGATTATAAGTAGCTGGGGGTATTCGTCCTCAGCTAGTAATAATACCATAATCGCTAATAGGTCCAGTCAAGTCTCAAGTTAATCAATCCTTGCTCAACCCTTGGTAGCTTAGCAAACGAGAAGTCAGGCTTAACTTAGGAGACAGGTATTGGTAAAGCAGCTAATACCACCAAAACAGTAAATAAGTAAATTACAAAACATAATATTCCAACACCAATTTATAAAAAGAGAGAATATTTTAATCTTCAAAACAACATTAAAATGACAAACATTAAATACAGGGAACCGGATACATGAATTTCTAAAGATTCAGGTAGCGCCAAAAGGCACAAAACGGCAACTAAGGGGATCTGGTTGCGCTGGGCCAGGACAAAGTGACAGGTTCAGACTGACCACGATGGAGCACAACCCAGGCACAGGACCAAGTTAAGCCTTCTGAGTATTGTACCTTATGTCTTTGGTATATGGTATGCACAGCATTGCTTTGTAAGGCTTAGCATCATCTGTTTTCCGTTCTGAGGAGCTGCGAGAGCTGTGATACGAGATCCTGCACCGTGTTGCGTCAGTTCTGATGAAGCTGTTTGGTGAGGCTTTGCGCTGACTTGCGGCGGTTCAGTTGAAGCTTTGCGGCAAGGCTTTGTGAAGCTTTACGTCATATCAGGTTGGTTCTGTTCAAGCTAGCAGCTGAGCGTAGTGGCTTTGGGAGGCGTCACTTCATTTTGCGTCTGTTCTAATGAGGTTGCCAGCTGGTTCTTTGTTCTTATGGGTAGATGTGTTCTCTAGCACTGGCCAAGGGTTCAGAGGCTCTTGTTTGCCACTTGGGCACTCGGACTCAATATCCCACAATGCAATGCGGATTCCATGACAAGCCCATGTACAACTGGTCAGCAGGGCTGTCCTCCCTTTGGCTTTGGAGGTGACTTCTTCAGCTCTTGTGTACCTGTTGCTGGTCAGCAAGTGAACGTCTTTCCTTTTGGAGTCAGACAAAGTGCTTTCTTTGTGGAGTTTTGTGAGTGCAGAAGGTGTTATCCTTCAGAGTGCAGACCTCTCTGGTACAATCCAGGGTCATAAAACTACTTTCCTCTAATAGTTATATTAAATCCGACCTTGGCAAGTTGTTGGGTTTAATAAAACAATCGTATGCATTGAATGATATTGCTAGCTAGCTCCAATCAAATGCTAGACTTGGTTAAGTTTAATATAACCTTCCCATGTTTGCTTATGAGACTTACAGCAATTCAATAGGAGAAAATGACATTGGGCTGTTTTTACTTACTAGGACACATATAACATATTTTGCACTGTTCTATGTTTTTAGGGAACCCTGCACTTATAGTACCTAGGAAAGATCTCTTGGCTGACTTATAAGTAATGAAAAGGTAGTTTGGGACTTTGAAAGTGATTTTAATTCCAAAGTCGACAAGGTAGGCCTGGCTTCAAAATGAGATCAGACACCACAGCAATACACTCAAGTGAATTAAGTCCACTAGGGTCTCTAAACCTACCTACCCAACCACATACTAGGGATTTTCAGGTTGGTTTTCTTTGCTAATTAGAATTATACCAATTAACATATACATTTTAGAGGATAGAGCACTGGATCTGGGTCCGGTTAGCAGAGCCCAAGACACTTTTAGAGTGAATAACCACTAGCTTCAGTCCACAAATGGAGGTGACCAATGCCAAAAAAATGGTTTACTCTCAAAGTTTCAATGGGTTAAAATAACTCAGGATAATCTAACAAAGGCGTTAATCTAACCAAATAATGCAGTTTGCATCTGCAATGCCAGTAGAATTGAGGAGGCAGCGGCTAATTACAACTACTGGCTGACCACAGCACTTTATTCTATTATCCCTACTGACAGAACACATTAAAATGAGCCAGAATATCTTCCCCTTGTTTTTCTGAGGAGTTAGCTGCTATCAAATTAGTTTTGCAGTGCAGAGTCAAAAATTGTGCCAGTAAAGTCTTAAAACGATATAAGACTAAGACACAACAAGCTCAGAGGAGGCACTATTATGAAAGAATCACTTTTTTGGGGGGATAAATTTGGCAAATACGCAAAAATCTCCAACTTTGCTAAAACAACTAATAAGTTCTTGTTAGCAAGGGGCTATCTGGTTGGCTAGTGTATGCCTCTAAGCCAGGCACAACCCACCACTCTAATCAGACCAAGTAAGTTACACACCAAATGTAACCTGTGCTCACCCTCTGGTAGCTTGGCACAGAGCAGTCAGGATTATCATCAGAGGCAATGTATAAAGTGTTTGCTCAGCACACTCAAAAAGAAACACAAAGAACACACCACAAAAGAGACTCGACACAGGGTTATATAAAAATATTGTATATTATATATAACATACTCCAAAATGACATGAATCATACCTACTGTGCATACTATGGAAATCCTAAAATAGTTACTGTCATCCTGACAATGCAAGAATTAAAAACGAAATGCATCATGACATCATTGCGTGTGATGCCAGTTAAGAAAAATGCATAGATCACCAAATATCACTAGTAGTACTTAAACCACCAAATATCACCATAACCACATCAGTAACAATAATCCCACATAGGCACAGGACCCCTGCACTCCTATTAGCAGGATTTTGGTATTTTTTTAGAGACTGGTTCAAAAGGTGGGATTTAGAACCCAAGCTGTAGGGCACAGGCAGGCCTTTGCTCCTCTTATGTATTCTATGGCAATTTTCCTAATGGTGGTAAGATCATGATCGGGGGCCTCCATCGAGGACTCACCCCATAAAGCCACCAGCCAGCAAGTACGAGTGCCTCCGCGAAATGGTAAAAAATCTCAGCGAGCACGCAGAAATTCCACGAACACGCGGAATTGCTTGTTCGCGATGCTTTTTTCCTGTTCGCAAATGCTGTTTGCGTGCTCAGGGAGAAATAGTTCGTGAACACGCATTTTGAGAACGCAAACAAGCAAAAAATGACGCAAAGCTGCGGAGCACAGAATTTTGGGCAATTTCGCGTTCTCCGCGGAACGCAAAATTACCCAAATTCCATGAGCGGAACGGAATTTACCACCCAGGCCGACTCACTAGGTTGTGTGGAGTATTCAAATTGCAGCTGCCCGTGAGTGCGCGGCACAGCTGTAGCCGCTCTGTACATTTGCTTCCTCTGCACTTCCTCTCACTCAGGATTGCTGAGGCGGGGACACCCGGGGGAAAATCCAGGTCCCTCTGGCATGGAAGAGGGGAATCTTGGATGCCGGCACAATCTTTGTCATAGGCTGCGGTGTCCTTCTCCCCTTCATGGGCTAGGCATAGCCCAGCATCCAAAGATCCCGATTTACCTTGGTGCAGGTCTCAGTGGCCCTGACGTCACGAGCAGTCTCCTCCTTTTCTTGGCACTGTGTGGCTTGGCACACACGGCCAGTTCAGTGCGCCTGCACAGGAAAACGTCTTACCCTTTGTGAGGTACTCAACTTGTACCAGGAGGCGCCTGGGCAATTGAAGAGCACTTAGCACATACTGACTTATCTGGGAAAAAGCACACCATGTGCACTGTTTTACAACAAGCGCTCCACGCGCTTATGGGTTTTTCAAAAGCACTCCACACGTGTTGACCCCCTGACGCAGATTTGAGACCACCAGAAGTGGATAAACAGTGCTTCACCATGCGCTGATGTGAGAACGTCTTGACTTCAGGTTTGTGGCATAAAATTAAGCGCTCCAGCTGCGCTGTTTAGGTCAGGCAAGGAGCAATAAACAGTGCTCACTATGGGCGGAGCTCCTTGGAGAATAATTGGGGTGCACACAGGGAGCGGCATGCACGCCAGCACCTAAAGGTCCTTGGCAAAGTGGCAGTCCCTCCAGCAGCCCAACAGCCACAAGGCCAGCACCAAAAATCAGGTAGTCCAAATGGTGGTTCTTCCTGGCAGCACTGCTGTGCCCTGACAATGTGCAGAATGTAGAGACAGCAGCATCTGGTTAAAAGTCCCATACAGTGTCTGAAATCTTGGGGTCAGAGCCCTTGTACTTATACTCAAAATTTTCTTTGATGAAGGGGTGACTTCAAAAAAACCTTTAGAAGTACGCAACAATCTCTTTCCACCCAGCCCTGATCCCAATTAATCAGTAGGGGGGTAAATCAGGCCTTTGTTTGAGGGCAGGACATAACCTATACAAATCTAAGTGCGCCCCACCTCTCCCAGCCAGTAAGACTGTCAGTATGCAGATGACTGCAGATGTATCCCTGACACACCCAGCCCTTCCTGTGTTATGGCTGTCTGGAAAGTATGCACCAAGTGTAGCTGACACCCAGCCCTAGACCTGAATTGGAGTCAGGCTGCAAAGCACAAAGAGTCATAAGCACAGATAAATGGCAACTTTCTAAAAGGGGCATTTCTAAAATAGTAGTGTAAATTCTAACTATACGAGTAATCAGAATGTATCACTGCTTTTCTAAACATACAAAACATGGCAATTCCACTCATTTCTGATCAGGAATTACCACTTAAACATATATAAGGGAATTCCTAATGATGGCCTATGAGAGGAGTAGGCCTTGCAGCAGTGAGAAACAAAATAGGCTGTTTATCACTAACAAGACATGACACATAAAGGCACATGTCCTACCTTTTACTTACACAGCACCCTGCCCATAGAGCTACCTAGGGCCTACCTTGGGGGGTGAACTATGGGCCCGATTCACAGAACTAATCTGAGACAAAATCCTAAACTTACTACTTTTGGTATTCACAGAAGGCCTTTAGGGTAAATAGGGAGATGAGTTCATTCTGTGTTCTACTCTTGCTCGAGGCTGTGACGGACTTTGACCTCCTCTCCCTCCGCCCATATTTTCCAGGGTGTTTGGACTTGACGTTCCTGGCTTAGGCTAGGGACTTCTAACCTGCAATGTGCTTCTGTCATTGTTTTGAAGGGACATGACCCGTTGAACAGACGTTGGACATTTGGATGACTTGAGGGAAAGGAAGAGAAACATTGCTGCATGGAGAGTTCAGGATTTTAGGCCCAGAATTAGTTGAAACTCAAGAGTTCAGGGTGTTAGGCCCAGAATTAGTCAAAACTCGTCTAATGATGGTAATGGACTAATCTTGTGTATGTGCTGTGGAGGTTATTGTGTATTTATTATCCCAAGTGTACGAGAAACCTGACTCCCAAAACTGGGTACAGCCTAATTTTAGAACTAAATGGGGACCTCCATTTGCCTGGAGGCTTCTTGTTTTTTGGTGGAGCTTTTGGAGCTATGTGCCATGAAGGAATTTGGGCCCTGGGCTGGGTGCCCAAAAATGAGCTAATTTGGTCAGGGTCTAGACTGATTTGCATATGGCCATGTCTGAACTGGGGTGGTGTAGTGGGCAAAAGAACGATGGATTTAACCCAGATCTCTTGACTGGGGGAGAATGTCTGCACTGTCAGCATTCCGTCCATCATTTGTTTGTTGTAACGCTTTTCGCCCTAAGTGGGATGGGTATTCCCAGACGTGGGACCCGTGCTCACTACGCCACTGGAGTCAAGCTATCCTGGCTGATGACGGCTGATAGCCAGAAACCGGTCCTAGGATGCTTGATTCCGGTCCAGGGAAGACATGGCTTGGCAGTTCGGGCTGGACTGTTCCCATGAGGCACAGGGTCAAGACTGATTTGCATATGGCCATGTCTGAACTGGGGTGGTGTAGTGGGCAAAAGAACGATGGATTTAACCCAGATCTCTTGACTGGGGGAGAATGTCTGCACTGTCAGCATTCCGTCCATCATTTGTTTGTTGTAACGCTTTTCGCCCTAAGTGTGATGGGTATTCCCAGACGTGGGACCCGTGCTCACTACGCCACTGGAGTCAAGCTATCCTGGCTGATGACGGCTGATAGCCAGAAACCGGTCCTAGGATGCTTGATTCCGGTCCAGGGAAGACATGGCTTGGCAGTTCGGGCTGGACTGTTCCCATGAGGCACAGGGTCAAGACTGATTTGCATATGGCCATGTCTGAACTGGGGTGGTGTAGTGGGCAAAAGAACGATGGATTTAACCCAGATCTCTTGACTGGGGGAGAATGTCTGCACTGTCAGCATTCCGTCCATCATTTGTTTGTTGTAACGCTTTTCGCCCTAAGTGGGATGGGTATTCCCAGACGTGGGACCCGTGCTCACTATGCCACTGGAGTCAAGCTATCTTGGCTGATGACGGCTGATAGCCAGAAACCGGTCCTAGGATGCTTGATTCCGGTCCAGGGAAGACATGGCTTGGCAGTTCGGGCTGGACTGTTCCCATGAGGCACAGGGTCAAGACTGATTTGCATATGGCCATGTCTGAACTGGGGTGGTGTAGTGGGCAAAAGAACGATGGATTTAACCCAGATCTCTTGACTGGGGGAGAATGTCTGCACTGTCAGCATTCCGTCCATCATTTGTTTGTTGTAACGCTTTTCGCCCTATGTGGGATGGGTATTCCCAGACGTGGGACCCGTGCTCACTACGCCACTGGAGTCAAGCTATCCTGGCTGATGACGGCTGGTAGCCAGAAACCGGTCCTAGGATGCTTGATTCCGGTCCAGGGAAGACATGGCTTGGCAGTTCGGGCTGGACTGTTCCCATGAGGCACAGGGTCAAGACTGATTTGCATATGGCCATGTCTGAACTGGGGTGGTGTAGTGGGCAAAAGAACGATGGATTTAACCCAGATCTCTTGACTGGGGGAGAATGTCTGCACTGTCAGCATTCCGTCCATCATTTGTTTGTTGTAAAATTAAAACAGCAGAGCATGCTGAGAGATAATGTCCATTTAGGAGCAAAAAGAAAACTGTGACAAATCCAATCCAAACGAATAGGAAAAGCAGCGAAATGGAAATCCAAATATATAACCATGGTGGAATCAGATAAATCTGTTTCAGCCAGAAAACAAATGTACATGTCCCATGCAGTAAAGTATGTAATGAATCTGATGAAAAGTCATCAATATTGGCAAAGTAGCTAGAGACAGTCTGTGCAAAAACTGGATCTCAGGGGGTAACGTAGAACTGGTAGGTACCTCGAAAGATGGTTGGTAATAAACAATTTTGTTGTTAGGTTTGGCAGTTGAAGACTGTGAATTCACATATGATGTGATTTCAGTGTTGGCAGTAGTAACAGGAAGTAGTAGAACTTCAGAATCTGATAACCCCAGCCAAGGAGCAGCAATTTCTGTATTATTCTAAAGGTATTCCCTGTATGGTCGTGAGAGGAGACGGGTAACTGCTAGGAGTGGATGGAACTCATGGAGTTCTACTCTGCGGAATTCCACAGAGTTACATAAGAACTCAGGGCCATATTATCAAGGAACGGCGATAGCATAATCGCCACTTTAGCGGCAGGAAACTGCTGCTAAAGCAGCGATAATGGGCTTTGATAATATGCCCTTGTGAATTCCCATAGAAGCCCCACACCAGAACCTGGGCTTCTATGGGAAATAACAAGGGCATATTATCAAGCCCATTATTGCCACTTTAGCTGCAGTTTCCTGCCGCTAAAGTGACGATTATGTTATCGCCGTTCCTTGATAATATGGCCCCTAGTGAGATTCCGTGGAGTTCCACCGACCCGGATGCTTCAGTACGAATTGGAATGGCTGCAAAACATCTGACCACATGCTGCAGTTTAATACAATATGTGCCAGGAGATATTGAATTGTGCATCATGTCATTAAAATGTGCTGTTTTTGTGTATTGGAATGAAGCAATTAAATGCTTCAGGTATGCCAGGCCTTAACTTTTTTGGTGAAAACTATTGACCTCTTGCTATGGCTTTACACGGGACAATGTTTTTGATTACACTTGAAAATCCTGAAGTGTTAATTAAAATTGCAGCCAACGAGAAGTTGTGGGAAATCACGGTGAATAACTGTGGCACGCATGTCTGTTCCTTCACGCTGCACATGCTTCTCTTAATACCTGCACTATAATTCACTTTTTGGGGCATATCGCATAACAGAAAAAGTCAAAGACGGAAAAAACCAAACACTTACAAATGAATTACAATGAAGCCAAACCATGAGAAGGTGACCCTGGAACCTGGTCTGAGAGTTAGAACCAGTTGGGGGTGCTAGATACCGCCTCACGTGCTAGAAAAGGGGATATTACATGACCTGGAAATCATCAAAAACTCACATAACCCCAAAACAAAATACAAAACATTATTCACACCAACCCCACAATAAGTGAACATCCTACCACCATGGGCTTCTCCAGCTTGCAGCCAGACTACCAGTTCTGCTGCCCACCACTTTGGCTGGCACCATGCTGCCTGTGACTGCGTCTGCCCCACCATCCTCTAAACTGGCAAGCCAAATACAGCGAGGCTCAGGGCATAGCAGTACACTCCGATGGCCCTCTCCCACTGCCAGCTGGCTCAACTCCTCTCCTGGTGCCATGGGGTGTTCTGCACCATGAGCATGTTGTCCAGGAGAGTGATATTGGCAGCAGGCAATGCATATTCCCAGTCGAGCTGTCCTCTGGGTTCACTGTGCCCACCAGATATGCCACCCGGTCAGGGAGTTGGAAGTCCTCCGGGTAGATATCTGACAGATAGGTTGATGGCAAACAAACAAAGACAAGACTGTCACCAAACAGAGCTTTGCAAGCCAGACTTACCCATGCACAAGCAGTCCCTGGGGCTTCAAGTTTCAGTCTACAGAAGACCCTCTTTACATTTAAATCCACCACCAAGCATTTAGACCAAACTGGGCAATCAAAACAAAGCTGACAGTGGGAGGTGTGCCTAACAAATCACCTGAAGTAAGTCAAACTTTAAAAGGCTTGTGCCCCATTCATCCACGGAGGCACAGGGGCAGCTGCAATGTGCTTTCTGGATAAATCAGACCCAGACCTCGATGCAGGCCAGCAGCCAATGGGGCCTACAGGGTGAGAGCTGCGGGTGGCTGAATGTCAGCTGGTCCAAGTCTGGGCATGCAGGAGAGGGAGACGGGCAAACAACAGGCTCTAGAACAGACTCCGCAGAACAGGGAGCAGACATGGAATACTTGGCACATGCAGACTCAGGCAAGAGTACCCTCACTTCCAGCCCAAGTCCACTTTGATATTCTGCAGACAGATGCTCTAAATTTAGCAATGGCACTCTGCTATTGGCAGCCATGAATCAGTCTCTCTCTGCGCCTTTGTGAGTCAGGTGAGGGAGCACAAGTGTGAAGAGTGCACCAGAATATTTCTCTATGGAGAGGTATTTATTATACCAGACACTGCAAACTCTGATGCAAAAAAAGCTGGAGTACTTTCACGCACCCTTTTGCTTTCTGTTACTTCTCTGAAAGTGTGTTGTGTGCATCAACTCAGTTACCAAGTCAGAAAGATTTTGTATCCAGGTTGTCACATACCCTTTGGTTTTGTGCTGGCTCTGAGAAACATGTTGTGAGCATCAACTCAATTGAATTGAGTAGCAGTCGCCTGTAAACTCTGCCATGCAGCATAGTCAAGAGTTTTTGCCAACTCCGTGCTCCAAGCTGAGCAGGAAGTGGCAAAACTCCATGAACTCCACCCGTAGTGTGGAGCTTACCACCCAGGCCTAGTAACTACCCAGGAGCTCTTGTGGCCTACTGTGTAGAATTGGTCACATGGTGTGGTTTGATTAGGCTAATTGACACAAACTGTTTGTTTCTACAACCAACAAACATTTGCAAAATCATTGTTTTTGTACCTGCAATGCCAATGACTGGCAGGGGTGCTCGGTATGAAGGGCCAAACGCATTATTTTCAGTAATCTTCTCTGGAACTATATCCCAATTTTAGGAATCCAGACAGGAGTTCCTTGCTGCTCCTTCACTTCTTCTGTGGTAGAATGGTTGGTGGTTTAATTTGAGCTCTCATTTCAAAAGTCCTGTAGTTCCTATAAGACAGCAAAGCCTACAGTGATGTCAAATGGCATTTCTGCCACCTCTGTGCATGATTATAAGGTCTGAAACGTGCATCTGGATGCCAATGAGAACCTTGTAGGGGGGTCCTGCTGCCCAAGGATCTTCTGGACAGAATATTCAAAGCTCTCTGGACTCCATACAAGTGCTGGACCCAACTATGACCTGAACCTAACACCCTAGCTGTAAAAGATGGCTTTAAATCAATCATGTTTTTTCTCTTCAACTATCAAATTTCCCTCAAGATAGTAGGGGGAGGAATAATGCACAGCCACACCCAGGATTCCTATAGTATCCCGGTATGCCGTAAAGGCAAACGCTGGTCCCTGGTCCAAGTGGAATGCCACTACTTCATATGTCCCAATAAAGACTTGCAAATCTTGTATAACAGATTGAGCGTCAGCCAATCACTGTGGCCACACCCTTGGAAATCTAGAACATGAGCTAATTGCCAATAAAATGAATTTAAATGAACCATCAAAATTTAGATGTCTGAGACTATAGACACAATTAAGGGGTTTGTTTGAAACTAGGAGAGGTGTCTGTGGTAGGCAAGCTGCGGTGGGTGAGCTGTGGTGGAATTTTTAATATGCTCTCAAATGATGCAGCTAAGTACATATTGTTTAGTCTGTTTGTAAATACCATGCCACCAATAGCATATCTGTAGTAAGGAATCTACAGCTGCCACACCTGCATCTGCAGATGCTGACCCCTCACGAACAGCTATTTCTAGCCTGTGGCCTTGATTTGGTATCACTTGATCCCCCATTCCAGGAATGCAAGCAAAATGTTTGTTTGGGGCACTCAGTAGATATGAGTATTATGCTAGAAATGTTTTAGGTAATGCTGTGCCAGTACGTAAAGCCCTGACAGCAACCAGTGAATTCCATGCAATGTGTATTCCAATACATTGCTGACCCAATGTATGAATTACATGAGCCACCTTCCCCAAACAATGTATGCTTGATAGCGTTGCCTTTTGAATCACGGAATCCATTCAAGCACAAATAATGTAAATGCTCATTAAAAGACTGGACACAATAATACGAATCACATACTATGACTTTGAAGAATTTAGGATCGGTATTCCCTAGTGTCAGAAGTAGAGCTTTGAGTTTAGCCAGCCCAGCGGTTGAATCCCATAAAGATTGCATAAACGTTTTTTGAGGATGGAATTCTCCATTCTTCATGACACCATGTACTGCTGCACATGCTGCTGAGTATTGCTGTTTAGTTCCAACAGCGGTCTGGACTGAACCATCAGTATATACAATATAGTAATTCTGGTCAAGAGGCAAAACATCACTAAACACAGGGTATTCTTGTTTATATTGGAGGAATTCATGTGTTTGAAAAGTGGGATCAAATACATAGTCAACATCATTGGTTGTTAAGGAGGTGGCCTATTGTAGCCATCTTGGATGTAAAGCTAATATGTTAGAACGCTGGCCTTTGTGACAGCCTCTAACACTTGAATTTGGAGTAACCACAATATGCGTTTCACATGAGCTAACGATCTTTCCTATATAACAGCTGTCTGAACTGCAGTCAGTATTTTTTTTGTAGGTGCAAAATGCATTTCAGCATTTTAATATAAATGTGATTTATATGCAGTTCATACAGTATCATCTTCATTGAAAGTAACATGTGTTGCCGCTGGATTCTGCAACTATGCAGATCACAAAATTGTTTGTGTTGATGTGTGGGTAAGAGTCTGGATGCAAGCATGTCTGTTTGCAGTCTTCCCAGAATCTGTGTGTGTTCTGATGTCCAATGTGTGCTTGAAAAGTCTGTATGAATTAATTCATAAAATGGTTTTACCTGTTGTGGATAGTTTGGTATGTATGTTCTACCAAAGTTGAGAAAGTCTCAAAGTGATTGTAGCTTTTTTTGTATTTGGTGGTGCACATTAGTGGTGCAAGACATTTGCCTTCATTTAACAACTATATCCGAAAAATAGGACACTGAGATAGGCATTTTTTTTTTTTTTAGAAGTTGAATTTGTAGACATGTTCAGCAAATCCCAAAACTATCTGATCTATGCTGGCTATGTGTGTGTTTAAGTCATCCTCTGTGAGATACATGTCATCGACATAGGACAATGCTTCATGTAAAATTGATGTTTCTTGGGCAGGGAACAGACCAGGGCAATTCTTTACCATTGAGGAAATCGTCGAATCTTCATTGAATCCCTAAAGCAGTGAATGTGATTAAATCCCTGCTTTCAGAAGCTTTTAAAAGCCTTTTAAATGAAATGTCCAATACCGTTTTGTATGTTTTGTGCACTATGTTGTACATTAGTGCTGCACTGTGTGAATTTTGAATTGGAAAAGTGCATGCAGTATGAATGATCTGATTTAGCTTCTGGAAATAAAGGATTGTTAATTGGAGAGATTCACAACTCACTTATGCTTTGATATTCTAGTTTTGTTAGAATTTCTTTAACTGGGCCTTTAGCTTCATGCTTAGTTGGATATTGTGGTTGGACTTGCGAGCCAACTTTATAGTTATAATGTGATATGGTAAGTTTTTATCCAAGCCTATGTGATTGCAGTATAATGCTGGGGCTTATGCATGAGCCCACTCCATGGCATACGCTTGTTTGACAACTACAGGAAAAAGGACCTAGAAAGATGGAAGTATTATATCTTCCCATTGTGGGACTTTCATAACAAACTCAGGTGGCCAATCCACTTCAGCTAAGAGAATGTCATAAGTGTTGGTTACATTTTCCCAGAAAAGTACTTTAATAGTATGCTGTATGTCACCCTCAGTTTGGATGTCCAAATCATACAGTCTGTTGGGAGGATGAACGTGATGATCTGGTGCTTCAACTTGAATAAATTCATTAGTTTCTTTCATTAGTTTCTTTCAAAACCAGGAACTCTTGAATATTCTGGCAAACTATTGTGAGGTCTGCAATGCTGTCTAGTAGTGTCAGTGTCCATGTCTTGTTTTGAAGTTTAGTGGAAACTTCTGCTACTTTCTTCTTTTTGAATTGGGGTTTTTGTTGTGGAAGTTTCTCTTCCTTTTTTAAGATGATGTCAAATGAGTGTTGTGAGTCTTTTCTGAGGTTCACATACTCTTGTTGTCTGCACTCTGATTCTCCTCCTGTCTCTGAGCATTTGTTGGGTGAGTCCTGAAAGTAATGAGAAGGACTTGTATCAGAATATTGATATTCATCAGGATGTTTAATTGAATCACGGTTATGCAGGTTATAATGTTTTTCAGTGGACTCTGGTTGTCGTGATCCACCCTGTGATTTTGTTCTGTTTTTATTTTTTGGTTTATCCCAGTGTTTTTTTAGAAGACTCAGGTGCCTGTTTGGTATTACCCTTTTCAGAATTACCCATAGGCTGTGGATTTTTTGTTCTTGCTCCCAAATTATTTTTATCTATATATGTATAGGTTTGAGCAGTAATTATTGGTAGTTTGAACTCCTGGTCTACAATGGATGCTTGCACGTGGCTTTGACATGCTGCCAATGCCCCTTTTATGTTACTTAAAATAATTGAGGTGACTGTGGCATAGTTGTCAATTGGTTTAATCACCAAATCCAGGGCAGGGGTAGCCCCGTATTCAATTTGAATCTGTTTTAGCTCTACAGGCAAACCAACAATAGATTGTGTACCATTTGTCATTTAATATATATTTCAGCAAAGACTGTGTCTCAGGTGGCCAATTCAGGCACTGGGGGAACCATCCATATTAGTAGGCACATTGTGAGAATTATTTTCTCTTGAGGATCCCTACAGGGAGACACTACTTCAAGCTGGTTTCTTTTTTGTGCCATCCAGAGTAGAATTTCCTCCTGTCAGGCAGGAACTTTACTCATAATTACATTGATAGTTATTTGAATAATTACAGACAGATCTAAATGTGGCTGTGCAGCTTGAACCGCCCTCTATGGAGTTACTGTGTTAAACATCTGTACAGTCTAACTAGACCTGTTTATGGAGTATGAAGGTCTGCAACATTTAATGGTGCTAATGTTGGTTATGGTGTATAGCCAGCTAGGACCGGCTAGGTTGCTTCCTCACTGCTGAGGGAACACAGTCTTACATTGTCTAGTGCATGTGGTAAGGTGCTTGCAACCAATTCTGAGGTTCCTGGAATGTTAATGGCATTTCCAAATATTAATAGGCTCTGTGATGGCCTGGTATTGCTTTTGGAGTGTATGTATGAAATGTTTGTTTATTGACATCTGCAGCAGGAAAGGTGACAAATGATTGGAATACCTTTGTTTTATACTGCTCATGGGCCTCCAACACAAAAGTGGCATCTCCGCTTGCAAGAAGGAGCGCTTGTTGTTGTAACATTGCTGTTAGAGCTTGTCTGCAATTAATAGGAATTGCTGCTTGCACCATATTTAATTAATGGAATTCAAAGAAGGGAAAAACGATAGTGGGGTGGTGCTTTTAAAAGTTCAAACTTGAAAAACTTTCAGACAAAAATTGGGGTTTCTATTTAGCTGAGGAGAATTAATCTCTAACAACACGGACGTCCCTGTATAAGGTGAATGGGGGCATTGGGCACACTTATGAACTACCTGGGAGACCTATTAAATAAATATCTGACCTACAGTGTCGGTGGTGCTATGTCATATGGTTCCTACGAATTAAACAGGACTGTGTATCCAGACAACATAACCATCACAATATGGGGACTGTGTCCACACATATCAGCAGAGTATGTTGACTGAATTCCTATCTAGTTCACATTGTGCCAATTGAACCCCTAACCTTCCAGGGTACCAGATGGTATCTGTACCCTCAGAACATGACCACTATAATTCCCCAAGGAAATCATGGAAACAGATCTACCCTTTCGATGTTACTCAGACATGCCCAAGGGAGACACATGAAAGATACAAATTGGTTTTTTAAAAATTAATTGAAAATAATTGTATTCTTGTGTTAAAAGCATGAGCTGCAATTATTAATAGGATGAAAAAACTTACATGAAAGGTTAAAAAGATAACAATTCAACCATTATAACATTGCTGTGTGAATGTATGGATTATTATGTAATTATACTGATACTCCTACCTAATACTACCTCTACTAGGGAGAGCATAGTAGTAGTACCCTCTGCTATATCTCTTGGGACGACCCAACCTTCCATACCTGTGTCAGATGATACCTGTGTCTATAGTATCAGGAAGCCGGTCTGGTGTAGAGCAGGCTACCATCCTTTACAGGATGAAGGCTAGAGTCAGCAGGCTCCATCTCAGTAACAGTGCACAATGTTCCAGGGAAATCCGCAGAAGTAACAAAGATAAATGGGAGAACAAGCACAACCTTTTATCCGTGGAAATCAAAGTACTCAGTTTGTAGCGTGCTCACAGGGTATAATTCTCTGACCAAAGAGTGTAATGTCCAATGTAAATGTAGCGTGCCCTAATAGGGTCCATCTCCCTAGGTACTGCCAGACCCCCAATTTCCGGGGTTGGTTATATTCCAATGTTGCACATAAATGAAACACCAAATGTTTTTCAGTAAGTAGACAATGTTTTAATCATTATCTGTTATTGATATTCACTTCAAATCATTGCTTAGTTTCATCAATGTTATGTAAATCCATTACATGTTCAGATACAATCCTCTGTCCTTTTCCTCCATCCCAGAAAATATAACATTGGAATGTAACCAACCCCGGAAATTGGGGGTCTGGCAGTGCCTAGGGGGATGGACCCTATCAGGGCACGCTACATTTACAATGCGCAGAAGTGCCCCTCTGCCGAATTTGGCTCAGACGAGGTTTGTATAATGAAAGCACTGTTCCAATTGCACCGTGTCAAAGGTGCAACACTGATTTGATTGTTTGTTTTGAGACTCAGAGTTGCCTCCAACCGAATGACCAAATGCACGGGCATCGCATTCAACGTTGCTAACCTTCGACAGAGTGTATGAACATCATGGTAAAATGATTACTAAGAAATGTGCTGCATGCAGAATACTTTCTAAGTATATTATTGTATTGTATTATTGTAAGGCATGTAAAAAGTCACTATTAGAAAAAGATGTCGGGCCCGATTCACAGAATGAATTTAAGACTAAATCCTAAACTTACTACTTTGTGGTATTCACAGAATGCACCTACTACTTTTGGTATTCACAGACTGCACTTACTACTTTTGGTATTCACAGAATGGATTTACAACTACCAACTTTACGTCCGCACTCGGGCCGGAAATTCCGGCCCGGAGGCGGAGCTTCCGGCCCAGAGGTGGGGATTCCGGCCGGTGGCGGAGATTTAGCCATGGCAGAAATCTCCACCTCCGGCCCGGAAGCTCCGCCTCCGGCCCAGAAGCTCCGCCTCTGGCCCAGAATCCCCGCCTCCGGGCCGGAAGCTCCGCCTCCAGGCTGGAATTTCCGGCCCGAGCGCGGACGTAAAGTTAGTAGTCGTAAATCCATTCTGTGAATACCAAAAGTAGTAAGTGCAGTCTGTGAATACCAAAAGTAGTAAGCGCATTCTGTGAATACCACAAAGTAGTAAGTTTAGGATTTAGTCTTAAGTTAATTCTGTGAATCGGGCCCGTCAAGTTTAAACGTGCACCTAAAATGGAGATTTGTGCGAAGAATCTGTTGAACCTTACAGCATATTGACAGTGTCAGAAACAATATTAATAACACTTGTCCAAAAAGGAAAATAAGCGCTAATTTTGCTTGATCTTAGCACATTCTTTGATACAATATCATATGAGTCAATATTAGTTTAACTTTACTCATGCAGTATTCAGGGCAAAGTGCTTGCCTGGTTCTAGTCATTTTTTATCTGTCAAGCCATCACATTTAACACCTTCTATACTCAGTAACACCCTCTTACATGTGGAGTTCCCTTGGGCTTCTATTGTTTTAACACTTTTATTGGGTTGTGACATATACATCAAATATAACAACCTTCAATCCCACCTCCCCCAGTGTTCAGCTATGTCCAATTCCTCTCATTAGCTTGTCATCCAATTATCATACATTACATGCATATAACATGAGCCCTACTTTGTTCAATCTTTGTTGTTCCACTGGCGAAGCTAATTTGGTATAATGGCTTTCAGCCGGTATCATATGCAGATGACACGGAAATAATCGCTTCCTTTAATGAGGAAATGCAACGTAAAGCTGAAATTTTCAGACAATGCATATCTCTGGATGACGGCATATTCATTAAAACTGAATGGCGACAAAATGTAGGATATTATCTATGATCGTCCTATTGGTGGCTAGTCTCGAAATCTATGTTTGATCACAGGTAAGTGGATTGTTTTCCAGCAAATGAATAAAGTCACTACAAATTGATTTCATTAGCATTGGTTGTGGCATTAAATGTTAGCTTTTCTCCCAGTGGAGCAACGAAAAACAGTGATCCAGGCAGTAATCATGTCTTGCCTGTACTAATGTAACTCTCTGTATATTCGATTATCTTCTATGTTGCTGAAAATATTGCAGCTTATACTAAACAATGCAGCAAGACTGCTATAAGCAATTCCCAGGCATAGTTCAATATCTAATCATTTGCAAACTCTGCCCTGGCTTCTGATGCAAAAATAATATATATTTTAAGGCTCTTCTTATCTGGAAGAGAGTTGTCTCCGATAAAGGACTCTCTGATAAAAGATCTCATATCATTCAGTACAATCCAATGCAAGGCTTGCGTTCAGGCTCCACATGCATATCGTGCCACTAAATAAAGCTTCCCTTCAAGATCAGATCACAAAGACATTTAAAAAATATTTAAACAAGGATTTACAATTCATTTTTTTACTCAGCCATATCTCTCGGATGCTTTATTATTCTTCCAGCACCAGGACAACCACTGAGGGGGTAAGTGATGAGCTTTACAAACATGTAATATATAAATAAATACATAAATTAAATGTTTAAATTAATACTGGTGCATTTTATGCAACTTAGCTAAACATGCAGCACTGTACATATCGAACGTGTTCAGAAACAATTATTGACTTCTTGCAGATACGCTGGTGAACTCTGTTTCCATATTAAAATTAGTCATCTTTCATGGTGAAAACCACCACACATTCCTAACATTCGGAATAGTTGTATCAGAAACCACTGGATCATAAACAAGGAGTTTCAAGCCCTTAAATATAATAACAATGAACAAGACTTCATTAAACATTGGGAGGATAATAGGTGGCAGGTGAGGGAGACTATTTATATTTACATGTCATAACCTATGACAGGAGCAACATACAGTTTAACACAATCTAAGGGAGCATGAATTGATGTTGGAGATCCATGATGAGACAGACATAGGGTAAGTTTATATACCTTCCTGACATAGCCATAGTGGTTGGGAGAGGTGCCTGTCCACCTTGCAATATGAAGGCATCACACTGGTGAAGGCGAAGTGTGGGCCAGGCAGTAGCTCAACAGGGGCTGAATGGAGGGAAAAATGACATCAACCAGCAACACGTAATAGAGAATTGGGAGCAATTTTTTTATACAAATTTGGTGCACAACTTGTATTTTGTGATGGGCCAATATACAGTGCGAACAGAGGGGGAGGGAAGTTCAGGCGAAACGTGAAGGGCATTGTTGTTCCAACAAGGATAACCATACACGTGCTAGTAATGGCTGCAATGTGGGTCTACTCTCACTGTTGAAGTGGGCAAAGACGTTAGACCGTATAGCGAAAAAATGCTGCACAATAGTATTTAATTTTACAAATCATATTTTACTGTATATTTTCACATATAAATAAGACTATTGAATATTTTCTTATTAAAGAAAGTTAGGAAAGATATCTTATACATTAGAACATAAATTATGTCATCCCATTTAATTTCTTCCAGTAGTAAGCTCCATTAAATTATAGCAAATCTAGAACTCTTAGACTTGATGGCGCTCTGTCTCTTCAAGCTGCAGTTACATTATCTAAGTTGCACACCCACTCATAGCACCATCACCAGATTATTTCATAGCTACCTTAATAACCTTCTACTGATAAACTTGTTTTTTGCTGATAATGCTTTTCATTTTTCTTGCCCATGCCAGACCAATTGAAGTCTCAGCTAAATTCTTAGCAGTTAGTAGTCACACAGCCAAACTGTCAAATACATTTCTGTCTGTCTCTAAATAAGCTTTGTGATTGTGTTCTAGTGAAGCTGAACACACGCCCAGTTCAATATGTATCCTACTGACCTTCTCTAATCAAGAAAACACTGATTGCCGAAGGTTAATCATCGTCAGGAATTCTGAGATTTCATGACTCAATCCTTAAGGGTGTTTTATCACCATTAGCTTTATTTGTGTCAGACGCTACTATAGAGTCACTGCCAAGACTGAAAGTGAATGAATGAAAGTGAATTTATAACAGCGCGAATTGCTGCCCTGAGGCGTCCAAGCGCTAGAGGAACCAGTTGGTAGGGTGGGTGAGGTTGCAGACCAGTAGGGAAGGAGAACTGAGTTTATTGAGGAGAATTGAACAGGTGTGTTTTAAGTTGTTTGCGGAAAGAGGCGAGGTCATGGTTGAATCTCAAATGAGAAGGGAGGGAGTTCCAGATCTTGGCGGCGTTGAAGGCAAACATCCTTCCACCCGATCTTGTCCTTTTCATTCTAGGGACTGTTGCCATAAAAGCCTGGCTAGATCGCAGGTCTCTGCCTGGACGATACTGGCTTACTAGACAACGAGTAATTAGGGGTCCCGAGTCCCAGAAGGCCTGGTGAGCAATACACATTGCCTTAAAGGTGACTCTCTTACGCACTGGGAGCCAATGCAGGCTGGTCAGTGCCGCTCTAACTGGCAGTCTGCGTGGGATCTGTAGCAGAGTGCGGGCAGCGCAGTTTTTGTACCAGCTGTAGTCTCTTTAGTGTGTACTCTGGTGCACCCAAATAGAGGGCGTTGTTGGAGTCTAATCGTGACTGTATCAGGCCCTGTACGGCCATCTGCTTTGCCTCCATTGGGAGCAAAGGAAGAACTTTCTTCAGTATCCTGAGCAATCCAAAGCAGATGGCTGAGAGCTTTGTGGCCTGGGTGTTAAGTGAAAGACTCCTGTCCAGCCATACCCCTAGGCTTTTGATGTTATCCTTCGGAGCCGGGGGGGGGGCCTAGACAGGTGGGCCATAGTGAGTTGAAGAAGGTGGGATCAGCCGGGCCCAGGAGCATAAGCTCCGTTTTGTCACCATTGAGCTTTAATGATGACAGAGTCATCCAGGCCTTCACCTCCTCCAAGCATTTTGTTAGTCCACCTGAAAGTGGCTGTTGAGCCTCCTGCGCTAATGAGACCACCAACTGGGTGTCGTCCGCATAGGATATGATCTTGACTCCATACGGACGAACTACCTCAGCCAGTGGCCTCATGTAGATATTAAAAAGCGCGGGGCTTAAAGAGGAGCCCTGGGGGACTCCACACTTCAGGGGCATGCTGGAAGACACTGTCTGTCCGTCAAACACTTGGAACGACCTGTTACTCAGAAAAGATTTTAACCAGAGCCAGGCCTTGTCCACAATGCCGACATTCGAAAGACGGTTCAGTAGAGTGTTATGACTGACCGTGTCGAACGCCGCGCTGAGATCAAGGAGGATCACTGCCACTGATCCTCCCTGTTCAAGAATTTTCCTGGACTCCTCGATGACCATTAGGAGGGTGGACTCTGTTCCGTGCTTAGGTCTGAACCCTGTCTGAGTGGTATCTAACAGCTGGTTATCTTCAAGAAAGCTAACCAGCTGGAGATTGACATACTTCTCCACGATTTTACTCACCCAGGGGAGCAGGGAAATAGGACGATAATTGCCAAAGTCCAATGGGTCCAGGTTTGGCTTCTTTATCAGCGCTCGGACCATCGCCAGTTTCCAGGCAGGAGGGACGATGCCAGAAGCGATGGAAGCGTTCAGGGGATTTTTGATGATAGGTAGGACAGCCTGAGATGCTAGCAACATGGCTTCTGGGGGTGCCGGGTCAGTTGGGGATACAGATTTTACTTTTCGAGCCATGGACTCTACAACTTCGAGATCCATGCAAGGAAAGTGGTCAAGCGTGGGTGGAGAGCTTAGAACAGCGTCTGTCCCCCTGGTTTCATCCTGAGCTATCAGAGGAGTGGTAGTGCAGGGGAAGGAAGCGTATATTTTATTTACTTTGGCTGAGAAAAATTCCGCCAGGTCATTGCATTGGGAAACAGATTTTTCCTCATATGCACTGGGGGGAGGTGGTTTTGTAAGTTTTTGCAGAGTTTGGAAGATTTCCCTAGGTTTAGATTTTGCAGCTAGGATCTTGTCAGAAAAGTATGCCGCTTGAGCAGCTTTTACTTCCTTTTTGTAGGCTTTTATTTCTTCTCGATATAGAGTTTTTTCCTCCATGGAGTAGTCTAGACGCCATTTCCTTTCAATTTTCCGGCATTGGCGCTTTTTGTCCCTGAGGGCCTCCGAGTACCAAGGTGCTGTTTTATGGGGACGTTTTACCGTTAATTTCTTAAGGGGGAGGATGGTATCGAGAGAGTGCAGGATCCAGTTCTCATAGGCCTGGTTCGCCAGACATGGATCCTCATTATTAGGGGGAAGTTCTTTCATAAGTTTATTTTTCCATTCGTCTACTGGTATCCGCGCCCAGGATCTGGCATGTCTTATCATCGGTGTTACCGGAATGGGTTTCTGGGTAAACCAAGTAAAGGGCACCAGAGAGTGGTCAGTCCATGGGAGGGGAAGTGGAGGCCCAACCACAAAATCCACACAGTTACTGAACACTGGATCTAAAAGGTGTCCTTTCACATGAGTCGATGGTTTTACTCATTGGATAAGTTGTAGCGCGGCCAGGTCATCGGCTAGTGTAGTAGCCGTAGGATCCAGCGGTGAATCAAAGTGAAAATTGAAATCGCCTAACACAGTATAGTTGGCAGCCGCGCTAGTGCGTGGCGCCACAATTGCTGGTAGGAGATTATGAAATTGTTTAGGGGGGCCAGGTGGGCGATATATCAATGTGCCCGAAAAACAGTGGTTGGGAGAAAACTCCAGCGAGAAGGCTAGGCTCTCACAATCTGGGATAGTTTCCGGGATGAGTCTGCAATGATATTGTTCTTTAAATATAATTGCTAGCCCGCCCCCTCTACCCTCCGGACGGTCTTGTCGAATGATTTGAAAGCCAGATGGGAGGGATGTTACAACGGCAGGGTCGGAGTCTAACGCCAACCATGTTTCGGTGAGAAACACTGCGTCCGGCATACGCTCTTCCAGTAGGAAGGAAATTTCCACCTTATGTTTTGGCAGGGATCTGCAGTTTAATAGGAACATACAGTATTCATGCTTCAGGGTTTTGGTCTGCTACATGTTAAGGGGGACGTTACATTTTGGGCAAATGGCTGGAAGAGACGTTGCATCAAGGCAATGCCTTTCACAGTCCGGTCCCAAGGACCTCATGCCATGTAGAGCGTCTGCGCTGTAGGCTAAGATCTGTTTAGCCTGGGATGTAGGGGACGTGGCCCCTGGCCCGGACTCGGCGCGGACGAGCGCAGACGAGCTTGCCTTATGCGTGCCTTCGGCGCGCATTCGTCGCGCCCGCTGCGCTCGTCCGCTGCACTTCCTGTATAGACACATGCTTTATAGGAGGCAGGAGTAGAGGAAGGGGGCGTGGCCTATCCCGGTGGGCGTGGCCTGTGTCCTGGTCAATGGCGGCAGGGGGACGAACAGACACTCGCCGGTGGCAGCGTTTTGATCAGCTGTCAGCGGGGGGCTCGTAGCAAGGTTTTGGTGCTCAGGGCGGTAAGTGCAACAGTTTTTTAAAAACGCAATTCGCGCTACTCCCGGCTCAAGCCTCAGGAGGTTCCACAATTAGTAACGAGGGCAGGGCCTACTAGCCACTACTATGGTTATTAAGGTCATTTTTAGTTCTACTGGCTCTGCAAACTGTGCCAAGTACATTCTTTCTGCATTTGATTCAGGTTAGTGAGTGCAAGTAGTCAAGGTCTTCTTAGGTTGGGGAGCAGGACCAAAGAACTTAACAATCAACCAACAGACACAATGATCTATTGCTCGTCCCAATGCTTTTTTGTTAACTATATAAGAAAGTACTTTAATCACAGAGCACTTCGGGGTTCAGTTACAAGGTTGTGATCTTCAGTGAGGCATTACACCCCTTGAATACACTTCCCCACTATTGGAGTTTTCCAACATTCACAACCCCAGTTGAATAGCATAGGCCTAGGTATAGTTACATTTTCACTGACAAATACCGCTACATTTACATGTCTGCAGAAGTTCAGTTCCCGGTCACAAATTTCAAGTTTAACCGGCAGAAGTCTTAACTTCTTAAGTGCTGATGCTTCAACTGCTGAGCCCTTTGTAATGTTTGGGGAAGTTCAGTTTTACGTTCCTATATTTTTTTCCCTCAAAATGTATCTTTGTCAAATTTGTGTTCTTATTTTCCCACATGTTGATGATTTTAAAGGTATCCAGGGATTGTGGATTCTTCTGGAGAGATCCTAGAAAATATCCAAAATATGGCGAAACGTGGGGCCCAATTTACAATCAGCATTTTGTAGTACATTATTATTAATACAGTAGTACTTATACATTTATTCAAAACGAAATGTAGAATCTAGATGCAGAGACATCTGCCATCCCCTCTTCCATATTTTCTAAGCTGCAATCTTCACACAGGGAAGCCTTAGATTTAGCAGTAAACGTTAGAGAGGCAGAGGAGAATGATTGCAAAATGAGTACTACTTGCACATAAATGGGAAGGGATTTGAGATCCAACAGAAATTGGGTCCTACGGGCATTTGTTTTTGGAAAAAGGGATGAACAAGTAAGTGTATGCTATTGTTTCTAAAACTGGCATCAACAATAGGTTTGCTGTGGGAAGATCACCCTCTCCCTAGTTTCAATTGTAAAAAAACTAATATAATTTTACCAGAGTTTTGCGGTTCATAGTAGATTCTTCCCTTTTTTTGTGGTTTCTTCCCACTTGCAGTTTGTGGTAGAAAATGATGTAATACCCATGGGTGAACACGGAAATCCATTAATTTCTGAAAAGTAGATGCAAAGGTTCACCTACAACTTATTAATCTGTTAAATTTGACATACACATAATATAATATTAGATCAGAAGTCACTGGTAACAATGATATATAATGTTTGTAAGTTGCCCAAAAAGAAGTGATACCCAGAGCCAATAACTGAGCTGCACCCTATAATTAGATTTTATTGTTTACTGATCATGAACCAATTCCTATGGTCAAATATAATGAATAAAAAATGGGTATGAAGGAAACCCATGCTTTTTTGCAATGTACCTAAGATAACTAGAACAGGAATATTGCTTATTTGTACAACTCTAATTTTTGCAAAATTTTTCTTTTTTGCACATTAGCTCACATTTAATAATAATAAGAAAGCAATCGAGATTTCCAATCAGTATGAGTTTTACCTTAGGACTATGCAATAGAGAATAAAAAAGCCGGCAAGTGTACCAGCCATGGCAACTAGAAGGGCAAATATATTTCTTCCATCACTGAAAGTAGGAATCCCTAGTTCTTTAAATCAAATGCTTTCTCGGTATCCAAAATCTAAAGCTGTCTGTTTAACTGTATCCTTCTCTGAATAGCTTGTGATTTCAAATATATAATGTATAATGCAGGCCAATATTCATAGATGCAATTTCGGGGTCGCCAGTAGTCCCAGCTGCAACCCCTGACTAACTCTTTATAACTCCTGACACTGCCTTTTCCACCCCTGGCCTAAAAGGTGGGGAAATCAGTGCTCGCTCTCATGGTCATTCAGGCTAGACTTTCCTTGTTTTCTGCCTATTTATTTATTCATTATAGTAATATTAAATATTAGAAAACAGAGCACCATGAGCTGGAACCAGACCTTCGCTGGCAACTGAGATGAATAAAAGAATGTTCATTCTGTGCATGCTTACAGGTGAGCGAATGTTTGTGTGAGAGAGACATCTTTAGTATTGTTGAAATTGAGTGATGGCAGGTAGTGAGTAAGAATGAGTGATACTATGGGGCTGGTCGGAGCCTTTCTGGGATGCATCTCAGTTTACTTTCCGACTGTTGCATTACAATGCTGGCAGTCGGAAACTTAACCAGCCGGTCATTCTGGCTGGCTTCTGACGGGCTCAAGGAGCCTGTCAGCCAGTCGGAGGCCGGCCAGTATCCCAAATGGCGGTCTTTCTGCCCTTGGGATTACGATGCACGGTTTTGGGCAGGGTTTCAACGCCGGCCTTTCTGACATGGATACCCTGTTGGAAAGCATGTTTTGGTACCACTAGCAGGGCCCCCTTATGTGTGTACCCTCCAGTTGGGGGCCAAGAGGGCACCTATGGTGCCCCTGTTTATCCCTGCACCCCGTGGCAGGTACCTTGAGGTGCCTGCCATGGGGTGCAGGGATTAACACCACTTCCCATTTCCCTATGGGAGCATGCACTATGGCTGGTTTACGGCAGTAATACATGCTCCCATAGGGAAATGTCAGAATGCGACTGGACAGTGTGTGGTTGCATCTTAATCAGGAGGTCGGGACCACCGAACGGAAGTCAGGTGGTCCCAGTTCCGAAACCAGCATCGTAATGGGCCCCAACGTGTCCATGAGTATAAGTCAACCAGGATGAGAAAGAATGAGTGGGTGAGTGTAAGAGTGACTGCAAGTGATTAAGAGTGGGTGAGTAAGAATAGATGAGTAAGAATGAAGGTGACGTGTGTAAGAGAGTGAGTGAGAATGAGTGTGAGTGAGTGGTAGTGAGTGAGTGTACTTGTGAATAAGAATAAGTGTGGCAGATTGAGTGAGGATAAATGAGAATGAGTGAAAGTAAGAGTAAGTGCATGTGAGCGTAAGTGAGAAAGTATAAATGAGTGAGAGCATGTGAATGAGAGTGAATCGGACAAAGAATGTGCAAGAGTGGGCGTAAAAGAGCAAGAATTAGTGAGTGCAAGAGAGTGACTGAGAAAAAATGAGTGCAAGTGAATGTTAATGTTTGAATGTGATTGAGAATGTGCCATTAGGCCAGGCATACTGCAGGCCATTCTGTGCTTGTAAAGGCACCATGGCAAAAATATTGGCACTTACATACTTGAGGTATTTTTTGACTTAATGGGCAACCAAGTTAAAATACTGGTATGTGCACACTAAGGGTAAACCTTAGCATTTGGGGCACCCATTGAAAAATGGTAGCAAACTTGAGGAGATTCTCTGAATAGGTGACAGTAGCACATTGTCATTAATTCTTGTTATAAGGGATGACAACCATGTCATATGGATCTGAGAAACCATGACAAAATGCTGGCCCTGACAAGCTGCAGGTAATTTTGTCATGCAGGTTACCATGATATATGTACTTTATCAATACCAAAATTCTGGTATTGTTGTATTGTACGTAATGTTGGTTCTAAGCAAACACCAGTGCCTATGGTGGACACCCATGACAAAAAACTGGACCAAGCCCAATGGAGGCAGTTTTTGATATATGGGGGCACATTTTGAAAATAAACCAGCGTCAATTCCTAAAGAGCGCCATATTTCATTGGCTTTGCACCCCATGAAAGGACTTGAATATTTAATAGGTGTCTCTTCATAACCTGTGACGTTTTAGCAGACTTACATGAAAATTATGCTTAACAATGCTTTAAAATGTACTATTTCTTAGCACTTTTCAAAATGTTCTTGGAAGAAGAAATCTTGAAGTCTCCTCCTCAAAGAGATCTGGCTCACTTACTTTGCCCATTCTCAACAATTAAGGGCACGCATTACACCCCACAATTTTCAAAGTTCATGTTATCATCTTAAAATAGACAGTTTTCTGAGTTGTACTGTTATATTAATGGAACTTCAGAAATGTCAATAATCATGATAAAATAAGGGTTAGGTTCACATAACATCACTTTCTCTGAATATTCAGGGTCATGTGGTGTCACTACCTGTGATGTCATTAAAGTCAAAGGGCGTGTGATGTCAAACTACAGCACAATGTTACAATTGTACAAAGGCCTTTTTATTTCATGAAAAATGTGTTTACAAACAAAAATCAACCACCATGTTGCTTAGAAAGATTGTGAATGAGCTATATACTTTGCCTATGAAAAAAAATATTGAAGGAAGAGTTATAAATATAGGGGTTCATTCACAAAATGGCTTTTTATAGCATGTCTTTAGCACTACAAAATATACTACAAAATGCTATTCACAAGCCTTGTGCAAAGTTTAGGCCTCTGTTTCTACCAAACCTATACGCGCAGAGATTTCATTACCTCTGCAGGGTCTCCATTCATATAGATATACGTTTTAGTAATAAATATTGGGACACATGGGAGAGGTGGTAAAATGGGAAACGTTTGTGAATAAAGGGACACAGTTAAGGGAGGACAATGGAAGTGTTTAAGGAGTGTCTAGGAGTATCAGGAAAGGCTTTAGGGTGGGATATCAACACACTCACAAATGAGTATGCCCATAGCTATTCACAAACTGCACTTCTATAGTTGCTACAGGAAAAACAGTAGTAAAGTACTCAGCTCAGAACTAGAGTACGTCTAGCACCGCACATGGCCATACATTGGTATTGTAAGCCCCTCCCATAGAAAATAACGGAGTAAGGGACTTAAAATAAAACACCAAATAAAATAATGATAAAATAAATGTTTTAAAATACTTAAGAATTTAAATACCTATAATTAAATGTTTAAAAAGGTTTTTAACTGTGGTAGGTATTTTTATTTAATTTTAAAATATTTTAATAACCCTTTTTACATTTACATTTTAACATGACAATATGTTTATTGAAACATAATCAAAATAATTTTAATAAATTCTATACATCACTTTTAATAATTATGAACACTTAGGGGTCATTAGGATGGCGGGCGGACACCCGCCTGCCATCGGTGCGGGGGTCCCGTTGGTGGTATTAGGATGCGCCCGCCACACTGGTGGACACATCCTGCATACTTGACATTGCAGCTGCGGTGCTCTCAGCACCGCCCGCCACAATGCCAAGAAGGCATGTCATGCACTTCCATGCACAACATGGCAGGCACTGCGCTGTGCCTGCCATGTTGTGCATGGAACTGCAGGGGGGTACCATAGGTACCCCCTATGTGCACCCCCCAACCCCCAGAATCCCTGGGGGCCTGCTACGGGCCCCCAATGGCAAAAACCTCCTGCCTCCGCCACGGAATGGCATGTCCCCATCTGCACAGTAATATGGATGGCGGTGTCGACCAGATACCACCACATTATTAACTGCTTTTTCGCCCAGTAGGCAATCAGGCGAATTGCCTACCGGCGTACCCCCCGTCATGGTAATGTGGCGGGGGAAATTTGCAGGGGGCGGAGGTTTTTGGCGGGCGGATCGCCACGCCATACAGGCGGTGGAAATCTGCCCGTTATCCTAATGAGCCACTAAATATCAATGATTGAGGGTTTTGGCCATCTCTGCAGGGTCACACCCTCACTTTTTGCCTTCCCCACTCCTGTTTTCTGAATTTTGTTGTTTTGGCATTAGGACTTTATCACTGCTAACCAGTGGCAAAGTGCTTACGCTCTCTCCTTTAAACATGGTAAAATTGGTTTACAATCAATTGGCACTTTTAACTTGCTTATAAGCCCCTAGTAAGGTGGGACAGTAGCTACCCAGGGCCTGTATATTAAATGCTACTAGTGGGTCTGCAGCAATCATGCCACCCACTTATGTAGCCCTTTAAAACATGATTCAGGCTTGCCATCAGAGCGTGTGTACAGTTTTTAAACAGCCAGTTCAATATGGCTAAAATAAACCTTTTTCCAGGCCTAAACATCCCTTTCTAATACATAATATTCACCCATAAGGAATGCCCTAAATAGCCCGTAAGGTAGGCAGCAGTGTATTTAAAAAGTTTGACATGTACTTATAGGTTTTTCCTGGTAGTGAAAAACCTCAAATTTGTTTGCCACCACTGTGAGAGCTACCACTCCTGCTAGGATAACATTGGTTACCTTATAACATTTAATAAGTGCTAACGTTTGATTAGGAACAGGTAGAAATGTCCTGTTTGGTCACAAAAGAATTGCAATTTAAAATGTTACTTAACAGCAAAGTCTGATTTTAAGTTACAATTCTGAAAATGGCACTTTTAGAAGTTGTCATTTTCTTGTACTAACCACATGGTGGCTGCAGTCTGTGTCCTAGATCACACGACTGTGATTAGAGTTGGCAGTTGGTATTTGTGTATTCCTCCTAGGCAGTGAGACAAAGGGGGACAACTAGATGTAGGCAGGATAGACCATTCTGCCAGGATGGGTGGGGTGGAGCTGTTCCCTGCCCCAATCCCATTTCAAATGACTGCCTTTGACGGAGACATGGCACCTCGGTGCCTAGATGCCCCCAAGGGTGACAGTATGCGCTCCACATATACTGACTGATAAAATGGTTAGTTGAGAGGAGTGCCCTGCTGCTACCAGAAGACTTTGCTGCTGCTTGAGGCCTCTCTTGTACCCTCAGAGGACTGCCCGGCTGCTTAAAGCCTGCTTTGTTGCTTGATCCTAGGACTACCTTAGTGACTCCAAGGACTAATTGGCTGGCCTCCAGTTCTTAAATACAGGGACACAAATATCTCTAACAACTTGAGCCCTGTACCTGGACCTTCCCTGAAATGAGCCCTATCATTCAAGTGGTGTCCACCCGGTCTTTGACCTTTTGAAGTGGTTGGAAAGGTGCCCTAACAGCGAAAAACTGAAATCTAGGACTTATACACTTTCCACCCATTAGTGGCCTGAGAAACAATAGGAGAATGGGACCTACCTGCTTGCCAATAGGCACAAGGAGCATCGCCGGTCAGCCTGACTCTGTGGTAGCTCCTGCTACGTTCTTCTCCACGGCAACAAATCCTGTTCAGCTTGGCTACCCCTCTTCAGATGGGTTTCCAGCCTCATGGACGCCTTGTTGTCTTCACTCTGCAGCTTCGCCCCACTGGAGATTTTTGACTTCCAAAAAGTGACTCCGTCCAAAAATAGAAATCTTCACTGCAACTTCACCCAGGGACTCCCATATGATGTTATGGTGGAGTTGCGAACATCCCTCTTAGTAATTTGGGGGAGGGGAGTATTATGACATGCACAACCAAAATGGTATGGGCCATGATGTGTATGGGGAAGAGAATAAAAGGCCCAGGACAGTTTCTGCCTTAGGGTGCTGGGCCAGTTGTTTTCTGGCCCTCCTGCCCCCTATTATATTACACAACTGCTGTCAACACAACACAATATCACATGAGTTATTCAATAATATTTATATTCCGAGCCGTGCCCGCAGCAGTAAGCCTTCAGCCATGGTATCAGTGGCTCTAAAGTGGGTGGGGCTTCGGTCATGACAATTACATACATAGTGGTGGTGGGTGGCAGCGAGCGCACAGCACAAGTGGGCATGTTGGGCTGGATGGAGAATTTCTACTGCCAGCCCGACATGTGCACTAGAGGCTTCAGCAAGTTCCCCTGCTGAAGCCATTCCTGGCACTGCTAGTTATTTTATGTTATGTTATGTTATGTTATGTTATGTTATTTTAATTTATAGCGAGCACGGATACTCACGAGTGTTACAGCGCGATACTTGCTATAGCTAGAGAGCACCATCTGGATTGGTAGAGATACGCATTGCCAGGCATAGTTTAGGCCTCTTGTGCAGCTTTGGGCATATGAGAGGCACTGCGGGGGTGGAAGGCTCTTCCCCAATGGAGTATGACCAATCACTGCAATGGCTCACTGTGAAGCCATGCAGTGATTTGCCATTTCCATTGCTGGGCTATTCAGCCAGTCTGTCTGTCCCTCCCTCTCCCTCTGGGGGAGCGTGATGAGGCAGACCACACCTGGCCCAGTGTTGCTGTGGCCAGGCTCGAGTCACATTTCTCCTGACTGCGAGCCTTGATCATCATTACACTCTGCCATGAAGATACCCTGTGGACATATACACAGTATTTACGATGAGTAGAGCCAACCACTTTAAAGGCAAATGTAGGTGCCACAAAATAGTTTGAATTATTGTGAAAGGGACAATGAATGAAGGCCAGTGTGTTTAATTGGGGGGGAAGGAGGATTCGGGAAAAAATAATTACAAGGTTGAAGGTTCGTGAACATCGTGTGCCAGACTGCAATATAATTTCAAGTTAGTTTTGCCAATGCTTGTGTTTTTCGATGGTATGTGTGGGCCTGTGACCCAATCATGACCTCGCCATGCAGGTTTAATGATAATAAGGCGGGTGACTAACAGATGAATTTTGGACAGTTCAAAAAAAAAAAACACATCATTGAGTGGCATGTTCTTTACTTGCTTCATAGTCCCATCACCCTTGCAAACATTCTGACCCCATAGAATTAGGCAAGAGCACAGAGTGTAAGCTAATGCAAGCGGGGGCGGGTGGGGCCTTGGACTACAAAAGTAAACACCCCTCATCATTAAAAACTCTGTTCTGAGCTCCTGAAAACCGCCTTTTCAATAAGGATGCTGTGAAAACAAGGTTTTATTTTGCCTGGTGTACCTATGAAGCTGAGCAAACTAGTCAAAGGGGGTGAGACTATAACTAACCAGAACCCTAGGCTCCATTCCTCTCGACTGCTGTACTTCAATACAACGAAAGGGGAAGCAAATGTGCCCAGCCAATGTAGGAGTGGGGGGCATTCTTTGTTCAATTCTGCAATACTAAGCATTATAGAATGCTCATTTGTTTGATGATGCCAGTTGGGATTTGTGATTTATTATGACATCATTCACTGCATGGGCTCTTTAAACTTGCATCTGCCGCAGTGCCTGCATGCACACTGACACGTGTTGTTTCATTGTAACTTTACAGTCTTCACCAAATGTCAAAACGCTTTACTCTAACAGCTAATCATCGCAGTTCCCAGCTTCTGTGAGTGGACGACACACACCTTACCCAGGAAATGATTGTACTCTCAACTCACACCCCGCATCTTCGGCAAGGTTTATAGCCTGCCTTTGGTGCATCTTTAAATCCATCTTTTTATTTTCATATAGTGCTAAAAGAAACGTGACACTATCTGGTGCTTCATGAAAATCTGCAATTTCTTGGCTAGCACACAGTTTTTGAAAATGTGTTGCCAGCCATTTGGACATTCGGTTTGAAAGGGTGAAAGTAGATTTTTCACCGCCATTAACCTCTCCCCACCCCGTCTGAAATTAGTTTACATGACAACTCCCAGTTTTATTTGCATTGCTACATTGAGAAGCCCTGCATTGATGAGTGTTGAAGGCAATAATTGGTTTTGGTTAGGCTATGAAGTACGCACTAAGTTGCATCACAGGCCCTTCAGCGTGCTTACAGGAAAAGGGTGCACAGCAACCATCAAAACAATAACACTTTTATTACTTACAATGGAGAGGGTCTTTTCAAATTTTCAATCGCTATGAATCACTTAGATGTATAAAAGTTGGCTGTTAACCCTATAATCAATGTAACAGAAGTATTTTATACTCTTCATATTACATATTAAATGGCAGTCGAAGACAGTTTCTGTACAGCTCTTTCATGACAGTTAATAGTTGATGACAGTTAATAACTCTCTCTGCTGTGTTTGTCTCGTGTCTTTAAAACTGCCAGTAACAGAAGCATTTCTCTGAGAAAATCAGTAGCCCATTGAACTATTGCACTTTTGTGATATGCATGGTACACATTCTTTGCATGTTAACCCTCTGTGCATTCTCATTGCCTTGGGCCCAATTCCAGTAGGGGGACGTGCATGGGCGGATGTTGGGCAAAGCATGAAGGTTTATTTGATCATATTAAAAAATTAGAAAATCCTCTCCTTTTTTAATCCTAGTAAGTAATAGTAAATACCACTTCTGCCAATGCCTACCACTGAATTGTCAACACTAAAACTTGGGATCCAAAGGAACCCATTTTCACCTCCACTGATTTTCACAGGCATCACTTGACTTCGGCATATAATGTATGTGTTTGGATAACTAAATTGTTATATTTTTTCTTTTCAGAACCTGCTGAAGCCTGACAAACCTTACCTAATTTTTGGGTAAAGAACAAGAGGGCCCAGCCTCCTTTGCTGTTCTTGCACCACTACAACACAACAACCCCAACTTTTAAGGTAAGGAAACTGATGCTCTTTTTTTACATTGTAGTTAAGGGCTATGTATGTGGTCTACATGGTCTACATGGTGGGGTGGGTGTACATCAGTATCAATTTGAGGCATGGAACTGTGTAATCAGTATTAAAAGATAGCCAATGAATTGGCTCAGGGATAATAATGGCTAGTGTAAGCCTTCTGCTCCAACATAATTCTAATGTTTGTCTTTCTGTTTCCTCCTTTTTAATTTCGAACATTCTACCCTCAGCGAATGGAATGTAATAATAGCCTTATAGCCCAGCTGCCTCGGGCTATACCAGTTGTTGAAGGCACTATGCCATGCCCTGCTACAGGCCCTCACCTGCGATTCAAGATATGTCTGCTTCAGTGCCGTCAGCAACTAGTATGGCATACCGAGGGAGCAGGCTATTAGGCTATATTTTTAGCAATCATATTATGCAAAGGGGAGCTGTTGGGGATATATTGGGATAATGCATACGATATGTATTTAAACTGAAATTAGATGTTTTTGCACCAAACCTTATACATTGTACTTTGATTATTGACAGGTGACTTTAATATTGGTAAGACAATATGAACACAGTAGAGCAGCTACTTGCAAGGCCATTCATTGGACTGAGATGTGAAGATAAACTGATTGAAAAACAATTAGAATCTGACTGGCCAGACCAAAAACTACAACAAAGTTCTCAAGACAGAGGGAAGACTTACAGACATACATTCTCAATCACCTGGTACACAAAAGTTAGCTTACAGGTTGTACTTCAACAAATTCCCTGTTCTGCTTCCCCTGCTTGCTGTCTGATGTTGACATTTCTTAGACAAAAAAAGGAGTAACAGACCTAAAGCATTTATCAGATAAAGTAAAGAAACATGGACACACACAAATCTATATGGAAAACCTGATGAGAATGGAAATGTTGGGAGACACACTGATTGAAGTCCACATAAGTGACACATACAACAAATCAATAAATAAACAAATGAAGCAGTTGATAGGAATAGACACTTTGGGGCCGATTCCGATCCTGGAAAAATATTCCCCGTACGACTCGTATCTGGATTTTTTACCGCCCGAATCGTACAAGTCCCGTTCAAACTGGCAAGTACGATTCGCATGTTAAAAAGTCCATACGAATCGCATTGGGTAAATTCCCCGACACGTCCTCGGGTCGGAAAAGGTGTCCGACACGTCCCCAGACATTTTTACGTCTGAATCTGAAAACTGAAGTCCGAGCGCGCAAGTACGATCCTTCCCGTCCGTCCGAATGCACGTACGGAGCGAAATCCTATAGCAACCATGGAGACATGTGCCCGCATACGCGTCGAACACCCCACCCCAGACCCCGTATGTATGCGCAGAACACCCCCCAGCCCTCGTATGTATGCGCCGAGCACCCCCCCAGCCCCCGTATGTACGCGCCAAATGCCCCCCCGTCCGCGGATGTACGCGCCGAACCCCCACGAGTGTATGTACAGAGCGTACCAACACCCCACCATTGTATGTTCGGAGCGTACCCCCACCCGTGTATGTATGGAGCGTACCAACACCCCACCAGTGTATGTTCGGAGCATACCCCCACCCGTGTATGTTCGGAGCGTACCCCCACCCATGTATGTTCGGAGCCTACCCCCACCCGTGTATGTATGGAGCGTACCCACACCCGTGTATGTACGCGCCGAACCCCCACCAGTGTATGTATGGAGCATACCCCCCACCCCACCAGTGTATGTTCGGAGCGTACACCCACCCGTGTATGTACAGAGCGTACCCCCACCCGTGTATGTATGGAGCGTACCCACACCCGTGTATGTACGCGCCGAACCCCCACCAGTGTATGTATGGAGCGTACCCCCACCCCACCAGTGTATGTTCGGAGCGTACCCCCACCCATGTATGTTCGGAGCGTACCCACACCCGTGTATGTTCGGAGCGTACCCCCACCCGTGTATGTACGGAGCGTACCCCCACCTGTGTATGCATGGAGCGTACCAACTCCCCACCCGTGTATGTATAGAGCGTACCCCCACCCGTGTATGTACGGAGCGTACACCCAGCCCCCCCTGTATGTACGGTGCGAAACACCACCACCGATGGCCGGTGCGGACCAACACCCTGCCCGTGTCTGTACGCACCCTACCCCAGGCCCCTACACCAGCACCCTCACCCAACATCGCGCATGTACGAGTCGTACTAAGCCATAGCAAAGGACAGCACTGTACAACAACATGGCCCATGTACGCACCGTACAGACGCAAAAAACACTCGTACTGAACCAGGACCAACCAAAACAACACAAGGAGAATCAATTCGATGCACACAACACCACAAAACATGTTCAACAAGCCCAAATACATCCTATACACTGACCTGCAACTGCCAAACAGCTAAACAGAGGCCCAAAACACAACCACTCCTTATAACACACCCACCCAAAGTTCAAACACAGCTACACCCACAAATGGACCAATAAAAAGGCCCAACACACACAAACCATGATCCTTTGCAACAGATCCACTACTGCCAGACCACAGAGACAACGCACTGCACCATACTACATCCATCAATACACCTTACACTTGCACTCCTTCACACAACCACCATCACAAACACCCCCTCATCACATTCACACACACACACACACTCACAACCACACTCACACACCCACAACCATCCACACCAACACCCCCACAACCATCCACACCCATACCCCACACCATGCCCACTAACAAGAATCCAAAGTTCACAAAGGAGGAGCTGGAGGTCCTTGTCGACGAAATCGTCAGAGTCGAGCCACAGCTCTTTGGAACATTGGTCAGACGGACCAGCATATCCGAAAAATCAGCCCTGTGGCAGAGGATTGTCAATTCTGTGAATGCTGTTGGGGACACCAGAAGGACCAGGCATGAGTGCCAAGCCAGGTGGAACGATCTGTGGAGGACGGTCCGCCGCAAAATGACGGACGATCACAACCAGGGGAACATCACTGGAGGAGGGCCGCCCCGCAGACGGGTACAATACCATCCCTGGGAGGAGAAGGTGATGGCCACGCTGCCGCCGGTGGGAGTAGATGGACTAGAAGGAGTCCGAGAGCCTGGTGAGTACACAAACAACTCACCTCACATGGGGGGAACGCCATACACAACCAAAATACCAATCATGCACGCAACCCCCCCAAAGCCAGTACCGGACACAACTACACTCCAAAAACACACACATGCCACACTAGCGCCTCCATGCCCCATGCCCCAAGCAAGGCCATGCCAAGTCACAGGCCACACAAAACACCAACACAAGACAGGATGTCCCCGATGCCGGGAGGGTGGGCCTCAAAACTAACATTGAGCAACTCAGAAGCACACAACAATGCCCTCAGCCCATATGGCCCAGGGCACAGCCATACAAACAGTGTGTCCCCACACAGTACTGTGTTGCCGGCAAATGTGGCCGCGTTGCAGGATGACATGGGTATGAAGGCACAATTTGCACATAACAGCAGCTAATGAAAATGCAACACTCTGAAAGAGTGTCAGCACACACCGCCACAGCAGCAGCGCAGACTCAGACACTCTGCCCATTAGGTGCCCGGTGATTAGAAACAAACCCACATGAACAAGCCAATGGCCTTTGAAAGACCTACAAACTGTGTGTGCCCAGGAAGCTGGGCTGAGGTGACAGAGGGTGACACACAGAGGGAGGGAGAGGGGGAGAGAGAGGGAGGGAGACAGAGGGGGACACAGGGAGAGAGACAGAGGGAGGAGGGTGACAGAGGGAGGGAGAGAGGGAGACAGAGGGAGACAGACAGAGGGAGGAGGGTGACAGAGGGAGAAAGAGAGGGAGACAGAGGGAGACAGACAGAGGGAGGAGGGTGACAGAGTGAGGGAGAGAGGGAGACAGAGGTGGACAGACAGAGGGAGGAGGGTGACAGAGGGAGGGAGAGAGGGATACAGAGGGAGACAGACAGAGGGAGGAGGGTGACAGAGGGAGTGAGAGAGGGAGACAGAGGGAGACCAAATCACCCTTGGGTGGTGTGGCCATGTCCGCTCGTCAGCAGGTGGACTGTGTGCATGTAGACAAGGTTTGGCAGTGCGTGAACCCCCCTTTAACCTTTGATAAACACTGGGCCATGTGTCAATCTGTGCACGAGTACATCCGTGCTGCAGGCACAAACCTAACCTTACACCCAGTATACCCACCCACTGTGTTTGTCAGAACCTTGTCACAAATGCTTAAGTTACCTACCTGCATTCTCAAATACCATGGAAAAAACACCATTTGGCACGTAGAGTGCAACACGTAAGGCGGCTCTGCATGGCTTGCTACGCCCGCTCACTACACTGCTGACTGCGTTCCAAAAAGATGCATCAACGAAGATTGTGTCACACATAAGTAAAGTGTCGAAAGCTGTGGCCAAGGGACATACCCATGCACAAGTGCACTGTGAGAGGAATGCAAGCCAAATCCAACCACCCAGAGGAACTGTGCCAACTCAAAAATAAATGAAACATGGATGTCGCATGTAACACAATTAACATTGTCTCTCTCACACACAGGTCAACGTCGTCGATCTCCCCCCAACACTGGGGGGGAAGACTCACAGGACCAGGCTCTGCGTGAAGAGGACCCCACCGGCAGCGATGACTCTCACCACTCCGTGGATGACCCAGACCAACCTGAACCCTCTGGTGTCCAACCACCTGCAGCACCTGCGTCAGGTACAACTGTGCCAACCACCACCCCCATTCCTGCCACATCCCAGGAGACACCCAGGAGCCCTGCCCGCACACAACAACACAGCCAGTCTGTCCAGGAGGGACAAGGTTCTCCGGGCACCCAGGAGGAGGCAGGCGACACCGCAAATGCCATCCCTCAGGGGTCCCGGAGACCCGATGTGCCCACAACGGCAGGCCAGGCGCAAGTGGGCAGGGGTGGTGGGAGTGGAGGACGGCAGAGGCGCGAACCTGACCAGTTGGCTCAGGAACCGGTTATGTCACACGTCAGCAACATCCTGGACACATACCGGCGTGACACCAGGGGCATGGTCCAGATTGCGTCCACCCTCACAGACATCAAGGGGACCCTCTAGGAGATGAAGACCCTGCAGGCCGAGCAACATGCCTGTCAACAGCGACACCAAGGACGGATGGAGGCAAGACAGGCTGAGCTCGTGGCGGTGTAAACGGACATGACCCGTGTACTCCGTCGGATTGCCGAAAACATGGGCAACCCTCCCTGTGCCACCAGGCGAAGAACAGCACCACCCACAGGGAGGGATCAGGAGGAGGAGGATTCATCCGACAGAGCATCACAAGCATCGTCACGGCCTGCTTCTGAGGGTCCCCGCAGGAAGGTGGGTCGTCCACACAAAAGACCGTGAGAGTCAGCGGAACATCACCATCTCCCAGGTCACCTGGCCTGGCACCTGGCCCTCTGGCCCAACAGCTGCACATCATCACATAACATTCTCTGGCACATGGACTTGCTGGTCACTGTCTGACCAATGTTGACAAAGACTGTGGCATAGACTCTGATGACTTCCAATGGCAAGGATACCAACTCCCCCTGTGAACTTTGGATTCTACACTCCCGCCAAGCACCTCTTGTCATCCCCCAAACACGTACCCCACCACAAATAAAAATCATCACAATCACGAGATGATGCCGTCATTTTGCATTATTCCACTACATGTGTGTGTTGTAAAGTCAAACCATGCCTGATTTCAGAAGTAACTCCAACCATCCATACCCTGGGGTCTGAGTCTGGCACAGGACACACATGGGTCACAATGTATCATCCAATACAGACATGGAGCACCATACTCACCCGTGATGGGCCCAACCAGCTGAGGGGGTGCCCGCACAACTGTGCCTACAGACCTATTTAGAAGAGCAACAGTCATGCGCAGAGGTCAGGGATCATGTGGAGTGTCCTGGGGTGCTACTCCCAGGTATGTGTAGACACGTGGCAGAACCATGTCCTGCATGCTTGAGTCAGGTGGATGTGGAGAATGGTGGGCCGGCCAAGGTTGGATGCATTGAGATGGCACAATGGGGTCTTGGATCACAGTGCCACAAGGCTGTGTTGTGGTTGTAGGCTGCATCCTGAGTGTGTGCGTGGATTGAGAAGGTCATACTGCAGCTGGCAGTGATCCATTCCCCCATCTCTGTTGGACATTGATGTGGCTTGGTTGCCGGATGTAGAAGCAGAGCTTTGCAGATGCACCCTGGATGTGGACAAGTATCATGGGAGTTGTAACGCACATGTCCGTAGAGTGCATGGTAGGATTAGACACGGATGTTGTAGTTGACCTGGGGGATGGTCTCTCTTGCCTTGAGGTGGATGGAACTGGGGATCTTGTGCATAATGCAGAGTGTGCTGCAGCATGAGGCACAGATGCTGCTGATCAGCATAGCACATGTCAGCAAGCAATCCATGATGAACACCAGCTTGTTTGCGTGGACACTGGGTGCCCTTGCTGCAGGGCATGCAGCAGCATGCGCCATGTCAAGAAAACAATGCCACAAGTTGCACACAAAGACAAGGATCTCAGGAAGGAACTATGCAAAAGGTGTATGTCAAGGAAGGAATGTCTGGTTCAACATGGCACACACACACACAATGGATGCACATGCAGCACAGTTGCCGTCGTGGAGACTGGCATGCCACAATACCTACACAGCCATGGACATCATGCACAATACAGATTCTAATCCCTGACAAACATCTTGCATCTTGCTACTCTACACATAGACTCATATGCACTATCTCTGATGACTATGCTAGACATGCCGCATGCACAGTGGCAACAGACCACCATTGACAGAGATGAGGCACCTTGGAGGCAGAGGGACACCTTTATTAGTCATGTGTGTCGGAATGCTAATGCAACTCTGTCTACACATACACAGGTCATGTGGATGAACATGTGGGACCGACACTGGCACCCCCCTTTGCACCACAGATGCTGGAAATCCATAGAACTGGCACACAAATGACGGGTTACAGCTAAACACCCCCTGCTGCTCACGGACAGGCTGCTATACACCATTGAGCCTCTAATGGGGAATTCACACACCATGTCAACCCGGTGCAACCCGTATATTTCCGAGGGCAGTGTTACACACATTGATGGCTTCATCACAATCCAGTATCCCATTACAGATGACTGTCACCAAGTCTGACCATCAATTCAGGTGAATTCAGGTCCATGTCATGTGCCCCATGGTGATTCTACATGTATGCAAAGTAACCAAACATGAACAGGAGCAGTGCACACACATTCCAAACAAATACCACACCCAAAAAGCCGTGCTGCATCCCTTACCCAAAGGAGATTTTCAAACTTGTCCGTGCATGTAACGCTGATTCAGCACAAGTTGCTGTGTTCATGAGGAATAGCAGGAGCACAACAATGCCACCAGTAGACAGCATGCGCAAGTACCTGTGGATGAGAGACACACAAGGAGTCAGCCAAAAGAAGCACATCCGCATGCATGTGCATGTACTCGACACTTATGAGGTTGTCAACATGCTAGGTGACAATGTGACTCTGGAAAAACATTCTTCTATTGCACCATCACTCGAGTGACACATCCAAACACACCTCTGACTCACTTGGCAGACATGCAGATGGACACACACATTGCAACACATGCCACACACGGCCCAATGCGTGCACACTCAGACACTGGAACTCACCACTAAGCAAAGAAGTCGCGTATGAGCCGACTATGGATGTCCTCCACCGCCTCCTCCTCCTCCACATCATTTGCCTCGTCACCAAGCCCTTCATCCTCCACAGGTGGATGGTCCTGCTCATCCGGATCCAGGATGAGTGGCACACCTTTCTCCACTGCCATGTTGTGCAGCATGCAGCACACGAGGAAGATCTTGCAGACCTTCACCGGTGCATATGAGAGTGCACGGCCGGTTTTGTGGAGGCAACGGAATCTGCTCTTCAGGAGGCCAAACCTCCTCTCTATCACTCGCCGGGTCTGCCCATGGGCGTTGTTGTAGTGGTGCTCGGCAGCCGTGCTGGGTTTGCGGAGAGGCGTGATCAGCCATGGCATGTTGGGATAGCCAGCGTCCCCTACATGGAAACATCATGGACAAAAGTGGGTCAGGAGAAGCAGTAAGACAGGAAGATGATGCTAAATACAGGACTGCCAGAGTATACCCACCAACAATACATGCTCGTTCGCTGCGCAGCTGCAGCATCATTTCAGGCACCCTGCTACGCCTCATGATGTAGGCATCGTGTGCTGATCCTGGAAAACGAGCACAGGCATGTGATATCACCATGTTGGAAAGACACACCACAAGGGCATTAATGGAGTGGTAATGCTTGCGGTTCCTATACGCTACCTCCCGTGGCTGTGGTGATACCAAAGCCACATGTGTTCCATCTATGGACCCAATGACATGGGGCATCCCTCCCAGGGCATAGAACTCACGCTTGACACCTGTCAACTGCTCAGGATTTGGGAATTTAATGAACTCATCCAGGTGATCCAACATGGCCTCTAAAAAATGATGCAGAACACGGCTGAACCTGGTTTGGGACATGCCACCAACATGAGCAATGGTATATTGAAAGGTACCCGTGGCAAAGAAATGTAGGGCTGCCATCACCTTCATCTTGGGTGTCAGTGCAGTAGGATACCTGTGTAGCGGTTGGAGGTGTGCTTCCAGCCGGGCGGTCAAGTCCTCAATCAACGGTTGGCTGAAGCGATAGCGGCGTATACAGTCACGTTCCCTCAGGGCAGCCAAGTCTGGCATTGGTCAGGGGAGAGGCGGATCCCTGCAGTAAATTTGAAGGGACAACGAAGAGTGAGTACAGTACACCACCAATGTCAATGTACTGAGCACATGTTCAACAGGCAATACACATATGCTACATATAGAGTCAGGTCTGTGCAACATATCCTGGACACGTATGCCAGGCAGGTGACACTCCTACCAAGAGCCAGCCACAAACGTGGATTCTCAGGCTCAACATGACATGGCATGAAACTAGCTGTGGGCCAGTGTGAGTGAACAGGCAGATGCATCACAGGAGTGCCAGACATCCGCATATGTGCAGAATAAGTATATTAATCATACAGACAGGTTGCGGAACACTAGAGGCACATGTCACGTCATAGAAAAAGGACAGACCACACACCTTGCCATGAAGGAGTACCTGTCAAGACTGATCACACATACATTGAGAGTATGTAGATATGTCCTTGTTTTGAAACTCACAGCCTGACACACCTGTGCCCGACACATGTATTACTGCACAGAAAATGCCTTGATGTCCAGCTGTATTCCTGTCTGTGTGCCGCCTGTCACCACTGTCAGGTGTGAAACGTACCGTACATACGCTCTGACGGCGTGTGTAGGGTCCCTATCACTATGGGAGTGCTGGCGTATGCGTACGCCATAGTAATACGGACCGTACAGGCGTGTGTACGGTCCCTATCACTATGGGAGTGCTGGCGTATGCGTACGCCATAGTAATACGGACCGTACAGGCGTGTGTACGGTCCCTATCACTATGGGAGTGCTCACGTATGCGTACGCCATAGTAATACGGACCGTACAGGCGTGTGTACGGTCCCCATCACTATGGGGGTGCTGGCATATGCGTACGCCATAGTAAGACGGACCGTACACGCGTGTGTACGGTCCGTATTACTATGGCGTACGCATACGCCAGCACTCCCATAGTGATAGGGCCCGGAGACACGCCTGTACGATCCGTTTCACTGCATTTGGGGTGCCCTAGGTCCGTGGAACGCACAGTACCTGTGTGTAAATATTGAAATAACATAGGGGACACTTGAGGGACAAGTATAAGGGCCTAAATGCATGCTGGTTGACATGGAGACCGAGTTCAAAGTTTGAATTTGTGCATCAGGTGGCCAGCAGAAGTCGGTTGGAAACAATATACTTTTGTTGCAAAGTGGTTGTTGACTTGACATCATGCTCAATTTTGAAACCATGCAAAGCCACTCACTGGGGTAGGTGTAAAGGGATTGGATGAAACGTAGGATGCTAATGTGACTGACCAATCACTCTGTACTCCTGTAAATGAAACAGCCCAGCTAGGCAGATATAAGGCAGCCAGGTCCCATGAGAGAGCACTTGCCTGCACATCCTTTCATTCCACAACACTGCTGCTGCTCGTGATTCCTCTGGCACCATGTCCAGGTCTGTGGAGAGGGCCCAGCCATTCACCATGGAGGAGAATATGGCGTTGGTGGATGTGATCCTCCCACAGTACACCATGCTATATGGTCGACCAGGGGAGCAGGTGGGTGCTGACTCCACTAGCTTAGACTGTGCCCCTTTTTTGTGACTGTCACTTCTGGCATTGTGTCCATTAGTGACAGACATGCAATGTTGTTTAGAGTGGGTCCCAGGGTGGGGAATGCCTCATGTCTCCCATGCAGAGCATGCTGTAGTTCCTGTGTGCACTCCTCACTTGCATTGTGCTTACTGTGACAATCAATGCATGGTGCATGCAACATTCAGCCTGGCTACTCCTCCTGGGAATGTTGTTTCTACAGTCCTGATGTGATTCTGTGGTCCCCCCAGTGTGACAGGTGACAGTACCCATAGATGTGTGTTTGTTTAGTGTACCTGTGCTGAGAGTGTCCAAATGATGTGTTCGTCCCCTGGACATTTGTGTGTGTGTGTGTGAGTCCCCTGTCATGTGGGGGAGTGCATATGTGGAGTGTTGCACGCCAGCTGCATGAGGGATGGATATACCCTGCCCATCTGATGTGAGCAGGGAGCAGTGCTGTGTGACTGCCGTGCTGAGCCAGCCCCACACCTGTGACACCCCCCAGTCTAGTGGCACATGGGCAGAGTGAGGTTTGTACCCGCAGTTGTCAATGGCAGGTGATTGTCCTGTGCCTGTGTGTGTCTGTGTACTCTGCTGAGGTTGCGTCAGTGGGCTGGGGCATGTGACTGCTTTGAGGTGCTGGACATAATCCCGGTGTAGCTTGTGATGCACAGTGTGATCCAGGATCATTGATTGTGTGGCACCCCTCATGCCACCTGTGTACTTTCAATGCCACGTAGTGCATTTGGCCTTCCCCAGAGGATAATGTCCCTATGACAAAGGTGCAATGAGTTGCCTGCACACCATGGCCTGTTCAAACAAGAAAAATTATTAATATGTGTGTCTCTGTGTCATTGCTCAGGTGTATTAAAGTATTATCACTTTTGCATCCTCACAGGTAGGCGTCCATGCCAAGGGGGAGATATGGAAGCAAGCCGTCAGTGCCGTGAGGAATACGGAGGGTCGGAAGCGGAAGAGGAAACGCTGGCAGGATATCCGGTGCTGGACGAGGAGGATCGCACGGGTCCTGCTGGGGGACTCACCTGAGAGCCACAAGAACCGTGGGCGCCAGCGTCTGACCCACATCCATAAGCGTGTGCTGGCGGTGGTCTTCCCCGACTTGGATAGGCGCTTACGGGAGAAGCAGCAGCAGGAAGGGGGTAGGTACATGTGTGTTTGTTGTGTCACCAGCTTTTGGAAGTGCGCAGATGCATGGATGCACTGCCAGGGTTTAAATGTGCAGTGCATAACCTGTTCCCCTAAGTAAACCGGTGCTGTTCTCCCTCCCTTCCCCTCCTTGCCATGTGTTCCCCGGTGTGTGTGTAGTCACTCTTGCACAAGGTTATCTAGGCTGGCAGTTAATCCAAGTGCCCAATGATTGCAGCATCATGTGTGGGGGTGGTGTGTAACAGGTTTTGGGACCTTGCCTGTGCCCTGGCCAGTTCAGTCATTATGGGGTCCATGTCAGTTGGCACTGATGGTGAGTCCCGACATAGGAGTGTGTCTTGAAAGTGTACTGCCTTACAGCATGCATGTCCAATGTTGTGCCCTCTGATATGATGTACATGAGTGGGAGTAATGCATAGTGCAGGGACGGTTGCTTCAGTTGCAGTCATATCCATCCAGGACCATGGAGGAGCGTGGCCACTACCGTGCCCTGGGGCACCTTTCCCTAGGTATCATGTGTGTCATCCAACAATGTGGAAATTCTCTGTGTCTTCGGCATAGGTTGGGCTCTGTGGCATTGTACCCTGGCCTCATCTGTATTTACATAAACTGTGCTACATGTGTACACTGTACAGTGTGACCCAATTTTGCTTGTGCATACTCACAGTGGGCAGTGCCTGTGTGTATTGGTACGACAATCTGATGATGGTTGATTGTCAATGATATATGTGGCCAGGCGCACCAGGGGTAGTTTGTGTACAATCAGGATTTAGTGCAGGCCATGTGTTTTCATCCCAGAGTAAGAGGTGTAAGTACTTCCTCTGTCTCAATCACATTGTCTCAGGTAGGGGGTGGTTTGTGCGGGCAAGGCCTACATGTCAAAATATGGAGTCTCCTTGCTAGGTCTGGCCTGTGTGTGATGTTTGTCTGCACATACACTCAAGGTGCAGTGACCCAGTCATGTTGGGTATGGTTTAATATATTAGCTTTGCAGCATGTGCAAAAAGTTAATATACATGGTTCCTGCTCATCCCTTTTTTGGCAACGCTGTGTGGTGCAGATGCTGTGCACGATTGTCCCCAGAGCCTGGCTCCTCTGTCCAATTTAATATCAAGTAATTTGCTGTTGTGTCATGCTCTCCATTGTTTCTCAGTGGCATGGTGGGTCAACCAACTGTGTGTTGCAGGGCCTACATATGTACCTTGTATTGTAGATGTTACTCATGTTGCTTTTCAGGCTATGCACTGTGACCTATGTAGATTTGACTCATGTGACATATGTATACAGGTGTCTGATTATTTCCTGTCTCTTCACCTTGCCCACAGCATCGTCGGGGGACTCCGAGGGAGACATGGACACGGACCGTGAGGAGGGAGCGAGCACCAGTGCCAGCAGTGCTGTCTTGTCTGGTGCATCGAGTGGCACGGAGGCCGAGGGGAGTGAGGCGGAGGACCTGTCCAGTACCACCACCGACTATGACGCTGACGGGTCCGAGGCTGAGCTCCCAGAGGGGGCGGAGGCAGCTACCACAGCTGAAAGCAGCACTCCAGCTCAACCCGCCCCCTCCATTACCATCACCGGCCTCCCACTTGCTCAGGTCCCTTCCCGCTGTGCTAGGTCACCACGTGTCTCCTTCTTGCCAGGCACCGCACCCCCTGCCCCTGTCTCCACTGCTGCCGTGAATGCCAAGTCTGTGGACATCCTGCGCCAGTTGCAGGTTGGTCAGACAGCGATGCTTAATGTCCTCCATGCCCACACCCGAGTGCTCACCCAGATGGAGGCATGCATGGAGGGCATCTCAGCTGCGCAGTCTGACCAACGCCAGTTGTTGAGGTCTATAGACTCGACACTGACTGCAGCAGTGGATCTCCTGCAGCGCTGCATCCCCCCTTACCCCTGCACCATCCACACTTCCCACTCCCATGCCTGTCCCACGCACACCCAGACGTCCCATGCACACACCCCACCAGACACAGGCACCGCACCACCAGGGAAGGCCAAGTGCACACCTCCTCTCACGCACACACAGGGTGAAGTAGGCACACCCACTGGGTCGGGGGGCAAACGGAAGACACGCAGCCACAGTGGGAGTCCACATTCCTCACAACCCACTCCCTCCGAATCCACTCCCCTCAGCTCTCCTGGCCATGATTCTAACAAAGATTCCTTCATGGCCGCTCTGTCCCTGAGCCCCAAAGTGACACCACCCCGCAAGCGGTCAAAGGAGTCCCCGGTCAGGGTAGTTGAGTCCCCCCCCCTGTCCACACCCTCCCCCAGTAGCGCTGCGACCCATCCCTCCGACCCCCCCTCCTTGGGGCCTGTGGTTCCTTCGGGTGCAGGGGAGACGCTGGGGGACCTTGCAACCTTGTGCAGCGCCATTCTCACCACCACCTTTGGCGCTGCCCCACCCCCTGTGGTGGAGTCCTCCGTCCCTGCACCCACAACACCTGCCCTTGCCCCTCCTGTCCCTGCGGTGCCTGGTCCTTCCCCCCCACATGATGCCCCCCCCCTGTGGAAGCAAAGGAGGTAGGAACTGTGCAGGCAAGCTAGGGGACACGTGTCCCTATGTGTCCCCCACCAGGAATTGGACTATGGACTGCCCTATGGGCCTTGTACATATTGCACTTTTATTGACAATTTTATTTTTTCCATGCTGAATAAAGCAATGTTTTTTTTTCCTTTGTACACTACTGCTTTTCTGGTATTGCTGTTGGTGGTGCTGCTCCATGATTTGGGGTGGTGATAATGTGTTAGGTGTCTGGGAAATGTTGTGGTGTGCAGCTCATGGGGTGGACCCTGGTATCTGTGTGCCATCACAAGGGCTCTGCAAATAATCTTTGCTCATGTGTGTGCTTACTGTATGGTGAAATTGTCCCAAGGTGTGTTGCTCCCTCTGTGGACCCTGACATCTTCCCTGCAGGGTGTTTCCATAATGTTGTGCTGAGCTGTGTCTACATTTCCTTGGTGTGTGACGGATCCGTTCAACTTTGGCCATGCATGCTGGGCAATGTCTCTACCTGCATCATTAGTGGCATCCTTGGTGGTCACTGTACTTGTGTATGGAGTTTATTGGCATTACTTCATGTGGACATGTTCCCTTTTACACACTATGCATGTGTGTACTCCCAGCCTCGCACACATGTGTTACGTGTTCTGCAGGGTCTTTGGGCACCTGACTGACATTTGTGGCCAATGTATTTGTGGGTACTCCACCCTTTTCTTTCCATGGGCACTGCTGGGAGGACTCTGCACCCACCCCTCCTGTGTCTGGGCACTGCTGGGAGTGATAGGCACCCACCCCTCCTATGTCTGTTCACTGCTGGGAGTGATAGGCACCCACCCCTCCTATGTCTGGGCACTGCTGGGATGACTCTGCACCCACCCCTCCTATGTCTGGGCACTGCTGGGAGGACTCTGCACCCACCCCTCCTGTGTCTGGGCACTGCTGGGAGTGATAGGCACCCACCCCTCCTATGCCTGGGCACTGCTGGGAGGACTCTGCACCCACCCCTCCTATGTCTGGGCACTGCTGGGAGTGATAGGCACCCACCCCTCTTATGTCTGGGCACTGCTGGGAGGACTCTGCACCCACCCCTCCTATGTCTGGCCATGTACGCTCGGGACATACACGGTGGGGGTACGCTCCGTACATGCATGGGTGGGGTGTGGGTACACTCCATTCATACACGGGTGGGGGTACGCTCCGTACATACACTGGTGGGGTGTGGGTATGCTCCATTCATACACGGGTGGGGGTACGCTCCGTACATACACTGGTGGGCTGTGGGTACGCTCCATTCATACACGGGTGGGGGTACGCTCCGTACATATATCGGGTGGGGGTACGCTCCATACATTCCCGTACCCATGCTCTGCAGGCCTGGGTATGGCCCGTACCCATGCCTTTGGAACGTGGGTACGATGCGTACCACCATTGTTGGGGTGCCGTAGGGGTCCGCATCGTACCCAGGCCTTGAGAGCGTGTGTACGGGTCGTACCACGCGTACCCCTACGTCACTCCAACAATGGCGGTACGGCCCGTACCCACGCTCTTCAGGCCTGGGTACGGTGCGTACCCCTACAGCACCCCATTGGGGGTCCGCACCGTACCCAGGCCTGAAGAGCGTGGGTACGGGCCGTACCGCCATTGTTGGAGTGACGTAGGGGTACGCGTGGTACGACCCGTACCCACGCTCTTAAGGCCTGGGTACGGTGCGGACCCCCAATGGGGTGCCATAGGGGTACGCACCGTACCCAGGCCTGAAGAGCGTGGGTACGGGTCGTACCACGTGTACCCCTACATCACCCCAACAATGCTGGTACGGCCCGTACCCAGGCCTTTAGAACGTGGGTATGGGCCGTACCGCCATTGTTGGGGTGACGTAGGGGTGGGCGTGGTACGACCCGTACCCACGCTCTTAAGGGAGTACGTACCGGAATTGTTGTGTTGCCGGTTCGCGTCAACATCCACTTCCGTTGTGGCGGACGCTTGCGTTGCTGGACACGCCCCCACCCCCTCGAGGTGACCAGGTCCTGCAGGTCAGGTATGTCCAGGGCATGTCTGATTTGGGACTTGGGTAGGGGTTATGTGTCCTGCCCCTCACCCCCCCTTGCCCCTGGGTGTTGTTCTGACCTTCTGCGGCATCTGCGTCGGTTCCTGTAGAGCAGGTGGACTGCTATGAGGGCTGGAATGACACGTAGGTTCGGGTCCATGGCTGTCCATCGCGTACAGGTGCTCCTTGTGCGCGTTATCCTGATTTCCCGGCAGTTTTTGGCAGCCGGAGAATATAATCCGTGCAGGGTGACGTCACGTCGGCGCTTTCCCGGATCACATTTGTATGTATATTTTCGTTGGTCGGTGTTTTGTACGATTCGTACGGAAATGGTGTTTCCATGCGAATCGTACTTGCATTTTTGTAATGTTTTTTGGCATCGGCACCATACTGTCAAAAATAATTGATTGCATTTGTTTCTGTGGTGCTTTTGAACTGGGATTATGAGGGTATTATGAATCTGAAAGTGTCTCAAATCCTGGTCCGTTCAGAGGCCTCGTCAATTTGGGAATCTTTTGGTACCTTGACAATGACAGTAGAGTTGTGGAGATGTTCTATGGCTTCTCGCATTTAAGAGACTCTAGTGTAGAAACCATTACTTAAACTATACTATTTGAACTGAGCTTGGTTTGTCTAGAGCAGCCTCAAAAACAAACACTTAATGCACAAAGCTATGATGGTGCTTCAGTAATGACTGGAATCGTTGGTGGAGTACAAAAAAAGAATTAGAGATGTGTACCCTAATGCCCATTATGTGCACTGTTATGTCCACCAACTTAATCTTAACAAGCAGTATCAAAGATCTCTAAGACACAAATTTTCTTTTTGGCTATAGGAGGCATGGCAGCATTCTTCTCACGTTTCCCTAAAACAATGCAAGTACTTCAGGAAATTGTGGCCAAAAGGCTACCAAGGGGACCTAAACTTGTTGGCACTTTCACATACGTACCATCAACGTAATATTCCAATAAAGGGTTGACTTTGAGAAATAATTCCACACCATAGAAGCCAATGCTGACTTTGAATCCAAAAGCTGGAATGAAGCTGTGGCTTTGCTAGAGCACTACAAGAAAGAGTTTCAGTTCTTCCTGTTTTTATTTCATGAAATAACGCCTCATGCCGACACATTATACAACCAGGATCCCACACCAATTTACAGAATAGAGTCATTTTTAATTAATAAACTCAAGACTGAAACTACAAAAATCCAATAAGTGGAACTCGAGATCTGTAATTTTAAAGATTTCACTGAAAATAGAGCCAAAAAGCACCAACTGTGAAATCTGGTTGAGCCAGACCAGGACAAAATCACAAATTCAGGCACACCTCAATCCAATGCGGGCCGGTAATGGAGATCCAGTTAGGTCCCGAACAAGTGTATATTAAGTCCGGTTTGCAGAGTATTACGACGTCCCGTGCCGAGAATGTGTTGCGCAGCCGAAGTGATGCATTGGTTCTGAGGTGCTGCAAAGTGGTGATGCAAGTCCTGCATCATCATCAAGGATCCTGTCAATGAGAGCTTGCCATGGGACGTCCAGCATTTAGGATGCATCTCACAGTCGAGGCGTTGCGTAGGTTCTTAGAGCTTAGAAGCTGGGAAGCGAGAACCTTCATCGTCATCCAGGCTGTCGATGGTGAGACATTTAAAATGCGAGGGCCTACATCGGTGAAGCTTTGCACAGCGGTGGTTCTGATGTGGGCTGTGAATTCGATGCAGAGTCCTTGCACTGGGAGAACACTCACAGTAGACATGATTGGCCGGTTCTGCTTGGGGTTGTGCCACAAAAGAAGAGGGAATGCCAGTCTCCTGCTGGTCCACAGATGGACTGGCAAAGCACCTTCAGAACCACTTCCATGTGGACCCACTTGGCAGGGTAGGACACACAGATGGCAGAGTTCAGGTGCTGGGTTCAAGGTTATTGGAACCTTCTGTCCCTGAGTCTCTAGTCAGGAGGCTAGCCAACTAGTCATTGGAGTCACTTTGAAGTCCTGGGTTCAACAGATGCAGAAACTGTCCTTCTCACCCAGACATCAGGTCAGCACAGCAGGGCAACAGTCCTTCAGAACAGGTGTCCAGCGGGGTGGCAGTCCTTTCAGCAGCACAGCAGTCCTTCTTCCTGATACAGTATCCACAGGTTCAGAAGCGCATGAAAGAGCTGGTGTCTGAGGTCATTTACTAATACCTGGGCCTTCCTTTGAAGTGGTAGAAGCTTTTAGAGGTTTCCCTTTGAAGTACACAGACATTCTGTCGTTCCTTTCCTGGCTCCAAACTAACTACAGGGGTATGCATCCTATTCTATGGAGGCAGGGCATAGAATATTCAAGTGTAATTAGGGCTGTGCCCAGCTCCTCCTGCCCCACCTAAGCTCTCTATAGCGTGTGACTTTCTAGGAGGAATACACAAAGCTCAGCTGTCAGCTGCACCCAGTCATGTGACCCAGAGAAAGACTGCAGGCATTAAATGGCTTAGGCTGGATGGTGCCAACTTTCTAAAAGTGGCATTTTCGAACTTGTAATTTTAAATACAACCACCAAAAGAAAGGGTTTTTCATTACATTTCCAAAGACACCAAACAAGCCCTGCACCATCCGGGCTGTTCAGGGCCTTTACTAGGGGTGGCTTATATGTATTCAAAAGAAGATTTGGTCAGGCAAATGGTTTATTTCACCAGGTCATAATGGAGGTTTAAAAATGCAACCACAGGCTGCATTTGCAGGTCTGAGACAGGTTTGTAAGGCTACTTAAGTGTTTGCCATAAGTAGTGCAGCAGGCCCACCAGTAGCTTTTACTAGAGACTTATAAGTAAATTGAATAAACAAATCAGGTGTAAGCTAATGTTATTATATTTAAAGGAGAGAGCACACACACTTCAGCACTGGGTAGCAGAGGTAAAGTGCACAGAGCCCTAAGGCCAGAATAAAATAATTTAGTAAAAGAATCAAGGGCAAAGGCAACAATGTTGGTTACACTGCGGAGAGGCCCTGGTCCAACAGTATCTATCTATCTATCTATCTATCTATCTATCTATCTATCTATCTATCTATCTATCTATCTATCTATCTATCTATCTATCTATCTATCTATCTATCTATCTATCTATCTATCTATCTATCTATCTATCTATCTATCTATCTATCTATCTATCTATCTATCTATCTATCTATCTATCTATCTGTCTATCTGTCTATCTGTCTATCCGTCTCTCCGTCTATCCTGACCATGTCATGAGTGATGAAATATGTGACGTCATCACCAGTGCATTGCGGGCGCGCAAGTTATAGTTAGCTCAACTAACTATAACGGGCACATTTCTCTGGTTTTATATGAGTCAAATGTCCAACTAACTATAAAGTCCCTGAAACCTATTGTTTTTTCTGTGAATTTCAAAGGTTTTTCAAATGCTAATTGTTAACTATAACATCTGTAAAACCTATGGATTTTTCAGTGAATTTCAAAGGTTTTTTAAATGTTAATTTCATATTTTAATATTTATAAAACCTACATTTTTTTGTAAGATTTTGGAACTCTATTATCCTTTTTTTTAATTTGAAAAATATGTAATGTTTTATATCTTCAAAAAAAGTATGTATATTAGTTTTTTGGGGGGGAGAAAGCTGAAGTCCCGTACTGGTAGTGTACCAAGCTCCACAACACGCGAATCCTATTCGCCATACTGCTAAACTCATAAAGGATGCGCATTTCGTATCCGAAGGGTTCGTGGCACCGCATCCCATGTAACATCATATACGTATGTGGTCGCGTCAGCTGCTACTTTGGTATGCAACGGGTATGCAGTACCAAGCCGCGCCTTATGTCATGTACGTATGGGGTCACACCCGCTGCGCATTGCGTATGTGACGACTGCAACGCCATTCCCTCATTTTTTTTCCGTCTCAAAACTATATCTAAATAAGTTTAAAGTGTATATGAGAACAAGCGATTATCTAACATATTTTAAACATTTATATATTTCTAACTGTAATAAACTTATATTATGGTAAAAAAAAATTCTCAAAATCGCGTCAGATGCGGCCTCCTGGTGCGCTCGGTGCACGATTGCCATGTGACCTTAAAGAAAAGCATTTCATTGGTTCATAACATTTCCCATTGTAACAGTTGAAGGACCCCACTCATTTTAGTCATTCTCTCTACAGCGTTTGATGAGAGACTCCTCTTCTGCTTACAGAGCTTTTTTGAAGACGTTTGGTATATACACATATCTGACACTACACACAACATGCAACCGTCATCTTCATCAATGTTCATGCTCTGTAAAATAGCCTTCCACCTGTGAAAGCCATGCATGTAAATGCTACATAATAGAACTTTTCCCCACTGCCAGAGGTAACATGGTTGCATACGCTGTCCACAGCACAATGTAATGTGGTACGGCCCAGGGGCAGTATCATGCATAGAAAATGAGCACACGGACACAGATAGATAGTGGAAGTGGGTACGGGTACGTGTGCTCGACTCCTTTTTATTACCAGGGTCACATATCCAGTGACGTCTGTGCTGAATGCGTGTCGGGTGAGTGTAAACCAGCCTTCAGACAATGGTTGCTGCTAGCATCAACTACAACAGTAATCATTGGATCACACACAGAGATTCAATATTAAAAGGGTCAATAGTTTGTGCTGCAGGAAGGTAGGGACACTAGATATGAAATAATACAAAAATTATTCTATCGTTAAAGAACCATAACTTGTGGTATACTGAGATACAGGCAGTAGATCTGAAACAATACACAAAAAGATTGTATCATTAAGGGTCCATCAGGTCTAGTGCACTCAGATAGCCACATCAAAAGCAGTCAGCATGTGCACAGCCAGCGATAATGCGTGCTGCGGGCGGGCCATACTAGGAGCAATGTCTGTTGCCTACAACACTACATCATCTGCAATAGCGACTCGATCTGAATTGTAAACACTGCTGTCTGCAGTGTAGGCCAGAGAGCGGCCAGCAAGAGCCCACAGCCACGTGACATTGACTTGAGCTGTCCTGTTTGCAGTATGCAAAGCAAGAAAAACCTTGTGCGGACCCTGCGATGATGCGTATGCGCGGTGCGGACAGAGCGCACTGGAGAAATGTCTTTTGCCTACAAGACTGCTTCATCTACAATAGCGACTCGATCTGAATTGGGAACACTGCTGTCTGCAGTGTAAATTGAAGGCAGTAGTGAGCACGGTCTTCCATAAATACTTTTTCTCACTTCTTCTTCACAAAATACATCAACATAAATTACACAAAACTTTGCAATAAATAAATCAAAGCAATTCGAATTGCGATCTCTGCTGTCTACTGTGAACACTGTTATTCAGTGTTCTTTACTACTACCAAGAAGAATTTGGTCATTGTACTAGACCTATAAGTCATCTCAAAAAACTTCTTCAACCAAGTATACTAAAGGCTATTGTGTATATTTCAATAGACGTTGTAGTTAGTTGCCTACTGGATTCTGTAATTAAACAATCACCACTGAATTGTGAGCCCTGCTGACCGCAGTGTAGGCCAGAGGCTGTGGTCATCAACGCCTCACAACCACGTGCCACTGGATTCGGAAGCACGGAGTTGGTTGCACCTGATCAGAGGGGGTACACACAAATCATCACAAACTTTAACTTCTGACATCCTCAATCACAGAATCAAGACCCCGATTTACTGTTCCGACCTGCTGTTCCATGGTGTACTCCACCGACTGGTGTCAACCAAGCACAATAATCATGTGCAGCATTTAGCTATGGAAGCACAGAGTCCGATGCACCTCGACAGAGGGAGTTCTGTAAAAAACAACAAGCAGCAGGTAATATCGGACATCGTCCATTTTGGGATCAAGACACCGTTCCACTGTTGGGACATAGAGTTGGTTGCACCCGGGCAAAGGGAGTACCTTCATCTCCACTCTCACTTACAGTTCTAGCATAGTCCATTGTTGAATCAAGACCCCGTTTCACTGTTCGGACCTGCTGTACCACGGTGTACTCCACCGACTGGTGTCAACCAAGCACAATAATCATGTGCAGCAGTTAGCTATGGAAGCAGAGAGTCTGATGCACCTCAACAGAGGGAGTTCTGTGAAAACCAAGCAGCACGTAGTATCGTACATCGTCCATTTTGGGATCAAGACACCGTTCCACTGTTGGGACCTAGAGTTGGTTACACCTGGTCGAAGGGAGTACCTTCATCTGCACTCTCAGATGCAGTTCTAACATCATCCATTCTGGGATCAAGATCCCTTCCACTGTTCCGACCTGCTTTACCACGGTGTACTTCACCCACTGCAGTCAGCCAAGCCCAATGATCATGTGCAGCACTTAGCTACGGAAGCACAGAGTCTGATGCACCTCAACGGAGGAAGTTCTCTGGAAACCCAGCAGCAGGTAATATCGGACATCGTCCATTCTAGGATCAAGACACCGTTCCACTATTGGGACCTGGAGTTGCTTGCACCTGGTCGAAGGGAGCACCTTCAGCTCCACTCTCAGATGTAGTTCTAACATCATCCATTGTGGGATCAAGACACGGTTCCAATGTTGGGACCAACAGTTGGTTACAGCTGGTCGAAAGGAGTACCTTCATCTGCACTCTCAGATGCAGTTCTAACATCGTCAATTGTGGGATCAAGACACCATTCCACTGTTGGTACCTGTTGGACTACTGTGTTACTAGTATACAGAGCACTCCACGGTGCTGGGCCTCAGGCTGGGCGTTGTCTGCCTGTGTCGTGGCGGCCAGCGTTGATCTCAGGAGCCTTCCCAGCTCACAGATCTCGGCCCAGGAACTTCCGCCGGCACGTGGTCGTCGCTCTTTCACATACGGCACTGTCGAAAGGTGAACTGTGGGGCATATGTGTGTTGCAGCGGCCATGACGGTTTCTGGGTATAACGTTATAGTTAGGAATTAGCATTTAAAAAACCTTGCAAATTCACTTAAAAAACCATAGGTTTCACACATGTTATAGTTAGGTGGATATTTCACTCATAAAAAAACAATAAAATTCCCCCGTTATAGTAAGTTAAGATAACTATAACTCGCGCGCCCTCAATCCTGCTCATGACGTCACATATTACATCACTCATGACATGGTCAGTGGCATCACTCATGACATCACTGATGACATCATCCTTGTGATAGAGTGGCGGTCGCGCGAGATATAGTTATCTGAACTAACTATAACGGGGGAATTTCATTGGTTTTTACGAGTGAAATATCCACCTAACTATAACATGTGTGAAACCTATGTTTTTTTAAGTGAATTTGCAAGGTTTTTTAAATGCTAATTCCTAACTATAACGTGTGTGAAACCTATGGTTTTTTCAGTGAATTTGTACGTTTTTTAAAATGCTAAGTTATGTATGTATTATTATTTTTTTATATATTTATTTTACAATAAACTACGTATTAAAATCTTGTTTTTGTTTTATATGGTTTTTCACCGTGCGCGCACGGTGCGCGCACCCCCGCGATTTAAAAAAAAAAAATGTAATGTTTTTTTCTGCATTCGGTGTCCTTCAGGGACCCCCTGACAAAGGCTAGGGGGTCAGGAACTCTCTACCCTGCCCCCTTTTCACGTTCGCCACCTTCCTTTTTCACTCTCGCACTGAAAACAAACAAAATGGCGGCCAACACTTCCTGATTTCGACCGATTCGAACGTTGACTGACATGTAACCACCAATCATAATTACGCTCGCGCACGTTAGAGTGCGCGCACGGTGCACGCACGGTGCGCGGCTATAGATATTTATGTGCTTTAACTGCAATTTTCTCAGGAACTACTGAACAGATTGACTCCATATATGCAAAAGGCACATCCCTGACCTGAGGACTACCTCTCTGCCAAATTTCAAGTAATTCTGTTCAGCCGTTCGGGGTGTACCTTCGACTAAAGGTCCTATGGGAAAATGCATGGGGAAAATGCGTTTTGGGACCCCCCTTTTGTCTCAGCCCCCGCTTGACGAATCCCCCCGAGACTTTCAGGGTAGGAGCTGAGCTGAGCGCCCCATTAGTTGTGAAAATTTCTCGAAGATTCGTCAACCGGCGCCAAAGTTATTCACAATAGAATTTTGAGATTTCCTATGGAAACACGGTCCTAACTATAACTATCTACTGGCGACCACCAGTAGATAATATATATATATATATAAAGGCTCCTAGGGGTGTCCACATTAAAGCAGCACTCAAACACGGCTTAGCTTTCCCCCTGTAAAAGCTTTTATTGGTATGCAGGCAGCTTTCCTCAGTTCACTCTTCCAAGGCACACGACCACAGCCTTACGCGTTTTGTTAGAATAACTTCCTCAGAGGCATCTAGGTCGAAAGAAGCATTGCAGGCCACACCTCCTGATTTAAACCACATCATACGCTGATATTCAGCTGCTCTAGATGAGGCTGTACGTGAAGGTTTTCTGGGAAGTGTAGTCCATTCGTGAAAGTCTTCAGATGGATGCTTCTTAAAATAAATGCCGATTAAAAAGCTCACCCTGAGCCCCAAGGAAAGGTGTGCTGCTAAATCCACAAGGCGCGTTCCACTTCTGAGTCCGCATTGAGACCCGGTGGCCCCCTTAAGGTGTGGGGTGGTGCTCGCTTCGCGGCTGGACGGCCGCTTGTTACATAAAGGCTCCTATATATATATATATTCAAAGCTCCAACTTGCCCTCCGGCACGGCAGCACTCCCCAACAACAACTCTGGGTACAAGCTCACTGTCCACTTTGTCCTTTCAGTCCTCATGTCGACACTTATTTGCCTGACGCGTTTCTGGGCATCCGCCCTGATCAGAGGCTTTCGATGAAGAGATCGTGCTTTGTTGACACACCCACATAATTTATAATTACACGCCCATGGATGGGCTCGCTCATGTGAGTGAAACGCATTGTATATATATATATATATATATATATATATATATATATATATATATATATATATATATTTATATATTCACTAAAAAACATAGGTTTCAGGGACGTTATAGTTAGTTGGACATTTCACTCGTACAAAACCAGAGGCATTCGAATGTTATAGTTAGTAGAGCTAACTATAACTCATGCCCCCGCAATGCACTGCTGAGGACATCACATATTACATCACTCATGACATGGTCATTGACATCACTGATGACATCACTGATGACATCTCAAATGACATCAGTGATGACATCATCCAGTAAATGTGTGTTTCTGTAAAGTTTAAATATATTTTATATATGTTAATGCCAAGGTGTATTGAAGAATGAGTTGATGTATAAGTGTGTTGGTGGAGGATTTATTAAATGTGTGACTGACTGTATAAGTTAGTGATTAAATGTGTCTTACTGAATGCATGGGTTAGTGACTAAACTGTGTGAATCTCTGTATCAGTCTCTCAGATGTTGTGTTAGCTGCTGCATGGGTGGATGATTAGGTACATGAACTGCGATGAAGTGTGGTCCGGGCGGGCCGCACTGATAGCAGTGTCTTTTGTAGGGGTGGGCGGAATTTGCGAAATCCACTTTCGCAAATTATCACGAAAATGTTAAAAATTATCGCAAACACGCCGAAATATCGCGAAGATGCAGAAGTTTTTTTCCCGCATGTTCGCGAGATTTTCTGCATGGTTGCGGCTTGCCAACTTACCCATGTGGTTGCTCGCGGGCGCGGCCATCTTGTTTTCAGTTGTCTCGCGGTGCATGATCGCGAGAAGAAAGACGTGATCGCGCGACGCATGACTTCACTGCGGGCGCGAACTGTCGCGAGACAGCGCAAATGGCTAAAAACAATACAACATCTCATGGAGAACGCAACCGGATCAAGAAAACTTGTCGGCGAACGCAGGGATTCAGGTAAGGCGAACGCGCGCGCGCGAGAATGTATTATTTTACAGCGCGAGCAAGAAACAAATTATCGCCAAGCTGCGGAATGCGGAAATTTTGACACTTTCGCGCTTTCCGCGGAACGCGAAAATGTCAAATTATCGCAATTTCGGCGAACGGAACGAAATTTTCGCCCAGGCCTAGTCTTTTGTCTAATGAATTCTGCCTCAGTAAGGCCACGTGGCAGTGACTTGTGGTGCACTGAGTTAGTGGTACCTGAAGCACTCAGCGTGTGCGCCCCCTGCGATGATGCATGGTCCGGGCAGGCCGCACTGGTAGCAATGTATTTTGTCTATTGAATTCTGCCTTAATAAGGCCACGTGGCATTGACTTGTGGTGCACTGAGTTAGTGGTACCTCTGGCGCTCAGCGTGTATGCAGCCTGCGATAATGCGTGGTCAGGGCGGGCTGCACTGGGAGCAATGTGTCTTGCCTACTGGACTGCGTCATCTGCAATCGCGAATCCATCTGAATTTTGAGCCCTGCTGTCCGCAGTGTAGATTGAAGGCAGTAGTGTGTACAGACATAACTCTGTGGTGCTGTGCCACTGTGTTCGCAGGGGGCCTATGTTGAGGAGGCCCGCGGTCATGGCGGCAGCCATGTGGCAAGGTGAGGGCCGCCACTCTGGCAGATGCTTTGGTCTTCACACAAGTAAACCATGCCCAGAACCCGGACTATTTATTCACACTTCTATGCTGGAGTGGCATACATTCGACCAGCCCACTGCACTTCCGCTTACAGGGGACGATGATACAGATACATTACCGAGGTCTTCCCCACTGCCTGAGGTAACATGGTTGCATCCACTGTCCACAACACTACAAGCACCAGCAGTATATGTACACATGGAGAGGTTTGTGCTCTGCATAGTGAGGTCTGTCCAGCACATCACGGCTACACTTGGTATTGTGTGCATTACTATTGGTGGGTGACTTGCGTCCTTCACACCTGTTTGGTTGCCACATCTCGCAACCTTCAGTTATTGTGTGGCTGAGGGGCATGGCATTTTTGGAAGGTTCGCTGTCCTGTTGTGGCCTTCGTAGTAGAGGGTGGTCCGGGGGGAGGTCCTGAGGGTGATGGCAGTGGGTTTTGTGGACTTCTTGGATGTGGGAAGTGCATGATCAGTAGCTCTATGACATGTGTTTGTCTTCAGATGTGATTCTGGTCTGGGCTCCCTTTCAAACTGTAGGTAGTCGTCCTACTTTACACCAGTGAAAGGCAGATGTTACATTCCTACTGCTAACGCAGCTTATTGCCTGTTTTTGGATTGCAAAGCAGATTTGGCTGCTCATTGAAAATATTGGTAAGTGGTGTTTTCGTGTTATTTTTGCATAGGAGCGCCTACTCTGCATATTATTAGCGTTAGTTGTTGCTCTCATTTGTGGCGATTTTTTTTCGCGGGAGATATTGCTAGAAAACTGAAGATATTAGCTGTTTTCATCAGGTTGAGAATGGAATGATACTTTAAAATCACTGAAAAAACTATAGGTTTAATGGACATTATAATTAGAAATCAGTATTAGCGTTAGTTGTTGCTCTCATTTGTGGAGATTTTTTTTCGCGGGAGATATTGCTGGAAAACTGAAGATATTAGCTGTTTTCATCAGGTTGAGAATGGAATGATAATTTAAAATCACTGAAAAAACTATAGGTCTAACGGACATTATAATTAGAAATCAGTATTTAAAAAACCTTTGAAATGCACTGAAAAAAACATGGGTTTTAGGGACGTTAAAGTTAGAAATTAGCATTTAAAAAACTTTAGAAATTCATTGAAAAAAAGATAGGTTTTTGGGACGTTATAGTTAGTTGGACATTTCACTTGTACAAAACCAGAGAAATTGGAACGTTATAGTTAGCAAAGCTAAGTATAACTCTCGCCCCTGCAATGCACTGCTGATGGCGTCACATATTACATCACTGATGACATGGTCAGTGACATCACTGATGACATCACTAATGACATTTCAAATGACATCACTGATGACATCACTGATGACATCATCCATGTGATAATCTGATGTACCTCCTCACACCCTAATATAACCTTTGATACACCCAGTCTAAAATACAGTCTATCATTTTCGAAATCATAGACAAATCAATAGCAGTTACTATATACCCACTGACTAATTCCTAGCTGTACACACACATTCATTCATTCACCCATACAGTTACTCATAAATGCAGTCACTCATCAATACAGCACTATTGTATGTACTCATACACCTATACAAACACTCATACACCATCACTAATCCATAGAGTTATTGACACACCTAGCTATTCATGTAAAGAATCAATAACACTGCCATTTACTCACCTATACAGTTATACATTCACCATCTAACCTATTCGTACAGATACTAACATATACTTACTCTCTTATACAATCACTGAGACAAGCACACACTCATTTATACAGCCACTCTCACAATTACTCACTCTCACATATAGTCATGTATATACTCCAACACTCACATATACTGCCTTTCATATATGTAGTTTCTCACACATATACCAATGAGACATACATTCACTCACCAACACACTGATACACACACTCACTCACCTATACAGCCATTTCCACATGCACTATTGAACCCATACACCCATTAAATTATCCACTCACACCTGTAGGCAGAAAGTCACACACCGCCTACCCACCCACACACACAAAAACTGAGGCACCCCTACAGATACTCATGCAACTAATAAGTAACCCATATAGACAGTCAGTGTGCACACGCTGGTTGCTTCAGGTGCCACTAACTCACTGCACCACAAGTCATCACCACGCAGCCTTATTAAGGCAGAATTCATTAGACAAAAGACATTGCTACCAGTGCGGCCCACCCAGACCACGCATCATTGCAGATCCACACATGCTGGTTGCTTCAGGTGCCACTTACTGAGCAGCTCAACTCAATACCACGTGGCTGTGGGCCCTTGCTAACCTCTGGCCTACACTGCGGTCAGCACAGCTCACAATTAAAATTGAGTCTTGATTCATTCATTACAGAGTCCAGTAGGCAACTAACTACAAGGTATTCAAAACCTACACAAGATCCTTTTAGTATCCTTGCTTCAAGAACTTTTTTGATATCAATTATAGCTTTAGTACAATGACCAAATTCATCTTGCAAGTCCAAAGGAACACTGAATGGCAGTCTACACTGCAGTCAGCAGAGCTCACAGTTCGAATTCAGTCTTGATTCATTCATTTCAGATTCCAGAAGTCAACTAACTATAACGTTCCAGAAACCTACACATTTCGACAATGTATTCCATACATATTTCATCTTTTGTTACCTACACTGCAGTCAGCAGAGCTCAGAATTTACATTGAGACATGATTTATTAATTGCAGACAGAAGTGTCCTCTGATTTTGTCAATCGGAAGTGACAAAAAGCATTCCTCGATGTCTGTGCTTACTACTGCCTTCCATCTACATTGTGGACTGCAGGGTTCACAATTCAGATCGAGTTGCGATTGCAGATGACGCAGTCCAGTAGGCAACAGACATTGCTACCAGTGCGTCCCTCCCGGACCACGCATCATCGCTAGCTGTGCACGCGCGGAATGCTTCTGATGCCCCTACCTCAGTGCACCACAACTCATGGACCCTTTATGATAGAATCTTTTGTGTATGATTTCAGATCTGTTGCCCCTACCTCTGTGTACCACAAGTCATGAACCCTTTGCAATAGAATCTTTTGTGTATTATTTCACATCTGGGGCCCCTAACTTAGTGCTGCACAAGTCATGGACCCTTTATGATTGAATATCTGTGTGTGATCCGATGATTACTATTGTACCTGTTGCCAGCACCAACCATTCCCTGAGGGCTGGCTTACACTCACCCCACATGCATCCAGCACAGACATCACTGGACATGTGACCCTGGTAATAAAAAGGGGCCAAGCGCACGTGCCCGTACCCAGTTCCAGTATCTATCTAACTGTGTCCGTGTGTTCATTATGTATGCATGATGCTTCCCCTAGACCCTACCACATTACATTCTGCTGTGGACAGCACTCGCAACCATGTTACCTCTGGCAGTGGGAAAAACTTTGGTTATGTAACTTTATCTCGGTCATTGTGTAAGTACATAGGTAGAGACCGAATCATTAGAGTACTGCAAGGAGATTGTATAGTGAATTTATAAATGCTTCGGAATTGGCGGAGGGATTGGATACGTACATATGTTAACGGAGCCTAACCCACGAGCACAAGCTTGGCTCTAATTGGCTGCCCTCCATGTGCCAAAGACAGAAATGTGTGCTTTGCATGGCCCTGTATTGCTACAGCTGCAACACTCCACTGAATGTGCAATAAACATTAATATCCACACAGATATGTCATGTGTACGATCTTTCATGTGTGGAAATATGGATGAATGTAGGGTCAGTGATTCCCCCTACTTACATGTTGGCCATGTTTTAGGACTTGGGTCACAGGGTGACACATTGGTGCTTTCGGCCTGGATGGCGGCAGCGGTATAACAGGGACACCCGCATCAGTTGATTCCTCATACAACCCAGGACGGAACCATGCCCAGAGCTCTGGAGTCATTGTTCACAGCCTCACACAGGACTGGCATACGCCAGGCCAGCCCACTCCGCTTACGCATACAGAGAGGGACAACAACGCTACATGGCCCAGATTTTCATTGTAGTGATCTGCTGCTCACAGGTCTAGTTGTCAATACGCCACAGCCACTCCCTGGTGGCTGGTTTACACCCACACCCATCAAGCACAGGTGTCACAGGACACGTAACCCTGCCAATAAAAAGGACCGGGCGCACATGCTCTACGCCATTTCCATTTCAGACTTGGTGCACCGGATGCACTGCGGCCAGCACAGGCACACCGCCATGGAACGGTGACTTTCGGTGCACTGAGGTAGGGGCACTGTAAGTGTAAGTGCTGAACGGGGATGCAGCCTGCAATGATGTCCTGTCCTGGTGGTCCGAACAGGTCAGGTTTTGTGTGCCCTGCTGGACCGCAGTGAAGGCCTGAGCCATCGACCAGCAGGGGCTTACTGCCACGTGGCGTGGCCTCACTGGTCACAGAGTTAGTGGCACTGCAAGGGCTGAGCGGGTGAGCAACCTGCAATGATGGCGGGTGGACTAGTATGTCCTCTGCCATGGTAAAATCAAGACGCAGCACCAAATCTGAGACCTGGTGGCCTGCGGAGCGGGGCTGCATGATGTGGAGGGTGCCCTGTCCGCAGTGAGGCCTGGGTGCGCAAGGGCGTGCAGACACCTCTGGGCGGAGGGAGTGGATGGGGTGCAGCAGCCTGGGTGAGCAGCGGTGGGCAGACACCTCTGAGCAGTGGAAGTGGATGGGGTGCAGCAGCCTGGATGCACAAAGGCGGGACAGCCGTTTAGGCATGCGCAGTTGTATGTATTCTGCCATTACTGATTCTGTACTATGTTTCAGATCAGTGAGCTTGTGGGCTCCACTATGTCCCGGCACGTGGTTGAAGACATACCGGTGGCGGAAAGGTGAGCTGTGAGGGTTTTGTCCACAGTGTGGGCGCTCACTGTCCCTCTCAATTTCTTCCTTTCTCTCCCTCACACTCTTTCTCTCTCTTCCTCTCGCTCACACTGTTTCGCTTTCTCTCTCTGCCTCTCTCACCCTTTCTCTCTCTTTCTCTCTCTCTCACTCTTCTTTTGTTTCTCTCTTCCTCTTTCTCACACTGTTTCTCTCTTTCTCTCTCTCTTCCTCTCTCTCACTGTTTCTCTCTGTCTTCATCTCACTCTTTCTTTCTCTCTCTCTCTTTCTCTCTCTCACTCTTTCTCTCTCTCTCTTTCTCTTTTGATGGATGCATGACACACAATCTTATCTTGCTTTTTGTCAAGCAGGCCTGTGATGATGCATGACCATCCTGCAATCAATACCCAACCTGAATTGTGAGCTCGGCTTGACTGCGTGTATGCACGGCTGAGGAGGTAGCTTCGGTGCATGGTGGACCCTCTTACACAAACGCCGGTGGTGGAAGGTGAGCAAAGAGGCTTCTTTCCACAGCAGCGGGCAGACACCTCCGAGCAGTGGGAGTGGATGGGGTGCAGCAGCCTGGGTGCACAGGAGCGGGCAGACACCTCTAGGCAGTGTGAGTGGATGGGGTGCAGCTCTGTGGGTGCTCAGGAATGGGCAGTCACCTCCGGGCACTGGGAGTGGATGGGGTGCAGCATCCTGGGTGCACAGCTGCGGGCGGACACCTCTGGGCAGTGGGAGTGGATGGGGTACAGCAGCCTGGGTGCACAGAGGTGGTCAGAAACCTCTGGGTGGCAGGGGTCGATGGGGTGTAGCACCCTGAGTGCACAGGGCAGACAGACACCTCTGGGCAGCAAGAGTCAATGGGGTGCAGCAGCCTGGGTGTGCAGGGGCGTAACAGAGAATTACGCGTGTACATTTGTATGTACTCTGCCCTTACTGATTCTATACTATATTTCAGATGACTAAACTTAAGGGCTGTACTATGTCCCGGCACATGGTTGCAGACACACCAGTGGTAGAAAGGTGAGCTGTGAGGATTGTCTCTACAGTGTCAACACTCACTCTCCCACTCCATCTCTTCCTTTCTGTCACTCACACTCTTTCTCTCTCTCACTCTCTATCTCTTCCTTTCTCTATCACACACTCTTTCTCTCTTTCTCTGTCTTTTCCTCTCTCATGCTTTCTTTCTCTCTCTCTTCCTCTATGTCTCTCTCTTCCTCTCTCACCCTGTTTCTCTCTTTCTCTCTCTCTTCCTTGTATCTCACTCTTTCTCTCTTTCTCTCTCTCTTCTTCTCTCTCTCACTCTTTCTGTGTCTTCCTCTCTCTCTCACTCTTTCTTTCTTTCTTTCTTTCTTTCTTTCTTTCTTTCTTTCTTTCTTTCTTTCTTTCTTTCTTTCTTTCTTTCTCTCTCTCTTCCTCTCCCTCACTATTTCTCTCTTTCTCTCTCTCTCCTTTGATGGATGCATGACGCATAATCTTATCTTTCTTTTTGTCTTGTAGGCTGTGATTTACAAATTGTCGAGGGATGACATGCCATGCCAATACTTTTATTTTGTTGTTTTGTTTAACCCCTTCGCTGCTAGGCCTTTTCCCCTCCTGTGCTAAGCCTTTTTTGGGCTATTTGGGGTAGTGCGCGCTTAGGTCCCTGTAACTTTTTGACCACATTAGGTATCCACGCCAAATTTGCGTCCTTTTCTTCCAACATCATGGGGATTCTAAAGGTACCCAGGGTTTGTGGATTCTCCTAGAGGGATCCCAGAAATTAGTCAAAATACAGCAACATTTTGTTTTTTTGTGAAAAATGGGGAAAAGTGGCTGCAAATGAAAGCGTCTGGGTTTTTCTCTGCAAATGATATCAAAAAAGGGTTTGTGGGGCTGAAATCACTTTTTATTTACACAATGTCTTTCATTTGGAAGGGAGAAATGCATCAAAAATCAATAGGTAATAACAGTTGCTTTACAAATCTGAACTACCCTAAGTCTCCCGATAAAAATGGTACCTCACTTGTGTGGGTAGACATAGTGCCCACGACAGGAAGTGCCTCAAAACCTAAGGTGAACACACCACATTTTCACACTGAAAATTTACACTTTTTTTGCGAAGAGTCTAGCTGTAGTTTTTGAACCCTAGCCCTGCCGGCACCTAGGGAAACCTAGCAAACCTATACATTTTTGAAAACTAGACACCCAGGGGAATCCAGGATGGGGTGACTTTAGTGCCTCCCACCATGGTCTGTTACCCAGAATCCCTTGCAAACGTAAAAAATTGACCAAAAAACCCATTTTCTCCACTTTTCTGTGATGGAAAGTTCTGGAATCTGCGTGGATCCACAAATTTCCACCCACCCCGCGTTCCCCAAAGTCCTACGAGAAAAATGGTACCTCACTTGTGCGGGTCGGCATAGTGCCCGCAACAGGAAACGGCGCAAAACGCAACGTGGTCACACCTCAAGTTTGCAGTGAAAAATGACCCCTTTTTGGCAAAGTGACAAGCTGTAGTTTTTTAACCCTAGCCCTGCCGGCACCTAGGGAAACCTAGCAAACCTATACATTTTTGAAAACTAGACACCCAGGGGAATCCAGGATGGGGTGACTTGACTGCCTCCCACCATGGTCTGCTACCCAGAATCCCTTGCAAACGTAAAAAATTGACCAAAAAAACACATTTTCCCCATATTTCTGTGATGGAAAGTTCTGGAATCTACGTGGATCCACAAATTTCCACCCACCCCGCGTTCCCCAAAGTCCTACGAGAAAAATGGTACCTCACTTGTGCGGGTCGGCATAGTGCCCGCGACAGGAAACGGCGCAAAACGCAATGTGGTCACTCCTCAATTTTGCAGTGAAAAAAGACCCTTTTTTGGCAAAGTGACTAGCTGTAGTTTTTTAACCCTAGCTCTGCCGGCACCTAGGGAAACCTAGCAAACCTATACATTTTTGAAAACTAGACACCCAGGGGAATCTAGGATGGGGTGACCTGACTGCCTCCCACCATTGTCTGTTACCCAGAATCCCTTGCAAACGTAAACAATTGACGAAAAAAACACATTTTCTCCACATTTCTGTGATGGAAAGTTCTGGAATCTGCGTGGATCCACAAATTTCCACCCACCCCATGTTCCCCAAAGTCCTACGAGAAAAATGGTACCTCACTTGTGCGGGTCGGCCTAGTGCCCGCGACAGGAAACGGCGCAAAACACAACGTGGTCACACCTCAAGTTTGCAGTGAAAAATGACCCTTTTTTGGCAAAGTGACGAGCTGTAGTTTTTGAACCCTAGCCCTGCCGGCACCTAGCGAAACCTAGCAAACCTATACATTTTTGAAAACTAGACACCCAGGGGAATCCAGGATGGGGTGACTTGACTGCCTCCCACCAAGGTCTGTTACCCAGAATCCCTTGCAAACGTAAAAAATTGACAAAAAAAACATATTTCCCCACATTTCTGTGATGGAAAGTTCTGGAATCTGCGTGGATCCACAAATTTCCACCCACCCCGCGTTCCCCAAAGTCCTACGAGAAAAAGGGTACCTCACTTGTGCGGGTCGGCCTAGTGACCGCGACAGGAAATGGCGCAAAACGCAACGTGGTCACACCTCAAGTTTGCAGTGAAAAATGACCCTTTTTTGGCAAAGTGACGAGCTGTAGTTTTTGAACCCTAGCCCTGCCGGCACCTATGGAAACCTAGCAAACCTATACATTTTTGAAAACTAGACACCCAGGGGAATCCAGGATGGGGTGACTTGACTGCCTCCCACCATGGTCTGTTACCCAGAATCCCATGCAAACGTAAACAATTGACAAAAAAAAACATTTTCACCACATTTCTGTCATGGAAAGTTCTGGAATCTGCGTGGATCCCCAAATTTCCACCCACTCAACGTTCCCAAAAGTCTTACGAGAAAAATGGTACCTCACTTGTGTGGGTCGGCATAGTGGCCGCGACAGGAAACGGCACAAAACGCAACGTGGTCACACCTCTATTTTGCAGTGAAAAATGACTCTTTTTTGGCAAAGTGACTAGCTGTAGTTTTTGAACCCTAGCCCTGCCGGCACCTAGGGAAACCTAGCAAACCCATACATTTTTGAAAACTAGACACCCAGGGGAATCCAGGATGGGGTGACTTGAGTGCCTCCCACCATGGTCTGTTACCTAGAATCCCTTGCAAACGTAAAAAATTGACAAAAAAAACACATTTTCTCCACATTTCTGTGATGGAAAGTTCTGGAATCTCCGTGGATCCACAAATTTCCACCCACCCCGTGTTCCCCAAAGTCCTACGAGAAAAATGGTACCTCACTTGTGTGGGTCAGCATAGTGCCCGTGACAGGAAACGGCGCAAAACGCAACGTGGTCACACCTCAATTTTGCAGTGAAAAATGACCCTTTTTTGGCAAAGTGACTAGCTGTAGTTTTTTAACCCTAGCCCTGCCGGCACCTAGGGAAACCTAGCAAACCTATACATTTTTGAAAACTAGACACGCAGGGGAATACAGGATGGGGTGACTTGACTGCCTCCCACCATGGTCTGTTACCCAGAATCCCTTGCAAACGGAAAACATTGACAAAAAAAACACATTTTCACCACATTTCTGTGATGGAAAGTTCTGGAATCTGCGTGGATCCACAAATATCCACCCACCCAACATTCCCCAAAGTCTTACGAGAAAAATGGCACCTCACTTGTGCGGATCGGCATAGTGGCTGCGACAGGAAACGGCGCAAAACGCAACGTGGTCACACCTCAATTTTGCAGTGAAAAATAACCTTTTTTTGGCAAAGTAACTAGCTGTAGTTTTTTAACCCTAGCCCTGGCGGCACCTAGGGAAACCTGGCAAACCTATACATTTTTGAAAACTAGACACTGAGGGGAATCAAAGATGGGGTGACTTGACTGCCTCCCACCATGGTCTGCTACCCAGAATCCCTTGCAAACGTAAAAAATTGACCAAAAAAACACATTTTCCCCATATTTCTGTGATGGAAAGTTCTGGAATCTGCGTGGATCCACAAATTTCCACCCACCCCGCGTTCCCATCCTACGAGAAAAATGGTACCTCACTTGTGCGGGTCGGCATAGTGCCCGCGACAGGAAACGGCGCAAAACGCAATGTGGTCACTCCTCAATTTTGCAGTGAAAAATGACCCTTTTTTGGCAAAGTGACTAGCTGTAGTTCTTTAACCCTAGCTCTGCCGGCACCTAGGGAAACCTAGCAAACCTATACATTTTTGAAAACTAGACACCCAGGGGAATCCAGGATGGGGTGACTTGAGTGCCTCCCACCATGGTCTGTTACCCAGAATCCCTTGCAAACATAAATAATTGACAAAAAAACCACATTTTCTCCACATTTCTGTGATGGAAAGTTCTGGAATCTGCGTGGATCCACAAATTTCCACCCACCCCGTGTTCCCCAAAGTCCTACGAGAAAAATGGTACCTCACTTGTGCGGGTCAGCATAGTGCCCGTGACAGGAAACGGCGCAAAACGCAACGTGGTCACACCTCAATTTTGTAGTGAAAAATGACCCTTTTTTGGCAAAGTGACTAGCTGTAGTTTTTTAACCCTAGCCCTGCCGGCACCTAGGGAAACCTACCAAACCTATACATTTTTGAAAACTAGACACGCAGGGGAATCCAGGATGGGGTGACTTGACTGCCTCCCACCATGGTCTGTTACCCAGAATCCCTTGCAAACGTAAAAAATTGACAAAAAAAACACATTTTCACCACATTTCTGTGATGGAAAGTTCTGGAATCTGCGTGGATCCACAAATATCCACACACCCAACGTTCCCCAAAGTCTTACGAGAAAAATGGCACCTCACTTGTGCGGGTTGGCATAGTGGCTGCGACAGGAAACGGCGTAAAACGCAACGTGGTCACACCTCAATTTTGCAGTGAAAAATAACCCTTTTTTGGCAAAGTGACTAGCTGTAGTTTTTTAACCCTAGCCCTGCCGGCACCTAGGGAAACCTGGCAAACCTATACATTTTTGAAAACTAGACACCGAGGGGAATCAAAGATGGGGTGACTTAACTGCCTCCCACCATGGTCTGTTACCCAGAATCCCTTGCAAACTTAATAAATTGACAAAAAAACCACATTTTCTCCACATTTCTTTGATGGAAAGTTCTGGAATCTGCGTGGATCCACAAATTTCCACCCACCCCGTGTTCCCCAAAGTCCTACAAGAAAAATGGTACCTCACTTGTTCGGGTCGGCCTAGTGCCCGTGACAGGAAACGGCGCAAAACGCAACCGTGGTCACACCTCAATTTTGCAGTGAAAAATGACCCTTTTTTGGCAAAGTGACGAGCTGTAGTTTTTGAACCCTAGCCCTGCCGACACCTAGGGAAACCTAGCAAACCTATACATTTTTGAAAACTAGACACCCAGGGGAATCCAGGATGGGGTGACTTGACTGCCTCCCACCATGGTCTGTTACCCAGAATCCCTTGCAAACATAAACAATTTACAAAAAAAACAAATTTTCCCCACATTTCTGTGTTGGAAAGTTCTGGAATCTGCGTGGATCCACAAATTTCCACCCACCCAACGTTCCCCAATGTCTTACAAGAAAAATGGCACCTCACTTGTGCGGGTCGGCATAGTGGCTGCGACAGGAAACGGTGCAAAACGCAACGTGGTCACACCTCAATTTTGCAGTGAAAAATGACCCTTTTTTGGCAAAGTGACTAGCTGTAGTTTTTTAACCCTAGCCCTGCCGGCACCTAGGGAAACCTAGCCTACCTATACATTTTTGAAAACTAGACACCCACGGGAATCAAGGATGGGGTGACTTGACTGCCTCCCACCATGGTCTGTTACCCAGAATCCCTTGCAAACATAAAAAATTGACAAAAAAAACAAATTTTCCCCACATTTCTGTGTTGGAAAGTTCTGGAATCTGCGTGGATCCACAAATTTCCACGCACCCCGCGTTCCCCAAAGTCCTACGAGAAAAATGGTACCTCACTTGTGCGGGTCGGCATAGTGCCCGCGACAGGAAACGGCGCAAAACGCAACGTGGTCACACCTCAATTTTGCAGTGAAAAATGACCCTTTTTTGGCAAAGTGACGAGCTGTAGTTTTTTAACCCTAGCTCTGCCCGCACCTAGGGAAACCTACCCAACCCACACATTTCTGAAAACTAGACACCCGGCGGCTTCCAGGGAGGTATGGCTTGCGTGGATCCCCCATCGTTTCCTTACCCAGAATCCCCTACAAACCTAAATTATAGCAGAAAAAATCACTTTTTTCACACATTTTGGGGTGGGAAAGTTGTGGCATCACCGAGCTCACACAAATTTACCACCACCCAGCGTTCCCCCAGGTCTCCCGGTAAAAATGGTGCCTCACTTGTGTGGGAGGCCCAAGTACCCGTGGCAGGCAAGGGCCCAAAACGTAGTGAGGTGACATCAAAATGGCCTATCGCAAAACCACCTGGTTTTGCAAGGGGGGTCACTTTGGTTTTTGACCCGGTGCTCGGCGGCCATCTAGGGAAACCTACCAAACCCACACATTTCTGAAAACTAGACTCACGGCGGCTTCAAGGGAGGTATGGCTTGCGTGGATCCCCCAATGTTTCCTTACCCAGAATCCCCTGCAAACCTCATTTTTAGCTGAAAAAAATCACTTTTTTCACACATTTTGGGGTGGGAAAGTTGTGGCATCACCGGGCTCACACAAATTTACCACCACCCAGTGTTCCCCCAGGTCTCCCGGTAAAAATGGTGCCTCACTTGTGTGGGAGGCCCAAGTACCCGCGGCAGGCAAGGGCCCAAAACGTAGTGAGGTGACATCAAAATGGCCTATCGAAAAACCACCTGGTTGTGCCTGGTGGGTCACTTTGGTTTTTGGCCCGGTGCTCGGCGACCATCTAGGGAAACCTACCAAACCCACACATTTCTAAAAACTAGACACCCGGCGGCTTCCAGGGAGGTATGGCTTGCGTGGATCCCCCAACGTTTCCTTACCCAGAATCCCCTGCAAACCTCAATTTTAGCTGAAAAAATTACTTTTTTCATACATTTTGGGGTGGGAAAGTTGTGGCATCACCGGGCTCACACAAATTTACCACCACCCAGCGTTCCCCCAGGTCTCCCAGTAAAAATGGTGCCTCACTTGTGTGGGAGGCCCAAGTACCCGCGGCAGGCAAGGGCCCAAAACGTAGTGAGGTGACATCAAAATGGCCTATCGCAAAACCACCTGGTTTTGCAAGGGGGGTCACTTTGGTTTTTGACCCGGTTGCTCGGCGGCCATCTAGGGAAACCTACCAAACCCACGCATTTCTGAAAACTAGACACCCGGCGGCTTCCAGGGAGGTATGGCTTGCGTGGATCTCCCAACGTTTCCTTACCCAGAATCCCCTGCAAACCTCAATTTTAGCTGAAAAAATCACCTTTTTCACACATTTTGGGGTGGGAAAGTTGTGGCATCATCGGGCTCACACAAATTTACCACCACCCAGCGTTCCCCCAGGGCTCCCGGTAAAAATGGTGCCTCACTTGTGTGGGAGGCCCAAGTACCCGCGGCAGGCAAGGGCCCAAAATGTAGTGAGGCGACATTTGGGATAGGCAATGTTGATGTCGCCTCACTACGTTTTGTGTAAAAAGTGTTTTTTTCAGCTGAAATTGAGGTTTACAGGGGATTCTGGGTAAGGAAACATTGGGGGATCCACGCAAGCCAAACCAGAGTGACCCCCCTTGCAAAACCAGGTGGTTTTGCGAGAGGCCATTTTGATGTCACCTCACTACGTTTTGGGCCCTTGCCTGCCGCGGGTACTTGGGCCTCCCACACAAGTGAGGCACCATTTTTACTGGGAGACCTGGGGGAACGCTGGGTGGTGGTAAATTTGTGTGAGCCCGGTGATGCCACAACTTTCCCACCCCAAAATGTGTGAAAAAAGTGATTTTTTCAGCTAAAATTGAGGTTTTCAGGGGATTCTGGGTAAGGAAACGTTGGGGGATCCACGTAAGCCATACCTCCCTGGAAGCCGCTGGGTGTCTAGTTTTCAGAAATGTGTGGGTTTGGTAGGTTTCCCTAGATGGCCACCGAGCACCGGGTCAAAAACCAAAGTGACCCTCCTTGCAAAACCAGATTAACTATTGTTCCTACAGCGTGAGAATTTTGGAGTAAAATTGCAAAGAAAATGTGGCAGACGTTTTGAGGTTTGCAGGACATTGGGGATAAAAAAATTTTTTTGAATTCACAAGAGAGACATCACTATGAACTCCCATGGGTTTTCAACAATATCTACAGTTGGTGGGTTATTCTTACATGAAAAGTGTACCTTGGCAGAGAAACTAAAGACAAACATTGCTGCAAAACCATCTATTCCTCAAACACACACACATACTGGTTGGATTTGGCACGAGGGCGAGTCATGGTTCAGTGTATTAAATTTTATGAACTAGAGAGTTCACAAAAATGAAATGCACTGTCAATAATTAAATTCACAAAAAAACAAACCAATGACTCGCAGCTCGTGAGCTGTAAAGCCACGTCAAGGCACCAACCACTTTACAGGCCATTCACACACCTTTCATACGTGATACAAACAAGACCATTCGCACCACCAGGTACAAAAGCAACACAGTACAAAATTCACCAAAAAAGGACAAGGTACACCCTGCTTCAGAAAGACAAATATTACTGCACAGCCATCTAATCCGCAAGCACACACACATACTGGTTGGATTTGGCACGAAGGTGAGTGATGGTTCAGTAGATACAATTGTATTAGCAAGTGATTTCACAAAACATGAAATGCACTGGTAACAATTGAAAGGGCGAGAAACTGAACCATTGACTCACAGCTCGTGAGCTGTAAAGCCACGGCAAGGCACCAACCTCTTTACAGGCCATTCATACACCTTTCATACGTGTGAGACATACAAAACCATTCACACCACCAGCCGCGGGCCCATCACATAACAAAACTCACACCAGCACACAGCGCCATTCAAGGGCCCATCACTTTCACACGCCCACAATCCAGACACAGCAACTACACATGCTGATGGATTGCGTGGAGTGGCACTCAGCTAGCAGTGTGTGTAGTGACCAGCAGAAAGTCACTACTCACACTCAGCCAGCTGAGCTCCAGTCCACACACACCGCTAGCAGACCGCCAGTCCACACACACCGCTAGCAGAGCACCAGTCCACGCACACCGCTAGCCAAGCGCCAGTCCAGGCACACTGCCAGCCAAGCGCCAGTCTAGGCACACCGCCAGCCAATCGCCAGTCCAGGCACACCGGCAGCCAATCGCCAATCCATGCACACCGCCAGCCAAGCTCCAGTCCACTAACACCTCCAGCCAAGCACCAGTCCGCACACACCACCAGTCCACGCACACCGCCAGCCAAGTACCAGTCCACGCACACCGCCAGCCAAGCACCATTCCACGCACACCGCCTGCCAAGCTCCAGTCCACGCACACCACCAGCCAAGCTCCAGTCCACGGACACCTCCAGCCAAGCACCAGTCCGCACACACCACCAGTCCATGCACACCGCCAGCCAAGTACCAGTCCACGCACACCGCCAGCCAAGCACCATTCCACGCACACCGCCTGCCAAGCTCCAGTCCACGCACACCACCAGCCAAGCTCCAGTCCACGGACACCACCAGCCAAGCACCAGTCCGCACACACCACCAGGCCACGCACACCACCAGCCAAGTACCAGTCCATGCACACCGCCAGCCAAGCACCATTCCACGCACACCGCCAGCCAAGCTCCAGTCCACGCACACCACCAGCCAAGCACCAGTCCACGCACACCGCCAGTCCAAGCACACCGCCAGTCCACGCTCACCGCCAGCCAAGCACCATTCCACGCACACCACCAACCAAGTGCCAGTCCACACACACCAACAGCCAAGCGCAAGCCTACACACACCGCCATCACATTTAGGATTTTTTTAGAAAAAAATAAAAACACAAACAAATCGCAAATAGATACAAATCTTCTAACAGAAAATCAGCAACTAAATACATTGCACTAACACCAACCTTGAAACAGAATCAAATTATCCAAAGAATACAGACCAGGCAGTTCACTTTACCACTCATCAATGCTCCCAATAATTCTTTCGCATGTGGTACGCTCTAAAACAAGCAGGAAGACACAGTGCAGGATGAGAAGGACAGTCGGGGCAGTACATACGACTCTCCTTCCGCGTACCTCTTTGCCAACAGACTCTACATCTCCTACTGGGAAAATCTTTTGAGGGTGTGGGAGGAATGTGATCTGGAAAGTGGCGATCTTTCAATCTAGCAACATCCTCCACCACTCCAACTCTAGGAACACTTGCCTGTTCCACTACAACAAGGTTGCCTATTACAGACTCCTGAAACTTAGCAAAAGTCATCTTTGACTCGGGGCAAGAATCCTGGAACACAACAAAAGCATTAAACATTGCCAAGTGGAAAAGATGGATAGCCAACTTCTTGTACCAAATGTAAGCCTTACGAAGAGCAGTGTAAGGTTCCAACCTCTGATCTACTCTGTCAACACCACCCATGTGCCTATTATAGTCTAAAATGCACACAGGTTTGCGCGCTTCAGCGACCTGACCCCAAACAGTCACAGGTGCAGTGCTTTCATCGTGGATGGTAGTCAGTATGTAGACATCTCTCCTGTCTGAAAACTTCACAGCAAGAAGCTCCTGGCAACGCAACGCACTGCACTGTCCCCACACAAGCTTTTGACAAACAAGTTCTTTCGGGAAACCTTTACGGTTAGAGCGGATTGTGCCTCAAGCAAAAGTGTCCACTTTGGCCAATTCCCTGAACAACCGCACACCAGTGTAGAAGTTATCTACATATAAATGGTGGCCTTTGTTAAAACATCCTCTACCAAGTTCCCAAACAAGTTTCTCAGTCACTCCAAAAGTGGACGGACAACCAGGGAGGTTAATCCTAGATTCCTTTACCGGTGTACACCCTGAAATTAGACACATATCCAGTCCTACTGTCACACAGCATATACAGCTTTATTACATAGCGTGCCCTCTTACTAAGAATGTATTGCCTAAAAACCAAGCGGCCCTTGAACAACACCAAAGACTCATCCACTGCAATTTCTTTCCCAGGGGCATAAATCTCAGAAAATCGATCAACAAAGTGATCAAGGACAGGCCTAATCTTAAAAAGATGGTCACAATCAGGGTGATCTCGTGGCAACACTAAACCATTATCAACAAAATGCATCATCCGAAGCAGAAGCAAATACCTGTCACGACTCATGACTGCCGGAAAAATAGACGTTGCCTTCAAGGGACTGCTAGACCAATATGAAGACATTGATGGCTTCCTTAGCAAGCCCATCAAAAAAGTTAAACTCAAGAACTTCTTCCTCTCTTCAACATTTGTGGGAGTCCACCGGGTAGCTCTAGAGTAGGGCCTAAGTCTGGCACTGTTGTCCCTCAAAAACTGTTCGGCATACAAATTAGTCTGCTCAACAATCTCTGCCAAAAACACGTCGTCCATAAACAACTGAAAAAAATTTACAGGCAAAAAGATTTCAGTATTTACTCTAGACCCTGGAACACCAGTAAACTCTGGCAATGCCGGCTGCACCATGCCAGGGGCAACCCAGAGGTCATCACTTTCAAAGGGAAGCATTGCAGCCCCAGCCTGCAATCCAGATGCCTCTTGCCGCACTACACCAACGGGAAGCCTTGCAGCCCCAGGCTGCAGCCCAGATGCCTCTTGCCGTACAATCGGCACATCAGTCTCCTCCTCTAACACAGGCACTTCATCCGCACTAAGAGTATCTTCATCATCCGATGACTCCATATGGAGAGACAACTCACTGCCAGAATCGTCCCCTGCCTCCTCTCCCTCAGATGCAGAGTCAGTCTCTGAACCATGGTCAGAGGAAGACTCAAACAGCAAACCAACAACCTGCTGAGCAGTAATCCTGCGGCTAGCCATTATACTTACTAAGATAGAAGACTGCACAAACAAGTAAACAACAACCAACAATGTGCAAACCAAGTAAGAAAAGAAATGTGTACGTTTATCACAAAGATCAATGTACTCAAAAACTATACAATTCAATTACAAGAGACAGCTGCACTCACCAGAAACCAACTATGCAGTGACACAGCAAAAACCAACGATATCAAACTAGAAAGAAGAAAAAAAAACAAATTACTCACAAGACAACAAAATACACATCGAGCACCAATGCAAACAGTTTTTGACACTCAAAAAACAAACATACTGCTATTATTACACCATTTGCAAAAAAAATTGATGCAGAGAAATCAAACACATTTACATTGTGCAAAAAAGAGTCTCTTACCAAACTACACAAACAGCAGAACCACCAGTAACAACACGGCAAACTGAAAAGAGCAAAAGCCTTCACCTAGAACAAAAAAGTAAAAAAAAAACATTACTATTGCAATTCACAAAAAATATAACAATAAACGTTATAACATGCTATGTTACTACCCAAATGGTCAATCGGGTTATGTGCCAGGTGGGGCAGAAAACAGCAGGAAAAAAAAGGCTACTCTGTCCCGGGGCGGGTGGGCCAAAAACATATTATAAAAATTGCCCCCTGGAAGCGACACTTGCCAAAGGGGTCACTTCCATTTTTGTGTACACTAATTCCCTGGTGTCTAGTGGGCTTTTCTGCCCCCCCCCCCCCCGGGGCCAGAAACAGACCGAAAGTCGACCGATCTGCCCCCAGGGGGGGCAGAAAAGTCTTCCAGAAAATTATGCCCCCAAGGAAGCGACCCTTGCCCAAGGGGTCGCTTCCCAAATGAATAAAACGACATCCCTGGTGTCTAGTGGGCTTTTCTGCCCCCCCCCCTGGGGGCAGAAACGGACCGAAAGTGGACCGATCTGACCCCAGGGGTGGCAGAAAAGTCTGAGCATAAATGATTCCCCCAGGGAAGCGACCCTTGCCCAAGGGGTCGCTTCCCAAATCAATAAAACGACATCCCTGGTGTCTAGTGGGCTTTTCTAAACGGACCGAAAGTGGACCGATCTGCCCCCAGGGGGGGCAGAAAAGTCTGAGCATAGATGTTTCCCCCTGGGAAGCGACCCTTGCCCAAGGGGTCGCTTCCCAAATGAATAAAACGGCATCCCTGGTGTCTAGTGGGCTTTTCTGCCCCCCCCTGGGGGCAGAAACGGACCGAAAGTGGACCGATCTGACCCCAGGGGGGGCAGAAAAGTCTGAGCATAAATGATTCCCCCAGGGAAGCGACCCTTGCCCAATGGGTCGCTTCCCAAATGAATAAAACGGCATCCCTGGTGTCTAGTGGGCTTTTCTGCCCCCCCGCCTGGGGGCAGAAACGGACCGAAAGTGGACCGATCTGACCCCAGGGGTGGCAGAAAAGTCTGAGCATAAATGATTCCCCCAGGGAAGCGACCCTTGCCCAAGGGGTTGCTTCCCAAATCAATAAAACGATATCCCTGGTGTCTAGTGGGCTTTTCTAAACGGACCGAAAGTGGACCGATCTGCCCCCAGGGGGGGCAGAAAAGTCTGAGCATAGATGTTTCCCCCTGGGAAGCGACCCTTGCCCAAGGGGTCGCTTCCCATATCAAAAAAACAACATCCCTGGTGTCTAGTGAGCTTTTCTGCCCCCCCTGGGGGCAGAAACAGACCGAAAGTGGACCGGAAAAGTCTGTGCAATAATTATTCCCCCTGGGAAGCGACCCTTGCTCAAGGGGTCGCTTCCCATATCAATAAAACGACATCCCTGGTGTCTAGTGGGCTTTTCTGCCCCCCCTGGGGGCAGAAACGGACCGAAAGTGGACCGATCTGCCCCCAGGGGGGCAGAAAAGTCTGTGCAATAATTATTCCCCCTGGGAAGCGACCCTTGCCCAAGGGGTCGCTTTCCAAATGACGAAATGGACATCCCTGGTGTCTAGTGGGGCATCCCTGCTCCACGATCGCGACGCTGTGCGCGATCGTGGGACAGGAATGCCCAGCATTGAGACATCAGGGGAGAGGAAATACTCTTTCCTCTCCCCCGATGCCTCAAGGCCTTTGAATTCCGCCCCCCCCGCCACACCGCAGCAAAACACTCACCCTCCCTGTTGGACGCGCTGGAAGAAATGAATTCCAGCGCGTCCAACGCTTCCTGATGACGACGGCGCGCGCTGTGCATGCTGACGTCATCAGGAAGCGTGGGGGGGCTCGGGGGTGGCAACGGAAAGTCTTCCGCTGCCATCCCCCTCTGTGGGGGCACGATCGATGCCCCAGGGGGGGGGAGCGCCAGGGGCTGTGCTCATGACGGAGCGGTTCCGTCATGACCACAGCCCAACCGATGCTCATGACGGAACCGCTCCGTCATGAGCATCGAAGGGGTTAAAGAAAATGTTTTGTATGGAAATCCATAGATGACTGAGATTCTTTTTTGTCCAACCTCACATGCATGTTCTTAATTCTAATTGTGCACCATCACCCAATTTATTATGTTCCAGATTTCCTAAGGTTGCTCTCACATTTATTTGTAGGGGGTGGCGGTGAGGGGGGATGGCGAACAAGGGGGAGGTGGCAGGGGTGTCGGAGCAGTGTTGGGTGTCCGAGCTGCATGATCGTTGGCTCCATTGCATCTGTTGTCATTCAGGTGTGGCTCTGGGCTGTGCACCCTTTCATGTTGCAGGTTGTAGTCCGACTGTACATCAGCTCAGAGCAAGTGTAAACTTCCTACTACTAACACACTCTCTTCGACGATCTTGCTGGTGGTTGAGAAACTTGCGAAGTGATGTGTTTGCTGCTTTTCGCACGGGTACGCCTACTCTACATCTCATTCGCAATATTTGCCGGGCTCATCCGTGACGATGCTTTTTGAGGCTGTTATCGCTGGTAAACTGCTGATATGGGCTGTTTGCTCCAGCTTGTGAATGGTGCGTTAAATCTATCACGATTTTGGTTGCAATAAAGTGCTGTTAACTCGGTGATGTGTCCTTCAGAATATACCCCTCGGTGCTTGAAAGACTTAAGAAGTACTCGAATGCCACGCTGAGAGCCGCGCAAAAATTAAATAAGAAGAGGGCCGCATCGGCCCCACTCCCGTGGCCAATTCCTGCCCTGAGGACCCCATCTCCCGGGGCCTGGCCTCACCGTTGGAGACCGTGGGGGAACCCCAATGCCCCCACGGTCCCGCTGGCCCCCCGCATCCTGCAGGAGCCTAAATTGCTTTTCCACAAGGGGAGCTGCTGACATGCACCTCCCCGTGTGGAAAAGCAATCAGCTTTGGATTTTGGAAGCGAGAGCAGGCTTCCCAGCTCTCGCTTTCAAAAGCCAAAGCAAGTTTTCTATGACAGGGCGGAATTGCGCTGTAATTGTTTTAAAAAGAAATGTTTTTTTGGGCCCTGGGATCCCTTCTGTGACCCCCTGAGCAGGCCTAGGGAGTCAGGGGGTTTCTACCCTGCCCCCTTCTCTTGTTTTATATCTTTGTTTCCCTGTTTTCTGGTGACTCACTTCTACCGAATCACGAGATGGCTGTCAACACTTCCTGGTTTGGAGTGTTGACAGCCAATTACAATGAAGCTCGTAGTCCTGCCAGCCAACTAGAATGAAGCGCATGGTTGGGAGGGTTCACGACTCCTCCGCTGCCCTAGATATCGAACCTTTAATTCTTTGAATTTCCCAGCAACTACTGAACGGATTTACACCATTTAAAAAAAGGTCGCTTTCTGAGCCAAGCACTACCTTGTTGCCAAATTTGGGGTAATTCCGTTCAGCAGTTTCGACTGTAGCCTTGCCCAAAGTTTCCTATGAGAAATAGATTTTTTGACTCCTATTTTTTTAATTTCTCAAAAACTACTGAAAGGATTTACCCCATTTAAAAAAAAGGTTGCTTTCTGGTCCAAGCTCTACTTTTTTGCCAAATGTGGGGTCATTCCGTTCAGTAGTTCGGGCTGTAGCCCGTCTCAAAATGTCCTATGGAAATTAACATGGAGAAAACGCATTTTGGTACCCCCCCTTTTTTCTCAGCCCCCGCTTGACGAATCACCCCCAAACTTTCAGGATAGGAACTGACCTCGATAGACTTTTTTTGGGGAGAAGTTCGCGAAGAGTTATCAAATGACGCCAAAGTTATTAGCAAATAAAAAAATGTTTTTCCTGTGGAAACTAGGTTCTAACTATAACTACCTACTGGTGACTGCCAGTAGGTAATATATATATATATGAGAACTAATCCACCTAAATTGAAATATAAGAAACCAAATCTTTCAAGAGATCAACAACTGGAGCTGGAAAGGTTAAGAACTGATACAAATTTAGTATGTAAACCTTCTGATAAAGGAGGGAATATCGTACTCATGACCAGAGACTTCTATTGCACTGACGCCCTAAGACAACTTAATGACATCACCTGTTACAATAAAATAACTAAAGATGAATATGTCAAAAGTATTGCTGAATATCATGAGCTATTAGAGAAATGGTCCGTATTAGGAATGTTGGATAACAACGAACATACATTTTTAAGCTGCCAACAACCAGTAACTCCTACATTCTATCATCTGCCTAAAGTACATAAAAATTCACTAAAACCACCAGGCAGACCCATAATCTCATCTAAAGGCAGCCTCACAGAAGCAATGTCTCAGTATTTGGACTTTTTTCTAATTGATTTTGTCAAAACACTACCATCATACATTCGAGACACCACAGACTTCATAAGGACCATCTCTCACATCATCTGGGAACCGGATATGCTCATGATTGTTTTAGATGTCACAGGTCTTTACACATGTATCTCGCATCAGGATGCAGTCAAATATTTTCTCAAGAGTCGATCTTTGAAATATCTGCAACATAATATCATGCTCATTGAATTTCTAAGTTTCTGCTTAACTAACAATATTTTTCTTTTTCAAAAACAATATTACAGACAGATTAAGGCACGGCAATGGGCACCTGCTTCGCCCCTAGCTATGCAAATTGTTCGTAGGCTGGTGGGAGAAGCAGGTGGCCTGGGCCGAAGAGAATAATCAGTGGGTCACTTCGATTATCGGATGGTACCGATATATCGATGACCTTTTTATTTGTGGAAAGGAACCAAAACAGATACCGAAACATATATTGCAAATCTTAATCACAATGTAGTGAATCTGCACTTTAGTGGCCACATAAGTGACAAAGAGGTTGATTTTCTAGATCTCAAAGTCTTCATAAATGAAAGAAAAATTAGCATTTTCCTATTTCGTAAAACTACAGCTGGGAACTCCATTTTAAAAGCCAACAGCAGCCATCCCAAATCTTTTAAAAATAGTATCCCATATGGGGAATTACTAAGACTTAAGAGAAATTGATCAAACTATGAGGATTTTTTAACAGCAGCCTATGAATCCATTGAAAGGTTTAAAGTAAGAGGCTATAAAAACTAACTGTTAATGAAAAATCTTGAAAAAGAAATAAAGATCCCCAGGTCATGCCTTCTCAAAGATAAAATAAAACCTTTGGAAAAAACTGAGAATACTTTTCGTTTCATAACCACTTTCACCAGAGATTCGTAAAAACTGCAACATATTGTATCAGGAAATTGGCACATTCTAAAATCCGACATTGTTATTGGCACTGATATACCAGATCATCCCAGCATAACATACAAGCGTAATCGCTCATTAAAAGACCTCCTAGTCCAAAGCCACTATGAAACAATATCATGCCATCCCAGATTAGGTCATCTATCTGGGTTTTTTCCGTGTAACAGGTGCAAAGCCTGTAAAAACAGTAGTAAAGTATCAACATACTATATACCAGGGATATTGAAGGGCAAGAAAATTACAAAATTCATGACATGCAATACACCATACTGTGTATACTGCTTAGTTTGCCCTTGCAATTTGCAGTATATCGGCAGCACGATACATCCAGTAAAACGCAGAATACTTGAACACGCAAGGGCAATTGAACATAGAGACCCAACCTATCCAGTTGCGAGGCATTTTGCAGATAAGCACCAAAGTAATCGTTATTTGCTGAGATTTTTCTGCCTGGATCATGTCCCAGCTAAAGAACGTGGGGGAGAGTGAGAGATTCATTTGCACAAATTGGAATCTAGATATATTATTGAATTACAAACTAGGAATCCATTGGGCCTTAATACAGAAAAAAGGGGGGTCCCAAAACGCGTTTTCCCCATGCATTTTTCCATCGGACCTGTTGACGCAGGTACAGCCCGAACTGCTGAACGGAATTACACCAAATTTGGCAAATAGGTAGTCCTCAGTTAAGATTTGTGCCTTTTGCTTAAATGGTGTAAATCCGTTCAGTAGTTCCTGAGAAAATTTGAGTTAAAAAGATAGATATATCTATGGCCTCGTAGGATCCATGCACCCTCCCCGCACCCAGCGCGCACCCTGCCGTGCACGAGTTGTATTCTAATTGGCTGTCAACACTCCAGATCAGGAAGTGTTGGCAGCCATCTTGTGCCTCGGCAGAACTGAGGCAGAAGAAACTGAGGCAACAAGGGGGCAGGGTAGAAACACCCTGAGCCCCTAGGCCTGCTCAGGGGGTCCCACAAGGACCCCCAGGGCCAAAACATGTTTTTTTTTTTTTATTCTAATTTGCCCCCGGGGGCCAAATCCCGGGGGCATAATTGAAAACAAAAGTGTGGGGGGGTCCCAATCCCCCCCACACTGCCCCGGGGACTGCCACCCCCTGGGGCTCCAAGATTGTATATGCGGGGGGCTCATGGCCCCCATGCAGCCCCGGGGACCACCGCCCACCGGGGCATCGTTACCATAGGTGCGGGGGCTCGAAGCCCCCCAGCCCCAGGGACCGCCACCCCCAGGGCTTAAAATGATTTGATGTGGGGGGGCTCTCAGGCACCCCAGCCCCAGGGCCCGCCACCCCCGGGGCAACTTGTACATGTTGGAGGGGGGCCATGCGGCCCCCCTCCTGGAGCCTTGTATTGGCCCTGGGGACCACCACCCCCCAGGGCCAGCTCCTGCAGTGTCCCGGGGTGCCCACCCCCGGGACACTGCTGTTTGCAATGGCAGGGCGGGAGCCTCGCAGCTCCCACCCTGCCATTGCAAACTGCTTTGCTTCATTGAAGCGAGAGCAGGGAAACCTACTCTTGCTTCAATGAAGCAAAGCAGATTGCTTTTCCACATAGGGAGCAGAATGTTAGCTGCTCCCCATGTGGAAAAGCAATGCTGGCTCCTGCAGGAGGCGGGGAGCTGGCTGGGACCATGGGGGGATTGGGGACCCCCCCACGGTCTCCAACGAGAGGCCAGGCCCTGGGGGATGGGGTCCCCAGTGCCAATACAAGGCTCCAGGAGGGGGGCTGCATGGCCCCCCTCCAACATGTACAAGTTGCCCCGGGGGTGGCGGGCCCTGGGGCTGGGGGGCCTGAGAGCCCCCCCACATCAAATCATTTTAAGCCCTGGGGTGGCGGTCCCTGGGGCTGGGGGGCTTCGAACCCCCACAGCTATGGTAACGATGCCCCGGGGGGCGGCGGTCCCCGGGGCTGCAGGGGGGCCATGAGCCCCCCGCATATACAATCTTGGAGCCCCAGGGGGCGGCATGGCCCGGGAGTGGGGCCATGCCGCCCCCTCCCCCATTAAATAAAAAAAAAAACAATGGCCGGCCCCGGGGGATGGGGTCCCCGGGGCCTTAAAGTGGCCAGAGGAGGGGGGCTACGCGGCCCCCCTCCATAAATTCTTTTTTTTAAAAAGGCCCATGCCCCGGGGGATGGGGTCCCCGGGGCACATTATGGCCTCAGGAGGGGGCCACGCGGCCCCCTTCCCGACTTTCTTTTTTCAAATATAAAAATTGGGGTCAGGCCCTGGGGAATGCGGTCCCCAGGGCCAAAAAAACAGAAAAAGAAGGGGGGATACACAGCCCCCTTCTAAAAAAAAGAAGGAAAAAAAACGGGATCAGGCCGGAGGCCATGCCCTCTCCTTACACCACTCTGCAAACGCGCCTCCTGGCGCGTTTGCAGAGGGGGAACTAATTCCCCTTGAATACTGGGGGTCCCTGGGGGCCAACTAGCCCACCCGGAACCTCCAGTATGCGCCAGGGGGCTGCGTTGCAGAGAGGTGTAATGAGGCTACGCCCCTTTTTACACCTCTCTGCAATGCAAGCCCCGTGGCGCTTACTGGAGATACCTGGTGGCCTAGTTGGCCGCTAGGGGACCTCAGGATTCAAGGGGACTTAAGCCCCCAACTTAAAACGTGCCACGGGGTGCGTTTGCACAGTGGTGAAGATAGGGGGTTGGGCCTGAGGTGATACTGTGCAAACACGCCCTGTGGTGTCATTTCAGATGTCATCAGTGATGTCACTGACCATGTCATGAATGATGCAATATGTGACATCATCAGCAGTGGATTGCGGGCGCGCGAGATGTAGTTAGAACAACTAACTATATCGGAGGAATTTCAATGGTTTTGTTCGAGTGAAATGTCGAGCTAATTATAAAACCCCTAAAACCTATTGTATTTTCAGTGAATTTCTAAGGTTTTTTAAATGCTAATTCCTAACTATATCAGGCCTGAAACCTATGTTTTTTTCAGTGAAAAAAGTAAATAAATAAATAAATATATATATATTATCTACTGGTGGTCGCCAGTAGATAGTTATAGTTAGGACCGAGTTCCCATAGGAAATCTGAAAATTCTATTTTGAATAACTTTAGAGCCGGTTGACTTATCTTCGTGAAATTTTCAAAACTAATGGGGCGCTCCGCTCAGCTCCTACCCAGAAAGTCTCGGGGTGATTCGTCAAGCGGGGACTGAGAAAAAAGGGGGGTCCCAAAATGCATTTTCCCATAGGACCTTTAGTTGAAGGTACAGCCCGAACGGCTGAACAGAATTACATGAAATTTGGCAAAGAGGTAGTCCTCAGGTCAGGCATGTGCCTTTTGTATATATGGTGTCAATCTGTTCAGTAGTTCCTGAGAAAATTGCAGTTAAAAGTACACAAATATCTATATGCGCACACCGTGCGCGCACACCGTGCGCGCACGGTGCTCGCACGGGGCGCGCACCAAATGTCCCCGAGCGTAATTCTGATTGGTGGTTAGATGTCAGTCAACATTCGAATCGGTCGAAATCAGGAAGTGTCGGACGCCATTTTGTGTGTGACAGTGAAAAAGAAAGGTGGAGAACGTGAAAAGGGGGCAGGGTAGAGAGTTCCTGACCCCCTAGCCTTTGTCAGGGGATCCCTGAAGGACCCCGAAGGGTGAAAAAAACATTGTATTTTTTTCAAAATATCGCAGGGTGCGCGCACCGTGAAAAACCCTTAAAAAATAATAAAATATTTTAAACTGTTTATAAGTTTATAGAAGATATTAACTATGCTGTTCAACTTTATCCAAATTCAAAATAAAAGAGCTGAGCCATTCCATATTAAAGGATACAGTCAATCTATAACTATATACATATGTAGTTTATTGTAAAATAAATATAAAAAAAATATAATAATACATACATAAATTAGCATTTAAAAAACCTTACAAATTCACTAAAAAAACCATAGGTTTCACACACGTTATAGTTAGAAATTAGCATTTAAAAAACCTTGCAAATTCACTTAAACAACCATAGGTTTCACACACGTTATAGTTAGGAATTAGCATTTAAAAAACCTTGCAAATTCACTGAAAAAACCATAGGTTTCACACACGTTATAGTTAGGAATTAGCATTTGAAAAACCTTGAAAATTCACTGAAAAAACCATAGGTTTCACACATGTTATAGTTAGCTGGACATTTCACTCGTAAAAAACCATTGAAATTAATTGTATAACTGACTTATTAACAGTATCTTAGTGAATACAGTGATGTAATATGTGACGTCATCAGCAGTGGATTGCGGTCGCGCGAGTTATAGTTAGCTGAACTAACTATAACGGGGGAATTTCAATGGTTTTTTACGAGTGAAATGTCCAGCTAACTATAAAATGTGTGAAACCTATGGTTTTTTCAGTGAATATATATATATATATATATATATATATATAAATTTTGGGTGATATACAATGCGGCGTTGCCAGGCCGCAGAGGGATCGCACCACTCTGACCCAGGGAGTGTCCATGAGGGGGGCAACATCCCCTTTCATATGAGCGCAGCGGGTCGAAAAAATCAATGCTGAATGAATCTTATCTGAACTGTGTCCTAAAGTGTGTGTGCAGCGGACGGAACCCACTGGAGGGTCGAAATGGGCGTAAATCAAACTACAAATCCCAGCGTGCAATACAAAAGCAGGAACTTTTGACAAGGTACACCTGGAGCTAACAGCGATTGCAAACACGCAGGGGAGGCGTGGTCTAAGCCTTAAATTACCTTCCGCTGTCACGGCCTCTGAGGAGAAGCGGAAATTGCTTTGAAACGCGTCAGGCCAGGACTTTGAAATTACGATACGAAGCTCTCAGCATGTTCATAAATAAAGGGTGAAACCTTACCTGCTACGTGTGCGGCCTCAAGCTTCTGGGCAAATTTTGGGTGATATACAATGCGGCGTTGCCAGGCCGCAGAGGGATCGCACCACTCTGACCCAGGGAGTGTCCATGAGGAGGGCAACATCCCCTTTCATATGAGCGCAGCGGGTCGAAAAAATCAATGCTGAACGTATCTTATCTGAACTGTGTCCTAAAGTGTGTGTGCAGCGGACGGAACCCACTGGAGGGTCGAAATGGGCATGAATCAAACTACAAATACCAGCGTGCAATACAAAAGCAGGAACTTTTGACAAGGTACACCTGGAGCTAACAGCGATTGCAAACACGCAGGAGAGGCGTAGTCTAAGCCTTAAATTACCTTCCGCTGTCACGGCCTCTGAGGAGAAGCGGAAATTGCTTTGAAACGCGTCAGGCCAGGACTTTGAAATTACGATACGAAGCTGTCAGCATGTTCATAAATAAAGGCTGAAACCTTACCTGCCACATGTGCGGCCTCAAGCTTCTGGGCACATTTTGGGTGATATACAATGCGGCGTTGCCAGGCCGCAGAGGGATCGCACCACTCTGACCCAGGGAGTGTCCATGAGGGGGGCAAGATCCCCTTTCATATGAGCGCAGCGGGTCGAAAAAATCAATGCTGAACGAATCTTATCTGAACTGTGTCCTAAAGTGTGTGTGCAGCGGACGGAACCCACTGGAGGGTCGAAATGGGCGTAAATCAAACTACAAATCCCAGCGTGCAATACAAAAGCAGGAACTTTTGACAAGGTACACCTGGAGCTAACAGCGATTGCAAACACGCAGGGGAGGCGTGGTCTAAGCCTTAAATTACCTTCCGCTGTCACGGCCTCTGAGGAGAAGCGGAAATTGCTTTGAAACGCGTCAGGCCAGGACTTTGAAATTACGATACGAAGCTCTCAGCATGTTCATAAATAAAGGGTGAAACCTTACCTGCTACGTGTGCGGCCTCAAGCTTCTGGGCAAATTTTGGGTGATATACAATGCGGCGTTGCCAGGCCGCAGAGGGATCGCACCACTCTGACCCAGGGAGTGTCCATGAGGAGGGCAACATCCCCTTTCATATGAGCGCAGCGGGTCGAAAAAATCAATGCTGAACGTATCTTATCTGAACTGTGTCCTAAAGTGTGTGTGCAGCGGATGGAACCCACTGGAGGGTCAAAATGGGCGTGAATCAAACTACAAATCCCAGCGTGCAATACAAAAGCAGGAACTTTTGACAGGGTACACCTGGAGCTAACAGCGATTGCAAACATGCAGGGGAGGCGTGGTCTAAGCCTTAAATTACCTTCCACTGTCACGGCCTCTGAGGAGAAGTGGAAATTGCTTTGAAAGGCGTCAGGCCAGGACTTTGAAATTACGATACGAAGCTGTCAGCATGTTCATAAATAAAGGCTGAAACCTTACCTGCTACATGTGCGGCCTCAAGCTTCTGGGCACATTTTGGGTGATATACAATGCGGCGTTGCCAGGCCGCAGAGGGATCGCACCACTCTGACCCAGGGAGTGTCCATGAGGGGGACAACATCCCCTTTCATATGAGCGCAGCGGGTCGAAAAAATCAATGCTGAAAGAATCTTATCTGAACTGTGTCCTAAAGTGTGTGTGCAGCAGACGGAACCCACTGGAGGGTCGAAATGGGCGTGAATCAAACTACAAATCCCAGCGTGCAATACAAAAGCAGGAACTTTTGACAAGGTACACCTGGAGCTAACAACGATTGCAAACACGCAGGGGAGGCGTAGTCTAAGCCTTAAATTACCTTCCGCTGTCACGGCCTCTGAGGAGAAGCGGAAATTGCTTTGAAACGCGTCAGGCCAAAACTTTAAAATTACGATACGAAGCTGTCAGCATGTTCATAAATAAAGGCTGAAACCTTACCTGCTACGTGTGCGGCCTCAAGCTTCTGGGCACATTTTGGGTGATATATATATATATATATATATACACAGTGCTGGCTGGAGTGGCCTCAGCGGTCCTGACGGAGGTGGTAGGACTGCAGAATCTCTCTTCGGAAGCATTGCACTGACTTCCTTATTACCATGCACGTGAATATACTGAACATACTGAAATCTGACTGCAGCAGTCCTTCTAATTGTGACAGCAACTCGCGACCACAGGCATTGGAAAGGCCTGTTGGAGCCAATATGCTCACCCAATTACAATGCGTGTTTCCAACGAGGCGGCTATGGAGGTCCAACCACCTCATAAGAATTTGTGGAAAGCGAGGGAGAAAATGCTAAAACCAAACCAACCTCCACACTGCTACATACATCCTACTACGACATGGATCCAACATTACATGTCCCGCTGCTGCTGTACATACTCGATGACAATGAACAATGTTGTGGACACAATCACCGGTAGGGGGACACACTGATCCATCTACTGAGATCCCATAGCAAATCAATGGACCACCATCAAAAAGCAGGGCCTTACCCTTGTCTGTATGTTTCCCAGTCATCATGCTGAGACAACTTGCCAATACACATGTGTAGTGAAGAGAGACATGAGGGGGCCTCAGACCTTTCAGTGGGTTGGGTCATGCCAGTTCCCAGCACCAGCCATACAAAAAAGCATGTGAGGAGACAGGTACCCATCGGATCTCCAATTTAGACATAACCCTCAGGATCCACAAACCCACAAATGACGTCAGCAGCAGTACTGCCCTTTATTTCCTGTGATGTCAATTCAAAGAGATTCATCATGACTGACAGTCAGAACATAACCTTTTCCAAAATACACAACAAAGCCTATTGATCCTATGCAAATCACAACCTATCACAGAGCCAATAGTCCTGGAATGGCCTAGGTATAAGTTCACTGGTATCAGACATCTGGTAGCAATTGCAGAAGCAGCAAAATACTCACCAGGTGGAACACAAGGATAAGCATCAATGCACTGTAAAGGTGTCATAAGACAAGGCTACAATTACCTAAGGTACGCCCCTCTTAGAGACCTGCCCAGGTAGTATGAACCCACAGAATGTACTGGGTGGGCTCAAGGGACCTTCAGAAGAGTGAGTTGTGTAGCAGGCTTTAAAGTTTTCTGGGGTATGTCCGTCATCAGTCCCAGCAGATCGCCAAAGCTTATGCTCATAAGGTACCCAGTGCACAGTACATGTTTGCACACACCCTCAGGGGGTAAAACATTTGATAATCAGCTGCAGTACCACCTTCCACTGCCACAGATGCTACAGAAAACTTACTTATAACAGTCACTACCCACTGTTGCCAGGTCAAAACAGAAGCATCATCATAATTTCATGGGAGTGAGTCAGAGTAGGGTTTCAAATAACTAAGGCTACTAGCAACTATCGGCATAAGAAACTGTCCTTGTCACCTGTAGATGCAAACTGAGTTGTAGGATTAGATACCACTGTTGATGCACTGCACTGAGCTTACATGCAGAACTCACATTAGAAAGGAAAAACAGCGATATGGCTTACCCTCAAATTAAAGTCTCAGACATTTGACGGTCACATTGTCACTACTTCCAGCTGATTTGGGTCAGCCTAAGCTGGTGGACACCTAAAAAGCAAGAAACCATGGCCACACTGCACATAGCACCTGCCCCAATGTCTCCATGTGTATAGGACCTGTGGCATGGTGTATAATAGGGACAATAAATGTTCCCACCAAGTGGCATGCACATATGGCTAATGTGTAAGTACAAGTCCCTTAAAAACATCACAGCAACAGCAGTTGTTCTGAGAGAAACAACATTTTGGTTGAAAGAACACACATGGAAATGCTCACATGTGCCTCCAAGATTCAAGATTTTTATTTGATTTAGTCCTCTACTGAGAACAACACATTTTTTAAATACATTTGTTATAAAACATTAATAAGATAATCATTTCAAAACAATTTTAAAATGCTCTTTAAAAATTTAAACAGGTTATGACATAAAAATTGATCAAGCGGCAATTTAAAAAGCGAGTTAAGGCCTTGAAATGAAATTATATTATATCTAGTTCGGATACGGTTTAAATACGTCTGGCCTCGACTAGTGTTGGATTTGGGTATTCAAACAGGACATGCGGTAAATCTTGCACTCCTCCATCACATAAATCATAGATAGACATGTGCCTCAAAATTAACAAAGTGCTATGATAAGACTACACCTCCCATGTGTGCTGTAACAAAAACCTATTGTGTAGACATCAAACACCCTTCCACCCTACATCTCGGGTAGTACTGCAAGCTAGCTGACATGGACATCGGTAAATCCAAGATGTCATACTTACCATAGCAGAGACCAGCCAAAGCAGTGATTGCCCCAACAGTCTCTCATCCCAGATATGCATACATTTAACAATAAGCCACAGACTCTGTAACTCCATTACCTGTCCCAAGGGCTGAGCATACTTACCACTGCAAAAGGATCATCTATCATGGTAAAACAAACACAACTAAACTCTCACAGACCTACATATCCACTACCAACAGTTAGCATCATTAGCAAGGGCAGGACAAACGTCTACATGAACAATAAATTAAGTTTTATATTTGACACAACACATAATTGTTAAAACACAACGGCCAATGGCCAGTCCAAAATATGGAGTGTGGTCTGGCACACTGCTGTCCACATAAGTTGCCAGATCACTGCCAAGGAAAACTCCCCTGGATAGGGGCATCTAATGGGAAGTCCTGGTGCCTCTGAGGAGTAAAATGGGTGGGTGGGGGTTTGGGTTGAGGGGGTGAATTATTCTTTAGGAAGGCTGGGCTCAGGATTGGGGTGGCTAGGTTGGTCTGAAGTTGGGATTAGGAGGGTTGGTTTGAGCTGTGAGAGGGCTGGCCTCAGGATTGGGAGGTTTTGGTTGATCTGTGAGAAGGCTGGGTTCTTAATTGGGAGGACTGGGCAGGAGCATACAGGGAATTGTGTACCCTGTAAGGGTAGTGAAGGGTATGGGGGGATAATTTTAGAATTTTTGGTCTTCTGCTTCGAGTACTTGGGGTGGGGTGGGGTGGGGAAGTGGGCCTTTTGGTTTTGGGAGGGTTGGCTCTCTTCCTCTGTCGTGTAGTGTGGGAGTACAGTTTTTAGGAGTGGACATGGAAGTGGAAGTGTTGGGTAGGAGTGGGTAAGGGATTTGAGTGAAGGTGAAGCATTGGGTGTTGGAGGTAGAGGGTTGCGTGGTCTATGCTGTGGATGTGGATGATGTGCATGCATGTCTCTGTATGTTTGAGGTCTGTATGGGTGTAGAATGTTTCAGCTGCTGGGTCTTGTGTGATGTGTCTGTGGCTGGTGATGTGGGTGTGTGATGTCAGTTGTGGCAGAGGATGGTGATGTGTGTGTTGTCTGCCTGTATGATGTCACTAGTCTGTGTAGGTGGTGTTGTGGCTGTAGCATGTTGGTGCGTGACTTTGGTAGTAGATGCGGCTGGGTCTAGGGTCTGGTATCTGTCTGCATGTCATTGGATGTTCTGGTGAGGGTACTGATTGGCTGTTCTATGAGTGTGCTGTGTTTTTGCACCTTATCTTTGTGCTGGAGTGTGCATGTGGAAGTTGAGGCGATGCTTGCTGAGGTGTGCATTGGACTGGTTTGGGGAGATGGATGGTGGATGGAGAAGGGGTAGGAGGGTTGGTAGAATATTGGAAGATTTGGAAGGCTGCCACTAGTGTGGAAGCCAGAGCCTGATTAGACATCTGTAGGTCTGCCATGCCTGAGTCAATGCCCTCCAGGTAGGCAACAGCCTGGGTCAGCTTGCTGCCAAGCTCCTGGAGGGCATTTAGCACTGCACTTTGACCCACAGGCACCCGCCTCAGTATAGCTATGGCCTCCACACTCAGAGCAGCAGGGAAAACAGAGGCAGGGACTGAGGTGCCTGGAGATAGAAGGAGACTCTCCTCTGCTTAGGAGAGGAGTTACAAGACAGCAGTTTGGGAAGCTGAAGGGAGAATGGAGATGTAAGGGGTGGTGGTGGATATGGATGTAACAGATGGTGTTCCAGGTCGGTCGCCCATAAGGGAGTGCGCACAGAGCAGGGAAAAGAAAAAGATGTTGAAATGTTGTCTTCCTTCTCTTCCCGGCACTTCCCTCATCCTCTGGGCCACTGGTCACCTCTATCTCACTTCGGTGTAGGGAACCACTGTGGCCAGATGCTATCTCTATGGTCTTGGGCCTGTCTCCTTCACTGCCCTCTGATGATGCTTTAATAGGAGTAGAAATAGATTCAATACAATTGACTAAAAAGCATCAGGCAAGCATATAGTGACGTTACACATTACACATTAGCACTGATAACTACTTGTACAGGGATTAGTACATCAGCTCAAACATTGGCATGAGATAATATGTAATGCAACATGACCTGAGCACAGTCAATCATCAGGGAGTCAGACTCACTCTCAGCTCCAATTCCATGTGTGAGCATGTCCATATTTCACCCTTATGTGTGTATCAAGAGATAACATCATCACCCTCTCAACCTAGGCCCTTGTAATATAACATTATTACCTCAAGTTATCAAATGGAATGTCCACATGAATACATCACTACTATCCTCACAGGGCTCGGCAACAAGTAAAAGGTCAGGTGTCCCAAACCTACTACACGTAGTACTGCAGGGTACTTCCTAGGGAAATGTATCATCAAATTCGGAAGTGCCAAGTGACATGGATGTGCACATTCCACACTGCTAACATTCCGAAGTTGCATCATCACTTCTGTTCCCTGCCAGATGATGCTGTTAACAGATGCACATTATCAGCCCAGCTACGTGCCACATGTAGTACAGAAGGGTAGTATGGCGACAGATAGGCACCAATTGGTGTGAGATATCACCACAAATAAGCATTGTACATGGGTCTGGCTTGGTACATCCCCAGTCAAGATAGGTTCATGTGAAAAGACGTTTTCTACATTCCAATTGTCAATGCCATAAAGACACTGAAATATAAGAGGCATTAAAATGAGTCCGTCCATGAAAATGTCACATTGGCTTCCACAAGGGCAGGTGACTCACAGTACATCCCATGTGTCTGTGACATATTTACCTATGTAGTACTGACTGCTGAAGCACACATGTCACACCAACATGTCAGCATATTACTACCTAATTCATGTCACCATCCACAGACTGATGCACATGTTCAATCCCAACATTCTGCATACATCCTTATCATTGACATGCTAATAAGCATTGGCTGAAACAACTGGAACACGGCAAACATGTGTGTCATTACATAAACATTTTAACCTCTCAGATGTCATCCATCAGTGTCATTGGGTATGTATGACTCACTATTTCATCTTACCCCAAATCTGTATGCCCATCATTCATACATATATATATATTTATTTTAATGTAGATTTATATAGCGCGAACTCGACCCGTAGGTATTGGAGCGCATTACATGAGCACCGGTAACGTTACACAAGGACCCATTCAGGCACGGGCAGATTAAGTGATTTGTCCAGAATCACAGGATGTGGACACGACCCCTAGGCTTTAACCCTGGTTTCCAGCAACAAAGTCGGCAATATAGCCATCAGACCACATTGTCATCCTCATATAGTCATGTACAGATTGGCCAACATAAACATCTGGTGTCCACATTGTCTATATCCTCAGATCATGTATGCTACAGCGGTACTTGTGACAGTACAACACGTAAAGGTACACATGGCTGCATGTAGGCATCCAAAAAGATTGAATTAGTGGTGTTAGCCAACTCATAATACTGTACTCTCCCAAAAACACCAAGGGGTTGTTGTGCACCCAGAGGACATTGTATGCCATGCCACAAGTATGTGGTACAGCAACACATGTGACACAGTAGTAAGTAGTAAGGTAGCTGCACTGCAGACACAAGGATTACAAGTGGACTGTGTAGGACCACTTACACACATGGCATAATGGGCCAATGTAGAGACATCACACTGCCATGTGGATCTGCAAAAGTGGAAAGACATGTTTTAGTGGACTCTGCTCAGTTCCTGTCAACATGACTTATAGTTAGTGGTGAACACTATACACCTACTACTGTACCTACTCATGCAACAACTGTCCTATTGCACGAAACATGAGTCAGACCCAAGCTTGTGGGGAAGAATGCAGCCTGTAACAAAAGTTAGTTGGTCATGCACAATGTAACACTCAGGCCAATACTCACCCCTAATGTAATGCTGTTGGGCTCTCAACTGCCTATGAAGAGATGGGTGGGCCACCTCCAGTAAGTGGGCCATGAGGGGGCTTAAGTTCTGTTCATAGCCCTTCTGCTTTTGGGGGCCAGCCCCAACTGGATCTCTACAAGCTTTCGATCCCAGCACCAGAGGTCATCCTCACTGTTACGGCAGTGGGCACTAAGCTGGTTGGGGACCCCAGGTTCCACACCTTCTGGGTATTGGCTTTCCAAATGGCCTTCTTTTGATGGGCATTGATATGTATGGATGCAAGAGATGTAGCAACAGTTTCTAGAAGAAGATTTGAGGACAATTGTATGGTAGGTACAAAATAGATTGCCATCTAGCACATAGATAAAACTATCTGCAACACTGTCCATGTGTCCATGTCACATGCTAAGCACAGCTAAAGCATGGAACAGGCCACTTCTGCTCATTTGATGGTTAACATCAAACCTGGTTATGGCATAGACTGAGGCAGCCCACTAACATCATGTTGACTAGGGAAATCCTAGATGGAATGTGATATGAGGTACCATGACACACAGTACACTGGAAATGCTAAAGTGTAGACTACCTGTGCATGACTGTCCAGATACCTTAACTGCCAGGCCTAGTGCATTGATGCTAATGATACATAGTGGAGAGTAAAATAGCTTTACACACCTTACAAGGTCTAATGGTAAGGTCTGGTATGTGTGACACTCAGAGCTACATCTCTTTAGGGGTGTGAAGAAATGTGGACTTCTCAAATGAAATACCTTGTGAGCAGGACAAAAGACCCTCAAATTTGTACTACTTTCACAGGACACTTCTTTAGTCACATGTGCCACTGTAACAGGGAAGACACTAACTTTACATGTGTATGTGGTTTTTGAGTGGGAATTCTAAACATGTGATCCACACCTCAGTCTCTCACCAACAGTGACCCTTCATCTTCCCTGTACATGTTTCAGATGTGCAGTCAGGAAGTATACTGGAAGCTATTCAATTAATAAACTGTCAACAGATCTGTGTGAGTTGGGGAAAGTCATTAGTGATGGACACACATTGACATTGTTGGTCAATGTAAATAACTATCAGGTGAGAGCATTCACCTCAGTCACCATCACTCATATTAGCCAAATGCCAGTTATGAATGTAGTTTGGGTTACTGAATATTGTGTATGGGAACATCAAAAGAGCAGCTGGGCTACAGGAACATGACCATTTGCATCACTTCTCTTCCCACAGTCAGGCCTTTTTCCCTGTAGGCTGAGACTAAGTAACCAAAATGTACCTCACAAATCCACCACTCTTAACTGATTATTCAAATGCTCTACCAATCCTATATGTGAACATATAGTTGAGTGGCACTCAGTAGGTGTCTGGGAGTTGGATGAATCTCACATTCAACTGTTGTGCAAAGTCTGATGTGGGCTGAGTGGACAGTGGGACAGTAAAATTGGATAATATCATCCTTCCATCCTCTATTTCTTATTACAGTATGCAGACATGGTTCATGGTGAGATTCTTAAACAGACCAATGCACATATACCATAATGTGTCTATCCAAGTCAATGTAGCTACCATGATTTAGAGTTATTGCATAGAGACATGCATGTAACACAAGTGAAAATCAACCACTTCACTCATTCGAATCTAGGTCTCCTCTCCACAAACACCTGGGGCTCATAGGCCTTTACATGTGTTCCCCATGTAAGGGTTATGCAATGTATGCAATTCACATAATGCACACACTCTTAGGCACATTGAAGCCAATTGGATCAGAAGGTAAGCAGTCAAATAGGGCGCAATGTGTACTTTCGAAACTTATAGGTACCTCTGATGAGCCATTGAGCCTGCCAAAGTGGGGGAAGGACCTCGTCAGCCAGCACTACAAGCTCCTCTGGAGTGAAGGGATGGGCCTTCACCTCTTTAGTGCGCATGATGAGTGCTCCCAGAGGTGGCAAACAGCAGCAGGTGATGGGAAGTTGTAGTCATAAACAGTGTCTGGAGACAAGTGATATGTTGTCCAAAATGCAAGGTATATGTAGGCCACATAGACTGCCTTTGGTGAAGACAGCCACCAACATTGGACGATGGCGGCTGCAGTTTTCAACGTTAGCCTATGGCTGTGACTGCCGTGATTTAACAAGGCTACCGTGCAATTCAGATGATCAGTTGGCAGTTGCAGAATAAGCCTGTCCCATTGCTGATGTCGGGTATCCGCATAGGCGGTCTCCACTATCATCGAACACATCCTCTGAATCGCACTGGTCACAATAACGTTCTTCAGCCTATGGATATGACTGACGTGGCTGAACATGCTTACCACGTGGTTCAAATCAGCCGGTAGTTGCAGAATAAGCCGGCCCCATTGATGATGTCTGACATCCACATAGGCGGTCTCCACTGTTGTCGGACACATCACTTGAAACGCAACAGTCACAATAACATTATTCAGCCTGTGGCCAAAGTGGCTGAACACGCCTACCGTGTGGTTTGAAAGCACTGTCGGTCGGGAATCCTGAAAGTCACTATGTGGTGATGAGGCCTCTACCATTTCAGTCCTCATTACCTCATTGTATGGTGATTCGGATGTGTGTCTCCCAAACAACATTTGAATATATACACAACATCTGATGTATGACACCCTTCCTCTCCCCATAACATTTATCACACATCAGTGCTGTACATGAGTGTACTTGAACAGAAGATTAACGCGGGGCTGGGTACTCCAGCAGTGACGGTGGTAATGTATGCAATGCAGACTACACAATATAATGGTGTCCTCCAATTTAGATGATTATGTATGATGTTCATTGCTGTTACAGACTCATATAGTGCAGATTGGGGCAGATAGGTGAATTTTGTAATGATGGCAGTGCAACCAATACATAAGGATGAATCCTGTATATATCTCATATGAGTATGTAATGCCTTATGCTGTGTGCCATCTGTGAAGGGCTCTCACACAACAGTGCTCAATGTTACAAATTTTTCATCTGCTTATTTGTCATACATCTCTTCCACTTTCCTCGCACTTGAACTTGGTATGTATGTATGCCTACTGTCATACATACATGATGTGTAATGCTGTACACTGCTCACAAATGCACTACTATTAATTGCATGACTGTTGGCTGTATCCTGGTATGAGTTAGTGTGGACTGTGTTACCACCATCAATAACTGTTTCCATTCTACACATAGGAACCCTGGCAGTGGGGGAAGAAGGATGGCTCCAGTATTCCATCCCTTCCCAGACCTAATTACTATGGAAAAAAGAGATGTCATCAGCAAGTTTTGCCTCAATAAGAAGACAATACAGGATCTATGTTACCAGTTGGAGCCTCACTTTTATCCTTGTCAGACCTACCCTACAGCTCTGACACCAACAGTGAAAATTATGGCCACACTGCACTTCCTGGCCACTAGTTCATTTCAATACACGGTGGCCATATCAGGAGGAATGTCCCAACCTATGTCTAGTATAGTGCTATGTGATGTGCTGTCAGCGTGGATGAGACACATGGATAGCCACATTCAGTTTCTCAAATGTCAAGATTTATCCACTGTGAAGGGAGACTTTTATGCCATAGGTTACATCCTATATGTAGTTGGAGCTATTGATGGCACACATATTGCCCTAGTATATCTGCAAGCCAGTGAACAGGTGTATAGGAACAGGAAGAACTTCCATTCCATTAATGTGCAAGTGGCATGTCTAGTGAATATATACATCTCACACCTCTTTGAATAATACTCAGGATCCACCCATAACTCTTACATAATGCAGAACAGCACCATACCCCAGTTGATATTACAACTACAACAGAAGAGGACCTGGCTTGTTGGTGAGTGAAATGTGTCAAACCTCTGTGTGTGTTATGTCTGGTGGCAACTTCTGCAGGTTTCTGAATCATAAATGCCCATCTGTGTGTCTCCCATCTAGGTGACCCAGCGTATGTCAACCGGCTATATTTGTTGGCCCGCTGAGGGATCCAACAACGCCAGAGGAAGTCTGCTTCAATCAGGGCCATGGTAGAACATGAAGGCCAGTGGAGCAGTCTTTTGGGCTGCTGAAGGCTAGATTCCAATGTCTGGGTTAGTCTGGAGGAGCCCTCCTCTACTCACCCAGGGAGGTGTGTCAGATTGCCTTCTCCTGTTGCATGTTCCACAACCTCGCATTGTGCAGGAACATCCCTCTGATTGGAGAGGATGGAGACCAGCAAGAGCCCCTGGGTGAGGACCCTGAAATGAGCAGTGATGATAATAGTGGCGAAGAGGGAGGTGTTAGCATGGGTCAACAGCTCAACAACTTCTTCCCTTGAGTGTAAGTATGCTGAGAGGTGTCATGACTGTGATAGTTACAGTTACCGTGGTTGTGCAGCTGTGAGGAAGTCATTGATGGTTGACCGTTTGGTGTGTACAGATGTGGGCGACTCTTTGCAGATCTGTTTGTGGAGGAGCTTATGACACAGTCACACATTGTTGAAGTTGCTTTGTGTATTGGCTGTTGTAGGTACCTTCGCCATGGCATTTTCATTTGGACTTTTCAAAGTAGTGACATCAGCAGGTGTAAGATGCTGTACTGTAGTGCAAATTGGACATGGTATGTTCATGGGAATGCCTGGCACAGAATTTTGGTGTATGACTCCAATACCAAGGCAGCTTGCACAGCAATAGGATGGAAGTTGGTGATACACCATTGGATTTCTTCCCTGTTGTGTGGTGGTCCTAGAAAATATGTGTACCATCGTGTTCAACTACACAAAGTTGATAGCTTGGACAAAACCTGTTGGTTTCTCTTCACATTAGTTTAGTCCTCAATGTGCATGAGCTGGGTGAAGGTGTTCATGTGTCTCATCATTGAATGCCACTGAGCTTGTGGAACTCCACTGGCAAATGTTTATGGCATTCCACCAGATACTGCTACTCTTGTTTGGAATGTACCTGTGCTTGGTTAATGTAGTGATCTCCTATTGTGGGGTAGTTTATTCACTGACGCATTTGTAACATTACTACTGATTTTGGCATTGTCAAATGTACCCTCTCCAAACATGTTCTGAACATGACATTTTTGTCTAGCAGGGCCAGGTAGGTCCTCAATGTCTGTATTTGCAGGAAATTCCGTATCACTGTTGGCTCGATCCTGGGGTGGAGCTGGACTCTGGTCAGTATCTTGTGTCTCACCAGATGTAGTGCGGGATCCACCTGCTGGGACAGAGTAAAGTGTCATTGTAGGAGGTATGATATGTACATTCCACATCCTTTGGTACATAGTGAGTAGAGGTATGAAAGGAACATAAGGGGTGGAGGTAGACATTCTGGACCTTTGCTGTTGTGTTTGACAGTTTAGCAGGATTTTATGCGACATCCGTTAGATGAAAGGTTATTGGCATGAGCATTCTGTGAACTGCTCTACTTTTTTTTTACAGTAGGCATGGACATGGCATCTCTCAATTACTTGATGCAAGACAAGGGTAGATGTTATATGGGTATTGGTAACACCAAACTTCTAGGTGTGCCCAATACATCCCTAATGACAAATGTTTGCACATTTTGCACTAGTTGTCATGTGTGCATGTGCCATGTTTACCAGCAATGTAGTGTATTGTGTTATCTTCACAGATTACTGACATTTCTGTTGCACACTTCATTGGGTGCCTGTCGTGTTGCCTTTCTTTTGATTTATTGAGACCTGGTGGATTTCTGGCTGAGAAGGTGAACATGTGACTCAGCAGAGCTGTTAGAACTGGGGGTCTCTAGTTGGCTGAGGTAGGTACCTTAGTTCAAATAGGGACCCTTGCTTCCAGTCAGGGTAAGAAGGGACACACCCTTAGATAACCTCTGCTCACCCCCTGGTAGCTTGGCACGTGCAGCCAGGCTTATGTCCAAGGCAATGTGTAAAGTATGTGCAACCTCACTCCCAGTAAGACAGTGATAACACAACAAATGGACACCCCACTGGTTTCATAAAAAAGCGATATCTTTATAAAAAGGAATATGATGAGACGAAACGATAGAAAACCAACATATTCGTATTCGTAATAATTCACTTGGCAGGGTATTAGGCCAGCAATCACTTGTAGGTTCTTACGGTATTAAAGAGCAATTCACGATCTCTAATGCAGTCCTAATGCAATGCTATGCAGTTTCGTAATGCAGTGATAAAACAGTCCTTAATGAAAGAATCAGGCAATTCGTAATGCAATATTAATGTGATTCGTACTGCAAGAATCAGGCAGTTCCTAATGCAATATTAATGCGGTTCGTAATGCAAAAATCAGGCAGTTCGTAATGCAATAATAATGCGGTTTGTAATGCAATCTGCGTGGTCAACTCGGGTACCACTAGACCCCAACAGCAGAGACAACGGTCATAGGCTTAAAGGGGGGCCCCGGTCCTGCTGGGCAGGTACGGGCTGCTCTGGGACTCAGCACCTTTAACGCGGTGCAGCGGGCGAGAGCTCAGAGCACTCCTATACTCCTCCTGCACGCTTCCCCAGGTCAGACACGCTTGCGGCATCCAAGCCGTACCTGGGGGGTGCACTGCCTCGCTCTCTCTCTCTCCCCACTCATCGGACTTCCTGCTGGGCGATCCCGATCACATTGTGGCTCTGTTGCTAGGCGACATTGTACCCGGATGGGTTACGGTGCTGCCTTCTCCTTCGTTGATGATCTTGGGCAGATTCCTCCCTCTCTCATATCCTACTTTAAGAGGATTGATACATTTAGTACAGAGGTTTCCACTGAGGGTATGGATGGAAAAAATACCCCTGAGCAGGAAAACAGAGCAAAACCCTCAAAAGAGACTGTTCCTACTAATGAATCTGACACCCCCTCAGTACTTAGAACTGTTTCAACACAGAATAGATTCTTGCCCCTGAGTATGGAGGGACCATCCCCTGATGCTGGTGGCGATGGGGGAGAAGATATTTTGACAGAATGTTTAGGAGGTCCGGGGGTAACTGCTTTTGTGTGAACGGGTGAGAAAATCAATAATTCTGATAATAAGAATGCGTTACAGGAGATGCTAAGTCGCATCTCCAGCGAAATGAGGGAACGCTTCAACATTTCAGAGGCCAACCAGAAAGAAATTCAGGGGACCTGTTGGGGTTTAGAATAGGAAATAGAAGGCCTTGCTACACGAACAAAAGATTTGGAGCTAGGGCTCCAAGACTTGCAGGCTAAGGCCCAAACAACGACGCAAGAAGTGGAGCAGTTAAAACAAAGAGAGAGATTTCTTTCAGAAAAGCTTGAAAGGTTGGAAAATAATGCCAGGAGAAATAATATCAGAATTTTGGGTGTGGCTGAAGGGTTGGAAGGATCTGACATTAAATCATATGTGATAAAGTTGTTGAGTAGTTTGTTTTCACAGGAGGTTGCTCCGCTAAACTTAGAAGCAGGAAACCAGCGGGTCGTTTTAAATTACACCCTGGTCGGAAAAAAACACGAAAAATCTTGGTTAGTTTTTTTCATTTTCAGTAAAAGAGAAAATTCTGAGTCTGGCATTAAAGGAAAAAGCACTACATGCAATGGGTGACTCCTACAGAATTAGGTTGGACATCTCAACAGAGACTACTGACAGACAATGGGAGCTGGTCAGTAGGATGGAAAAACTAAAGAAACAAGGGGCAACCATACAATTGAGGTTTCCGGCATTTTTAAAAGTGATGTGGCAAAACAAAATGCATAACTTCTCAGATCCAGCCGAGGTAGATAAATTTATTCAAGAAATTAAGCTTGGGAATTAAAATAATAGTTAGAGTGTGGGTGGTGGGTAAAGGCGTAAAAGTGATGATTATATAGGCTATATGGCTCTCCCTCTGTATAGGCTCGGTAGGCAGTGGGGATGCCTACAAAATATATCTTTTGGGGAGGGTTTCCACAGGGGGGGTCACTAAGGGTGGGGAGCATGGGAAAAAAAGCGGGAAAACGATGATGTCCTCAAGTCAGCTATGGAGCACCTCTTATAATTCCTTAAGAATTAAGACCCGTGAGGGTAGTTGTAAATTATGAGTAAAAAAGTTCTATCGGTTTTATGTTGGAACGTGAATGGGTTGCGGGTGAAAAGAAGACAGAGAATAATAGCGCAGTATTTAGAAGATCAAAATGCCCAAATAATAATGCTTCAGGAGACACACCTTCTGAGACAGGAATGCAAGGAATTCCTTTCTAAGCAAAGATGGATTGGAGGGTGGGTTTCTACTGATCAAGCTCATTGTACTAAAGGGATAGTAATAATATTAAGGGCAAACTCAGGGATTAATCTTCTTAGATATAGAGCAGATGACGGTGGGTGGTGGATAATAGCTGAGATCCAAATTGCCTCTGTGATGTATACCCTAGCAAGCTATTATGGCCCGAATATAGATCATGTAACACCTCTTAACAAACTCTTTTCTAATTTGTTTGACTATCAATCCCCCATTATCCTTGGAGGAGATTTTAATATTCTTCTGGATAATGAGCTTGATAGGTCATCACCCAGGGCTATAATTACCTCCCCTAAGACGAGGACATAATTGAAGGATATTATGGAAATTTTTAACTTATGTGATGTTTATCTTAAAGTTGAGGGTAAATGTAGGGGTTACTCTTTCCATGGTAAAAAGAACAGCCACTTCACAAGAATAGACTACCTGTTTATGGATAAAAAGGAAGCAGAGTCTGTAGTAGGGATAAAACATCGGCCTATACATCTTTCAGATCATGCAGCACTGCTTTTAAAAATTGAGAGAAGAGACACTTACACAGAAGGTAGGTGGACAATGAACAGAAGGATTTTATTACAGCCCTCGCTAACAGAGAAGGTGTGCTCAGATACGGAGATATTCTTTTCCCACAATCTAGGCTCCGCTCTGGTGCACACAGTATGGGATGCCTTTAAAGCATTGTTAAGAGGTACTGTTAAAAGTCTAACAGTACACTGGGCCAGGGAAGAGAAAAAACAACTTAATAAAATAGAGGAGGACATAGGTATAACAGAAAATCTATTAAAATAGAATAAAGGGTCGAAAAGAGAAAGAAAGGAGTGGGCAGTTAAGTTGGAAGGATCAAGGTTGAAGTTTAGAACAATGGCGGAGGAAAAAGTTACCCAGCAATGGAAGGTGAGCAGATCCAAAGATATTATACATGGGGAGAGTTGTGGGAAGCTCCTGGTGTGAAAAACAAGGTTAGACAGAAATCAACATTTTATAGGAAAGATCCTAGTGGAAGAGTCTGGGCTCCTGGTTGAGGAGAGTGAGAAAATCAGAGATGCGTTTACTAACTTCTTCCAGGAGTTATATACAGAAAACCTAGAGGTAGTTGAACAAGAAATACAAGAATGGCTTGTAAGTAAGCAGCTTCCCAAACTTACCGAAGCTCAAGCCCTATATATGGGACGAGAAATAGATGGAAGTGAAATCCTGGATATTATGAATAAGCAAAAAAAAGGCAAGGCTGCAGGCCTCGACGGCATTCCCTTTGAAATATATTCCATATTACGGGAAGAAATTATCCCGGTGTAGTTCAAACAATTTAACTCAATATTGATAGACAGGGGCCCAATTCCGCTGTCATGGAATGATGCAGTTATTTCCTTGATTCCGAAACCAGGCAAGAACTTGACACATTGCCAATTATTTTGCCCAATTTCATTACTTAAGAATGATTATAAGATCTTCTCTGGGGTTTTGGTGGCATGTCTGAACAAGGTTATGGGGCAGCTGATCCATCAAGACCAAAAAGCAGCCGCGGTCCGTGGAGGGAGTTCCGTGGGGCGGAAAGGCGGGGCGGGGGAGGGGCATTGTAGGGGGTACTATACACCGGAATATGGATAATTGGAGGTAAGTAAACAATTAAATAAATAAAACAAATTTCGTAGCGCGCGCTGCATCACAAAATGCGATGCAGCGCGCGCTTCGAAATTCGTTTTATTTATTTAATTGTTTACTTACCTCCAATTATCCATATTCCGGTGTTTAGTACCCCCCACCATGCCCCTCCCCCGCCCCGCCTTTCCGCCCTACGGAACTCCCTCCACGGACCGCGGCTGCCAAAAAGCCTTTATTTCGGAGAGATATATGAATGAACTTAACTATTCCCTGAAAGGTTCTATAGATCTAGCTATAACACATAACACTCCCCTCGCAATTGTTACACTAAATGCTGCAAAAGCATTCGATTGCGTTAATTGGAGCTATTTAAAGATCACATTAGAGCATTTTGGTTTGATCAAAAATATGATAGACGCTACTTTTAAAATCTATAGAGTACCAACAGCTAAGATTCTAGTTAATAATGGTTTGTCTTGCTCTGTACGAATTGAGAGGGGGACAAGACAGGGATGTCCTCTGTCTCCTGCATTATTTGATATATATATAGAGCCCTTCGCCCAGAGTTTAAGGTTAAACGAAGAAATTAAAACTTTTAAAATTGGGGGCTATTCAAGAAAGATCTCGCTTTATGCGGATGACCTCATGGTTTATACTTCAGATGTAATATCAACTCTTCCACATCTTATGACAGAAGTAAGAGAATTCGGTAAATTGGCGGGGTATGCGGCAAATGAAGAAAAAAACAGAGTAATGATTTGGAATCAAGATAGTGAAGAAATAATATATGTTGAAGAAATAGGATATCTGGGGGTCAAAATTATTAAAGATCTTGGGAAGTTAGCGGCTGTTAAAGAGTAGGAAAGGAGATAAATGTATTATTAAAGAATTGGCAGAATCTTCCTCTGATGATCTATGGTCGAATCAACTTGGTGAAAATGTCCATTCTGCCAAAGCTCACCTTTCTCTTTGATAATATTCCGTTGCAATTTGAAAAAAAGACACTTTTGAAGTTGCAAGGGAAGATCTCTTCTTTCATATGGGCTAGTAGAGGAATACGGCTCTCCTGGAAGAAGCTGAGACGGAAAGTAGGAGTGGGGGGTTTAGGTCTCCCTGATTTTCAAATTTATTGCTGGGCGTTCCAATTAAAAAATAATAGGATGCTTCTAAAAAGACCGGATGAATCTCTTATAGGGGCTATGTTTAAAGCCATGCTGGTGGGTTTGTCTGAGGAGGGCTTCTCTTATAAATATGGAGCTCCAAAATATTTTTAAAAAGTTAGATTAAAATGCATTCAGTCAGCAGCAAGAACCTGGTACGAGATAAGATCCAGGCTGGGTATTCCTTATTACAGCCGGTTGTCGCCTATTTGGGATTCTCCTGGTACCCTGGAATGCCTATTAGATAGCTTGGCTAAACCATTAAAAAAGTCAGATGTCAGGCAGTGGGGTCATTTGATAGATGGTGGGCAAAAGCTAACCTGGAGCTATTGGCATGATAAGACAAACGGAGCAATATCTAGATTTAAAATCTACCAGATTAACTCCTGGTTTAAGACTCAGAAAGGGTTTGATAGAGACTCAGACCAGCTAGAGCTGGAACTTCAGATCACAGTGGCAAGGAAAAAAGAGGTGGCATTTTGGTTTCATCTTCTATTGGATGCAGAACTGGCAGATATGAAATTACCACACAGCGCATGGGATGGAAGCTTGCTGGAAGCAGAGCTGGCGGATTTATGGCAAGTATCATGTATTACACTTTATCGGGTGGTTAAACCGGCTACTTAAAGAAAAATCACTTTTTTACTCTACATAGAATCTATTAGACTCCAAAAAAGCTGCAGAAGATAAAAGGAAGTACAGATTCAAGGTGTAAGCGATGTGGCAGCAAAAATGCTTATGATGTGCACATGTTTGCTATCTGCCCAAAGCTGGGACGATTCTGGTCGGCAGTTTGTATGTCTATATCGCGCTCCGTGGCGGTCGACATAGAGGTACGCCCTGAGTTAATTATGTTTGAGATAGTCCAGCATGATAAAGATAAGCTTGACTTACAAGCGAACTGTCACTATCTGATTTTTTATTTAGTACTACTAGCAAGAAGAGAAATATGTAAAGTGTGGACCCAAGTGGAGGCCCCTTCATGGCAATCCTGAAAAAAAACACTGTCAGTTGGTTTAGAGAACTGGATAAAAGTAATCTCAGGCTATGGAATCTGTTAACATTTTGAAGACCTTTTTTCTTGTCCAATGATTACACCCTTCTGTTTCAGTAACTGGGAGGGCAGCAAAAAATCTCGAAATAATCAACCCAGAAATTCTGACAACTTTATAGCCAATGTTGGGTACTTATGAAGGGTGTCTCCTCTTGTGCCAATCGGTGGTGTTATGAGGACTAACAAAAAAAAAGGGCAGATTCCTCTCACGAACAATGATCACAATTCCTTTCACCTTGTAGATTCCGTAGCTTCAAGAAATCCTTTAGCAAGTTGCGGCTCGGGCCGGTGGCGGTGATCCTTACTCACAGCCTCACTTATGATAACGGCTCAGGCCACAAACAGCAATGCAGCAGCGTGGACGATGTTTCACGCTGCGGGGCAATGCGATCAGGGGGCACCTCGTAAACAGTACCATGGACCACACGGCAGTCTCAGGCGTGCAAAAGCACCATGCACACAGCGTCGCTGAGACACAGTCTTTAGATTCAAGCAATCCTTTGGCACGTTGCGGCTTGGGTCAGCGGCAGTGATCCTCACTCATAGTCTTAGTTACGATGATGGCTCGAACCACAAACAGCAAGGCAGCAGTATGGATAATGTTTCACGCTGCAGGGGCAATGCGATCAGCGGGGCACCTCTTAAGCAGTACCACTAACCACACAATAGTCTCAGGCGTGTAAAAGCACCACACACACAGCGTCACTGAGACACGGTTGGAAACCTTTATGTTCCTGTGTTTCTAAAACAGGCGACCAGCACTCCACGGGCCTTGGAGACATGCTACTTCAGGACACAGCACACAGCAAAGTCCTCACAACCAGGGGAACACTGCACACAGCATAGTCCCTTGTCTTCTCCTTAGTCAAATCAGCAAACTGAATGCCAGCCCCAGAACACACAGCAAGGGCAGTCCTTCTCTTCAGTCTCTTCAGCTGTTCTTCTTTGGCAGAGGTTCCTCTTGATCACAAAGTAGCTTCAATCCTTTTTCAATCTGGATTTCAGTCTTGAGCTCGGGGGTTTTAGCTCTTACATTTATACCCCTAAATGCCTTTGAGTTGTAGTGTAGTTCCTATATCCCTGATAGGCTCTGCACATTGTAATAATATACACTATAGATTTGACATAGGACTGAGGTCAGCATGTCTCTATCGAGTACATTAAACTTAAATACTTGTGTGTGCCAGCTCACTCAGAGGTCACTGGAAACTTCTTGAATATACAAGAAGGGATTAGTTTCTGATAACCGCATAAACATGACAACTTTGTTTCCCTTAGAGTCGGAACAATCTCAGAATCGTGGAAACAATAGATAACAGTTTCACTCAGTCAATCGTGCATGCTTTGTTTCTACAGAGTTGCACAGAAATAGAGAGATGGGCATTTCAATAAAAAGGGTTTATTGAATAGTCATTTCTCATGCAAGAGATATGAACTGCTACAATCGTAAGACAGAAAACAACACTGGGTTGTGGCTCAAAAAACTCAGCTGAACTGAGCCAAAAATACAAGAAAACAAAGCAAGTAGTCCAAGCTGAGAATCTTCAACACAATACTTTACTGACTCCTGGAAAGAAATGAAACTCAAAAGGAGGGCTTTATGAATTTCCTTATTATTTAATGGAAATGATTTGAATTTATTTCATATTTAAAAGCATAATTTTGCGCAAAGAAATTTCTTTTGTTGCGCTAAGGTCTTATCTACAAACATTTTTTTACAAAACATATATTATAATCACCAACAATTAATAATCCCCTGGAAACAAAAAATAAAAAGTATGTACAAACATCATCAAACACTCATGGCCATTATACTCATGCATACACAACAAACATTCAAAAACAAAATCCTTGTGGTGACCTTCTTTCCCTTGTACCATCAAAAACAACTCAGTTTGAATGTTCAGACAACATTTCATTATTATATTGTCCACAATAAATATGACCAATTGTTTTATAGACTTCACAAAAGAGAAAAATATTTTGAAAGCGGTGCAACACAAGGAGAATGAGAACTGGTCGACGCGTTTCGAACCCCAGAATTTAAGGGTTCTCCTCAGGACCAACCAATTTCTGCAATGAACAATGACAAAGATTTAGAATGTGAATTTCGACTTAGAAAAGCTACAGAGCACTACACAGGGCTTAGCAAAACCAACCTTAAAGCGTGAAAATCTATCTGCCTGAAGTGGATGCAAATCGTTTCCAATCCAGAGGGACCTAAACCAAAACAGTACCAAAACCAACTAGATTAAAATTGACTTCACTGACTAGGACTACACAAATAACACATGACACATGACACACAACGGACTGTAGACAAAGGTGAGAGATATTTGCTCAACTTACTGCAAGAAGGGAACGTATCCTTTTATCCGGCTACCAACAATTGAATCCTTATGTATCTAAAGGGAGAGGGGGAGAGGTCGAGATGAGTATCGTTTGCTATTATCGTTTCTTTAGCCACTCTGAACGATTGTACACATGCGCATTTGAAAAACTGGACCAAAGTCAGCTGTGTTCAGTCAAGAACTTACTTGAATAAGTCTTGCGGTCTACTTCCAGATGCTTTTCCCGCGCCGGAATCTGAAAAGGCGAACGAAACAAACTAAGTAAGTAACCAAAACGACCTGACGTCTCAGCGCTCCTGTCTCCTAGGAATGACTAATCCCCGTTTCCCTAAAGGCTTACCGGGAGAGCATTTTCCATCCGTCCAAAACTTTGTCAATCCACGAGTGAGGAAGCACAGAGCCTTGTGGGTAATGGTTGCCAGTAGCTTTCATTAGCACTCTAAGAAGCGCAAAGCTTCCTGGGACATGTAGTTTTGTGCTTGACGAACCTGCAGGTGTGTATAATCAAAACGTGGCTGGAGAAATGGGAAACAATGTTTTGAATTTGGAATGCTGATGATAAAAATGAGTGGCTTCTGGGTGATGAGCTTAAACCTTCTTCTTTACAGTTGTGTCTGTATATTAAGAGCAATACCTTTGCTACGCACAAAAGATTCGGGGCGAACATCCCCAAAACGAGTGATCGGAGTTCTCCATCAATTATTGATCGTATATCAATGGAAGCAGCAGACCCAGGCAGGCCCAAGATGAAGGGACAGCGACAGAGGACAAATGTCTTTTTTCATTATCCAATTGGTCTGAAGATCTCAGCGACTTCATTCAGGCCATTGATAGCCGTGTTATATTTCATAATTAATAATGCCTCGCGACGGCTTAATTGGGCTTCAAGATCACCCCCACGTGGATCTCTTTCAATTTTGGACAAAACTGTCCATCTCAGATCTGTCTCACTGTGTGAATGAGATACCCAATGATGGACTAAAGGGGCATTCTCAACTCGACGTCTGATCCGCGATTTATGCTGCGTAATGCGTTGTCGCACCTCCTGCGTTGTCTTCCCAATGTACAGTTTGGGACACGGACAGACTATTGCATAAACGACATTCTTTGTTTTGCAATTGCTGAATGTGTTATGTTTCCAATGCGTGGTGTTGAATGAAAAAACATCGCCCTCTATGGTCTGGTCACAGTTTATGCATGTTCCACATTTGTGGTGCCCCAAAACTGGTGGTAGGTTGAGCATACTCCTCAATGTGCGTTGTTCTTCTTTCGGTAAGGCAGCACGTACTATGTAGTTCGCTACACTTTTCTCCTTTTTGAACGCAAACATCGGGGGTCTCGAAAAATCCTCGTGGAGGTCCTTGATTAAATGCCAATTTCCCAAGATGAGTTTGCGGAGTTGGTGGCTGTTAGGGCAAAATGTTGTCACACAGACCGATCTGTCTCCCTTCTTCTTAATCCTTTGCTCCAGCAATGTCTCTCTTGGTGTCCACCAAGCTCTTTTTAAAGAATGTTTGATTAATTTCTTTGGATATCCCCTCTCTAGGAGGCGGTCTCTCAACTTATTTGCATGCATGAAATATTCTTCTTTTTTGGTGCAGTTCCTGCGAATTCGCAAGAACTGACCATAGGGTAGATTTTGTCTTAGGCTGCGAGGATGATTGCTCGTGAAATGAAGGGCCTTATTTCGATCTGTATCTTTTCTGAAAAGTGTGGTTTCGAGCTCTCCATCAGAAGCAACTACCTTGACGTCCAAAAAAGTGATTGAATCGTTTGACGAGATACAACTGTATTTGATATCATTTGATCTTCCATTGAGCCAACAGATAAAATCGTCAAGTGATCGCTGTGTACCAGTCCAAATTAAGAAAATGTCATCGATGTAACGCATGTAGTTGGAAATGTTAGCAGCAAACGGGTTGTTGTTATATATGAAATTATTTTCATATAAACCCATGTATAAAACTGCCAGCTCCGGTGCGAAAGGACAACCCATGGCCACGCCTCGTATTTGGTAGAAAAACTCGGAGTTAAAGGAAAAGTAATTTTTTGATAGTGCAAACTTAGCCAATGAAAGGAGAAATTCCGTGGGGACTTGTACTGGTCGTTCTCTTAAATTTAAGAACCACTCTAAAGCCTCCAAAGCTTGATCTTGTGGGATTTGGGTGTAGAGTGATACCACATCCATTGTAACCATCAATTGTGTAGTTTTGTCGAAATGCACGGATATAATTCTATTCAAGAAAGCAGTGGTGTCTTTCAAATGCGCCGGAATCAACTTGATGAATGGTTTCAGAAAAAAGTCAATATATTGAGCCACTGGCTCAATGAGTGATTCACAACCAGATACTATGGGTCGTCCTGGGGGGTCCAATTCATTTTTATGGAGTTTGGGTAAAGCATAGAAGACCGGTATCCTTGGGTTCATATTTTTCAGGAACAGGCGCTCTTTTGGTCCCACGAATCCTTGTGTAAAGCCTTCCTCTATGATATGGAATAGTTGGTCTTGTAGTTCTTTAGTTGGATCTTTTGTGATTTTCCGGTAACAGGTCACGTCTCCCAATTGACGGAGTACCTCCTTCTTATATTTATTAACATCCCAAAGGACAACTGCTCCACCTTTGTCCGCCTGCTTCACTACGATAGATCTATCATTTTGCAGGCCAATAAGGGCATCTTTTTCCTTTTTGGCTAAGTTGAACCTCACGAAACTTTTTTTACTTTCCATTGCCTGTATCCCTGATAAAATGGTTCTCTCAAAAGTGGAGATCTCCTTGGGAACTTTGGGTCCTGTTGGACAAAAAGTTGATTTCTTTCTTAGTCCGGTGATTTCTGGTGTAACGGCCTCAGTTGTTTCAGAAAAAAACGTTTTCAAACGGATTTTTCGGCAGAACTCCATGGTTTCAAGTTTCATTTTGATGAAGTCTGTAGATCTAGAAGGAACAAAGCTAAGTCCTTTTTGGAGAATAGAAATTTCCGCTGCTGAGAGTATTTTGTCAGACAAATTATAAATTGGTGATAAAGTTAACTCCTGTAGTATTGGCGTCGGGTCCTCATTTCCCATGGTTGGGAATAACGCAACCGTCCTCTGCCTTGACGTTGGCCCCGGCCTAAAAAACGTGCCTCCTGGTTAGATGTTTGTGGGTCCTGATTTTGTTGATTCCCTCTTTGGTTCTGATTCACCCTAGTCGTTGTGTCTGCAGTTTCACTAGACGATGACGACGATTCTGAAAAGTTAATGAATCTCTTCCGGGATCTCCCCTGGTAGTTTTGGAGATAATTTCTAGAATCGTTGGTGGAATAAAAATCTTTATTTAGGTACGGATAAGTTGATTCCAATGAGAAATTCTTTTTATCCTGTTCGAATTTGTTGCTTTTTTGGATAACCGTATAATCTTTAAACTCGAGGATTTCTTTCTCCACTTTTTCCAACAAGGCCTTCGCATCCGTGAGGTTGGAATTGTTTTTGATCTCACTTTCAAGGTCCGCAATCTCCTGTAGTTGTATCAATGAAAGTCTGTGGGCTGTCTCAACCGTGAGGACCATAAGGTCCCTGCTGCATTTGGTCTCTATACAACTGTAACCTTTCTTATAAATTGGATCGTCTATAAAAACTACTGGAATGTTACGTATCTGAAGTCCTGATGGAATGGTGCCTTCCTTTAAGTGCTGTAGTAAGAAATGTCCGTGAAGGTCCGTGCGTATTTGTTTTTTACGTAATCTGGTGAGTTTGTCCGACTCGTTCTGTGTTTTGGCTGTAACACTTAAGGTGGCCGATGCGAAGACCGGCGGTGCTCGTATCAAATTCTGAATGTGTTCTTCGCTATAAGCGAACGCATCATTCTCTGCCATCACAGATGACAAACAGGGGGTGACTAAGACTCAGACAACACAAGACAACACAAACATTTAACAAGGACTTGACCATAAAAAAGAAACCTACTAAAGAAAAAACAATTTAGACAATGATGACCCTGAAGTTCCCTCAAGGGCGGTGGCTGTTTAGCCACTAGACTGAACCTCGCGGGCAGCTGCCCGCTCCTACAGCTAGAAAACAACACTGGGTTGTGGCTCAAAAAACTCAGCTGAACTGAGCCAAAAATACAAGAAAACAAAGCAAGTAGTCCAAGCTGAGAATCTTCAACACAATACTTTACTGACTCCTGGAAAGAAATGAAACTCAAAAGGAGGGCTTTATGAATTTCCTTATTATTTAATGGAAATGATTTGAATTTATTTCATATTTAAAAGCATAATTTTGCGCAAAGAAATTTCTTTTGTTGCGCTAAGGTCTTATCTACAAACATTTTTTTACAAAACATATATTATAATCACCAACAATTAATAATCCCCTGGAAACAAAAAATAAAAAGTATGTACAAACATCATCAAACACTCATGGCCATTATACTCATGCATACACAACAAACATTCAAAAACAAAATCCTTGTGGTGACCTTCTTTCCCTTGTACCATCAAAAACAACTCAGTTTGAATGTTCAGACAACATTTCATTATTATATTGTCCACAATAAATATGACCAATTGTTTTATAGACTTCACAAAAGAGAAAAATATTTTGAAAGCGGTGCAACACAAGGAGAATGAGAACTGGTCGACGCGTTTCGAACCCCAGAATTTAAGGGTTCTCCTCAGGACCAACCAATTTCTGCAATGAACAATGACAAAGATTTAGAATGTGAATTTCGACTTAGAAAAGCTACAGAGCACTACACAGGGCTTAGCAAAACCAACCTTAAAGCGTGAAAATCTATCTGCCTGAAGTGGATGCAAATCGTTTCCAATCCAGAGGGACCTAAACCAAAACAGTACCAAAACCAACTAGATTAAAATTGACTTCACTGACTAGGACTACACAAATAACACATGACACATGACACACAACGGACTGTAGACAAAGGTGAGAGATATTTGCTCAACTTACTGCAAGAAGGGAACGTATCCTTTTATCCGGCTACCAACAATTGAATCCTTATGTATCTAAAGGGAGAGGGGGAGAGGTCGAGATGAGTATCGTTTGCTATTATCGTTTCTTTAGCCACTCTGAACGATTGTACACATGCGCATTTGAAAAACTGGACCAAAGTCAGCTGTGTTCAGTCAAGAACTTACTTGAATAAGTCTTGCGGTCTACTTCCAGATGCTTTTCCCGCGCCGGAATCTGAAAAGGCGAACGAAACGAACTAAGTAAGTAACCAAAACGACCTGACGTCTCAGCGCTCCTGTCTCCTAGGAATGACTAATCCCCGTTTCCCTAAAGGCTTACCGGGAGAGCATTTTCCATCCGTCCAAAACTTTGTCAATCCACGAGTGAGGAAGCACAGAGCCTTGTGGGTAATGGTTGCCAGTAGCTTTCATTAGCACTCTAAGAAGCGCAAAGCTTCCTGGGACATGTAGTTTTGTGCTTGACGAACCTGCAGGTGTGTATAATCAAAACGTGGCTGGAGAAATGGGAAACAATGTTTTGAATTTGGAATGCTGATGATAAAAATGAGTGGCTTCTGGGTGATGAGCTTAAACCTTCTTCTTTACAGTTGTGTCTGTATATTAAGAGCAATACCTTTGCTACGCACAAAAGATTCGGGGCGAACATCCCCAAAACGAGTGATCGGAGTTCTCCATCAATTATTGATCGTATATCAATGGAAGCAGCAGACCCAGGCAGGCCCAAGATGAAGGGACAGCGACAGAGGACAAATGTCTTTTTTCATTATCCAATTGGTCTGAAGATCTCAGCGACTTCATTCAGGCCATTGATAGCCGTGTTATATTTCATAATTAATAATGCCTCGCGACGGCTTAATTGGGCTTCAAGATCACCCCCACGTGGATCTCTTTCAATTTTGGACAAAACTGTCCATCTCAGATCTGTCTCACTGTGTGAATGAGATACCCAATGATGGACTAAAGGGGCATTCTCAACTCGACGTCTGATCCGCGATTTATGCTGCGTAATGCGTTGTCGCACCTCCTGCGTTGTCTTCCCAATGTACAGTTTGGGACACGGACAGACTATTGCATAAACGACATTCTTTGTTTTGCAATTGCTGAATGTGTTATGTTTCCAATGCGTGGTGTTGAATGAAAAAACATCGCCCTCTATGGTCTGGTCACAGTTTATGCATGTTCCACATTTGTGGTGCCCCAAAACTGGTGGTAGGTTGAGCATACTCCTCAATGTGCGTTGTTCTTCTTTCGGTAAGGCAGCACGTACTATGTAGTTCGCTACACTTTTCTCCTTTTTGAACGCAAACATCGGGGGTCTCGAAAAATCCTCGTGGAGGTCCTTGATTAAATGCCAATTTCCCAAGATGAGTTTGCGGAGTTGGTGGCTGTTAGGGCAAAATGTTGTCACACAGACCGATCTGTCTCCCTTCTTCTTAATCCTTTGCTCCAGCAATGTCTCTCTTGGTGTCCACCAAGCTCTTTTTAAAGAATGTTTGATTAATTTCTTTGGATATCCCCTCTCTAGGAGGCGGTCTCTCAACTTATTTGCATGCATGAAATATTCTTCTTTTTTGGTGCAGTTCCTGCGAATTCGCAAGAACTGACCATAGGGTAGATTTTGTCTTAGGCTGCGAGGATGATTGCTCGTGAAATGAAGGGCCTTATTTCGATCTGTATCTTTTCTGAAAAGTGTGGTTTCGAGCTCTCCATCAGAAGCAACTACCTTGACGTCCAAAAAAGTGATTGAATCGTTTGACGAGATACAACTGTATTTGATATCATTTGATCTTCCATTGAGCCAACAGATAAAATCGTCAAGTGATCGCTGTGTACCAGTCCAAATTAAGAAAATGTCATCGATGTAACGCATGTAGTTGGAAATGTTAGCAGCAAACGGGTTGTTGTTATATATGAAATTATTTTCATATAAACCCATGTATAAAACTGCCAGCTCCGGTGCGAAAGGACAACCCATGGCCACGCCTCGTATTTGGTAGAAAAACTCGGAGTTAAAGGAAAAGTAATTTTTTGATAGTGCAAACTTAGCCAATGAAAGGAGAAATTCCGTGGGGACTTGTACTGGTCGTTCTCTTAAATTTAAGAACCACTCTAAAGCCTCCAAAGCTTGATCTTGTGGGATTTGGGTGTAGAGTGATACCACATCCATTGTAACCATCAATTGTGTAGTTTTGTCGAAATGCACGGATATAATTCTATTCAAGAAAGCAGTGGTGTCGTTCAAATGCGCCGGAATCTACTTAATGAATGGTTTCAGAAAAAAGTCAATATATTGAGCCACTGGCTCAATGAGTGATTCACAACCAGATACTATGGGTCGTCCTGGGGGGTCCAATTCATTTTTATGGAGTTTGGGTAAAGCATAGAAGACCGGTATCCTTGGGTTCATATTTTTCAGGAACAGGCGCTCTTTTGGTCCCACGAATCCTTGTGTAAAGCCTTCCTCTATGATATGGAATAGTTGGTCTTGTAGTTCTTTAGTTGGATCTTTTGTGATTTTCCGGTAACAGGTCACGTCTCCCAATTGACGGAGTACCTCCTTCTTATATTTATTAACATCCCAAAGGACAACTGCTCCACCTTTGTCCGCCTGCTTCACTACGATAGATCTATCATTTTGCAGGCCAATAAGGGCATCTTTTTCCTTTTTGGCTAAGTTGAACCTCACAAAACTTTTTTTACTTTCCATTGCCTGTATCCCTGATAAAATGGTTCTCTCAAAAGTGGAGATCTCCTTGGGAACTTTGGGTCCTGTTGGACAAAAAGTTGATTTCTTTCTTAGTCCGGTGATTTCTGGTGTAACGGCCTCAGTTGTTTCAGAAAAAAACGTTTTCAAACGGATTTTTCGGCAGAACTCCATGGTTTCAAGTTTCATTTTGATGAAGTCTGTAGATCTAGAAGGAACAAAGCTAAGTCCTTTTTGGAGAATAGAAATTTCCGCTGCTGAGAGTATTTTGTCAGACAAATTATAAATTGGTGATAAAGTTAACTCCTGTAGTATTGGCGTCGGGTCCTCATTTCCCATGGTTGGGAATAACGCAACCGTCCTCTGCCTTGACGTTGGCCCCGGCCTAAAAAACGTGCCTCCTGGTTAGATGTTTGTGGGTCCTGATTTTGTTGATTCCCTCTTTGGTTCTGATTCACCCTAGTCGTTGTGTCTGCAGTTTCACTAGACGATGACGACGATTCTGAAAAGTTAATGAATCTCTTCCGGGATCTCCCCTGGTAGTTTTGGAGATAATTTCTAGAATCGTTGGTGGAATAAAAATCTTTATTTAGGTACGGATAAGTTGATTCCAATGAGAAATTCTTTTTATCCTGTTCGAATTTGTTGCTTTTTTGGATAACCGTATAATCTTTAAACTCGAGGATTTCTTTCTCCACTTTTTCCAACAAGGCCTTCGCATCCGTGAGGTTGGAATTGTTTTTGATCTCACTTTCAAGGTCCGCAATCTCCTGTAGTTGTATCAATGAAAGTCTGTGGGCTGTCTCAACCGTGAGGACCATAAGGTCCCTGCTGCATTTGGTCTCTATACAACTGTAACCTTTCTTATAAATTGGATCGTCTATAAAAACTACTGGAATGTTACGTATCTGAAGTCCTGATGGAATGGTGCCTTCCTTTAAGTGCTGTAGTAAGAAATGTCCGTGAAGGTCCGTGCGTATTTGTTTTTTACGTAATCTGGTGAGTTTGTCCGACTCGTTCTGTGTTTTGGCTGTAACACTTAAGGTGGCCGATGCGAAGACCGGCGGTGCTCGTATCAAATTCTGAATGTGTTCTTCGCTATAAGCGAACGCATCATTCTCTGCCATCACAGATGACAAACAGGGGGTGACTAAGACTCAGACAACACAAGACAACACAAACATTTAACAAGGACTTGACCATAAAAAAGAAACCTACTAAAGAAAAAACAATTTAGACAATGATGACCCTGAAGTTCCCTCAAGGGCGGTGGCTGTTTAGCCACTAGACTGAACCTCGCGGGCAGCTGCCCGCTCCTACAGCTAGAAAACAACACTGGGTTGTGGCTCAAAAAACTCAGCTGAACTGAGCCAAAAATACAAGAAAACAAAGCAAGTAGTCCAAGCTGAGAATCTTCAACACAATACTTTACTGACTCCTGGAAAGAAATGAAACTCAAAAGGAGGGCTTTATGAATTTCCTTATTATTTAATGGAAATGATTTGAATTTATTTCATATTTAAAAGCATAATTTTGCGCAAAGAAATTTCTTTTGTTGCGCTAAGGTCTTATCTACAAACATTTTTTTACAAAACATATATTATAATCACCAACAATTAATAATCCCCTGGAAACAAAAAATAAAAAGTATGTACAAACATCATCAAACACTCATGGCCATTATACTCATGCATACACAACAAACATTCAAAAACAAAATCCTTGTGGTGACCTTCTTTCCCTTGTACCATCAAAAACAACTCAGTTTGAATGTTCAGACAACATTTCATTATTATATTGTCCACAATAAATATGACCAATTGTTTTATAGACTTCACAAAAGAGAAAAATATTTTGAAAGCGGTGCAACACAAGGAGAATGAGAACTGGTCGACGCGTTTCGAACCCCAGAATTTAAGGGTTCTCCTCAGGACCAACCAATTTCTGCAATGAACAATGACAAAGATTTAGAATGTGAATGGATGTTCGCCCCGAATCTTTTGTGCGTAGCAAAGGTATTGCTCTTAATATACAGACACAACTGTAAAGAAGAAGGTTTAAGCTCATCACCCAGAAGCCACTCATTTTTATCATCAGCATTCCAAATTCAAAACATTGTTTCCCATTTCTCCAGCCACGTTTTGATTATACACACCTGCAGGTTCGTCAAGCACAAAACTACATGTCCCAGGAAGCTTTGCGCTTCTTAGAGTGCTAATGAAAGCTACTGGCAACCATTACCCACAAGGCTCTGTGCTTCCTCACTCGTGGATTGACAAAGTTTTGGACGGATGGAAAATGCTCTCCCGGTAAGCCTTTAGGGAAACGGGGATTAGTCATTCCTAGGAGACAGGAGCGCTGAGACGTCAGGTCGTTTTGGTTACTTACTTAGTTCGTTTCGTTCGCCTTTTCAGATTCCGGCGCGGGAAAAGCATCTGGAAGTAGACCGCAAGACTTATTCAAGTAAGTTCTTGACTGAACACAGCTGACTTTGGTCCAGTTTTTCAAATGCGCATGTGTACAATCGTTCAGAGTGGCTAAAGAAACGATAATAGCAAACGATACTCATCTCGACCTCTCCCCCTCTCCCTTTAGATACATAAGGATTCAATTGTTGGTAGCCGGATAAAAGGATACGTTCCCTTCTTGCAGTAAGTTGAGCAAATATCTCTCACCTTTGTCTACAGTCCGTTGTGTGTCATGTGTCATGTGTTATTTGTGTAGTCCTAGTCAGTGAAGTCAATTTTAATCTAGTTGGTTTTGGTACTGTTTTGGTTTAGGTCCCTCTGGATTGGAAACGATTTGCATCCACTTCAGGCAGATAGATTTTCACGCTTTAAGGTTGGTTTTGCTAAGCCCTGTGTAGTGCTCTGTAGCTTTTCTAAGTCGAAATTCACATTCTAAATCTTTGTCATTGTTCATTGCAGAAATTGGTTGGTCCTGAGGAGAACCCTTAAATTCTGGGGTTCGAAACGCGTCGACCAGTTCTCATTCTCCTTGTGTTGCACCGCTTTCAAAATATTTTTCTCTTTTGTGAAGTCTATAAAACAATTGGTCATATTTATTGTGGACAATATAATAATGAAATGTTGTCTGAACATTCAAACTGAGTTGTTTTTGATGGTACAAGGGAAAGAAGGTCACCACAAGGATTTTGTTTTTGAATGTTTGTTGTGTATGCATGAGTATAATGGCCATGAGTGTTTGATGATGTTTGTACATACTTTTTATTTTTTGTTTCCAGGGGATTATTAATTGTTGGTGATTATAATATATGTTTTGTAAAAAAATGTTTGTAGATAAGACCTTAGCGCAACAAAAGAAATTTCTTTGCGCAAAATTATGCTTTTAAATATGAAATAAATTCAAATCATTTCCATTAAATAATAAGGAAATTCATAAAGCCCTCCTTTTGAGTTTCATTTCTTTCCAGGAGTCAGTAAAGTATTGTGTTGAAGATTCTCAGCTTGGACTACTTGCTTTGTTTTCTTACAATCGTAAGACAGGCAGCGAAGTACAATATGTACAGAGTTAGCAGTAAGATAAAATAATACTGCAATAGCATGGTTTGTAGCTATGACATATATTAATTAAAATACATACATAAATAACACAGGCTAAAATGTGAATACTCATCTGATGCTTCTAAATAGTTCTACCCTAGTGTACCTAACCTGAGTGCAGCACGAGGTAAGAAGTAGGTGCTGTTTTCTAAAGTATAGCTAACTCTAGCTATAGTTTTAGTTTTGCCAAGAGTTGCCAAATGTTTCTCTAAGTTCTAGTCTGCTCCATACCTTAGAATGTGCGAGGTTGGAATCTCTTTTCCAGGACTCGATATTTAACAACATGTTTAGGAATGCCTGTATTGACGTAAAAGTCAGGCATCGGAACGTCATGAATGAACCCCTAAGGAAAAGATGTTCATGCATACTAAATGAGTTCTTGGAGAAATCAATATCCAAGCAAGGGAAATTCCTAAAGGTTTAACAGTCCGATTTTCCAAGAACTCGTTGTGACATGGATGGACGGATGTAGGAGACCATGCCTGTATTTGGTTAGCATGGACAATGCCTAAATAAGGGCTGGATTTTCTATGCCTAAATAAGGGCAGTATGAATTGTACCTATATAAGGGCATAAATCAGGAAACCTATATACGGAATCTAAATCTACACATAACAGAGTCTTGTGTTCAGGGGGCTCTTACCTCGGTCCTAACCAGACCTGGGTGTCTTCCTGACAGTGCAAACCCTTCTACTTTGATAGTCATTCAGGGTCTGGGGCTCAGACGCTCAGCAGGAGGTGGAGCCATCCTTTTGTGGCAGCAACGTAGCCCTCTTCACATCCATTGGGCAACTCCTACCCCCCACATCAAATGCAGGCCAGCCTGTTGCTGTCTCACATTCTCCTCCCTGGGGTCAGGACACTTCCCAGACCCAGTCACATCTAAACCCAGGCAAGCAATAAACAACTAGGCAGAGGCACACAGGATTTTTTAAGGCAAGAAATCAGCCACTTCTAAAAGCGTGGTTTCTAAACACACAATTCAAAAACCATCTTCACAAAAAGATATGTTATTAAATTCTGAGTTCAGGCACACTAAACTCCATCTCTCCATCTTACGCCTTTGGGAAGATATGCTCGAACCATGGGACACAGCATTCCCCATTTTGTCCTATGGGCAAGATGGCCTTGCAACAGTGAAAAACGAATGTGGCAGTATTTCACTGTCAGGACATGGTACACACCTCAGTACATGTCCTACCTTTCACATACACTGCACCCTGCCAAGGGGGGTAGTTTGGGCCTACTATAGGGGTGTCTGATGTGCATAGAAAGGGAAGGTAAGGCCTCGCAAGTGGGTGTACTTGTCAGGACAACAAGGCAGTTAACCAACTGCGCACAGGCACTGCAGTGGCAGGCCTGAGATCTCTTCTTAGGGCTATTTGTGTTGGTGACACAATTAGTGCTGCAGGCCCACCAGTAACATTTGCATTACCAACCCTGGCACACATAGTGCACTTTACTAGGGACTTCACTAGTAAGGCAAACATACCAATTATGGACAACTAATTACCATAACACTTTATACAGGGAGCACTTGCACTTTGACACTGATCAGCAGTGGGAAAGTGCCCAAGGCATCTAAGTCGGTAACATTATGTCAGAAAAAGGTCTAGGAGGAAGGCAAACAGTTTAAGGAACTTTAGCCAAAAAGGGCCAAGTCCAACAAGAGCTTTGTGTGCAATGTGTGTAGTCCATTAGACATGAGGATCAGTGTTGACATGGCTGCCAAATGGAGAAAGGAGAGTAATAATGCTGGTCAAGTGCTCAGGCAATAGGCCTAATAGTAGATGCAGTCCTTTCATCCTCCCCCAGTCCACACTTGAGCAATGGCTGCCTACCTGTGAGGTGAACCTGAGTACTTACATGGCTGCCAAGTGGCTAAGGGGAAAGGAGAGTATTACATGTTGTTACATGCTCAGGCAACAGGGCCTGATGGGAGTTGTAGTCCTCTCATCCTCTCCCAGCCCACACTTAAGTAATGGCTACCTACCTGTGAGGTAACCAGAGTGTCAACATGGCTGGCAAGTGGCTATAGGGAAACAAGATAAGTACATGTAGTTAGGTACGCAGGCAACAGGGCCTCATGGGAGTTGCAGTCCTGTCATCCTCTCCCAGTCCACACTACAGCAATGGCTACCTACTTGCGAGGTGAACCTGAGTAGTGGCATGACTGTAAAGTGGCTATGGGGGAAGGAGAGTAATAGATGATTTTAGGTGCTCAGGTAATTGGGCTTCATAGAGGTTGTAGTCTTGTCAGTTACAATTTGGTAACACTAGCAAAGCTGAATTGTGTAACATACCTTTTGGTAAGATGCTGTTGTGTTGGCACATACTTTTGTACATTGTCTCAATACATGGTTCCTGTGATGATGATTTGATGGGAAAACACTTGCAAACAACATTTCCACGGGTGAGATGAGATGGAGGGAGGTACATTAGTAATAATGTGCAGGACTACTGATTGTAACTGCCAATGACATATCTCTAATACTTTAGGTCCTGCATATGGGACAGATGGATGTAATGGACAATAGAAAGAGGTGAGATGTGTGCAAACAGTAAATTGATATGTTATGCCATTTGGTGAGGCGTTAGTTACGAGTCTACAGTCCCCCAGGTATTCCAGTCAAGCACCCAGTGTGCAGGATGGCAAGCACCTTCTCCTCCCAGGCTGTGAGTTGTAATGGTGGCCCAGGAAGCCGACCGAGAGTCTTCTGAGCTACCAGCTGGTGCCTGTTGACGAGGCGCTTGATCCTGATCTTCAGGTCATGCCACCTCTTCCTGATTTCATCCTTTGTGCGCAGAACGGCACCAACGCTATTGACATTATTAATGACCCTCTCTCACATTTAATTCTTCCTAGTAACCGAGGTTTGTTGGCCTTAGGATCCTAAGATATGTGGCTCTACTCTAATAATTTCATCCTCCAACACTGACAACTCAGTGTCAGTAAAACGTGGATTTTTACCAGTGACATGTTAATAAAAAAAGTAAATTGTGAGTGTGCTAGTGAGGATGATGCACAATGGGTATTAAGTAGGAGCGCAAGGAACAGTATCTGAACAAGTGTGTGTGGGATGTGTGTGATAGTGTTGTGTAGTGATGGCAGCCTTCCATCTCTCTCGCTGCAAAGAAGTGGTGCGTGCCGCTGCCCTGCAGTGTTGTGGCAAAGGACCATGGTGTGGGATGGGGTGTGTTTTATACATTGAAATGTAGGTCTGCCCACCTAGGCAATGACCATCAGTTTGCATTTATATTATAGATTATTTAAAAAAACAATAAACTGTATTACATTTTCCAACAGTTTTCTATGAGATGCATATTTCCAGCTCCAGATGAAAAATTGCTAACAGTAACTTTATACTCATAAATCCTGTTGTACGAGGATCCACCCTCCTATTTGAGTGGGTGGAGACATGTAATTCTACACCTGGGTTTAAATTCCCAATCATAAATGGTGAATAAAAAATAAGTAGAGAATTACACCTAGGTGTAGAAGTAAATTTACATGTGAGTTCACAAAGGTAAATATGTATGTGTATATTTGCTAACATAAGTATTTATCTTTGCGAATTGGGAAAGAAATCTTGTTAAATAATTGGGGGGTGTTAAATTATCCAATTAGTAATCAAAGTCGCACATGTAATTTCTGGGATCTCTGAAGCGTGCTTGGAATGCTATTCAGTTTCTTAAACGTAAAATCCTAGCATCGTGCATACTTTTTAATATCTCCACATAGAAATACTGTATAAATAAAGACCATTCACCAGCAACATTTCACATGCACCATGGTTGTTCACCAGCTAAACAAAAGTGGAATAAATTACAAGAACATCTCTATTAGTGCACATAAGCCTGGATACTGAATGGCTCTGTCATTTACGTCTGTTTGTGCGGGGACAAATGCTGCGATGCTTACCGGATCCAGCCATTTCCATGTGGCAAAGGCCGCACTTGTTAATTGCCCCGACCCCCCCCCCCCTCCCCCACCTCAGTAAATGTTGTCATGTTCTGATCTTCTGTTCAACTTACTGAAACTTCTCCTAGGTTGTCACTCACGCTTTCAGCCTTGCACGTTCTGCCTTTTATCCTATGTCATTAAAAAAAAGTGACATGAGTTAATACTTCTGCCACGAAGGTTTTCTGCCACTAACAATTACATATAGTTTACGTAAAAAAACTCCTTAACACTGTTGTTTCAGAACATCCCATAAATATCACCAATGCATGTATCTAGGCGGCAAAACACTGCCAAAACCGTACATCGCATGGCATGAGACCAGCACTGAGACCAGAGGAATGAGAGCTGACGAAGGAAATACAGAAGAGTATAGTTTTGTAATGTTGAAAATAAATGTTGCTGCTTTACATAGTGCACGTGCGAGCGTTTGAGCATAGCACAAGAGGTAGAATGCATGGTTTACGCTGTTTATAGTTTTACAACAGTCGTGATTATGGATTGCAGCCCCCCAAAAAGATTCTTTTTCAATTATATATATATATATATTTAAATAAACGTAATTATGGTATTTCCGGTAGTGCAAGCGATTTTTTGCTTAGCAACGGTTTTAGACACGACAAGTTATTTTCCTGATGGACAAATAAAAGGTGTTTATTTTGATTGGAGAGGATATAATACTTTCAGTCACGTTTTTATTGTTCCTTGACAAACTTCCTTCCCACGCTGCAGGTCAACCGTGTTTCAGGGTGGAACCAGTTACTTTGCAAATCAAATTGCATCTCAAAATGTGCAAGCCGTGCTGGCTACTATCAATTCCAAGGCCTCCTTCATATTGTTAGTGCCAATCTGTGAAACATCGCCCGTGGACTAATTAATGTACGACAAAATGCATCATTACGAAGTTCCTTTTAAATACCTTTCAATTATGATGGGCACAATAAAAGGCAGTTACCAGCCCCACCTGATTTATGAGATCTGCGAGAAAACTGCAGATCTGCTCAGTTTGACCTAGAAATTCTGAAACCCTGGGGAAAACGAAGTTTTACATGGTGGATGGAAATTAAAATGACCCATTACTCAGCGATTCGTCGTTTCTAGGGTCACTGTCGGAGTACCACTCGTAAGACCCTAAGGGGCATATCATCAAGGACCGGCGATAATTATCGCTAAGCGCACTTAGCGCTAGGATAATTATCGCCGGGTAACGTGGAATTTTATCGCTGAGATAGCGTGCTATTAGCAACGCTTATCTCAAAAGCGATAAAATTCCAAGCGCTAACTGCCAAATGTGAGATTATTGCTGGAAATCCAGCGATAATCTCACAAAGTTTGGCGATAGCTTGATGATAGGGCAAGGCATACTTAGCCATGATATCCACCTTACATAGGATATCATGGCCAAGTCAGTCTTGAAGCAGGCGTAAGGAAAGTAGCGATAATAGGGGTTATTGCTTCTTTGCTTGTCACTCTGCAGGTTAGCGTGCCCATTGATAACTGGAAAAAAGTTGCGTAGCAACATCTCTCCAGTTATGTCAGGGCAGGAACGCCAACAGAAAATGGGCGCTAAGGCAATGATTCACGCGATAGCGTGACCTTGCTGATTAGGCGATAACATTATCGCAGTTTTTCGTCTGAAAACGGACGCAAAAGCAGCGATAATTTTTTATCGCCTCGTTGATGATATGCCCCCATGAACTTCAGACACTAGACCGCATCCCCAGGAGTTAGCGTTCACACCGGTATCGATCATTCAGGGTGGTGGAGCTACTGGAAAGATTGCCAGAGCACTGAGAATGAGATGTAGATTGTTCCCTTGTTCCTGATAAAGAAACAACTGTTTCACAATTCCCCCTCCCGCACCCACAATGTCAAAATCCTTAAGTGAGAAGGGATTCTGAAATAGAAAAAGAAATGCTAAAATGTGTTGGGACTGTTCGTGAATTATGGCTAGATAGGGTCTGGTGAAACAATGTTTAGCAACAAATCCCGGACTGAATTATCCATTTTTTATTCTTTTTAATGTAATCCGAACATCATTTACATTTCTGCATCCTAAATAAAGCAAACATGACGACTCAAGACAAGGTTTGGGAATTTGTTGCTAAATGGAGCCCAAAAAATCTAAATGCCCAGATGGAATTTCCTTATTATTTTGCAATTTAGCTGGTGCTCGACCTTAAGCTGTGAAATATTTGCAATTAACATCTGTAGCCTCACACCACAGCAGCTGTCAGCAACATTGAAACCTACTTGGGCATGAAGGATTACTTAGGGATTCTGGATGTTGTCTCTTTCATTGCCAAGGGTACAGGAATCCACAAAACTACTAATCCTTCCCCTTTACATAATGGAAATATATTCCATATAATTCAAATTTCATGGCTGCCAAGTTTCTCGACTAACCCTTTGACTAATTGCTTTTTAATCTTCGTGTGTGCTAAAATATTGTCGAGTGACACTATAGACGTATTTAATAAACACACTCGGCTAAAGCATATTAATTGGTGTCAAGGATTGCATGCAGTCTCAAAAATACATTCTCAACTCACTCAGGATTAGGAGCATGGAGCACATTTTATTTGCTTCCTTTTAATATGAAATGTGAAGAGGTATTCAGCTTTTGTATTTCTTTTCTAAAACCGCAGCGACAAATATTTCATATAGAAATGTTGCTTTAGATTTAGAAGTACTTATTTTAAGATCCCATTAAAGCTCTCTTGCCAACTGACTGACCTACAGGCTGTGCCTACGCATTTAGCAATTCAAGTGGCTAATGTTTTCACAGCTTTCCTTATATATTCGAAGATAATGCATGCACATCCACATAGCCATGTGTCACGTGACCATGCAATGAAAGTTGGCTTTGCTAAGGATAAGAATTCTTTAAGAGCTGAAGTATAATATTAATAATTGAATTGAATTCAAGTCAATTCCATTTTTATTGTTTTAAGATAGTAAAAACATCACAATATTTCCAAATGCTTAAGATTTCAGAAAACTTTTAAAACTCCATTGATTATATGTTTTTGCTAGTATTCCTAACACAGTTCCATTTCCACTACTGTTCATGGATTTATGTTAATATCAATATTTAACAATCAGTACTGGAACTGCATTGACCTGAGAAGACTAAAATATGAATAGTTAAAGGAAGTACATATTCCTTAGTTCTTATAATAGGTACTTGATATTAAAAATATCGTCTCTTGTGCTACTAACGAGTAATCAAAGCGCCATTGTGCTTATGCATATCAAGTTGATACATTACTTTTAATCGTGCAAAATGCTACATATCAAATATCAACTAGCAAGTCTAAAACCACTTAAAGTTTTTAAAATGCTGATATATCTTGTTCCTCTTGTTCATTGATCATTAAATGTCATTGTGCCGCTGATTTCACCGAGGATGTACGACAGATTGTGCCCGAAGAGATCTAAGGATCTTGGATCTCTCTTAATTTTGCCCTTCCCTTGATTGAATCGTGTATTGATCGGTCCCTCTACTCATTTTCCCTATTGAGACATTGTTTTTTGTTATTACATATACCCGGTCTCAACTGGGTTAACGGGCTTGCTCCTGTTTTTCTTGCATACGAAGAGATCTAAGGGGCATATCATCAAGCCCCGGAGATAAAATTATCGCCGCTTTAGCGTCCGTTTTCGGGCGGAAAGTGGCGATAATGTTATCGCCTAATCAGCAAGGTCACGCTATCTCGTGAATCCTTGCATTATCGCCCTTTCCCCTAAAGCCCATCTTTGCATCACTAATGAGATGCAAAGTGGGCGTTCCTGCCCTGACATAACTGGAGAAATGTCGCTAAGCGACATTTCTCCAATTATCAATGGGCACGCTAACCTGCAGTACGACAAGCAAAGTAGCGATAACCTCTGTTATCGCTACTTGCCTTATGCCTGCTTCAAAACTGACTTAGCCATGATATCCTATGTAAGGTGGATATCATGGCTAAGTATGCCTTACTCTATCAGCAAGCTTTCGCCAAACCTTGTGCGATTATCGCTGTATTTCCAGTGATAATCGCACAATTGGCAGCTTGCGCTCTGAATTTTATCGCTTTGGAGATAAGTGTTGCTGATAGCACGCTATCTCCGCGATAAAATTCAGAGTTGGACGGCGATAATTATCCTCGCGCTAAGAGTGCTGAGCGATAATTATCGCATGGCCTTGATGATGTGCCCCCAACTGTTTTTGAGTAAATTGCCGTGTAGTGTCAGCAATGTCAAGAGTTTGCAGTTGATCTGGGGGTCGGTGGGTTCTGGGCTCTTCATCATGGCTGTCTGGCAGGTTTGGATCCCCATTCATTACAAATGTGCTTGAGCAATAAAATGTGGGATCACTTTAGAGCAGCACATATGCAAACCAGGTGTATGATGGCCACGTTTAGGGGCCCACATAGTCTGCATGATTTTGATCCTTTATGGTTCCATGTGGGGTGGTTAGTCAAGGATGGCAACCAATCTCCCCCCCCCCCCAGACGAATTTGCAAGCAGCTTCATCTTTAGGTAAGCTGGATATGTCGTACTGAGATATGCTGCTGCCTTATAATAATATTAATTAAGAAATAGCCATGTCTCATTAAATAACGTTAATCTTCCTCTTGCTTGTCTAAAACATTCTGTGTTTTGAAATGCAGGAAAGTACACCAGTTGCTAGATATTCTTAAATGTAATTTTATTGTCTTTTTTTCTATTTTAAGGTAAGATTTGGAGAACACTGTCATTCAGAATAGGATGCTGTGCAGTCATGTCAACAGATTTCTAAATGTACTGATTTATTGTTTTCCACATAAACCTTAACAATACAAATTAAATATTCAAGTACTACATTGAAATTACAACATAAAACAAAATATTAGAGATAAAATGCCCATGACAAAATAAATATTATGAGAGTCCTTATGACAAAAAAGGTCTTCAAACCCTCAGGATTACAGGACATTGAGTCATTCTAAGATTCAGAATAGTCAGAAACAAATATGGTGTCCTCTTTTGAGTCTGCCAGTTCTAACCCATGCAACCCATACATAAGTACAGCCTGCAGGGTAAATGCTTTTTTGTCAGTCGTAGAGCACAAGAATAAAACATCCGGCAGTTAGTAAAATTATATTCATTAATTAAGGCATAGAGCCAATTTCTATGGGGAGTTGATGCTAAAGGCTAGAAAAACATAAAATGGAAAATAGACTGAATATTCACATTGTTGCAGTCACCAGGCTCACTATTATGTCCCTTTTCAACAAATTTCAAGGTATAGGATTTGTTAGGCAAAACACAGAGCCTGAGCTTTGACATATAGCATATGACACATTTTCAGGTATATCTCGTCCAGTCACAGCTCAAAGCAAGGGTGGGTCTTGTGCAAAAATAAATTGTGAACCAGAGGAACCTCCTCCCCTTTGCATCATTATATTCCTTTTACTCTGTGCAGCTCATACACCTCTGCAGTTCTCTTGGATGTATCAGAACTGATGCTGTTGACAGTTTTCCCCATATCTGATCATGTTCAAGTAGCTTCAATATCCTTGCTATATGCTTGAATTACTGTGTCAAAGTTCCTTTACCAGAGCACCTAATTTCCATCACTAATTTCTGATAAATACCTGCCTTGTTTGTTTCTGTGCAGCTGAACCAAAAATAATTCTGGTATTAGAAAAATAATATTGAAATGGATGGAATCTCTAGTTTCAGACTAAAAGCCAGGTGATACCAGGGCCTAGATTCAGATCACAAAAATCGTTTTCCGCTTTTTATAAAGCCGAAATATCCAGGAATTCCCATACGAAGTTGCAGCTATAGCCTTGAGATGGTATACATGCAGCAGAACAGTCCAGGATTAACCCAAATCTTCTGCTTTATATCTCAGGATATCAGCAGTTATTTTCTTCAGCCTTAAAGTGTCCTTCTCTCTGTGTTTGGACTATTTCAGTTTTGCCGTGGAAGTGACCACATTTTTAAACCTATGTAAATGTCCTTGGCCAGTTCAGATCCACTGTGACTCAAGGCAGCAGTTTAATCAATTATGCTATCCACACTCTCTCTTGACTCTAGTCACTTAACAAGTGATAACACTGTTTTGTGGGCATTGCCCTAATTTGAACCACAGTGCTACTGCCATGATTATAGGCTGAGGAAAAGCCTATACTCATTACTTACATACCCACAACAAAATGGAGGGAAATACATGAAATAATTTTAGCATGATAACTAAATGACACATTTGATAAGCTCATGCCACATTGCAAATGATCATGTACAAAGAAAGAGATTTAATCAGAGGTGAGACATAGTGAGTAACCATAAAGGGCAGTTGCTGGCAAATACATCTGTTGCTCTTCTACACAAAGCACTCTTTCATCTTGTTTGCAATCTCTTACAGGCCACTAAAGAATGATGCATACGTGGAGGAGATCCTATCCTAACTCAATGCTTCCATTGCTATTTATTTAGGAGATAATCATTGGCGATTTCAATGTGTGTATAGAAAAAACAGACAAGAATTTTGACCATCCTTTGTGTGGTGTTGCCCCAGATCTTTGCCTTCTGCTGCTGAACCTGATTTTGTTCTGCCATAGACCCTGTGCACTTTACAAATGCCAACCAATTGTAAAGTGCTTGTGCTCTCCTTTTTAAACATAGTAAAATTGACACACACCTAACTGGCACATTTAATTTACATATATATCCGTAGCAAATGTTACTACCCTCATCCAGAGCTGGTAAATTAAAATGTGGCTAGTGGGATACAGCACTCATTGTGCCACCCACTGCAGGAGCTCTGTAACTTGCAGGATAGAAAAGGGACCTGCAAAATCTTACATGTAAGAAGAAGAAAGTCTCAGCCTTGTTTTGGCATCTGGTATCAGCAATAGATGAGAAGTTGAAGCCCCAACGCTCAACCTGGATGACAGACTTACCAAGTGCAGAGATTGAGGAACTATGGCAAGTATCCCTGAAATTGTTGTACAGCACAGTGAAATCTGCCGGACCTGAAAGGATAGTTACTATTCACAGGTTCTATTGGACTCATTAAAGGTGGTTAAGATTATGAGAAGTGATGCTTGCAGGTGTAAAATATGTGGTCTTCAAAAGCCAATGACATATGCATATATCTGGATTGTAATGCCTAGGTGCTCTTTTGGCGGGATTGTTATGTTTCATATAGGTACCCTAATATTGTCACGGGTAACAACATACTCTTTCACATACATCACCTCCCCTACACTACACAGTAACAAGCCTTTTAGGATTGTACCTTTACCTAGTTCTAGTTATGGGTGCGGAAGGAGGGTTTCCCTTAACCATAGCACTCTATGACTTCATCTTTAGACTGACACAGTATGAATGAATGTTCATAAGGGTTCTTGGAAACCAGGCAGAGGCTACATCCACCTGCATAATATCTACGTACAAGGTTCATCCCATACGTCATCCTCAAACCCAACAATGGCTAATACACAAAATAAGGGACAAAGGAACCCTAGAAACATTTCTGTATAAATACAGCACCTCTTACTAGTATTAGTTAGAGGGAACCGAGACTTCCAGGCCGACACACTGACCAGAGACGCTGAGGCTCCTGCATGAAGATGTTCCAGCTGACAGTGGTCGAAACATCCCTTGCAGGGTGTCCATCTCGAGACCAGGACGGGGTCCCACATTCTCTTGTTTCAGGTAATAGGGTTAGACTAAACCTAGAGAGATTCTTGGCTTCACTCCTACTCACATGCTAGGTACACTTGGGTACATCTAGATCGGCATGATTGGAGTGTGCACTTTCTTTTATCATGCATTTTATATCCACGTATGTGTTCATGACTATTGCAAAATGGTAGAACTGTACTATCCTTATATATTCACTGTATTGCTGATCATATATCTCTGCTACTGTCTAACGGTTGTCGCAGCACACATATTTTACACTAGAAGAAGAACTGTGCAGTAAATACTTATTGTAAATACGCCCGACTGTTTCTTCAGTGTAACTCTCTGAGAGAAACTAAGTGAGCACGAGTGACTGAGCGAAAGGTAGTACATTGTTTCTAGGATCAGCTGAGTAGGTGAAAAATCCTATTTATTGGCTGTTGGTTAATCAAGCTTGAAGGACATATTGTTTCTAAAATTGTGCAATAAAACCTTATCTTCGTTTGAACAAAGTTCTTTCTTACAAAAATGACTGAGGGTGAAAATAACCCAGTAGTGGATCTGCACCTCCCAGGAGAAGATTTGACTGGAATTCTAAATGCACCTAAATTCAGACATACACTCACCCTAAAACTATTGGAAAATGGTTTACAAGCTAGGGGTGGCATAGTAGCTTTAGTGAATGAGGCACACGAATCAAACAAGACAGAGGTATTCTATTTGTGGGTTACATTACCGGCAGCAGATGCAAGAACACAGACATTTCACTACTATACAGATGGAGATGCACCAGCGTAATATGGTCCGTTCGAGGACATGGAAATTCCACTCACATACCAGGAACATCAATACTGGTTTAAAGGCGCCCTATCCCACTTAAGAGGAGGAGTAAGGCTCGGTCCAATAGGAGGAAAAGGAGCCACATGGCCGATATTATCAGGCTACACACCTCATCCTGACATTGATACAATGCCACAGCCAGACTTACTCACTCAACACAAAGATTAATTAAAATCTGTGGAAACTAGACACAATTTGTCATGAGGACTTCCACAATACAACCAGCAACAGTTGCAACAAATGGTACTCAATCTCAGGGTACAGCAACTAAAATAACTCCACAAACATTACACGCAGTAATGGGCAAAATGCCTATGAAACGCAAACAAATTCCATTCTGGGTAGCTCAGAAAATACCATAGTTAGAGGCAGTATTCCCGAATACTACCCCATTTGAAAAACACAGAATGTTAACAGTCTGCTTGCCCATGGGGATAACACCACAATTAGAGGATTGAACCACTTGGGTTACAGTCTTTGCTGCCATTTATACCAGAACTCATGGTATTCCTTCATTACCGGTGATACCGGATGTATTGATACAGATACAGAACGAGTATGGAGCAGAGCCTGCTCTGAACTTATGGATGAAGTTACTAAATAAGTATGACCAGGTATCAGCCATATTTCTAGCTAATATTAAAGGGAAAGCAGCGTCTGTTAGACCAACCACACAAACTACCCAAAATAATTGAAACTTTGGATGCAGAAATAGGCAGAAACAGTTTGGGTGGGAAAGCTTTAAAATCACAACTGATGGGCAGTCCTGAAAAGTCACTTCTAAGCAGAGACCTGCTTCTTCTAAAAAGAAGTGGGATAATAAAATACAGCAAAACTTTACAGAACAAAGATCTCAATCCCGAGGTAGATCTCCTCCACAGGAGCACTCTGAAAAAGAGGTATAACCTGAGGAATAGGGATAACATTAGGAAACCTGACAGGTATCAGGATACTGATACACGTTCCTCCCGTTCCTCTCAGGGTTCATCGAAAAGCTCCGAGAGGGAAGGACGGTCAGAACACAAAGAAGAGCATACAAAGTCCAGGGACAAACAGCACGCTCAAAATTAGACTTTCAAAAAAGAAGAAAATCCAAAATCAAAATCTCAGTTTAAAAAGAAGAAGGTTGCAGGCCTGAAAATCAGACATGCCCAGAAATCTGAGGACACAACTTCTGAACGGGGAATGGGCTCTGACGATGCCAGACAGGCAGAAGTAACAATAGCTCGCCAGAACCTGAAGAGATTTCTGGTGACAGTGGACTTGAATGATCATATCACGGTGTGGTAAATATTTCATTACCGGTACTATTTTTTATGCGGTAAAGTCTAGTAAGAATAACTCAGTAAATATAAGAAGCAGAATCCGTGGTATTAGAGGTTCTAAAAGGCTTTATTCCTTGACAAAGGAAATACAATTCGAATTGCAGGCTTCTATTCCATCACCACGAAAGTTCAGGAAGGAAGGGCATACATTATTGACAGATAATCAGTTTTATAGGAAATGCATTACAGTGAAACAGATGCAGGAGGCGTAACAGCTGATAAGACAGATAAAATGTGCATACGTAACTAATAGAGGCGGACATATGGGTGTAATTTAATAAACGTCATCATACATGATGTCACAAGTGGGTGGATCCATAAGAGAATCCTGCAATGTCAGCAGAAATATTTGGCAGAGATGCGTGCGCAGCCACATGACGTGTGATTGACGTGCAACTAGAGGGTGAAGGGGACTTGACATTTAGCTCTACATGTGGAGACAGAAGTCTGGGGGGTCATGTCAACCTAATCCCAAATCATATCTAATATCCTATGTTTAAATAACTGTGTTATCCAAAAGGAAAGGTCTCTAGGATAGAATCTATTCTATACTGACTGTTAGTGCGTGTACAAGCGTCTAAGTGTCTACATGAGATGCGAGGGGGTAGGAATATTGCATGGAAACAGGGGCTATGATTTACTTGCATGAGGACAGCGAGGCCTGGCCCTTTGCACGGTAGCTGGAGGAATGTTTACCTAAACTACTAGACAGGAATGTATCGGATGAGGAGCGAAGCAGATAATCTTGAAGGTGAAATACAGTTTTTGGCAGGCAACAGGCTGGATCAGGCACCGTTAGCCGCGCAGGGAGTAGGACAAAGTTCATGGATACAGATGCAGGCTCAAACTGGAGCTTTCAGAGGCAGAAGGCAGGAAAAGGCTTGATGACAGAATTCTGGGCCTACTCGCCTGAATCTGTAAAATCTGGAAAGTGAACCACATAAAGTCGGTGGCCTTTCACACTTAGGAATGGAATATCTGACCCATTCATGGCGGATCTGAAAGAGGACATGTTGACGGTGGACGCACATATATTTGCGTCTTCAAAACTGGAACTGGAGGGAACATACATGTACTTATAGCATGCACATGGAGCCGTTGGGGTCTACGATAGGGGACATAACTGATCACAAAATTCATATTTCCTCATTCCCTCCTTGTCCCCTACGGACCCTCAGGAGATATCGATCTTCATCAATCCATCGATCTGTTCATATAGCATCATTTGTTCTTCTTTCTTCTTCCGGGATCTTGAACGAAAACTTGGATGTGGGATACACGATGTGGCACACAGACCACAAATCGCTGGCCCACATTGTAGACATAAGCAGCAACTGAATAGTATGAGAAAGCCAATACCTAGGAAGGATAGGATTCTCCATCCCCAGGCTGACAACACGTTCCAAAACCAACCGGACCAAGTCCAGGTGCCTGGACTCTGGTGTATCTGCCTCACAATCTTATGAAGTCGAGTTATGGCTTTATATACTGACGGCGAATTTTCTGGTATGAAAACACAGCAACTTGATCCGATGACCCTACAGGCTCCGCCCCTATCGGCCAGGATGACGTCAAGGACAAGACGATTTTGAAGCACAACAATCCGCATGGCAGACTGCTCTTCTGTTAAATTGCCCAAGGCGGAAGTAGTCTCGTTCACTACTGCTTCAAGGGTTCTAGTTAATCTACGTATCAGCTTACTATTAGTGACTGTACCTATATAGGGAAAGAAACCTTTATTGAAATCTGTGTATTGCTCCCATGCTGTTTCAGTGTAATCGACAATTGGGAGATCTCTCTGCTGTCTATTGTGTACTAAATGGGTATTTCTGTGATAATCAGGAGGAGCTAGGAAAACAGGTGGTAGAAGGAATGCTATGTAACAGGTACCATCCCAATCTAGAGGTAGACGTATATATGCGGTCTGGCCACATATAAAGTAGGAATGGCGAGAAGCTCTAAATGTAGACTTGCCTTGATCACTGAATTTTATTACAGTGGTGCATTTACTATGGCCCATGTGTATGGAACCATTCTTTCTTACACATAATTCCCCTTTTACTGGGAATACTGACATGGCGGGCAAGATTGGTGTAGCTTCAGATTCAACGTTCAGGATCATGAGGTTAAGTGTAAAATTACCTAATCCATATACTTCATTTTCTAGATCAGTTCCTGTTCTTTTGGGAAGTCCCTCCTTGTTAGGGTAGCAGACTTTAAGCAAAACTAGGTTCAGGTTTCCCCATACCCAGTTGTCTTGATAAACTGCGGAATTTGAATCTAGGGAATTAATCAAACTAAACCATGCTCCACAGGAGCCATTGTGTGTGAACGGATAGGGAAAGAGGGGCAAAACTCCCTTATAGTTCTGATAGGGAGGGAGTCGGCCACATATCCAACAATTTGTGGCATTGCTGGTCTGATGGGAATGATGTAACATACTAATGAATGTGTTGTTGCGCAGCGCAAATCTATAGGACAACTCATGCGGAGGTAATTCGCTAAAAGAATGTTCTGCAGTTACATTGTAAGCACGCTTAAGAATAGGGTAATACATGTGCAATAGTATGCTGGAAATGATGATCAGAAGACTTAGAAAAAACAAAATTAATAATGTTACTGTGCAGTGACTACGAAGTGATTTACAATACGCATGCTTTTTAAGCTGCATCTGTTGATTTCTTTCTCTATTCCGGTCTAGAGGATACATGTCAGAGACAAATTCAACCGATTCACCTTGGAGAGGACTTAAACAATCAAATTGTCTGACTTGCTAGACCTTAACTTCAGTTTATAAAGTTCAGTGTTTGTTAGTTCAACCAAGGGGAGTTTTGAGTCTGTCTGTGAGGGAATGCAGGGCTGAGCGTCCACACTAGATGGTAGTCCATAAAATTTCTTGATATGACTCGAGTGCAACCACCCTTTACGTCCCTCGATCTTCACGGCTGTCCTTGTGGTTAGTAGAACAAGCTTCGGCGACTTCCACCTAGGCTCCAGTTGGGTCTTCCGGTCGAAATTCCAGACCAGAACCAGGTCGCCCGGAACCACGTCATGGGGCTTCACCTCAGTATTATCGGGAAAAGCTGCAGCTACCTGTGAACAACAAGATTGTAGTGCAGACATCAAGGAAGCCAGGTAATCTGTCAGCATATTACAGTCAACATCAGTGATTTTGCGAGGTATAGGCGTCCCCCACATATTTGGTGGTCTACCGAAGATCACCTCGTACGGGGATAGCCCTGTTCGAGAATGTGCTACCATTCTCATGTAAAAGAGCGCAACTGGTAAGGCTACTATCCAATCGACACCTTTTTCCCTACATATTTTGGACAATCTAATTTTCAGAGTTTGATTATGGCGTTCCACGAGACCTGCTGCCTCGGGATGTCGGACACAGTGGAATTTCCATTGGTAGCCTAACAAAAGGGAAACGTGTTTCATTAGTTCGGATGAGAACGGCTGGCCGTTATCTGAGTAGACAACACGTGGTAAACCGTATCGTGGGAAGAATTCTCGAACTAACTGTTTGGCAGTAGTCGGGGCAGTGTAATCTGAAACCGGGTAGGCTTCTGTCCAACGGGAAAGAGCACAGACAACTACGAGAACATATTTGAATCCTCGACATCGTTCCATCTGGATATAATCCATCTGGAGGACTTCAAAAGCATGATCGGGAGATTGAAATCCACCCTGCTCTACGGGGATGCTTTTACCTGGATTAAACTGACAACATATCATACAGGTACGTACTTTCTGTTTAGCTGCGGCTCGTAAATGTTTGTTAAACCAGATGTGTTGAATGCTGTCTAGCATAGCTTTTTCTCCTAGGTGCGCTGGACTATATATAGTGTTAATGATGACTTGAACCATGGAGTCGGGAAGAAACCATATAGATTTTTCCTTCGTCATCCATCCTTGATCCGTTTGGATCCCTCCTAATTCAGTCCATTTCTTTATTTCTTCTGGTGTAGCATGTGTCTGTATGTCAATTACATCAAGGGCGGGATCCTTAACTGTCATGCAATGTGTTGGTGTCGGAACTATTGTCTTTGTCGCGTCAGTTGTATGAGTCTGATTCTGAGCAGTCTGTTTAGCTGTTCTGTCAGCTAGGTCATTACCCTGAGAAATGATATCGGTAACTTTTGTATGGGCTTTGCATTTCATAATCGATATTGCGGTAGGTAGATGAATCGCGTCTAATAGGGCTTGAATGAGGGGTCCGTGTTGGATGTGGGCACCGTGAGAAGTTAAATAACCTCTCTCTCGCCACAGTACGCCGAAGTCATGGACGACTCCGAATGCATAACGTGAATCTGTGTATATGTTGACTTTCTTATTTTTGGCTTGAATACAGGCTTGTGTCAGAGCGATGAGCTCTGCTGCTTGAGCTGACAGAGTGTTAATACAATTTGTTTCAATGACTTCAGTGTCTGTTGTGACTGCGTAAGCGGCCACTAACTCTCCTGTACTTGTTCTCATACATGACCCATCTACATACAATGTCAAGTCTGGATCTGACAAAGGGATATCTATCAAGTCTTGTCTGGGTTTCGTCGTGATAGTAATGACTTCGACACAATCATGTGCCAATGGATCTGTTCCGCCTACTGGCAACAGTGTGGCAGGATTTAACGTATTACAACGTCTGATTTCTATGTGTGGCTGAAACAATGTTAATTCGTAACCCGTGAGTCTCGCTATAGTCAAGTGTTGTGTTTGTGTGCGGTTCAAGAGAACCTCTACTGCATGTGGTACTTGTACTGTCAATTGATGTCCTAACACTATGGCATCGCTTTGTCTGATAGCTAAAGCTGTTGCTGCCACCGATTTCAGGCACGCAGGAAGAGCCTGAGCTACTGGATCTAATGTACTAGAGAAATAAGCACATGGTTTGTGTGATCCTGCTTGTTCCTGAGTGAGTACTGACAAGGCAGTACCTTCGCGTTCTGTAACAAAGAGTGTAAACTGTTTACTGTAACATGGTGTTGCTAAAACAGGTGCTTGGCATAAAGCTTTCTTTAAGCTTTCAAAGGCGTGTGTATGTTCTGGAAACCAAGGGAGGACAGTCGATGTGGCTGCCTCCTGTGTTGTCAACTGGATGAGTGGTTTTGCTAGAAATGCATATTGAGGGATCCACTGCCTACAGTATGAAGTGAGGCCTATAAAAGCCCGCACCTCCTTTTGTGTCTTGGGTGCTGACATGTTAGCAATTAACTGGATGCGGTCGGATGTAAGCTGCCTTCCCTCCTTGGACAGCGAGTGCCCAAGGTAAACAACTCGCTGGACACAGAATTGCAGCTTAGAAGGGGACACCTTGTGCCCCTTGTCGGCCAGAAATTTCAAAACCGTCATTGACGCTGTTTCACATTCAGGTTCGCTTCGGGCGGTGATCAGCAGATCATCGACATATTGAAGCAAGGCAGTGTTAACTGACATGTGGATACTGTCAAGTTCTCGTTTCAGGGCTTGGCTATAGATGCTGGGGCTTTCTGTAAATCCTTGAGGTGCACGTGTGAATTTAAAACTTCGTCCATTTAAACTGAATCCAAACAGATATTGACTTTCCGGATCTATTGGGACGCTAAAGAAAGCATTCTTGAGATCAATTACAGTGAAGAACGTTGCTTCTGAGTCAATAGCTGTTAGTAATGAAGAGATATCTGGGACCACAGGATATTGTGGTACAATACATTTATTTAGTTCGCGCAGATCAATAACTAATCGATATACTGGTGGTGCTTTTGGATCCGTTCTTTTAAGAATCGGAATTATCGGGGAATTACATACATTGGAGTCGGTTTCGACAACCACTCCTTGTGCAATAAGCTCGTCAATGATTTGCAGCAAAGCCACTACAGCATCTGGTGGTAACTTGTATTGTCGCATTCGTGGTAGTACTACTTCTGTTTTTAGTGTGACACGATATGGTGTAATATTCATGCAACCAACATCAGTGGGGCCTTGTGCCCATAAATGTGTAGGTAAATTCTGCAGTCGGTGATCCATGTCTCTGGACACGTAGTGACCTTTAAAGTCACGTAAAAATAGTCGTACTCCTTCCGGAGAACAACATATTATGGCTCCTAGAGCTTTCAATGTTTTTATACCTAACAAGTTTTCTGGACATGATTTAGTAAGCAATAAATCTGTAGTACGTGTCAATGGACCGACCGTAAGTGGAAGAGGTTGTGTTACATCATTGATTATAGGTTTTCCTGAGAATCCAAGGGAAATATTTTGTGAGCCTGAGAGGGGTGCCCCTGGAACTTCACTGCGTCTTATAGTTGTTCTGCTTGCCCCTGTATCAAGTAAAAACTTTCTGTCTTCCCCTAATAGTTCGCTATGTACATAAGGTCCCTCCTGGTCTACAGGAACCTCTATAAGGGGTAAGCCAACTTCCCTCTCTAGGCTATTTCATGTGTATCGCTGATAATCGGGATAATCTGCTTGTGCATACTGATACTTCTGTTGTGTCGTTGCTTGTGTTGCAGCAAAAGGCTGTGCTTGTGGTGGTGCTACGATCTGTTGTGGAGCTGCCTGTTGCGGAGCTAACCTAGGTTGTGCATGCTGAGGGATTTGTTGTTGATTCTGATCCTGTCTAGGTGGACGTGGTCTTTCCTGGGTTCTACCTGTGGCAATATTATGTTTCAGGACTGGACAATCGTGTATATAATGACCTTGTTGTTTACAATAGTTGCATGTCCCTTTCGTTGGACCTGCGGAATCACCCTTTTGATGACCATCGGCTGGAACTGACTGGGCAACAAGCATTTTCATTTTTGTATCTTTCATACGTCTTTGTTCATGTTCTTGTTCTTCTCTAATTCTATTGTGGTGATATTGTAACATCTGTAACATCTGTGATGGGGTATTACCTTGCCAGGTACTTTCGAATTTCAATACTCTATTCTTGACTTGCAGCAGAGAATTTTCAACTAATTTTGTCACAAACAGATGTGGATATGACTCACTACTGGCTTTTATGCCACTATTTATACCAAAACATTTTTCAAATCGGGAATAGAAATCACTAGTGTCTTCATCTGGCTTTTGTTTACAGGCTGATATTGCACCCCAGTCTTCCTTTTTCGTAGTTAATAAACGTGGCAGTACCTGCACTAGTAGCCCTGGTAGTGCTGTAGTCTTTTCCCCAAGCCCTGCTCCTGCAGCTCGGGCCCTTTCTTCGTTTTCTAATGCTGTCCAATCTATCTTTTGGTCTCCCACCTCCCATTCCTTTTCTTTGAGTTTCTCGTAAACACCGGCGGGCAATAGGACTTTTAATATTTTCATAATGTCGGGGTAGGTATACTCTCCCATGAGTAACATGTCTTTTATCTCACGGTGGAAACCTGCTGGATCCTTGTCATGGCTGGGTACTACTTTCTTCATTTCTAATAATTCCATTTTAGTTATAGGCGTGTACACAAACACGCGTGTAAAGTTATTACCGTCACCTCTGATTGGGTGTACTTCGCGTAACGGGTTCTGTCTATCTATGTGATACATTTTTCTTCCCATGATGGGAACTGGAACGTGTTCTGGGCATACGAAAGTTAAATATTGGTTTCGAAATTCTAGAATTTCTTTAATCAAATCAGTACCTGACCCTCTCCATATATTCGTGAGTAGTTCTGTCAATATGTCAGGTAAGGGTCCTGGATCGGAGTGTTGGCTTTTATATAATATAAGGAGGTGTTGAATCATGTATATACTAACTAAACGCTGTTCGTATAGATCAAGATTCAGAAACGTTTGTGCAAGTACATCATCATTGTATTCGCTGGGACTGTCAGCCCATTGTACTGCTGACCTGGCTAATTCTTGTTCGTCCATGGAATCGAGCATGTGGTACCCCCTGCGATCTCGGAGTAATTTATCAGCGGCTTGGAATAGGTGTTCAGGGGATCTTGTATTTAACATAGGGGTTTGAAAATGTCTATTATGTTCTGGACGTATCGGATCATTGAAACCTCTGGTATTATTATGGGGTCTTCCTCTACCTACATAAGCTATCGTTTCTAATTGTTCTGATTCTTGCTCCTCCTCTTCTTCTGATTCTACTCTGTCTGTTTCTCGTCTTTCTTTATGTATTCGTTCTACTTCCTTGCGGATCTTTCGACACATGGCGATTATACACGCCTGTCTATCATGTTTCTCTTCTGATATGTTCTGACCCCATTTGGCAAGTCTTTGCATGGTATCGTGATCTGCCCCAGGCCTGTCTTGATTCCTAATTACGCAATTTATGAAGAAACGTAGTAGTTGTCTTTGTACATCCACTTTCTGGTATTCCATAGCTTCGTTAATACTTTCTGGACCTCGCCCTGTTTGGACAAAGCGATATATATCGTCTAGGTGTTCAACCATTCCTGGTATCGTCATTAAATACAATGTAGCTCGTCGTATACGTAGTGATGATATGAGCAATTTGTCCTGTCTACCTGGTACTGGGTCGTATCTACAATCCACAAGCTGTTCTTTAAACATGTCGGATGTCGCTAATTGGGGTGTACGTTGGAGTGCTAAATCTCTAAGGGTCTGTTTATTTCGCGGCGGGGTGGCAAACATGTCTGTCGTACCTCCTGTAGCACCATCTGAGGTGCTAGGCACGAAAGGATTCGTTGGACGTAGGATAGAGATTGTAGATGTGGGAAAAACTGTAGAAACGGACGGACCTGTGGGAACTTGTGTAGGAGTTTGTAGTTGCGGGGATACAGACGGATGCTCTTGGTGTTGAACACCATCGGCAAGCGGTGTGTGTGGTATGGTATTAGCATACTCGGGAGCTACGTCATCTAAATAGGAGGAAAGGAAAACGTCCTTTGCTGTTTTGGGATGTGTTTTGGGATGTGCTTTTATCGGGAGCAATGGAGGAGTTAAGTCTTTTGGTATTTCCGGGGTAGCCTTAGGTAATCCTTCGGCCAGAAGAGGATACATACCATTCATAAGAGTGTTTCTTTGTCTATCTACCTGTTCTGATTTTACTCGGGTACCTTCCTCAATTAATAGATTTTCTCGGGTTTTATTTGAATTCTCTCTACCTTTCTCTTCCTGTCTGAGCGCTTTTTCTGTACGCCTATATGATTCTTTACGCCATAATTCAATGGCATCTTTCTGTGACTGTCTAGCTTTCTTTTTCCATAATTCTTCTTCTACTCTCATGATGCAATCTGCATCCCAGGTCCCCGCTGCGGGCCATCTCTGATTTTCTGGCAAATCTTTGGTGTAATCCACCCATAAATCAAGAAATAATACGGCATCTAGGCCATGTTTATGATACATAAAGTACCCTGGAGTGTCCCTAGGTGGGATGGGAACAGCTTCTTCGAGTACACCTTTTCTAGTTTTGATCTGTCTTAGTTTCGAAAAGAGCGGCATTTTTAGACCTTATTACTAGAACACACTTTATACAATAAACACAATAATGAACAGTCATTCACACCACAATATATAGAACGTATTAAAACATTTAACACTTAACAGTTTTAACGAACGATGATAACTAATAGAAAACTAGTTACTGACATAATACTGACACTAAATAATCCTTATTTATATGCAAGACATACTATATATACTGCTAAACAGTACAGATACACTGCTGAAACAGTGCAGACCGGATTTGTGTACCCAAACCCGTCTTGACCGGCACAGACTATGTGCACGTTAAATGCCTCCCCGGTAATGGTACTCACCGGGTAGCTCGGAACGGAAGGCCTCGGAACGGAACTGAAACTGGACCGGACTGGACTCGACTCGACTGGACTCGGAACTTCGGAACCTGGTGGGCCTCTGTATACCTCGGATCTTGCTCTCTCAGCTAGGCTCTGGTCGGGATACTTCGCACTTCTCACCGCCTCGTCTGGGTGTTGATCGCAGCCTCAGTCGCCTCCGCTTGGCCGGAGGGAGATACAGGAAATCCTGCTGGTACGTGTTTTTGTCCGTTCAGCTGTGGCAGGAGACCGGGCCTGCAACGCACCGCCGGCGCGTGAGATGAGAAAGTGTCCCTGTTCGGGCGCCAATTTATGTGGTAAATATTTCATTACCGGTACTATTTTTTATGCGGTAAAGTCTAGTAAGAATAACTCAGTAAATATAAGAAGCAGAATCCGTGGTATTAGAGGTTCTAAAAGGCTTTATTCCTTGACAAAGGAAATACAATTCGAATTGCAGGCTTCTATTCCATCACCACGAAAGTTCAGGAAGGAAGGGCATACATTATTGACAGATAATCAGTTTTATAGGAAATGCATTACAGTGAAACAGATGCAGGAGGCGTAACAGCTGATAAGACAGATAAAATGTGCATACGTAACTAATAGAGGCGGACATATGGGTGTAATTTAATAAACGTCATCATACATGATGTCACAAGTGGGTGGATCCATAAGAGAATCCTGCAATGTCAGCAGAAATATTTGGCAGAGATGCGTGCGCAGCCGCATGACGTGTGATTGACGTGCAACTAGAGGGTGAAGGGGACTTGACATTTAGCTCTACATGTGGAGACAGAAGTCTGGGGGGTCATGTCAACCTAATCCCAAATCATATCTAATATCCTATGTTTAAAGAACTGTGTTATCCAAAAGGAAAGGTCTCTAGGATAGAATCTATTCTATACTGACTGTTAGTGCGTGTACAAGCGTCTAAGTGTCTACATGAGATGCGAGAGGGTAGGAATATTCCATGGTAACAGGGGCTATGATTTACTTGCATGAGGACAGCGAGGCCTGGCCTTTTGCACGGTAGCTGGAGGAATGTTTACCTAAACTACTAGACAGGAATGTATCGGATGAGGAGCGAAGCAGATAATCTTGAAGGTGAAATACAGTTTTTGGCAGGCAACAGGCTGGATCAGGCACCGTTAGCCGCGCAGGGAGTAGGACAAAGTTCATGGATACAGATGCAGGCTCAAACTGGAGCTTTCAGAGGCAGAAGGCAGGAAAAGGCTTGATGACAGAATTCTGGGCCTACTCGCCTGAATCTGTAAAATGTGGAAAGTGAACCACATAAAGTCGGTGGCCTTTCACACTTAGGAATGGAATATCTGACCCATTCATGGCGGATCTGAAAGAGGACATGTTGACGGTGGACGCACATATATTTGCGTCTTCAAAACTGGAACTGGAGGGAACATACATGTACTTATAGCATGCACATGGAGCCGTTGGGGTCTACGATAGGGGACATAACTGATCACAAAATTCATATTTCCTCAACGGTGCAAACACCAGATAAAAGGGCGAGCGTCCCACATAAGTTACATGAAATAACACTCCGGATGGAGGAGGATAAGCCCAGACAAATAAAAGGTCTATTTTGAAGAACCTGTCATCTGGTTATGAAATCCTGTTAGCTGAACAAGATTGGCCACCAGCATTCGTTATGGAGTGCCCTAGGGGAGAAAATATAATTTTTCCAGCCTTCTCAGACCTCGTTCCTATTCATCTTAAACACACAAATGCCGGATGGGATGAGAATTTAACTCACCACGTGATCCCGTTAAAAGTTTCACCAAATGCACAAAGGCAATATACAATAAAGTAAGAAGCTAAAAAACAGGTCAGGGAGATCTTAGATCAACTTGAATATCAAGGGGTCATTGAAACATGCACCTCACCAATGAACAATCCTTTGTTTCCCGTATCAAAACCAGACAATACATATTGTCTAGTTTTAGATTACAGACAATTAAACACTTGCACTAAGACATTTGAGGTCCAGAATGCACACAGTGCCGCATTAATGAATAACATTGTGTGGGAAAAATACAAAACTACAATTGATATCTCAAATGGATTTTTCTGCCAAAATATAGTGCCTGAAAGCAGGTATTTGGCCGCATTCTCTGCGTCAGGGTCCCAGGACAATTTTGTCATCTCCCTCAGGGGTATAAGAATAGCCCTGGGGGTATTTTCAGCAAGGGTAACCGATTTACTCCAAAATTTTGATGAGGCAGCATTTTCCTATGTGGATGATATTTATCTGACGGACGTTGACTTAGAGAGACAATTGACCAGGGTGAACACCATAATTATAGGATTTGCCTCTGAGGGCTGCAAATTTAACTTTATCAAATCAAAAATCGCCCACCTTAATGTCCTGTTTTTAGGATATGAGCTATCAAGTGAAGAAAGAAGTTCTCTAAGGGGTATCACTGCTTACAAAGTCCTATTTGGAACGAGAATGTGGGTACCTGATCTTGATTGTGAAGGCGCAGTGGTGGATGAGAAACCATTTGATATCCATGATCGTTTGGCTGTTTTACAGGATCTGAATGAATCCACGACACAACAAAGTAATGTCCACATGAAACAGACCACCACTGGGGACGTCGCGGCAGTCACGGCAAGACTTGTCAGGGTCCAAAAATTCGGGGATCTGGTCAAAGAGAAAATAGCGGACAAAAGAGAATTCGGGCCATCCTAAGGACAGTCTGTACCGGTCCTAGCAGTACAAGGAACAAGAACTGTACTTTTGCCGCCTCTTGCCAGAAAAAAAGGGAAAAGATTTGTCTCAATCGACTTAATCAATCCACACTATGTGGCCAATACTAAGCAGTAGGCCTCGCGGACTCCACAGTAGCAGATGCTACAATCCAAAAAGTTCAAAGACTCATCACGTTTGAAGAGCCTCCTGTACGGAATGAAGGACTATGCAAAAATGCTATGGAACTCGTTCCTCTTGAACCCGAAGTTCAACTTCAAAATCCAACTCAACATAATAACCAGGTTGCAATTAGACCTAATACAGACGTCTACGTCAACATGCCTCAACGAGAGCAAAATGCGATTTCAACAAATCCGAATGCAATTCCAACAATTGATTGAACTGCTTCTGGCTACTTCATGAACTTTGATACCTTTTCCTTGGATCTAAGTGAACCGGAAACAACGCCAGCCCAACAAATACGCAAGCAACAAATCAAGAACTTTCTTGACTTTCTTAAAAAGAAATACCTGGTATCGCCTTGGGTAGAACTCTGGGTAATTACTGTGATACTGTTTTTTCCTTTCCTGGCTATGCTTAGTTATAACTTTTAGCATGCCTATTAATGGACGATACCTTTAACAAAGCTCTACAGCCCAAAATGTTAACTTGATCTTGAAGCTACATCAGTTGTCACATCCTGAACAAAGAGACTTGTCATCAGTGAAAATTACAGCAGTTCCTATACTGGACGGAATAGTTTGGGACAAGTTTGATTTCTATATATTCAGTCTGACAGAACTTTAAATTTTTTCTCATGTATTTAAAATTTTATTAAGGGATATCATTACCTCCAGTACATTTTCTGATGATTGGGACACTGAAACTGTTAATATCATGTTGTCTGATTTAGAAAAAAATGCTGCATTTCCGAACAAAGAAATGTTAGGAGGTACTTCAGACAATGACACTTTGTACTGTTACCAACATTATGGCCATCATTTCCTACACAAATCTATATCACCTAGAAATGGTTTTGAGTACCAAAAGTGGGAACATTGCTCTACACCATCAAAAAGTAGTTCGCAAACATTTTCACAGAAATGTTCATATTTTTCAGGGTTAAACACCACTGACTCAACCTCATATTATTATAAGGTGACACCGACATTGGCACTGAAGATTATGCTGACTAACACCAAACAGATTTACTCTGCTTCCTTTATGCCCAATTGTCTGAACAGGGTTTTGACCTATCGAAGGACACAATAGAATTAAAATCGGTCTGGGGATCTAAGGACTGACAAGTCCAGGGAACTGAAGGGCTATTTAGAGCGTGTCTCATTCCATAACAGATGATATTTCTAAATGACACTGTGCAACAGACATCCTGTCTTGGACTAGCCAAGAACAAGGACATGAACACACCTCGGTTTCCAACACCATCACCACAGATGGAGGAGTGACAAAATTCAACCTCACAGGAAGGGGTGACTGTAGATGACATTTTACAGTACAATAGATCAGACCCTAATTGGAAAGAGTGGTTGGTTTGGTGCTTAGACACGAACAGATGTCATAAACGATTCTTGGGAATTACAGAAGGGTTCAGTATTCTCAGGCCAGACCCACCCTATGTACAAAGAGAGCACCCAGGGGTAGTGAGATCCTACAGTGTTTGGAAGTTGTGCCTTGATTGGCTAGAAACCTCAACACTCACAGAAGTGAAACAACACTTATCCTTACTCTCACAAGACATGGATCTTACAGATTTTTTTTTAGGTTCTAGGAAACACCATCAGAAACGTTTCATATATGCTGGTATTTATGCTGCCTATAATGAAATTTGGAAAATATCCCAACAAGAGGCCGCAGAGAGAATATGGGAAATAGGTCGCATTAACTTAGAAAAATCGTTAGCTGTGGTAGACAATGGGTTAACAACTTTGACCTTCAGGATATATTCTTGAGGCAACATTGTGTCTACTGCAATAGACATACTAGAACAAGATTTGGCCATATTACAACACGGGCAATCTCAGTTACGTTATTAAGCTGGACGCTGCAATCTTGGTGTGCAGGCTATGTGCCTTGGCGTTTTATCAACAGTACGTCTCTGTTTTCTGAATATAATCTAACAGATAAACAGGGTGAATTGGCACAAAGGGGAGCTAAATGTGCACCATCAACAGAATGGGTAATCCATGGCCACATAACTCTACCGTTTTCAGTTTCAATATTGCCTTGAAAAAAGGCAGACAGGCAAATATGAAAAAATAGGAAAGGAAAACATTAAGGAATCCTGGGAATTACCATATAGATTTCGATGCCGGAGTGGGGATTGAGAAGTGTTTCTAAGTGGTACAAACTACAAGAACACTTTAAGCGGTTCTCTCATGTGCCAGGACATTTCACTGCATGGAGCATGTAATGGTTCGGTAGCGAATTTGTCTTGCCACATGAAAGGGACTTCAGTTGCCGAGATTATACCGGTATTCGAGCTGCTCTCGAATGGGAGTTACTTGATGCTGAAAAATCAAGGTTGCTGTAGAATGCTTCTGGGCATTGCCTATCTGGTCACTGTGAACTCCAGGGTTACTTGCGGTATGCAAGTATTGTTTCCCCCAACAAGTACAGTCAGGGAGGCTCTGTTATGGCCTTCGTTGATTTTTTTTATATACAATTTGATACTTTGAGCAGACTGAAAGCCATGCTTTTACAGCAAAGCGTACCCTTATCCTCCGCTCGAGAGACCTTTGATCTTCAAGTCACAAGGACCTCGACTGAGATACAGGCACTTATATGTACAAACTGTCCCTTTCATTTTGCAGAAATGGTGGGTCGTACCATATCTGATACGAGTGGTATTGTACACCTAGTTAAGATGACAGGGTCAGGATTTCTAAGCACCTTTCAGACAATCCTCTGAGTTATTCCACACTTTATACACTCTGTATTTAGATCATTTTTGGAGATCTACCTCTAATTCTGCTGTCAATGGCAGGAATCCTGATTGTCATTTACCTGCTACGCAATGGACGGCCCAATCACCAACGAGATGGCAAAAGCTCTCCTGGAGCGGAAATACCATGAACGGATGGTACAACATCTAGGCATACCTCGCCTACGGGAAATGAGCGCCTCTTGGTTCCTATCGTTTAGACCAGTCGAATGGGCTGCATCTTACCTGTTCTTCGATGCCTGTTTTGCGGTGAAGAACGCATGTTGGATCTCTGTCTAACACTTGCATTGGACACACCTGCGGACTTGAATACCAGGCTAGAACCCTTGGGGTCTCATCCTGGGAAATATCCCCAGCGTATTCCAATACTGATGGCTGCATTTCTCTTGAACCCACATGTGCCTTTTGCTACAACTGGATTGAGCCTGCATAAGTTGGTGCATGCACCACTTACTAAAGATATATGTTTACTATATCTAAGGGTCACTGCACTTTAAACTCTGTAAGTCACCCCTGTAGCAGGCCTTTACAATCCTGAGGGCAGGGTGCTTGGTTCTAAGTGAGAGGGTGCCCTTGCATGAGCAGGACACCCCTGCAGCCTACAGAGTCCATTCTCCTTGGTTGTCAGTGAAGCAGCCACATACTATATAGAGGGGCACTGCGTAATTGCCCGATGACCATCTCAAAAACTGTTTTCCCAGTAGCAACCTTCTAGCGCAGGACAGCACAAAATAGTTGCTCCCGACCGGAGACATATTTCTGCCCTCATGCTACTGAGTGAAGCTCGAGCAGGGGAAGGTAGAATAATAGGCATCCTGTCACAGGGAGGTGTGACCACCTACCAGACAGGATTTAGCATATTAGGGCTGGGTGGGTGCACTTGACAGCACCTGGAAGTCTGCATGAGGGGCACATTTGGTGTCCCTGTGCATAGTCCAGTTAAAACCAGTCCTGGAAGCCATGATCTGGTGCAAAACTGGACAAAGGACATGGGTTTAACCTCCCTGTTGTCCAGATCCTCCCCTGGGATGGTCCCCTGAATCTTCCCAAGATTCAGGATTGAAACTACTGCACTTCTACTGTCTGGGCACTCTGGACTTCGCTGGACTTTGTTTGGGCCTGACTTCCTCTCCCTTCCAGTCTGCTGCATCATCTGTGCCTGTGCATCATACAGAAACCTTCCAAGGCCTGTGAAGCATCAAAGACTACTAAAGTAATCTCCCTTGGAGTGAAGGAGTCACTCCCCTGCATTCATAGGCACCGCAACTAAGTTGACCAGTCTGCAGATCCTGAGCTCCTCTGGACTCCGTGGGATCTGCAACACAGGTGGTGGTTTACCGCACTCATGAGGCCTGCTCTATCCTCTCACCAAGTTTGAGGCCAGTGGTCCTCATGGGGGTTGCAATAACCAAACCCCTGAGTACCTCGCCCCCTTTGCAGTTGCAATGGCTTGTTGATGTCTTTCCAAGAAGATCTTTGGGCTCCTGGTAGCCCCAACCTCGAGCGCCACCAGTGACCCAAATCTTCAACCACACCACATCGTGTGAATCATGGCCCTCACCTTTTAGTGAGCTGTTTGAGGTCCTCCTGCGACTCCTGTGCCTTTGGCCTGTGGGTCCATTTGAGGGTCAAAATTGTTTTCCTTGGGCTTCCCTGTTTGCCAGGGGCCTGCCCTGACTCCCCTGCTTGTGGTCTCCTGGACCTTGCTGGTCCCAACTGTGCACCTTCTTGACTTCCTGTGTGTGTTGCATTTGCCAAGACTTGTTGGTGCTCCCGCCAGACACCGACCCCTCAGCACTCGACATCCTTCATGGGACAGTTTGAGTCTGGGTCCTGGTTGTCCTCAGCATGGCCTGGTCCTCGCAGCTGCAGAGTCAAGGTCACCGTGATCTTACCAGAAGCAGCCGACATTGGAGGGCATCCATCTTCCAAGTCTCCTGGTCACCCCTGAATGACATAGACACTGTCCCCTCTGCTTTCATGTACTCCAGACACTTTCTCCTCTTCCAGCAGCGGCACTTTCCTGAAGTCCTCCATTGGGTTTGACAGCGGTTTCCGACGCCACTTCACACCTATGCACCTGGCTTCTCTGGGATAGGTAACTTGGGTACCACAGTATCCACAGGTGGGGTGGCTCTCCAACCTTCTGTCTTTCATGGGGTTTCTTCAGAGTCCACTGGGAAGGGTTCTCATCTTTAAAAATCCAATTGCGACTTGCACATAGACTTGTATGGAGCACACGGTCATGTTCACACACTGCACACGCTCTCTGTGGGGCCCCTATCTACTTAACTTGGGTGGTTCTGTGGGTCCCCAGCAATTATACATCCTCTCGACATTGTCCTGACTTGAGTCGTGGTTCTTATACCACTTTCTTAGTATATGGTATGCCCCTCCCCTAGAGCCCACTGCGTATTAGTGCTATTTACTGTGATTTCTTTGCTAAGGTATTGTGTGCTTTGTGTCAATCTCCATGTGGAAGATACTATAACATACTAGATAGTGTTATATAATAAATACATATTTTTATAAATACTTTGCGTGGTTCCTTTTCTTTTAATCTATACTATAAGATTGCGTTCTGGTAAAGCAAGCTGATTTACACTCCTTCAAGACTACGCCTGAAGGCTGCTCTCAAAAGCTACCACCTGGATAGCTTTCTAAGGTTGTCTGAGACCTCTTAAATCACCAAAAGGGTTGTCTGGACTGTTGCAAGGTGCCCACTTACATTATTGAACATCATATACCAGGCCAGCTTCTCATCCAACACAAAGATACACATACACACATGCAAGGCACACATGCAAATACATAAGCACCTAACCACATGACTGCCTACACATTCAGATAGAAACACAGATATACAAAAATAAGGTAGTGCAAAAAAATAAAATGTGGATGATCAGAAATTCTATACATGTTTTAAAAAGGAACACAGACTGATGCCCACACTCACACAGAACCACACATATTTTCATAATTCAGCATGTGCTCATGGGTTCAGGCATAAATAAGCAAACAAACACATTCATGAGGTAGCATGCACCGATCAGGTGCCTCGTCTTAAAAAAATATATACAATATTACGTACAATGTGGACACACATACAGAAAAATGCACACACAATTACACACACTTACATACATAAACACACGTACACAAGTGTGCATTAATCAACTGGGCACATGTCATATAAAAAAGCTATAGATAACTGAGCATTGAAACTCCCAAACATACATACACACAAATATTTGCATGCATCTTCCCAGATATTTAAATCTTCACAGACATATGCACGCATATACTGACAGAGCACATGCATTCACAAGTAAGGCTCTCAAATTAGGTTAATGTCCCTCAAAAAAAAAAGAGATGTTGGCCAAAATGAATGCACACACACACACCCACACACGCACACACACACACACACACACACACACACACGCACACACGCACACACACGCACACACACACACACACACACACTCTGAAACTTTTTAATAACTATGCAGAAGGTCATGAGCTTTGCATAGAAATACACAAAATAACATACACACAAAAATTACAATCAAACATTTAACTGACAGGTATGGTTCAGAAGGCATAAGGTAAAGGAATTGAAAATGTGATATTTCCTCACTATCAGTGTTACTGCTAGTGGGTCACAAGCAATGGGTGATGATAATACGATCACACCCATGTACTCATCCTGGGACCCACCACTCAGCCTGGGATGACTTCTGGTGGCCCGCTGAACTAGGAACACTCCCACCCCTATGGATCATGTATGCAAACTCAGCATCATACTGGACTCCTCGATCTTAATGAACCACCAAATCAAAGCAGTATCCTTATTCTGTTTTCACACACTCTGCCTGCTTTGAAAGACATTCAGATGGCTCCCCACAGAGTCCAGAAAGATGGTCACCCACGCTCTTATCACCAGTGGACTCACGCTCTATGCTGGTGTCATCCAGAAACGGCTCAGGACACTACAGAATATCCAGAATGCAGCAGCTGGACTGGTCCTCAACATCCCCCGTCTGCATCCACATGATACAACTCCAACAACTCCACTGGCTCACTTTCAACAAGAGAATCATCTTCAAGCTCCTTACACATTTCTACAAGTCTATCCATAATGCAGGACCAAAATATCTTTACCACTAACTCTCTTTTCACACACCTATCAGACAACTCCACTCCACCCAACTCACCCTGGCCTCCATCCCACAGATCCACAAGACCAGAACTGGATGGCTGGGACAGGAGCTCAATATACCTCATATTTTTTGAAAAGCGTGTTTGTCCTTTTAGCTGTTATACCTTCATCTTGACTTCAACACTGGAGCAGGTAACCGATTTCACTTCTCCAAATCATAATTACCCAACCTCAACAAGCCCCTTCACCACTACATAGAATTGAGTCACCTGAATTTACATGTCCCCACCCTCTCCTCCTTCACCATAAATGTTCTGTAAAAAAACATGAGAGAAACATCTCTTTTGCTGTGGGCCAATTCATGTTCATTGTAAGTGGAATATACTTATACCATGCTAGAATCAAAATGGCAGCAAAGTATCCTAACCATCTTGGGACATATTTATGAGGTGCCTTGAGTCATGCTTGTACCACACAGCGTGGTGCATGCATGACACACAGCTCCAAATCATATTTATGAAGCCATGAGAAGCCACTTTGTGTGGTTTTGAATGGCTTCATAAATATGTAGTAAAGTAATGCAGCACAAAAATCGCTGCATTGCATTACCCTACGCAAGGGAGGAGTTCCATAAGAATTGCAGGTGGATGTTCCTACACAAATCACAAGGTTTTTGAGGATACCCATATTTACCAAACCTGCTAAACCTAGAAATGCGCCCAAACGTTACGCCTCCCCAGGTGAGGCGTAACGAGGAGAAATATCTTTCTTTCTCTTAGTTTTTTTCCTAGTTCTATTTGCAGCAAATATAGGAAGAGGAAAACGCCTCTATGGATTGATTTTGTGTAGGAATGTGCCCATTTCTGCACAAAAATGGTCCTGCCTACAACACAGGCACCCTTGCAACATGGTGCAAGGGTGCGTGCATTGTCGGTAGACTGCCAAAACTGTGCCAGCACTGGGGAAAAAGGCAAGAATGCACTGCATTGGATAAATACAGTGAATTCCTGCCCTTTTCCTGTAATGTAGGGCAGCACAACAATTTAACTTGCTGCGCTGCCCTGCACCACAATTCCCATACTAGTATGAGCCTTTCCCGTACCAACTGAATTGTAGCATAATAGTTGCTCTCACTTTGCACAGATGTATAACTAAGTAACCTTGCCATTTGTACCTAGTTTGTGAAATATTTTAAATTAAATTTTTCTGTGAGGAAAGATTAAAATGTACGTAACTTGGTAGTAGCACAACAGTACTAAAGACAACAACTTTGACTGATCTGTGAAAATATAGGAAGAAGACCTAATTGCTTTTAACATTCATGTTTATTACATTTTCAGTTTAAGCACCACACAGTTTAATAATGCATGGCTGTTTTAACTGGCTTGTCAGAATATGTATGTTAAATGTCATATTATAGTTTGTATGGGTTCATTTCATTATATTTGCCCAAGACATGTAATATGAGTTGAAGGAACTATCTCTTGCAGTCATTTATTGCAAGATTGTCCTAAAATGACAGCCATGCAAACGTTATTACCTTGGCTACATATCAATATATTTTCTGTTGCTGCCTCACATTCCTCCATTGTCCCCTTATGTCTACCTCATTTATTATAGCAGCGTATTCGAAACAAGTCACTAATTTGTCTGTTTGGCAAGACAGCTGTGAAGGTTGTTCTCCTATGAAGAATTTTTGCAGAACTGCCATCACGCCAAGCAATTCATAAGGAATGCCACTTCTAATTACTATATGTTGAATTCGCTAATTTTATTTGTGAACCATGAATATAAAAATTGTGAAGATTAATCTGTGAAAATATTTCAGAATAAATGCACTATGGGGCAGCCTGAATTTGCTTTAGGACTACCATCTGCAGAGCTCCTGAAATACATCCAGTGGTGAATTGTATTTTTAAACATTGCAACAACATATGAAAATACATAATTTACAATAAGTGAAGTGCACTGAAATGTACATATGTTTCATTACTGCAAATACATAAAAAGAATATTGCATTATCTACGAGTATTTGAGAATGCAAAGAATACATTGAAAATGTAAAAAAAAAAGTCTCGACATAGAGAACTTTTACTACTACAAATACTTTACAACTAGTAAGATAACAATTGCGGAGTTAGTGACCGTACAGTTGGGGAGCAGAGACTCTTCGCATTCGCTTAATCCCCCCAAAATATCGGGGCCCATTCACAAAGTTAAATTCGGTCATAGCCATATATTTACACTCACATTCACCATATTTATACCTCCTAGGAATTCACAAAGGGATTTGTGGCAGGCATAAACTTCGGCGCCACGAGATGCTGTCTCTGGAAGATCCTACTTCTTATAAGGACAAGAGGAGAGTATAGTTCTGCTTTCTGCTGTCACAATTAGTAGTAATTAAATATAAAGTCTCTTGGACTTGCAAAAATAATATAATAAAATAGCCCAGGAAATGCTACTTGTTTACCATTAAAAGTCACACTTTGTTACTTTTACTGTGAAAGAAACTAAAAGGAATACCCTTAAAGTGGTTTCTAAGCGACAGTCTACAGCAGTGTTCTCCAATGTTGGTCCTCGATGGCAAGATCCATGCCAGATTGTTAACATATCCACATTTAGATAAATGTAATTATCTTAAAAATCTGGCATGGATCCGGCACTCCAGGAACGACATTGGCCTCTGGAACCACCCCTTCAATTGCTGCTGCTGCATCCGCTCCACTGGCGCTCTCGCTGCCGGCTCCAGCACTGGTTTTCGGTGGTGCTAGAAAAAACATTACACATTTTAGATGCCAGACACACACCCCCATTATGTTTTTCCTTTAGCAAAATACACACTACAGTTCAGTTACAGTGTATTCTTTCAAAATAGAGCATTTTGATGGTTGTCAATGTTTGAAAAGCCATGTAGTCAAGTCAACAAAAAACGTTATGTAATGGAGGGGCAGAGCTATGATGAATCTGGGTCAATGAAGCTCAATGAAGGGGTTGAATAATTGCTGAATGAAGAACATATTGTCATGGTTGGCAGATGTAATGGGGCCATCTTCATACTTCGAGCTATGCGGCACTGTCATCAACTGCTGTTATTCTATGGTAATAATACCTACACAAAATTGGGGGGTGGTCCACCATGACCATGGCCACTCTCTTGTTTTACTGTTGAGCATGAGCAAGAAAAAGAAAACCTTCTAAACAAACATGCATACAATACCTTACTTGGGCATGCAATCTTCACAGTAGAGTATTGGTACCTGACCTAAAATGGGTTTCCTGAGTCCTACAGTACCACCAATCCACAAGATATATAAGGCGAGAGATAAAGCTTCCTCACAAAGCAGAAAAAAGGAAGCTTCAGAACGGACAGACTAGAACAGACAGTTTGATGACAAGAACAGGAACTTGAAACATAGAAAATAAGTAAATAGAATAATGCTGGTATAAGAATAATTTAGAAAACAAACAAATAGAACAAAGAGGAGTTGGAAAAATATTAGGATATAGGCACAGCAAAAAGGAAAATAATTCCAAATGTGGAGCGGTAAAAGTTAGGGATTTTATAATACTAATAACAGGAGGACTCACTGGGGTCAGCAAAGTCATCTCCTGAGGCTTTTTTGGAGGCAGTGGCACCTCCAGCTCCCTTGCTGCCTCGCTGGATCATCAGGCCCACCCCTCTTATTGCCCCAGGATGTTAATGTAAGAAATTAATAAAATAAGATTAGTGGTACATTTAATAATAATCTCTGCAAAAATATATTGACAGGGAAAGGCAAACACAGCAACGTTTAACTTTTCTAAATCAGATTTCCTATAGTACTACTAGTATCGTGGACCTATTCCTAATTTCCTAAACCTAACCCGATTCCAAATTGCTTAAACTACATTTTGGAACTATTAGTAAGTTGCAACGAATGTTCTTTGCTTCTCATCTCATTCTCAATCTCTCAGTCTAAACCCCCTTTGATGGGCTAACTCAGTCAATATATTTTTGTTCAATCCATAGATGCATGCATACTATATATCACTGGGAAATTGCTTGGGGTGGAGACTGTACGAACAACAAAAAAATAAAGGCACAGAGAAGTGAGAGGATACACTAACTCAGTATTACTAACAACTACCACTATCTTAGTGAAAGGACAGAGAAGTCTCTCAATGACTTCCTAAATAAACAGCCCAAGCGAGCTCCAATTAGTAGGATTAGGTTTTGCTGCCGAGCACCTGTCTACTATATGATCTCATAATATTTGTAACATGGACTTAACTTACCTGAGTGCGAGCTGCATGCTTGCTATTGGGCAAATAATTATTAGCTTAGATAGAATATGAGAAATAAATAATTATTGCTCACGAGACCCACAAACTTCACACCCGGCAAGTCAAGCAGGTCCTGGTCCCTATCCAGGATGTTAGCCCACTGGTGTGTAAGCTGTTTTTGGGTGTGCTGGACCCCTGAGCAGCAGTGCACAGCCTGCTGCACCCTCTCCCAATGCTGCCTACACACCGGGAGGGTGTACCCACTGGCAGGCTTGCCTCCTGCTACCATGATGGAGGGGAGGTGGCGCTGCACATAAAAAACAAGTGCAGTCACCTCCACCTCTGAAAAGGTGGCTTGGGGCTGCGCCCCCTCACATCGTTGCTCACCGCAAGTTAGGTGGCTGCGGCTGGTGATGATGGTTTGGGCGGGCCCACCCACCCTGCCGCTCCCCTGCTCTGCCAGGGCGCTAAGTGGGATTAAGAGAATAATAGTATAGGAAGGAAGGAAATAAAATGAGAAAGTTAAGCAAAAAATCTAAATAGTCATGAAAAAACACAACATTATTTCAGAAAAGCATGAAATATACAAACACAAAGACACACGGTAAGATAATCAATCAAAATGAGTGGTAGATACATTTGAGAGGGGTTGGAATAAACAGATAAAGGAGGGATTCAAAAACTGGCTTCAGCACCATAACAGAGCAAAAAACAAGATGTGTAGTGCTGTTCACGGACTTCACGCATGATTTCCATCACAAGAACGCATTTCATGTTGCGTATATCGCACAAACTGGCACAGTGAGCAACTCCGCCTGCTTACGAAACTCTGGGTAGCACTGCCTCTTCGCGGAGTTTGGCCTACAGAGAATATATGCTTGCATTTAGGTATTTTGTTGTATTTTACTCCTACTTAACGCTACCTATCCTAGGAAAAAGGGGTGGAAGAATATGCCAAATCCCTGTAGGTAACTCCCCATTACCTTTGGGTAACTTCCTGTCTTGATGGAGAGCTCATGGAGGTAAACAGGAATCAGCTGTGTTGGAATTCCAACATTCAGCGACTGCGCATTGTCAGTGAAATGCCCCTCTTACTCAACAAGTCGTGATGCTGTTTATATAATAAACATATTCACTTATCAAGGAGAGAGAGAGGACTAGATAGGTAGTCCGTGTGCCCAAGTTTATTATATGTAATCAAAAGGAGGACTAGCCTATTTGTGAATGATACAGGACCCAGGACTGTATGAGGAAGGGGGAAACTGTTAAGTTTCTTTATGATGCCCTCACCCACCAACCTAGTTGGTGGCATGCTTCATCATCGGCCCACCCAGTGACATCGAATGTGTCCCGGGTGTGCTTCTACGCCTGTATTACAGCGGAGCTGGTGTTTTACTGAGTTTGCAGTGTGGGTGTCGTGAAAGTGATAATTAAAAGCTATGCAGCGGTCCCAGTTCCGAGGGGGTAATTTTAATGTCTGTGCCTCTGTTAGCCCTAAAAACAAGGCAAATGGATGTGGCGGAGTGGATATTAGGTGTGGTCTACATGTTTCAGCCAGGCCTTTCTCTAAAACTGGCTTTCCTTAGGACCAATAATTATGTTAAAGTGCGATCTATACTTTAAGTGAGTATATGATCAAAAAATGTGAAGTACACGCTAAGGTGCTATAAGTGTGGGAGGGGGATTCCCTCTCCAAGCATTACTGGACATACAACATGTATGACAAACAAAGATGCAGAGGAGAGTCTTAGTATGATAGCATAAATCACAAAAAAATACATGGTTGACGGTAGTATTGTGCATAATTGGCGTAAAAAATGCGGCAAAAGGTGTAACCGTACTGGTGGTGTGGTTTAGGTGAATTACCAAAATATGCGCTGTTACGTGTGGTGGGCTAAATGTCGTAAGCACACACACAAGTTAAAGGTGGATACACACAAAGGGTATCCTCACGCTAGTATTTTGCTGCAAATGCCCCTATGGAGATATCCGGCAGAGGTGTTGACTCTGTAATGAGAAAAGGGAGGGGCCTGTGGGCCGTTAGAAACCTGTAAAGGAAAGAGTAGCTTACCCGGTCAAAGTTGAGTTGACTCTGTTGGTCAAGATCTTTTGGAACCTGTTGTGCTGTCGTGGAACTCCGGGAGAAGTGAGCCTGGTCGCGCCAATGCTTAAGTATCATGTGCACAGGACTCAGGTGTGGCTGGTTTCCTCATGGTGGGAGTAGCGTCCCTGGAAGGAGGTACATAGAAAAGAGACTACGCACGCACGGAGTGAACGCAGTGCGCGTTGTCTGGGGAACCGGGTAATGCTAAGGCACTCTGTGATGGCGCGCGTTAAGGCGTCAGTGCGTAGTCAAGGAGATGAAGGCACGGGAAACTGAACTTACGTGAGTGTGCACATGTGCACGTGCGCATTGGCGTCGTGTATGGAGCCAGAGCACTGGAGTGCACTCTGGGACCTGAGCGTTTAGGATTGAAACATGTTGAAGCGCAGTAGAACTCACAGACAGAATGTAGATGGAAACCATAGAGTAGAGACATCAACAGATGTCTGACATAGGGCACAAAGGGGTCATGTCTACATGGGAGACCGTTCAATTTATCAGGGAGATGATGCTAGGTTTTTAGGGAGCACCATGGGATGGAATCATTCAATCCATGATGTTGGGTGGATAAACGGTAAATCCAACATTGTTCATTCGTGAGAAAAGTATTTTCGTTGTCACGTTGGTTATGATCGTATTGTTCAATCACTTTCCATGTCATGTCATTGGGGGTGTGGCAGTGTTGTAAATAGTGGTCAGTGAGTCTGCTGATGTTCTTTTTGCATCTTATGGTGCTTTGACGCTCGACCACTCTGGTTCTGACCTTTCGTTTTGTCATTCCCATGTAGCGAAGGCCACATGGGCATGTGATAAGGTAAACTACATTAGTAGAATTGCAATTTGTATGGTGTGACTGTGTCCAGACTATGCCTGGTTCCAGATTCAGTGTCTTAGAATGTTCAGTCAAGTGGCACATACTACAGTTGTTACATGGGTCCTGTGATTTTGGGGAGCCCCAATGTATTCAGAATGGTATTGATTGTTGATTTGGGCATTGTCCTGGGATGTGTGGACACTAGTTGGTCTTTAAGGTTGCTCGCACGTTTATATGCAAAATGGGGTTCCTCCCATTCTCTGGGTCTGGAATTGATGATGTGCCAGAGTTTTCCTCATACAGTCCTGAGTCCTGTATCATTCACAAATAGGCTAGTCCTCCTTTAGCTATCTAGTCCTCTCTCTCTCCTTGAAAAGTGCATATATTAGGCAGCGCACAGCTGCGAGAGCCACTCTCATACCTTTACATTCACCATGGCAGAAAACCATGGTTTAAGCTACAATGAAAACGATATCAGTGAAATCCTCGCATCCCTGACAGGCTGACATCCCTCATAGAGGTAAAAAGGAATCAGCTGGGCTGGAATTTTGACATGCAGTGACCTCGCAGTGTCAGTGAAATGATCCTCTAACTAAACAAGTTGGTGATGATGTTTATATAATAAACATGCTCCATGCTGCCATGTCGAACTCCCAGTCAGGCTGCTATTGTTTAATCTATTGTGATAGCTATGTCGCATAATGAACAATATCAAACAACAACATTTGCACAGTGAACTTTCTCCCTTGTACCGAATGTTCAAGATATTGTGACGGTGTGCCTATGAAGTGGAAATGTAAGCAATACAGTTTCAGAGAATATTATCCGGCACAGACACAGACACAGACGGAATTTTTACCAACAATCCTCATATGAAGATCAGCAAGGTATTACCTATTTCGTGGTCGGACCATACAGACATATTTTTTGAGATTCCCATAACCAGACCCCCTAAGCCGCCCAGTGTATCCTTTCCTAAAGTCAACTTCAGGGCATGGAAAAACATTAACAGCGAGAACTTTGAAAACCATCTAAAGTCTACGCTAAAGGTCTGGTCTCCATCCACTGATGAAGCCGCTTTGGAGTACACAGGCTGGCTAGCGTCGGCGTGTAATGAGGTGGTTCCTATCAAAGTCTGTACCTCAAGGAGAACAGCACCCTCTGCTCCATGGTACAACGAAAGTCTTAAACTTAAAAAAATTGAATGCAAACACCTTGAACATCTGTGGAGAAAAGACTATACTCTAGCCTCTAAAAATACCTACAGAGACTGCCTTCACAGCTACAAAAAATTGCTTACGGAAGCCAAAAAACTGTTCTATGGGGAGCAGATTAACAATGCAAAATCGTCTAGAAAAGAATTATTTAGCACTGTTCTAAAACTGACTACTCCAGTCTTGGCCAAATCAAACGGCAACCTGGAATTCTGCGAACTCCTGGCCTCTACTTTTCAAGAAAAAGTGGGTTCTATCTTTTCTTCTTTTAGCAATTCACAGGCAGAAGACTCAATAAAAGATACCGAGGACTTTCCCGCAGATTGGAAGTCACCGGTACTGATGAATCATTTTGAGATTATGAATGTTGAAGATACTATAAAACATTTGCAGGCTATTAAGTCTGGTTCTCCTTCAGATCCCTGCCATGCATATATAGCCAAACTTGTACCCAACACTATTGGAGCTGCTGTCAACTCTGTATGTAATAATATATTTAATAGTGCCTTGTTCCCTAAAGTTTGGAAACAAGCCTCTATTCTTCCCCTTCTTAAGAAGGCAAATTTGGATCCTAAAGTGCCGTATAACTATAGGCCCATCTCCCGACTTCCTCTACCTGCTAAGATAATTGAAAGAGAGATGAACAGCCAGCTGAGTGCATTCATTATAAATAATGAACTTCTTGAGTCCACTCAGTTTGGATTTCGCACTGAACACAGCACGGAACTTGCGCTAATCAAATCCACGGAAGAGATTAGAGAAACATTAGATCATGGTGGCTCGGCCATTCTGATCATGTTAGATCTGTCCGCAGCCTTCGACACTGTACACCATGATGTGTTGCTGGACCGTTTAAATAGGAAGGGGGTCACTGGTAAGGCACTTGCTCTTTTAAAATCCTTTTGTTTAGATAGACGCCAAACTGTAGATATTGGCACAGATTGCTCTAAGTCCTTTTCCCTGCCCTGCGGGGTTCCTCAGAGCTCGGCGCTTAGCCCTACGCTTTTTAATGTATATGTTTCTCCGCTGGCAGTTCTTATTTGTTCTTTTGGCTTCCAACTTACCTCTTATGCCGATGACACCCAAATAGTGATGTCTATTCAAAAAGGCAAAGAGGAGGAGGCCGGTCGGGACTGTTATAACTGTATGCAATCCATTGCCGATTGGATGACTGCAAATTACTTGAAGCTCAATGCTGGAAAACTGAGGTGATTATTTTTGGTAAACCCTCAAATCTTTGGTCACCCAGTTGGTGGCCCCAATCTCTGAGCTCACTCCCTGTTCCTACCGCAAAGGCAAAAAATCTGGGAATTGTGGTCGACTCCAGATTGTCTTTTGCTGACCAAATAAGTAAGGTGGTATCATCCTGTTTTTTATTTCTCAGGATCATGAGGAAAATCAAACGTTTCCTGTCGGATGACTGTCTTAGAACAGCAGTAACGGCATTGGTCATGTCCCGCCTAGATTACTGCAATGCTTTATACATTAATATACACAAAAGGCAACTTAGCCGATTACAGACGGCACAAAATGCTGCTGCCAGACTTCTGGGCATCCCTAAGTTTGTATCTATAAAAAAGGGACTCAGTGACCTTCACTGGTTACCTATAAGACAGCGGATTGAGTTCAAGGCTCTTTGTATTGTTTTTAAAACTCTGGAAGGAGGCGGGCCTGATTTCATGAGAAAACACATACACTGGTATACCCCTTCCAGGGTACTTCGCTCAACCACAGCAAGACAGGTACAAGTTCACCGAATTAAAACAGCTAGCTGGGGAGGCAGAAGCTTTTTCCACTGCGCTGCTAAGCTTTGGAATAATCTCCCCTCACAGCTGAGAGAGGCCTCTGGCCTGCTTGAGTTTAGGGGGGGTCTCAAGACCTGGCTTTTTATCTAGCACTCCCATTCATGAATCACAATGTTGAAAAACGTTGTTTAGCTGGGAGTTGGAATGGTCGAGATCACGAAGACACCACAGGACCTGACTGACTGCTGGTGCTCCCTGGGGAATCAGCTGTGTAATGCATGCGGTTCATTGTTTTCATACAGCGCTGATTGACAACTTTCAGATATTTTTTAATATTAAATTAACCGCTCGTGTGCTGAGACTCTGTGCTGATCGGAGGAGGACTGTCCCCTGCCGGAATACCTAAACCAGCGGGAAGGCTGGGACTGCGCTGGACGCTGTGGGGGCTTGACTGCCGGGACTGCGAGGACCAGGGTTCCTTGTGCGGACTTCATTGAGCACACCTGGTTGCTCTCCTCGGCCCCGCCTCCCTCCACAACAAAACGACTCGCGGCCCCCGCTTCGCGGGAGCCGCTCGTGTGCTGAGACTCTGTGCTGATCGGAGGAGGACTGTCCCCTGCCGGAATACCTAAACCAGCGGGAAGGCTGGGACTGCGCTGGACGCTGTGGGGGCTTGACTGCTGGGACTGCGAGGACCAGGGTTCCTTGTGCGGACTTCATTGAGCACACCTGGTTGCTCTTCTCGGCCCCGCCTCCTCACGGTAACGCCTATTGCTATATGAACATCCGCCCACACGCGCTAGCGGGACGCGTGCGGGGCGCACCCCGGGGCAAAGCCCGGGCTAAGGGCGGGCCCTCTTAGGCCCTCAGAGGCCGCAAGAGGCCGGGTAGGGCCTATTCCCCAACGCCCCCATTGTGTTGTACTGATCTGTGCTTGTGCGCTGCTGCTATGGCTCAGAGTGTGGCCAATGTTATCGGGGAAAAGTCGGGGGGGTCCTCAATTGGTACAATCGACAGCTATTTTATAAGGGTCCCCACTGAACTAGACAGGGAGTCAATCTTGGAAGAGCGAAGGTTGGAGCGTCGTCGCTCGGTCGAAAGTCTGAGAAATCGGCCTCTTACAGATCTGATTTCTCAGACTCTCCTCCCGAGTGGCGACAGCCATAATGATATCGATGACCTTACACCTTCTGCGAGCGTCCCTTTTCTGCTACGAGACTCTACATGTACTCCTACCCCGCTAACTGACCAGATTGGCAGCCACCACATGCCTCCTAGCCCTAGTATAATAACTGCTAATCTAACTAGTCCTAGTACCAATAGGAGTAAATCTGTCCGTCACAAGGTGATTAAAACAATCCCGCCTAAGGCTCATGGCCCCCCTCCAGGTAAAAGAAGGCGAAAAGGGGGCGAATACCAAAAATGTAAGACTAGTTATAAAGATTTTGGTAGGCATGCCAAATTGGACATTAGACCACACCAGGCGCCTACTGCTGTTTCAGCTAATTTTCCCAAATCCACTCTCCTAGACAAGGAAGTTAGTACTACTGTACCTGCCGCCCCTTCTGTTGATTTGGGATTGAAAATAGCCCCTACCTCTCCTCTACTAGACAGTATAGAACATCTATTTAGGTCCCTTGTTTCTCCAATCATAGAGGAGCTTAAGAGGGTGGAGAAACGTCTCGAAACCATTGAGTGTGCTATTAGGAGCAAGGACGCTGCAATAAGGGATGTTGCGAACACGGTAATACCCTCTCTACACCTCGGTGCACAATCGAATAGTCAAACCCCCAAAGCTGCATCAGTACCTTTTAATCTAGGAGAACCCCCTTCAACAGAGGCTACCTCCTCCTAAGGTGGCAAACAAACCGGCAGCTACATCTGATAATGAATCGAAGAGAGGAACGGATAACGTATTTGCAAATAAACAGCAGGAGGGGGTGGGGAGCTCCAGATATAAAAGGATGCCATTGAACAAAGGTCCAATGGTTGAACTCCCCCCTGAAGCCGTGCCTTATGTGGTTGTTTTGACTGGGGTTCCCTCATTGACAGATCATAAAAGGGAAGGGTTCGTCCAACTAAAAAATAAAATCATGCACTGGCTTAATATTTTTAGACCTATTAAAAGTAATATTAATGGAGAAATAGTGCATGTCAGACGACTCTCATGGCTGGGTGGTAGGAGCAAAGATCTTGAGGGTGATGTAGTTGTAGTGAACTTTAGAGACCCTCGAGTGGTGGACCATATTTTAAATTGGCCCTCGGGCAATGGAATGAATTCCATCATACCCCGTGCACTTACGTACTTCTATCCAAGATCACTGGTCTTCCCTACATCTTATGCAAGAGGCCAAGGACCTATTTACCAGAACTACCTAGCTCCTCTTGATATGGGATGCCCTGCACAGATTCAACATCCAGTATCTGTTGCCGATCCCTTTGGGTGGAATATTGTTCCCCCCAGGCACAATCTAAACATCATAAGGGGAATGGAGCATCTAAGACCATTTACACCGCTGGAGACTGTAAATAGGTTCGATGTGTTAACAGACATGGAAGGGTGCGACTGAAGTTTACAGCAGTCGAGGGGTTTGAGGACTCTCCAGGATGGGGGCGTGATCAGTGGGAAGCCACTATGCTCTGATCCTCCCAGCAAACAAGTAGCTGGTCTTGTTCCCCCTTTTGAACGAGACACCTCCATTGTTCATGATGATGTTGACGCCAAGAGAGATCATGGTGAAAAATTGGTGATGTCTGTTGAGGGCCCAGCTTCCCTGGAAGCAGAAGTCAACTACGTTAATTCTAATGGTCCTATGCGGGATGCTTGTACTGAACCCTTAGCTCTGAGGGGTGTTACTGAGACACAACCAATTCTTACAGCCCCCCCACCCGCCCATCTTAATTATGAAGAGTCTGTTCCAAATATCGATAACCAGTTTAAAGTTCTTAGCTGGAATATTGCGGGTCTTGCTACTAACATTGGCAATTCAGAATGGTGCTCCTTTATTGATCCCTTTGGAATTTGTCTCTTTCAGGAAACCTGGTCAACTGAACCCATCCATCGATTAGGTTATACAACTTATATGCTTCCTGCTGTAAAGGGACATCGAGGGAGGCCTTCGGGGGGCTTGTGTGTCTGGGTAGGCACTCATCTTGGTTTTAATATCAAGAGGGTTGATATAATAAGCTCCGATATACTGTGCATTCTTTTGTTACATAAAAAGATTCCTAAGATTGCACTTATTAATATCTATTCGCGAAGTACTCAAGGAGGTGGTTGTTCTACCACTATAGATTCCCTGTCACAACTTCTGGAATCATTCCATGACGAGGTAGCGTTGATGATTGGCGGGGATTTTAATTGTCACTTTGAGCCTTTGTCCGGAGTGACTTCACTGACAAATGTAGAAGATGAGGCTAGACTTATACCTCCCCTTAATATGTATCCAGCTAAAAACTGGACTCCGAAGGCCCTTCAGCTAACTTCCCTTACTTATGCTTTCTCTATGAGAGCATGTAATGGTCGATTTGGCGGTGATACCCCAGGACAACCAACTTATAGGGGAATGGGACATGAATCTGTGATCGACTACGTTTTGGCGAGCCTAGATTTATGGCCCAATATCCTGGATTTTAAAGTAATTAGACGCACAGAGAGTGACCATAACCCCCTGACAGTTGCTTTAAACTTTTATTTATTGAACTCAGGGCTAGATACAGCTATTCCTCCAGTGGGTAGTTTAAGAATTATACAAGGGGGGAAGAGGATTCGCTGGCAAACCATAAAACAGTCCGAAACAGCAATAGCCAGCTTGTACTCCGATATTCTCCCCCTACTTGATAGGGTGTTTAAGGGTGAGACTAATAGCAGTGCAGATGATGAAATCCTAGATATGGACAAAATTCATAAAGATCTAGTAGCTATATTGGGCGGTTCCTTTTACACCCCAGGTCCGCCCAATACAAAGATGTCAGGCAAGTCTAATTCTTGGTTTACCAAGAAATGTAGGGTAGCCAAACAGGAACTACTTCAGGCCATTAGAGGAGGTAACCCTCTACTTATCAGGGAAGCCAGGCGAGTTTATAAAAAGCTAATTTCTGCAGCTAAGTCTGAGTGGGAAGAGCAAAGATGGGTCGCAATGAGGCAAGCCCTCGTGGCAAAGGACCCAAGAACATTCTGGAATCTTGTCCACTCTGGAAGCCCTGAGGGCAACACCATGATTGATCCAAATGTTTCCGAGGATGCTTGGGCTTCCCATTTCGAAAAACTATATTCGATTAACACTAGTAGGTGCATCGATCCCCCAGCCACCATAATGTCAAAGGATCCTTCCTGGCTGGCACCCCCCTGGACCCTATCAGAAGTGGACTTGGCTTTGGACCTGCTTCAAGCTAATAAAGCTCCGGGGTTGGATCGTATTCCTGGGGACCTTTGCAAATACGAACCAAAGGTTTGGGCCCCTTATTTCCAAATTCTCTTCAATTCCATCCTACAAGGCTCACCGATTCCATCTACCTGGACGGGCGCGGAAATTATCCCTATTTACAAAAAGGGATCCCCCCTTGATCCAGGTAATTATAGGCCTATAAGCCTAATAGATGTGAGCCAAAAAATCTACTCTAGGCTTCTTCTCCAACGCCTACAGAGTTGGATAGAAGAGAATAATATACTAACCCCACTTCAAGCTGGATTCAGGGCCAAAACGTCCACTATGGACCAACTATTTAGGCTCCAGTTGCTCCATTGGAAACATGTTATTCTGGTCGGGGGTAGCCTATATATGACCTTTGTGGATTTGAAATCCACCTTTGATATGGTGGATCGTAACCAGCTATGGCACCTACTGCTGGATATGGGAGTCCCGCCTTATTTATGTCATCAATTGAAGATTCTCCATGACGGGACCTATGCTAGAGTCCGCTACGGAAAAGTTGGAAATCTGACTGGCCCATTTCCTGTTGCTAAGGGAGTTCGACAAGGCTGTGTACTTGCCCCAACCTTGTTTTCCCTCTTCCTCAATGGCCTTATTGCCGATCTCTTAGATGCTATTGACATTGATGCACCGAAATTGGCCTCCAGAAAATTCCCTGCCCTTATGTTTGCTGACGACACCCTGCTGCTGTCCAAATCCCCGATGGGCATGCAGAGGGTGTTGGATCAGTTCACAAGCTTTTGCAAACAAAGGAATTTGGTGGTCAATATTGGCAAAACAAAGTATATGGCCTTCAATGTAAAATCCTCTAATTACCCACATCCTAAAATGGGAGGAGTCGCTTTGGATCGGGTTTCTATCTCTGAGTATTTAGGCTTGACCCTAAATGACAAGATGGGTTGGTCCCCACAAATTTCTAAAGCCAATTTAAAACTCAACCAGGCGGTGGGGGGCATCCTTAAAGTTCATAAGAACGGATGTATGACGTTACAACGCACACTTTTACAACGCATGCACTTACAACGCATTTTTTACAACGCATAATCCATTACAACGCATGGCATTACAACGCATGACACTACAACGCATTTTTAAAAAATACCTTTACAACGCATTGCCATTACAACGCATACTACCTTTACAACGCGTACCATTACAACGCATTATATTAAATTACATTTAAGGTAAGTATTAGATAGTATAGGGGTAAAAATTACTATTATAACTCCAGGGGGTGCAACAGTAGGGTAAGTGTTGGATAGTATAGGGGTAAAAATTACTATTCTAACTCCAGGGGGTGCATCAGTAGGGTAAGTGTTGGATAGTATAGGGGTAAAAATTACTATTCTAACTCCAGGGGGTGCAACAGTAGGGTAAGTGTTGGATAGTGTAGGGGTAAAAATTACTATTCTAACTCCAGGGGGTGCAACAGTAGGGTAAGTGTTGGATAGTGTAGGGGTAAAAATTACTATTCTAACTCCAGGGGGTGCAACAGTAGGGTAAGTGTTGGATAGTATAGGGGTAAAAATTACTATTCTAACTCCAGGGGGTGCATCAGTAGGGTAAGTGTTGGATAGTATAGGGGTAAAAATTACTATTCTAACTCCAGGGGGTGCATCAGTAGGGTAAGTGTTGGATAGTATAGGGGTAAAAATTACTATTCTAACTCCAGGGGGTGCATCAGTAGGGTAAGTGTTGGATAGTATAGGGGTAAAAATTACTATTCTAACTCCAGGGGGTGCATCAGTAGGGTAAGTGTTGGATAGTATAGGGGTAAAAATTACTATTCTAACTCCAGGGGGTGCATCAGTAGGGTAAGTGTTGGATAGTATAGGGGTAAAAATTACTATTCTAACTCCAGGGGGTGCAACAGTAGAGTAAGTGTTGGATAGTGTAGTGTAATATTATGCGTTGTAATGGTATGCGTTGTAATGGTAGTATGCGTTGTAATGGAATGCGTTGTAAAGGTAGTTTTTAAAAATGCGTTGTAATGGTATGCGTTGTAATGTCATGCGTTGTAATGGATTATGCGTTGTAAAAAATGCGTTGTAAAGGTAGTGCGTTGTAAAAGTTGCGTTGTAAAGGTTGTTCCCCCATAAGAACTGTTGCTTAAAAATTATAAGTGCCCCTCTAGAAATTTACTGTGTCCAATCTAGATCCTCTACACTGTACGGGGCTGAGCTATGGGGTTCTAGTAGCACAAATGATCTGACTATTACTGAAAATCATTTTTTGCGGAAACTATTATCACTCCCAATCAATACTCCGCTTATGCCATTGCGGTTGGATCTTAATATCCGTCCTATTTCTGAGGTCATTGCCATACGTCCGGTGATGTATTAGAAAAGGCTTTGGAGCACACCAGAGTTGGCATGTTACAGAGACTAATTGAAGGTAATCTTGGGTTTACTTGGGGCCGATAAGATTCCCTGGCTCCAGTATGTTAGGCAGTCACTATCCAACATTGGCCTTGCCCATCTCTGGACTAATCCAGAGAATTGTTTAGGCATTTCCAAAAAAAGTCTTGCCCTAACACTCAAAGACTACTTTCTCATTAAAGCTTACCGTCTAGTTAGGCCTTCTAGCCTGACTGATCAGTTCTTGGACGTTAAGTGTAATTACGCCTTTGTATCTGACCTCGACGTTATCCAGCCCACACTAGCAAAGAAGCTGTTCCTACAGTTCAGATATGGGACCCTTCCTTTATATTCATTTACTGATAAATGGGTGGGTGTCCTTGAGCACAATTGTCCGGGGTGCACATCTGAACAGGAAACTATGATTCATGTTATGCTTTTTTGCCCAGCATACGCTAGAATTCGAAAGAAATGGATTATTCAGCTTTGCTTGAATCTGGGTATTAGGAGCTACCTTGACTTTTTCAGGGTCTTGCGAAGTGACCTAAATCCACTTGTCGTGGTAACAGTTTCCAGGTTTCTACTTGCAATGTGGCTAATCCGTAGGAAACTGATATGTAACAATACAGATTGATCGATTGCTATAAATTCAATGGGGGGTTTTATTTGTTGATAAAATAGTTAGTCACCTTTATTTCTATTATGGGTATTGTACTGATTGAATATATTGCTATGAATTGTTTTATTTATGTACTTTTATGATTTTAAACAATCGAAATAAAGGTTTTTGAATTGAATTGAATCACAATTCTGTATTTATTTATGATTTCACCCTCTGGATCAGCAGGCAATGCACCTTTTAGCGCCAGGACACCTAACGGTAGCAGTGCGCTATACAAATCCCATTAACATAACATAACATAACACACAAGCCAATGTATGTCAAATATCATTTTATTTATGGAGAGAAGGCAATTTAACAATGTGAGCATGTAAAATGTTGTTTCAATCTGGGCCTAAAGTAACCACATGACATCCACACCTTGGATGTGAGACGACTAAAAAGCATCCTAAACAAAATGGAAAAGCACAAAACCCTGAAATTATAAAAAAGCATTGTGCCCTGTGGAAGGTAAAAGCATTCAGAAAGGCAAGTTTTGAAAAGCAAACTTAAAAGGCAAGTTCAAATGAGTGCAATTTATAAACAATTTAGGATGTTAAAAACATGACCGAATTAAAAATTCCCACAACTCGATGTTGCCAGATTGTTTGTGCTCCTAGAAGTAGACAAAACATTGCCGTTCCCAGCAACTGCAGATGATGTTCCCAGAGGTACCATTCATTAGGTCCATAGAAAAGATATGTCCCACTCCATCCCCCTTAGCATTCACCAAGAGAGGAATATCCAGCGCTTTATTTGGAGAAGGAGTGCCAGGATTCAAATCACTAGGAGCCAATGCATCCCTGGAAAGCTCATAGCTCAAAGCTTTAGGAGCAATGGCAAGTGCAAAATGCAGTGGTACAAGTAAGCTGTTAAGGGTCCCACCAGTAAGTCAATATCCAGGGGTTGAACTAGTTGTGTTCCCAAACATATATTCAGTGTAGCCAGATAGGCAAAAAGACAAGACTCAGTGGTCATTAGGTTGTTGAAGCAAGGGTACGTTGAAGCACTGTATAATGCGTTCACAAAACTGGAGCACTTGTGGTATTGCTGTACCCATTTCACCTCGTGAATGGACATCTATTGCGGAGCAGAAAAACTAAAAGCACAGTACTGACAACTAGGGATAGGGCAAGCGGTAAGCCTCCAAAAATGCGTCAACCACAGAGTGTATAAACGATGGAATATCCCTGAAGACTGTCTGCAAGGTGTCAACCAACCCATAGCGAATTGACTTAATAAGTGCACTGGTCTTGCTGAACTAGATATGTTAAAAATATGGTGCACAAGCTCGCAAAAATGGTGTGGGAAATAAGAGCAGAGTAGTGACTGTGTCTCGGAAGAGAACCTTGCACCTTGAAGATCAAATGTCTCCCTCGCAGATGTTAAGGCCACATCCTTCTGGAACAATAAGGCACACAAGCTTTATCGAAGGCCAAAGCGTTACATCCCTAATTATACAAGCAGCTTGAAACAGGTTGAAACAGTACTTCCCCATAAAAAGTCACAACCACAGAAACAGTTATCAGATAGGCAATTCCTGGTTTCATACTACAGCAGCCCTGATCTTTCAACATCAAATAACTCCCATTCGAGAGTAACCTGAAAGCCAGACAGATTACTGTAGCTAGAGAACCCTTAACATAACATGAAAAGTTTGTCCATGATGCATTGAATGCACCATGAAGTGAAACTTCCCTAGAGACTAAGGAATGTCCTAAGTTACTCTAGCAGTCGGACCCACTGAGAAAAACCTCTGTCTCTCTATTTATACAGTGGTATTTGAAAGGTAACATCCATGACTCATGTACATAGCCTTCTCCTAGAGCTCCATATCTGTGCACTTGATAGTGTTGTAAGCTGTATCGGAAGTGAAAGGTCAAAAATGGTAGATAAAAAAAGTTGTGGATTATCTAATCTACTTAAAGTACTTCTGCCACAGTGAATGGTAGTTTCTTCAACTTCTCTATGTTTAACATTGAGTATGTCACGTCCTTCTTTGACATGATGGTTTGTTGTTTCGTGAGATTATGAGGTAAAAACAAACTAGTGGCATTAAGTAATTTCCATGGTACGCAACCAGCACAAGGTGTCTGAAAAGTCCAGCTTAGTAACAGAATATATCTAAGCTTTACTGCCTATGCTGTAAAGAAGACATGTCACTCTGTATGATGTCTATTGCACAATATTACACAGAGAGTATATCCTGGTGGACTAGGTAAGCATGTCATTATCAACTTCTGCCAGTGCCCTTCTTAAATTTCCCCCTGTTAGTTTTGAGTAGTCTCTCAGTAGACTCCTGTTGTGAAAGCTTCCACATTTTATTGTATATTGAATACAGGATGTACTTGGGATGTCGTTTTTGAGGACCTAATTAAAATTCCTGTAGTTTTGTGGCATCTGAAAGAAGGGACAATTGTTGTTTCACCGGAGATGATGTTGAGGTGTTTAGCCAATCTAGATAAAACTTCCCAACACTGCAAGTTGTTACCATTCCCCAAGTGTTCTGCCTGCGTGTAATGTGGGTCAAGTCTACTGAACTTAAACCCTTTGATATGGCCCAAAAAACATGCCTGACATCTGTTTGTCTCTAACAGCCACACCTACCATCCCTTTTTATTGGTATGTGATGAATTGTATGTTCCATTGCGAAGCATGGTGTCTAATATTTCCTCTGTTTATTTTGTGAACTGTTGCCAGTTTACAAAACATGCAAATTTGGGAATGTTTGGTGTGTTTAAATCTTTTATCTTAGGCAGGTCAAGACAGGATGTTTGCTGCACAGTCTTGTTTAGGTGTATTAATTGATGTGGTATAAGGCATGCTTTGAATAATGTCTTGTTCCCCTGAACCTGCCAATCCTTCATTCCCCCAATGGATTTTAAATCAACCATGTCCCTCCGAAAGCCAAACACTTGTGTGGACAACTGAGAAAGAAAAGATGCCAAATAAATCATGTTGGTATCAGTGAGAATATTTTTCTTAGCTTGTGATTGTGTGAGCTTATAATATTAAGACCCCAGGTCAGTTGAATTGTGATGTGAAAAATATGCAAACATTTGTTCAAAGGCTTATTGAACTACGATGTGGTGGTGTATGGCAGTGTTTCCATTGTGTAAAATTAAATAGATGTTGTGCTTGCTTTATGCCGCAAATGGTGACCATAATGTTGTAAACAGGGAATTTCTTCATAATTAATTAGTTGTTCCATCATACATTTCTTTCAAATTAAAAACAGTTCAATGTTCTAGATCATCTAGCATTTCATGCATTATATCGATGTCCCAACCATCACAGATAGTACTACGGGTGATAATGTCATTCACAGAAATGGGAAATGGATATGGCATTTGCAACATTTCAGTTGGTTTAAATATATCATACAATACCTTATCCCAAACATTTGGATCAGGAACCAGAACAGCAGAAATGTTCACCAGGGAAAGGTCTCTTTGCACTTTGTGTGATGAAGAGTGGAGCATTAAAACCAAGTGTATCAGTTCAACAGCAGAATGTTCTGGGAGATAGGGTCCATTCAAAAGCAGGAAAAAGACTGTCACAAAACCAACCCACAGGAAGAGGAAAAGTAATGAAGTTATAGTCCAAAGGTATTTCCATGAACGAACGAAGTACATCTTTTTCAGCCAATTGTAGAATTTATGCAATCTACCTCCGAGAGGTGGAGGTGGAGGTGAAGGCGGATCAGCTGAATCTGAAGGGAAGTTATCAAAGTTGATGAAGTAGTCTGAGGCTGTTCAATCTACTTTGGCAATTCTTTGAGGATGTGTAGAACTGGGAGTTGACTCGAATTGTGGTATGTTGATATAGACACCTTCTATGTTAGGTTTCAGAATCAAAATCTGTGTTTCCGTACAAGATGATTGTATGGTTGTTGTTGATGCTGGTACAAGTAATATTGTATTTCTAGCTCTCCTCAACCTGGGAAAAGAAGCTTCATCACTTATCAAAGTTTCCAATGGGACTTCCTGTAGGGTAGTGGGAGGAGACAGGTAACTACTTAGGAGCCTTCTTGGCCTACTGTGCAGAACCAGACACATGTGGTTTGATGTGATCTATCAACACAAATCATTTGTTTTTGCAATCGCCAGGGGGCAGTGAAAGAATAGTTCTGGTACCATCAACTGCCAAGACAGGTACAGGCACTCCATATCATGGCCTTGTTGTGAATGAGCTACTTTTGTGGTCTGACACCCTATGATGACCCTCAACCACCACCATTTTGAATTGACTTAAGTGTGTTATGTCACCTTAGGCTTAATGTAGGATGGGTTTGCATATGCCTGCTTTTCTTCTGTCTTTTAGTGGAATAGTCTTTCCGAGAATAGAAGGTATGGGATGTTGAGGTGCAGTCTTGTGGGTGGTGGTGCACACATGTGCTCAATGTTGTATACTGAGGGATTAAGTGTATAATGTTATTTGGGTTAGGTGAATGATGACTTTGACCTATTGGCTTTGACGTGGTCTAATGTCATTCTGCCTTCTGACTTTACCTTGCTTCAAACTTTTCTGTGTGCACAGTGGTGCTTGTAAGTTGTGTGGATGAGAATTATAGGTGCCTTTGACATGGTTTCATGTCATCCTTGTTTTTCTGATTCCATCTTGCTTTGGGCCTTTGTGTGCATGGCTTACATAACTCCATTTTCATGCTGAAGCCATTTTCTGTGCCTGCACGAAGAAGAGGGCATGTTTTGCTTTCCTCCTGTTTTTACTGACTAGAGAGAACTGGTTCTTATCAGAGGAATGTACATGGTTTGACTCGTAGCCATAGCAAGGGCCTGATCAACCATTGCTGTGACCTTGGAGCAAGCAGGTACGGGCTCTCATGAGAACTAGGGGGCGGAGCTTGCTAGAAGCTTCACTGTGTTTTGAATGTGTATTAAAAAGGGGAGCCAACACTGGCCTGGTAGAAGTTCATCCGTGGAGCAGACGTGCTGTCACGGAAGAGTGGAGGCTGGTCTCACCTCTGAGCTTTCGCCCGGTTCAAGCAATGGACTCCACTTGAACAAAGTGGGGTGAAATGATGGAGCATTACGTGAGGTGTCTCTGCTACTAACTGTCTCTTGATTCTTTACTGATTCTCTCCTTTCCTTCTTATTTCTGATTCTTATATACATACATATACATTTCTACATATATATATATATATATATATATATTTGCATTGATTGTGTTTCAATCATACTATTGATGTGTTAGAGTCTGCTATGTTAGGTGCATTTGGCTTACTGTGTGGTGCTATTTACTAATAAATACATCCCAGATATACCAATTCGTCTTTTCCTTGTAGCAGGAGGTGTGGACTCTTCTTGGCCAAGCATTCTGTTGTAGAAGGATGAGTGAATTCCCTTCTAGCAGGTAATTGTGTTATTGGAAGTTGGTCTAATCCTGGCAAGTGATGTGCAAAGTCTGTGTACATATTGTTTTCTTGCCTTGCCTTTGGGGGAGTGTTGAAAGTTTGCCCACCATAGGAAGTGCTGTGTATATGTTATATTCCATAAGTTTGGAACTGATATTCTCTCCCTGGGAAAGTGACGGTACATTCCTTGGTCCAGGGGAGATCTAAATGTATCATTACAGGCCTGTATTCCACAATCTTCTCCCAGACAAGATCATCAATCTTTGGAATCCATCCAGGAGTTACTGGGGCTTCCTTCATTTCTCCAGTGGTGGTACGTTTTACTTAGACATTACTCTGTGCATACCAGAAGTTTTTTAGTTCCTGTAAAATTTCCAAATGTTCATTGATGTCAAAAGGAGTTTTTGCCACCACTGTGCTGGGACACTCGAGGTCTGGAACCCACATCTTAACCCCCAACAGGATCTCATAGGTTGTCCGACCACCCAGGGATTTTCTAAGCAAATTGTTAAGGGCTCTCTGAACTTCATAAAGGTGGTGAACCCAACTGCAAACTGAACCTAATACCACAGCTAATAAAAACTGCTTTCTCCCCTCTACCACGTTTCCCTCAGGATGATAGGGGGAGAAATACTGCACAGTCACACCCATGGTGTATCTGTAAGCCATAGAGACAAACACCAGACGCTTGTCTGAATGGAATGTGGCTACTGCGCATGCCCAGATAAAAACTTGCAGATCTTTTATAACAGTTTGGGCATCAGCCCAGCACTGTGGCCAAACCCATAGGAATCAAGAGCAGGAATTCACTGCAAACAAGATGTATTTGTAAGCCTCATCCACTTGTAAGGGACTACAGTGGTCCCGGTAAACATAAGCAAGAGACTTATCGGAGATCAATAGAGAGGTCTGTGGTGGGCTTGCTACTGGAACCCTTCATCTGCTGGCAGATGTCACATTTAGGGACAAAGTCCTTAGCCTGTTTGTATAGGCCTCACCACCAATAGCGTTGCTGAAATAATGACATTGTAACTGCAAGCCCTGCATGTGCAGATCCTAGGCCCTCATGTGCTGCTATTATTAAAGCAAACCTTTGATCTGAATTTGATATTACGCTATCCCCTACTCCAGAAATATGAGCAAATGGAATGTTTTGCACACTTAGCTGGCAGTCTTTTGTTGGAAAACTGTAACAGTTTGCACTGTTGCTTTTGCTGCTTAATCAGCATGCAGTTCCCTGCAAAGTGGATTTCTACACACTGATGACTCAAGGTGCGAATCACATGAGTCTGTGGGATGCATGCTTTTTGCTTAGCCCCTTGTCCACAAAGCAACTTGTGCTTTATTGTGTACGCTTTGTAGTCTCTGAATCCATTCTGACTCCAGTAGTTTAGATATTCATTGTAAGACTGGACACACTAATATGAATCACACACGATAAGTCTGGGGATCCTGGGATCTGTATTCTCAAGTTCCAAAATTAGGGATTTTAGTTTGGCCAGCTGTGCACTGCAGTCACCAAGTGACTGAGGATAGGTTTCTTCGGGGTAGAACTCTCCATCCTGTATGCAACCCTTAACTGAGGCACATGCATCAGAATATTGGGGCTTGGTCCCTACGACAGGCTCGGCAGAACCATCAGCAGTGATCATGTAATCGCACTGCTCAAGAGACATGACTTAATTAGGCAGAGGATATTCATGTTCATATTGCAGATATGCTTGTGTTTGTAGTGATGAGTAAAATATGTAATCTGCTCATGTTGCTGTAAGAGATTTGCCCATTGGTCCATTATGGATGTGGAGTGTTTGCATTTGGAACATTAGCCTCTAAGGCTAGAACAGGAGTCACTACAATAATTTGAATTTAAAAGCATTTATTGAGCGCACTTATACCATACGGTTTCATGGCGCTTTGGATAATGCGGCGGCCGTCAGCAGAGAGAGACTAGACATTGTAGGCGCGCAGGAATAAGAAGGTTTTGAGGTCCTTCCGAAACTGTGCATAGGAGGGAGAAGTGCGAAGGGCAGCAGGAAGGGAATTCCAAAAGAGCGGGGCGAGAACAGCGAACTTTGCTCCGCCAGACTTCTGTTTCTTAAAGCGAGGAATGGCCAACAAGGCCATATGGGTGGAACGAAGTTCACGGCTTGGAAGGTAAGATTTTATAGCAGAGCTTATGAACTCAGGGGCGGTTCCCGACCTAGCCTGGAAAGTGAGGCAGCCCAGTTTAAAGAGAGCACGCTCTCTCACCGGAAGCCAATGCAGTGCTTTGAGCAATGGAGTGGCTCGATGATGTTTGGGTAGGCCGTGGATCAAGCGGGCCGCTTGATTCTGTACAAGTTGCAAACGGTGAAAAGCATAAGCAGGGGCCCCATTATAAATGATGTTGCCATAGTCGATTCGAGATAGTACCATGGCCAACACAATAATAATGTATTTCCCCATAGCCAATGAAACCTTTTGCCCCTTCCATTATACAGATCATCAGGTTTGGGGTGTTTACTCTTGTGTGTAAATGTTTGGAAGTTAATATGTCAGCTTGTACTGAACATAGTATTTGTGTGTGCTCAGTTGTCCAATGTGTGCTTGAAAAGTACAGACTAATCAAGTCATAGAATGGTGTTACCCATTCTGAGTAATCTAGAGTGTATATTCTGCCAAAATGCAAGAAACCAAATATGGAGTGTAGGTTTTTCAACATGGAAGAGATGTGGAACAGCGGCCAGGGCGACTGACTCCAGAACCAGGGGGCTCACAGTTCAATCCCTGTAGCCAGCGGGAGATCAGCCCAGCACCATTTGACTCTGGGCAATAGCTCACTTATTTTTCCCTACGACCCCCAGCGCCTTGACAATCTTGGGTAATTGTTCGCACTTTACATTTACATTTGGTGGCTGTATAAGTGCACACTTCACTAGGTGGTATGTTGCAAGACTTTTGCCTTCAGTTGATAGCTCGTATCCCAAAAACAGGACACTGATGTAGGCAATTTTTGATTTCTTGAAATTATGGGGCAGATTTAAAAACCCCCTGCGCCACCAGTACGCCACTCTTCATGACATACTGGTGGCGCAGAGGGCTCCTCCATATTTACAAGGACAGGAAAAGCCACCCTGCGTGACTTTTTCTCTCCTTGTAAATACGGCCCCTTCACACGCAGCACTTTCCGTTGAAGGGGCGCTCCATGGATGTTGCTGTGGGTGTTCCCACACAACACCCGTGGAACAAGACACATCTCCAGATTTATGAGAAATCGTGAATCTGGAGATGCGTCTGAATGCTATGCCACCCTAGAGGTAGCCTAGTGAGGTGCAACAAGGAGAAATATTTTCATTTCTCCTAGTTTTTTCCTCCTTCAATGCATGCTGCATTCTACAGAACACATTGATTTTTGTGCAGGAAGGTGCCCCTTCCTGCACAAAAACAATCTCCCCATGACGCAGGCATCCTTGCACCATGGTGCAAGGGTGCCTGCACCAACACATGGATGCAGTTTGTGTGCCAGCGCGGGGAGAAGCACAGAGATGTGACATTTTCTTGTAAATATGTTGCATCCCTGTGCATCGGAAGTGCAGCAGCATGGCGCTTGCAGTGTCACGCTGTGGCACTTCCTTGTAGATCTGCCCCTCTGTTTATAGCCCAGGTGAGCAAATCCCAAAACAATGTGATCCACTCGAGCCATGTTAGATGAAAGTTCATCGTCCATTAAGTATATGTCGTCGACAAAGGACAATGCCTGGTCATCAACAGTTTGAAAAATTTCTGTAACCCAGGCTCAGAGCAAACCTATGCTGTTCCTATACCCTAGAGGCAATAATTGACAGAACTGTTTTTGAGAACTAAGCGCACAGAATGCTGTCAAATACCTACTTTCAGGCACTAGATTTTGACAGAAAATTCCATTTGAGCTGTCTAGTGTAGTTTTGTAGTGTTTATGCACTATATATATTTTTTTTAATTATTAAGTACAACAGATAACAGTACAGATTCACGATCAGTACACTATTCAATTCTCCATTAAATTTAGCATGGGACAGATGGGTCAATTGCAATAAATAGTCCTCATCCTCAATTAGGCTGTTAATGCCTTTCATATGTCTGGATCTTCTGAGGAGGCTTGTGTTGGCAATCTGGGCGGAACACATATTTCTCCCCTGTAGGCATTCCATTTACCTTATGTTTATATGCACTTTTTTGGGCACCCCCTGGACACATAGACTGTATTCTCCATGAACATACATCAGTCCATATCTTTTTACCATTCCTTTACTTGTGGCCCCCATTTTCTTGCTATTTTTCTTTTAGCAACCACCTCTCCCAAAGACACCCATGTTCTATCTCTATTTCCCAAGTCTGTTGGTTCCCACACATTTAGCAAACACCTTTTAGGCTCTGGTTCCAAACACTCTCCCAATACTTACACCGGGCACCGGACAACAGCTCTCCAGTACCCACTGATGACCGGACATTACCATATAATATGCAGAATTATACCCTCCCAGCCACACTGTCTTCTGCAATTAGGGTCTACTCTATAACCCATCTTGACCAAGGCTGGCCCAGTGAGAAAGATTCTAGGTAGTATTTTCAGTTGTACTCATTTCAATTTTGAAGATATCGCTACCTCCTTTGGCGATCCCAATGCCTCCACCCACTCCTCCTCCTCTGACTCCGACAAGTCTTGTTCTGACTTTTCACGGAGCTGCTGGAGGGAATGCGGGAAGTTGTTAATCAGCTTTGAATAAGTTAAGGAAACTGCCTTACATGGCATATATACACCCAGGAGTCTATCCTCAAGAGGCGAGGCCTCTGGAGGGGTCGCTCCTACTGGGACCACCGCCTTCAAAGCATGACGCACCTGCAAATATTTGAATCTCTCGGTCTCTGGCAGTTCATCGTCTCGCTGTAATGTCGCAAAGGGGCTTTACATCCCCTTTTTTCCAAAGATCTCCCACCCAGGATATCCCTATAGTGTCCCATTTGTCAAAACCCTCCTATCTCCAAAGGGATCCCAGTTGTTCCGATTCCCATGCTCCTCTGTACCATATGCCACACCTGTACTGTGTGATATGTAGGGCCTGTCAGCCCACGTTCCCTGAGTCTGGAATATAGTGCCTGTGTGTGATTACTCCTGGGCAACAGCGACCTATCCATAGCATAGGCTGGATCATTCTGAGGTTGATAAATACAATGGTTAATGGCAGCTAATTGTGCTGCCCAGTAGTATTTTTTAATATTTGGCAGTCTAATTCCCCTGTTATACCAGCTTTGTACAAGTTTTGAGTATGATATCCGAGGTGGACTATTTCCCCAGAGCAACGTTTTCTGTGAACTCTCTACTGCTGCTATCTTGTTTATTTTTGCCACGCTGTGCCCATTTTGTACAGCACATATATGTGCAGCAGTGCTCAAGTGTCTGTAATCTAACACTAAGAGATTTGAATGGTCTGGTTTCATTACTAGAAACATAGGATTATTCATAGGGGAGGAACTTTATATTACACTTGGTATTCTAGTTGTGTGAGGATCTCTCAAACTTGTTTTAGCCTCATTTTAAAAGAGTTGTCTTTGTTGTTGTGGAACCTATCTCACAAGTATTATGTGATAAGGGGAACCGTCATCCCACCCCCAATGGTTGTGGTGTAATGCTGGCGTTTGTGCTAACGCCCACTCCTTGGTGTATGAATGTTTTACTGATTCTGGAATGAAGTTGGAAAAAGCAGGTAAAATTACTGTTTCTCTCTATGGGCAGTCCATGACAAACTCTGGTGGCCAATGCTTTTCGAGCATCAGAATGTCATGGCTAAATGACCAGTTCTCCCAAAAGAGAAATTTAATGTATCGTGGTATGTCCCCCTCTATTTGGCGATGCATTTCATATAAATGTTGCAAGACACTCACTCGTATAGTCGGTGTTTCTACCTGGATATAGTCACTCAACACTACTGCTGTTAGGCAATCCATCAGGATCTGGTGAACTATTGTGACTTCTGTCATGGTGTCCAGCATGATCAAAGCCCACTTTCCACTCAGTAGCTCTGTCCTCAATGTCCATGGCATTCTTGACTTTGAATCCAGCTGCATTCTTTTTTAAATGAGGCTTTGACTGTTTAGGGTTGTCTTCCTTTTTCATTATAAAGTCTGCAAAGCGTGGTGAGTACTTTGGTTTCATATACTCTTCCGATCTGCTCTCTGACCGTTCACCTCTCTCTTAGGGTTTTTCGGATGAATCCTGAAAGGAACAAGAAGAACATGTATCATTATCCTGATACCTTTCAGGTGTTTTAATGTTGTCATGGCTACGCTAATTATAGCATTTTTCAGTCGACTCCTGTTGAAGACACACACCCTGTGTTTTAGTCTTTTCTTTATTTTTCCTATTTTCCCACTTCTTCTTAGAAGATTTTGGTGCTTGCTTCAGGTTATCTCTTTCAGAATTACTCCTAATTTGTGGTTGTCTAGGTCTGGCTCCCAAATTATCCCTACCTACTGTTGCATTGGTTTCCCCATACTCATTTTGGATCTGTTTAAGCACTTCTGGCAAAACAGCTAATGAGGGTATACCATATTTTCTGGTATATACTGCAGTAAGACTGTTACAGTGTGGCAGTCTTTCACTGGGGGAGCCATCTCAATTGGCAGGCATATTGTGAGAATTCTATGTTTTTCCTGGGGTCCCATATGGGGAAACAATGCTTTAAGCTGGTTTGTTTTCTGTGCAATCCAGAACTGAATTTCCTCCCGGCTGATGGGAATTTTACCCATGACTTCATTCATTGTTCGGGAACTAATTTCAGGTGTAGCCAATTGTGGATATGCAGCTTGAGCAGTCTTCACAGGATACATTGTCATTGTTTGCATAACAAACTGTGTCAAACATCTGTATATTCTGACTAGTCCTATGTGCAATGTACTTAATTGTGGTGTTGCCAGATTTGTGATGTCTGGACATGGTGTGTAACTGGCCAAGACTGGCCAAGATACTCCCTTATTGCTAAGGGATCCTAGTCTAACTTCATCTGTAGAGTGTGGTAGGGTTCCTTCAAACCTATTTTGATGTTCTTGGTAAGTTTGTGATATTTCTAGTGCTTCATAAGGTGTGTATTTTTCCAGAATGTCAGGCACTCTATAGGTATTATAAATTCTTGTGCGTGCATCTGCTGCTGGTAATGTAACCCATTAACAGAATACCTCTGTCCTGAATGCTTCATGGACCTCTACCACAAAGGTAACATCTCCAACCTCAAGAGGTAGACCACATAGTTGGAGCAATTGAGTAACCACATGTCTGCAGTTTGCTAGTATGTTAATTGCTCTTTTGTCTTCATTAGCCATATGAATATGTATAATTCAGAGAGAGTACCACTTTGGGGTGACCCTTTTAAAAGTTCAAGCTTGAACAACCTACAGCCAATACATCGCGGTTACCTACTAAGCTGAGAATGATTTTTCCCTAACACCACGAATGCCTTCAGTATAAGAGGTGAGTAGGGTTTTTTGGGTACACAAAAGAAAACTACTCTGGTGAAACATTAAAGAAGAACTCAAGCTGAAACATTTGTGGTGCCATGTGATACGGTTTATACTTTACCAACTAAAGCTGTGCATTTGTTTGGACAACATCATTGTCATGGTTATGCAAGACTGATTCCAGGCACACCACCAGGATATATTGGCCTAAATATTGCAAGCATAGTGCACCATCTGAACCCCTAACATGGCAACATAACAAATGGATTGTGCAACCTCAGAACAATACAACCCTGCCCCCCCCTAGGAAATCATGGTAAAAGATCTTGAACTTTTTCGTTTGGATACTCATGCATGCCTAAAGAGTTATACGAGACATACTAAGCAAGGCATTTCAATATTTTATTGATGCATTGTGATTTTTGTATATAAAAAAACATGGGCTGCAATAATCAAAAGAATGAATAGAATAATGTCATTAGCATTACGACAATGGTGAAGAAAATTAATAAAACAACCGTAGTGCTATAATCGAGAAAATATGCATGCATATAAGTACTTTGTTACATTATAGTCCTAATTAGACCTACCTATTGTAGGATTTCTAGGGTGGGACAATATGCCAAATCCCTGTCCGGCAATCTAACTACCAGTGGGTATGTGTCATCAAGCTGCCTGTCTTAGTAGAGAGCTGACATCCCTCATAGAGGTAAAAATGAATCAGCTGGGCTGGAATTCTGACATGCAGTGACCTCGCAGTGTCAGTGAAATGATCCTCTAACTAAACAAGTTGGTGATGATGTTTATATAATAAACATGCTCCATGCTGCCATGTCGTACTCCCAGTCAGGCTGCTACTGTTTAATCTATTGTGATAGCTAAGTCTCCTAATGGACAATATCAAACAACAACATTTGCACAGTGAACTTTCTCCCTTGTACCGAATGTTCAAGATATTGTGACAGTGTGCCTATGAAGTGGACATTTAGGCAATGTAGTTTCAGAGAATATTATCCTGCACAGACATGTAAGCAAATGTATGTCAAATGTCATTGCGTTTAAGGAGAGAAGGCATGTAAAATGCAGTTTCTATACGGGCCTAATGGGACAATGTGACAATGCATACATTGACATACCCAGGCATACACTGATGCGTAGACTGATACACCCAGGGATACATCACAGCAGACACTGATACACACAGCCAAACTTTAATGCATTAAATAACACACTTAGGCACACACAGACACAAACACTGACACACCCGGGCATACACCAATGTAGACACTGAAACACTCAGGGATGCATCAAAGCAGACACTGACATATGCAACAAAACCTTAGCGAGGGCAACCGCTTTCTGGCGAATTGTTACATCTTCGCCATTACGAATACTAGTACTCAAATCTAACTCCGCTTGTTGAAGTACTGCAACTCTGTTTTTGAGATTCTGCTGTTCTGTTTGCCATCGATAAGACGCATTTCTCTTGGTTTCACCGCGCAAGGCAGCTTTGAAAGTGTCCCAGACTAAGCCAACCGGTGCAGGGGAACTATTGATTTCAAAGAACTCAGGGATCCAGACTAACATCCGTTCATGATATAATTTATCCAGTAGTAATTTCCTATCAAAGGTCCATGATCTTATTTGGTGAACAGGGCGGTCCCATGAAAAACTAAAAACTATAGGATTATGATCGGATATAGTCCGAGGATCGATTCGGACCTTAATGGACCCCAGAACTTCAGGAGAAGTGAAAACAAAATCAATACGAACCATCTTTTGATGGGGTATTGAATAAAAGGTGAACCCATCATAAGCTGGATAGTGAACATGCCATAAGTCTACCAACCTATGTTCAAAGAGTAGAGTGCGAAGTGCTTTATAAACCTGGGGCTTCCGCCCGACATAGGCAGTGTGCTTAATAATATCTAACCGACTAGGAATATCAATATTAAAGTCACCGCAAAAAATTAACGGGTGTGGCCAGGTGACTAATTCTACATTTAAATCCATCAGGATCTGCGGGTCATCCAAATTAGATGCATAAATGGAACATACCGAAAGCAAAGATTTGTTGACAAGTAATTCAGCAATTAACCATCTTCCTGAGTTATCTTGCTTAAGCCTTTTATCTCGCGTAACCCCAATTTTTGAAATAATAGCCACACCCCTAATAGTGGAGGCTTGTCGGGTGGAGGCCACTAAATCATAACCCAGAAATTTAAGATAATGACGGTTGCCCCAAGAGATATGAGTTTCCTGCAAGCAAATTAAGTCCACTTGCATCACCTGTAGCAACTTGTAAAAAATCCTACGCTTCTTAGAATCATTTAATCCACAAATATTCCAGGTTGCGCACGTCAGTCTACGGTTTGCCATTGGTAATAATAAAGGAGAAATATATCTAACATATAGTTTAAGAGATTATAAAATATATACCGACAACGTATCTTGAGAAATAAACAAGTCATTAACATCTTGAATGTATTTGAAATCATCCTGCCACAAATATTAATAATAAAGCCGATCACCTCTTGAACCCACCACAACACCACCCAGTACACCCCCTTCCCACCCTCCCTACCCCGTGCTGGACACAGCCAACCACCCATTTCCCCCCCCCTACCCCACTCCCCGTAGTCGGAGCACAGGACCTAGGTCTGTGTGATGGTTAAGTAAGCGTCACCCCACGCTCCGCTGGGCCTGTGGTATCACCCATATGTATGATGGATAATGAACGATCCTATTAACATTGAAAAAAAAAAAAAAAAAAAAGGACATAGCTGCTAAGTATTTCCAATTCCGTTCTTCAATGTATGAGCTGGGTGAAACTTCTGGAAAGGTTTAAGCAAGACGTTTACAACAAAGGGTAATAGCAAGTCAAATATTAAAGGTCAAGGATCGATGTGGTACATTACAAGATTCACCCAGTGGAGTGTTAAATACTTTTGTTGAGTTCAACTCAATGCTATACACCGAGGAGCCAAATATACTTGAGCACCAAAAAAACAGCTAGACCACTTTTTTAAATCCCTCGACACCCAGACGCCTTCTCCTGATCAGAATTCAATTCTTGCTGAACCTATTAGCTGGGAAGAAATCGTAGCTGCTATAAAATCTCTCTCTATTGGTAAAGCAGCGGGGCCTGACCTTATTCATCTTGAATTTTATAAGACTTTTTCACATCTATTTAAGCAGCAGATGCTGGAAGTCTTTCAACTTGCCCAGATGGGGGTTATTCCTGACTCCTGGCGGCAGTCGACTATCGTTCGTACTATTAAAAAGAAGGGTAAGGATGAACTAAATCCAGCATCTTATCGGCCCATAGCATTAATAAACACCGACAGTAAAATTTACTCAAGGGTCTTGGCGTTTCGTCTTGTGCAAATAATTTCCCCCTTAGTCTCTATCCGTCAGCACGGGTTTATCCCCGGTAGAGATACGACCGATCACATCAGGCGGGTCATCGCCCTTTTAGACTGGGCCCAGATGACAAATTCCCCCCTCGGGGTGATCCTGTTGGACGCCGAGAAGGCGTTCGACAGGGTCTCCTGGGGGTACCTATGGGCAGTCCTGCATTGGAAGGGGATAGCGCCCGAATTTATCCTGGCTTTACAAACTCTGTACATATCTCCAATAGCCAAAATCCGTATTTCAGGAACTGAATCAAGTTACTTTCCCATCCCTCGGGGTACCAGGCAAGGATGCCCCTGCTCCCCCCTCCTTTTTGCCTTATTTATTGATCCTTTTCTTTCTTTGATAGAAAAATCTCAAAATATCTCTCCAATTATAGTCCATGGTATTGAGTATAAGGCATTGGCATATGCCGATGATATAGTGGTATTAACAGACAATATCACTGTTTCTTTTCCGGCATTGGAGACTCTAGCAGCTCAATTTGGCCTAATTTCAGGCTATAAGCTAAACATCACAAAAACACAAATACTGCAAACATCGGCTATGCCAACGTCGTCTGCTCTTATTAGTACACAGGCAACATACCTTGGCATTCAGATCTCGGCTGAAGTTAATCAGATTTCTGATTTGAATTATTTACCTGTTATTGATTTGCTTCACAACAAGCTAGAACGGTTGAATCATCTTCATCTCTCTTTATTTGGGCGTTGTAACGTTCTTAAAATGCTGGTTCTCCCAAAATTCTTATATTCATTTAGATCTATTCCATTATTAATTTCTAATTTTACTTTAATAAAAGCACAAAGGATTTGCCAAAGGTTTTTATGGGCATACCGTAAGCCAAGACGAGCTGCTAAATGGACCTGTCTTCCGCAGGAACGTGGGGGCTGGTCAGTTCCGAACTTAGTTTATTATTACTGGGCAGCTATGATCCAGCAATTCGCCTTTCCACTATTAGGGAAGACTGTGGAGTTATCGCCGCATCTGGCCCCATCAATATACTCAATTGCATTAGGTGATGCCACAAAAGGGATACTAACACGTATCCTTGAGCCAAGCTATTTAAAAAAAACGAGGTTCAAGGTTGCATGGGCCCTGTTTACGATCTGGCAAAAAATCCGTCGTCTCTCTTCCATTCCTAAGCTTAATTATTACACACCACTGAATGCTTCCGGATTACTTCCAGTGATATTTCAAGATGGAGTAGTTTCCATCTGGGCCTCCAAGGCCTGAGGGATATAGGAGACCTTGCTGACTCTGGCCTGTTGGCTTCTTTTTCTTCTTTGAAATACAAATTCCAATTACAGTCTAATCATTTTTTTAAATACTTACAAATCAGAAGTTTTTTCGATAAAAAATCTTTAGAAAACCATACATTTTTTGACAAAATTTTGATATTTGAACTAGTCAAAAGGAAAGCTAAAATCGGTACATTATATCAAACTCTTCTCTCAACTCCCAGATGACTGGAAGATAATAACAAATGGGCGGTTAAATTCGGAGTACCCTCCATCGATTTAAAACTTCCATTGATGTTAGCTAGGACGGTTTTTGTCTCTGGTACTCTTCGCACTCAAAGCTACATGGCCATGTTCAATCTTTATTATACTCCAGCAAAACTTGTCAGATGGGGGACAGTCACTGAGGGCAAAAGTTCATCATGTGCAAGATGTAAATTTCCATCTGCTGATTCTCTTCATATGTTTTATGATTGCCCTGAGTTGTCACTCTTCATCAATCAAATCAAAACGTTTCTTACACAGATCACTCAATCTCCAATTAAAATCTCCGCTGAAATGGTAATTACCGGTTATCAATACTCCATGATCTCTATCAAAGGTCCATGATCTTATTTGGTGAACAGGGCGGTCCCATGAAAAACTAAAAACTATAGGATTATGATCGGATATAGTCCGAGGATCGATTCGGACCTTAATGGACCCCAGAACTTCAGGAGAAGTGAAAACAAAATCAATACGAACCATCTTTTGATGGGGTATTGAATAAAAGGTGAACCCATCATAAGCTGGATAGTGAACATGCCATAAGTCTACCAACCTATGTTCAAAGAGTAGAGTGCGAAGTGCTTTATAAACCTGGGGCTTCCGCCCGACATAGGCAGTGTGCTTAATAATATCTAACCGACTAGGAATATCAATATTAAAGTCACCGCAAAAAATTAACGGGTGTGGCCAGGTGACTAATTCTACATTTAAATCCATCAGGATCTGCGGGTCATCCAAATTAGATGCATAAATGGAACATACCGAAAGCAAAGATTTGTTGACAAGTAATTCAGCAATTAACCATCTTCCTGAGTTATCTTGCTTAAGCCTTTTATCTCGCGTAACCCCAATTTTTGAAATAATAGCCACACCCCTAATAGTGGAGGCTTGTCAGGTGGAGGCCACTAAATCATAACCCAGAAATTTAAGATAATGACGGTTGCCCCAAGAGATATGAGTTTCCTGCAAGCAAATTAAGTCCACTTGCATCACCTGTAGCAACTTGTAAAAAATCCTACGCTTCTTAGAATCATTTAATCCACAAATATTCCAGGTTGCGCACGTCAGTCTACGGTTTGCCATTGGTAATAATAAAGGAGAAATATATCTAACATATAGTTTAAGAGATTATAAAATATATACCGACAACGTATCTTGAGAAATAAACAAGTCATTAACATCTTGAATGTATTTGAAATCATCCTGCCACAAATATTAATAATAAAGCCGATCACCTCTTGAACCCACCACAACACCACCCAGTACACCCCCCTTCCCACCCTCCCTACCCCGTGCTGGACACAGCCAACCACCCATTTCCCCCCCCCTACCCCACTCCCCGTAGTCGGAGCACAGGACCTAGGTCCTTGTGATGGTTAAGTAAGCGTCACCCCACGCTCCGCTGGGCCTGTGGTATCACCCATATGTATGATGGATAATGAACGATCCTATTAACATTGAAAAAAAAAAAAAAAAAAAAGGACATAGCTGCTAAGTATTTCCAATTCCGTTCTTCAATGTATGAGCTGGGTGAAACTTCTGGAAAGGTTTAAGCAAGACGTTTACAACAAAGGGTAATAGCAAGTCAAATATTAAAGGTCAAGGATCGATGTGGTACATTACAAGATTCACCCAGTGGAGTGTTAAATACTTTTGTTGAGTTCAACTCAATGCTATACACCGAGGAGCCAAATATACTTGAGCACCAAAAAAACAGCTAGACCACTTTTTTAAATCCCTCGACACCCAGACGCCTTCTCCTGATCAGAATTCAATTCTTGCTGAACCTATTAGCTGGGAAGAAATCGTAGCTGCTATAAAATCTCTCTCTATTGGTAAAGCAGCGGGGCCTGACCTTATTCATCTTGAATTTTATAAGACTTTTTCACATCTATTTAAGCAGCAGATGCTGGAAGTCTTTCAACTTGCCCAGATGGGGGTTATTCCTGACTCCTGGCGGCAGTCGACTATCGTTCGTACTATTAAAAAGAAGGGTAAGGATGAACTAAATCCAGCATCTTATCGGCCCATAGCATTAATAAACACCGACAGTAAAATTTACTCAAGGGTCTTGGCGTTTCGTCTTGTGCAAATAATTTCCCCCTTAGTCTCTATCCGTCAGCACGGGTTTATCCCCGGTAGAGATACGACCGATCACATCAGGCGGGTCATCGCCCTTTTAGACTGGGCCCAGATGACAAATTCCCCCCTCGGGGTGATCCTGTTGGACGCCGAGAAGGCGTTCGACAGGGTCTCCTGGGGGTACCTATGGGCAGTCCTGCATTGGAAGGGGATAGCGCCCGAATTTATCCTGGCTTTACAAACTCTGTACATATCTCCAATAGCCAAAATCCGTATTTCAGGAACTGAATCAAGTTACTTTCCCATCCCTCGGGGTACCAGGCAAGGATGCCCCTGCTCCCCCCTCCTTTTTGCCTTATTTATTGATCCTTTTCTTTCTTTGATAGAAAAATCTCAAAATATCTCTCCAATTATAGTCCATGGTATTGAGTATAAGGCATTGGCATATGCCGATGATATAGTGGTATTAACAGACAATATCACTGTTTCTTTTCCGGCATTGGAGACTCTAGCAGCTCAATTTGGCCTAATTTCAGGCTATAAGCTAAACATCACAAAAACACAAATACTGCAAACATCGGCTATGCCAACGTCGTCTGCTCTTATTAGTACACAGGCAACATACCTTGGCATTCAGATCTCGGCTGAAGTTAATCAGATTTCTGATTTGAATTATTTACCTGTTATTGATTTGCTTCACAACAAGCTAGAACGGTTGAATCATCTTCATCTCTCTTTATTTGGGCGTTGTAACGTTCTTAAAATGCTGGTTCTCCCAAAATTCTTATATTCATTTAGATCTATTCCATTATTAATTTCTAATTTTACTTTAATAAAAGCACAAAGGATTTGCCAAAGGTTTTTATGGGCATACCGTAAGCCAAGACGAGCTGCTAAATGGACCTGTCTTCCGCAGGAACGTGGGGGCTGGTCAGTTCCGAACTTAGTTTATTATTACTGGGCAGCTATGATCCAGCAATTCGCCTTTCCACTATTAGGGAAGACTGTGGAGTTATCGCCGCATCTGGCCCCATCAATATACTCAATTGCATTAGGTGATGCCACAAAAGGGATACTAACACGTATCCTTGAGCCAAGCTATTTAAAAAAAACGAGGTTCAAGGTTGCATGGGCCCTGTTTACGATCTGGCAAAAAATCCGTCGTCTCTCTTCCATTCCTAAGCTTAATTATTACACACCACTGAATGCTTCCGGATTACTTCCAGTGATATTTCAAGATGGAGTAGTTTCCATCTGGGCCTCCAAGGCCTGAGGGATATAGGAGACCTTGCTGACTCTGGCCTGTTGGCTTCTTTTTCTTCTTTGAAATACAAATTCCAATTACAGTCTAATCATTTTTTTAAATACTTACAAATCAGAAGTTTTTTCGATAAAAAATCTTTAGAAAACCATACATTTTTTGACAAAATTTTGATATTTGAACTAGTCAAAAGGAAAGCTAAAATCGGTACATTATATCAAACTCTTCTCTCAACTCCCAGATGACTGGAAGATAATAACAAATGGGCGGTTAAATTCGGAGTACCCTCCATCGATTTAAAACTTCCATTGATGTTAGCTAGGACGGTTTTTGTCTCTGGTACTCTTCGCACTCAAAGCTACATGGCCATGTTCAATCTTTATTATACTCCAGAAAAACTTGTCAGATGGGGGACAGTCACTGAGGGCAAAAGTTCATCATGTGCAAGATGTAAATTTCCATCTGTTGATTCTCTTCATATGTTTTATGATTGCCCTGAGTTGTCACTCTTCATCAATCAAATCAAAACGTTTCTTACACAGATCACTCAATCTCCAATTAAAATCTCCGCTGAAATGGTAATTACCGGTTATCAATACTCCATGATCTCTGTGAGATCAAGATATGTACACTCTTTTTTGTTTATTGCAATGGCAATGTTTAGACTGTGTATTACCTCTCTCTGGATAAATCCTGAGCCCCCCACTTTTTTTCATTGGCAGGCCAGGATGTTGGCATGGTTTAACCCCTTGCATGCCCGCCCCTTTCCCCGCCCAGTGCCGCGCCTTCCATTAGCGGGCGGAGTTCATGACGAGCTGGACTCGTCATGCGCACAGCGCCACCGCAGCCCATGACGAGTCCAGCTCGTCATGGGCACTGAAGGGGTTAAATTAGAAACCGCTGTACAAAAGCTTCAGGGAAGGAGAAGACGTCTAATTGCCTCTAAGAACTGGGCCCCTTTTCAAGATTGGTTAGCAAATTAATAATGTATTCCTGCTCTTGTATTGTCACTTCATATATACTCTTATATGATTTGGTTTTCAACTTTTTTATCGACAATGCATTTCTGTCCTGTAATATTTGTATGGTATCTGTTTGTATGAATTGTATATTGGCAATCCCTCCCCCACCACCACGGGGGGTATGTTTTTCCCTTCAAAACTTAAAATAAAATAAAAAAAAATAAAAAAAGACATATGCAACAAAACACAAAATCATTCATTAAAGATCCCAGGCTTACAGTGATGCATGCATTGACACACCCAGGCATACACCAGTGCAGACACTGACACACCGAGCCAAAAATGAATGCATCCAATAACACACCCAGGTATACACTGATGTATACACTGACACACCCACTCTCACAACAATACAGTCACTGACACATCAAAAACACAGAGTTAGCTCTTTGTTTGACCAGATGGTGGTTCTAACAAGAACATTTCTTTCTAAAAGGGCCTTTTATCTCTTTTCTGATTTCTTCTTCATTTTTATTTTTTTAAGACGAATTGAACAGGATAGTAAAAAGGGTACGTGTGGGGAAATGCAAAGAAGCACTGGCTTCAGTCTTCAAAAACATTATGTGGTCACTGGGAGCAAAAAATAAACTAACCGTGATGCTTCCTCACAACATCCAATAATAGACCCACAGAAGAATTTTTTTAAGTGACAAGCATGTGCCATTTCATACAGTGAATAACCATGTCACTCAATTCTTCATAGGCAGCTGGCATTGTAATGACTGCAGCTGATGATGGTTCTCCCAAGGCTGCTGTAGAGGTCAACTATCCTGCTGTACCTGCTTTCTCCTGCATCATCTGGTTGTAGACCCTATCATGAATTGTTTTTATGTGCTCCCACATGGAACTTGTCCCATGTGAATACGTCTTTGCAGTGCTGGCTAACTGCTTGCTGCAAATATTGCATTGCACGTATTTTGCTGTTACCTTCTTTCTCCCAAAGGGTATACGAAAGTGCTTCAAGACATCACATTCTTTTGTTTGAGGTGGTGTATCTTCCTCCTCATCAGAATGGAAGATGCAGCTTCAACCATTCTGTAAAAGCAGAGCACCACTTGTTTTCAATCCACCTAGAGACTTCACTGGAGAAGTAACTGGTTTGAGTGTGGTTTCCCTGTGCATGGGTGGGGTCCTCATATATCCAACCAAAGGCAGGGACTGTGTGTGGTTTCAAGCGAATCTGGTACATATATTAGCAAATCGCAAAACTGGTAAAATGGGTCACTTTGTTGAAAAACAAATGTGAGGGGTTTAAATATACCTTCAAATATGTTCACAGTGATGTCATTAATGAAAATGGAGGGGTACACATTTGAAACAATTTATGACATTTTCGATGACTCTTCAGATTTGGACTCACAGATTCATTCCGAACAAGTGAGCAGGGTTAAAAAACAAAGAGTAGTAGTTCATCTATGTTTACAAACTCACAAAGGGACCAATTGTTTAATTACATAACAAAAACTTCATATACTTCACATTTATTACATATGTACTTTTTATGTTTTTAAATGTATAAAAAGTATATTTAATAAAAAAAGAATGTCTACAGGTAAAAAAAATAAGCCTGGGTGTTGAACTACACTCCGCTCGCAGAGCTTGCGAAGTTTAGGCAACTTCACAATTCGCGTAGAGCGGGAAGTTGCAGATTGCTACGCAATCTACCGCGTAGCGTAGTAGTTTTGCTTCCTCGCATGCTCAATATTCATTCTCGCGCGCGCGGTAACGTCTTACCGTGATTTTGCGTTCGCCAACTCGCTTTTCTGTCCGTTCGCGTGCGCCTCAAGATTTATAATATGGCCGCCCGAGCCCGCAAGAGTGTGCGAACGCGAACATGTCATTCGGGCACGCAAGCTGACTTCCGGCGGCTGTCTTGGAAAGATCGCGATCCCGAACATGCAAAAACTATAATCTGGCGAAGAATATCTCTTGAGCTTTATAAAACCTTCTCTAAAATGATCATTTTGTTCAGAAAAACTCCTCAGATTGTGATTTTCCTGTAGTCTTTTGTGTAAGGAGTCCTTTAAATTGTTTTACTCTTTTTTTCAAGTGTCCCTGAATCTCCAACTTCCTGTTCCTGTCCAGCAGGCTCCTCCCAGTGCTTTGTCCATGTGCTGTTCACTTTCATTTGGATTTGGAGCTGAAAGGATTACTTTTTGTGTCTGTCTGCTGCATCACACCATTGGATTGGATTTATTTGAGGACTTTTTGATTTGAGATTTAAAGTAAGTTGGAGAATTTGTGTGTTTGTTTTATTGGGGCTTGTTTGTACCTACATTTTTCTGGGATTTTCATTGTTTTTAAAATTTATTGTTGTGGATGGCCTGCACTTTCACTAGGGGCCTAGTTATTTTTCTCTGCAATTTCAGCCAGTAGGGAACCCATGGGTCCATGTTTCGTGGTGTCTGTTGAATTTAAACATCATGTAGGGCATGGATGGCATAGGATTGAAATGCTAAATTTGGCTGTGTTGTATTTCACTGTTTGTGTGTGTGTATGTGTGTGAAATACCTTTGTTGGATGTGTGTGCTTGATTTGTATCTTCTTTCCAATCCTTTCGTAGCTCTGTTGATTTTCATTTTTGTATTAAAGCTGTGTTGTTTAGCAGGCCTCCTTTGTCCGGTCATATATAGGCCTGCTTCAGTTCATTGTTTTCCATGGCCTGTTGTGACTGTGAGTGGCCATGTGGCTTGTGACAGTTTTGTGGTGGTAGTTTAGTAGTGTGTGCTTCGTTTTCCATAAAGGCCTGCATTTCTTTTCTTTGTTCCCCTTGGCTTATGCTTGTTGTTGTTGTGTCCTGGCCATGTTTGTGGTGGCCATTTTGTGAAGGTAGGCATTGTGCTTTTGCCATAGGCTTACATTGTCTGTCTTCCATTTCTTGTTCTTGTGGGTGGGTAGCGGCCATTTTGTGGAGCCATCCAAGCAGTTTGCTTGCTTTTTCCATTCTGTTTGTGTTGTCTGTTGAATTATTTTTACACCATGGATGGCTTTGGATTTTATTGCAAAAGGTGTTTTTTGGGATCGAATTGCAGTTTTTGGTTGTGTGTTAAATAAATAAATAGGGCTTTTCAGCCAGTAGGTAACCCTAGGGATTCAGCTAGCGTACTTTCGGTAACTCTGCACAGCGCGACAACGCAGACTTACAGTTTTTGTCATTTTCGCGCTCTCAATATGCGCGTTCGCGCACGGGATAATGACTTTGTGTACAGTTCGCAATCCCGAACATGCAGCATTTGTAATCTGGCAAACAATATCTCGCGAGCAACATAAATCCTTCTCGAAAATGCTGATTTTGTGCATTTTGCTAAAAAAACTCCTCAAGTTGTCATTCTGCTGTAGTTTTGGAGCACGGAGTCACTTTTATTTAAAAAAAAATATTTTTAGGAGAGGAAGTAAGCTCCACAGAGACTACAACTTCCTGTTCCTGTCCTTTGTAATCACTTTTTTGTTATTATTGTGGTGAGTGGCCTGAGCATGTGTGTTTCGGCCATTTTGTGAAGGCAGGTATTGTGCTTTTGCCATAGGCTTACATTGTCTGTCTTCCATTTCTTGTTGTTGTGGGTGTGTAGCGGTCATTTTGTGGAGCCATCCAAGCAGTGTGCTTGCTTTTGCCATTCTGTTCCAAGCTTGTGGCCTAGTCTGCCAGTAGGCCCAGAGGTAGTCATCCTCAAATGTTTGGTGCATTAAAAACAGTTTTTGTTGTCTGATGAATTTTTTTTACACCACGGATGGCTTTGGATTGAATTGCAAAAGGTGTTTTTTGGAGTGGAATTGCAGTTTTTGGGTGTGTGTTAAATAAATAAGGCTTTTCAGCCAGTAGGTAACCCTAGGGATTCAGCTTGTGTACTTTCGGTAACTCTGAACAGCGCGACAACGCGAACTTTAAGTTTGTGTCATTTTCGCGCACTCAATATGCGTGTTCGCGCACGCGATAACGACTTTTGTACAGTTCGCGATCACGAACTCGCAGCATTTGCAATCTGGCAAACAATATCTCGCGAGCAACATAAAACCTTCTCGAAAACGCTGATTTTGTGCATTTTGGTAAAAAAAACTCCTCAGGTTATCATTCTGCTGTAGTTTTGGAGCACGGAGTCATTTTTATTTAAAAAGTATTTTTAGGAGAGGAAGTAAGTTCCACAGAGACTACAACTTCCTGTTCCTGTCCTTTGTAATTACTTTTTTGTTATTATTGTGGTGGGTGGCCTGAACATGTGGGTGGTGGCCATTTTGTGGAGGCAGGCATTGTGCTTTTGCAATAGGCCTGCATTGTCTGTTATGTATTCCTGACCTTTTCTTGTTTTTGTGAGTGGCCTGGCCATGTGGTGGTGGCCATTTTGTGGGACCAGCCACTGTGCTTTTTCCATAGGCCTCCAAGCTTTTGGCCTAGTCGGACAGTAGGCCTAGGGGTACTACTCATCAATCATCACGGGTGCATGGAAGTTAAACAACTGTTTTTGTGTTGTGCGTTAAATTTCAACATCATGTATGGCTTTGGATTGAATTGTAAAATGTGGGCTTTACTTTTTTTCTGGGGTATATATTTCACTTTTTGGGTGTTGTAAATAAATGCCTTTAGTTTTTATGTGTATATGTTCGTTGTTGTTGCTCCCTGATGCTGCATCTATCCCATAAGATGCACAAATTTTTATTTAGGGCAAACAGGCTATACTACATTTATGTTTTTGTTCTTTGCTATTCTTATTCTTCCTGAGTGTACACAGTACAGTACAAGTACACCAGGAGCCCTGGCCTTGTCAGTCTTATAAATGGCTATACTGTTGTTGTTCACTGACTTCATAAAATATTATAATTGTGACCACCCACCAGACACTAAGAAGTTATATATTATATTATTGATCTTTTGACTGATGTTCTTCTGGCTTTTTTGCTTTTAGGTGCACAAAAGACGGAGGAGGTGTGTCATCATCATCGACCGTTGTGGTGCCAGACCGACATCCTGCTGCTGTACACGATGTGACGTGATGTGTGAGTGACCTGACCAGGCATCTCTGCAACTTGTGCAACTGGGTGCTGTTTTGACATCTGAAGAAGATGCCCCCAAAGAAAGCAGGTAGCAGGTCCTCCGGTACAAAGAAAGTTGCCATGGAGAAGAAGGAACAGAAGAAGAAGGAAGTGTTACTTAAGTCTGGTGGACTTCCCAAAACCTTTTTTGGGACACCAAAAATGAAGCCTGCAGCAGCGGTGCCCGGGGGCCAAGCTGGGGGCAGCACCTCCGCATGAGTGGGCCCAACCCACCAACCCAGGCCCAAGCAGATGAGTGTGGAAGAGGTAGCCAGCCTTATGGTGGAAAGCAGTGATGCTGAGCCTGAACTAAACTTATCGATATCTCAAAGTAGTACACAATCAACGCAGGAGGGAACACAGCAGATAAGTGGTCAACAACAACAGCTGCAACCACCACCCACAATAGTAGCTGTAGATCCTCCAGAAGTAGGGGCAGTTCAGGAAATTGAGCCTCATGCAGACGAAGAAGAGGAAGCCACTCCTTCAGAAGTTCCATTGTCTTCCAAATCCCCAGCAAGGAAAAGGAGGGTTAGTAAATCAAGTTCTTCACCAAGCCCCCCTTCTGATGATCTAGATGCCACTTGGAAGCCACAAACTGAGTCTGAGAGGGAGACACGTCACAAGAGCAGGCATGGGAAAAGGAAGGTTCCAGAAAGCCTTACACTTATGGAGGTTGATGTAGAAGAGCAGGATGATGATGATGATGATGAGCCAGTCATCACGAACATCACTCCCGGGCCTGAGGAGATGGAGACCAACATTTTTACACTATACAAAATGGCTGCGAGGGATGTAGCATGCATACCTCCAACACAGGTAACACCAACATGACCTCCAGCTTCCATATTTACATTAGCAAAGGGCCGGCAGCGTCCTACATCCAGCACAAGCACCACCTCAGCAGAAGTAGGTAGTGGTACTGCACAGAGTCAAATTCAACACACACCCTCCAGTTCATCCGGCATTGGAAGTGGCACATCCAGCAGGAGACAAAAGTTAAGCTCTCCAGTGTGGGACTTCTTTACGGTTAGCGGAAAGGAAGAGAACATTGCTATATGCTCTGTTTGTCATACCTCTGTTAGTCGTGGTAAGCTTGGTACAAACTATGGTACCGGAGGCCAAATGACCCATCTGAAAAACACCACGCAATCCAGTGGGAGGAGCACCTTCGTCGCATAAAAACTGGAACCATTGCTGTAGGGGATAAACGAGTAGAAAGTCCGCTCACGGTGAAACAGGAAGAAGAAGAAGAAGAGGCAGACATTCTCTGTAGTAGTGGTACACAAAGTATCCCTGTCCCCAGCACTGCAGTGGTAACGCCCACGTCCTCAGCAACATCTCAGTGGCACAAGAGTAAGAGTCAGCCTGAGACACCAAGGAGTACTGCTTTTAAAAAAAGTGCGACGTTGAGCACAGGAAGGAATACCACGCAGCCAACCATTCTTAGCATGTTTACTAGGCTGGGGGGGCAGTATGAACACAACCACCCAATAGCACGTTTGTACAATGTGAAGCTGGCTAAAATGTTAGCACTGGACCTTCTCCCTTTTCTTTTGTTGAAGGGGTGGGTTTTCTTGAATTTGTGACCACCATCTGCCCAAAATGGAAGGTTCCCAGCCGCTACTATTTCGCAAGAGTTGCTGTTCCAGCACTACATTAAGACGTGCTGGAATTGCTTGGAAAAGCCTTCAAACAGAGTGCTGTTCAGAGTATCCACCTGACAACAGACATGTGGACCAGTTGCCAAGCCACTGATTACATGTGCATCACTGCACACTGGGTCTCTTTTTCGGGTGTTTAAGTTAAGATATCTGAAGGTGTTGTTGACACCGCTGAGATTTTAAAAGACACTCGCAAACATGCAACTGTAGCCATGTTTGCTATGGAGAAATCTCATACTGCTGCAAACATTTTGGATGGGTTTAACAGCAAGGTGTTTGATTGGCTGCGACCAAGAGGGCTTAACATTGGTTTTGTTGCCACGGACAATGGCAGTAATGTAGTTAGGGCCATGAAAGATGGTGGCTATTTCAGGGTCCCGTGTTTGGAACACTGCATTAACATTGTTGTTCAAGACTTTCTGAAAAATGAAAGCAAAGTCAGCAGCTTACTGACCACCTGCAGAAGAATATGCACACATTTCAACCATTCTTTTAAAACCCGGAAGCAGCTGAGGGTCATTCAACGTGAGCATAAAATGCCAGTCGAAGCACTCATCCAGGAGGTGCCAACAAGTTGGAACTCAACTTATTACATGCTTGAGCGTCTGTTTGAACAGTACATACCACTCAATGCTTATGTCATGAAAAGGTCAGGAGATCCTACTGTGAAAGGCATGACCGTTGAGATGGCCCAATGGGACCTCGTTAAATGCCTGACAGAGATGCTACTTCCCTTTGAGGTTCTCACACGTGAAGTCAGCAGGGAGGACTGTACTATGAGCCAAGCTATCCCATTTTTGTACATGCTAGAGCAAGAGCTGAAGGAGGTGTCAGAAATGTACGCAGGTGTGGATGACAAAGTAGACACATATTATTTGGTGGACACCTTAGCCGCTCGCTTATCCGACAATACAAGGATTCAAAATAACATTGTGTCACATCGATATTACATTACTGCCTCAATTTTGGATCCACGTTACAAATTATTGCTGAGCAGTAATGAAGTAATTCCTTTTTCAGAAGTGGATGTTGCCAAGTGCAAAACTTTGATAGCTGAGGAAGCCACTGACTTTGAAAACGAACGGATCTTAATTAGAGGCCCGCCACCCCAGGGCAGAAAAAGTACTACAGGGGACCCAGAGTCAAGTTCTACTTCAGAGGCCGAGAGCAGTGCGTTTGCCTCCCCGCTGTCAACAACACTGCCAGCAATAACATCAACAGCACCAAAAGGATCATCAGCCACATTTTAAAAAACGGCAGGTGATTGGTTTCTACGGAAAGGGTTTTGCACGTCCATTACTGATGCAAAGGCAAAAGAGGCCAAGCAAATCGGAGCACCCCTGAACATTGAGAGTATGGTTCAGGTCTATCTAGATGACACAACAGAGGTCTTCATGGAGCAAAGCCCATTGGTGTATTGGTATGGGAAAAGAAGCCAATGGCCAGTGCTCAGCAGGCTGGCGATAAAGTATGTGGCTTGCCCTGTTGCAAGTGTCTCTCCAGAGCGTGTTTTCAGTGCTGCTGGTGGCCATTGTTACTATGAAAAGGACCAGTCTCTCGCCCAAAAGCATGGAGAGGTTAACCATGATCAAAATGAATCAGCACTTTATACCACCGGAGTACAAAATACGTGAATCACAGCAGGAAGAGGAGAGCGACTTCGATGACATAAGTAGTGGGTTCTTACATGATGTACTTCTGTCCGAACCACCAGAGTTTGAGGATGAGCTCCTCTTCCCTGACAACTAGGCCTTCAAATTGTTCTTCCTTCCTTTATTTCTGTGTGACTGTGTATCTGTTTTTCTGGTTCAAAATCTAATCACAACAAATCCATCAACAGTCTCCTCTTTTTATTTCCCTATTGGAGTTGCACGTCTGTGCATAACTGTCCACTCCACTCCTCAGAGTCCTGCTCCATCTTCCTTACTCTCCCTAAATACATTTCAAGCAAGCCAGACATTGGATGGAGATGGAGAATAGTACAATACATGTTGCCTCTAACAGTCCCTCCATAAGAAGTGAAACATGACTACAGCTATATTCTGTTTTGTTTCCAAGCTGAAAGAAACTCATCACTGACTGTCAGAAGGCTAGGCAGGCATCTGATCTGACAGCCAAAGAGAACAGCAAGACAGGTAATGAGTGATTACTGTGAATGATGGCATGCATTGCATTGGATGCTTGCTGACTACGAGTGAATGTGCATGAAGTCGAACTATACTAGTTTATCTACAAAGTAAAAGTGACTCAGGTGACAGTCAATGTTTCCTTATTGTTTAATAACCACATTGTACTCCTACCACTGCAGGTGCCACCCAATATCCGTTGCAATTTTGTAATATGGAATATCTTAATCAGTCACTACAGACTGAGTTGGTGTTGGAGAACACGTACCACACGGTCATGATGCTGCTGAGCATACTATCTTTGCACATAGTCAGTCAGTTGGATCGGAGATAATTGATGGAATAACTGCGTTTCATGGACTGCCTTAAAAGGTAAACAGTTTCAACAAGAACCACAGCTGACCTAGGCTACATGTCTGTGTAGTGGTGTGGACTGGAATTGAGTGTAGTGGTATGAGGGATAGTGGCGCATTGATTTAGTCACTTCATTTGGAAAATGCTCGGTTGCTGCAGTGTATATGCCTTTCATCTGGCTCGGTCAAAAATGGGGGTAGGGTGCCCTGCCTGTGCCACGGTTGGCCTGTTCTGTGGCTGTGCTGGCTCCTGTCCTGTTGTTGTTATAGCTTAATGCTGTAGAGTGGACACTATGTATCCTATCCAAGCTGCCTCAGTCTGAGTGTCTTCTCTTCTTGCACTCCACTGTAATTGAGTTTATTTTTTTAATTCAGTTAGTTTTCAATACCCCGTTTGTTTTTTCATCTACACTTACAGGCCGGCCATTAACCTGTGCTATAGGGGGAGAAACAACTCACACTTACCTTACCAATTCACAACAGGCAGGCAGTGGTACCCAAGATTGATGTGCGGAGTGTCCATGGAAGGGAGGACCAAGAGGAATGACGAGAATGATGCAACTCCACATTTGGACCAGGATAATACAGTAACTTTAGTATCATTCATCATTCATCTTTAAATGTATTTGATTCCTTTTTTCTCTTCAATCATTTACGACTGTGTGTTGTGGTTTGTTTGGTAATTGATCCCTACAACTATTTTTTCATTTCCTTTGCTAGCTTGAAAAATAAAAGTAAGCACGGTACAGCATGTAATTTGGTTCGGTCTGAGGGCGGCAGACAGGCAAGGCAAATTTCATATTAATAATTTCTGCCCTGTACTGTCTAATTGTGTAGTAAGTAAGACTCATTATCATTAACCATCAAGTTCTCTTCATCAGCATGCATGCATTTCCTTTTTCTCACTTTGTAATTAGATTTCTTTGATAATGGATCATGGTCGTCTTACAAGATTGTGTTTCACTTTTGTTGTGTCCATGCATACTGTTTGTTTTTCTTTGTCAAACCTTTCCCAAAACCCCCCTTCCCATCCATTAATCAATCCCTAACCCTCTTCCCCCGGGCTGTGTGATTTATATTGAGGTGTGATGTGACTACATTAAATCTACACCAACAATTGATCACACGCTTGCTGGGGCAGATGTGGTGAAAGCAACACTAATTGAATTTCAACTAAGGCAGGGCAAGGATCTTCTTCTGCTTGCCCACCCATGCTGTACTTTACTTTGTTCTACTACTCCTCCCACAGTCTCTCAGTCAAGTGACGTTCTCTTTCGTTTTTCAAATGCTATTGCCAGTGTCTACTACTACCACCACAATAATGGAATCTTCTCCATTCATTTGGGAAACAAACCATGCAGCCATCAGTGTGCCGAACTTCATCATCATCAATCACAGGTAAGATACGTTTGGTGGGAGGTATAATGGACTAGGAGGAGAGACTGACAGTACTAGTATGACAATTAAAAATAACTCAGTGAGGGGTACCGCATCTATCTGTTTGTGTTTCGGCAGATCTTTTAAATCAAACACTGGCTGCGGGCATGCAGAAGCAAGGAAACAAAGTAACAAACCATGTAAATTACATTGAATTCGGAAAAGAGTAACCCACACAAAACATTAACATCGTAAATAATATAAAATTTAATATACCCTAACAAAAATAAACTATCCCACTCTGACCCAACCCACCCCCCTCCCTAACCCCAACCAATGTCCAAAACAAAAGTCAAAATCCCAATGTCCGAAAGTGAAACCCCAACGCCCAAAACCCACCCACCGACAAAAGGAATTAAAAAAGGGGCAAATGACAAGGTCCTCTATAGTCGGCGGGCCTTCAGGTGTTTATCCACCAGGATTTTTACCCGCTCCTCTAGGTGCTCCTCCAAGCAGGCCATCCGGTGGAGCAGCTGGCGGCGAAATGCCCTGTAGTTACATGCAGGTTGGGGGGCAGCAGTGGTAGAGATGGAGGCACGGCGACGGGCGGCTGCCGGACCACAGTGCCGTAAAACTGGAGGCAGGGCCTGACTGGGGCCTGGGGCATTGGAGGAGGCTGCAGCTGCAGCCGCCTCCTCCTCCGCCTGAGCCACCAGCCGGCGATATTCATCGCGAATGGCCTCCAGTTTACAGCGCCGGGCCTTGGCGGCCAACTCCTTCCTCGATGGTTTTGGTGTGGAAGGAGTATCTATATCAAGAAAGAAAAAGAACATGTTGTAACCAATACACTAAGCAAAACAGAAACACTAAAATCATTCAACACATAGTGTCACAGTATCACTAGCAAGCACAGTACATAACATTTGTGATTTGGTGGTAAGTATCTATAGTCCTACTTCCTCGGACTCTAACATTTGTGGGAGTTTCCAACATTATACTCGTACTATGTACTCGGTACACACCAGTCGTGTTGTTCTTATCTCTAAGCTTGCACCCAAGAGAAACAGATATAAGTCACATGATGCAGACTCACGTTTTATTTACTACTACTGTCTGCAGGTGGGGAAGCTCATATTTTTGTATTACGGCCGGTGGCACTGGCAATACTCTGTCTGTTACATGAGGGCAAATGATCAATTTCACTTACACCCTGCCCTGGGTACTACAAAAAGGCTGATTATTTATCTGATCCAATGATCATTGCTTATATTTATATTATAGATGGTAATATGACATCAGGTCAGTAGCGGTCGGTGGTGGGAGTGCTGCTGGGCGGTGACTTGGGAAGGTGCAGGGTGGGGGTAGTAAACTATGGATTACGGACAATCACAGTTAATTAAACAATACATATAAAAAAAAAAAAAAAATTTGCACGCACTGCATCGCATTCGGCGGTGCAGTGCGCACAATGAAAATCATTTTATTTATTTTTATGTTGACTTACCTGTATTTTGCCATAATACATAGTTTACTAGCCACCCACCCTGCCCCTCCCCATGTCACCGCCCGCCAGCACTCCCACCACCAACCGCTACTGCACAGGGTACTTTGCTTTCATTGATTGTGTAACCAACAGATAGGCCACCATTTGCAGGCTGGCTGACCCAATCGAAAATACATTAACATAGGTAGAGAGTGGTCCCCGGAGTCGGAGGAAGGTGCTTCGGCTTGATAATATATAATTATATATATATATATAAGACATGCTTGAAAAACTACTGCGAGTCAACTGTATTCTGAAAATACTACTTATATTCCCCTCGCTTTGCTACTCTGGCGCAGTTTCTTTTACATTTGCTTCAAAGTAAGACTCTCCAGTGACAGTGTCCACCTATGCTGTCTATTGATGATAGTACATCCAGGCATACATCCATTAAAGTAAACGGCTATCCTTCTTTTTGATATATCTCTTAACAAACCGTAGTTGGTTTCACCAACAACCAACCATGCTTCTGCTCCTTCCTTGCTTGCCATGGCTTTGAGTTTGAACCAAACACTGCTGATTCTTCCTATCTAGTACTATCCACCCATACTGTGTCGCCCACCCAGACAGGCATCCTCTTTCACCTTCCACCCATCCTTCAACAACCCATGCATCGGATCTGATTACTCTCAACCACCTATGCATGCTTCCAACATATCCTTCTCTGCCAGTCATAATATTTATCTCGCCCGTCCTTCCACCCTTCTTTCCCTCTTTGTTCAACACATCCATCAAGGTCATCTGATCTGAGTTTGTCTTCTCCATAAAACCTTCACAGCTGATTTTGGAGTCAAGTAGAAGAGGCCATTGGTTACTCAACTCACGCTGCTAATGCTAAGTAAAGGGTGTCTTCTTCAACCATTATATAATGCTCACTCCAACTTAATAAGTCGCACAGTACAGTGAAGTAGTGAACACACTTCCATCTAGTAGTAATGTCATGAAGTAATGAATATATGTTACCACCGCCGGCCACTGCTGCTGGCTCCGCCCCTGTCGCTCCTGCAGGTGCCGCCAGTTCTCCTGCCCCCTCCGGAATGGCCGCATCGCCGCTGGCCCCTGCCGGCACTGGTGGTTGGTAGTGTGCCTAGAAAAAACATAACACATTTTTAGATGCCTGGAAACCTCCCCCTATTTTATTAGTGTTCACTTGGAACATTGAAAAAAAAGTTAATACAACATACATCAACACTAGAGTAGTACAGTCAGTAGACAGACACTAGTAGTGATATAGTTCCTACGGTCATCTAGTCTTACTCTACTCTATTGAAAGTTAGCCTGAGCCATGTGTAACCCTTTTAGATTCATCATGTCGACTACTACTCTTTTGGCTCATATTTAATTATACCTGGCAGCTTATTGACATGTACGGTAGACGCCTTTGAGGCCACATGACTGTTGCGTACAAGTGAAGAGGTCGAAAAACAAGCCACTTTGTTTTTGAGTTTAGTCAGTCCGTATTGCTTAGCCATCACATACATGTTACACTTTTTGCCATGACTGCAAAATGCTTGAATTCACCAGTATACTAACGGCTAACGCTCAGCATTTTTCTCATATAATAGGCGGAAGATTCCCTTCTACAAACCAGAGATTTACAGAGCTTATGATGCATGATGTAACCAGTATTTCTACGTTCTACGGTGAGGGGTCTTCCAGAATTCAAAATATCTTTTGTCTTGTCTCTTGTTCTTGTTGTCATCCACTTGTAAATGTTTACTGTTTTAATCTTATGCTTTTTTCTGGCTTATTGACGATGGCTGTAGTAAATTAAATTTCATATAACGATGTGCAGAGCTTGTTACTTGTTTCAAATAAACCTTTTGAACTTACACATAGACTCTGTGGTATTTGGTGTGGTGGGGTGGACTTACACAAGTGAGTGAGCAAAATGGTGTTATGTTCTGGGTTGTCTGTCTCAGTCATCATCAACATTGTGTATCTTCTTCGTGGGGGGGTTGGGAGTGGGACCCTAATGTGAGACACTATAGCTAGTCGGTCAGGGGATCGTGGGTTCTTCGGACTGAGGTGTGATCAGTAAGGTCCAACCTCCCATCACCAACATCCTATTTTGTTGTGCATAGTTCTGTATGTGGCTCTGCAGAATCACTACAACAGTCGTAGTATCATGTACTATCCGATCCAAAATACTAGTCAAATATCTGGTTGGGCATTTTGTTTGTGGGAATTGTCAAAGCCTCAACATTGAGAAGACTAGAAGAGGACAACCCAAAGGACAGGACACAGTGGCTAGAGCTATTGGTCAATCAGAGTTTTATTATTCCAAAGAAAACCTTCAATAAAGAGTGGGCAACTGTGCAAGCTTCGCTACAGACAGAATAATAGTAGTAGTAGTAGTACAGAGAGTCATAGCAGAGGCAGTTAGAAGGAACTTAGTTAGAGGCAGGGATAAACAGATAGTCAAGGTCAAAGAAGCTTTTGTAAAAAATAGAATTAAAAAGTGGAACCATAATTTATAGTTCGGAAAAAACAAGATGCAGTAAAAGTTAGGGAAATATAACTGTTAATATTACCACTGGAGGACTTACTGGGGCCAGCAGCAGGAGCCTCGGTAGAGGAGCGGTCCTGTGGTTCTCCCTCTGACTCTGACCCCGTCTTCTTGCCTCTGGGTGGTGCTGATGAGCATGTAAAATATAATAAAGAAAGAGACAAACATTAAGGAGTGCTGTGAAACAAATAATAATAAATCATTTGGAAAAATAAGTCAAAAATCATTTTAGGAAACAACAATTCCAATAAAATTGACCTATCTAATCAGATGGATCGACTACTGGCTGCTTCCTGCATTCACGGATCGTCTACTTATTTATGAACACTCCAGTGTTCCATAGACCATAATCATTCTGATTACAAATACTAACGAAGCCTTGTAAGTACCACCTGACCTACACCACCTATTCTAGATGGGCCAATTGTTCACTAAGTCTGCATTTCCATTTTATTTTGCCATCATATGCATAGATGAGATGGAGGACACATGCATAAATTTGTGCATACATACAACAAATTGTGGGTTGGTTGCATGATTCTGATCTAGTTCTACTACTGAGTGACCATGCTAAGCCTACCACTCACTAAACAAAGTACAAAATGTTCTACGGAGGACTGGGGTAAGCAGCACTCAGTGACAGAGGGGGCATCACGCAGACCGCGTAAAACAATTATTAACTAATACTAACTAAACCTAGTCCACCACTATTTCACAGTATGACAATGGAAGGACTAGAGTCTCTCTAGCAAATCGCATTACCTAACTTCAGTTCTCTAAAATAAACTCTTACATAATCAGCACAAGCTAGCGCAAACTAAGTTGCAAACAAGTAAGAGTACCACCGAGCACCTGGGTCCTACAATCACAGAAGATTTTGCTTTTTGGAACGTAATTTATCAGCAACGCGTAGCACGCAGCAGTAATCTTCTTATTCATCAAAAATGTAATTTATACACAATAAGTTACTAACCAAGCCCAACGATCTCGACACCTAGCAGGTCCAACAGGTCCTGCTCCCGGTCAAGGATGTCGGACCGCCAGTGGGCCAGCTGATTATGGGTGCGCCGGACCCCTGAGCTCCGGAACACTGCCAAGCGCACCTTCGCCCACCGACGGTGATGCTCCTGGGTAGCGTACCCGGAGCCGGTCCTGCCACCTGCTGCCAAGGTCAAGGGGAGTTGGCGCTGAATGAAAAAAACAATGGCAGCCACCTCTGCCTCCTCAAAAAGTTGCCGGGCCTGCACCACTGCAGGACGCATTCTGCCGCAAGGCAGGCGGCTCTTGTCTGCTGCAGGTCCCTTGCCCTTAGCACTAGGTGTGCCCTTGGCCATGGTTCTGGGGTGGGTGGGAGGCGGAAAAGAAAAGTTAGATGGGGAAAAAAAAGTTAGGGGGAAGAAGAAAGAAAGAAGTAATAAAAGTAAAAAAAACACAGTAAAACTAGAAATAAAATGCAAAATATAAACTTAGTGAAAGAGAGAGATAGATGATAACTAAAAAAAGTCAGAAAAAATGTTTTAAATACAAAGGATTACAAAGATTAAGGGTGGATAGAAACGTAGGCCCAGAACCATAGCATAGAGTGAAAAACAAGATGGCCGCGGCCATTCGCGACCGCGTGGGTAAGTTTGCGCGAACATGCAATAATCTTCGCGAACAAGTAAAATGCGCTCCCGAACACGACATGCGCATCGCGAACACGCTATCCGCGACCCTGAACAGGAAACAAGGCATCGCGAGCGGGCGGGACAATTGAAAAACAATATGGCATCGCCCATTGGCGACTGCAAGGGTAAGATCGCGAGATATTATCCCCCAAGCAGGCAAGCAGCTCCCCGAACACGCTCACCGTGCTCCCGAACAAGAAAAAGCCATCGCGAACGGGTGCCCCAAGCAACTACACAAGCTTGCGAAGCTACGCGTAGCTCGCGTAGTGTAAGAACATCTTCACGTAGCTTCGCGAACCGCGACTACGCGAACTACGCCCAGGCTTAAAAAAAAACGAAATTAAAAATCAAACTAAATTGTAATCCTCTTAGGCCCCATTAGGATATCGGTTGGACGTGTCTAACCGGTGTTGTGTCGGAAACGGTACCGCCTGACTAAAAGTCGAAGGGTCCTGCTTACCAAATTAGGTTGCAACAACCTTTACATCTGTTGAAAAGTGTATCTTTCCTATTGCGGCTTGTGCTGCGGGCTGCAGCACAAGCAGCAATAGGATAGATACACAGTTTAAACATCTATGAGCCTTGAGATGCCTGCCACAAAATGCATGGATGATTGGGGGGCCCCAAAGGTGCCCCCCATGCCTTATAGCAGAGGCTGCAGGAGGACGGGCCCTACTCCCAACAGTCTGTTTCTGACCGCCTTTTTATGACGGTTGGCAGGCACGGCTGGTTCAGGTAAGAACTGGTGGGGTGGGGTGGGACGGGGTAGTCAACAGATGACGGAATAGGGAAAAGAAAAAGAAAAGGAAATAAAGCCACTTACCTTGGGCGTGCCATGTCGCCAAGTTGGTGATGCGGTGAGCCCAAGGTAAGTGGTTTTATTTCTTTTTTAACTTTATTTTTGCATATTCTGTCATCTGTCGACTTCCCCCCTGCCCCACTGCTCTTACCTGAACCGATCGGACCGCCATAGAAAGGCTGTTGGAAACGTGTATCGTAAGCCCCGCGGTGGTGCTTGAGTAGGCACAGCCTCCATTTGAGGATTATGATCTACCCTCTGCCTCGACAGGCTCCTTTAGCCTCTCAGAGGCGAAGCGGATTCCCCACACTAGCATCGGTCAGGCCACCCATTGCATAAGTTGCCGGTCAGACCAATGACTCAGATGTCAGGTTCAATGCCACAGATGAGCTGTCGAATGGTCTTCTACCCGACATCATAATGGGGCTTTAGTATTAAAACTAAACCTACAAATGAACTAAAAAAAGAAACATTGGAGAGACATAAAACTTTAGAAATGGAATTTGAGAAATATTTGAAATTAACTGAAAAAATTAAAGGTTACAGGGATGATATAGTTAGGAAATAGAATTAAAAGAAGCAGAGAAATTCACAGAATAAACCAAAGGTTACAGGGACATTATATTTAGGCTCAGATTTCACACGCACAAAACCGTAGAAATCCAGCAGTTATAGTTACCTGAGCTAACTAAAATGTATACCCCGCAAGGTACTGCTTATGACTTCCATATTACATCACTCATGACATTAGCTGATTAGTTTAATTAAGGGGAGGGGGCCCACAGTGCTCCCCGAACCATTGACGGCCCCAGGGACCCCATCCTTTGGGGCTAATTAGCAAAAGAAAGGTGAGGGCCCCCTCCCTGAGCCTCAAAGGGTCCAGGGCACCCCATTCCCAAGGCCATTACTTAATTAAAATATAGGGGGTTGCATGGCTCCCCTCCATGAGCCTTTGAAGGCCTTAGGGACCCCATCCCCGAGCTGATTTCTTAATTTAAGGGCAGGGAGTGCATGTTATGTTATGGTATGTTAATATGATTTATTGAGCGATCGAATACCCGGGGGTGTCTTGGCCCAATGAACACAGTAAACCCAGCCAAAGTGTCTAATTCTGAAATAGCCAGGTTTTTAGCCCTTTCCTGAAGATGTCGAGGGAGATTGCACTTCTGAGCTCCATTTGTAGCATGTTCCAGAGTTTTGCAGTGCCATAAGAGAAACTTCGGCCACCCCATCTTGCAGACCGTATTCTCGGAACTTTCATGAGTCTAGCACCTGTAGAACATAACTGTCTGGACGGTTAATACCAGGCAAAAAGATTTCTAAGAAAAAGTGGTCCTGTGTTGCTCAGTGCCTTGTATGCTCGACATAAAGACTTGAATTTGATTCGTTGTGCTACCAGGAGCCAGTGGAGTCTACAAATTTCCTTGCTTACTGAATCGTACTTAGGGATATTTACCAACAGTTGTGCAGCTGTGTTTTGAATTGTTTGAAGCTTTTTTTGATATTGCGTCTGCATACTCAGGTAGAGCCCATTGCAATAATGCCGTTTTGACTGAATTAATGTGGTTACCACCATTTCTCTAGAGGCAATAGGGATGTACGGTAGGATCTTCTTGAGTTTCTTTATCAGAAAGTGGGAGGCAGAGATGATGCCATTTGTCTGGTATGAGAGTGCTAGTTTAATATAGATCCACACTCCCAGATTTTTCGCCTTTTGAGCTGGTTTTGGTGGTTTACCCATCTCTGCCGGCCACCAGAGATTGTTCCATCTGGGTTGCAGGTTACCGAAGATTACAACCTAGGTTTTCTCGGAGTTGAGCTTCAGACAGTGTGTTCCCATCCATCTATGTATTTCCCTCATACAGTTCTGAAACTGTAAAGTGGGTGAGGCTTGATGTTTGTATGCTGCCACTACTATCTGGGTGTCGTTGGCGCATGCACCCCCCTCCCAAGCCTCTAAAGTCTCAGGGGATCTGATCCCCAAGATTCATGGCTTGATTTAAAGCGAGTGGGGTGTGGCCCCCTCCCTGAGCCTTCAGTGGCCCCAAGGACCCCACCTCTCAGGGCAGGCTCACTTGCTCTGTCCTGGGGAGTCCACACGTGGGAACCAGTAAACTTATGTTTGCTCCTGCTTGGCGGAAGAATTTTCAAATCTCCCACCAAATGGGAGCAAACACAAAGTCTGCTCCCAGCAGGCGCAAGCTTAAAAAATCCTCCTGGCAGCTGGGAGCAGACTTGAGATTTGTTTTTCAGCCCACGCTGATGTGGGCATTGAAACACAGCAACAGATTACTCCTGCTCGATGGGAGCAGTATGAATAGCTGGTCACTCCAGGTGGGAGCAATGTTGACATGCGCAACATGCGGGAACCTTTCTGGGCTTCAGGAGCCCTGGGGCTTCCCCATGGCCAACAGCATGTGCATGGTAGGTGCTATGGGTAGGCATCAGGGAGCCCACCTTTATAAAATGCGGCACCCTGGAGATGGGATCCCCGGGCCATAATCAGCTTGGTTGAGGGGCGGCCAGCATCACTTCTTTTTCAGAAGAATACAGACCTGGGGGCTGGGGTCTCTAAGGCCTAATGAAGTACACTGTGCGAGATAAAAGCCCATACGCAGAGTGGGTTTTGCTGCCTGTGGGGGGTGACAGACTCCAGGTGGGTTGGCCACAGGGCCTGACTGTTGCCAATCCCCTGCCACGAACGGCGGGGGGGTGGCTTTAGGTATGGTGATAAAATATTACTTTGCGTAATGAAAAACCTAGAAACGTACAAAAAAAACCAAAGGTTAATGTAACATTAAAGTTAGGTGAATACATCAGTGACAACAATACATTTGAGAACTAAAAGCAACACAGCATTTAGGCAGTTACAGGTAGCAGAGATAACTATAAGTTGTGGCCCTGCCATGCCCTTTTTATGACCTCAGATATTACATCACTCATGACATGTTCTATGATAATATTTACAACATCACTGATGACATCTCAAATGGCATCCCTGATCACATCAATGATTATGTCATCTAAGTTGATTTTGTACATGTTACTCTATAAACAAGTATGGCATTAGAGGCCTGAAAGTAAGTACAAAATAGGTCAGAATAATATGAAGAGTCTTTAACGGCATCACAGTTACTATTCCCGTAGGTGTAACAAGCATGTGTTGTGTACAAAATTAATCCCATGGCAAACACTTTCACCAGCCCACCAGACATCTGTGCTCTGCCTCACTCTCACTCGCAGATATTCCCCGCATCTGCAAAAGCATACCTGGAGGCTGCTCATTCTCCTACATTGCACCCAAGACATGGAACAAACTCCCTCAACACATCAGAGTCTCTTTCTCACTTCTTAGCAGAAGACCTGGCTCTTCATAGAAGCACTTTGGGAACCACAAAGTTACACCCCTGCCCAAGCGCCTGGATGTCCTGTCGGGTGATTAGTGCACTAACAAATCAATATACCATAACATAACACAAAACTGTGGAACCTTTTTGGATAAATACACAGGTGAGGTTCCATTCTGTGCATCACACATACAATTTCTTAGGTGAAGCAAGCTTGTGTTGCGTGCAACACTGATCCTATACCATACACTTCATAGGTAGCCTAGTTCACGTTTACATCAACCACTTACAGATGGGTTACTTATCCTCAACACAGTGTTCAATCTATATACAACTGTTCAGAGAAAAACAAGGCAAATCAAAAGGTTTGACTAACGCCAGAAATAAAAATGTATAATAATGATAGCTATGACTGAGGTCTCTTGCTAAACCAAAGATGCATTTAAATGGCGAATTGACTAACTATTTATCTGCTTTATCTGTATTAAAATTCATCGGTTTCCATTGAGTGTACTTTTTATTCTCTAGTTTCAAGTAAAGAAATTATATTAAACAGACTTTATTTTTAGAGCGAAATACATTGCTGTGACACTAGCAGTGCTAATGTGGCCTTCAGTATTGCAAACTGGAGTTCGTCAATTCTATTTTTCCTAATGAAGACTTACCTTTTTTAATGCAGCGCGCTGCCGGAGTGAATGCTCTTTTCAGCAAATGTCTTTTAAAACAAAATGTTTCCAAGCGAATTCATTTTCGAGATAGTAAAATAGAAATTGCATTTCAACTAAAGGAAAACTTCATGAAATACATCTAAAGTGCTATCACTGTTTTATTCTTTCTGGCAGAAGCCATTTAAAATCATTGTCATTGAATTGGAACTCATCGGAAATCGGTGATATTTATAGCTGGCTGCAATCTCCTGCTCCCAGGTTTCCAAATTAAACGTGCAGTGAAAGATTTATGAGCTCGTGCCTTCAATTAACCTCATTCATGTTAATATACGGTACAGTTGCTAAGTCTTTCTTCCTTGACACTGCAATGAAAACAACGTTAGCAGTCTGCCAAGATGCATGTGATTTTGAGTTACCCTTTCACAAAACATCATACGAATTCTTTTTGTCACTTTATTTAAATTCCCATTAATATCTATAGTTTACGAATACAAATGCACTAACCCAGCAATGAAGTAGAGCCCCTAGAAAAAAAAAGCATTAGCAAAGCCATTAGCTCTAGGTTTCATACGCCAAGGCATGCAAACATAGGAGTGTCTTATCTTATATTCACCAAGCTTTTGATGCTGCATGTAGGCCCCGAAAGAGGCAGGATGCACAGGGCACGGCACAAAGGTTGAATGACATAAAGTGAACACTGTAAGCAGTACATTTATGACCAGATGTACGACCTGTTTTTGCATGCCCAAACAGGTTTCCGAACCCGTTTGCGCATGCAGAAACATATTGGGCCATGTACATAGCCTATTTAGCGAGTCACAATTTTTTTGCGACTCGCTAAATAGGTTTTGCGACTCGCTATTTGGAAGGGGCGTTCCCTTCCAAATAGCTAGTCTCAAAACAATAACCACCTACTTCAAGTAGGTGGTAATGCATCTGCAAATAGGAAGGGGTCCCCGGGGGACCCCTTCCCCTTTGCAAATGCATGCAGAATATTTTTTTAAGGGTAGGCCGTGGTCCCAGGGACCACTGCCTGCCCTTAAAAAATGAAACAGAAACGTTCTTAAAGGAAAATGGTCTGCATTAAAAAAAAGCTGCCTTAATAAAAAGCAGTCCCAGACACGGTGGTCTGTTGAGCCCAGCAGGCCACCATCCTTGGGAGGTCTGGCATTCACAGCGGTGGACATATTATTCTATTAGTTTGAGTGAATAAGATAAATGTGTGCTAGAGAAGGGAAGAGTCCAGAAAGTGTTATTTGCAATATTGCAGCACTAAAACACAGCAGCATATAAATCTACAGAACATATCACCACAACAACAAATGCCACACAAAAAGACACACAAACGCTCTTGCCACACCATACCACATTCAGAATCCTATTTTCATAAGAAGATGCAAATACACAGAGCTCAGTGAGGTATGTGCCCTCTTGTGAATTTTGTGTGTTCAAATTAAAAATTCGAATGATGGCAAGGCCAATGTAGTCTTTCATCCTTCCATAGGCAACATATTGAACTCCACTACAATGGGTAAGAATAACATTTTTCATTTACAGTACTTACAAACATCACAACTATTCCATTAAGCAGTATATAAAAACAAGTTGTTATTAGTACGCAAATGGCTTGTAAAGCAGTTGTCTCCTCGGAAACTCATGTAGCAAACTCATGTGGCAGACAGATGGGAACAGGCGTGACAGTAGGGAATCTGGATATTTGCCAACAAGCTAAGAGGGGTACAGAGTTATTCATGTACATGTGGCAATTGGTGCATCACTTGCTATGAGAGAACGTAGGGGGATATTCACAAGGATCTATCGCCAAGTTAACATCACTTTATCGCAGCCAAAGTTGCGATAAACTTATCGCCCCAATCACAAGCTGGTGTTAACTTCCCACAGCACCAGTTTACCCGCGATAGCAGCTGCAAAAAACATTGCCACATATGACCCCAGCAACTATCACTAATGAGATGCAGAGTAGGCGTTCCCGTGCCAACGGCCGCGACAACACCACTCCACAACATTCACAACGACCAGCCAGAACTGAGATAAGAACACAAAACAGGCGATAAGGAGCGTTAGCTAAGTCGGACCACAGCCTGCAGCACAAAAGGGAGCCCAGCCCAGAGTCACACCTGAAGAACAACAGATGCACCCGGGCAACTGAACATGCATCCCGGAGGGCTGAAAGGGCATCAACACCTGCCGCCACCACCCTCAGGAACCCCCCCCCGCACTCCCCAGCACCCCCCGTCCAAAGACATGCCACATCAGCTACACCTAAACATGTACAAAATAATCTGCATGATGTCGCACAATCACAACTGGTGACATGCATGTGTTATCACAAAAATGAGCATCACACATTCACTTTCGAAGCAACAAATGAAACTTTAATAAAATGAACACTGAAATGAAATGAAGACACATGGCAGCTCTCCTCGGGACAATCCGTAGGTCACAGCCTGCAAGACAAAAATCATGATGAGAAGCTGTTTCCTGCGCACATCAAAGGACAGAGAAAGAGCGAATGAGAGAGAGAAGAAGAGAGGGAGAGAGAGAGAAAAGAAGAGAGGGGGAGAGAGAGAGAGAAGAAGAGAGGAGGGAGAAAAGAAGAGAGAGAGGAAAGAGAGAGAGAAAAAGAGAGGGGGGAGAGAGAGAGAAAAGAAGAGGGGGAGAGAGAGAGAGAAGAGAGGGGGAGAGAGAGATAAGAAGAGAGAGGGAGAAAGAGAGAGAGTGCCGCCCCTGCGCACCCAGGCAACACTGTTCACCTGCTGTCACCGATGTGTCTCCAAACACTTGCCAGAATGTATTGCAGTTCACCAGGTCACACATCTGAGACAGACCCGTCATCTGAAACAGAGTCCAGATACATGATTGGCACAGTACACACAATTGCAAAAGACAAAATCGCCTGCCCACCCATGCACACCCGCTCCCGCTGCCCATCAGAGCATGCCCGCCCATGCACATCCAGGCAGAGGCACCCCAGCCCCACCCGCCGCCCATCGAAGCATGCCCATCCATGCACACCCAGGCCTCACTGCTTACCTTCCGCCACCGTGGTGCAGACAGGTGGTCCCAACACGTGCCGCTGCAAGCCGCAAGCCCGGAGCCCGCAGCCATGGCACCCTCTACATCATGCAATCCCGTTCCGCAGCCCACCAGGTCTCACGTTTGGTGCTGAGTCTTGATTACTCCATAGCAGAGGACATACCAGTGCACCCAGCCTCATCGCAGGTTGCACACCCGCTCAGCCCAATAGGTGCACTAACTCTGGGATCCCGGAAGCGAAGCCATGTGGCGGTAGGCCCGCGCTGCCCGCTGGCTCTAGCTGACAGTGCGGTCCAGCAGGGCACACAAAACCTGAGCAGTCTGGACCGCCGGGATGGGGCATCATCGCAGGCTGCACACCCGCTCAGCACTCTCAGTGCGCCCAATGGCACCGTCCAGTGGGGGGGTGCCTGTGCTGGCTGCAAAGCATCGGGTGCCACTAACCCTGTGCAACCCCAGTCAGCGCCACGTGGTGGTAGGCCTGTGACGGCCGAAAGGCCTCAGGTGCCACTAACCCTGTGCACAACAACTCATTGGCCCTTTATGATTGAGAACCGTGGAGCGTCCGTAATCCAGTCACCACCGGCGGAGGGGAATGTGACAAGGTCGACCCCGTATGTTGGCAGATTCACATGGCCTGTAATGCCTGTACCGGATGGGTGTGGTGTGTGTGCAAACCTGCACTCAGGGAGTGGCTGTGACATGCTGACAACTAGATCAGTGACCTGCACACCACCAGCGAGTACGCCTGCGACAGGTAGCAATGAGGGCCCCCCCTCAGAGCGTAAGCAGAGTGGTCTGGTCTGCCATGTGCCAGACCAGAATAGGGCTTGCCACAATGACTCATGGGCTCTGGGCATGGTTCAGTCCATGCCAGGACATGGAAGTGACTGATGTGTGTGTCCCTGTTGTAGTGTCCGCAGCACCCAGAACACAGTAGGCAATGTAGCACCCTCTGACTGGCATCACACAGGATGAGCATCATTGACGCAAGGGAAATCACTGTCCCTACATTCATCCACACATTCATACATGAATGATAAAAGACATAACACAGCAGTGCATTACTGGATGTTTATTGCACATCCAGTGCAGTTTTGTAGCTGGAGTGGTACAGTGCAATGCCAAGCACACTACACAATATGGGCCCGTGGAGAGCCAGCCAGAGTCCATCCGGGGATGACTGTGGATGAGGAAGGGTACAGTCTGCAGTCTGGTCGCTGTGTCATTGGTCATCAAACAGAATATGGTAGTCCATGTCGCTGTCCAAGGTGAGAGCATCGGACTGTATCGGGGATCAGTGGAAGGTCATGGGGCCATATGCGGCACCAAGCAGAAACAGGCCAGGTGGAAATGAATGCTAGTGCCTCCTGATCACAAACCCATCCACGTCCTCGTCCCCGGATGTGTGCTCTGCCCCACCTGTGGGTTTTGCAGTACTGGCTGAGGCACTGTGTGCCACTGACACATAAGGTGCCGGAGTGGATACGTCTGCCGCACTGTGAGGCAATGGCACACAAGGGGGTGTAGATGTGGATGGTGTGGGGGCAGCAGCATTCATCATCGCCATGCCTTGTGGCAGCAATGCCATGATGAGGATCTGCAGGGCATAGTAGATCCCAGCTACATTTTGCTGGTGTGCAGCGGCGGCTGCCATCCTTTCCGCCTCCATCTGCACCATGTTCTCCATTAGCCTCTGCATGTGTGCCAGCTCACGGTTGGTATTGCTGGAGCCCCTCTGAGCAGAGAGGTGTTCTTCTCTCTGCGTTATGACTCCAGCGATGTCAGATACGGCTTGTTGGAGACCATGGAGCGGGCCTAGACACCTTTGGATGGCGTTCAGTTTGGTAGCCATGAGGTTGAACCCCACCCGCACCTGCTCAGCCGTCTCCCTCTGGCCCTCCAGCTCACGGCGTTGGAAGGCTGTGAGATGTTCCTGGGGGTATTGGGGGACTGCCGGGGCCATGGGTGCCTCCTGCTTGGTGGTTTGGGTGGTGGGTGGGGTCTCCTTGATGCAGCTGGGCAGCCCTGATTCTGGAGGTGAGTCGCAGATGATTTCAATGATGTCTAGGAGGGCTTGTGCGTCGATGCTGGGGTTGTCCTCCTCGTCATCAGTAAAGAGTGGCTTTGACTGCTCAGCAGGGGGTGTTGACGGTGGCCCTGCAATATGAAGGGGAGATTGTGTATTGCAATGTGTCAACATGTATGTAGCCGCATGGGAGATGTTGACATTCAGACAGCATGGCATTGTACATTGTCACAGTCTATAGATCTGGGCGATGACCCAGAGCCATTGAGGGTGTGCACTGTGCTCTGCTTGATTGTGCATGTGTGCCATAGTGGCCATCTCCACCCATCCCCCCAGTACCTGGTGGTCACTCACCCTGTTGCCATTGTGTTGTGTCCTGTCGAGCAGTGTCCGGTCCCCCGACTCCAGCCACAGTGTCCACACTGATGACTGTCGACAGCAGCTTCTCCATTTCATCCAGCACGAGCTGTGGCACTGGGCCCCCACCTCCAGTCTGCATTGCTGCCTTCTGGTTGGCTGTGAGTTTCTCCTTGGTCTTTCGCTTGATGTAATTCCATCGCCTCTTGACCTCGTCCAATGTCCTCTTGTGCTCTCCGATGGCATTCACCTTGTCCAAGATGTCCCACCATATTCCAGTTTTGGTGCCCAAGGACACGTTGGAGGTGACGAGCAGTTGTTGATGGTGTTCCATAACCTCCGTGACTATGATCCTGTTCGCCTGTGGACTGAACTTCGTCTTCCTCTTCTTCTTGTCCTTGCCCTTCCCTGTCCCAGAGGTCCTGGGCTGGTCGTCCGGGGTGCTTGTGGGGGTTGCAGTCGTCCTCTGCAGCTGCTCTGGTTGCTTTGGTGCTTGGGTGTTGGTCAGTTTGTGTTTGGGTGTTTTTGCTACATTTATCGTGATTTTTCCCACCTTCCAGGTGTGTGTTGCAGGCCTGACGCTGGTCATTGCTTATTTCCTCATTGTGATTTGGCCCATCACAGGTTTTTTTGCGTTGGGGTTTGTGTTTTTAACTCCGTCAGTATGGTTGTATCGCGGGCATTGGCCACGGTTTCGGCAAACTATCGCATGGGGCCACCTTGTTGTGAATTCCACGTACACACTGGGTTATTTTCCCACGATAGGCTGCGATGTGCAAAGTTGCTTTAACATTTTTTGGTGATGTTTAGCACACACTCTTGTGAATATGCCCCACAGTGAGCTAATTATTGTGATCCACCTTACGTCGGCTCAATGCAGCTATGCTAAACTATCACACGCTGTCTGGCTCTCACTGTTCACAATGAGGCATTCATAGCAGGGTTCACTGTCTGCTCAAGTGATTCCCATAATGATGTAATTAAGGAAAGGTTCATGCAGTAGGAAGCACATGGAAGGACATCCTCCAAAGCTCTGATGGAGCCTCAGAAAGAACTCCTCTGCCTCTGTCAATGAGTAGGTTGACTATCTGGTCATAAATCAAAATGCCTGTTTTTTTTGTGTAAATGATTTTAAAGAATGTAAAAATGGACACTGTATATTTCCTCCTTTGAAAGATAAGTTTAAAGACAACACGATCCCTTTTGAATGGGTCACAGGGGTCTTCCAGCTGCCTCAGTCCAGGGCATTGACTCATGAGAGGAACAGACAAAAGCAATCAAGCAAAAGGTAGGAAGCCCATCAGCGAATGGAAGGCGGACTGATCTAGAGATAAATTTGCCTGAAGGCAGAACCTGGCACCCTATGCACATTGCACAAACACACACACATTGTGAATCTTTGGCCTCCTTCTCCCACCTACATACTGTGGCGCAGGGCCCATCTGTCCAGAGGCAGGACTGATGTACCGGAGAGTACTTTCTCTCACTACATGAGACAGCTATTGACATCTTATGGTCTCTGCCATGGCCCCAAGCCCAGCTCGACGTTGGTGACATAAACATTTGTGCTGGGCACTTGCGCAGTGTGAAAGCGCTCATACCTCATGTATTGATCAGAGTAAAGGGTTACAGCGCTCCTGGTTGACAGCCCCATTTCAACCTGCAGTTCAGTCAGGTGGAGCTCAGGATTGTGTTAAATGTAAAGTGTAGGAGAGTTGATGGTTCACCTGAGTCTAACTTTTTTATTGTGAAACTGAACACTTAAGACTTGAGATCTGTGAGTAAGAACCCATCATTGAAAGTGCTTAATCAGCTAAAGGGTGGTGAGTCACTGCTCTCCTCTCTCACAGCTCCACTCTTAAGGCTCTGCCCTTGAGTCTGAGCTCCTTCAGGTAGCTGTTTGAGTACCCTGCTCTACTGTTATTCCGCTCTGTGTCCTCTGTTGTCTTTTTCCTCTTCTCTCTGCCTCTTTTCTTTTGCCCTTTTCTCTTGTCTCTTTTCTCTTCTACTCACCTTTTCTTTTCTCTTTTACTTGCCTTTTTCCTTTTGCCCTTTTCTCTCTCTTTGCCTCTTTTACCTTCCTTTTGCCGCTTTCTCTTTTTTCCCTCTGCTCGCCCCCTCTTCCCACGCTTCCCGCCGCTGCTGCCCCAGTGGCCCCTTCCCCCAGCATATCTCTCACCGCTCCTCTTTTTAGCTGATCGCCCTCCCCCTGACCCCTACTTAATGGTGGCAAGCCAATCTGTACCTGTCCGTGACCTCACTGCAACCAGCCCCAGGGACCCTGGTCCCCCAACCCCCTGCTGTTATGATCCTAGCACCCTCCACACCCTCAACCCGGGATGCAGCAACACCAGCCAGCTCTCGATGCTGAGCAACACCCAAACTCCGTTCTTCTGCCATCATTGCCGCCACACCTTCACCCACCTCCGGACCCCAGCAGTACCTCCCAGCTCACCGAATGCCAGTGCACATAATCCATGAACTGCATCTTCCTCAATGTACGCTCCCTGTACAGACATGCCATAGAAATCTGAGAACTCCTCAACACTCACATCCCGAAGTCGCTTTCCCCACAGAGACCTAGACCATTGCCAGTGCTGCACCCGACATCGCGACCGCCATCCCAGATGGATACAAGATCCTGAAAAAAGACTGCCTCAACCGCCCAGTAGGAGGCCTTACCATCATCCACAAAAGCTCACGGACTCAGATGATGCCTCACCCCCCATGCAACACATCCACTTCAAGATCCAGACAACCCCAGAACGAAGCTCCGTGGAACACTCGCCTACAGACCACTTGGCCCCCGCACCCTTTTCAACAACCTCATTGCTGACCTCATCGCACCCCACGCCTTTGCCTCCACAGACTACATACTACTTGGAGACCTGTTCTTCCACCTGGACAACCACTGCAACCTCCTAGAGAACCTCACCGACATAGGACTGAAGCAACTTGTCTCTGTCCCCATTCCCACAGCGGGGGACACACTCAACTCCATCTTCGCAGGAGAAAACAGCATCTACTCCAGCCACACAACAGAACTGCTCTGGAGTGAACACCACTGAATCCATTTCTCGTTTATTAAACAAACCGCACACAAGCATGTGTGCCTCCTCCCACGCAGAATCTGGAACAAAGTCTCTGAAGAACACCTCACCTCCGCCCTCACCTTCACTCCACCCCCAACTTTGACAGACGCCAACACTGCGGCAAGCAACCTCCACCAATGGATAGCCAACCGCGCAAATACACTCGCCCCCTCCAGAACACCACAAGACGACACAACGAGGAAGAAAACTGATTCACCACAGCCTTCCAAGAATCCAAGCGCTCTTGCTGACGACTGGAAAAGACATAGAGAAACAGCAAAACTCCATAAGGATGCTCAGCCTATAATACAGCCACCACGGCATACCATCACCTTATCAAACCCACAAAGAAGAACTTCCTGCAAGACAGAATCCTACCCAATGCCCACAACTCCAAGGAACTTGTTAAATTCAGAAAAAGGTCCCTTAAATCTATCACAGTGAACGTTGTCAGGAATCCAACAGCATCATATATATGTGGCAGTCAGGAAGATAACAAGCTCCTAGTATTATCCATAAACCTCTTCCAACAGTGGGCCCTTCAAACTATATAAGAAGCAATAAAAAGAGTAATAACTACAATTCCAATGCGGACTAGAGAGTGTGTAGTCCATACGACTTACTGTTGTGACGTTGAAACAGGAGGGACTATATAGGTCACTACTGTTCTCATCATGGGGCCGATTATTCCAGGAGAAATCAGCACGTCCTGCACACTGTTTTAATCAGACATCAGGAATTCATGCAGGTGTGTTAGGAATGTTCAAACACCAAATAATCCCCACTCATTGTGCCCGTTCCCTTTTTGGATTAGTGGGGCTGTCAAGAGGGGGACTCTATTGAGCAACGAACCGATCCTGAAGACTTTGTCGGGCCAAGGCTGACAGAATAATTGGCCCAAGTGTTACTTTCCTCCTGGTCAGTTCGGGGCCAATATGGCCACTTTGGATGATGTTTTAGGGGCGTAAGCCATAGAAAAGCAGGAAGTTACAGCTTCCAGAGAGGAAACAGCTGCTTTACAATATTGTATAGACAGGATTTAATGAAATGCATTTGATATAAACACTAGCAGACACATGAGAGGAGCATCATGGCAGGAAGGTGGTAGTTCATCACAGACTTCTCTGATTTTGGTAGAGATTCTCACTCAAATCCCTTTAGCAGCACCCAAACATTTTCATGGTAAAGCCTATAAGGTACAGGTGTTCATAACCCAAATTCTTTTACATTTTACTTGTTGCCCTAGGGATTTCCCCACTAATCAGGCAAGAGTCGCGTTTCTGATCTCTTACTTAGTAGGTGATGCAACTCAATGGGCAGTACCTTTAGTTCGTAGGGATGACCCATTATTGAACGATTGGGAGGAATTTTGCACAGAATTTAAAAAAGTATTTGATTGAAGGGCTGCATCCTTTTCTGCGGATAAAGAGTTGCTGAAGTTAAGACAAGGAAACAAAGACATTGTGATATATTTGAATACCTGTCAACAGTTGGTTGCAGAAACACGTTGGCCAGAGGAAAAGAGGGATGCAATATTCCATCAGGGGTTTTGGGATGAACTTAAGGAAGTTTTCGCACTGATAGATCTGCAACCCACGAATTGTACTGATCTCATCAGTCTTACTTTATGTTTAGATTATCATCTTAGTGAACGCAGAGGAAATAAAAGGAGATCAGAATGGCCCATGCCTAGATTTGAGAGAATCAAAGGACAGAGTGGGAGTTCTAGTCCCTCTTCTGAGCCCATGGAAATAGGTTCAGTTAGATCTTCTCTGACACTGGAAGAAAGAGTGCAAAGGTGGAAGAATGGGCTTTGTCTTTATTGTGGATGGAAAGTTCACTTTGTTAATGATTGTCTACTGAAATCCAAAATTAGAATAGGGTTCTCCAAGATATCCATAGCAGGCACAGAAATGTGATTGGAAAACTAGTCAGCTCAAGGGCAATGGAGGGGGCATCTTTAGGCTATACAGACATCCCTTCATTATGCGATACAGAAATACAACAAAAAGAACATTTGTTTTTGTCTATACAATTGCACACACATGATGGATGCCAAGCAGTACAAGCCATGATAGATTCAGGGGCAAATGGGATTTTCCTAGATGAAAGGTTGGCACAAGAAATGCAATTGACACAGGTAGAAAAAGAGATGGCAGAAATAGTCCTAGAAGTTGATGGGAGGAATTTGGCTTCTGGTCCCATATGCTTTCATACTGAAGATAGCGATGCTAGATGTAATGACTTACTTCTTGAAACTTTAAGGTTTAACATCATAAGAGCCCCTCAGAATGGGTTGATACTAGGACTTCCTTGGCTGATGAAACATAATCCCACTATAGACTAGGTTAATAAATCCATACGTTTTGAGTCTTCCTTTTGCAGAGATCATTGTTGGATATCACACATGCATGTAGCTCAGGCACTCACATTAGCACATGTCAATGCCACAGCAGCAGAAAAGACGTTACTCTCCCAGAACAGTACAGTGAATTCCAAGATGTCTCCAAGGAAAAACAAGCAGACATCCAAGGCAGGCATTGCGATTATCAGATTGATCTGGCTCCAGGGGCAGTTGTCCAGTGTGGGAGAATATGTGCATTAACAGAGCCTGAGAATGAACATCTAAGGCAATGCATATACAAATACCCCAATAATCGGTTTATACGCCCGCCCAGATCACCAGCAGCTTCACCTTTGTTTTTTATATCGAAAGCAAATGGTGAACTCAGGACTTGTATAGACTTTAGAGCTCTTAATAACATAACTGTCAAGAATAGGTATCCTTTACCACCGATCAAGTTAAAAAGGCCAAGATTTACACAAAACTAGATTTAAAGGGAGCATATCATTTGGTGCATATGTGGAAGGGTAACGAGTGGAAGACATTCTTTCGTACCCAGTATGGTCTCTTTGAGTAGACTGTGATGCCTTTTGGGTTATGTAATGCTCCTACTGCATTAAACACTTTTTAAATGATGTGTTACTAGAGTTCCTGGATGTATTTGTGGTGGTATATTGTCATGTAGTTCCTATAAACCTATATAGGGTCTGTGCGTTTAGACAGCATAGTCTGTCTGTAGAACTGGTGTTCAGACTGATTCTAGACACCCCCACCGGGTAATTTTGCCTGTATACCAGATAGCTCACAGTGATACTGGAAACCCAATTACCAAGGAGAGAATAGTTCTTGACAACTATCGAACATGACAACTCTGTCCCATCAGGGATCATGGAAACAGTGTGATACTTTTCGCTCAGTAACTCGTGCTCACTTCGTCTCAGAGAGATACACAAAATAAACGGTGGGGACGTTTTCAATAAGCATTTATTGAACCAGAGTCATTCTAGTGTAAAATTGGTGTGCTGAAACAACCGTTAGACAGGAACAGATATAAATGATTATAAGGCACCAACAGAGTAAAAGGGTGGTAGATTTCTACCATAGTGCTAAAACAACGAATACAGGCAGGTATAAAAATACATGACAGTAAAATGCGTACTCCTACGATGCGACCCTAACTAGATGAACCTAAGTGTACCTAGCATGTATGTAGGTGTAAAGCCAAGAATCCCTCTAGGATAAAGTCAACCCCATTATCTGAAGTGAGAGACTGTGGGACCCTGTCTTGGTCTTGAGAGGGACACCCTACGAGGGATGTCTGATCACTGTGAGCTAGAGTGTCTGCGTTCAGGAACCTCAGCGTCTTACGTCAGTGTGTCAGCATGGAAGTCCTTTTTCTCCTCTCCCTTCCTCAGCAAAGATGTGGTGTTTATATACCCAAAGCGGTACCCTCAGGGGATCTAACTTTCTGTGTCATGTCGGGCTTAGGATGACGGAAGGAATGACCCTTATACATAGTTATTATGCAGACGATGGTAGTCCTGCTGAGTTTCCAAGAATCCTCATATATAATTATTGAGGCTAGTTTTCAGGGAAAACCCCACGTCCTGTTAGCAGTACCGTAACTACTTAAAAGGTCAGTCCCAAGAACTGTTATGTAGTGTAATGACAAGGGAAAATATAGGTTGCTACCTGAGCCTATATTGGGGTACCTATATGAAGCATAAACAATATATTGATGATATTTTGATCTATTCATCTAGTACAACCATTCACAGTAAACATGTATACATGGTGCTTAAAGCACTCAGAATAAACGGGTTGTACTTTAAACTCAGCAAGTGTGAGTTTTATGTGGCTAGGGTGGACTTCTTGGGAGTGCTGTTGTCTCCTACTGACCAAGAAATGGCCGAACGAAGATTCAGGCTGTAAAGGATAGGCCAAGGCCTATTAACGTCAGAGACATCCAATGCTTTCTGAGGTTTGCAAACTTCTATAGAAGATTTATAAATCAGTTCTCCAAGATTGTAGCTCCCATATCAAAACCTTTGAGGAAAAAGACACCCTTTTTATGGACGGAAGAAGCAGAGAATGCTTTTGGGCACTTGAAACAGGCATTTGCTTCTGATCTGCTATTGGCTCACCCTGATCCTGAGAGACCATTAATAGTTGAGGCGGATGCATCTGAAGTAGCAATTGGAGAAATTATTTTGCAGATGCACCCTGTGGCATGCATGACTCACAAATTGCACGAAGCAGAATCTCACTACTGTATCACTGAATATGAATTACTGGGGATAAATAACGCCTTTATGGAATGGTGAGATTACTTAATGCGTTCAAAACATGTAGTGACAGTATAGTCAGACCATTGCAATTTACAATTCATGAGATCTGCCCAGTTGTTGTCACAAAGGCAGCTCCAGTGGATGTTATTTTTTGCTGAATTCATGTTTGTGGTCACTTAAAGGCGAGGGATTGAAAATTGTAAGGCACATGCTCTCACAAGGCAAGAATCTACGCCAGAGATCAACACTCTGAAAACTCAATCCATCTTATGTTCAATCAATCAGGGGTTTATAAAGTGCGCTACTCACCTGTGAGGGTCTCAAGGCACTGGGGAAAAGAGGGTGTGCAGCGCTGGCTCAGTCAAAAAGCAAGGTCTTGAGGTTCTTCCTCAAGGTGTGCAGGGTTGGGGAGCATCTGATGTTGACTGGGAGCTCGTTCCAGGTCTTAGCTGCATTGTAGGAGAAGGCTCTTCCGCCTGCTCTGCGGATGCAGATGCGGGCAGTCTCTGCCAGGGCGGGGTTGATGGAGCAAAGGTTCCTTTTGGATAAGTGGAAGGAGACTCTCTTGTTGAAGTATTTGGGTCCGATGTTGTGGAGGGACTGTAGGCGTGGGTGAGAAGTTTGAAGGTTACTCTCTTCTTGACTGGGAGCCAGTGGAGGTCTCGTAGATGTTGGGTCATGTGTTTGTGCTGTGGGGTCCCAAGGATGAGTCTGACTGCGGCATTCTGGATGGGTTGGAGCTTTTGTAGGAGGGTTCTGTTGATTCTGGCATAGAGGGCATTGTCGTAGTCTAGTCTGCTGGTTATGAGTGCGCGGGTGACGGTCTTTCTGCATTCAGGGGTATTCATTTGAAGGGCTTTCAGAGGATGAGAAGGCAGTTGAAACTGGTGGGGGTGACGGCGTTGATCTGTCGGGTCATGTTGAGGGAGGAGTCAAGGATGATGCCGAGGTTCTGTGCGGGGTCTGTAGGGGTGGGAGGACGTTCTAACAAAGTTATCTGTGCTATTCACACAGAACAATTCTTCAAGCAAATAGCAAAAACCATACAGACTCATAGATGGAAGCAATGGCTTAGCAAAAATCCTAAGTGAAAGTTGAAACAAGGACTGCCTATTTGAGGATCACAGCTATTAATACCCTCAAACACCATGCAAAATGAAGTTATCCAGTGGTGTCATGATGCACCCAGTGCAGGTCATCATGGAATAGATAAAACACTTGATACGGTATTGAGGCAATTTTGGTGGCCCTCCGTAAGAAAAGATGTACAGAATGCCATACACAAATGTGAGAAATACCCACACAAGCAAAAACTGACCACATGAAACCACAGGATTTACTTCAACCGTCACCCACTCCTGAGGTTCCATGGGAAACTATATCATTGGATTTTATTGTAGGCTTACCCAAGGGCAGAGGGTGCACTACCATTCTAGTAGTTGTTGATAGTCTCACTAAATTGGGCCATTTCATAGCCTGTTCGCAATTTGCCTACTTCAGGACAGTTAGCTTAGTTATTGCTGACGCACATAGTTCGTTTACACACTCTCCCAAAAATCATTGGATCTGATAGGGGTGCACAATTTACAGCTAATTTTTGTAAGGTATGATGTTCTAGTTTACATATGACTTCAGATAAATCCATGAGTTTCCACCCTTAAACAGACAGACAGACAGAGCATCTAAATCAAACTCTAAAATGATAACTACGTTGTTATGTGGAGGTAAACACCGACTTATGGGTGGAGTTACTATGGCTTGCTGAAGGAGCCCACAATAGTGCTAAACTCAACTCAACCAAAATAGCTACCTTTCATAGTACTTACGGATTTCACCCACTATTAATACCGTCAGTACAAACTGTGGGGAATCGGAAATTACCGGAAGTACATGAGAGAGTGTCTCATATACAACAAACTTTAAGAGAAACACAAAGGAATTTACAAGAAGCAAAGAAACAATATAAGAAAACAGCAGTCAAATATCGCAGGCGAAGTCCACACTATCAGAAAGAAGATGTGGTGTGGTTATCCACTAGGAACATCTGCTTCAGAAGATACAGCATATCCAATCCTAGATTCATTGGACCATATAGGATAAAAAAAGTGCATAAATCAGGTTACAGTGCAACTAGCTTTGCCTAAAACTCTAAGAATACACCCATTTTTCCATGTACCATTGTTAAAACCTTCATATACACCTGTGAAAAAGACTCCTTTTCCTGTTTTATTGGACAGTGAACCTGAATACGAGGTTGAAAGAATATTTGACTCAAAGAAAAGAGGATCCTGTTTATGGTATCTCATATCTTGAAAAGGGTATGGTGCAGAGGAAAATTCATGGGAACCAACAAATGGCAATCACGCACCGTGTCTCATAAAAGCATTCCATGCACAGTTTTAAACAAAACCTGGGCCCTGTCAGCATTCTTGGGGAGAGGGATGTACTGTTACACCCAGAAAAAAGGTCCCTTAAATCCATCACAGTGAACGCTGTCAGGAATCCAACAGCATCATATACATGTGGCAGTCAGGAAGATAACAAGCTTCCGGTATTATACATATACCTCTTTCAACACTTAGTGGGGTGGTGGGCCCTTCAAACTGTATAAGAAGCAATAAGAAGAGTAACAACGGGTTTGCCCAGACGTGGGTCCCGAGCTCTCCATTCCACTGGAGTCAAGCTATCCTGGCTGATGAGGGCTGAAAGCCCGAAACCGGTCCTGGGATGCTTGTTTCAGTCCAGGGCGAACCTGGCCTGGCAGTTAGGCCTGAACTGTTCCAATTGGGCGCAAGGTCAAGACTGATTTGCATATGGCTGGGTCCAAACTGGAATGGCATGGTGATAAAAAAAAACAATGGATTTAGGCCCAAATCTCTGTACTGCGGTGAATGATTGACATAGCTCTGCATTCTGTCCATCAATTGTTCTTTTTGCATTTAACAACTACAATTCCCATGAGGACTTGCGAGTGTGTAGTCCAGAGCAATTACTGATGTGACATTGAAACAGGAAGGACTATATAAGTCACCAAGATCTCTGCAACTCACCAACCCCCACCCCCAGCATCGCCACCCAACAGACCCTACTTACCTGGAATCCACTCACGACAGAAGATGCCCTGAAGACCATGATGAGCATCCACTCCGGAGCACCTTCAGACCCCTGCCCACTGCACACCTTCCACAGGGCCACCACAGCCTTCGCACCCAAGCTACATCGAACCATCAACTGCTGCCTCAAAACCGCCACATTCCCCGACAACTGGAAGTGCGCCGAAGTCAATCCTCTCCTAAAGAAACCCTCCACAGACCCGATGGACCTCAAGAATTTCAGGACCATCTCACGGCTTCCTTTCACAGCCAAGGTCATCATAAAGGCTCTCAACACCCAGCTAGCACACTTCATCAATGCCAACAACATCCTAGAAACCTCTCAATCATCCGGATTCTGCAGCAATCACAGCACTGAGACTCCCCTCCTTGTCGCCACAGATGACATCCCTGCCATCCACGACCAAGGCCAAACTGCAACCCTCATCCTCCTGGACATATCAGCAGCCTACAACACCATCTCCCACCGAAAAACTAGCCACCAGACACCACGACGCTGGCATACAAGGAAAAAGCCCTAGACTGGTTACGCTCATTTCTCATGGGCAGAATACAGAGAATAAGACTCCCGCCCTTCCTCTCAGAACCAACAAAGATCAGATACGGAGTACCCCAAGGATCCTTCCTGAACCCCACCCTCTTCAACATCTACATGGCCCCCCCTCGTAACCATCGTCAGAAAGCACAAGATCAACATCGTCTCCAACACCGATGAATCCCAGCTCATCCTCTCCCTCACCAAGGAACCCGACATCACCAGGCACAACTTCCAAGAAGGGATGAAAGCTCACAACTTTGATGAAAAACAGCTGCCTGAAACTCAACTCAAAGAAAACAGAAGGCCTCATCCTCAGCCCAACTCCCTCCGCATGGAATGACACCTGATGGCCCCCGCACTCGGAAACCCACCTATCCCGACAGACCATGCACATAATCTCTGCATCATACTGGACTTATTGCTCACTATGAATCGCCAGCTTGATGCCATCTCCTCTGCATGCTTCAACACCCTTTGCATATTATGTAAAACATTCAAGTTGATCCCCTCTGACGCCAGGAAAACTGGCACTCACATCCTCAACACCAGCAGACTGGACTATGGCAACGCCCTCTTTGCCAGAATCAACAAAAAACTCCTCTGCAAACTCCAGACCACCCACAGCACCGCAGCCAGACTAATCCTCTGTATCCCATGGCACAACAACATCATCCAACACCTCACTGAACTCCACTGGCTCCCCGTCAAAAGAAAAATAACTTTCAAGTTGCTCATTCACACCTACAAGGCCCTACACAACATCAGACCTCAACAACTTCCTCTCCTTCCATGCCCCCAAGAGAAACCTCCACACAGCTGACCTCTCCCTAGCCACTGTCCCATGCTTCTACAGGACCAGAGCAGGAGAAAGGTCCTTCTCCTACCTCAAAACCAAGACCTTGAACAATCTCCCACTCCACCTTGGGCGAAGCTCAACACTGCACCAATTCAGGAAAGACCTTAGAACTTGGCTCATCGAATGATCCCAATAGAGCTGCTCACACCTACCCCTCAGCGCCTTGAGACCCTAACGGGTAAGTAATGCACTCTACAAAACCCTGATTGATTGATTGAGTCACTTCATAGATACTAAACTATTTTAGTCCATGTTATGTTTGACACCTTCAGTTAGTTCGGGCTAAAAGCTTACTAGAGTTTGCGTGTCATATTCCCTTTCCTGTATCTGCAATGTTAAAAGCAAAACTACACATCCCAGAAAGCATCCTGGTGCTTATTGGCTATCTCAATACACAAAGGATTATACTGGACTGACAAAGAGAGGGCGAGTTCAAACCATGCAATCGTTATGGACACACATAACGATTACACATGGTTACACATGCACACATGGTTGGATCTGTGCTGGACAAGCAGTGACATAGAAACTTATAAACATCTGTGTTGGATACCCAAGATCTGCAGGCAATAAAAACATGGGCCTGCAATGGTCACAAGGTGCTACCGGAGTACTTATTCTTGATGGGTAGATCTAACCCAATGTTTGTCACCTTTGCATGCGTAAAATGTTACAAAGAAAAGACACGATAATGCATTTTCAACTGTTTATTGAGAAGCTTTAATCCCTGTAAATAAAATGTAGACTGCGATTATTAGATAGATTAAACACATCATTGTTATAAACATTATTAGAATGGTGAAAAACGCAAACAATTCAACCATGTCAAGTTTTCCTAATGTTACTCCTATCTATCAATATTACTTCTACTCTAACAAGAGCATAATGGAAGTATCCTTCTACCAGACCTAGTTTGAATTATCTAACCCCATACCTTGGTGTAATTCCTCAGGAAGCTGGCGTCAGGGCATTAACGAATGCATGCTATCAAAATGTGCAAGCCTGCACACATCTCTGCTTGTGCAGTTATCTTCCTTCTTACAATGAATGTTGGGGCCTGTAGGGCTGAACCCAATTGACAGCTCTTTTCAGCATTTATGTTAACTCCGGTGTGAAGTGCCTCTCACCGACTTAAACATGAACACAGTTTAAACAATAAATCATTGGTCTTATCACATTCTGCTAGAGATGTAAAATAACAATGTTACTTAGGGTTTGATTTAGATGTTGACAGATATGGTCTCACCTTCCCTTTTTCGATGGTCTTCCCAATCACCAACTTGCTGGTCCACCCGCTGTATTTAGATGTTGGTGGGGCTCTAGAGGAAAGACTGTTGGAGTCTAGCCACCTCCACCAGGATCTTGCTCTCGCATCGATGTCATTAGAGGCATAAGCAGCTGTCAGGGGGAATCCCACCAAGAATACAGCTGGCCGATTATGATGTTCCCTTCTATTGGGGCAACTGTGGCAGGAAACCCTCCAAACCAAACTTCGGTTGACGGAAACAAAGAAAAAAGGTGGCGGACCACCGTTAGCTCAACAGAGTACTCAGAACTGATGCCGCCTTGGGATGATGGTAGTATGGCCAATATCTAAATAAGGCCCTTGGTCTGAAGGGATAAAGTAGTTTCCTACAAACACATAATAACAAGGACATCACATTTAGATATGTGTGTTCCTGGAACTAATGGGACAGACTCTAGAACAGCAATGTCTACTAAAATAAATGTGTGCATGGAACATTCTCATGTTAGTAAAAAGATGTGCAAGCCACAATCTCAAAATGATGCTAAGTTAATAATGGAGACCACATATAATCCCAACATCAGAAGGTGCCACACAAATGAACCTCTATGAGATGGCAGGTGATGCACACAAGGAGCTGTGCTGAACTTACAGGGACTGCAGATTCCACTTACATCAACCTATACAGGACTCACAGGGACTGCAGGTTATATACAAGGTCCTATGCTGGCCTCACAGGAACTGCAGGTTACACACAAGTACCTACGCTGGACTCACAGGGATTGTAGGTGCGACACACATTGGCCTGCACTGGACTCACATGGTCTACTGTCAAGACACACGTGAGCCTGTGCAGGACTCGCATGGACCTGCAGGTAACTCACTAAATGTTAATGTTAATGTTACTGTGATTTATAAAGCGCACATATACCCGGAGGTGTCCTAGCACTGAGGACCGAAGAGAATCTGTTCTGGCAACTAGTTCTGGAACAGCCAGGTTTTCAGACTTTTTCTGAAGGAGGCGAGAGAGCTTGCACTTCTGAGCTCAGTCGGAAGAGAGTTACACAGTTTAGAGGTGCCAAAGTGAAAACTGCGGCCACCCCAACGTAAAGTTAGAATTTTTGGCACTTTCAGGAGTTTGGCTCCTGAAAAGCGAAGATGTCTAGTCGGTTCATGCCAGACGAAGAGGTTTTGCAGGAAGATAGTACCTGTATGGTTTAGTGCTTTGTAAGCCAGAGACAGCGCCTTGAATTTAATCCGTTGTGCAACTGGGAGCCAATGCAGACTATGAATTTCTTTGGAAACAGATTTATGCCTTGGGATATTAGACAGTAACCTTTCAGCTGAATTCTGTACGCTCTGAAGCTTTTTCAGGCACTGCTTCTGCACGTTTACCAATAGTCCGTTACAATAATCCAATTTAGATTGAATTAAGGATGTAACTACGGTTTTTCTGGTATCTGCGGGAATATAGGGAAGAATCTTCCTCACTTTTTTAATAAGGAAATGGGCGGAAGAGACAATTGCGTTTGTGTGTTGAGTGAGTGAGAGTTTATTGTCGAGCCACACTCCCAGGTTCTTGGCCTTCACCGCAGGTTTTGGTGGCTCTCCCATCTCTACTGGCCACCACAGACTACCCCAGCTTGGTTGCATATTGCCAAAGATCAGACTCTCTGTTTTATCAGAGTTAAGTTTAGGACAATGTGTGTTCATCCATTGATTAATGGCACAAATACAATTTTGAAATTGCTGGGTAGGGGAAGTCTGATTTTTGTAAGCCGCTACCACAATCTGGGTGTCGTCCGTGTAAGATGTAAGATTGAAACCGAAATTCCGGATAAGCGGGGCCAGTTCGGATACATAAACATTAAATAATGACGGGCTCAGGGAAGAGCCCTGTGGCACTCAGCATGGAAGGGTATAAGGCTCAGAGTGATAATTGTCGACCAAAACTGTTAACCTCCTATCCTTGAGAAAGGAGGACAAAAGGGCCAATGCAGTACCCCTGACCCCTAAGCTCTCGAGCCACTGATGCAAAAGAGAGTGATCGACGGTATCAAAGGCGGCTGACAGATAAAGGAGTATAAGGGCAGCCGTTCCTCCATGATCCATCACCGCCCTGATCTCCTCTGTGGCTTTAATGAGTGCCGTTTCGGTGCTATGTTCTCGGCGATAGCCAAACTGTGAGTGATCCATCAGGTTGGACCAGTGTTGAACTCATTGGGACTGCAGGTGACACACACATGACATTTGAGGCAAGCTGACCTCTTCACACGAAGAAGAGGACATGCATCATCTTTACATGACTAATGAGAAAGCCCAGTTTGGACTGGACTTTGTTTCAAGCTCGGACTGAAAGGAATGGTTAGGAGCCTGCATCCCACTCCAAGGTGCAGCTAGTCACTCTAAAAGCTGTACCAGAATTTTTAAAATATACTTGCAGGACACAGGAAAAAGTTCAGCTTTTGGTGAAATTTGAACTTCAAATTGTTTTGACTCCCAGCGAACCATGACAAGATGCTGACCACACACAGCTAAAGCTCCCCTATGCATGCAATAATTTTCTGGTTCTCCTAAATTTGACCATTTTTGGCTATAAAGTTCACAGCTCCAGCTAGACTTTGGAAATTAGGTATCTTACCTCCTGGAGACCTGTCCAGTCAGAGCTCTTAAACTTGCCATACTAAGTGGATTTCAACTTCTAAAAAGGGACAAAGTCACAAAGTGAAACACAAGAGCTGGACATAATGTTAAAGTTCATCGCCATCTGAGCTTTTTGTAGTAGAGATCAAGGCTTCAGCACACTATTACATTCAACATATTTGACTCTCTGGTGCCAATCTCATCTACAGCGCCCTGCCTTGTGTTAGACATGGTAGCCTCAAATTTTTGCTGTATTCTTTTTGTTGGCCTTAGGACTCTGAGCACTTTACCAGTGCGTACCACTGCTAAAGAGCATATGCCTCTCCCCTAAACATGGGTCCATTAACTTATCCAAAATTTGTATATTTAATTTACCCGTAAGTTGCTAGTGGAGTGCACTGCCAGTGTCCAGGGTCTGTAAATTAAATGCTACTTTTGTGTACCCACACAAGTAGCCCTTTAAACATGTCTCTGGCCTGCCACTGCGGAGCCTAGGGGTGCAGTTTACACTGCCATATGTACTTGGCTTTTAAAACCTCTTGCTAAGCCTTAAACTCTCATTTTCTTACATATAAATTACCCCCATGGTAGACACTACATAGCCCAAATGGCAAGGTGCTGTGTATGTAAAAGGCATGACATGTACATTTAAGTTTCACATGTCCTGGTAGAAAAAAACACATAAAATAATTTTTTAACTTCTTCAGGTCTACCCGTCTCATGGGTTAACATGGGAATTCCTTATTACACTTTTTAAGCTGTAATTCCTGATTGAGAAGGAGTTGCTCTGCGATAGTAATTTTAAATCCTCGTTGAAATATGACAGTATATACTAACAGTAGGTTCTATCAAGAAACGTGCAATTGCTTCAAAGAGTTTACATTTATTCTGATCACCTAGGAGAACCAATCAATGGTATATAGTCAACATTGATTACCATAAAGACAATAAAAGATGAGGCTGACAATGTGAGCTCAGAATACACATGATATATTAAGAATCACATATTGTGTAAAACAATACATATGGTAATATCTAAAATACCCATGACTGTACCACAACATATAAGATTACATACATAAGTGCCATATATAAGGTGCATTACATAAAACGTAATCCAAATGATAAGAGACTCGACATTATCAACAAACATAGAAAAAACAACTTCATTGGACAACCGTATGTCCTTAGTTTATATATTAAAACATATGCACTTATTCTTTTGGCGTAGATATGTCACATATTAGTACGGAACGCCTATTCTTTGCGTCGACCTTTCAAGCCTTATAAATCTGATTGCTCATGGTTGTCATCATTAATTCAGAAAGCATTAACCGACTCTGGGGTATAGTCCCAGCATGCAGAGGTTTTGGATGCATGACTGCCTTCATGACACACATGGGCTATTTTATTTATAACGCCCACAGTGATGACAGCTGTGATTTTGTGATCCCTACTTCCCTGTAGCAAATAAGAGATCTTCGAAACAGGCTGTTCTTGAGAAAACCTTAGTCCTGAAGAAGACCCTAGGTGATGTTCTGTAAAAGCACTCTGAATTGAGGGTCAAAAGGTTGACGTAAAGAATAGGTGTCCCATACTAATATCTGACATATCTACGCCCAAAGAATAAGGGCATATGTTTCTATATCTTATCCAAAGGGTGCTCAGATACGAGGCCGCACTCCGCTGTCAGGTAGGTTCAAAACCGCTTCATTGAAGAAACATGCAGCTTTTCAATCTGCAAGAGGTACAGATTAACAGGTTGCAGTGCGGGTGTGAGGAATAAACATTGATTGTTGTTATTCACTTCGAGTATTCATCAGGCTTGCAAACATCTTTTTATGATATAACACAAAAATAATTGACATTGTCACTGCTTCTTTACTGTCCTATCAAATGACATTGAACACGCTCAATAACAATTAATTACTATTATTTTTACACTTGAAATCAGTGTTAAGAGTCTCCTAGAACATGAACAGTAACCCTGCTTTGAAAATACAGTTGTTGTTTTCAGTAGAAGAGCATCACAATAAATATTTATCTGTCTGCTTACATTTTAAAGAAATACAAGTTTTATGTCATTCAATCTTCGCTTTTAGAACTGTTTGTTTGTGCTCTTGGCAATCCAGCTGAATGGATAGTACATAAAATTGGAAATGAATGGTTGCTATTTTCAGAAGGCTTAATTGGCATCATTGTATTGATGGAAAGACTGCTAGGGGCATGCTACTTTAAACTGAGCAATATGACCCGCAAGTTAAGCAGATGTGCCATTCTAATTGATTCCCATATGCTGCAAGACAATCATTTTAATTTCGGCACTAACCTGTTTAAAACACATTATATTTAAAAAAGAAAAAGCTTTCTTTGCATTAAAAAACAGTTAAGATGAACAAAAATTCGGAACCCCAGTGATGTAAAACTAGAACGGTATGTTGTGCTCTTTACATGAAGACACTGGTAGCCATGTTGTAAGTTTCTAAGTCTTCTTTATTGGTTCCAGTTCAAGTTGTATCAATCCCAGTTCAGCCTTTTACCAGCTCCTACATCTCGTACACCAGGAGCAGCCTGCCTAGCTGCTCAGCTCATCTCCAACTGTCATCCACTCAGGCACCCAGGCATTCCACGCATCACAGTCACACCAACATTCCGTCACCATCTGTCACTCTGGCTGAGCAGCTAGGAAGACCTAGGCTGATTACAATTAAACGTAATACTCAGGATATAACAAATATAAAATGTATGGGGAACTCTTCAGCATCGATATGAAGTGCAACTGTTTCCTTAAGCAATCGGAAAAATATGTCATAAAAATATCATGTCATAAAGAGATATCATAGTACTTTTTAAAGATAAACATAAAGGCGTGAAAACGACTACAATGATAAGGAACCCTTTGCCTGTTTTAAACCTATAAGAATAGCTTTATTACAACTTTCTGCAGCCTTAAATATGGGTGCAGATGTGGTCTGGGGATTCATGCTTGCATGTCCCTCTCAACAAACGTCACGCAATGCTTAAGACTCGCCAAGGGCTTCGAAGCTCGTGAGAAACTTACCTCCTTTACTCAAACAAAGAACTTTATTTTACTATTAAAGTGGACTTTTCGATACTGTGGGCCTCATATAGATATGGGGGCATATTAGCAAGGGCCAGATCGCCGCTTTATCGGCACTTTTTGCCGATAAAGCAGCAATTTTTTTATCACCCAATTACCAAGCTGTCACTAACAGCAGTTAGCGACAGCTTCCAGGCGATAGCGACCGGTTTGGAGCCCACTTTGCATGTCAGCGATATTTATCGCTAATGACATGCAAAGTGGGTGTACCCAAACTGGTAGCGACTGAAAGCAGGCGCTAACCCAGCTATCGGCTTTTAGCAATCCCGTAGCGCGATAAAAAAACGCCCGCTAACCGCGATTAGTGCCAGGATTTTACACCTGGTAAAAACCTGACTTAGCCATAATAGTCAATGGGAGGTGGATTATACGGCTAAGTCCCCACCTGCCTATTAGCGAGATTTACCTTAGCGATAGGATTTTAATTGCTGGAAATCTCACGTTGAAGATGGGATTCACCGCTATCGCTGGATTCTTATTGCCATGGAGATAAACGTTGGTAATACTGTGTTATCTCCGCCATAGAATCCAGCGATAGGAGGCGATAAAAAAACGCGCTAAACACGGTTTGCGATAATTATCGCAAGTTGTTGCTAATATGCCCCAGAGAGTTTGATAGACAAGTTGCTCCATCACAAACACGGCGGATTTCCCGTTCTCTGTGTTACAAGTGCATTATAACTTATGGCACTAGTAATACAAGGAGCGAAACAGTAGCCACGTTTGCGACAGAGTATTTCTCTAACATGCACAAGCAGGTGCGCAATGTCCATAGAGTTAAAAAGGCTTTAGCCCCTACCCCCTAGGCTGAGACTGCTTCCTGTGGACACACACTCAGCGCTTGAGTTGCTGTGGGTTAGCTGGCCCATGTCTTGCGTATTATCTCAGCCTCACCCAAGTATTTCACAGGTCTTTAAAAGACCATTGACTTGTTACAAAGACTTTGTTGTTTTTTCACTGCTTCCTAGAGCTCCTGCATCTCAACTCTGCATTACATTTGTACATTTATTTTGCTTCCACAGTGTGAGAATGCATTTCCTGAAAAGTAACGTTGAGCTTTGTTTTTTTCCAGTTTCATGTAGCACAAAATCATACCGAAGATATTGAGGCACTTTACATGAGTACTTGTCACATTATACGAGGACACAGTCATTCTGTAGGCACCGGGAGTGTATGTGATTTGCCCAGAAACACAGAGCTGACGCTGAGACTCGTACCTGGTTCCTCAACTTAAAGCCCGCAGCTCTGGCATTTATGCCACATCCTTTCTAATTTAAGGCATATTATATATCAAAGCATATCAACAGTCTGAAAGTAGTTGCAGGACCCTCACATCATTTATTTCCTCCAGCTTCCATTCCTGATTGATGCCACAATAGAAATAGTTTACCTTTTATCTGAGACCCATTCGATACTGTCGATAACATGCTGAGTTACTCAGGGTGTCTAGAAATGCATCCTGCATTCAGGCAACTCACACATCATTCTCAACACTCACCTTACACTCACACCATTCACACTATACTCACACTGCTCACATTGCACTCATGCCATTCACCCTCCTTTTACCCTGCATCCACAAGAAGCACACACTTCAGCCTGCACTTACAAGTTTTGGCTCTGCATGGGAACACAGGCACCAACATTGAGGTTTTGTAGTCGTCTTCTCAGTTCAGACTCATTCAGTAGCTGCTACTACACAGCCTGAACAAAGGGTTGCAGGTGATGCTATAGCATTGGCCCTATTGTCCCTTTGTTAGGGAGTCAATGTTTAGCAAATTTCAGTGTTTTAGAGTCGTTTGAATGCTTGACAGTTATTGCTTGAATTTTAACATCTGCACATGACATGGAATCATTGCCCTTTCACCACTTCACTGCCTCATCTTCGATTGGTTCAAAACATTACGCTGAAAATCACAAAATTAAACTTATTTTTAAACGTTTTACATAGTTGCCATTTGTACTGTGTGACATCTTCAACCATTCCTGGCTTTCCATTTACCACTATGCTTTCTACTCGTTTACCAAATAAACACTCGCTCCCAGCTTATCCCCACAGCCACAGGCTGCTACTCAATCCCTCGCCATCCCCTAAAATCCCTCACCATCCCACATCCTCAGTCCACTCTTGCGCCTGCCATGTAATTACATATGGAGCTGATTATGTATCTAGTTTTATGGAAAGAAAAGGAATTATATTGGTGCCTTTGTAGAAATGTGTATATTCATGACAGTTGGGCCATTTTTAGGTCTCATCTGTGACAGTGCTTGCGCTGCTTGCACATGCACTCTTGCTTGCAAGATATATTGTATTCAACAAGGGCTCTGCTAATGCTTACTTTGAGTGCAGCAAGAAGGTGTGCTAATGTAAGTGCTGGGTGATTGTGAATAGTTTGAGTGAATATAGCCTGAGTGTTGCAAGTGTGGGGTGAAAGGTGTGCCGATGTGAGTGCAGGCTGAGCTACATGAGGGCAAGGTGAGAGAGGGGCCCATGTGTGTGCAGGTTGAGAGGAGTGCATACAGAGTGAGAGGGATGAGTGGACGGTGGGTGGAGTGAGCATTGTAAATGCAGGGTGAATGGTGTGCCTGTGTACAAACGGGGGAAGCAGAGTGCCTGTGTGAGTGCAGTGGTGAGCGGTGAGAGTGAAATGTGAGTTGCAGGAGTGACTGATAAGCATAGTGAGAGAAGTTAGTGCAAGTGAACTGGTGTGTCTCTGTGAGTTGTGGTAGATTAATGGTCTGTGTGTAAGCAATGTGAGCTGATGGGTGACTGGAGTGCCTGTGAAAGTGCAAGATGAGCAGTATCCCTGTGTGAGTGCAGGGTGAAAGAAGGGAGTGCAGGGTGAGAGGTGTGAGCCCAGGGTGAGTGTTGTGCCTGTTTGAGTGGTGTGAGTGCAGGGTCAGTGGTGTGCTCAAGTGAGTGAATGGTGAACTGTGTGAGTGACCGAAGTGTCTATTTAAGTGCAGGATGAGTGACATGCGATGTGAAAGTAGGATGAGAAGAGAGACTGCAGGGTACGTGATGTGAGAGTAGGGTGAGTGGTGTGCCCATTTGAGTTTGTGTGCGGGTGAAACTGCAGTGGGGGAAAAATGAATGCATGGTGACTGATATGCTTGTTTGAAACTGAGTGCAGGGTGAGCAGTAAGAGTGACAAGTGAGTGGAGTGTCGTGATTGCAGGGTGAGTGGTGTGCTTGTGTGAGAGCAGGGTAAACGGTGGATGTAGGGTGAACGGCAAGAGTGCATGGTGAGCAGTGTAAGTGCAGTGTGATCGTTCTGAGTACAGGCTGAGTGGTGAGACTGCAGAGTGAGATCGACAGGAGAATGGAGTGTCTTGTGAGTGCAGGCTGAGCAGTGTGCTTATGTGGGTGCAGGGTAAGAGGAGTGTGAATGGTGTGAGTGCATGGTGAGCGCTGTAAGTACAGTGGGCCCGATTCACAGAACTAACTTAAGACAAATCCTAAACTTACTACCAGTTTGGTATTCACAGAAGGCACTTACTCATTTTGGTATTCACAGAAGGCACTTACTCATTTCGGTATTCACAGAAGTTAGGAGTCCTAACTTTAGGACTCCTAAATGCCTTCTGTGAATACCGAAAGTCTTAAAATTAGGATTTTTCTCAGTTTAGGAGTAGTAAAGTTAGGACAAACAGCATCAAGACACATGGCTGATTAACAAAACTCAACACTGACTTGTCAGCCACATTCTCTGCATACTCACAATTGACAAAAACAACAAGTAGGTGTCAGCCAGAACTGCAAGGACACACCAAAACACTGCACAGTGGACAACATACAAAACACACATGTGCACACAATCACAATTAACCCTGGGCATAGCTATGCCTAGCTATGCGAACTGCGTAGTGCGGTAGGGAAATGCTGTTCACACTGATTGCACAGTGCCAGATTCTTGTCCGCACTGTGCAATCATTGCAAACGACATCTTTCACAGTGCAAGCGGTCGTTTTCTGCCGCTTGAGTAGATTTGTACTCGAGCGGCAGCTTTCTCAACACGGACTGGTCGTTTCTCATTGTGAGAGGTCGCGAGCATGCGCGACCACTCGCAATGAGAAACCAGACCTCCCCGCGTTGAGAATCTCACCAAGAGGTTTATTTTCCACGCTCGCGATCGGCAACTTGATGTTGCTGATCCTAAACGAGGAAAAAGTCTTGCCCGGATGTTGATTTTGCTTGCTCATGGTCGCTAACTTGACTTTGAGGACCGCGAGCGAGCAAAAAATGGCCGCTATGCTATGTGTTTTTGCACTGTGCTACGTTCAATTCACGAAGTGCGTAGTAGCACAAACTACGGACGCTAATCGAGCGTAGCGTAGTACTATGCCCAGGGTTAATCACAATCACAGGGCTGAACAATCACACAAACAGGCACTCTACTCCTGGGTGACACATGTGTGTGGTCGACATTGCAGGGGCCCACACACATCAACACTCCTGACAAATTCACCCCCTGCACACTGCACACTTCTTGACCACCAAAGTGTACACATTGAAAGTAACCCATGTGACTAGGTTGACTGACCATCACAAGATGACTATACACCTACACTGCTGGGCACACATAAATTAAGATCACACATACATGATGACCCTGGCCAGCCTGCCTGCAATCCTGTGGATAGAATCCCACTCCGTGCTGGCAGTGCCTCCAAACCTGACATGTGTACAATATAGCTAATATGAACAAAGAATGAGAATGACAACTGTATTTCATCTAAAACCACCATCATTACACCCACAAGCATCAGAGTCAGGAAGAACTGAAGTCCCTGTCACCCCTGTAAAACATAGAAAAAGTGAGACAAACCATTGTCAATGTTGAAGTGGCATATAGAGCATGTGGCACAGTAAACCATACACACACCGAAAAAACTTTAGTCAGTAAGGACACTGACAAAACAGACAACATGATTAACTGTCTTCATTCACATATTGCACAGATAGGCACCAATATAAGACAGGAGCAAGGCCAGTGGCCAGCACAAAGTGAAGAGTAAGTCCATGAGATCCTGCACAGACAAGGGACAAACATCAGTGCACAACAAGTCCAGTGGCCAGCACAAAGTGCAGAGTAAGTCCATGAGATCCTGCACAGGCATGGGCCAAACATCAGTGAACAACTAGGCCAGTAGCCAGTCCGATGTGCAGAGTGAGTCCATGAGAAGCTGCACAGGCAAGGGGCAAACATCAGTGACCAACAAGGCCAGTGGCCAGCACAAAGTGCAGAGTGGTTACATGAGATTCTGCATAGGCAAGGGGCAAATATCAGTGAACAACAAGGCCAGTGGCAAGCACAAAGTGCAGAGTAAGTCCATGAGATCCTGCACAGGCAAGGGGCAAACATCAGTGAACAACAAGGCCAGTGGCCAGTCCAATGTGCAGAGTGAGTGCATGAGAAGCTGTACAGGGAATGCGTGTGACTGTACCCTGCCATGGTCAGAAACACAGTAAGGGGGTAACAATGGGCAGTACAGGCACTGCTGTGGGAGAGACAGGTGTGTGAGGGGGACAACCACTCAGACTTGCCTGTCAGTCGGACTGGGAGCTGGCTGTGTGTCGGGGACAGTTGGAGTACTTGACCGGGGTGAGAGAGGCTCAGCTGAGGTAGAGGCATCAGTGGCTTGGGAAGACGGAGGGCTGCTTTGACCAGGTGGTGTAGTGGCACGTGGAGGTGGAGTCATGCTGCTGTGAGACACAGTGTGGGTGGGAGATTGTGGAGGGCAGCCTTTTCACTTCTTGGGGATTCTAAATGGCTTCCCTGTCTTGGGATTAGTGGCAAGTGGTGCGGACACAACAGGCACACTCACCACCAAAGCTGCAGCAGGTGAGCCGGTGGCACAACATGGCTGCGTCACCGCTGGCGTCAGATGACGTTGAGCTTTGCGTCTCTGGCTGTGATTCCTCCAGCAGACTCCTGTCCCCCTCTGAGGCACTGGTCACATCTGTGTCACTGTGCTGTGTGCAGCTGTTGTGCTTGATGCCTCTCCACTGGTGTCCGCCCCCTGTCCTTCCGTGCCCACGTGAGATGCCACAAGAGATAGAGAGGTAGAGTCAGTTTATTGGCATCAACAGAAAAAAACGTATGCAGGCAAAGCATCAGTGAAGATGATGAAATCTACATGTTGCACACCACCCTGTGCAATGACATTGTGCAAACTCAATTTTTTACTCGAACAGTGGGTGTCAACAAGCAAAGCAGGCATAAGTAAGCCATGTGATGCCCACACAGCACAATATCCTGCCGGTGGCTCCGTTCAACCAGTCACACAAATAGCTCTGAGCACACCTAGGGCCCTTATGGGGGAAAGGATGAACCCCACAACATGTTGCCACTGTCAGAGCTGGATGGAGCAGAAGGGAACAACACAGATGCAGACTCCAACATAACAGTCCACAATGGCCATGAGCTCATGCCATACACCATGTTGTACTTTGGGTCACACCTACTATTGCACATTGGCGTCAGATGTCTAAACCTCACAAATCTGAGGTCAGGCAATGCATGCATTTATGAAAGCACATCAGATTAGGCACACTGCCGTACCCTTCCATGTGATTTACCAGACTACCCCAATGCAGATGATACCTGAAGCCCACGACTCAGAATGCAATGTAAATGCCCAGTACACAAATCACATTAGGAAGTACAGGTAGGGCAAATGCATGACAGCTGCACCTAGCACTGAGGCCACTTACAAGCCACTGCATCACACTACCAACATCAGATAGCCCAGCGCTGGCCCAGGCCGTGTACACATGCAGCCACTCACAGCTAAAGTCACCCTTCCCAGAATACTCACCCCTAGCTTGCTGCTGATGCTCCTTCAAACTTGCATCCAGCTCAGGCTGTGTCATGGCCAAGATGCGGGCCATTTGTGGTGTCATGGTGCGCCACTCCAACCTGCCAGTCCGAGGGATCAGCCCCGGTGTCATCTCGGCCACGTCCATTCTCAGCTGGCAGATGTCATCCCACCTCTTGTGGCAGTGGGTGCGCCACCGGTTTGAGACACCCAGAGCCAGCACCTTGCATGCAATGGCCCTCCACACAGCCTTACACTGGTGTACTTTGAGCTGCAGGCATGGGAGACAAGAGGGGGAAAACATTAGTGACACAGTGTTATGTACCAATTTCTCTCAGTACAGTAGCATGATACTGACTCATCCCAAATCCACAGATATGTCTAATAGAGACAAGAATGCATTTCACAAGGTACATCAGCATGGGAGAACCACACATACTGTTCATGACGGAAACTTGGTTAGCGCCTGGTCTAGACCTAGAACTGGGCGCTGTGTGCCCCTCTGGTTTTAAAGCTTTTCATAAGCCTAGATCCAGTGGCAGGGGTGGCGGAATTGGGATCATTTACAAAGAATTATGGGATCTCTCGCCATTGGACATTGATGAGATTACGCAGTTTGAAATTCTGGGCTTTTCCTGAAAGGACAGGTCCGGCCATGTCTTGAGTGGGATACTTTGTTACAGACCCCCGCGGACTGTAAGTGAACAGTCACAACAGCAATTTTTGGATGTGATTAGCAATTTGGCACTTTCTCACCATAGACTGATGATTTTGGGAGATTTTAATCTCTGTCCCAATGTAATGCTGAAAACAGCTTATAACAATATTATTCAATCATGTGCTAACTTTAATCTACCACAACGAGTGCTGGAGGCCACCCATACGGCAGGACATGTACTAGATCTGATATTCGCTGGGGAGAAAGTAGTGACTATAGACAATATCCTACCAGTGGATTGGTCAGACCACCATCTGATCAGATTTCGAATGTTGTCGATCCCTAGAAGTAGGTTCCCCCCTATCATGGAAAACAGTGTCCTGATTAGGTACTGGAAAACCCTTATGAGGAAAGCTCAATCTGCACCACTTTTTGATGCGGCTCCCCTCCCTGATTCAGGGAAGTCGGTTGATGCTAACTACGGGGAGCTATGTAGCTATATAGCTAACACCATTAATCTGTCCGCTCCTCTGAAACGGCTCAGGAAACGAGGATGTCCCTCCACACCATGGTTCTCGGAAGAACTACGGGCCTTTAAGATCCAGTGTAAACGCGCAGAGAGGCAGTGGCGTAGTCAGTACCTAACCAGTGACAAGATTGCTTGGCGGGAACTGTTAGTCAGATACAAACAAGCCATAGTAACTACGAAGGCGTCGTACTTTGCGGACCTTATTCTGAAAGCCCCCAACAGTGTTAAATGTGTTTTTAACATCTTGAGAGGCCTTACCAACCCAGAATGCCTGGGTAATAAGATTACCCCTTCTCAGGATCTATGCGATGGGCTGGCAGCCTTTTTTCATAATAAAATAAAGGGAATCATAGAGGGCCTGCAATTTGATCCCGCGATTAGCACTAAGGCTGGTGCAGAATTACTGATAGCTGACCCGCCCGGCAGCACAGACCCTAGGATTAATCGAGAGTCTTTGGCAGGACCCTGTCTCGATCATTGGACCTGTCCTTCCATGGAGGAGTTTTCCAACATGGCTAAGAAAGTATGCTCCGGCTCTCCGCTGGACCCCATCCCACAGAAATTCTGGAAGGAACTAGGGTCGGAAACCTTCCCGCACCTTCATCAGATTATTAAACAGTCATTAAGTAGCGGTGTGGTCCCGGCTTGCTGGAAGGATGCGCTGGTCTCTCCCCTTCTGAAAAAACCTTCGCTGGATCCCGCTTGCTACGGGAATTATCGACATATTTCCCTGCTGCCTTTTCCGGTTAAAATAGTTGAACGCCTGGTTTGCCAGGAGCTCTCGGGGTTCCTGGAGAGCAATTGCAAGTTGGAGGAGAATCAATTTGGTTTCCGCCCAGGGCACGGAACCGAAACTGCACTGATTACTGCCTTGGATGATCTTCGGATGCGTGCGGATAAGGGGCACTCTGCAACCTTGATACTGCTAGACTTATCCGTCGCATTCGATATGGTCAACCACGACATCCTCCTGCATAGACTTGAGGAGGTGGGGGTCACTGATCTGGCTCTGAAGTGGCTCTGCTCCTATCTCTCGGACAGACGGCAGGCAGTATCTCTGCCTCCGTATCAATCAGATTTCTTGCCTAATAAACATGGTGTCCCTCAGGGCTCTTCAATCAGCCCGGTCCTGTTTAATGTATACATGCGACCCTTAGTCAAAATTATCACATCTAGCAACATTATGGCAGTCAACTATGCTGATGATACGCAATTGATTATCTCCCTGGAAGGCGACCAGGCGGACTCTTTAACTACCTTCCACAATTGTATGTTGGAAATGACGTCTTGGTTGAAAAATAATGCCCTGCAGTTTAACAGTGCCAAGACTGAGATCCTACACTGCTCAGTGGGTAAAGTGCCACAAGGCTTGCCTTCTAATTTTTGGCCCCTTCCCTTGGACACACCCCTGGTTCCAGTGAAGACTGTGCGTAATCTGGGGATCTGCTTCAATGAGAAGCTGAGTCTAGAGTCGCATGTCAACAAAATGGCCTCGAATTGCCACATGATTATGAGAGGTTTACGTAGAATCCTACCACTGCTTCCACTCTATGTCAGAGGAACAGTGGTTCGTTGTACTATTCTTAGCCGCTTGGATTACTGTAATGCCTTGCTGCTCGAGTCCCCAGGATATTTGATCCGGCGACTTCAACGTATCCAGCTAGCTGCTGCAAAGCTTGCCCTTCTGAGACCGCGCATAACCTCTAGCACTAAGGCACTGTCTGAGCTTCATTGGCTCCCTGTTCAACAGAGAATTCTGTTTAAATCTTTGTGCGTAGTTTTCAAAGCTCTTCATGGCCTTGGCCCTGGACCGCTGCAAAATCTATTTAGCTGGTATGTTCCCACACGTAGCCTTCGTTCTTCGGCAGCTAGGCTGGCCAAGATTCCTAAGACGAAGAGATCCACTTTGGGGGGCCGAGCTTTTAGCGCTGCGGCCGCTCGTCTGTGGAACAGTCTTCCCTTGGAGTTAAGACAGGTCCAGGAACTGACATCGTTCCGTAAGCAGCTTAAGACCTGGCTCTTCCCTAGAGCATAATCCCTTGACCTCATTTTCTTCACTGTGTCGCTAGCGCCAGGATGCCCGTAGGGTTGCAATGCGCTCTATAAATGTTTATACATACATACATACATGCATGCAGGTGTGAGGGTGGACACAGAACCTGCCCATCTCATACACATGCAGGATGTCAGCACATAAAGCCATGCATAATCATCCCACATCTACTGTCCATTTTTTTGTAGATCAAGACATACATTACATATCAACATATGTTTAGGGGTAGACTCACTGTGTCCAACACTGCGCAGTCCTTAATGTCCTTGCCCTGTGAATGGCTCACTGTGTCTTGAAGGTCACATTGAGGGACATGATCTCACAAACCCACACCCTTCTCACAAGGTCTGTTGTGCGCAATCTACAGGGTTGAGATGACTCATTGATGGAGAGTAGTGAAAAAAGATACATGTAATACCCTGTACGTTCAGTGATGTGTCCCTGTCAGACTGGGCGGTGACTGTGCAGGCCAGGTGGGCTCACACAGAGAAGGACAACAGGGACTCACACAGCCATTAACACAAGCAATCACTCTCCTGACTCCAGCATTACCAACTTGCTGCGTCACTGTATGGCTGACAAGACAATACATGTCCCTCAAATCTTGATGTGCAGGCAGGGAAACATGTGAAATAGTCCACACACCCCTTCCCCCTGGAGAAAGCATGTAGGCAGTGCAGGTCAAAACCCCCCACTCTCAGGCACATACTGCAGCAGCTCAACTTCATGTGTTCCTCCCTGCACTCTCACTGTTGAAGACTTACCATGACATTTGGGGCACCATATAGCCTTGGATACTGTGTGAGCATCTCGTCCACCAGGACCTCCAGCTCCTCGCTGGTGAAGGGACTGACTCAGATCTTCTCAGTCCTCACCATCACTGTGGCCAGGTGACAGCAGCAGTTGGTGTTGAGGGGTGGCAGGCAGCAGTCCCTGGAGACTGCAACGGCAGCAGTTGGTGTTGAGGGGTGGCAGGCAGCAGTCCCTGGAGACAGCAACAGCAGCAGTTGGTGGTGAGGGGGGCAGGCAGCAGTCTCTGGAGGCAGCAGCAAGTGATGAGTCTCAGGCAGCAGGCTCTGTGAGCTGTGGAAATGTGAGGCTCTCTCGCACACATATATAGTCCCATGGGGTCGTTTCAGTGGTTCTAGGCTGCTGCAATTGGTGTTCCAGGTCTGCCTTTTTAAATGCATCCAATGACCGGCTCCATGGTGGTGGAGTACGCCTACCGCAATTTTCAAAATTGCATTAGGCTTCCATGATTGCAGTTCCCATTGGCTGTAAGTGCATGGTCCATGGTGGTGACACACCGCAGGGGCCAGGCGGGCGCTTCCGCAGTGTTGTATCTTTCAATTGCATGTAATGACTGGCTCCGCAGTGGTGGAGCACACCTACTGCGATTTTCAAGATTGCATTAGGCTACAGCGATTGCACTTCCCATTGTCTGTAAGGGCATGTTCCATGGCGGTGACCCACCGCTGGTGCCAGGCAGTAGCCACTGTGATTTGGGGGCCATACATTGATGCCTATGACCGTGATTTGGATGGCGGAGCATGCCAACCGCCATTTGGCAACTCATATACATCTATCACTACTGCGATTGTGTCTTGGGCATTGGCGGTGACACACTGCTGGTGCCGGGTGGTAGTCACCGTGATTTGGGTGCCATACATTGGTGCATATGACCATGATTTGGGTGGCAGAGCATGTCAACCGCCATTTGACCATGTGTATATGCCTATTACTACCGCAATTATGTCTTGGGCATTGGCGGTGACACACCGCTGATGGCAGGCGGTAGCCACCGCAATTTGGGTGCCATACATTGGTGCCTATGACTGTGATTTGGGTGGCAGAGCATGCCAACCGCCATTTGGCAACTCATATATATCTATCACTACCGCAATTGTGTCTTGGACATGGCGGTGACACACTGCTGGTGCCAGTCGATAGCTACTGTGATTTGGGTGCCATACATTGACTGGGTGACAGTGAATTGGGTGGCGGAGCACTTTGACAGCACCTATGGACACATCATGATGTGTCAATGGCCAATGGGCAGTTCTCAACAGTGCACAGTGGCCGCATGAACAACGGCACATCATTGTGCACACAATGCCAATGTCACATTTAACCCACTGCTGACTACACATGGCATGTTTGTGTATGTGATTTAGTACATTGGCATGTACTCCCTCACATATCACTTGTGATATTGATGGGCATGTACACAGAACAGTGTTGTTAAGGGCTCTCCAATGTGTACACATGTCAAAGTGTGAAAGTGCTGTGACAATCCTCAATCAACAATGTGTATATTTAAATGTCTTCTTTTATTGGATCACGCACACACGTGTTGTTTACGATCAGCCTGTGGTAATTGTGTTGTTGATGTGTGCCATGTTCAACTTATGCCTGAAGATGTGGCAGGTACAGCAGATAGTTTTGCATTTTTACACATATGCTGGATGAAATATTCTCATGCGTGACCATGGTAGACGTGGCCATATCCCTATGTGCATTCTCACAGTCAGATGATGTTTCGGAGGTACTTGCTGTGTGAAAGGGGACAAGTGTACGAGTAGTGTAGCTGAAGGTGTCCCTACATGTAAACTGCTCTGTAACTCAATTGTGATGACAGTCATTGTTGGCATTGTGTCAGTCAAAACGTAAGAGATTGTGCACATCTCATGATGTATTGCATTGACATGTGTCCACTTTCATCTCAACTAGGAGGAGACCAAATCTGCATCGTCCCGTCATAGTGCTGGCAGACATGGAGAATGAGGAGATCATCCGGAAATTCTGTCTGGATAGAGCCACCCTACATAACCTTTGTGCTATGTTGGAGCCCTATCTGCAGCCTCGCAGAACATATCCAACAGCTTTCACCCCAACGTCTAAGGTGATGGAGGACCTGCATTTTTTTGCCACTGGATCATTCCAGAACACGGTGGCCAGCGCAGGTGGCATGTCGCAACCTATGTTCAGCATGGTGCTGCGTGATGTCCTGTACGCTATGATGATCTACAAGGACAGATATATCCATTTCCCCAGGGGGCCTGAATTGGCAACTGTGAAAGGAGATTTTGATGTCCTTGGACACATCCCCCATGTTGTTGGTGCCATTTATTGCACCCATGTTGGGCTAGTTCCACCACAGGCAAGTGAGCACATCTACAGGAATCGGAAACATTTCCAGTCCATCAACGTGTAAGTGGTGTGGCTGGCGGATATGATCATCTTGAAAGTGTGTGCCAAATTTTCCGGTTCAGCCCATGACTCAAACATCATGCATAACAGCATTGTACCACAGCTGATGGCTAATCTGCTTCCTGAGTGTGCATGGATTGTGGGTGAGAATGCAGAGTCAAATAGCGTGCTGTGTGTGTGACATGCAGTCCTCTGACACAGTGTAATTACAAGGTTTCTTGGTGTTCCTCACACCTAGGTGACTCTGCATATCCCACCCGTCCTTCGTTGCTGAGCCCACTGCGGAATCCCAGGACACCAGCTGAAGTCCGCTACAATGATGCCCATGGGAGGACACGTCGTGTGGTGGAGTGTACTTTCAGTCTCCTGAAGACATGGTTTCGCTGCCTGAACAAGACCAGAGGTGCACTGATGTACTCGCCCAGGAAGGTGTGTCAGATTGTAGTGGCATGCTGCATGCTCCACAACCTAGCCATTCGCAAGGAGATCCCCCTGCTCCTGGATGCTGATGAGCAACAAAGGCCCCCGCCTGCAAACCAACCCATGTCCAGTGACGAGGACAGTGGAGAGGAGGAAGGTGTTGACCTGTGTCAACAGCTCATCAACTGCTACTTCACTTGAAGGTGAGTGACAATGTGCAATGGACCCATTGTCTGATGATGTTGCTGTTGTTGTGAAGGTGTATGTGAGCTTTGTGACTGCAGCCTGTTGTAGACTCAGTGCTGGCTGCCAATGTTTATGGGATAGGATAGTTTGGCACAGATACAGGATGTTTATGTCGGTACTGTTGCTCATTGTAATGTGTGCAGATTGGAGAACCCTGATGACAAGTGTTGTGTGATGTCTGTGATGCCACACCCAGACTAGTGAATGTTGTTCTTTTGTGTTTTCCTAGTCCCTTCAGCCTCTCCTTGCCTACATACATTCCATACTCCTGGTACATTGTGCTCATGGTGAAGACTGCATATCCTGGAATGAAGACGGAACAGAAACAACATGTGTGTAAGGAGTATTTATTTTCAATGGTGACATGTGAGGGGGTAACATTTACATAGGGGTGATTAGTGAAGCAGTGAGTTGACAGTTATGGTAAATGGGAGAATCAAGTAGTCACCACATTGATGTGGTGACCCAGTCCAACAGACAGATGCAATTTACAAGGCAGTGGGGAAGGACAGTCCAAAAGGTCAATGCAGTAGTGAAGAGGGTTGCCATCATGGCTGGCTCCGTGTCTGATGTTTGGCAGGTGCTTGGCCACAGGATACTTCCAGGGATTTCTTGGGACAGCCCCTTCGTCGCTCGGCAGGGGGGCCTGTGTTGTAGGGCCAGTGGGGTCTGAGGACTCACCCCTCTCTGTGGCCACAGGGGAGGATGTTGAACTGTCATCCTGCGGCCCAGCAGGGGGAGATGGAGGTGTTGTTTGTGGCGCAGGCCTGTCCCTCAGTACCACCACTAATTGGCCCAAGAGGTCCACAAATTTGTCCCATGCTGGTGTCCATGGACCTCATCAGCAGGTGGAGCTCGCGGGAATCTTCTTCTGACTGGCCCGTTCGTCCCTGGGCCAGTTCATATGCCCCAAGGACTCTGTTTATGTTGTCTAGGGCTTTGGTCCCAGGCTCTGGTTATCTGTGAGTGACCCTGCCCCACCCACCTGCCCTGCTGCCACGGACCTGTTGCCTCATCACTGTGGGCACCCGCATCCTCTCCCTGCCCTCCTCTGTTGGTGGTGTGGGGTGGTCATCCTCTGTGACAGGGGGAGTATTGCAGGCACCACTGGTGGTGGTAGTGGTGGTGGAGGATGCACAGGCCATAACAGCAGGGGTCTGTGTAGTAGTTGGTATTGCTGCAGATGTGGCGGGGGGACGATGGGATCCTGGGACCGGTTGCACCCTGGCACACCAGATGGGCCGGCTCAGAGCTCCTCCAGAGAGTCAACATCCAAGAGTCCATGTCCCAGGGGGGGAGACTGGCTCTGCAGGTTGCTGGTGTTGTCCTCTGCAGTCAGTTCTTGGTCACCTGTGGGACAGATGGGAAATGGTCATTGTAGTGCACCCTGCAAGCTTTGTGTTAGCTGTGTATTATTCACTGTTTGTACACCACACAGTTGACTAATCATTACATTGTTTGTATGTGCACTACTGTGCCTCCTGAAATGATGTTGAGGTACATGTCCATGGTGTGAGGTGTCAAAACTTACCATGCGCCACTTGCATATTTTGTGATTACAGGGACATGTTGCCACCTAGGGACTGGCGCAACAAAGATTTTCTGTGACGCCTCTTTGTGATTACTCTGCCCTGACTGACGTAACATCTGAGCATGAACTGGCCATTGTTATCTCATGCAAACCTTTGTCATGTCATGTGCAAATCTGAATTTGGACCAACAACCATGCTTTCTTTGTTTTCATGTGGTCCTTGCAGCTCTGGCCACATGGCACTTGCACATGGCATTCAGTGCTGTGCATGATTGTGCACAGACTTTCTCCAGCATGTTTATTTTTGTGTCACACTTTGTTTGCTGTTACAGTCTAATTTGCTTAGCTGTCTGCACACGGTGAGTGGCAATGGTATTGGTGTATATATTTGTGCGATGAGAGGGCTGGTGTTGTCATATGGCACCATGCGTTTTGGGAGGAATGGCTGGGTGCATGTACTGGCTACTTACCTGTTATTTTTTCTTCATTTGGGTTGGATTTGTGACACATCTGTGTGTGTGTGTGTGTGTGTGTGTGTGGTGTAGGTTTCCATCCTGCTCAGGGGTGGGACAAGGTAGCATGATATGTCTTCCTACCTGTTAGTTTGAATTGGACAGTGCAAGGGCTGATACATGCATCTGGCTGGGAGGGAGTGCTCTTTCTTGTTGAGCTGGGGAACAGGGGAGCCTGGTGTGAGTTGTTGTGCAGGCCTCCCACCTCCAAACAGCCCTCCCAGGGATGAGGTCTACCTACCTGTTAGTTTGTTTGTAGTGATACAATGGCTTCCAAATTATTCTCGGTGTGGAGTGTTCCATCCTGCTCAGGTGTGGGACAGGGTGCCTATTGTGAGTTGTTGTGCAGTCTTCCCACCCCCAAACAGCCCTCCATGTGAAGATGGCTGCCTACCTGTTAGTTTGTTTGTAGTGATACAATGGCTTCCAACTGCTTCTGGGTGGAGGAGTGCTCCATCCTGCTCAGGTGTGGGACAGGAGGCCTGGTGGGAGTTGTGGTGCAGGCCTCCCACCCCCAAACAGCCCTCCCTGGGAAAATAGCTACCTATCTGTTAGGTGAGTGTGAACCATTCAATGGCTGGGATATGCTTCTGGGTGGGGGGAGTGCTCCATCCTTCTCAGGGGTGGGTCAGGAGGGTGCCTGGTGTGAGTTGTTGTGCTGGCCTCCAACCCCCAAACAGCCCTCCCAGGGAAGATGGCTACCTACACGTTAGTTTTTTTGTAGAGATACAATAGCTTCCAACTGCTTCTGGGTGGGAGAGCACTCTATTATGCTCAGGTGTGGGAGAGGGGGCCTGGTGGGAGTTGTAGTGCAGTCTTTCCACCCCCATACACCCCTCCCTGTTAAGATGGCTACCTACCTGTTAGTTTGATGTGAGCAATGCAATCTCTGCCACATGCTTCTGGTGGGGTGCTCCATCCTGCTCAGGTGTGTGACAGGGTGCCTGGTGTGAGTTGTTGTACAGGCCTCCCACCCTCAAACAGCCCTCTCAGGGAAGATGGCCACCTACCTGTTAGTTTGTTTGTAGTGATACAATAGCTTCCAACTGCTCCTGGGTGGGGGGAATGCTACATCCCGCGCAGGGGTGTGGCAGGGGGCATTGTGGGAGTTGTAGGGATGTTTGCCTGGACACATACAACCCTGTAAATGTTGTCCACCTTTGGGGAGATTCAGATGGAGTGAATGTTACATCTGTGGGACATGTGTTGGATATTGTGGTGCATATGAATATAGCTGGGCCTCTGAGATGTAGCTTTGTAGTTTAGCTGGACAGTACATAGCTGTGTGATTGTCTACATTTGTTTGTACTTACCATCCTACACTCCCCCGGCTATTCCTGTGAGAATCTCTGGATGCAGTATGGCAAGCACCTTCTCCTCCCATGCAGTGAATGTTTTGGGTGCAATGGGAGGACCACCACCAGTCCTCTGAGACAGCTCACGGTCCTTGCTCCTCTTCTCTTTCACAACCCTCTTCAAGTCATGCCACCGCTTCATGATTTTCTTTTTTGTTCTTGGGATGGTCCCTACTGCATTGACCTTACCGACTATCCTTGCCCACATTTGTGCTCTTGTGGCTAATGGTGTCTGTTGGACCAGGATACCATACACTTGTGATTCAGCTCTGATTATCTCATCTACCATGACTGTCAACTCACTCTCTGTGAATTTGGGCATTTTCTGTGTTGCCATGGTGTGTGATGTGCAAAAGGGTTATAGGTGCAAGGGTAAAGGTGGTGGTAGTGCTGTGTGTGGTATGAGTAGTGATGGTGTGTTGATTTGCCTCTCCTTTGTGCTCTGGGGTTGGGCCTTTTAGTTGTGAAGTTTTGCAAAGGATTGTGGTCAGGGAAGGGGCTGGTTTTGTACTCAGCTATGTGGGTGTGTCCAAATGGGGTATTGCTGTCAGGTGTGTTGCCCTGGGATTTGTATTTTTGTAGTTGACATGTGGTTGTGTGTTTGGGGTGTGTTCTGTGTTTTTGGGTACATAGCTAGTTTGCTGTGTGCACTTTGTGGCCTTGTTTTGAATTTTTACTGTCGTCTGACATATTTGTCACGGAGCGTCCGCAGTGGTGGCTATGCTACAGCTGTTTCGCCGGCTCTCCCGTTCATCACTGTTAGCGACCGCAGCGGTCAGAAACAGCGGAACGTTTCGCTGTAACATCGGGGATTTCCTAATTTTCTGTGTAGGGTCTCCATTGTCATGTCAGAGGTTTGGTGATGTTCCGCCTCAAATCTGACCACCGCGGAGGGATTAAGGCCTTCTCCACCCGCTACAAGTGTGTTTTCTTTGCCTCGTTCCGCCGCGGTCGGTTATTTTTGGCGGTTGATCCTGATTGTACCGCCGGTTTTGCAGCGGTCCCGACGGGCGATTGTTTTCCGCTACCATGGCGGTCGGGGTGGTTTTCTGACCGCCATCCTAATGGGCCCCTAAGTATCCCGGTGCCTACAGATGAATGTGTGCTTGCAGGCAAGGGTAGAGTTGGGGGTAGACTGGACTCAGGCCCGCAAACCCGAGGGATTAAAACTGTACCATGGAAGTGTTTGCTAATAAACGTCAGATCACTAGTGAAGCATTGTCTGGAATGCTGTCTGTTCATGGAACAGCATCAGATTAAAATGGCGTTTATTACGGAAACATGGACTAATAGTGCCTCAGGCCCAGACATTGTGAAGGCCCTCCCTGCTGACTATATTTGTTTTACGTTGGATCGTCCCTCAGGAAGGGGGGGCGGATTTGCTGTGATTTATCACAATAGTCTTGAGCCTTTATTCTCGACAGCATCCAACCAAGCTTGTGAGGCACTTTCTATTACTATCCGCCTTTCCCCCAACAACAAGTTCAAAGCACTCTTGATCTACCGCCCCCCTGGCCCTAGAGCGACTTTCTTGGAGTCACTCAGCACCTTGGTAGAGGATGGTTTTTGCGCCCACTCGTTCACCGTTTTGGGCGACTTTAACTTCTACCTGGATGACAAACTAGATCTAGATAGCAAGCAATTGCTGGACTTTATGGATGTGGGAGGGCTGGAACAAAGGGTGGTGGGACCCTCGTATATTGCTGGCCATACCCTCGATGGCATATTTACTAACGGAACGGATCTGGATATGGTGGAAGTCCTGCCACTCCCTTGGTCTGATCCTGCCGCAATAATTTTCACACTTTCAACAGGGACCCATACACAACTGAAGACCAAGCCTAGGGAGAAGATTGTGACCCGAGCTTGGAAAAAGATAAATGGAACAAATTTGGGTAATTACCTAAAGGCTAATGCCCCTGGTGTCCCACTGGATGTAAACAAAGCTGCAGACTCATATTCCAAATGGATCGAGAGGGCCTGCGATACATTTGCACCTGCTAAATCTTTTACGCCCAGGAGGGCTTCACCCTCGGCCCCGTGGTTCTCAGATTCGCTACAGACCATGAAATCGGACTATAAAAAATTGGAGAGAATATGGCGGAAGGGTTACTGTCCGACCAATAAAGAAAAATATAAAAACAGCCTCTCTTTTTATAAAAATCTAATTCATGAGACAAAAAAAATATATTTTAAGGAGCAAATAGAGAGGGCGAGCTCATCCTCCAGAGAACTGTTCAAAACTATAACCAAGCTCACGATCCCAGTTGAACCGATTTCAGCAGCCAGTTCTGACCTCTGTGAGACCTTGGCCACTTTTTTTCAGAATAAAATGGCGGGGATATTTTCCTCCTTTTCCGAAGTCTACAAAGATGCGGGAGAGTCTGTTTTGAGTACGAAGGCTGGGTTAGCAGAGCCGCAGGATAGATTAAGGGGCTTTAGCCCATTACATTCAGAGGAGGTTAAGGGTCTATTGGTGGCGGCCCGTTCTGGAGCCACCAGTGATCCATGTCCGGTTGCGGTTCTTCAAAGTTGTCCAGAGGTTATTGCCGCCACACTTACCCCACTGTTTAACTCTATTATAGAGTCAGGTAGCTATCCTAGGATGTGGAAGGCGGCTTCTATTTTACCATTAATAAAAAAAAACACTCTGGATAAGAGTGACCCGAACAGTTATAGGCCTATTTCGCGGCTCCCATTGCCAGCAAAATTATTAGAGAAGGCCATTAACAGGCAACTTACCTCTTTTTTGGAAAGATCTAAGGCCCTCGATCCCACACAGTTTGGATTTCGTGCAGGGTACAGCACGGAACTGGCCCTGATTAAGGCGACGGAGGAGATCAGAGTGGCGGTGGATCAAGGGGGTGAGGCGGTCCTGATTCTGCTAGAAATGTCGGCGGCCTTTGATACGGTCCATCATGGAGTTATGATGGACCGACTGGCTATGGCCGGGGTGGAAGGCACTGCCTGGAACCTCCTTAAGTCTTTTCTGGCCGACAGATCCCAGACAGTAGAATTGGGAGCAGAGGGATCTAAACCTTTTGCCCTTCCTTGTGGGGTTCCGCAAGGGTCATCCCTGAGCCCCACTCTTTTTAACGTTTATGTGAGCCCTTTGGGAGCCTTGATTAGATCGTATTGACTCCAACTCACCTCGTACGCAGATGACACGCAGATCGTGTTATCAGTACAAAGGGGGTCCCTAGTGGATTTGCCAGCAAGGTGTCATGACTGTCTTCAAGGTATCACAAGTTGGATGGCTGCTAATTGCCTTAAACTAAATGCTGGAAAGACCGAGGTAATGATATTCGGAAATAATCCCAACACCTGGACCCCAGCTATGTGGCCTGATACCTTGGGGAAGCCACCAGTGCCCACTCCCAAAGCTAGGAATCTGGGGGTGATTATGGACCAGAAACTGGACTTTGGAATCCAGGTCAGTGGAGTGGTCTCGTCCTGCTTTCATATCCTCAGGATACTGAGGAAAGTTAAAGCTTTGCTTCCCACGGATGGCTTTCGGCTAGCAGTGTCAGCTCTTATCCTGTTGCGTCTTGACTACTGTAACAGTTTATACCTCAACTTGAAAAAGAAACATCTGTACAGACTGCAGATGGTGCAAAACGCGGCAGCAAGACTGTTGACAGGCACGCCTAAGCATGTCTCAATCTGAGAAGGAATGAGGAAACTTCATTGGCTTCCAATACACAGACGTTCTCAATTTAAGGCCTTATGTACGGTTTTCAAGGCATTGAAAGGCACTGGCCCAGAGTTTTTGAAAGCTTGTTTCAAGCGGTATGTGCCGGGGAAGGCACTGCGCTCTATGGAGGGCAATCTAGTGGTGGTGCCTAGGACAAAAAAGGCCAGCTGGGGAGGAAAGCTGTTCTCCTACGCGCAGCCACCGCATGGAACTGTCTGCCAGCACACGTGAGGAAAACGGAGGAACTTTTCTCTTTCAGGAAGGGCTTGAAGACCTGGTTGTTCAGGGATTAGACAATCGTTCTCTAGGGATGCTCAGTTTCTCAGCGCCAGGACACCCTTGGCATAATTGCGCTTTATAAGCTTCTAATAATAATAATAATAATAATAGTATATTGTGACTGGTGCTCATGTATAGTGCCTGTATATCTTCAAGTCGATTTTGCTCTAGATAAAACTGCAAAAATATAAAGCCCAACGTTACTTTTCAGGAAATGCATTCTCACACTGTGGCAGCAAAACAAATTTGTACATTTAAGGCTTAGGCAGAGTGGAGACACAGGGGCTTCAGGAACCAGTGAAAAAACAAAAAAGCCTTGTTAACAAGTAAATGACCTCTTTAAAGACCTGTAAAATACTCCGGTGAGGTTGAGATAATACACCAGAAATGGTCCTGCTGGCCCACAGGAGCTAAAAAACTGTGTGTAGGTCTGGGAAGCTGCCTCAGCCAGAGAGAGACACAACCTGGGGTGGGGGCGTGTGATACAGGGAACAGGGGAAACGGTCCTAAACCCTTTTAGACATATGGGCTTTGTGCACCTAATTCTAGACAATTCAATCATGATCAAAAGGCATGCATGTATGTACAAACCGCTTCCTGTACATCACAAACCGTACAAGGCTCAACTGGAAGGCATCAATTTTGTATTGAGAACAGATCAGGAAAGAACAGATCAGGAAATCAGTAGGTATTTTCACTTTTCTCTCTTGTGTATGCTAACTTGCTGACAAAGATGACAGACAGAGAAGTTAACCTGGTGCCCCCAAATTGTGACCATATGACTTTCAGGGTACCTTACCTGCCATGAAGGACAAGACAACGCACTTGGCCGCAGCCTACTGCAGTCACCGTCGGCCTGCCCCGAAAGGAGAATTTCCTTTTAAACTGTATTCTTGTCATTTGAAGGTCATTTCGTCTTATCCTGCTGTAGTCTGAGCAGTTCATCCTGAACTAAGAAGAGTGCCATGTGCTTCCAGGCTGACCCATGAAGGAGGAAATTCATAAACTGACTTCCCTTTATATAAATGATATGCTCTCACTGTGGCTCACACTCGGCACTGCTGCTCTGTTAGACCGACGCCTTGCCTGGAATATTGGCACGAGAGAGCACACTGTACTGAAAGATACAAGTACACCACTGACAGTATATTCATCTTGAGCCCTTGATGGGCAGTGCCCTCCGCTCTCTGTTTTCTTAGTAATGAGCGTACCCTGGCTGTTCTATCTGCACCAAACCCACTTGTGGGCTTTCCTGAAGACGAGGCTTGCCAGCTGTGAAATTGCAAATGTGCTACGTTTTGGAATGCCCCACTTTCTTAGTAGTGGCATTCAGGTTTACCCCCATCTTCATGCTAGCCTGCTTGTGTTGCCTCCTATTCAACACCAATATACCTTGGGCATAGAACATGGCCACCACCTGCTGCTTTCCTTAATCGAGCTTGGAGACTTACATTCGTCTGGGTGTGTTTTTTAATGATAATAGGTGGGGCATTGCTGTGCGCTTGGCCCTGCGGTATGGCCGGTCTAAGGGGCATATTATCAAGACCGGCGAAAAAATTATCGCCGCTTTAGCGGTAGAAAACTGCCGCTAAAACGGCGATAATGGGCTTGACAATATGCTCTATGGAATTCCAATTGAAGCTCAGGATAGATGTCCTTCACATCTAACATGGACTTCAATTGGAATTCTATAGAGCATATTATCAAGCCCATTATCGCCGTTTTAGCAGCAGTTTTCTGCCGCTAGAGCGGCGATAATTTTATCGCCGGTCTTGATAATATGCCCCCAAATTACTTTGTGGATGCACTCCTTGAACGATGCTTCATTGGCTTGTGGGTGGTCTCCTTGGAGAGCGCAGATGAACATTATTTCAGCTCTGCCTGGTCCGCTCGAGTTCACTATCAAGTTGTTGTGATCTCGTAAGATCTGGGTGCTGTTAAATTTGGTTGCCCAAGAGATCTAAATAAGATATTTGATTGGATCTGGAATTTGTTTGCTATCACTGCATCTTCTGATAGGTATAGAACAAAAGAAATGGTCTAGAAAATAAATCATCTTGAGGATACTCTGGAGTCTTGATAATGCTTTATACTTTTAAATCAAAATATGCAGTATTAGTAATGTGCAGGCAATTAATCTACACCTGCATTCAGATGTGTATACCGACATAAAGCTAATGCAGTTTAAACTAATTTGTTATGAATTTCTAAAGTGTGTGTTTGTGCCTTATACTAAGTAGGCCTTAATTAGGCCTCAATGTCATCTTGTTTAAATTGAATGTCACAGCATTTTGTTTATTCTGTTTATAATTTTGCACATAGTTTAACAAGATGTGGATTTGTTTTTGAATGATACTTCTTGGGAAGAAAGCATGCTAGAAAGAATGCTGTAAGACTTTTCCAAGGCCCTTCCACTTACAAGCAGTATTGCATTCATTCAAAGTCGTTAACTAAAGTTTACTTAATTAGTTTGAGGGATTGAATAGCCATGTAGTGAGTTAGGGCCATGATGGGAAGGTTGTGTGATGATTTAAAAATCTGTAATTTGATTTGTTGGCAATGTAATTCTTTGCTTACCTAATTGTGACTTTGCACATCCTGTCCCCTGAAATATAAATCCCATAGTACATTATGTGATCTTTATTTTGGGAGACGGGCTATCTGTCACTGTTGTGGTGGAGTAACCTGTCCGCCGAGATCTAAATCCGGCCCTAAGTCTATTTCTGGTTTTGCATATAATTCCTGTGGGTTCCTATTACTGAGAACCTTCAGGGCAATTACTTTATGCATTTAAATGAAACTAATGTTTCTTGTACCTTTGAAGTTTGTAGTAAAACTTTATGGTTTCCCTAAATTATGATCTAGAACTCACTTTTTGAGTCAGTCCTTTCTTATTTGAATATCTTTTGAAATGTTGTTTTAAACCTTGTCTCTGGGACACATTGCCATGTGATTTAGGGTTAACCATTCCCAATCTACTCAACTCCCGAGTGCTCCATTAAAATTAGATTTTCTTTCTAGGGCCCCTGCTTGCCCACACTTTACTGCACCACACCATTCTCACTCCAAGGCAGTTACCTAAGACGCTGTTCTTTCCTGGGCAAATATACAGGACACGATTTAACAGTCTGTTGTTGCAGCCATATGAGGCATCATATGCATCCCAGCTAAAGTACCAAGATGGTATGAACAAGATATGGTGAACCTGAGGAGGAGAATGTGTGGGGTATTTTGTTCAAAGGTTCTGATCCAACAGAGGACCTACAGTACATAACTTTAACGTTATCCTTTCCAGACCTTGTTCAGGTTAAAGTTGATGATTTTGTCATTCATGTTCAGAAAAGAGAACCAGATTCTCATCCTCTTCATGGAGTAGTAAGGAGGGTATTAACAAGCGAGTGAAACAAGTAGACAATCGAGGGTTTCATTTTTAAAAAGTGTTGCATCGCTGCGTGAAAACAGCAATGCAACACGTTTCAGAGCACCCTCCTTGCGACAACATGGATGTGCCGCATTTACTATACAGTACTCCATGTTGCAAGGATTTACAGATACGTCAGTATTCCTGACATATCTGTAGACGCATATGTGGCACATTGCTGGGATGTGTCTGAAAACAGAAGCAACTCCAGCAATGTGTCCTTTCATAGAGGGCAAGCCCCATTTGAAAAGGCCTGCCTCACTCCTGATGCCTGCAGTGAAATCTCGTAGATTTTACTGAGACACTTCAATGAGCCTTTTCTGCCAAGTGTTATTCAGCAAGTAACAACTTAACAAACCATGTGGTGTCCCATCTGCTCCAGCCTGCAAATATGTATTGAGAGCTGAGTCATTAATGGCTTGTTTTTGATGTTCTGCTCCATTTTTGCACACTTTTTGTTAATTGGTGGTGAATTTGCTTGTGGAGAAGGATATGGTTACATCTAAAGACTAGGTGACGACTGAAGAGGTAGGGTTAATATGGTCAGGTGGGAGGAAACAGATGTGTAATAGATTTGGGGATACATTATGTTAGAAATTGGGTTGTTGGTTGACTGAGGTTTAAACTCTAGGCAAGCAACAACCACAATTCTAGTCAGGGTAAGAGGCAGGTAAAACCTAAATTAACCTGTGCTCACCCTCTGGTAGCTTGACACAGATCAGTCAGGCTTAATTTCCGAGGCAATGTGTACAGTATTTGTGCAAAGCTTCAAACAGTAAAACAGTGAGAAAAAAAAGGAATCAACCCACACCATGTTAGAAAAACAGAGCTTAATTTAATAAAGGAAACAAGACCAAAAACAACAAACATCCACTAAGTAGAACTTTAGATATTGAACTTTAAATGTTATAGTGAAAAATAGCGTCTAGAATTAAGACACGATATTTGGGATATCTGGTCTCGGTGGATCGGGAGAAAGTAAAAAGTTCAGGGCGACCGCAATGGACCCTGGGCCAGGTACAGGGACACAATTAGGCCTGCTGAACAAAAGTACCTTAATCCTGGTTGCAGAGAAATGGGTGGATCAGTGTGATGTCCATGGGGAACAAAAAAATTATGGATTTAGGCCCAGATCTCTGACTGAGGTGAATGTTTGACATTGTTCAGCATTCTGTTATAAAGAGTTCCTTTTGCATTTGTCACCCCGAGTGGGACCGGTATGCCCAGACGTGTATCCCATGCTCTCCATGCGACTGGAGTCAAGCTAGCCTCACTGATGAGGGGTAATACCCCAAAACTGGTCCCAGGATGCTTGCTTCCAGTCCAGGGAGGGCCTGGTCTGGCAGTTCAGATTGGACTGCTCCCAAAGGGAGCAGGGTCAAGACTGTTTTGCAGATTGGTGGGTTTTAAATGTAATGGTCTGGGGAGCCAAATAATTATAGATTTAGGCCCAGATCTCTGTACTGGGGTGAATGTTTGACACTGTTCAGCATTCTGTCCATCAATTATTCTTTATGCATCAAGAATCCTGTTGACGGGCTTGCGATGCAAAGGCCAGTGTCACAGATGTGAGGTACAGTGGAAACAATGCATTGCTTCCGATAAGCAGTGAAGCTGCGATGCAGAGGTTCATCACTGTCGTCGATAAAGGATGTGAGGTGTTTGTGCCGGGAAAAGCATTGCGCAGTGGTGGGTCTGAAGGAGATGCATCGGTTCCAAGATGTGGGATGCAGAGGCAATGCAAGTCTTTTGCAATGTTTCCAATTCACGCAACAGCAGCGATGTGCCGGTTCTGCTTGACGATGTGCCGCTCAGCTGAGGAGATGCATTGGTTCTGCATCTCTAAGCAGGGGATGTGTCAGTTCTGCTGGAGATGCTCCTTAGGCACACTTCCAAGGGTCCAGGACTGGGGTCTAGGTGCAGAAGCAGGTTGATTGGAAGTCCTTTATGTCCCTTAGACTTCAGATAAGGAGTCCAGAGAACTAGGTCTTGGAGTCACTCTGGTTTTAGGTGATGCTGGTCCAGTCCCAGTCCCATCACCCAGGCAAGAGGGAAGCAGGTCAGCAGGGCAGGAGGTCAGCAAAACAGCAGTCCAGCAGAATGGCAATCACTTCGGCAGCCCTACAGTCCTTCTTCCTGTCAGAGTCTTCACAAGTCCATAAATGTAATGAAGTGGTGGTGTCAGAGGTCTAATACTTATACCCAGTGTTGCCTTTGAAGTGGAGGAGACTTCAAAGACAGGCCTTCGAAATGCACCAAATGTCTAAAGTAAGAAAATGGCAACTTTCTAAAAGTGGCATTTTCAGAATTGCAATTCAAAATTCAACTTTACCATAAGTTTGGATTTTAAATTGTGATTCTAGAGACACCAAACTCGAATCAGTTATATCTTCCCATTTGAAAAATTACTCCTGTAACATGTAATAAGGTAATTCCAATGTTATCCTATAGGAGATATAGGACTTGAAGTAGTGGAAAACGACTTTGAGCGTTTCTCACTACCAGGACAATGGTAAATGTCCTGCCTTTACAATACAGTGCACCCTGCCCACTGAGATGTCCAGGGCCTATTTTGGAATGACATATATATAAAAAGGGATTTGGGTCTGGCAAAAGGTTTATTTTGCCAGGTGGACATGGCAGTGTAAACTGTACATACAGGCTTTGCAAGGCAGGCCTGAGACATGGTTAGTCTGTAAGGCATTTGTTGGGAACTGTTTTGTAATTCACACCTGTTTCATTAGAGTGGCCTTTTCTACAAACATTTGAGTTGTTCTTCATGTAGCACCCAGGGGCATAATAAATGCCCCCAAAGCCCATGCGGTGAGTAGGGGCCCTATTTTTCAGGGGCCCCCAACTGCAGGAGAGGAAACACTTCAATTGCATGCATAACTTGTGTTCAGCTGAGAAGGAGAACTGGCAGGGTTGAGCGGGCCTCTTCAGTACACAGTTGTTGAGTCTCTCTAGGGAATGTGCAGAACATTCTTAAAGTGACACTCTTCCATGTGGGGCCCCCTTAAGGTGAGGCCCACTCAACTTGAGAGAGCAAGCAGTTTGCCTCTCCCTGAAGCAGCTTTAAATTCACATTCGTAGCTGATGCATGAACAGTGAAAATAATACAGCCCCAGCTGTGCAAATGTAATTATGAATCTGTTCTTTACAAAAAATATCACACTCCTAACTTTACTACTCCTAAACTGAGAAAAATACTAACTTTACGACTTTAGGTATTCACAGAAGGCATTCAGGAGTCCTAAAGTTAGGAGTCCTAACTTTACTACTACTAAACTGAGAAAAATCCTTATTTTAAGACTTTCGGTATTCACAGAAGGCATTTAGGAGTCCTAAAATTTGGAGACCTAACTTTTCTACTTCTAAACTGAGAAAAATCAAAATTTTAAGACTTTCGGTATTCACAGAAGGCATTTAGGAGTCCTAAAGTTAGGAGTCCTAACTTCTGTGAATACCGAAATGAGTAAGTGCCTTCTGTGAATACCAAAATGAGTAAGTGCCTTCTGTGAATACCAAAATGGTAGTAAGTTTAGGATTTTGTCTTAAGTTAGTTCTGTAAATCGGGCCCCAGGAATTCATAGTCAGCCATCTTGCCATTGCTGTCACACTCCCTCACAGGGAAGCAGAGTCAAAAGGAAGGAAGTATGGGCATGCTGGGAAGGGCGGTGTAGCCAAAAGCATGATGGGAGTTGCAGTCACAGACATTCCCCACCCACCCACATGGCCCAGCAAGCTCACACTGAACCATGTTCGCCTCACAGGGAGTGGGAATGGAGAGAGAAGATGTCTGACACTGGGCTCTGTTGTGGGGAGCACAAGGCCATGCTGGGAACTGGGCCCCAACAAACACCAGGACTGCACTGACTGACATCCTGAAAGTTAACCTGCACCCACTGCAATGGTGGCACGCTTCATGATGGGATAACTGGCCTGGGGGAGAAGGAGGTCCTAACTTGAAAAGAAATAACACAGATGCTGGCCATACATACACATTCTATGCTAAAACACATTGCACACGTTGTAGCAGTCACTATCAAAGATAATGCCTGGGCAATATGTCTGACACATGGGCCTGATAAATGATGTGGATGAAAATCACACATATGCACCAGCCAACCCAAACACGGTCTCACACACAGGCATTGCAACCAAATGTTCAAAGTCACTGTCTGGAGATGCAGTGTCCAGGGGTGCCCCCTGGCCTGCCTGTGGAGGTGTGTCTTGCAGATGACAAGTGTGGAGAGCCATATATAGTACATTGCACAAAAAACACAGGAACTCACATATACATCATTGACAGGGGACATCTGACAGTGAATGGAATGGACACACCAATATAGCCGACACCATAGCATGGTCTCATTCACACTCTGTGCTGTTGTGAACTGCATTCTACTCCTACATCGTGCTGCAACATATGCATCCTTCACACAACACACCACTCACTGTCATAGACACTGTAGACACAAGGTCTAACCTGGACTGCATTGGAGGAGACATGCTACTCACAGCAGCAAAACCGCAACACACACACCACCGGCTCTCACTGTCATGAGCATTGAAAAGCCAGAGTGCTTCCTTGCCCAATCCATGTCACCATGGAGAACATTGACAAGTCAAATCACATATGCACGTACACAACTCAGCACCAGACTCATTAACGATGGTGACATCATCACTTGTATGAAATGAGATGGGAACTAGGAACACTGTAAAAAAACACTTTCTCCCAAGAGATCACAGGCATACTGGACTGTGACCATGTCGTACCAATACACCAATGTGACACACAAAGACTAGCAAAATTTGCTACCACACCTGCCCCAATCTTACAACATATCCTCAGTGGAATTGCACGTATCTCCTTGTTAAAGGTCAAATGTGTACAGGGATGACACAACTGTGTCAGCAACATGATGGCCCTTGAGTAGTAATGGCCATGTGCAGCCAAATATATACATGAGCTGGGCATACACACACTTCGACATGCACATTGAAATGTTTCATTTTGGCTGGGCAATGTGCCACAACAATATCAATCTCTGTCCGTGACAACTTTGGACAAAGCAGTGTACAGGCACGCATCCTGACGTACAGTAGAAAATGTCATGTATGTGAACCATTGATGCCTGTAGAAACATAACTTACATTGTGTGTCTCTTCCAAACGCAGGTGGGTGGTGCTGGGGACACAGCAGCAAATGAAGAGGAGTCCCTGTCCCAGACTCTGGTGGACCCTCAGCTCTCTAGTGTGGATCCGTCTCTGTCCTCTTCGTATGACGACGAACAACCTGGCACCTCCGGTGTGAGCCATCATGTAGCACTAGCAGTACCAACATCTGCACCCCCTGTGCCCACACCTCCTGCATCTGGCAACAGACTGGGCACCCCACCAACACGGACAGACCTAGGCCACAGAACACCGATAGCACAGGGACACAGGACCCCCAGGAATCTATGGACAACACCACCAGCAACAACACCCAAGGGGGCCCAGTGTCACCTGTGCGTTGCGCCGCAGGTCCTGCCCGTGTGATTAGGGGTGCTGGGAGGGGTGATAGGCAGAGGGCGCGTCTTGTAGAGGGGTCTGGATTGCATGATGACCCCCAACTGGCACACATCATAGATGCGTACCAGGATAGCACCAGAGGATTCGGCCAGGTTGTGGGGATCCTCAAGGACATTCAACAGGAGCAGGCTGCACATCATGCCCGCATGGAGGCAAAGTGGGATGCACTTACTGCGGTGCATCGGAACATTGTCCAATGCCTCCGCCAGATAAGCACCAACATGTCCACACCTCCCTGTATGGCCACAACATCTGTTGCTGCACGATCTGCCAGTGCCACAGGGAGGGAGGATTACTCTGACAGAGAGTCCTCTGCACTGCAGATGCCTGCAACTGAGGATCCCACCCCGAAGAAGGAGAGGGGTCGTCCGAAGAAGAAAAAGTGAGACGTAGATGTCCATTCACATAACCCAGGGCCTCTAAACCTGTTTTGGACAATGTTCTTTGTGCGCAAACCGTTCACCTTGTCGTATCTAACACAACTCGCCTACATGACATGGAGGGTTCATGTTAGTCCAATGTAGCAGATGGCTGTGGACTTTCCTCTGGACATTTCAGCTACCAACACTTCCAACTCTCCTGTGAACTTGGATTCAAAGCCCAATGTACAGCACCCACCATCCTGTGCACTATCCTCACATATGTTTGTAAATAAACTCACCAGTACACTATACTTGCCTCTGTTGTGATTCCAACTGGTCATGTGTCATGGAGATGTTGATCTGCTAAACAACATGGTGCATGCCAAATACTACAACAATGTGATCACCGTTATGTGAGTCATGGTGATGTGACGCATGTGAGGGAGACACACCACTATGGCACCACAACACATACTCACCATGTCCATGTAACTCATCCCACACAATGAAGTTGACCTGAAATACATTGGAATGCACAGACTCCACCTATCCACAGTAGGTGGTAACAATCCCACAGGTGAGGTAAGCAAATGTCAGTCAGATGTGGGAAGATAGACAACATACATAACAATGCGTAGCACAGGTTCATTACACATCAGCAACATGTTTATTCCACAATAGTTGCAAGGTAATTATACGTTACAGTGGACATACGGTCACAAAGTGTCAGAGAATTGAAGTCCAGGGGTGTGTGGTACATCACTTGATGGGAATTGACAACTTCCAAACTGGTGTTGGATTCTGGGTGTTGGGAGTCAGTGTTGACCAAACAACAGGCAAAGTACCCTGGAAAGGACAGACTCAAGACACAGTCAAAAGGACAGCAGAACAGACGAGAAAGGCAATACACATGCACAAAACATGTAAAAATAAACCTACACAGAAACAAGTTAGCAGTTCGACACTATTGTGGAGTACAGACCACCTGAAAGGACACATCACTGCACGCATCCAGTCAAGTGGCACACAGACACACTCAAACAGCAACAGAGCAGCCCCAACATATTTCAGGCTAACTCAATACATTGAGATAACAACCCTGTAAACTCACATTCAGGTGAAGAAGTTGTTGATGAGCTGTGTGCGGACGTCACCCTCATCATCATCATCATCACTAGCATCGTGGCCCAGGCCTGGATCCTCCACAGGTGGCGGAGGTAGGTCATCGTCATCCTGGATGAGAGGTAACTTCTTCCGCACTGCCATGTTGTATAGTATGCAGCATACAAGGATAATGTTGCACACTTTTGCAGGGTCATAAAGGAGGGCCCCTCCGGTCTTGTCCAGGCAGCGGAAGCAGCTTTTCAGGAGACCAAAGGTCTGTTCAATCACCCTCCTGGTCCGACCATGTGCCTCATTGTAGCGCATCTCGGCTGGTGTCACAGGGATCCTGAGGAGTGTCAGCAACCACGGCATGTTGGGGTATCCGGAGTCACCTACATACAAACAGTTGAACAATTAGCTGAGTTTTGAAAGAGGGTGGAATACAACATTGCCAAACACACACAATGGTAAACAGTCAGTACACACCGACCAACCAGTTACGCTGTTTTGGCATCTGTGACATCAGCGTTGCAATGCGTCTACTCCTCATGATGTAGGCATCGTGCGCAGAACCGGGGAAACGTGATACACATATCTTCAAGACATACCACCAGAGCAATGATGGAGTGGAAATGTTTCCTGTTCCAGTATGCCTGCTCATGTGCCCGTGGTAGTACCAGGGGCACATGTGTACCATCAATAGATCCAATGACGTTCGGCATCCTCCCCAGTGTATAAAAGCATCCTTTATTTCAGTGAGTTGACCTGGGCTAGTACACTTGATGTACAGGTCAAGGAAATGCAACATCCCCTCCAAGACATCGCGTAGCACACGACTGAACATAGTTTGCGACATACCACCAGCAGTAGCCACAGTGTACTGGAAGGTACCAGTAGCAAAGAAGTGCAGGGCTGACATCACCTTCACCTCTGGGGTCAGTGCTGTGGTAAATATTTCATTACCGGTACTATTTTTTATGCGGTAAAGTCTAGTAAGAATAACTCAGTAAAAATAAGAGGCAGAATCCGTGGTATTAGAGGTTCTGAAAGGCTTTATTCCTCTACAAAGGAATTATAGTTCGAACCATAGGCTCCAAATTCCATCACCACGAAGGTTCAGGAAGGGAAGGCAATACATTATTGACAAGTAAAGATATTTATATGAAAAGTATTACATTAAGACAGATGCAGGAGGCGTAACAGCTGATAATACAGATAATAATACACATACGTAATGAAAAAAGGCGTACATATAGGCGTAACTAGAAACGTCATTAAACATGATGTCACAAGTGGGTGGATCCATAAGAGAATCCTGCAATGTCAGCAGAAATATTTGGCAGAGATGCGCGCGCAGCCGCATGACGTGTGATTGACGTGCAACTAGAGGGTGAAGGGGACTTGACATTTAGCTCAACATGTGGAGACAGAAGTCTGAGGGGTCATGTCAACCTAATCCCAAATCATATCTAATATCTTATGTTTAAAGAACTGTATTATCCAAAAGGAAAGGTCTCTCGGACGGAATCTATTCTATACTGACTGTTAGTGCGTGTACAAGCGTCTAAGTGTCTACATGAGATGCGAGGGGGCAGGAATCTTCCATGGTAACAGGGGCTATGAATTACTTGCATGAGGACAGTGAGGCCTGGCCCTTTGCTCGGTAGCTGGAAGAATGTTTACCTAAACTACTAGACAGGAATGCATCGGATGAGGAGCGGAGCAGATAATCTTGAAGGTGAAATACAGTTTTTGGCAGGCAACAGGCTGGATCAGGCACCGTTAGCCGCGCAGGGAGTAGGACAAAGTTCATGGATATAGATGCGGGCTCGGACTGGAGCTTTCAGAGGCAGAAGGCAGGAAAAGGCTTGATGGCAGAATTCAGGGCCTACTCGCCTGATTCTGTAAAATGTGGAAAGTGAACCACATAAAGTCGGTGGCCTTTCATACTTAGGAATGGAATATCTGACCCATTCATGGCGGATCTGAAAGAGGACATGTTGACGGTGGACGCACATATATTTGCGTCTTCATAACTGGAACTGGAGGGAACATACATGTACTTGTAGCATGCACATGGAGCCGTTGGGGTCTACGATAGGGGACATAACTGATCATAAAATTCATATTTCCTCATTCCCTCCTTGTCCCCTACGGACCCTCAGGAGATATCGATCTTCATCAATCCATCAATCTGTTCATATAGCATCATTTGTTCTTCTTTCTTCTTCCGGGATCTTGAACGAAAACTTGGATGCGGAATACACGATGTGGCACACAGACCACAAATCGCTGGCCCACATTGTAGACATAAGCAGCAACTGAATAGTATGAGAAAGCCAATACCTAGGAAGGATAGGATCCTCCATCCCCAGGCTGACAACACGCTCCAGAACCAACCGGACCAAGTCCAGGTGCCTGGACTCTGGTGTATCTGGCTTATAATCTTATGAAGGCGAGTTATGGCTTTATATACTGACGGCGAGTTTTCTGGTATGAAAACACAGCAACTTGATCCGATGACCCTACAAGCTCCGCCCCTATCGGCCAGGATGACGTCAAGGACAAGACGATTTTGAAGCACAACAATCCGCATAGCAGACTGCTCTTCTGTTAAATTGCCTAAGGCGGAAGTAGTCTCGTTCACTACTGCTTCAAGGCTTCTAGTTAATCTACGTATCAGCTTACTATTAGTGACTGTACCTATATAGGGAAAGAAACCTTTATTGAAATCTGTGTATTGCTCCCATGCCGTTTCAGTGTAATCGACAATCGGGAGATCTCTCTGCTGTCTATTGTGTACTAAATGGGTATTTCTGTGATAGTCAGGAGGGGCTAGGAAAACAGGTGGCAGAAGGAATGCTATGTAACAGGTACCATCCCAATCTAGAGGTAAACGTATATATGCGGTCTGGCCACATATGAAGTAGGAATGACGAGAGGCTCTAAATGTAGACTTGCCTTGATCACTGAATTTTATTACAGTGGTGCATTTACTATGGCCCAGGTGTATGGAACCATTCTTTCTTACACATAATTCACCTTTAACTGGAAATACTGACATAGCGGGCAAGATTGGTGTAGCTTCGGATTCAACATTCAGAATCATGAGGTTAAGTGTAAAATTACCTAATCCATATACTTCATTTTCTAGATCAGTTCCTGTTCTTTTGGGAAGTCCCTCCTTGTTAGGGTAGCAGACTTTAAGCAAAACTAGATTCAGGTTTCCCCATACCCAGTTGTCTTGATAAACTACGGAATTTGAATCTAGGGAATTAATCAAACTAAACCATGCTGCACAGGAGCCATTGTGTGTGAACGGATACGGAAAGAGAGGCAAAACTCCCTTATAGTTCTGATAGGGAGGGAGTCGGCCACATATCCAACAATTTGTAGCATTGCTGGTCTGATGGGAATGATGTAACATACTAATAAATGTGTTGTTGCGCAGCGCAAATCTATAAGACAACTCATGCGGAGGTAATTCGCTAAAAGAATGTTCAGCAGTAACATTGTAAGCACGCTTAGAAATAGGGTAATACATATGTAGCAATACACTAGAAATGATGATCAGAAGACTTAGAAAAAACAAAATTAATAATGTCACTATGCAATGACTATGAAGTGATTTACAGTACGCATGTTTTCTAAGTTGTATCTGTCTATTTTTCTCTCTATTTCGGTCTAGAGGATACATGTCAGAGACAAATTCAACCGATTCACCTTGGAGAGGACTTAAACAATGAAATTGTCTGACTTGCTAGACCTTAGTTTCAGTTTATAGAGTTCGTGTTTTGTCTGTTCAACCAAGGGGAGCTTTGAGTCTGTCTGTGAGGGGATGCAGGGCGGAGTGTTCACATCGGACGGTAGTCCATAAAATTTCTTGATATGACTCGAGTGCAACCACCCTTTACGTCCCTCAACCTTCACGGCTGTCCTTGTTGTCAGCAAGACGAGTTTGGGCGACTTCCACCTGGGCTCCAGCTGGGTCTTCCGGTCGAAATTCCTCACAAGAACCAGATCCCCTGGAACCACGTCATGGGGCTTCACCTCAGTGTTATCGGGAAAAGCTGCAGCTACCTGTGAACGACAAGATTGTAGTGCAGACATCAAGGAAGCCAGGTAATCTGTCAGCATATTACAGTCAACATCAGTGATTTTGCGAGGTATAGGCGTCCCCCACATATTTGGTGGTCTACCGAAGATCACCTCATACGGGGATAGCCCTGTTCGAGAATGTGCTACCATTCTCATGTAAAAGAGCGCAACTGGTAAGGCTACTATCCAATCGACACCTTTTTCTCTACATATTTTGGACAATCTAATTTTCAGAGTTTGATTATGGCGTTCCACGAGACCTGCTGCCTCGGGATGTCGGACACAGTGGAATTTCCATTGGTAACCTAACAGAAGTGAAACGTGTTTCATTAGTTCGGATGAGAATGGTTGGCCGTTATCTGAGTATACAACACGTGGTAAACCGTACCGTGGGAAGAATTCTCGAACTAGCTGTTTGGCAGTAGTCGGGGCAGTGTAATCTGAAACCGGGTAGGCTTCTGTCCAACGGGAAAGAGCACAGACAACTACGAGAACATATTTGAATCCTCGACATCGTTCCATCTGGATATAATCCATCTGGAGGACTTCAAAAGCATGATCGGGAGGTTGAAATCCACCCTGCTCTACGGGGATGCTTTTACCTGGATTAAACTGACAACATATCATACAGGTACGTACTTTCTGTTTGGCTGCTGCTCGCAAGTGTTTGTTGAACCAAATGTGTTGAATGCTGTCTAGCATAGCTTTTTCTCCTAGGTGCGCTGGACTATGTATTGTGTTAATGATGACTTGAACCATGGAGTCGGGAAGAAACCATATAGATTTTTCCTTCGTCATCCATCCTTGATCCGTTTGGATCCCTCCTAATTCAGTCCATTTCTTTATTTCTTCTGGTGTAGCATGTGTCTGTATGTCAATTACATCAAGGGCGGGATCCTTAACTGTCATGCAATGTGTTGGTGTCGGAACTATTGTCTTTGTCGTGTCAGTTGTATGAGTCTGATTCTGAGCAGTTTGTTTAGCTGTTCTGTCAGCTAGGTCATTACCCTGAGAAATGATATCGGTAACTTTTGTATGGGCTTTGCATTTCATAATCGATATTGCAGTAGGTAGATGAATCGCGTCTAATAGAGCTTGAATGAGGGGTCCGTGTTGGATGTGGGCACCGTGAGAAGTTAAATAACCTCTCTCTCGCCACAGTACGCCGAAGTCATGGACGACTCCGAATGCATAACGTGAATCTGTGTATATGTTGACTTTCTTATTTTTGGCTTGAATACAGGCTTGTGTCAGAGCGATGAGCTCTGCTGCTTGAGCTGACAGAGTGTTAATACAATTTGTTTCAATGACTTCAGTGTCTGTTGTGACTGCGTAAGCGGCCACTAACTCTCCTGTACTTGTTCTCATACATGAACCATCTACATACAATGTCAGGTCTGGATCTGATAAAGGGATATCTGTCAAGTCTTGTCTGGGTTTCGTCGTGATAGTAATGACTTCAATACAATCATGTGCTAATGGATCTGTTCCGTTTACTGGCAAAAGTGTGGCAGGATTTAATGTATTACAACGTCTGATTTCTATGTGTGGCTGAAACAATGTTAATTCATAACCTGTGAGTCTTGCTATAGTCAAGTGTTGTGTTTGTGTGCGGTTCAAGAGAACCTCTACTGCGTGTGGTACTTGTACTGTCAATTGATGTCCTAACACTATGGCATAGCTTTGTCTGATTGCTAAAGCTGTTGATGCCACCGATTTCAGGCACGCAGGAAGAGCCTGAGCTACTGGATCTAATGTACTAGAAAAATAAGCACATGGTTTGTGTGATCCTGCTTGTTCCTGAGTGAGTACTGACAAGGCAGTACCTTCGCGTTCTGTAACAAAGAGTGTAAACTGTTTACTGTAACATGGTGTTGCTAAAACAGGTGCTTGGCATAAAGCTTTCTTTAAGCTTTCAAAGGCATGTGTATGTTCTTGAGTCCAAGGGAGGACAGTTGATGTGGCTGCCTCCTGTGTTGTCAACTGAATGAGTGGTTTTGCTAGAAATGCATATTGAGGGATCCACTGCCTACAGTATGAAGTGAGACCTATAAAAGCCCGCACCTCCTTTTGTGTCTTGGGTGGTGGCATGTTAGCAAATAACTGGATGCGGTCGGGTGTAAGCTGTCTTCCCTCCTTGGACAGCGAGTGCCCAAGGTAAACAACTTGCTGGACACAGAATTGCAGCTTAGAAGGGGACACCTTGTGCCCCTTGTCGGCCAGAAATTTTAAAACCGTCAGTGACGCTGTTTCACATTCATGTTCGCTTCGGGCGGTGATCAGCAGATCATCGACATATTGAAGCAAGGCAGTGTTAACTGGCATGTGGATACTGTCATGTTCTCGTTTCAGTGCTTGGCTATAGATGCTGGGGCTTTCTGTGAATCCTTGAGGTGCGCGTGTGAATTTAAAACTTCGTCCATTTAAACTGAATCCGAACAAATATTGACTTTCCGCATCTATTGGGACGCTAAAGAAAGCATTCTTGAGGTCAATTACAGTAAAGAACGTTGCTTCTGAGTCAATAGCTGTTAGTAATGAAGAGATATCTGGGACCACAGGGTATTGTGGTACAATACATTTATTTAATTCGCGCAGATCAATAACTAATCGATATACTGGTGGTGCTTTTGGATCCGTTCTTTTAAGAATCGGAATTATCGGGGAATTACATACATTGGAGTTGGTTTCCACAACCACTCCTTGTGCAATGAGCTCGTCAATGATTTGCAGCAAAGCCACAACAGCATCTGGTGGTAGCTTGTATTGTCGCATTCGTGGTAGTACTACTCCTGTTTTTAGTGTGACTCGATATGGTGTAATGTTCATGCAACCAACATCAGTGGGACCTTGTGCCCATAAATGTGTAGGTAAATTCTGCAGCCGGTGATCCATGTCTCTGGACACGTAGTGACCTTTGAAGTCACGTAAAAATAATCGTACTCCTTCCGGAGAACAACATATTATAGCTCCTAGAGCTTTCAATGTTTTTATACCTAACAAGTTTTCTGGACATGATTTAGTAAGCAATAAATCTGTAGTTCGTGTCAATGGACCAACCGTAAGTGGAAGGGGTTGCGTAACTTCATTAATGATAGGCTTTCCTGAGAATCCAAGGGAAATATTCTGTGAGCCTGAGAGGGGTGCCCCTGGAACTTCACTGCGTCGTATAGTTTTTCTGCTTGCCCCTGTATCAAGTAAAAACTTTCTGTCTTCCCCTAATAGTTCACTATGTACATAAGGTCCCTCTTGATCTACAGGAACCTCGATAAGGGGTAAGCCAACTTCCCTCTCTAGGCTATTTCATGTGTATCGCTGATAATCGGGATAATCAGTTTGTGCATACTGGTACATCTGTTGTGTCGTTGCTTGTGTGGCAGCAATAGGCTGTGCTTGTGGTGTTGCTACGGTCTGTTGCGGAGCTGTCTGTTGCGGAGCTGGCCTAGATTGTGCATGCTGAGGGATTTGTTGTTGATTCTGATCCTGTCTAGGTGGACGTGGTCTTTCCTGGGTTCTACCCGTGGCGATATTATGTTTCAGAACTGGACAATCGTGTATACAATGACCTTGTTGTTTACAATAGTTGCATGTCCCTTTCGCCGGACCTGCGGAATCACCCTTTTTATGACCATCAGCTGGAACTGACTGGGCAACAAGCATTTTCATTTTCGTATCTTTCATACGTCTTTGTTCATGTTCTTGTTCTTCTCTAATTCTATTGTGGTGATATTGTAACATCTGTAACATCTGTGACAGGGTGTTACCTTGCCAGGTACTCTCAAATTTCAATACTCTATTCTTAACTTGCGGCAGGGAATTTTCAACTAATTTTTTCACAAACAGATGTGGATATGACTCGCTACTTGCTTTTATGCCACTATTAATACCAAAACATTTTTCAAATCGGGAATAGAAATCACTAGTGTCTTCATCTTGCTTTTGTTTACAGGCTGAGATTGCACCCCAGTCCTCCTTTTTCGTAGTTAATAAACGTGGCAGTACCTGCACTAGTAATCCTGGTAGTGCTGTAGTCTTTTCCCCAAGCCCTGATCCTGCAGCTCGGGCCTTTTCTTCGTTTTCTAATGCTGTCCAATCTATCTTTTGGTCTCCCACCTCCCATTCCTTTTCTTTGAGTTTCTCGTAAACACCCGCAGGCATTAACACTTTTAATATTTTCATAATGTCGGGGTAGGTATACTCTCCCATGAGTAACATGTCTTTTATCTCACGGTGGAAACCTGCTGGATCCTTGTCATGGCTGGGTACTACTTTCTTCATTTCTAATAATTCAATTTTAGTTATAGGCGTGTACACAAACACGCGTGTAAAGTTATTATCTTCACCTCTGATTGGGTGTACTTCGCGTAAGGGATTCTGTCTATCTATGTGATACATTTTTCTTCCCATAGTGGGAACTGGAACATGTTCTGGGCATACGAAAACTATATACTGGTTTCGAAATTCTAGAATTTCTTTAATTAAATCAGTACCTGACCCTCTCCATTTATTCGTGAGTAATTCTGTCAATATGTCAGGTAAGGGTCCAGGATCGGAGTGTTGGCTTTTATATAATATAAGGAGGTGTTGAATCATGTATATACCAGCTAAACGCTGTTCGTCTGGGGCAAGGTTCAGAAACGTGTGTGCTAGTGCATCATCACTGTATTTACTGGGACTGTCAGCCCATTGTACTGCTGACCTGGCTAATTCTTGTTCATCCATGGAATCGAGCATATGGTACACCCTTCGGTCTCGGAGTAGTTTATCAGCGGCTTGGAATAGGTGTTCAGGGGACCTTGTATTTAACATAGGGGCTTGGAAATGTCTATTACATTCTGGACGTATCGGACGTATCGGATCATTAAAGCATCTCGTTTTTTTAAAAGATCTTCCTTTACCTACATAAGCCATCGTTTCTAATTGTCCTGTAGGCATTTCGTCCTCCTCTCCCTCTGATTCATGTTGATCTGACTCTAATCTTTCTGTATGTATTCGTTCTACTTCTTTGCGGATCTTACGGCACATAACTACTATACATGTCTGTTTATCATGTTTCCCTTCTGATATATTCTGGCCCCATCTGATAAGTACTTGCATTTCCTCCTGATCCACCCCAGGCCTATCTCTGTTTCTGATCACACAGTTTATGAAGAAGCGTAACAGTTGTCTCTGTACATCCACTTTCTGGTATTCCATAGCTTCGTCAATACTTTCAGGGCCTCGCCCTGATTGGACAAAGTGATATATATTGTCTAAATGTGCCACCATTCCTGGTAGCGTCGCTAAATACCTTGAAGCTCTTCGTATACGTAGTGATGACAGCAGCATACCGTCCCGTCTACCGGGCACAGGATCATATCTACAATCCACTAGATGCTCCTTAAACATGTCGGAAGTTGCTAGTTGTGGTGTACGTTCGTATGCTAAATCCCTAAGGGATAATTTATTTCCTCGGGGTGGCGTGGCAAAAATGTCTGTCGTACCTCCTGTCGCACCGTCTGAGGTGCTAGGCACAAAAGGATTTGTTGGATGTAAGATAGAAACTGTAGATGTAGGAAAAGCGGTAGAAACAGATGGACCTGTGGGAATGTGCGTAGGAGTTTGTTGTTGCGGGGATACAGACGGATGATCTTGGCGTTGAGCACCATCGGTGGGCGGTGTGTGTGGCGGAACATTAGCATATTCAGGAGCTACATCATCTAAATAGGAAGAAAGGAAAATATCTTTTGCTGTTTTGGGATGTGCTTTTATCGGGAGTAATGGAGGTGTCAAGTTTTTCGGTATTTCCGGGGTGGCCTGAGGTAACCCTTCGGCCAAAAGAGGATACATACCATTCATAAGAGTGTTTCGTTGTCTGCCTACTTGTTCTGCTTTTACTCGGGTACCTTCCTCAATTAATAAATTTTCTCGGGTTTTATTCGAATTCTCCCTACCTTTCTCTTCCTGTCTGAGTGCTTTTTCTGTACGTCTATATGATTCTTTACGCCATAATTCAATGGCATCTTTCTCTGACTGTCTGGCTTTCTTTTTCCATAATTCTTCTTCTACTCTCATGATGCAATCTACATCCCAGGTCCCAGCTGCGGGCCATCTCTGACTTTCTGGTAAATCTTTGGTGTAGTCCACCCATAAATCAAGAAATAACACGGCATCTAGGCCATGCTTATGATACATAAAATACCCTGGAGTGTCCCTAGGTGGAATGGGAACAGCTTCTTCGAGTACCCCTTTTCTGGTTTTGATCTGTCTTAATTTTGAAAAGAGCGGCATTTTTAGACCTTATTACTTGAACACACTTAATACAATAAACACAATAATGAACAATCATTCACACCACAATATGTAGAACGTATTAAAACATTTAACATTTAACAGTTTAACGAACGATGATAACTAATAGAAAATGAATTACTGACATAATACTAACACTAGATAATACTGAATTATATGCAAGACATACTAGATATACTGCTAAACAGTACAGATACACTGCTGAAACAGTGCAGACCGGATTTGTGTACCCAAACCCGTCTTGACCGGCACAACCTATGTGCACGTTTAAATGCCTCCCCGGCAACGGTACTCACCGGGTAGCACGGAACAGAAGGCCTCGGAACTGAACTGAAACTGGACCGGACTGGACTCGACTCGACTGGACTCGGAACTTCGGAACCTGGTGGGCCTCTGTATACCTCGGATCTTGCTCTCTCAGCTAGGCTCTGGTCGGGATACTTCGCACTTCTCCCCGCCTCGTCTGGGTGTTGATCGCAGCCTCAGTCACCCCCGCTTGGCCGGAGGGAGATACAGGAAATCCTGCAGGTACGCGTCTTTGTCCGTTCAGCTGTGGCAGGAGACCGGGCCTGCAACGCACCTCCGGCGCGTGAGATGAGAAAGTGTCCCTGTTCGGGCGCCAATTTATGTGGTAAAAATTTCATTACCGGTACTATTTTTTATGCGGTAAAGTCTAGTAAGAATAACTCAGTAAAAATAAGAGGCAGAATCCGTGGTATTAGAGGTTCTGAAAGGCTTTATTCCTCTACAAAGGAATTATAGTTCGAACCATAGGCTCCAAATTCCATCACCACGAAGGTTCAGGAAGGGAAGGCAATACATTATTGACAAATAAAGATATTTATATGAAAAGTATTACATTAAGACAGATGCAGGAGGCGTAACAGCTGATAATACAGATAATAATACACATACGTAATGAAAAAAGGCGTACATATAGGCGTAACTAGAAACGTCATTAAACATGATGTCACAAGTGGGTGGATCCATAAGAGAATCCTGCAATGTCAGCAGAAATATTTGGCAGAGATGCGCGCGCAGCCGCATGACGTGTGATTGACGTGCAACTAGAGGGTGAAGGGGACTTGACATTTAGCTCTACATGTGGAGACAGAAGTCTGAGGGGTCATGTCAACCTAATCCCAAATCATATCTAATATCTTATGTTAAAAGAACTGTATTATCCAAAAGGAAAGGTCTCTCGGACGGAATCTATTCTATACTGACTGTTAGTGCGTGTACAAGCGTCTAAGTGTCTACATGAGATGCGAGGGGGCAGGAATCTTCCATGGTAACAGGGGCTATGAATTACTTGCATGAGGACAGTGAGGCCTGGCCCTTTGCTCGGTAGCTGGAAGAATGTTTACCTAAACTACTAGACAGGAATGCATCGGATGAGGAGCGGAGCAGATAATCTTGAAGGTGAAATACAGTTTTTGGCAGGCAACAGGCTGGATCAGGCACCGTTAGCCGCGCAGGGAGTAAGACAAAGTTCATGGATATAGATGCGGGCTCGGACTGGAGCTTTCAGAGGCAGAAGGCAGGAAAAGGCTTGATGGCAGAATTCAGGGCCTACTCGCCTGAATCTGTAAAATGTGGAAAGTGAACCACATAAAGTCGGTGGCCTTTCATACTTAGGAATGGAATATCTGACCCATTCATGGCGGATCTGAAAGAGGACATGTTGACGGTGGACGCACATATATTTGCGTCTTCATAACTGGAACTGGAGGGAACATACATGTACTTGTAGCATGCACATGGAGCCGTTGGGGTCTACGATAGGGGACATAACTGATCATAAAATTCATATTTCCTCAGTGCTGTAGGGTATGTCCGGCCAGGTAGCAGATGTGGCACCAACTGCTCCACCAACTCCTCAATCAGTGGCCTGGTGAAGCGGTACTGTCGGATGCAGTGGTTTTCCTGCATGGTTTCAAGGTCTGGGAATGGTCTATGGACAGCTGGTGCCCTGCAGTACAGAGATGAACAAAGGAAGATTGTCGATTCATCCACCCATGTGGCTATCACCAAGCAAAATATCCCATGATACATCATGAAAATACACAATGTACTGAGGTGGTACCGTTGGGAATGGACACATATGTCACCTACATGCACATCATCTCACATCTCAAGTCCACATGTCTACATAAGTTCCATATAGTGCAATGGCCAATCATTGGGCTGTGTCACGGTACCTATGTACTGCTGTCACGTTACAAACACACACCACAGTGACAAGTGAGGCCTGATGTCTCCCAGGCATCACAGCTCTTTGACATGCAGATACCCAGGGTCCCTGTAGTGCCACATGGACACTGGCATGACATGGCGTATCATGTACACACCACAAAACAACTGTGAGTCCCACAGGTAGTGGCCACTGTTGTCTCTGCAGGCCCTACATGGATGTCTTATAGGCACATTTGATCAGCCACATCTGAGACACAACATGCACACAGACTGTGGGTGTACATCAGAATTGGGGCTATAGGTCTCACTGTGACGTACATACCATCACACCCAGGACACAGGGTATATGTGACATGTCCTAAACATATCCTACCTGCAACTGTGTCCATGACTCATGACCATAACTGTACAGTTGCACATCATAGTGGTAATGTGCACATCACACAAAGGATTCTGTCCCCATGAACATGTGCACAGCCTGGGAGTGGCTTCACAAAAGTGCCACACAACAAACCAAATGTTGCCCCCCCAAAACACTCTGGTAATGCAGCCTTACACGCCATGGGAAACACTGTGGCACATGCTGTAGTGTGGTAGGTGTGCACCTGAGTCCCTGGCAAGTAATTGTGTGTGGAAGCCGTCAAAAAGTCACACCAATGTCAACCGACGCAGGTGACTTCTACAGGGACGCATTGCACAGTTCTGGACCGAGCCGTGCATACGTTTAGCCATTGACTGCAATGCGAACTGACGCCGGTGAATATCATGCGTACGCATTGCACAGTTCAGGACCGAGCCGTGCGTACGCTTAGCCATTGACTGCAATGCAAACCGACGCAGGTGACTATCATGCGTACGCATTGCACAGTTCCGGGAGGAGCTGTGTGTACGCTTAGCCATTGACTGCAATACAAACCGACGCGGGTGACTATCATGCATACGCGTCATGCTGGCATGGACCGAGCCCTGCGCACGCCTTGACCATTGAACCGTATGGAGATGGGTACGTGTGGATTTTCAAAATACGTGTTGTACAGTCAGTTGACCGAGCCGTGCACACCCATTGGCTCTGGACTGTCATGAAGATGGATGCGAATTCATAACTTGTACGAGTTGTGCACTGGAAATTCAGTTGGATGCCTGCAACAATGTTGCAATTAATAGGGTTTTATGAAGGTGAAGATTTGAAAGATGCGGAAGACATGTACGAGTCGTACAATTCCATGGATTGGCTAGATTCATAGAATGCAACCGTGTTGGACCTATTACTTGGGCACATGGGACAGATTCTGCCTCTGCAGCACAGATATAAGGCTGGCTGGCCCCCAGGGAGCTCACTTGCCTGCACTACATGCTACTGGACCACATCTCTGCTACCACTGCTGCTGTTTTTGCATCCTCTGGCTACTGCTATGGCACGTACACTGGAGAGGGCCCCAGCCTTCACTGAGGAGGAGAACCAGGCCCTGCTGGACGGGCTCCTTCCACAGTACAGCAAGCTGTATGGGAAACCAGGGGAGCAGGTGAGTGTGCAGTCCACTGCCTTCCTAATTATGCATGTTGTCTGACTAGCAGTACTAGCAGTGTGTACACCAGTGGCAAGCATACTCACTGAGTTCTTTCATCCCCCAAAATGTGTAGGTACATGTAATGAACAGGTGTTCTGCAGCAAAAGTGCATTTGTGCAAGCTTCAACTTCCCAGGCAATGTTAACATGTCAGACATGCAGGGCATTTTTTCATTTCCATGGGTGTACTACCTGTGTAACTCATTTTCCTTTGTGATGACGACATGTATATCCAACTGTGTGCAGCACAAATATGGGGCATGTGTGTTAATGGACTTTTAACTTTGTCATCCTCACAGGTTGATGCCAACCAGAAGCAGGAGATCTGGCCGACCTTCGCCCGGGCGCCGGATCTGCAACTGCCAGAAGAGGTGGCAGGACCTTTCCGGGCAGGATTAGGAGGGTCGCAAGGGTCCAGCTGAAGCTGTCGCCTCCTCGCAGGAGGGGCGGACACCGTACTCTGACCCCCCACATGCTCAGGATTCTGGCGGTGGTCTTCCCGGACCTGGATGGGCAGCTGAAGGCCAGACAGCAGCAAGGAGTGGGTAAGTGCATGCCTAATCTGTGTACTATGTCTGACATGCTATTTGCAGTCTTTTGGCCTGTTCACACTTCGACATTACGTAGGTCTTGTAGTCCAGGACTCATGTCCCTCAATTGTGTGATGCACACTCCTCATCTGATCCACAGGTGTGGCCCCTACAGTCTTTGGCTTGTGTCACTAGGGCACTGTGTCCCTGCAGTCAGCTATGCTTCAGGTTCTGGTCAGCATCTGTTACCGTGACTCTGTAATGTGTTTCATGGGTGGGTCAATTGTTTACACAATGCCTGATATATGACATCTGATCTGTGTGTGCCCTTGATATGTGTTCCAATTGCTGGTCTGACTTGCCACATGTGCCTGGGATATTTCAAACACACCCATGCAGCAGGGGACTCCACATTGTGGGCCTCAGAAGTATGTATATCAAGTGTGTCACACTTGCTTAGCCACCTGACTACCGTCCAGGGCTATACACTGTTTCACGTAGATCTGGGCAGTCATGCCTACTCAAGGGCATTTAGGAACACTTTGTAATCCCACTCCTGTGTATCAACTTACAGGTTGTGCTTAGTGACATGTGCCTTCAGGTGTCTGCCTCTGTGTCATTGTGGTGTGGCTTGCTTTTCAGGACAACTGGGGTGTTCATGAGTTTGAGGGTCAGCAGGACATCTGAGATGTGACTATAAGAGACAAGACCTATGTGACATAGAGGTGTGTGATCACTTGACAGTTCACAATGGTGTATGCAACTGTGAACTTCGGGCAGCTGTGTTTCATGCACAGCAGACTGTGATGTGCTCATGTACAGGGAGTTGTGTTCACAGAGACTCATATGTCTGTTCAGTATGATGTGGACTCATCTGGGTCCGTAATATGTTGTTTGACATTGACTTTCAGGACATGAGAACAGTGTGTGTTGCTGGTATGCATCACAAGCATGTAAAATGAGACTCTGGCCATCCCTTCATCCTGACACCTGTACTGAGTCAGTGGCAAGAGATGTGATGTGTGTATAGTGACATACTTCTACATGTTCATTTGCATGTCCAACAACTGTGTAGGTGGTGCATGTCTGCACATTGGGGTATTAGCATCCAACGTGCAACAGGAGGGATATGAATGCCATGGTTGATGGTGAGACTGACAATTGGCTTATTCTAAACAGTGTGAGCACTTTGAGCAGTGTTCAGCTGATGGTGCCAGGACTTGCCCTGTGATGTGATGTATTCACTGTGGTGTGTGCGGTCAGTGCAGGTGACTGATGTTGTTCTTTTTTTCCTAATTCTATCCAGATACATCCACGGCAGGAGGAGCAAGATGAAGTCAGCGTGAGTGATCGCGCTGCTCGGCTGCTCACGCCAGACGCGTGATTGATCGGCTAGCCGCCCTGCGGCCTGCGATGCGATGCCAGCTCTGAGAACGCAGAGAACGCTGAGGCTGCCACTGGGAGGTCACGAATCTCGGCAATTATTACGCGGACGTGGCACTACCTGCGAGGCAAGAATCAAGGCCACTTTTTGTATTTCTATCCACACATCGGATCCCCTGCCCCTGCCAGATCGGTGCTTTATCGCGGCCTTGATTTGGACCTCGCCGCTCACAGCCCCTTTTGCTCCATCTATCAACAAGTTCTGCAGCCACGACATGAGCGCCCGGAGGGCCAGGAAAGGTGGCAAAACGAAGACAGCAGCCATCCTCTAGCCCAGAGAACCCAGAAATGCAGCATCTACAGAAGGAACGGTTAAACACAGGCAGGAGGTTAGTGGCAGCAAAAAACTGTTGGGTAGAGCAGGGGGGGCGGGCCGCTTAAAGACTTAAAAGACACAAAAGATTCAACATTTATGCAGCCCCCCCTAGCAAAAATGTTTATGGGAGCCAGAACTCAATCCTCAGGCGCTATCTCCAAGACCCTTGCGCTCCCCACTGAGAGTGTCGCCATGGCCCCCCTAACCATGCTGACTGCACCAGCATCTGCACCTGGTCCGCAGCAAGAGGCTTGCTTAGCGGTTAACCAAGAGACTGTCCTGGCAGAAACCGGACCCAGGGAAATGCCACGCACTGACGCTGGCACTAGCACCAATGGCACCTCTGTGGGGCTATCAGATCCTGCTACGAACTTAGGTATCTCGCTCTGTGCACCTCCTATTAATCCCCCAAAAGGGAAAAACTCTGCCCTTTGTAGCGCAGGAACTTGGCAATGGCTCCAATGTTGTGAGCCTTGGCACCCCTCTCATAGCGCCAGAAATGCAGACGTCGGGTACAGCCAACTTTATCCAGCGCCTAGAGGCTCCCCCTGGCGCACAAGCTCCCTGGACCCCAGAAGCAGGGCTTGAGCATTTCTATTCTGTCTCCGACAGCACACCTACCTCTTTGGGTGAAGGAGGGTCCAACACAAGTGAAGGAGACAGCGAGGCCTCAAATCAGGACACTGGCACGGTCCAGCGACCAAAGCAACCCAGAAGTAAGAGCAAGCAGCGCAGCCAGCTGAAATGGGACTACTCAGACTCTCAAATGTCTTATCCTTTGGACGAGGATGATCCCAGCACAACACAGTGGGGGTCTACAAAAAACCCGCCCACAGACCTAGCTGAGCCTTCCCTCGCCTCTATCCTAGCTTCCATCAAAGAGTTTCAGGAGGAGGTCCGGGCCGACAATCGCGCAGCCAAAAGTGCTGCTAAGAAACTTCAGGGAGGCATAAGAAGGCTGAATAAAACCTGCACCAACATTAGCGACCGCGTCTCCATGGTGGAAGCGCGTACCGAGCATTTGGAAACCGAATCCGTGGCAGTCAAGCAACAGAGCGAGTCCAACACTGCCTAATTGATAGACCTAATGGCTAAGATGGAGGACCAGGAAAACCGCCAGCGCAGGAACAATCTTCGCCTGCTTGGTATTCCGGAGGGGAAGGAAGGGGACGACCCCAGACGCTTCATTGTGAAACTTTTGCAGGACACCTTTCCTGACCAACAGGGCTGGGATTGGGATCGCGAGGTGCAGAGGGCGCACCGCTTTCCCTTTAACCAGAGACGGCAACATGACCGCGGCAACACCACTGGGGGACAGCCAAGGGTATTCCTGGTTTACTTTGGCAACTTTCTTCTTAGACAGTTAATCTACGATCAGGCTCGCCCTAACTCCAAGAAAGGGGCTAACGGTATAATATTTTTCGCTAAACCTGACTTTTGCCATCAGACAGTAGAGCGGAGATGGCGCCTGAGACAACTGATCTCTCCGTTTCAGCAGCTGGGGGCAGAAGTATACTTAATGAACCCTGCTAGACTTAAAGTAATCTTCAACGGGGTCACCAAAGTCTTCCTATCTGAAGTAAAAGCTGGTGAATACTTGAACGAGTTGAAATCCAGGTAGAGTCTTAGATGAAAAGCTCATTCTCTTGCCCCTGCTATTTCCTCTTTGCTCTTACTCTCGTTCTACAGTTTCTATAAATTTGCAAGCCTCCAAGGCCCGTGACAATGGTCGCACTACGGCAGCTTTATGTGAATCTTAAAATTGACATAGTGGGCAGCCCTTTGTTTTCTTGATTGTTCAGTTTTTTTAAAACAAGGGGGCTACTAGCCGAATGAAAGCTTAATTTGGTTTTTTTTAGGCGTGGTTGACAGCCGGGGCTCATGACTGACTATCATCACTCCTGTTTTCCTGATTGCTCAGAAGAAGGGGGGGGACTGGGCGGGGGGAGAGGGGAATGGGACGGGCACTAGAAATGGCACAGAAGAATTAAAGGCACTCTTTGGCACGTACACATCTCCGTACTCAGTTGTTAAGTTACTGGGCGAGGTGAAACGTTTCCTCTCAACATCTAGATGGCTAAGATAGATTCACTCAGGCTTGTCTCTGCCAATATTTGCAGTTTGAATGACACGTCTAAAAGGCAAAATGTTGCTCAAGGTCTACGCTCTCTAGGGGGCAATATAATCTGCCTCCAGGAGACCCACATAGAGTGTTCACAGAAGCATCTATTAGATACACTAGGGTTCAAAGTCGTGGGGGCTACCACACAGGGTGCCAAGACAAAAGGGGTAGGAATTATGGCAGATAGAAGACTTTCTCTAAGTAATCCCCGGGTTAAATCAGATCCACTGGGCCGATGGGTAATAACTGAATGCCACCTTTCCTCTAACCTTCCTTTTACCCTCTGCTCACTGTATGGCAGCAATGTAGATGACCCAGGGATTATTAACATGGTCTCAGGGGAGCTGGCCCATTGGCCCACTCCTATCATCCTATGTGGCGACCTAAATATACATTTTTTCCCCCCCGACTGGAAAATTGACAGCAAATGGAGATACAAAGGCAGAAAGCCCCGAGTATTCCAAGCACTAGTTAACCTAGTTCAGATCCACGGGCTAAGTGATATCTGGGCCAGTTTAAATCCTACACAACCTGGCTACACCTTTTTTCGGCCCCACACAACACTCTTGTTAGATTAGATTACTTTTTTGTTCATCTTCACTTCTTAGTAATTGTACCATAGACACTGCACCTCGCTTTATGTCAGATCATAACCCTCTTATAGTAAACATCAAGGGATTAGGGAAGTGGAAGGAGGCACCTAGATGGAGTTTCGAGAAAGCCCTTTTGCAAAACGCAGGCTATAGGGCACATATGCAAGGCTGGATCCAGGAATTCCTGGAAATAAACATCGGAACTGCCTCAACGATGACTGTCTGGGACACACTAAAGGCAGGGGTCAGGGGCGAAACTTTGAGGTTCTCAGTAAGGAAAAACAGGAAGGAGAAGTTGTTAATTAATGATCTGCAGAAGAAACTAAGGAGAGCAGAAATAAACCTGGTCTTATTGGTTAAGTCAGGACAGGATACTGAAAATGCCCAAAAAGAGGTAGTCCTTGCTAAAGCAGAAATAGGAGCAGTATTTGCGGAAAAAACTGCAGCTAAGTGGGCAACACTGCGGGAAAAAAATTACGAGTGCAGTGATTGCATTGGGCATCATCTAGCCGTCAAAACCAGTCAACAGTCCACAAGTAGTGAAATACATGCAATCAAATTAACCACAGGGAATGAGACCAATGATCCTAATGCAATACAGAAGGGATTTCAGGAATTTTACACCGAGTTATACACTGAGGAGAACCGCAGTGAGCTGGCCCACTCGAAAGCGAGATAGCTAGCAACCTAAGCAAGATAGATCTTAGACAGCTTAACTCTGATAACAGCGAGCTGCTAGAACTCATTCCAACTTGGGATGAAATCATGGAAGCTCTATCTAGGCTACCAGATGGGAAAGCCGCAGGAATGGATGGTATTCCTGTAGAGTTCTATAAGATCTTCGCCCCTCAAATAAATCAATTTTCACCGACGTGGTAACATCTATCTTTAATGGGGCTTCCCCCCCTGCTTCCTGGTCCAATGCAGAATTTCTATATTCCCCAAAAAGGGTAAGTCCCCACTAGAGATGAGCTCATACAGACCCATCACCCTTATCAACTGCGACTCTAAAGTCTTCTCTAAAATACTGGCATCCACAATATCCTCTGTGATCGAGTCCTTAGTTTCAGAATGGCAACACGGTTTTATTCCTAACAAAGGCACCACGGAACACATCAGGCGGGCCATTACCCTGTTCAACGCAGCGCAGGTAGCAGGAGGCCCGATGTCATTAATATTATTAGATGCTGAAAAAGCATTTGAACGGGTCTCCTGGCGGTTCTTGTGGGCTGTCATGGGCAGGATGGGTTTTGGGACTAGACTTATGCAGGCGGTACAGGCTCTATATTTAAAACCGACGGCCTGTGTCTCCAGTAATGGGCGACTTACTGACCAATTTAACATTTCCCGGGGCACTAGACAGGGCTGTCCTTGCTCCCGCTGTTATTTGCCCTTTACCTAGACCCATTCATTAAACAAATTGAAAGGAATCCCGCTATCTTAGCAATTAGCACCCAGGGCATTAACATCAAAATTATGGCTTATGCGGACGACTTGGCCATAACTTCCCCTGATCCCGAGAACGCCATTACTGCATTGGAACTAGAGGCACAAACATTTGGGAAAATCTCGGGCTACGCCTTGAACAAAAATAAAACCCAAATAATTATAAACAAGGAAATCACCTGGATTGATGCTAGGGTAGTGCCAAAAGCTAAATATCTGGGGGTTTTCATATCTGCCAACATTGACAAAATCGTAACAGATAACTTAGCTCCTCTCGCTGCAGAAACCAAGAAGGCCCTTAAACAGATTGATATCCTACACCTGACCCTCGTTGGTAGATGCAACGTAATTAAGATGACATACTTTCCTAAACTTCTTTACTTCTTTGGCACCGTACCCCTGGATTTCAGCAAAGCTAATTTGCAGAAATTCCAACAAATATTCACGCAGTTTATTTGGGCCTACTCACAACCAAGGAGGGCTCTAAGGCAACTATCTTTTCCTAGAGAGTGGGGTGGGTGGGCCTTGCCTAACATTATGCTTTACTACTGGGCCGCAGTTATGCAATATTGCTCTGAGCTGGTGAGGGAACCCCCCTCTCACCTACATTTGGCCTCTCCTCGCCTTTCCAACTTCTACTAGGTGAAGAGCACTGGGGCTGTCTCCTCCGAGAGACCTCGTTTGGATATTACAAACGTGTGAGATTTAAGACCTTAATGAACTTATATATGGTCTTCCGTAATATCCGCAGAATATTCCGGTTGGGAAGATTTAACTATTACTCTCCCATCATGACAAATTGCAATCTTCCCGCTATTTTTGGCAGGTCCTACTTCTTAGATTGGCACAGGGCAGGCATCACGAAACTGGGGGATCTTATTACTAGCGAGGGAGTCAAATCATTCGTAAACCTGCAATTTAAATACAGTCTGAAAAACCAAGACGTTTTCAAGTATCTATCTATGTCTAATTTTCTTTCCAGAAAGGTTGGGGGCAATGCAGGATTCACAGAAGTGGAACTTCTCAACAAATTACGTGACACCACAGCCCCTCGGATAGGTCTTTTGTACAACATACTAAATAGACAAACCCCAGATGACTTACAAAAGATAGCCGATAAATGGCACACCAAACTCGAATCTTCACCCAGCACATTTTTCAACTCCTTAGCATTGTCTCGAAATATCTTGCTGTCAGCCAAACTACAGGCACAACATTTTAAAACCATTTTATTTCTGTATATTACCCCCAACAAAATCGCCAAGTGGGGAGTTGGCAAAGGGACACTATGCCCCCGGTGTTCTGAGTTTGGTGTCGACTCAATTCACATATTTGCAACCTGCCCTCAATCCTCCTTAAGGTACAGGAATTTCTAGGGGAAGTCACCACCCAGACTATTGTGCTAACCCCCACAGTCATCCTGTTGGGGACTCAGTCTGAAACCATCAGGATCAAAAGTGGGGGCTTAATATTCATTGCAATGGCAGTCTGGAGGATCTGTGTTGCTTCCGCATGGTTGGATGCTGATCCTCCACCATTCTCTCAATGGCTGGCCAGACTACTCGCTACTTACCATCTAGAAAAAGCAGTCTACGCCAAGAAAGAGTGCAAAAGTCAGAAGAAGGGCCTGGATGTGTGGGGAAAGCTAACATCTTGGCTAGAGCAGCCGGGTTAACCCGGCCTGTGTTCACTCCCTTGCCTGTTTTCTTTTCCTTACGTTGTTATATTCTTTTCTCTTTTTTCTTTTTTTTTTACGCCTGGATTATTTCTTAGTACCCTCTCTTTTATTATTATCCTTTCTTTTCTCTTCTGATTCTTATAACGCCATTTACTTATGTTTACCCTTCTTTCTGTGCCACTGATTTCGTAGTTTTACAGAGTGGGGGGTGGGGGGAGGGGTGGACGTCTTGAATGTCATACCTCTGTACTATATTTTTTTTTTACTTTGCAAAATAAAAAAAATAAAAAAATAAAAAACAGACACATCCACGGCCACAGGAGGGGACAGCTCCACAGACCAGGAGAAGCCACAGAGCCTGACTGGGACAGAAGGCGAGGAGTCGGAGGGACCCAGTGGCCCTGAGGGCGAGTGGAGCTACACCGAGGAGTCCTCAGCACCATCCACTCCAGCTGAGGGCCACAGCAGCTATGAGGATGACTCCCTTGTGGAGGCGGGTGTCAGCAGCCACCAAACCCCAGCAAGTGAGGCTGTCCCGGCCACCGCCACCACCACCACCATCACCACCCTCCCATCGGCTCCCATCCCAGAGGTTAGTGGGGGCTCCCCTGTTCGGGAGCATGTCTCCTTTGTGCCAGGCACCGCACCCCCTGCCCCTGTGTCCCCTGCTGCCCTGAGTGTGGAGTCTGTGGACTTGCTTTGACAGATCCATGTAAGGCAGATATCAATGCTGAGTGTCCTCCAACACACACCAGTCTGTTGACACAACTGGTTTCATTCATGGAGGGCATCTCATCGGGCATGTCTGCCCTACAGAGGACCAATCAGTCCGTGGCCTCCTCCCTGGCGGCAGCAGTGTCCCTCCTCCAACAGTCCCTCACCCCTCCTACCCCTGACCCATCCAAGATTCCTAGCACCCTACCTGTCCCAAGCACACACACACCAGCACATTCACCCAAACCCACAGACACAGGCAGCACACAAACACCCAAACCAAGGTCTAGACATGCACAGAAGCAACCTCAGGGGACTGATAACACACTCACAGGGGATGGTTTGCAAACACACACACAGGCATCCACAACCACTCTGCAGTCCTCCGATACCTCTCCCTCCAAGACCCCTTCCCTTGCCTCACCTGCAACCCCATCTCCCCAGAAGCTCTTCCTCTGTGACCTTGGCCACTTCCCCACCGATCCATCAGATCCAGCTTACAAGGGGAAGAGAAAGTCACCACACACAGAGGGGAGTGCCCCTCACACCCGGACACCCTCCCCAGGTGCAGACAGACTGAGGCTCCCACCCGCAAGTCCCCCCGGAGCCGGAAGAGCAAGACACCAACCCCGCCCCACAGTTCCATGACACAGTCTCCGTCCTCCATCTCCCAGGCCACCACTCCACAGGTTCCCCCGCCACACCCTGCCCCAGGTTCCCCCACCCACAGATACACCATCCCCAAAATGCTCCGGCCCTCACCCCCTACCACTTGCTCTTCCACCCCCACCCACCTGGTCAGACTGTTTGTGCCACTGATGTGGGGACCGTGGTCCCCCCCTCTGTCCTGCCAACCTCACCTGAACCCCATTCCACTCCCATGGAGTTGGGCACTAGAGTGGAGTCCACGACCATCCCGTCTGACTTGGGCACTGCAGTGAGGACCCAGTCCACTCCATCTGACCTGCCAACTGCAATTGTGCCGGCACCCACCCCATCTGACTTGTGCCCCACAGTTGTGACTGAACCCACTATGTCAGACACCTCCAATGTAGTTGCCAGTGACTCTCCTGCATCCACCACCCCTTCACTGCCTCCTTCTGCTGAGCCCTGATCCTGTCCCTGTGGTGCCTGGCCTGCCCCCATGTATGCCCCACCGAGTGGATGTTCCCTGTCCTTACCAGTGCAGGCAAGCAACGTGTGACAGTTGTCACTCAAATCACATTGTTGACATTTGGATACGGACTGGCCAGTGGCCTTTGTTTTGAAAGGACTTTGAATTTGCATTGAAATTTGGCTGAATAAAGCATTTGTATTTATCCTTGTGAATTTGATTTAGCTGTACATTATGTTGATGATGTTTACCATGACCTTACAGTTATGATGCTGGATTTCCAATGTTGAATACTGAGGTGTTGATGTGAGGTACTCCATGTGGTCCATGAGATATGTAACCTACTCTGGTCGGTATCCATGTCATCCTTTGCAGCTAACTGGGTGTGTCATGATTAACATCGCCGTAAACCATCGGTCTCCAACCAGTCGATCGCAAGCTACCGGTAGCTCGCTGACAACCTGTCTGTAGCTCGAGACTCAGTGCCCACTTTTGTACCCTGTCATGGTCATTTTGTATATTTTTAGGCCTTTTTAGCCTTGTATGCGTTCCTGCCTGCTGTCTCACGAACCAACTGCTCCCATTGGCTATTGAGCTTTAGCTGGGGAGGGGTGAGGCGAAGCGAGTGATTCTGGCCCGACAGCTCATGGGGAACCACGACACCTGCCTTGTGAGACCCAGCACCGCACTTTGATCCTGCAAGACTTGTGTGGCCCGAGCAGCTGCCTTGGAAGCACAACCAGACTGCCAGCCTCAGGTTTGTGGAAGAGAGAAACATTTTTTTGTTAGAAAATGATGCCCGTGAAAGCTTTATTCTGGGCATCAAAATGCAAAGATACTGTTTATGTTTTCAGAAAAAACATGTTCGAAACGCTGATAAAATTTAACATTAAGTTAAAACAGCGTTTTACAGGGATCTTTCCTTTTTAAATAAAGTACATTGCAAGTTGTTTCTGGCCATAAACAGGAGACAGGAATATCATTTTATGTTTCTTTTCATTATATTTCAATGGAATAATGAGGCAAACGTAACATTAAGTTCCTGGATCCGATTTATGCATCGGGACCACTTGCAGGAGGTACTGTATTTATTTAAAATGAAGTGTTCATTTTAACGCACAATGAACATAAGGCTTAACACGGCATTTTGAACTGATCTCATTAAAATAAGAAGTACCTCACTTATACAGTGACTGTATTTTTCAGTTGTAAGTACAGCCAATAAACAGGGTAAGCTGAGACATGAGTCAAACAGTGAAAGCTGAGACATTAGCCAAGCTTACGTGTATAACCCATTCTTTGCGCAAACATACATTTGTAAATATTGCAAAAAGTGACACAGAAGTCATACAAAAATGCCATATTTTGAAAAACAAATCACATCTTTTATTTCTCCAACATGTAGAACCACTTAATGAGAACATCAAATTATATCAGAGCCTTAAGAGGCATGTTTAGAAGTGATCGTTTTTAAACCTTGAAACAGTCATGGTCTCCACCATCTATTATGACAATGCTATTTTAATGAAGTAAGAGACAAGGTGTGTTCCATACATCTTGCATAGGTTATAACTACTTGGAGCATCATGAGTTTGCCAGGAGATATTTTTGTATTGTGCACACCCTAAATTCTAGGGGTGGGCGGAATTTGCGGAATTAACCTTCGCAAATTATCGCGAGAATGTTTAAAATTATCGCAAACAAGCAGAAATATCGCAAAGATGCGGAAGTTTTTTTCCGGCATGTTCGCGAGATTTTCTGCATGGTTGCGGGTCGCCAACTTACCCATGTGGTTGCTTGCGGGCGCGGCCATCTTGTTTTGAGTTGTTCTCGCGGTGCATGATCGCGAGAAGAAAGACGTGATCGCGCGACGCATGACGTCACTGCGGGCGCGAACTGTCGCGAGACAGCGCAAATGGCTAAAAACAATACAACATCTCATGGAGAACGCGACCGGATCAAGAAAACTTGTCGGCGAACGCAGGGATTCAGGTAAGGCGATCGCGCGCGCGCGAGAATGTATCATTTTACAGCGCGAGCAAGAAACAAATTATCGCCAAGCTGCGGAAACCGGAATTTTTGACATTTTCGCGCTCTCCGCGGAACGCAAAAATGTCAAATTATCGCAATTTCCGCGAACGGAACGAAATTTTTGCCCAGGCCTACTAAATTCAAGCATATCAAGGTGCCATCAGGCCTGATAATAAAAAGAAGGCATGGTGTAATAAAATAATTGTATTGCAGCATTTATAGAGCATGTACTACTCCTTAGTGGGGCACTGGAGCTCTCACCTACATGCTCTGCAAGCTAGGCCATGTAAGCTATGTGATTGGAATGGCGTTGTCATTGTTTTGTGAACCTATATGGGACGTTTCCATGCCATGCATGATGACCACTAAGGTGCATTTACTGTGTTATGGGACATAGTAGTGTGGTGGATGACAAGTTATGAGAAACTTACGTGCAGTTTGTTTTCTGTATGCTAGTAGCTTTGCACAGCTCGGCTGAGCCCTATAATTTCTTACGATTGTAGTCTACTGAGCTGGTGACTGCAGAGCTCAGGATCCAAACATTTGTTGAAGAGGAAAGCCAGGACTAAAGCCAGGTTCTCTGGTTTCATGTTGTGCATTGCATACACTAAATGTGTATCTCTTTCTCTGTAGAGGCCCTCTAGTCACTGAAGCGGGTGTGGAGGGGACTCTGGGAACAATGTGCGAGTTGCTCTGTCTTTAGTAGCTCATGATGATTTTCACTTATCATAAGTAGCTCTCACTACAGAAAAGGTTGGAGACCCCTTTTTGCATGGTCACATTTGTGGCTTGCACACATGCACATATGATGTGCTTCCCATTGTCCAATTTGTCTATTTCCCTGACTGTGGGCGCATCTCCACTGGACCTGCAGGTGTGGGCATCATTGTTGTAAGAGCAACTGGGTCCTCTGTGCAACTTGCTGGACATATGTATTGAGTATGTGCAGATGACTTAAGGGACACTCCCGTACCCAGGCTGTTGTGACCAGAGCCTTCATTGGGTGGTAACTGATGGCTGACTGACCAAGTGTTCTGCTGACATGACTGAGACCTGATGGGACTATGTTTGGCATAGCTGAGCTTCCACAGGATTTGAGACCCCTCAAGTAAGTGTGTTGTTCCGTGACATTGCCTGGGCCCATGGTGTGTGTTGTGTGAGCATGTGTGTGTGTGTCCACATCCCTTTTCATACACAGGCAGTGTTCCCTTGATATGTTCCTGTTGTTGATGCTTGCTGAGTTGTACTGTGTTCATCCCACATCTTTGTCCTGGGATACCAGATGTGTGGGTGCATGACACACTACTGTTAATTGGTGTTTCATCATTGGAATTTGTCAGTTCTGAGTGGTGATGATGTGGTCAGATGCAGATGGGACACAGTCAGGGGTCCCCAAGGCACATCTTTGTTCGCAATAGCATGTAGTTGTCCCTAGGTGGAACCTTTCAGTGATTGAGACATGTGTATGTGTGTGTGACTACTCCCACTCATCAGTTTCAGGGCTGCAATGTTGGCAGGTGTCAGCATGTGTGCCTTGTGGTTCTCCTTGGCTTCTGCATTGTCCTGGGACTGTGGCATGGATTCCGAAGGTTACAGGAGCTTTGACATCATGGCCATGTACTGCATACTGTGTAGTATGTCTGTCATTCACCAGGGTTGTAGACTGTCTTTGTGTGATGAGTCTGTGCACCTTAGTTCCTCCCAACATTACTGTGTTTGTCATGGGTGCATGTGCAATGTCACCTGTCCATGTGGGCTTCACAGGTGCACATTGGTGCAGTTCAGGCTGTGTGGTGTTGAGGGTGGACAGATGGGAATGTTTGCATGGATGGGCTCCTAGCTCCCGTTTGTCCATGGATGACGGGCCATTCTGAGTGATTTGTGTTTGTGTAGGTGTGATGTACGTTTGTGGCACAGGACACATGTCTGGGTTTCACAGTTTGTACGACATCTACCTTTGTCATCACAGTGGACGTATCATGCATGTTTTTGTCACCCCAATGTCTGGTCCCTGGGGGTAGTGCTGTTGTGTGTCAGTCTCTTGCTGTGTTAGTTGCTGTTCATTCCAGCTTGTGTCACATGTGTCTGGTGTGCTCCCTCTCATCTCACATTACCTGATTTCCCACTAAGGGGGACCCAAGGATGGGTTACTTTTGTATGGCACTGTGTCCACCTGGGGATACTGAGACACACACACACATGTTGTGTCAGATGTGCAGTGTGAGGTTGCCTGTTTGTGTTTGTGCATCTGTACCAGTGCATTGGTATTGCTGTTGTGGGCCATTGTCTGGATGTTGTTTTTGTGATTTTCCCTTCTGTCCCTGTGAGTCATATCACATCATTCTGCACATTCATCCTGCTTGTTAGGTCCCATTGCTGCCATGGAATGGGAGTTTGTGACCTGATACCTACAGTCTACACAGGATGTTTTGATTTGTGTGTCTATTTTCGAGATGTGTGTTTGCTTTGTGATGGTCACTTCAGCTTTTGTATCATTGTACACTGTATGCAGTGGTGCTTGTCTGCACATGGCCGCGAGTATGTTAGCTTTTCACAGCACTGTTAGCCTCACCACATCTCTGTGGGTATGGGACACAACCACTACTTTGCCCCAAATGTGTTTCATGTGTTGGGACCAGGAATCATACATGCTGTTTGGCATTTGTAGCTTTGACCATGATGACACTTACCTTTTGGTCACTGTGATGAGGGGGGTTGTAGACCCCATCACCACAATGCTCAACATTTTCTGCAGTTTGGAACCCCACAATTAACTGTTGTTCTACACAGAGAGGGGGTGTTAGTGCACATTGACACAGTGCTATTGTGATGCTTGCCTTGTGCAGGCCACACTCAGTTTTTGGTGACACATGGGATGGTAGTTACATTGTATGTTTGAAGTCATATTCACTGTTGTGGGCATTTGTCACACACTACACACTGACACACTGTTGTCATGATGTTAGAGGGGATGTATTTTGCTGGCATACCTAATGTTGGTGCATGATGGATGTGTGGCGCATCACCCATCCTATGGGTGGGGGTGGCAGGAGTGATGGGCAATAGGTCCCCTATGGGTGGGGGTGGCAGTAGTGATGGGCAACAGGTCCCCTATGAGTGGGGGTGGCAGGAGTGATGGGCAACATAAACCCTATGAGTGGGGGTGGCAGTAGTGATTGACAACATAATCCCTATGGGTGGGGGTGGCAGTAGTGATGGGCAACATAAGTCCTATGGGTGGGGTTAGCAGTAGGGATGGGCAACAGGTCCCCTATGGGTGGGGGTGGCAGTAGTGATGGGCAACATAAGCTCTATGAGTGGAGGTGGCAGGAGTGATGGGCAACATAAGCCCTATGGGTGGGGGTGGCAGTAGTGATGGGCAACATAAGCCCTATGACTGGGGGTGTCAGTAGTGATGGGCAACAGGTGCCCTATGGGTGGGGGTGGCAGTAGTGATGGGCAACAGGTCCCCTATAAGTGGGTGTGGCAGGAGGGATGGGCAACATAAGCCCTATGGGTGGGAGTGGCAGTAGTGATGGGCAACAGGTCCCCCATGGATGGGGGTGGCAGTAGTGATGGGCAACATAAGCCCTATGAGTGGGGGTGGCAGTAGTGATGGGCAACAGGTCCCCTATGGGTGGGGGAGGCAGTAGTGACGAGCAACAGGTCCCCTATGGGTGGGGGTGGCAGGAGTGATGGGCAACATAAGCCCTATGGTTGGGGGAGGCAGTAGTGATGGCAACAGGTCCCCTATGGGTGGGGGTGGCAGTAGTGATGAGCAACATACGCCCTATGAGTGGGGGTGGTAGTAGTGATGGGCAACAGGTCCCCTCTAGGTGGGGGTGGCAGTAGTGATGGGCAACAGGTCCCCTATGGGTGGGGGTGGCAGTAGTGATGAGCAGCAGGTCCCCTATGAGTGGGGGTGGCAAGAGTGATGGGCAACATAAGCCCTATGGGTGGGGGTGGCGGTAGTGATGGGCAACAGGTCCCCTATGGGTGGGGGTGGCAGTAGTGAAGGGCAATATAAGCCCTATGAGTGGGGGTGGCAGTAGTGATGGGCAACAGGTCACCTATGGGTGGGGGTGGCAGTAGTGATGGGCAACAGGTCCCCTATGGGTGGGGGTGGCAGTAGTGATGGGAGACAGGTCCTCTGAGTGGGGTTGGCAGGAGTGATGGGCAACATAAGCCCTATGAGCGGGGGTGGCAGTAGTGATGGGCAACATAAGACCTATTGGTGGGGGTGGCAGTAGTGATGGGCAACATAAGCCCTATGGGTGGGGCTGGCATTAGTGATGGGCAACAGGTCCCCTATGAGTGGGGGTGGCAGGAGTGATGGGCAACAGCAGCCCTATGAGTGGGGCTGGCAGTAGTGACGGGCAACAGGTCCCCTATTGGTGGGAGTGGCAGGAGTGATGGGCAACATAAGCCCTATGAGTGGGGGTGGCAGTAGTGATGGGCAACAGGTCCCCTATGGGTGGGGGTTGCAGGAGTGATGGGCAACATAAGCCCTATGAGTGGGGGTGGCAGTAGTGATGGGCAACAGGTCCCCTATGGGTGGGGGTGGCAGTAGTGATGGGCAACAGGTCCCCTATGGGTGGGAGAGGCAGTAGTGACGGGCAACAGGTCCCCTATGGGTGGGGGTGGCAGGAGTGATGGGCAATATGAGCCCTATGGGTGGGGGAGGCAGTAGTGATGGGCAACAGGTCCCCTATGGGTGGGGGTGGCAGTAGTGATGGGCAACATATGCCCTATAAGTGGGGGTGGCAGTAGTGATGGGCAACAGGTCCCCTCTGTGTGGGGGTGGCAGTAGTGATGGGCAACAGGTCCCCTATGGGTGGGGTGGCAGTAGTGATGGGCAGCAGGTCCCCTATGAGTGGGGGTGACAAGAGTGATGGGCAACATAAGCCCTATGGGTGGGGGTGGCGGTAGTGATGGGCAACAGGTCCCCTATGGGTGGGGGTGGCAGTAGTGAAGGGCAATATAAGCCCTATGAGTGGGGGTGGCAGTAGTGATGGGCAACAGGTCACCTATGGGTGGGGGTGGCAGTAGTGATGGGCAACAGGTCCCCTAGGGGTGGGGGTGGCAGTAGTGATGGGAAACAGGTCCTCTATGAGTGGGGTGGGCAGGAGTGATGGGCAACATAAGCCCTATGAATGGGGGTGGCAGTAGTGATGGGCAACATAAGCCCTATGGGTGGGGGTGGCTGTAGTGATGGGCAACATAAGCCCTATGGGTGGTGGTGGCAGTAGTGATGGGCAACATAAGCCCTATGGGTGGGGATGGCAGTAGTGATGGGCAACAGGTCCCCTATGGTTGGGGGTGGCAGTAGTGATGGGCAACATAAGCCCTCTGAGTGGGGGTGGCAGTAGTGATGTGTAAGTTAATCCCTATGGGTGGTGTGGCAGTAGTGATGGGCAGCATAAGCCCTATGGGTGGGGCTGGCAGTAGTGATGGGCAACAGGTCCCTTATGGGTGGGGGTGGCAGTAGTGATGGGCAACATAAGCCCTATCGGTAGGGTGGCAGTAGTGATGGGCAACAGGTCCCCTATGGGTGGGGGTGGCAGTAGTTATGGGCAACAGGTCCCCTATGAGTGGGGGTGGTAGTGGTGATGGCCATGCAACCCCTATGGTGGCCTGTTGCTAGTGGAGAGGATATGGATCCTCTGGGTGTGTGACATTTGGCGGGTACGTGTCATTTTTTTGGTTGGTGTGTTTCTGACTTACCCTCTGCGCCGCCCGCGTCTGTTCCTGTCATAGATGTACAGTACTGGTATGTCCTGCGCAATGAAATTCATGATGTGTTCGTCTTTTACACGCTGCTTGTTGCTCCATCTTGTACCCGTTGCTAGCTGGTCCGTCTCGTAGCCGTGGATTGTATTCTGGCACGAATCGTACCTGATATGCTTCTTTTCCAGATGCTCTGACGTGCTGTATGTGGCGACCTGTCCAGCGCGTATGATTTGCGCATCGTACTTGTTCGGCCAGAAACTGCTGTGGGATCTGCTTCCGGGCGACTCGGTTCGGCGATCGGATGTACGGCTCATACGGAAAATGAAGCTTGCATCGCAGCCTACGTGTCGGTCGGATTTATGTCAGTTATGTGCATCGTACTTCATCGCCCGGACGGACCGGCTCCGGGTACGAGTCGGTCGCAAAGTAAGGCTACGAACAGCTCTCGGAGAGCTGTCCGACCCGGATCGGAATCGACCCCTTTATAATGGCTATAAGAATCACTCCATAATAAATACATAATACATCTTATCCGAATAATTAAAAAAAAAAAAAAATGTCCACATTATGATACCGCTAAAAGATATAGAAATTCCCTGTAATTTCTACATTGCATATACTCCAATCTAAAAAATACCAAAACCCGAATAGAAAACATTCTTGCTTGATTAAAGTGCATACAATTCTTACAACGGATATCCCTCTAATAACGTAAAAAAGTGCAGTGTGCAGAAGAGTAAAGTACATACAAATCTAGCAGCAGAAATATTTCTAAAAAGTGCCATGTGCATAAAATAGTTTAACTGTTACGAGCGGACCCTGTAGTACCTAAAGTGCATTGTATTTATAGCAAGAATCACCTACATCCTGTAAACATCTTTCGTCCGCGAGCTCATTAAAAGATCATTTTTGCCAAGTACCTCTGAATCTTACAGCTGCTACTATTCGTTTGGCATAGGCCTCTTCTCATCTACAGGTCCTGGACATTTAATTAAACCAGTGTTCAATACTAGGTTGTTTATTGGTTCTCCAGTTTTGAAGGACAAATGACCTAGCAATTACAATAGAAATTAATATGAAATGTTGCTGATGTTTTGTGAAACACTTCACGTCACCTGATGAGCCAAATAACACCAACATAGCTGATGGCTCAATTGGCAAGGACCAAATCATAGACATCTCGGCAAAAATTGCCTTCCAGAAGTGCTGCAAATCATTACATTCATAGAATGTATGCACCCAGCCACCATTACCATTTTTGTTACATCGAAAACATTGATTCGGGCTCATTTGAAACATTTTGGATAGTCTTTTGGGTGTATAATATAATAACCATTTAGATAAAAAATTAATTCTCTTATAGTTAGCCCCTCTAAATGCTTTATTTGCTAACTCACTAAGCTGTTTCCATTCTTTGACATTAAACTTACAGCAGTCTTCGAATAGAGTTTTAGAAGCTCTTTTGTCAAGATCTCATCTGAATTGCCCTTTTGAGGAAGCAGCCGATACCAACAGCCGACCCCCACCATTTTATTCGCTATCTGCTTAGTGATTTGACGTGCCATTTTGCCCATCATAGAATAATTGATTTTAAGAAAATTAACTAGCTGTAAGAAGCTAAGAAATAGGCCACTAGTTGGTATACTTGCTCGGAGTCGTACTGTTTCCCATGTAACTAATGTTTCATGATTATAAAAATTCCCTAACTGGAGAAAACCTAGCTCTTGCCATACCTGATAAAGCCCTCTTGACAGTATGAAACCTTCTGCTTCACAATCCTCAATAGGGGTATTGGCATGAAATATAGGTATATTTCGAGATTTAAAAAATAACTGAGTTCTTTCAGCTAATATCAGTATCACCTTGTTCCTTGTTTTCTTCGGGAGTTTTGCCAAACGTAGAAAAACTGGGAGTGTTATAGCACTTTCCTTCAGTATATGAGTTAGCAGAAAATTATCAAAAACGGACTTTTCTTCGCCGAGCTCGGAGAGTAAGTTAGCTAAAGATGCCTGGTAATACGTAGGAAAATGTGGAAGTGCCAAGCCTCCTGATGTTACATCTAATTGTAATGTAGCTATTTTAACCCTGGGATGTTTGTGATTCCATACAAACTTCCTGATTATTTGATCTAGCTCTTTGAAATATACATTCGGGATTTTCAAAGGAAGATTGTCAAAAATAAACAAAAATAAAGGAAGCACCGACATTTTGACCATAGAGATCCTCCTTATTAATGATAATGAGAGCATAGACCATTTGTCTAATAGCTTTTTCACTTTCGTGAGCATTCTGTTATAATTTAAGAAAAATAGTTGCCCGTAGTCATTTGTAACGTGTATCCCCAAATATCGAACTGGATGTGGTGGTGTTAACTGAATGGAAAATGGAATATCCAAAGGAATCATATTGAATGTTAAAATTTCAGTTTTCACTTGGTTTACTTTATATCTGCCAACCTGGGTACATTTCTGGATTTCATCAAGAGCATTCTGTATATTGACTGCCCCGGCTCTAAGATATAGAATAATGTCATCTGCATATAGCTTAATTTTTGCCATCCCCATAATTTGAGGCAAAATCATTAAACTCTTCTTGATACTGACAGCCAGGGGTTCAACAAAAATTGAAAATAAAAGAGGGATAATGGGCATCCCTGTCGTGTGCCTCGTTTAATATTAACTTTGCCAGCTTCTGAGCCTTTAATATTAATTTTAGCTTCAGCACAACTATATACCTTTTGAAACACCTGAATGAATTGTGACGGAAAACCAAATGTATCCAAAATAAAAAATAAATCTCTCCAATGTACCAAATCAAAAGCCTTTTCGGCATCCATCATCATAATCACTGCCTTGGTTTTATTAGTAGAAAAATAACCTATGGCTTGCATTAAAAAATATGTATTAGAGGCCATGAGACGTCCTGGAATAAAACCATTTTGGTTGCCATGAACTACTTGTTGTGCACAGGGTGCTATCCTTTTTCCCACATTTTCATGAGCAGCTTGTAATCTGTATTTAGCAGACTAATTGGGCGATAAGAGCTGGGATCGGAGGGATCTTTATCTTTTTTTAGGAAAATTATCAATACTGATTCTATAAAAATTTTTGGGATGTCTATAGATTCTTTAATTTGATTAAACAATTTTGTTAAAAAGGGAAGCAATTCTTCTTGAAATGCCTTATATACTTCCACCTGAATCCCATCTCCACCACAAACCTTGGCATTGGGCATACTATTTAAACAGTTTCGAACCTCCATAATTCCTATTTGAGCATTCAATATCTCAGAAAGCTGTTGTGATACTAAGAGTAGTTCTAGTTCTTCGAAATAACTACTCAATGCTATCTCATCTATTACTTGAGTTTCTGAGTATATTTGATTAAAATGTGTAAGAAACACCTCAGCAATTGCCTCTTTATCATCCTCTAATATACCAGTTGATGGATTTTTTTGGGGGGTAATTAACCTAGCAGCTTTTTGACATTTAATAGACCAAGCCAGAAATCTACCCATCTGTTGGCTTTCCCCGTAGAGCTTCTCCTGATAGGCCCTACTACCTGTAATCTCCTCTAGTAGAAAAAAATCCTTCAACGTCTCCTTGGCTCTATCTAACTCTTGCTGTTGTGCTTTTATAATAGGCAGTGATGTATCTGTTAGAACTACATTTAGTCTAGCTTTTCTACGGCCGTCTGCAATGCCAGAATCTTTTGTTTCAGAATATTACCTATTTTTGCCTTATATGATATGACCTGGCCTCTAATGTGGCTTTAAATGCCTCTCATACCGCAATCAAAGGAGCCGTATTTAGATTAAGCTGGGAAAACTCCTTAATAAACCCTCTAGTTTCTGTCAACCAATTCATATCTTGCAGTAGGGATTTATCAAACTGCCATCTTGATCTCTTTGTTATAGCGCTTCCTAATTTCAATGTAAATGAAACTAATGAGTGATCTGAAAAAAAATTGGCCAAAATTTCTGTCGGGCCATTGGCAACCAACTTATCTACTAAAAAGTAATCCAAACAGGAGGCTGATCTAAATCTTGCCGAATAACAAGTAAATTGTAAGAGACTAGGATGCCCAAGTCTCCAAGAGTCTATTAGTGAGAAATCATTAGAAAGCCTATATATTAATTTTGCGGTTTTGGGCTTTAATTGGCGTTTTGCTTTATTTGATGTATCAAGGGCCAGATTCTGAATAAAGTTAAAATCACCTCCCAAAATTAATATACCTTCCATTGGTACTACTAATTGATAGATTTGGGCGAGGGCTGCAGTATCATCCTCAATAGGACCGTAATAGTTAACCAAATTCAAAATTGTTTCCTGCAGCTTTACTTTCACCCAAAGCCATCTTCCCTTCCCATCACAACAAATATCCTTAACCTGCCAATCTAAAGTATTAGATAATAAAACCCCTACTCCACGAACTGCTGAGAAGTATGCCTGCTGATACTTCTTAGGAAGTGATATCTTTGGAGCATCAGTCCTAAAATGCATTTCTTGCAAAAATACAATCTCGGGAGAGAGAGACATTATCCAATTTAAAAGAGCAGAACTTTTCCACCAGTTAAGTAATCCATTCACATTACATGTTACAATTTTTATATCCTGCATTTTTTAACCCCGCTCATCTAATTTTCTCCCTCATTTCGTCTCAAGATCAATCTCTGGAATGTTTTCGTCCTTTTCAGCTTCATTCTAAATAGTTTATATCTTTCCTGTTCCTTATTTGCTTTTACATATTTTTCCTGTTAATTTTTTGCTACTATACTACCCAACCCCCCCACCACCAACCATAGGAAACCCCCCCAAAAATGTGATCAACCCTGCAAGCCCCGCAAACCACATTTGTCCCCTCCCTTCTACAATATGGGGTGCCCTGTCCCTGCACCCTGGGTGATCTCCCTCCCCACACAGCAGTGAAGACCTAATAATCATAAAGAAGAAAAAGAAAACAATAATAACCAGTAATTCATTTTACAGTGGAAATCTCTTTCAATAAATTCTGGGCCTCCTCAATGCAAGAGAACATATGAAATTTCCCTTTAGCCAACACCCTGAGTTTGGATTGTTGTGCAATATATGCCTGCGCTCCCTGTGCTTTGAATAGATATAGGAGCTATGGAGATTCCCGCCTCTCTGTAGCTTAGGTGTTGGTTGCTCCTCCCACGAGCAGCGAAGTTCATAATGGCGCCGGATACGGAAACGCCGAGAACGCGGTGAACACAGTGCTGCCGCGGGTGCCCTGGGACGAATCTCGAGTGCCGATTGGTGCTGCGGTGGATGCCTTGGTGCGAGTCTCGGGAGCCGGGTGATTCCCAGGGAGCTTGGTGGCAACAATGGGAATGGTTTATACTCCTTCTGACTCTGCTGGGACGCCACTGAGGGCTGCTCCGGGTGCTGCTGCAGTTCCCATATGCCAAGGAATGATCGTGGCATGCTGGCGGTTGCTGGCAAGAATCTCAGGCATTTCTCTCTCGTGGTAAGAGCGCGATGAATGCTGCGCTCCAAGACGGGGTAACGAGGCTGTCCAAATGAAGTAAGCAGCAGTAAAAAGGACGGCACAGATGCTTTATTTTTTTTCGTGTGTGTGAAACAGGCAGCAGCTAAATTGTAGTGCTGAAAGGCAAGGCGCTGTGGCTCTTCTAACCGGTGAAGTAAATGCGAAGTAAGGAGCGATGTTATAGGAGATTATTGGATTTCCTCGGTGAATCAAGGCTTATTGCACGTACTGTTGGTCTACTGTGCTCTTGTCTTCTGCTCCCTATCCTGGAAAATGAACAATTTATAAAAGGTTTTGAAGTTAAAAAAAGGGGAAAAAGTAAGAGCTGCAGGGGAAAAAAAAACAGCAAAATCAGTTTGCAAGTCTTACTTTAGAAAAAGGGCTAGGTAAGTCAATTTGCCAAAAAACAGCCAAAAACAGCAAAGGGAAAGGCACAGATATTCCCCTGTTTATGACTGAACTGAAGTTAATGCAGTAAAGGGAGACGAAACATCTGTTCTGCAGGGTTGGCACTGGATGTTTTAAGGCTAAAACGCTGGACTACAAGTATAAGGAAGGACAAAGCAATTACGACAGCGGATAGTAGGATTTGCCTAATCCTTGGAAAGCTGAAAATTGAAACCAGGGTCTGGCTGCCTCTAGCAAATTTTGTGACTTGTTTTCTGGTGAAGCTCAGACTCAGGATACTTACCACGCACCCCCAGGACTTAAAGAAACTAAAGTAAGATGGGGAGACATTTGAAACACACAAATGCAGTAGCCAAAGTAGAGGCAGCGACTGGGCTGAAAACAAAAAAACTTCTAATTCAAGCAAAACAGACAGTAACTCTGGTCAAGGCATCCAATACAGTAAATCTCTCAGGCTTGAATTCAAGTTTTGAGAGCTACACAGAAGATCTGGCCGAACCACAGTCCGAGCTACACCTAGAAGGAGATAACCCCATTCTTGCAATGGAAAGACCTAACGATGCAGAGAAGGGGCAGACTGCTGAATCTACACCAGGTACAGCAAAATTGAAGCTAAAGAATTGTAAAGAGTTTCCACTGTTCATAAAAAAAAACTACTCAGCCTCTAGTCGCTCAAGATTTGTCACACTTAAATTTAGGCGCGGCAGTAACACCAGAAGAAGAAGAAGAAGAAGAAGAAGCAATTCATTCTTTGGAGATGTTGCACATATCTCCACCTCCCCGAGGGATGGTTCAAGATTTAATACCTATGGTGTCCACTCACTTGGGAGAAGGATGCCCGTCGTGTCCCCAGGCAAGCCCACTCGCTCCATCGCTTCCCCCTCTGCTCCCTGAGCGATCCTCATCCGTTGACATTCTAAAACAGAAGCTACAGAGCTGGCCGCAGTCTCAGGAAAAATCTCAGGAAATTTCCCGAACACTAACAGAGTGGGGTCCAAAATCGTCAGGCCAAACAGCTGGCTGGCAGAACAAAAACCTTCAAGATTATTCTGAATTTTTAACCAGCGGGGCTAACACGCAACAGCTTGAAATTAAAACTTTAATTAATCTTATACTGGATGATATTAGGAATAAGACAAAATCTCAGGAAACTGAGATTGCTCCTCTTCACCTCCATCTGGAAAAAATTGAAGAATCAGTCGCAGGTATCCCCGCAAGATTTCAGGAAGCTGAATCAAGGATAGCCCACCTGGAGGACCAGATGGGTTCCATGATCCAGAAAATTAATGCAGCAACAGAAGACAAAATTATACTTGAGAACAAGCTCGAAGAATTGGAAAATCATTACTTCGATCTAATCTTCGGATTGTTGGAGTACCCGAGGGGATGGAAGGAACTAACACTCTTCTGTGGTTGGAGTCATTTATCAAACAAAAATTACTTCTGGATTTCACAGGAGACTTAACACTAACTAGGGCACATGGGGTCCCTGCCCACTCCATTACTAATTCCAAGTTTCCTTGTACAATTCTGACTAACTTTGCGGATTTTAGAGTGAAAGAGAATATTTTGACTAAAGCAATTCAGCAGAGACAGTTTACTATCAACGAGGGGAATAAATGTCGGATCTTTCCAGATATGTCTGCGGTGGCGGCTGGCAGACGTAAAGAGTTTGTGAAGCTCCTATATATGTCAGTTCAAGACATGGTGAAGCCATAACAGGCCTTTGGCCTCATGCAAAAACGAAGCTGGCCAATAGGTAATTTTTTTATTGTCCTGTAAGCAAACCTTCCCTTTGGGTGCGAAGGAAACTCGAAGCACACACACACTGAAAAATGTATTTTCCCAAAAATGCAATCCTTCTACCTCATACATTTCAATAAGGCAGAAATCACAATGCACCAGCTTGGAAAAAATGGCGATTTTTTGCCAATCAGCCCTGCATGGAACTACAGACTTCCATTCCAACATTTACATTTACTGAATGCCTCCTTTGTGGCTCCATTAGAGACAGGGATCACAATGCATAAAAACAGTTCTCAATGAGAATGTAACATTTTTGGGAGTGCATGCAGTGATCCACGGAATCACACCCTGCAGCTTTTGAGGTCATTAAAAAATCCTTCCTTTTATAGGTTGTTTTCAATTCTAATGTGGTTAGCATGGGATTCACTGCAGTATTACCTTTCAATGCCGAGCTTACCAATTCATCCATTTCCTGCAGATCCATTACAAAAAATGAAAAGGAATTACCTCCTATGTGCAGTCTCATCTCTGTGGAACATTCTGTCAATGTTTTGTACCTGATTTTCTTAAGTGTGGGTCGCCACTGAAAACTGTGCTCTTCAAGTAGATGTGAGGTAATCCCTCTCTGTACTTGTCTCAATTCTCCATCTGGCCTATTAGTTAGAAGCCTACAACTGACTACTGCCCCTTGGATACAGTTTACTTTAGACTTTAGACTCTGTTAACTTTATCAAATGCATTACCACTTTTGCATCTATGCACAAAGTTGAGTTACTCTATCATTTATGAAAACCATTCTGAATAATTTTAGTTGTTATCCAGAAAAATCTCTCTTCCTCCATGTATTTGTTGCAAAGTGTGTTAAGGCTACCGTTGACTGCAGTGCTTAAAACATCTGAAATAAAAAACAAATATGTAAACGATATCACTCTTGCCTTGATTGGATCATTTCAATATAATATTCCTTCCATCAAGAATGTTGGAAGAATTCCGATCACTTTAAGTAAAAAAAAAAAAATCCTACTGGAGAATTCCACATTGTCAAAAAATCAGTTATAAACGGAGGAGGACATGAGTCCTACCCAAATAATAAATCCCCGAAATTGCTATGGTGCATGGGTACCTGTGTTTTGTTCAGGATAGCTTTTGTGCATGAGGGACCCTTTCTGTACAAAAATTATACTTAGAGGCTACTTCCTCTATGTATGTGTGCTGGAGAAAGCATCTCACATGCAAAGAGGAAGTGAGGAAAAGAAAGATATTTCTTCACTTTATGCCACCCTCGTTTAGGCACAGAATTGGTGCACAAACCCATGTTTACAAGGCTTTGTAAATATCAATGTGCATCAAATTCCACGGTGGATGCACAGGAACACCCATGCACCATCCATGGAATGCCTCCACCAACGCAAGTGCTATGCCTGCCTTGCATTACATTTTATTTTTTAATAATCCATACAAATTGGGATTTGCGCAGCTTTGTAATTCCCAAAAAGGATCTTGATTTGGGCCTGCGACAAATACCTGACGAAACCCTAACCAAAAATCATAGTAATTAAGGCGAGTTTCAATAATCTATAACTATGCACAATCCCTGGTAGCCATTGCACAGAGCAGAGAAACTTAACTTAGGACATTTTGTAAAGACATAATCAACACTAAAACAGTCAAAAAGTAAAAATACAATAAAATACAAATTCCATAACCAATTTGTTTAAATGAAAGAAAATTTTATAAGAAAAATGATCCCAAAACCCCTAAAATCCAGTAAAGGGAACCAACGATATAAGGGTTTTAAGGCAACAGCCAACAAGAAAAAGTAAAGTGTCAATCAGAAATCATAGTTTGTGGTTGACTGGGCCCTAAGCAGAATTTCAGGCAGACTGTGATGCATTGGAGGTCAGATATACCTTGTGGGACATCCTGGCAACATTTCTACCTTGTGACCCAGTCTTTTTCATGGAACATGAAAACCTCCAGTAGTGCAAGGCTGCAGGTTTTGTCTTATTAAGTCCTCTCAAAATCGTATACCTTCACCGTAAGGTCCTGCTGAAGTTCTGGAGGACTTGGAAGTTCAACATTTTTCTAAATCCAAACTTTTCAGTGTTTCTGGAGCAGATTGAGGTTGTCTGGGACAGCACTTATGGGCCAGGACACATTCCATTAAATGCCACCTGCAAGGTCCAGTCCAGTACCAACTGGCCAGCTGGTCACCTGGGCAAAGTTATCTTAAAGCTTTTGGTGTCCCTGCAGTCACACAGGAGGTCAGTCAAATGACTCTTGGAGTCCACGTTCTAACCTGTTTTAGTGAAAGTAGGTCCAACCACTTATGTCTCCACACTGGTCACAGATAGCAGGCCCAATCCTCTCCTGTCCTTCCACAAGTCCAAAAAGTGCTGTGTGGAGCTGGGGAGTGAGGAGCTGTTTGTTCAACTTACTAGGCAGTGGGTTTGGATGACTACTGGACACTTCATGAACAACATGCAAAAGCAAAAAGTTCTAAAGGGCAAACATTCATACTTTTGCAATACATCCTGTTGGCCTTCACTGCAAACAGTGCACCATTTTCAGTACAATCTGAGATAGCAGAACCCGCCTGCTTCTGGAGGGAGCTTGTGTCACATCCAGGGATGTGTTTAAGGAAATGGCCATTTCCCTTCTATTCACCCATTCCAAACTGGATATGGGTCAGCTCCCTCTTCTACTGAGACTAAAGACCGGAGAGCTAAAGTGTATCCAGGGATCAAAAGACCTTGCTTCTGCAGGCCTCCCTGTTCATCAAGCTATAAATGTGCAAGTCTCCTCCTTGTCAGTTTCAAGTTATTGAAAAGATTGGACCTGGATTAACTGCCCTTCTTGGATTAAGTTGTGTCACATTCCTCATCATTGTCATTCTGCCGGTCCAAGCCATTGTCTCTGCTCACAGAGCAATATTGCACACACAACAAAGGCAGCACTACCAGGTCGGCTGCAGGCAGGCTAATGCTAATTAGCTTCCTGGCTCTTCAGGCACACTAATCTAACTTTTTAAAAGTTAATTTTCCTGCATATGTATTAAATTACTACTTAATTGAACGAAAAGTGAATATTGAAACAGACAGTGGTTGAATCATTTCTCTGCTTATTTTTAAGCAAAGGTGACAAAAATAATATTTTAAATGCACTTTAGTTTTTCTCATATGATCGGCTACAGGCATTACAGTAAAAATAGCTTTGAGGTGCAAGCCACTGTAGGAACATGCCAACAAAATATTTTACAGTTTTTTAATTGTAACTAACTTATGGTCTGCAATGTCTCCTAAAGAGTGACTTTAATATTTAAAAAGAAAGTCCATTCCCCTCAAAAAGGGTTTATGTTTACAGGTTCACCTTGAGGTTGAACCCCTTCTGTGCTCATGACAGAATGGTTCCGTCATTAGCACAATCGCAAGTGTGCTAATGATGGAACCATTCCATCATGAGAACACATGCAAAAACCCCTCTGCCTTAAACAGTACAGATATTTTCTATTTTTCTTTTTTGCCTTGGGAGGTGGGGAAGAGCTTCCCCAACCTCCCAAGGCATAGTTTTTGTTGTCCTTGGAATGACGATCGAGCGCATGGCGCGCTGTCATCATTACAATGAAAACAAAACTGAAACAAAGTTTCAGTGTGACAGTTTCGGTGCTCGTGGGCTATCTCAGCCCCCCGAGCACCGAGACACATGGGAGAGGTATCGTTGGAAAGGTGAAAATCACCACTTTCGAATGGTACCACTCACTAGTGGATCCCTGCTCAGGGATTGCCCCAGGAAGGCGATCGCGAAGCAGGGATCCATCCACTAACCACCAGGGAGGGGGTAGCAGCCCCTTGGGCAAGAGTATTTGCTCCCTTCCATTTAATTGTGTCCCAGACAGTCAGGAAATTTGTGTCAGCCCAGTGATCCCACAACTTTCCCACACGGAAATTTGAGAAAAAAATTGTTTTCAGCTAAATTTGTGGTTTGCAGGGGATTCTGGGTAGGAAAATGTTGGGGGGCCCATGCAAGACATACCACCCTGAACTCCCCCCAGTGTCTAGTTTTAAAAAATGTGTGGATTTAGTCGGTTTCCCTAGATGGCCGCCGGGCCCAGGGCCAAAAACCCAGGTGGACCCCCTTATGCTAATCTGGTCGTTTTGTGTAATTTTCATGTCTCCTCAATACGTTTTGGGCCCTTGCCTGTCACAGGCACTTGGGCCACCCACACAAGTGAAGCACCATTTTTATTAAGAGATCTGGGGGAACACTGAGTGGTAGGAAATTTGTGTCTAGTGATCCCACAACTTTCCCACACAGAAATCTGAGAAGAAGTGATTTTTTCAGCTAAATGTGAGGTTTGCAGGGAATTCTGGGTAGGAAAATGTTGGGGGGTCCATGCAAGCCAAACCTGTATAGGTTTGGTAGGTTTCCCTAGGTGCCGGCTGGGCTAGGGTTAAAAACCTGCAGCTAGGCACTTTGAAAAAAAAGGGCCAGTTTTCACTGTAAAAATGTGGTGTGTCCATGTTGCGTTTTGGGCCCTTTCCTCTTTACGGGCACTAGACCTACCCACAAAAGTGAGATACCATTTTTATTGAAAGACATTAGGGAATGTGGGGTGGGTGGATTTCTGTGGACCCACACAGATTCCAGAATTTTCCGTCACAGAAATGTGAGGAAAATGTTTTGTTTTACAAAGTTTGAGGTTTGCAGGGGATTCTGGATAACAGAACCTGGCGAAAGCCACTGAAGTCAACCCAACCTAGATTCCTCTGGGTGTCTTGTTTTTAATAATGTATACATTTGTAAGGTTTCCATAGGTGCCGGCTGATTTAAGGTACGAAATCCACAGCTAGGCACTTTCCAAAAAAAGGATCGGTTTTAACTCTAAAAATGTGGAGTGTCCACATTGAGTTTTGGGCCGTTTCCTGCTTCGGGTACTAGGCCTGCCCACACAAGTGAGGTACCATTTCTATCGGGAGACTTACGAGAACACATAATTGTAGAGCAACTATTACCTATTGACTTTCGATGCATTTCTGCATTTCAAATGTAAGACAATGTGTAAAAAAAAGAAGTCACTTTGAAAAATTTCCCATAATTCACATGCTAATATGGGTACCCACAATTTTGGAGATGTCCAAATAGCTACTGTTTCGAAACTCTATATTCTGTTCCCATTTCAGAAATAGATAGGTGTCTTTCATACCGATTTTTCACTGTTTTTATTTTTCCAAATGAATTGCTATATACCCGGTACACAATAAAAAAACATTGCAACCTCGGTGTGGAAGGAGAATATGGACTGGTGCATGTTTAGAGAAAAGACGGTGTATGTAGCGAGAGGCAAGCCTAGGAAATGGACTGGGGTGTGGGGTCCGTGGAACTCTTATTGCGGAGACATCTGTGCCCCTCCTCTGGCTATTGTATTGGATGTCCCTTTGTCCCCCTAGCCGAGCATTCCTCGTCTGTTAGGCTATGAGTGAGTTATAGTTTGATTTTTCCTCTGTTCCCGGGCCCCCCTCCCTTCTCTGCCGCTGGTCATTGATTTCCTACCCCGGGGAGCGCGTCCTGACATTTATAATGCCTATTGCCTTGTTTGTGTGTAATGTTTATTAGTTTTAAATTGAAAACTGAAACCGTATTTTATATTGTCACTCAACTATTGTTTCTGCCTTCACTGATGAACTGACGGGATCCTCGGATTGACCAATCTGTATAACGGTGAATGATACGTCTCATGCTAATTAGCGGCCGGCCCAAAGGGTTGTAGGCCCATGTCTGTAACTCCTTGAAGTCAAATAAAGGTTTCTTTAAAAAAAAAAAAAAAAAAAAAACATTGCAAGACGCTGCTCAGTAATTGGCTCTGGGTTCCCGGAGTGAGGTTCTGGACTTTTAAGAGTCCAGAGGTGTCAGGGAAACAACACCCGAAGACCCCTGAGTTCCTTCCTGTCTCGGTGCACAAATAAACAGAGACGCGGGTTTCTCGATGGTGGCGTCAGAGACCAAGATTTATTCACTGCAGGGACACAGAAGTCATAGGAACCACACAGAGGCAGAATCTACGAGACTGTTCAAATTGCATTAAGTGGGTTGTTCCTTAAATACACGAAAAATGTCTTTAGGCAACATTACACGAATATTTCTCATGCCCAACCCGGTATCCCAAACAAACAGTAAATAGACATCAAACAATAACTAGTCGTAGGTTTTCGGTATTCGATCAGGTCCCCTTGTCAGTTTTCCATTCTTTGCCCGATCCTCCCCATCATAAAAATCGTAACCTCCCCATTGTAAAAGCCCAGAAGGAGAGGAGCAGAGCCAGGTGCAAAGGATTGAAAAGTAGGATAAGAGGTGTTTATGGATCATAAACGGGCATGGCTACCGTCTTCGGCCTTTCAGTCAGGACAATGGACACGAGAACCAGTATAGCAGGACTGGCCTCAGGCAAGGGAGGCAGCTTGATTCTGCCTAGTCATGCAGCGTCAGCCTTTCTCGGGGCTCGAGCTTACGTATCCTTAACAAGGTGATTCTGCCGGGTTCATCGCCCGTTCATTGACTATGTGAGGGAAAGAAACAAAATGGATGCCGTAACTAAAATGGATGCCATGACTTAACAACAGAATGCCCTATTTCTCAGTGAATTCATGCTAGTTGCGCAGCGAAAACACTGTCATGCATATAATGGATCATTTACAGTTCATTGGTACCAAAATCGTGTCAGTACTACGATACCGAATACACTGGTTCGGATCGCTACAGAACCTCAGGAGCTCTTGTCTTGGTGAACCTTCAAGTCCTATATACCCCCACAACCACAAGAGTCCAGCAGATGTAACAATATATTACTTTAAAAGATCTGTCATACTTAGAAGAAGTTACATGTGAAAACGTTGGCACAAATGGCTGTTTTCTTTAACTCATTTTCATTTTCCTATTTTCAGCTGTTAGTTTCTATAACCAAACCTTGAAGGATCTACAGAAATGACCCCTTGCTGAATTTAGACTTCTGTCTACTTTTCAAAAATGTATAGCTTTCTGGGATCAATTATTGCCTTCACACCCATTTCTACCACTAACCCTAACTGGAAGGAAGTTGAAAGCACAAAAAGTAGCAAATAAAGGCTATGTCCCAGTAAAATGCCACAACCGTGTAAAAAGTTGTGGTTTTCTGACAAAGGTCTGCCTGTCCCTGAAATCTGGGAAGATGGTGATTTCAGAACCACAAGCCCTTTGTTCATACCATTTGCAGGGAAAAAAAACTGATGCTTGCTTTGCAGCACTTTTTCTCCATTTTTTAAAAGAAACTGAATTTAGCTGTATTTTGCCTAATGTCTCGGTCCCCTCCAGGGGAATACACAAACTCTGGATACCTATAAAATTCCCATGACGTTGGAAGAAAAGCATGCAAATTTGCCTTATGTGGACATTAAGTTACAAGGGCCTGAGCGCGAACTACCCCAAATAGCCAAATAAAGGCTTAGCACATGGGGGAAAAGGCCTAGCAGAGAAAGGGTTAATAGCTGCAGCAGTCAGGCTACCTATGTAGGTCTGATGCCATGATTTTCTTTGTCAGCGTAGTGGATTGAGCATTAGGTGATACAGACAGCAGGTGACATTAGCATTTGCCCCATTTTAGGGATCAGTGTACATACACTGTGGACTGGACTGCAGTACCAAAATGTGCAGAGTTCAAATACGAGCTACATCAGTGCACAAAAATGGGAGTGACTGGCAAAAGAAGCCCTTTCTCAGACACATGCACTGAAAGAAGCTAATGTTTGGGTCTACAGCCATAATGTCACACCAACACTATGGATTTCATTACAAGTTGCCATTAAATCTAATTACCAGATAATAAAAGTTATCAGACCCATCAGAACTCAGCAGATAAAATCTGAATGTGAAACAATGGAAAAGCAAGCAGAGATCAGAGCAGACATACTGAATTCCACATGGTATTTCCAAAAACACGTAATTCTCGTTATTTCCCATGCCGTGGATGAGGAAATAACAGGAATGACTCTGTGCCAGTTGGAATGGGGGGTTATGTGTCTCCACAGGGTGGTTGCCTTTGCTTTAAATTGTTACATGGTTCAGCCATCCCTATGCTTCAGACACCTCTACCATATAAAACAATGTTTACCTTGCTATTTTTGCTACTTGTTCAATTTCTGGCTACATCACGTGTCGAAAACATAGTAGCCAAGGCATCTTATAAATGACTTTAGGGTTTGCCTATGTGTGAGAGGATTAGTGTGTCATTCAAGTAGGAGCTCATTTTTCAGAATTGTCACACATACTGCTTTTTTAGTTTATTTTTGGATTCTAAACTTTCTCCCACAGGATTGCGAAAATTATTCTCACTAAGGGGCATATTAACAAGCCAGGCGATAAAATTATCGCCGCTTTAGCGGCAGAAAACTGCCGCTAAAACGGCGATAATGGGCTTGATAATATGCTCTATGGAATTCCAATTGAAGCCCATGTTAGGCGTCCTTCACATTTAACATGGGCTTCAATTGGAATTCCATAGAGCATATTATCAAGCCCATTATCGCCGTTTTAGCGGCAGTTTTCTGCCGCTAAAGCGGCGATAATTGTATCGCCTGTAATATGCCCCCATATGTTTTAAGAATACCGGTATCAGGAAAGGAAGGTAGACTAGTTATTTCTTTATTGTGCAGAACGTTTTATTGCTTTGCTTTTATAGCATTTAAAACAATTCCCTGATGCTCTCCTCCATAGGATGATGATGGCAAAGTCTTCTGGTTGAATTAGTTTCATGCCATTAAAATATTTGCTGTGATTGTTCCTTTTAACTAAAAGAACATTAATAGAGACAGGGTAATTGAAAAACCAATGTTCCATTATAGAAACGAAATGTTTGGATGGGTGTCACGGGTAAGATAATGCAAAGCAGCACATAAAGATCAGCAGGAATCATGAGATTAGGAAGCAAATAACAGTGAATTTTATACTAGACAAATATATATATATATATATATATATATATATATATATATATATATATATATATATATATATTATCTACTGGCGGTCGCCAGTAGATAGTTATAGTTAGGACCCTGTTTCCATAGGAAATCCGCAACATTCTATTTGGAATAACTTTGGCGCCGGTCGACAAATCCTCGCGAAATTTTCAAAATAGGTGGGGCGCTACGCTCCGCTCCTACCCTGAAAGTCTCGGGGGGATTCGTCAAGCGGGGGCTGAGAAAAAAGGGGGGTCCCAAAACGCGTTTTTCCCATGCATTTTTCCATAGGACCTTTAGACACAGCTACAGCCCGAACGGCTGAACAGAGTTACTTGAAATTTGGCAGAGAGGTAGTCTACAGGTCAAGGAAGTGCCTTTTGCAGGTCTGGTGTAAATCTGTTCAGTATGTCCTGAGAAAATAGCATTTAAAAGCATATATATATGTGGGCGGAGCCTAACCACACATCTCATCCTGAGATCTGATTGGCTGTCAGCACTTCATCCAAGAAGTGTTGGCAGCCATCTTGGGACCAATATACATGATAGCACCTCATTAAAAAGCATTGCAGTTAATAGAAGGTTTTAAGACTTTAGTTACATTATAAATCATTTGTTGATGGTACCATACTCATTTTAGGAATTGTGGTATGTTCTAAGGTGATTTTACCATGTGAAAAAGCCTTCTGCTGGGATATCATGATTGAGAGAAAAATATTTTCTCATGCTTTTACCACAGAGGTTTGGAAGGTGATCTATAAGCTAAACTGAGAGCTTATTTTCTGTAAATTCACATTATCTTTCTCAGTCATGTGAGAATGAAGTCTGACATTCTCAGTAAAACATGTACATCCAACAAGGGCAGTGACTGTCAGTTGATTCCTTTGTGTTCTACTGCAGCTTCCCAGAGTGTTCCAAAGAACTACTAGAGCGCTAACAGTCCTACTTATGATAAACGTATGGCACACCTGAAGCCATCTTGCTTGGATTAAAGTGGTAACTCTTAAAACATTTAATTTAAAAAGGAACAAAATGAGGGGGTTCATTTTTCCATAAAAAGTATGATTAGTGCTGCAGAAAGAAAAAATTAGGGCACATTTTGAGTGACTTCTCAAATCCTCTTCTATTTCATTAAAACATTCTGACATGCAGACTGAAACATGCACTTTCAATACCAGCATCAGTTTTCCCTGGTGAGCAGTAGCTTTACTACAGTGATCTAATGAGCAAAAAGAGTGCTAACATTCTGAATTTATGGCAAATGTGTGACACATCTGAATGCCTTCTTGATGGAATCAAAGTAAAAAACTGAAAGTATTTCCTACTGAGGAGACTGCAGTAAATGAGGAAATTAGGAAACTTCATAACAAATAAGTCTCCCAAGATGGCCACCAGAGACAAACGAGCCCAAATGTAGCCCAAATATCACCCAGATGTAGCCCAAGTATAGCCCAATGACAGAATGTCCCAGAATGTTCTTAAAAACAACTAGAGCGCTTACTGTCTTCATTATGACAAAAGTATGGCATACCTGAAGCCATCTTGATTGGAATAAACTGGTAACACTTAAAACATTTAATTTAAAAAGGAACACAATGAGGGGGTTCATTTTGCAATAGAAATTATGATTGATGCTGAAGAAAGAAAATGAGAGCACATTTTGAGTGACTTCTCAAATCCTCTTCTATTTCATTAAAAAATTCTGACATGCAGACTGAAACATGCACTTTTAATACCAGGAGCAGACTTCCATGGTGAACAGTAGTTTTACTACAGTGATCTAATGAGCAACTAGAGTGCTAACATTAAGAATTTATGGCAAATGTGTGACATATCGGAATACCTTCATGAGGGAATAAAAGTAAAAAACTGAAAGCATTTCCTACTGAGGAGACTGCAGTACATGAGGAAATTAGGAAACTTCATAACAAATAAATCTCCCAAGATGGCCACCGGAGACAAAAGAGCCCAAATGTAGCCCAAAATCTCCCAGATGTAGCCCAAATATAGCCCAATGACAGAAGTGTGCAAAACACTTATTATTTTGTGTTTTTGCAGTGTTATATAGTGCAGACTTGTCAGGTATTGGAGTGCTTTACATGAGCATTAGTTACATCAAACAAGAACAAATTCATTTTGGTTGTAGACATGGGGAGACTAAGTGATTTGACCAGAATCACAGAATGTCGAGCTGAAGCAGAAACTTCAACCTGGTTCCCCAGTTGCAAAGTCTGCAGTTCTGGAAGTAACACCACATCCTCTCCCCTAAGTGCAACATTTAATCAAGTGTTCAACTGGATAAAAAAAACATAAAGATAACAAATAATTTAAAAGTGCTTTGTCGCTATTTGAAAACTCAGAAAATATGTCCTTATTTTAGTCTTTTAGAGCACTAACCATGATTTTGATGCCAATAAGACCCTCTCATATATGTAATTTCTAAAGGAAATGCTCTAGGTATTACAGTTTTGATTACATCAAGATCATGTCAGGCGTTCCACACTTTTGTAATAAATATAGAATGTTAGCTATCTAGTTGTTCATTAGGATACTGTTGAGAGGCAGAGGCCAGGGGCACGGACTCTGAAAATTGAAGGCAGGTAGGAGGGTGCAAAGGCAACAATTTAACCACACTGAGCAGGCAGGAAGGGCCATGGAAGCACAACAGACTATGGAGGGCAGTGGAAAGGGGGGCAGGGGCAACAAACCAACAATACAGGACTTGCAAGAGAGGCTGTTGGAGGGAAGATCTATTACGGGTCAAGGAAGCTAGGGGCGGTCCCCAGAGCCCCGGGAGCCACCACAGAACTGAGCAGGAGAGTGAGTCAGGGACAAAAGGGGCACCTTAATTTGAGCCGGGGTGCCTAGGAACGCTTGCTCCAAAAATGAAGAAAACAGACATATGAGACATGGAATTGGAGGCAGAATACAATGGCAGTTTAATGAGAATATGCAACTTCAAATAAACCGCAGAATAGAGACATAAAGTACAAAATACAGAATCCAGATAATCATACAGCTGTCATGATATTCTCTGTATCTCAATTAATGTACTGACAGAGAGAGAGAGAAAACACATCTATAAATGCATCATGAGAAACAAGTTACACCAAGGAAAATGTTACCTAGGAACACTCACGTTTACTCTTAGAGCAAGCATTCCTGCAATTACAATACAAAATCTTTTAAATGCAAAAGTAAAGAGAACAATGGTTAAACATAACATGACATTTCATATAGGTAAAATAGAATAAGATACTTCAAGCAAAGCAGAGCAAGACATTTTAAGCAAAGGAAGACAAGAGCTCCCAGCTCTTGGGGAAAACCTGCACAGCCTGTTCACCTACATACAGACGGCGAGGTAGTCCGTCGATATCTGTGGGTGCTTCCTTTTTATATCATTTTGTGGGCTCCTTTGCACGCTACATCTACCTACGTATGCTACCCAAAAGCTTTGTCTGCAGATTTTACCAGACATTTCGTCATTTACCCACTTAATGCTGACAATGGACTGGGTGAAAAGGTCAGTCTCTCAGGCCAATCGCTTATCGTAAGTTCCATAGAGCAAGCAGAAAATAATGGGTATTGTACGGGAATTCAATATATTCATGTATAAAATCTCCTCAGTTCTCCTAACTTGACGCTCTGTGGTTGCCACTTCCTTAAAAGCGGGAAACCTGCCCAGGAAGCAAGTACCAGTCCAGGATGCAGCCTACTGTATGTCGACAGCTTCAGGGGGATGTTGAACTTTGATACCGAGCACGGAGCACTCGGGTAGGGTGGGGGCTACTAGTTTGGAGCAGAAGGCCTCGCAGACCTGCCTTCAGACTGCGATACACTAAAATTGCAGAGCTATGGTCAATTTAACAAAGAGGCCTACATATTGAACAGAAGGGCCTACACAGGGGTTTTATGCTGGCTGAGTAGTAAGGATGTCTCAGGATAATTATATAGCAACACAGGACCCGCTGGTCAATTTAATACGGCCTACAAATGCGGCTGGCAGGGCAAGGACAAGGGTCTCATACTTGAGGTGTGGACAGAACGGGCCAGGGGCCCCCTGTGATACAAAATCTACCCTCCTTCAAGGCATTGGCAATGTAATAGACCATTGTGGGCAGAAGGAAGAGGCAATGGTAGTACAACCATACATGCCAACAGACCCGATTCAGCCAGGAAACGTCCAATGTTTTTAAGCTCAAATGGGCTTTATTTGATCTGTCTCCTGTCTACAATATCCTCTTTTTCAATGTAACTCAAAGGGGAAAATCAATACCCCAGTTTTTTTTCAAAATCTCCCTCTTACCAAGTTCAAAATGTTCGCAAGTATGGTCCATTGGATCATGGAAGGAAATGGGATAGGGACATAGACTTGGATAACGGAGGACAGGAGGGACATGGAGATGTGCACCAAACTGACCCTGCAGGGCAGGCATCAGGGTTTGCAGCAGCACAATACACCACACAGGGCATGCAGGACGGGAGTGCAGCACAAAAATCTATAGAAAGCAAGAGGGAGGGGACAGGACCATGCACATGGACAACAGAGAACAGAGGGGCAAGAGGCAATGGTAGCTAGCTGACCATAATGGACAGAGAGGAGAGAAAGCTGCAGCATAACAGACCATAAAGGGCAGGAGGGACGGATCAGGGGCATTACAATGGAACAGACAAGCCAGGAGGGAGGGAGTAGGGGTCTGCACATGTAAACAGAGGGCTGGGGGCAAGGGGGCAGGGCAGGAGCAGCAAGATAGCCATGAAGGTCAGGCAGGATGGGCACTAGAAGCGAGACACACCATGAAGAGCAACAGTGAGACTGTGATGGCATACACACAGACCATGGAGGGAAGGTGGGAGGGGGTCAGGGGCAGCTAACTGACCACACAGGGAAGGTGGGAGGGGCCATGGCAGCACAGAAGACCATGCATGGCAAGTGGGAGGGTTAGTGGCAGCACAATGGCTATGATGGGCAAGAAGGAGGGTGCAGGGGCATGCACAAAGGACGATGGAGGATAGAAGGGAGGGTCAGAACCTGTGCACAGACAAGAAAGTTCAGGGGAAGGGACCTCACAACAGACCACACGGGGCAGGCAGGAGGAGCAGTTGCAGCACAACAGACCAGGGAGGGCAGAAGGGTGTGGCAGTACAATGGACCATGTAGGACAGGAGGAAGAGGATAGGGGCATGGCTTGTGGACAGGCAGGGTGGAGGTGACAGGGAAAGGTTACAGTCATCTGACAATGCTAGGCAGGTGGGAGGGGAGTGGCAGCTCAACAGAACACTCAGAGTAGATAGGAGTGGCAGGTCCATGGGACATGGTGGGCAAAAAGGATGGAGCAGGGGCATGCACAACGACATCGGAGGGCAGGGGGAAGGAGAATAGGGGCAGCAAGCTGAGCACAGAGTTTAAGCAGGAGGTCAATGATGGGGCATAGAATTGGGCAATGGAGGGCAGGAGGAGTGGACTGGTACATCATACTAAATTGAGGACAGTGGCAGCACATCAGACAATGCATGGCAGGAGGGAGGAGGCTAGTCCATGGATTCACACAACAGAGGATAGGGAGGAAGGGGATGGGGCAGCAAGCTAACTGTTCAGAGAAGGCGGGTATTAGGAACTTTATTGTTTTTAAAACATTGTGTCTGTGCGAACTACTTAAAATATGAACAAGTATGCAGCATAATCTCACTTTTATTCAGGAAGAAGAGGACGTTTGTGACTGTGACTCCGGGCTCACTTGGCAGAAACACCCCCTACCCTCCACCCCCTATCGCAAAATGTAATGCCCGTGAAAAGGGTAGGTGAACACAGTGTTATATAGAACATAGTCCTGAGAGCAGGATTGAAAATGAAAACTAGATATAGTGTATGGTATAAACTATGCACCAAAATGTGTGATATAAGATGAACCGGGCGTGAAATATAATATGCAATACATTGTGCGCAATGACAGATTCATTGGAGAGCGCGAGATAGCACAGGCACTAGCGCGTGCTATGCGATATGCGCCTTGGAATGTAATATGCACAGGGCAGTGTTGTGTAACCTAACTAGTCTCTAAAGTTGTAATATAAAATATGTGCTGGGGAGTGTAACGTTGCATATGCACTGTGACAAAGATATGGATCCCAGATTGTAATATGTATGGCATAGCACTGTGCGTTATAACATAGGCATCGAGGACGGCACGTTAGATGGGGCAATATAACCCGTGCGAAGACAAGTGTGGTATGACATATTCACGGGGTGGTGTTACAGTGCACATGGGCTAGAGAGTGTCATAGCATATGCACTAGCTAGTGGAATACAACACAGAGGTGTGTGGCACTCGGCAGGCAATGGTGGGTGTAACACAGCATTGGGCTCTGTCAGGAGCGCGCTGTGACTCTCAAGTGATGTTCGTCCCCTTTCCAGAGAGTAAAATAAAAAGTATTACACATCCAGCAGTGGATGTGTGTTTTATTAACCGTGAGGGGGGTTTCTTGCATAGTTTTGGTCGAATTTTTGTTGAATCCCCTTTGAATGGCTTGGTGTGCATGTGTATTAAATGTGCCCGTCAATAGCTACCCATGTTTGTATAAATAAACGACAAGGGTGTCTGCCGGGATTAGGCACGGTAGGGCATCAGACATGTCAGAGCTTCACTAGTGGTGTAAATACATTCCACGTGGATTCATTGCATGCATAGTCGCCTTTTAATGAATATCACGCAAATCGTCATGGTGATAGGTACGTACGGTTTGTCCAGCATGTCCTAGGTGTGTCTATAAATATATATTTTTTTAAAATAATAAAAAACAGTGGCCGGCCCTGGAGATTGGGGTCAAAAAAATATAATTAGGAGACAGGCCCTGGGGGATGGGGTCATCAGGGCCAATACATTAGAATAAGAAGGGGAACCACACAGCCCCCCTTCTTAAAAAATTTAAATAAATAAAAGGCTGGCATCGTGCCGGAGGCCATGACCCCTCCGTGCAGCTCTCTGCAAACGCGCCCCCAACAGGCATCTCCAGTATGCGCCAGGGAGCTGCGCTGCAGACAGGTGTTCTGAGGCCAAGCCCCTTTTTATACCTCTCTGCAACGCAGCTCTGTGGTGCTTACTGGAGGTACCTAGTGGTCTAGTTTGACCCTAGGGACCCTTAGGATTCAAGGGGACTTAATCTCTCAACTTAGAACAGCCACAGGGCGCGTTTACACAGTGATGAAGGGAGGGGACGGGGCCTGAGGTGACGTGTGCAAACACGCACTATGGCACGTTTTAAATTAGGGATATAATTTCCCTTCAATACTGAGGGCCCCTGGGGGCTAACTAGCCCACCAAGTGCTTCCAGTAAGCGCCACTGAGCTGCATTGCAGAGAGGTGGTCCAGGCCGTGCCACTTTTTACACCTCTCTGCAACGCAGCTCTGTGGCACTTACTGGAGGTACCTAGTGGGCTAGTTGGACCCTAGGGACCCTCAGGATTCAAATGAACTTAATCTCCCAACTAAAAATGGACTCAGGGCGTGTTTACACAGTGGTGAAGGGAGGGGACGGGGCCTGAGTTAACGTGTGCAAAAACGCCCTGTGGCCTGTTTTAAGAGGTAGTTTTAATCCCCATGCCCTATAATATACTAGGGGCTTACAGAGGAGGTCATGCTAATCACAGGGGGACCCCAACGCATAATGTTCCCTAGTGTATGTAGGTGTTTTCACTGTATTCTAAGTGTCTTTTAACATAGCACTGGCTCTAGGACTGGTTAGTCAGACTCAGTTACCACCAGTATCCGTCTGAAAAAGTTGAGGGTACAGGATGATTTTGCAACAAGGCTTCTTTCTGCTCTTCTTTTTGTTCTTTCTGCACGTTATCCTTCTTCCTGCACTTATCTTCGTATTTGAGGACATCTGTTGCTTCTTTCTGCACTTCTTTTGTTTCTTTCTGTGCATTTTTTCTTCTTTCTTCACATGTCCTATCTCTGTAGGCATAGTTAGAAATTAGCATTTAAAAAACCTTTGAAATTCACAGAAAAAACCATAGGTTTCAGGCACGTTATACTTAGGAATTAGCATTTAAAAAACCTCAGAAATTCACTGAAAAAACCATAGGTTTCAGGGGTGTTATAGTTAGCTGGACTTTTCACTTGTACAAAACCATTGAAATTCCCCCGTTATAGTTAGTTCAGCTAACTATAACTCGCGCGCCCGCAATGCACTGCTGATGACGTCACATATTACATCACTCATGACATGGTCAGTGACATCACTCATGACATCACTGATGACATCTCAAATGACATCACTGATGACATCATCCTTGTGATAGAGTGGCAGACCTCCTCTCACCCTAATATAACCTTTGATACACACATTCAAAAATAGAGACTAAAATTTTCAAAACAATGGACATACCAATACCAGTTACAACAACCTCTTCAGTAATTCTAAGATCCACATACACATCCACTCATTCACCAACAGTCCTATACAGTCACTCATACATGTATTCACTCATCATATGTACTCATACACCTATACATCCTGTTACACAATGCCACTCATCCATAGAGTTACTCACACACATAGTCACTCATGCTAATAAAGAATCAAACATACATTTACTTGCATATACAGTTATACACACACCACCACACTTACTTCTACGGAAACTTACACATACTCAGTCTTTTAAACAATCACGTATAGAAACACATACTTATTCATACAGGAACTCTTTCAATCTCTCACTCTCACATATACTCACATATATACACCAATAGTCACATATACTAGTTTAAAACATATGTAGTTACTCATAAAGACACTATTGAGACAGTCATTCACTCACTAACACACCCATACACACACTCATCAACCCATACAGTCCTGCACACATGCTGTGTTCAACACATACAAACAGTGAGTCACTCATTCATGCACCTATGCACTACGTAATACCCCCCACCGAACCATGCAGACACTCAGACTGATACTCAAAAAACCAACTAATAACCGATATAGACACCCATGTAGCTACTCACCAACCCATGCAGCCACTTACACACAAAGTGAGAGACTGATACAGATATTTACATATTTAAACATTACTCACTAAGCCATGTATTCACTATGATACACTTAATCAGTCAGTTACACAATCAATTTTTCAAAAACAAATCATCCATTTAGACACTTATATACCCATTTATTCTTCCATCGACCTTGAGATATACATATATAAAACATATTTAATTTTCAGAAAAACACATATTCTTTGGATGATGTAATCAGTGATGTCATCAGTGATGTCATTTGAGATGTCATCAGTGATGTCATTTGAGATGTCATCAGTGATGTCATGAGTGATGTAATATGTGACGTCATCAGCAGTGCATTGCGGGCGCGCGAGTTATAGTTAGCTGAACTAACTATAACGGGGGAATTTCAATGGTTTTGTACAAGTGAAAAGTCCAGCTAACTATAACACCCCTGAAACCTATGGTTTTTTCAGTGAATATATATATATATATATATATATATATATTGAAATAAAGGCATATCTCTATTTTATCACTAGAGAGGGAATCTAACTTTAATGGAGCGGTGAACAACAGCAAAAGACAATGCAAGATGCTCTACATTTATCTTAGTAGAGGGCAGATCAATTCTGAGGGGGCCTGGCGGTTGCAATGATCTAGGCCAGGGTTCTTAAAAGTGCTAGATTTTTAAGAGAACTACATATATCTTAAATGGCGATATGCTAAAACTCTGGCATGGATCCATCCCTCCAGGCCCAACTTTCGAGAACCCTGATCTAGGCGGCCACCACCGATGGTGCATGAAACATGTCCTCCAACCTCTTCGAATTTTATAGTTGTGAATGTGGCAGTCATATTACAATTCACATTTGCTTGTGGTTCAGAAGTCACATACCTTTAGTTTGACATAGTGGAAGGTACAGTCTAAATATTTCCTTCAAGTCAAAATAACACATCACTCGATCTGCAAACGTCAGTGTTTAAGATGGAAGTGTTTCTGTTTGACATCTCACAGGTACATCTGATTGTGATTTAGCCCCTTTCCTGGACTTTCCTTTTAATAATTGCCAAACCACTTGGATTCACCCAGGACACCTAACCCACACTTAAAGAACACATTGCCCAGAAATGTAAGGCCTGGTACCAGCTCTTTCTTAAAAAAAAAGCCTAATGATTTCTCCCAGAAAGAGACTTTACAACTGCTGTTCAAACCTTCATACTCTTGCAAATGGATTCTGGTAATGCCCTAACATATGGCCTCTCCACCTCACGGACACCCCTTAAAGGCATCCTAAATGCACATCTTATTAACGGCATTGAAAAATATGATCCCATCACCCTCATCCTAAATGGGACTCCATTAGCTTCACTTGCTGGCCCACACCATCTTCAAAACCAGCTGCATCATTTACAGAGCTATCACGAACAACTTGTAGCAAAGCTCACAATATACTATAAAATAAAAAGTGGTCGGACCGCATAACACTCGAAACATGGATACACATCACGGTAATAAATATGGGGCTTGATGAATTTTTCGGTATTAACCGCAGGCCACCAAACAGATTGAAGATCTAATGTGGTGGACTTTTCATTTTATATTATTTGGATGGATTATCAAGTTACACAGTTATTAAAAATAATTGATGCACACGGTTCAGAGCCCTAATGAAGGTTCAGGAGTATATGGAACGAATCGCCTAGGCTGGATTTTAACCATTTTATATTTAAGTAAATAATAAAGGAGATACTTTGAAATTCATACTGGAATTGGTCTTTTTTCTGGTGCACCTCTTCATACCTTCTAGTCTTGGATCTGTGGATAGTGGCATCAAACAGCAGCAGGTGCTGGAAGAATTGTGCACAGGATATTATACTTGTTTTGACTGGTGATTAGGGTGTAGCCTATAAAGTCCAACAATCGCTTTATCCTTTCTATTTAAGCAAAGCTCACAATCTCTGTTGGACATCAGCACATCCACAGCCAGAACACTATCTGACTGCCAACTAACAAGTGCAAAAAGAAAGCACAAGAAGTTAAGTATTTTCCATCTATGCACCGGTCATCTGGGAAAACACCTCTGCATCCATCAAGACTGCCCCAGCACTGCTCCAATTTGGGAAAGAGTTGAATATTTACTGCTTCAAAGAACACTATATTGCAATGGATTACCCAACATCAACCCAGCGCCGCCTCTTCTTACTTGTTGACTTTATGCTTTTGTTTGACCATGTACAGCCCTCTGTTGCCTTTGGCTAGGCTCACACTTTAGAAATACCATATACAGGCATACATACAAATTGAACAATCAATAGAATATCTGCATTTAACCAGACAGGCATGCAAAAATACACACAGGACGATTGAGACTGGTGAAGCGGCAGTAAGAAGAGTGTGCACAAGAATAGGCTAATATGTTCATGCAGTCTGTACACCCTTGTGCAGGATTGCTACTGCAGGAAGAGACCTGGAAGGATCACCTCATCCCTGTTCATCTGCATAGGTCAACAAACTCCCACTGAAGAAGACTGTTGTAAGTAGATTAGATAGGCAGCAGGACACGTCTTCAGGTTACAAGATAGATTTATTAGGATAGCACAGCAGAGGTAAAGCACTTCGCTAGCTGACCAGACCATCAACTGCCAAGACTGGAACATTCACATACCAGATAGAACACTCATAGGTAGTGAAGGAGGTTGAGGAGACATAAACACAAAGAATGGACTACTGACCCCAAGTAGCCATAACAAAGCAAGCACATATATACAACATATCTTCTTCATTTACAGAAAACACAATAAAGGCTTCAAACACCTAACAAAAGCTCAAAGCATGAAAAGGAAAAGCAAGAAAACATAAAACATGTAGGAGGTCAACAACCTCTTGGACTTCCAGATGACGAAAGCAAAGGGCAGGATAAGAAGAGGATCACAATGAGAATCATGACAAATATCACGATGACATGACCACCTTCTTCCCTTCGATTGACGAAAAACAAAAAGAAACAGTCTACTCTCTACAATCCGTCTTTGTGGCCATCAAAAACGGGAAGAGACAGCTTACGCACTCCAATCAGTTTTTCCGTCTGTCGCGGCTTCCTGCACACAGTTGAAGATATAAAAGTTCAACCAAAGCCTCAAATGCTCAATAGTTCTGGAAGAATACTCCCAAAGAAAAATCTCAGCCAGATTTCTTGCAGTCTAAAATGACGCTCTGGTACTTTTCTTGGGTTAAAGACCTCTCGATGTAATTTGGGCCTCTACATTAGACTTTCAATTAAATTTCTTAGTTGACAAACTGTCTCAGTACTAAGGCTAAAAAGCCCGGCTCTAGTCGCGGAACATTTGTACCGGTAGAAAGAACCTCCATGTCACGATTTTGTCTCGTGGTACTGGAACTCTTGTCGTCACAACTCTAGGTCGTGAACACTCCTGGACAAAGGACACATTTTTCCTTTCTTTTCCTATCCCGGTACTGATTTTATGACATCTGTTGTCTCCCGCTAGATAGGTTGGAACTTTAGTTCTCACATTTTACCCCCTTTTCCTTTGTCTTCGTCTCCTTACGGTGCTGGGACATCCTTTGTCCTCTCGCAGTTTCTGGTTTCGCCGGTCCTGGGACACCATTGTCCTCTCCCGGTCGTGGTCCAAGGCTCGCTTCCTTAGTCCTTACTTTTCCCTGAAACAGGGTTAGGGTTGCAAGATCTTCCCTAAACAAAAATTTAAATAGGAATTCCACTTTGCAAATTCAAATTTTCCACTTGCGTCTTCCAGTTTTTCATTTACTTTGCAATTTTTCCACTAGCGTCTTTCAATTTCCCATTTACTTTGCAATTTTCCATTTGCATTTTAACTCTTTAAAATTTACACAACTTCAATACTTTAGAAAGGTGGCATCTTTTCTTATGCCTTTAAGACTGATTTTCTTTTCCTTTCTTTTTTTTCCCATAAATATATATATATATATTTTTTCCAACACCTGCTTTTGAACAACTCTCTGTCAATACTGGAATTGAATGAACGATCAGATACTCCTTTTTGCGCTTCTTTAGTAACGTTAATATATACGTGCTTTTGAACATAACCATGACCATAACTGTTCCGGTTCTTGACTTTCCTGGTACTAGACTCTGTCCTTGTTCTGGAACCTTCTCGGTTTTACCCTAAATGCTATAGTTCTATTCCGGTTTGCAGAAGAGATCGAAATTGTGACCATCCAATGCTTTGTTAATGAAAATGAGCCACAAATAAATACTTTAAAAAAGTCCACAAGATGGCAGTGTCACGACAGATTTAACACTATTACTGTGAGATGTAAACTTACGAGTGAAAAGTAACCCACAACCGATCGAATTTACTTGTGTGTTCATTTCCAACTACTGTCTCTCACAAGGGTGTTACAAGAATGTGACCGCTTCACAGCAACGATTTTATGGACCAGGAAAACAGCGTGTGAGAAAACTGTGTGAAAATGCTTACCCTACTCTTCTCACCTTATCACCGCATGAGTGTGTGCATTCATTTTCAGAAGATAGCGTTCAGGGAAAGATTGATGCGTATAGAAGCCCGTGGTGTGTTGGCGTAATCCTCTCAGCAGCCATCACTATACCGCTGGTACACAGCTCTATACGCCACACAGGGTGAATCAATCTTCGAATCAGTCTTCGAACCGGGGCGGCGTTACGATGTGTTCCAGTATCCATAGGAACAGATAAACAACATGGCTGATTGACGTTGAGACGTTGCGCGATGACCTGCAACCAAGCGCTAATACGCGATCGAATTACGTTTCTATGACGGTAGGCAGCTGACGTTAGACATGGAGTGTCACGCTTCTCCACCAACACCCACGGAGAATTCTACCACGTCATCATTATCAGGATGGCAGCGACGTCGGAAAGACCTCTCTGAAGCCTAACGGTAAGGCGGAGACTAAGACGCGCTACACCATTCTCTTCCTCCGTGTCATTTTCTCCACTCATTACAATGTCCATGTCAAAAATAAATCATAATACATGCCCAAGTCACGCATATCATTTGCCGCAATAAACAGTTCCAGGCGCACGTTGACTTAAAATAATCCAATCAATCGCAATTGTTTTCCAAATATGTCAGTTTCAATCCAAAAATACGCTCTTTACGTTTGGAATTGCTGACCTGTCGCCTAGTATGAGTATTCTTAAACGGAGATGAGCTCTTGGCTGCGCTTAACAGACAGTGTCCCACATACCTGTCAGGTCGTGTTGAGACAGGATAGACAACAAATGGAGTAGTTTAGCTGATTTCTTTTAGTTACTTGTTTCTTTTGCCGATTTTCAAGCGTTACTCGGGTTTTCAGTTTCTCAGGTTACCAGTTTCTTTCAACTTTTTATTTGAATAACTTGCGGCAGATTTCTTCTTCTCTTGGTGATTCTGTCGGTTTCTTCATATTTTGATTGAAAACTTCGTTCATAGAGCAGGTTTCTTTAAGTTTTGCGGCATACCAGAGGTATCTTGTTTACTTTTACAGTTGCTTTCAGCCGCAGATGGATGACAAGGTGTCTTGGGTTCTTGATGCGAAGTGTTTCTCGTGCTGCACTGTGCTTCTGCCTTGGTCTGGTCAGCCAATTCGTCGCCAAAATGTTGTAAGTAGATTAGATAGGCAGCAGGACACGTCTTCAGGTTACAAGATAGATTTATTAGGACAGCACAGCAGAGGTAAAGCACTTCGCTAGCTGACCAGACCATCAACTGCCAAGACTGGAACATTCACATACCAGATAGAACACTCATAGGTAGTGAGGGAGATTGAGGAGACATAAACACAAAGAATGGACTACTGACCCCAAGTAGCCATAACAAAGCAAGCACATATATACAACAAAGACCAACACTTTTGAGTCTCCTATGTCTATCAGGGTGCTGCACTGCTTCTATAAACACCATTGAATGTACAGTGTGACATATCTATGTACAGAGGTTTGTTTAATACATGTATACAATGAAATGCAGATGACTTGGAAAAGCCATCTTGGCCAAGGATCTTGACTTCAGAGAGTATTACCCTGGACAGCAGGAAAGTGATGGCAGTGTTGTGTGGTGTGTTACAGCAAACAAATGATGGACGTAATGCTGTTAATGCAAACATTCTCCCTCAGGCAAAAGATCTGGGTTAAAACCATCATTCTTGAAGAGGGGTGAAACCGCAAAACCGGTCCTAGGATTCTTGTTTCCAGTCCAGGGAGGACCTGGCTTGGCAGTTTGGGCTGGACTGTTCCCATGAGGCACAGGGTCAAGACTGATTTGCATATGACTGGTTTCAAACTGAAATGGCATGGTGAGCCAAAAAACAATGGATTTAGGCCCAGATCTCTGTACTGGGGTGAATGTATGACATTGTTCTGCATTCTGTCCATCAACTGTTGTTTTTGCATTTTTCACCCCAAGTGGGACGTGTATGCCCAGACTTGGGTCCTGTGCTCTCCATGCCACATGAATCAAGCTATCCTGGCAAAAGAGGGGTGAAACCCCGAAACCGGTCCTAGAATGCTTGTTTCCAGTCCAGGGAGGACCTGACTTGGCAGTTTGGCCTGGACTGTTCCCATGAGGCACAGGGTCAAGACTGATTTGCATATGGCTGGGTTTAAACTGGAAGGGCATGGTGAGCAAAAAAAAAGATGGATTTAGGCCCAGATCTCTGTACTGGGGTGAATGTATGAAATTGTTCTGCATTCTGTCCATCAACTGTTGTTTTTGCAGTGTTGTGTGGTGAGCCTTAAGTGAAGCTAATGCATCATCATGGCAAATGTCGCTTTCAAAGCTATCGGCATCATTTGCCTGTGAATCTCTGCTTCTTTTTTCTCTTGCAAATATTCTGGTGAGTAATGACTTTCAGATGTCCCTAGACCACTTGCGATTGCTGACTGTATACCGTAGTTTTGATCTATACAGCTGTTTCGTCCTAGTTTTTCAGTCCATTTTACAACCTCAATATGTTACCAAAGAGTAATCGGGTATAATTGACACTAACAAATGGACTCTGTGAGCAGGATTCGAGGATTTTTAGGCGACATATTCGGAAGGAATACACTTGAGTCCTAGAGGCACAGACAATAATGTGGGGGAGCAGCAATGTTCTCTCAGGCAATAATATTAGAACAGAAAATTGTGGTGCACAATGGGTAAAAAGCCTCCCAATTGCATCTCAATCTCTCTTAAAGTCTCAGAGAAAAAAGAAACTCCTGCTGATAAGAAATGCAGATGTTCCTTTCCCCTTCAATTCAACCTAAACCTTCAAGTACTATGGAAAGCACTATACACCCGAAAGCCTCGACTCCGAGAACTGTTCTCCCGAATCATAGAGCCAAAGAGAAATCCCTGACATGTGACCCACGAACAGTCACTGACAAGGGGGCGTAAAAGTATCAGCAATTAAAACATCACATTTAGATGCAATAGATTAATAGTAAAATATACTGCGATGAGGCTCACGGTGCAATTGTAGATTAAAACGAGAGAAAAGGCCATTAAATGTACACAACTAATAAATATTGTTGGCGGTTTATTGGAACATGGGCATGACAGTTTTTGGGTGGTTTCTGTCAAAAATGTGGTTTTACACGCATGATTAAAATGGCTTCAATGCGTTGTGGAAGTAATTACGTTTATTAATCTTGGCTTCAGGAAATATTCAGCCTGCAAGTGGTCCGACTTTGCAATTTTAAATTAGGAGGATCAAAGATGAGTATTGGAGGAGCAATACAGTTACACGAGAAACCCCACTCTGGGTGGGGTGAAGACTTCGAGAATTCGCACAACTAAAGGGTTTTAAGAGCTGGGATCTAGTGGGTATCTCCATACTAAACCATAAGGAACTAGCCACTTTCTCTTATCTCCCGGAGGAAAATGAACTGCATCAGACACAACAGTACAAATACATGCCGTTGGCGCATGCATGGAGGGCGCAGAATATAGATATGGAAATACTCCCTGAGTATGCTCCATTGGAGGGAAGACTCCTCATGGGAAAACTTAGTGAGAAGGCAGTTTCTTGGACATACTGCACGATAATTAATAACAAGCCCGACACACTCGCAAAGCTGAGAGCAGGGTGACATGGACAACTTGGACTGGGAGACTGCATTGATGTAACCACGAGAAGTAGCAATTAAATCACAACTCCGCCTCATTCAGTTTGGGGTCCTACATAGGATCTACTAGGACAGGTCCCGATTACACAAATTGGGGAGGGCCAAGGCTGCAACTGCCTAATGGTTTGGGAATGTCAAACGATACAGGGATACTGGGGTCTCATAACGGCAGAATTAACAGAAATACTAGGGGATAAGATACCTATGGACCCTAAATTCGTACTGCTAGGTATATCCACAGATGTAGACCTCTCCAGGAATAAGTTAATATTGACTAATCTGGGCCTAGTGGTCGCTAAGCGAGATCTGGCGCGCAAGTGGGGGTAAAGCGGATACCTACACTAGATGAATGGAAAAAGGGAATGGACTTATACATGCCGGGGGAAAAAAACACATTTGTAGCTAGAGGGTGTCCAAACAAATTCAAGAAAGTCTGGAACCCATGGATACAATACTACGGGCTTTTAGAGGATGTTTCGTCAAATGAGCCCCAACCTGAACAATAGGACAATACAGGAGAGTAAAACGGATAGGACTAAGAGACGGAAAAGCTGTGATATATGTAATTTTCTATTATGTATCAGTGTGCCATGTGTGCAAGCATTTTGAATCTTTTGTAGTGGTGCTCGTGTATCGGGTGTCTGTAAATGTATGCTATACCTGTATTGAAAACAAAATAAAAATACAAATATTGGAAAAAAAAAAAAAAGATGAGTATAGCACATACTACCACTGATGGGGTGCTGAAGCGCTTTATGGCGAGAAGTACGCTACTCCGGGACCCAAGGTTAGTAGTTATTCCAGTGGTTAAATGCTGGTTATTCTATTAGTCATGTGGTCCCAGTTACTTTGTGATACATGATATTGCTACCAGTTATGTTTTACCATTAGTGGGGGCTGTGTGGTTTGAGTAAATGGTTGGTTAGATAGGTGGGCTGGTGGAGATTATATAATGTTAGCAGCCTTGCCAAGTACCATGTATCAGAGGATTGACTATTGCATTTTGGAGGTGATATCGGCATCACCTCAATAAAACGCATATATGCGTTTTTGTGCAATTTCAGATGTTCAGTGTTGTTTCCTGTAACTTGTTAAGTTTCGGAAGTCTCCTTTTTTTTCTTCAAAGAAATGCATGTTTGTTTCTCAGTAAGACCATTTCCATGTTTGAAAGTGTGACACCCACTGTTATAGTGGCCTTTTCGTCCAATAATATTTTCCATGCCTCGATAGACACTACAGAGGGGCCGATTCTGATCCGGGTCGGAAAGCAATCCGACCGAGTCGGATCCGGAGTGTTTTCTGACCGAGCCGGACCCCTACAGTCCGACTGAGTGAGTACGATGCACACGTATGCTGTCGGACTCGGTTCGGTCGGACTCCAATAGAAGTCAATGGGAGCCAGTTGTACGATGCGTACATGCGCTCCCATTGACTGAATGGGTAGGTCTCGAACAAGTGCGCCCCTACAGCGGGTACGTGCCGGTGCTATCCGCACCATACATGCCCATGTTGGGGAGACCAATAGGTCTCCCCCTGTGTCTGAGTCGTAGGGCTGCGGGTGTCAGGGGGTCTGACGCGGACTCCGGGAACTTTTGTGAGCTGGACACTCTGGCTCGTACAGGCTGTCCGACGCGTGCATCGTACGGGCTCGGTTGTAGATCGCATCCATTGCACACCACGGCTAGCTTCCGACCGAGACGTATGGAGCGGGTCGAACCCGGAAATGACTCGGTCGGTGAAACTCACGTAGCTTGCATCGTACTTGCTCGCTCGTACAGCTGTACGAGTCGGCCGGAAAACACGCGTATGGCTCGTAGTTTTTCCGGCCGGATCGCGTTCGGTGCCCTTCCGATCCGGATCGGAATCGGCTCCTTTCTGTTAATCTGACAAGTAAAACTACCTGTCCCATAGTGTTTTAGCGCCACTGCGTGAAAAGTCAAGACAGATGGGTGTTGCACATGACATAGGAGCAGCATATCTGGAAACGCTGATTTTTTTTTAAATTACTTTTTAAGCAGACTGAGCAAATTTTAAAGGAGATTTACACATGGCTGGCATGCAATTTACATTGAAGTTAAACCTTGCACGTGTTCCTTCTTCTCAATTAATAAAAGTCTGTTTAAGGATTGTTTGTAATTCTAGCCACTTGATTGATGTTTGGGTTGATTGTATACTCATTGAGAGGGGTGCTGTATAGTATCTATTTATAGGAAGGTAGCACAGTAGTTTGATCTCATGCTGTGAAGAGTAGCTCATAAACTGGAGGCATCAGGTTCAAAATCCGGTAAGACCTACTCTGCCGTTTATCCATCAGAGGTCCATAAAAAAGCACTATTACTTCAATTTAATTCCTTCCATCAGAATGAGAAGCAGATGTTTGTGTTTTGGAGCTGGGGTAGAGTGGAGGAGAAGGGCAAGGACAGGTGACAAGCCCTTGAAATACCTGTGAAACAGCCTTGTCCATTCTCGAGATATCTCTCTCCTTCCAACTTAGCTTTTCAGTCATGCATACTTTGGGTTGTGAGCCTTTTAAAAGCAGTTTGCAAACCACCACCACACAAAAGGGTGGTAATGGCAATTCCAAGACCATTATATTGCAGAAAGGAGTAATTTTTATAAGCTTTATTATTAATCATAGATACATATATGTCCTGGCTGTGATTACGTGTCACTCAAAGTGTTGCTCATAAGGCATTGAAATGTTACACATCAACACACTAAAAATGTGGAAATGTGACACATATGCAAATTGAAAACTTGGAAGTTATGTGTTCGGATGCAGGGATAGGGTATTATTAAAGCAGGATAGATCATGATCCGTGAAATGAAATGACAGCCTTTTGCAGAAATACAATAAAAGAGATTAATGCAGTCAGGCATGAGACTGAGAGGAGACTATATTCAGAAATAGAAGGCATGCAGAGAATGGAAGATAAGAATAGGGTCACTCTAAGGAAAGAAAGAAGTGGAATCACGCTGAAAGGAATCAAGCGACAGCTCAGTACTTGTTAGTTCAAGTGTATACATCACTCAAACATTAAGAGCCTGATTCACAAAGGTAAACTTACATTTTTGTATAAATTTACAATTGTTTGCTGTTTACAAAGGCATTTATGAGTAGTAGCTTTATGTATGTGGAGTCTTCACGCGTAAAAAGATCTATCTTTTTATGTGCAGAGACTTGGCACTTAGAAAGATACTACTCGTAAATCCCTTTGTGAAAAGAAAACAATCATAAGCTTACACAAAAGTGTAAGTTTACCTTTGTGGATAAGGCCCTCAAGGGTCTAGCCAGCTGTGTGCCAACTCTAGGGCAGCCCTTTTAAACATATTCTGGAGTATGCAAACCTTGGCACATGGTCTATATGCTGCCACAGAAGAGTTGTCGCAGAAAAAGTAAAAGGTCTTTAATGACCTTCCCACACTATTCTGAATACATTTATTTTTTTAATCACTGAGTAAAATTAGTTATTTGACATTGGCTGAGAGCATCTCATCAATGAGCACTCAGATGTTGCACTTGTTATGTTAGCTACTCCCATTCGTGGTTGTTTCTATCGCAGAGCAGAGTAAATGTTGATATCAAAGGTACTTACAACTAACTCCAAAGTGTATGTTGTACATGTGTGTCTGCATATGGCCAGTGTAGTATATGCAGTGTATGAATAAGGGCAGCAGAGTAATAAAGTACTGTGGGTTCCATTTTAAAAGCCCCCCGCCGGTTTCTGTGCACAAGATAAAGGTGACTTTGGTTTTCCAAACATTGAAAGTGTATTGCTAGGGGTGTGGCTTGCCACAATCGAAAATGGCCGCAAGCTAGAAGAGCTTCGCTGAGCCAACCACATCAACCCGTCTATCCTGTATAAATCTGGACCATCCAGGCTGCAAAGCTTAACAAACTGCCCGAGAGGCCATGCGCACTGAAACTGGGGGGAAATAGGTAAAACAACAACGAAGTAACTACATACCTGTGTGGCCGGCGCGGACCTCGCTGGGCTTGGCCACTGCTTGTGCGGAGCGGGGCCCCAGTGGGTCGGCTGTATTGCTACTGGAGTGGTGCCTTCCAGGCCCCCACACACCTAGGGGTGCAGGAAGGGAAAAGAAAGGGGACACTCTGAAAACTAGAGTGGACTTAGAGAAGAGGGCCCGACCTATGAACCTCCCGCCATTAGGCCCTGAGGCAAGGGGCTACATTTTGAGATTGGTCTGACTGGCTGCAGGTGCAGTCCAGAGTGGCTTCATCCCACGTAGAAATCGCGGCCATTGAGACCACGGACCAGAAGCAGCAGGCCAGAAGAGGAAGCACATCCAGGAGATAGTGACGGGGTGACGGGCTGTGGTGCCAAGCCAATGGTGAGCCCACTTAGCATGGAGGGGCCCACAGTGAGAAGCTCCGTGACCAGGAAAGTGGCTAAGAAACAGCTGGTACCGGCCTATGAGAACAGCTGGTGGCTGTGCATGCCTGACAACAGCGGCAGGGGCCTGGACGGCCAAGGGACCTACCAAACAGTGGGGTGAAGAATAAAACATCGATAAGCACTCCTGGATATAATTGATGCTGGAATTCACTAATTGGGAACCGAAAAAACCAGTCCAGAATACCCTCTATAAACGGTGCAAAGAAACATGGGGGGGATGTGAGAGGGACAGACACGAACTTGAAACCAGTGTTGGGTACTCAGTTGGGAAAGCCGACAGGACAACCAGAACCTGAGGAACAATGATGAAGGCCACTGTGAGTACTGCTGTGGACCCCTTCGCAAACTTAAGCCTAGAACCGCCTGTCCCCTCCACACTTCTCCGCTTCTGGCCTCCCCTCTTTTTCCAATTAAGCAAAGGTGCTGCCTACTCTGATAGCGGACATCAGGATTCTAGAACTATGTCTGGTGGATGAGCTCGTGACTTTCACCCCATCTTGCACAACCAGATAAACATGAGTGACGCTTTGTGCTCTGAGGCGCAATACTTACCTGAAATATTTGAAACTACATATCTCCAGTTCTATAAATTGGATTTATGTCATTTGAATGTCAAATAATTTATTAAATGTTACTCTATCTTTCTAAATTGGTGTGGGATTTTTATTGTGTTTTCATTTTATTACTATTTAATTGCTGCATAAATACCTTAGACATTGCCTCTAAGTTAAGCCTGACTGCCTTCGTGCCAAGCTACCCGTGGATTAAGCACCAGTTCATTTTGTGACTGTTTGTGGTTCACCCTAACATAGTTTTTGGCTGTTGCTTGTGAAGGGCTTACCAACCTCCCCAACCAAAGACCCAATTTCAAAATACACCTAGAAGCACAATGTCATTGAATAACAACACATTGTCAAATCAATAAATGATACTATATTGATAGCTGATTGGTCATGTTATTGACATAGTGACATGTAACCAGACCTGGAAAATCATTTATAATGTTTGCTTTTGCATTTGTTTTAAGAAGGGTGAATTCATGAGCATTACATCTGCTCTGCAAGTTGTCATGGTTTTCTGATTTCTTTCTGTTTTTCTTGCGTTTGGTTTAATTTAGACTTGTTTTTTTTTTTAATACACTGTGAACACAGTGTAGTGACAACCTACCACATTAAAACTTTAAACAATGTGTGTTTTTTAGTTTTGTTTTTATATGGTGTTTTCTGTAGTAGTATTTTGTCAATTCATAGAGTAGAATCTGAAGATGCTGAGATAGCATTTGAGAATTAGGCTCCTGTTCAAACACCTGCAGTATCTCTCGAGGAACATTCACTGGTTCTTATGTGTCCTGGCAAGCAGGCATTACTGTAGTGTGCATTTTCTTTTAGCACTGGCTAACAGGGGTTTTTCACAATAATTTTGTTCAAGGACCCCATTCTAGTTGGTGAAGTTCCGAAGGGGTCTCTTTCTCTAATTAAGTCACAGAGTCTGCAGATTGGCTTCACAGTCTCAGATTTTTCTTTCTTGGAGGATGTGAGATAATGTCCATCTAAGGATTTTTTGTGGTTTTTTTCTGGTAGCTATGACTTCACTGAGTAAACTTCTTCTTACTCTTCTTAAGTTGAAGAAGCACTTAAAGGATATGTAACTTTTGCTTCAGTTCTTATGGCTGAGGTGTCAAATGATAAAATAACTCTCAGTAGCAACAGTTAAAGTCTCCTGCTCTTCACAATACTAATGGTGAATGTGGCTCTTTTTCTAGGTATGTGGGTAGTAATGAATGTATCCATTGCCTCTATACCTCTATCACACATTTTATGTATAGGGAGGGGAGAGATATTCTCTATATAGGTATATATCAGAGGCCATTGAATTCCACCTCTCTATTGCACTAGTTTATCACACAGAGTATCCTACCACCTTCTTGACTCCGTTTTGAGCTGTTTCTCCAGATGATAGGACAACCCAAAGGGGCTGTTTATGGGCCTTCACACATGCTATTGGTGTCACTCTTCTTCATCAGGTCTCACCCTGGTCCCTAGAAACCAGGGTGATAAGCCATTCAGAGGGCTGAAACATGTTGATGAAAGGTTAGGGTGGTAGGGTAGTAATCCCTAAAGACACCCTTTATTTATATTATCTAACCATTCATAGGCATCAAAGGCTAAATGGAAACCTGGATGTCCTTTAGCTGTTTTTAATCTTTTAGACCCCGCTATGAACAATATTCAAACTGCTCCCTGGAAGAAGGTTGACCCCACCCTGGATTATAGGAACCAGGATGAGACCCACTGATGAATAATGAAACCAATAGAGTGTGTGAGGGCCTTCGGAGAAAAGGGTCTGAGCCGAGTCAAAAGGTTGTAGCATGGTCTTTGTGATTAACTGTATCCAATACCTGTCATGAGTCAATGGAGCAATATTGGGTGTAAATGTAGATTTATGACCACACATTGTTTAGTGAATCAAGATTGGGGTGTCATCTGTGTACAAGAATAAAAATAATTATGGTAAATCTGTGTATCAAACATAATGAAAGCAAGTTACTTTAGAATTAATGGATTTACCAGGTGTTCACTGTATTATATAAATTTGGCAAAAATATATTATTTTTTCTGAAGATCTAAAAGTGATGTATGAACTGTCAAAAAGGGATGGGTTCATCTACAAGTTGCTGAGGATAAACAAGAGACTTCAAATAAAGAAAATCAGATGGAATTGTAGTAGGTGCCCACAATAGTTTGTTCAACAGAGACTGCCACTAAAGCTTAGTCCACAGTATCTATGAGTATACAGTAGATGGACAATGAGACCATGCAAACAATGTAGGGCTTACAGAACAATGAGGAGTCGTATGAGGATGCTGAGATAGGTTGAACCAGTTTAACAATAACATTGTGGTTTTGTGGATTGGTGAGTGGGTGAATGTGGAATTGAGTAAAATGTTGGATGAACTAAGAGATAATTGTGTGTGTGTGGATAAATGCATGTATGAGAGACTAATGCAATGACATATTTTATGGGTGAGTAACTGGGTATACACATGGATGAATATGTGAGGACTTGAATGAGTGCCTGGTTAATTGTATGGAACGATTCGATGCAGACGTTTGTGCACCTATGATGAATAAGTGCCTGAGTACATGGAGAAATGCCTGGATAAATGAAAGAGTGCCGGGATGCATGTGTGACTACATGGATGGATTCACTGGTAAGATGATCAATATAGACATGGATGGCCAAGGACAAGGTCCTATGTATGGTCCCATCCTGTTGGGAATATTCTCCTCTCATGACCCTGATGATCAGTTCTCTATTCATGCACTTATCTTATAATTTTCCTTCCATCAAGTCACTCACTCACTCATCCATTCATGCACTCAGTCAATTACTCATTTGTGCATACATAAATCAGTTTTTCATTTACTTATTTAAAAGATTGACTCCCGTTCACATTCACCTACGGTTTGGAAGTAGTCTTGAGTTTGCAGAAGTTCAAAGCGCTTATTGTTCTGTACCACATGTTTTTCATTTATTTTGAGCCACTTTATCTAAAAAATTAAATTGTAATCTGTATGTGTTATCTCTTGGCTGATAAACCAATTTGAGCTACATCATGAAACTAGCACAAATAGGGTAGGAAGGTGATTTGACTCAGAAAAAGGGTGCACAACTGATGCCATCAGGTACCCACTGATAACATAATTTAACAAGTTCTCCAAAACTTAAGAGCACCCACGTTGACAAATCTGAGTAATTAAACACAGATAATAGCAACATATTACACTTGAAAAGTCTGATATATTTACTAGAACTCAATGTATTAATCAAACAACGTATATGCCACACAGTTAAAATGTTTTACTTCACATTACATAGTCAAAGTATACATTATACTGTAGCACAAGAGATGGAAGTGATAGAGGATACTTTCAGACTAGAATTCATTTTTCTGGAATTCTCATCATTTAGCAGAACCACAGCTGACGTGTTTCATGGGCAATGTCCCACTTTATCACGGCAAAGTAAGACACCCTCTGGAGGCATTGAAGATTAATTCCAAAAGATCAGTCACAATAATCTCATTAAAATGAATTATCAATGCCAATGTTAAAGCAACAGATGCTTGTGCGGCACAACTGGCTTTGGTTTTGCTTATTGACGGTGCTTCTAAGAGAGTAAGCTACATCTTAGTTTTTGCTAGTTATTTTTTTCTAATTTTCACACACCCATTTACAGAAATACTACCCCTCAGATAAGTATCTACTCCTTTATTAAGGAATACATGAAATGGCGAAGTGTTCTGCGCACTCCAATAAGAGGACACAAGGCCTTAGTTGAAGCCCACAGCCCTCTCTGTAAAAATGTTCAGTATTCTGATGGACAATTGTGTTGCTTTGAAACTGCTACAGAATGAATGTCCAAAACAGACGTGCTCTACAATAACCTCTAACGGTGCAAACACGCATTTCTGTGCCAGGCTCCAGTATGTATTTTTTAAGTCCCTGGGGATGAATATAGTGGAATTAAATTGTGTAAGAGTCGCCATTTGGCAACACGCTTAGTCACACTAGAGAAACTCCGAAAGTAACGATGGATGAAACATTAACCCAGTGATCCAAATCCGGGGCCAAACATTCTCTGGTTACTCTCATGAAATGTGCACTCCCTCTTGACACATGAGATATTCGCCCGCAGTTTTCATAATGTATAGTCTGCCTCGAGTATTTGGAAGAGCCGCTCGGCGTTTGTGAACGCTAGCATGATGCACAACCCATACATCACATATGTTGGTCAAAGTAGAAGAGAGTGCAGGCCGCTGTTTCAAAGCAACTGGGGGCATATTCCAGAGCAGAGAGGGGCTAAATAAAGCAACAGATTGTTGTTGGCGAAGTCCACTGAAACCCCTCCTTCCCCCGGTGGATTCCTCTTCACTGGCCACAACCATTTCACATGTAGAAATGTTCTCCAGGAGTGTTAGTGAATTGGCGAGGTGGCAGCAGGCACGTAGACACACACGCATGCCCTCACACACAAGACATGCATCGAAGGTGGAAATTAGTAAAACATGACAAGAATCGTTCTACTTCTTAGGCAGTTGTGGAGATATTTTCCATTTAAAATAGTAAGAAAAATAACCTGCCAGCGTTGCTTTGTCGGATCTTTTCTCGCTTTCTTGCGGATAACATGCATTAATAACTCTAGTCAGGACACAGCTTTTCTCGTGGTGCCGCATTACAGCACTTTCAAATGCTGAGCAGCACTATCTCCATGCAAGGCATGTAGAGCCTTTAGTATCAGTAGCTGCAAGGTGAAAGTTATCATAATGCATCTGCCAGCAGCATTATCGTCAAGCAGAGGTCTGTTGAACTGAGGCACAGAAGGATAATGACCCGACTCCATAAATGACTGTGCTCATCTCTCATTGTTAAACTTCCAAGGCTTGTACAGGGACATATTCTGGCTTCCTTCAAGAAATAGGAAACTACAGGCTAGGTGAGGAAAACTGAGCAGGGCCACATTCAGGACAAAATGAACGACATTCAACACTCGGGTTTCCTATTCAAGGCAAACTGATAGGAGAACAGGGATGAAGCTCGAAAAGAGAGCGAAGATGAACCTCGAGACACCCACTGAGTTAATCTGAATGGACTTAATGGTACCCCAGTGGTCTGCGTTAAGATGCAGCCGTGGGTGTTTAAACTGCACGTGGATGAAACTCCTCAAACATTATCTCGCTTTGCTGGAAAGATTGGATCGTCTTGCATGAATCAAACCCATAAATCATCGGAGACTCATTTCTGGCTTTAAAAGTCGAGCTTGGCTCTTATTAGTTCAGCGCTCTCCAAGTGACATTTCAAATGTCAGATGCACATTCATCACCTCATGACTTTCAAGTAGTGTGTGTGACATCTTCAATACTATTGCGGGAATTCAAGCTTGAAATGTCAAGAATTTACTTTTACACCCCTTTATATTCGTTGTTAATACTCGGTTTTATTTTCCTGTGAGGCGAGGTTAGTGGATGAGAGAGACGTTCCTCGTATATTTGCTGGTAAGAGGAGATGATGGAGGCTAATTACAAAAGGTATCTTGGAGTATCTAAAGTGGTACCCAGTAGTAATCTGTTCCATACTCTTACTTGCTTTTTTGAATTTCCCCTAAATTATATAAATGGGAATCAACGAGAATATTTAGGTAACGTCCATATACAATTAGGACAAATAGAAACGGCAGTTCACTCTTTGCACTTTGACATTTTGGGGCAGACTTACACATCTGTTTAAGTGTATGTAAGAGGACACTCAAAGGTACTGCTGCCTGATGTCATAAATGCATTTGTGAATCAGCCCAACAAGCAGGAGAGAGAGACCTGGAAGAAGACCGGGGAACCGCAATAAGTAGCTATGGCTCCGGAGTGGCATGCACTGTAAAATATGTGCATTGTTTTATTCCAGGTGCTGGTGTGTCATATTTAATTAGCAATGGGCTGGATAAAGCATTCAGTTCTGAAGTAACATCTGGGAGATTGGTTCTTATATTAAGTGAAAGTTAGACTTTTGGTGCAAGGGTAATTGTTTCAGGCAAACAGAGAATTTAAACCAAACTAAGGGGCATATTATCGAGGAAGAGCGATAAACATCACTAAGCGCACTTAGCGCTTTTCTGTTTATCGCCGTCTATCGCAGAATTACATCGTCGTGTTAGCGGCGTATTATCAACGCCTTACGAACAGGCGATGTAATTCCAGTGATAGACGGCGAGAAACAGAACCACCGCCTGAAATCCAGCGATGATAATGGAGATGCTTGCTGATAGGGGAGTGTGGTCGTGACATGGCGATCCACCTCCCATTATCAGCATAGCTAAGTAAAAGAAAAAGCAGACGTTAAGTTCATGCGATAACCATGGTTAGCGCGGTTTTTTAGTGGTAAATTCTGTTTCCCACGTAAATGAAGCAGACCTTGTGGGGAACGCCCATTTTGCATGTCATTAGCGATAATAATCGCTGACATGCAAAATGGTGAAAAAACGGCGACTGCATCAAAGAAACACGCGTCAGCGTGTCCTTGAAAATAGTGAGATAATTATTTTGCCGCTTTGCGGCCGAAATCGGCCGCTAAAGCGGCGAAAATGGGCTTGATGATATGCCCCCAAGGCTTTAGGAAACCATGTAGTGCGCAGAAGAGGCAAAGAGTAATGTTGAATAGATGAATTTTATAGACAGAGTTGAGTCATCAAAAATAATAGGAAGAATGGGGTGGTATCTAATATGACATTATTAGATTGCAAAGTGATGTCAAATGTTCGGGTGGGTACAAATGTTTTCTTATTCCAGATTATTTTGTAGAAACACAGGCTCCTCTCATAAACTATTGATGATCGCCTGTTTTACTAGTCCATTTTGTCTTTCTGTTTCCCACAACGCTACTCTTCAAAAGCATTCTGAAGACACTGCCTGACAATGTGGACACATTTAAATGCAATAAATAAAGCAGCAAACTAAATTTCACTGACTAGCCAGTCACCAACCATCCAAAGCGAACGACAGAACAAGATCATTGATCAGTTAATTTAGCCATTTTCAATATGCTTTATAAATCATTATTATTGCCTGCACTGAATACACCAGATTGTTTCAGGTTTGGGCGATTCTTAATACCCCTTTTGTGTTGTCCTCCCATTTTTTGTTGACATTTTTGCTGGTTTTTAGACTCTGCACGCTGGGGTTACAGCTGTGCAGTGACCCCAAAAACATGTAAAAATTGGCTAATCCTAGAGTGACATGTTTAATTTGTAAGCCATAGCACATAATTTAGAAATTACACCCGAAACATGAAAAGTTAAAAGTCATCATAAAAAATATTATTATAAAGAAATAGTTTTTAAAATATAAATGCAAAAAAAATAAAGAAACACAGTACACTAAATAGAATGATAATAATACATTGAAACCAGAAACATAAAATCATTCAAAAATAAAGACATATCTATTCTTTCTAAATCTACTGGTAAAAAGACATACATTATCATAAATTAAACATTGCTACATTAAAATACATATTGCACCACACATAAAAAGCTAATAACTTTAAATTCTGCATTTACAATAAAATAATAAGACAATAATCCAGTTTACACACATATTTCAAATGAAAACATAAAATTAATTTCACCCAAAAAAGAGATAATTTGAAGGAATACAAACTAAATGGAAATTTACCAATACAATCTGCTGTAAAAGAAAGTAACTAATACAACTATACACCTAATTAAAAGAACAATATAAAATGATCACAAATTCACATAATGTTTCACATTAATAATTAAACATTAAACATCTACAAAAAAGGACACTTTGTAGGACTGCACTAAGTAAAGTCAGAAGGAAGATATGAAAATACTAAAATGCCAACTTCACAACTAAGTTTAAAAATTAACTAAACTGCAATGTATACTAACATATTTTGAAAACACAAATTTATAAATAAATCCCTAAACTCTCTCTTTTACTATCAATGCCATTCATCAGATAATCTATGAATACTTCACCCAAAAAAATGAAGTCATGCTCACCAGAACTCTAACTCAAAACTCCTAAGTACAATAAACAAAATACAACAACCCCTAAAAGCTAAACTTAATCTTAAAATCCCACCGACCGCAAAACTAACCAAACCTCAATTTTCAACATAACACTAAAACATAAAAATTCAGATCAACAGAGAAGTAAGACCCACCTGCACAAATCTCAATGCCATATAACACAAAAGGAAGAAAATCAAGGTCATCTTAAAGCAACAGCTCTTATGTAAGTATGAAATGTAAAACATTTTAATGGATGTTTTCATTGTATTATCAACTACAAAAGGAGATCTCAACAAAAGTATCAATAGTAAAATGATACTACTTTAAGATGAAATGGCAGAAAGAGCAACTTATATCACATCCCAGAAAGGCAGTTTATTGCTATTACACATGAGATACATGTTCAGCCAGGAAATCACAAGCAAGGAGAATGTGATCCGGAAATGTACTTAGGGCCTGATGATGAGTTTAGTGTTCCTCCCATGGAGCGCCACACCAGTGCTCTGTTAGAGAATTGCCAAACCCGTTCATACACCGCCTGCCAGATTTCGAATTTAATCCTGGTCTGACAGACAGTGCTGCTATGGTCCACAGTTGTGCCTTTCAAAGGCTCATGGGAGAGCCTTAAAAGGCACTGCCATTGGACTGCTGCAGCACTTTCCTGTACGGCATGGAATGCACCATGTCGTGCAGTCCATGCCATGCAGGAATTTGGGGGAGCAAACATACAGTTGGGCACAACATGTGTCCCCCTTCATGCATTCCCAGGCCCAGGCGCAACAGAGGGCTCTGTTAGGGCTCCCTGAGTTGCCTCACCACCATATTTTCCATGGCGGCCTCACCGCCATGGAAAGGATGGCAGTGAGGCAACTCCCGATATGCTGCTGCACTGCCAGCATATTGCTGCCTCTGATTGTTGCTCAAACGCCAAGCGTTCAAGGATCCCCAGCGGTTGCAGCGGTCCTGTGGAAGTGAAACCGCCCAAGTCGTAATACGATGGATGGACCGCCAGTCTGATGGTCCATGGATCATCACCGCTACACAGCGGTTCAATGGACCACCATAGTCGTTATCAGGCCATTGGTATTGTGCTAACTCTTGTTATGGATTGGCTACAATGAAAAACAATTTTGTTAACATCAGAAAACAAAACCACCCCCAAAATATAACGAAGATAGAAGTCAGGCATGTACTTCAGTAGTTAAAAAAAGCAAGCACCAGTTTCCAAGAACACTCTACAGAAACTTTAAAATACATACTCCCTAATGTTGCTGAGCACATTACAGGTCAGCTACCAGAAAGTCCTACTTTAAAATGGCTAATGTCATGCACTAAAACAAGGTACAAATCAAACTCATGCTACTCTTAGATTATACCAAGACATACAAATTGCAGAATACCTAATCACTACACATAAGAATGAACCATTCCTGCTATACGACAATCACAATGATAGCAGATGAATAATCATATTGTCAACTGAAAATAACCTACTAACCCTAAGCCATTCTGAACCACGGAGGATGGACAGAACCTTTAAAGTATGCCACCCACCATTCACACAGATATACATTATATATGGTGAATATCATAATAAGAACATAGCCCTAACTATAAAGCAGAAAGTTCTGCACATTTTGAACTGTTTAATTACATCAAAATAAAAACTAACTATTACTCTATACAGAAAAATAGAATAGACTTTCAGCAGGCAATGACACAAAACAATATTAAAACTATAACCACACTTAGCCCTACAAGACTGCTATTACCATTTCAAACAAAGCATTTGGAGATATCTACAAAAATGTGTACTAAATATCGCCCATGCAACAAACAAAAAATTTGCTTTCAAAGTTAAACAGTTGATGACCCCAGCACATGTATGTGTCACAAATATATCTAGACACTAAAAAAAACTGATAGAATCCCCAACTTACCAAAGAAATTAGAAAAATCTAAGGGATCTATTAGGATGGTGGGCAGATTGCCCCCGCTGTGCCGGCGGGGGCAATCCTCCCGCCATCCTTGCATGATTAACCCCCGCCATATTAGTATGGCTGGGGGGTCCGTAGTAGGTGGGAATATCGTCCACCTTTTCCGCCAGTCGACTCATCGACCGGGTGGAAAAATACCATAATATGCAGACACCGCCATCCATATTAACATGCAGGCGGTGACTCGCCTTTCCATGGCGGCGTTGCTGCCATAGAAAGGCTCGCGGTCTATGCTGTTGGGGTCCTTAGCGGGCCCCCAGGGCATTGGGGGGGTGTAGGGTGCACATGAGGTACCCCACTACATTGGCATGGACAAAGTGGAGGGCACCGTGCGGTGCCTGTCACCTAGTGCATGCCAATGCACAACGTGCATTCACAGCATTGTGGCGGACGATGCTGTGAGCACCGCCCACCACAATGTTGTGAATGGGGATGCCACCGCCATGGTGGCGGTGGCATCCTAATGGCCACAGCGGGACCGTCGCAACTCTGGCGGACGGTCCCATTCACCGTTACGGTGTCCGCCCGCCATCGTAATAGGCCCCTAAGTCTGCTAATGGACTATTTTGAAGATACTTGTGCTGGCAGACTGCATTATTCTGCCCACAAACACCAACGCAAATTCCAAATACCATAGTGGAACATCTATGACATCACCATGGGTCACCAAACCGGAACCAACAATGCTGTGGATTGATCACACAATACCTTCTAAACCACATTATGACAAAACCAACACTGTAACGATCAATAGAAGCTGTTAAAAAAGAACAAAACTACCAACAACTAACAATAGTACTGTCAATAAACCAAATCACGCTTAAAGTAACTAAACAGATCATACAAATTGACATAATGCTACAGTTCAAGGTTAGGTTCTTTGGAAATACAAGAGCACACACTTCCTTGAAATAGCAGCTAAATCACTATTAAAACCCACCTAGAAATATACGTGCAAATAAAATGAAAGAAAAGCAAAACCAACATATTATAACCAATTTAAAATAAATATTACAACATTTACTTTTTCTGAATCAGTCAATACTAATACATATTCAAACTCTACAGAACAAGACTGGTATTTACAAATAATGTATTATAATATTGAATTTAAAATAATTGCCACAAAAATAAAAAGGTTATATGTGAAACATTTACGATGCAGCACAAACATTAAAACTCTCCCATATTAAATAAAACATTTTAATCAAGCTGAAATCAAAATACATATGTAATAAAATGTAACATTTACTACCCTAAAAGAAATAAAGAATATCAACTTACAGTTGCGCAGCTGATGTTCTTGATCTACCTTCAATTTACAAAAAATCCACAAAAAAAGTGAAAAAGAAATCCAAAGAAACCAAAAATATAATGCAAAAATGCAATCTCCAATTTAAAACCCCTATATTAATCCATGGGAGACAATTCAGAGTAAAAAGCACTCCAGGAAATCTAAACATAAAAGGAAATTAAAAAATAATGTTGGTTCAAATATAACCAAATTAATCTAATTTTGTAAAACAAATGCATTACAACTAGTTCCGAATGTTGCGCTCCAAGACCCAGACCTATAAAAAACATAATATACTCACCTTCACATAACATAAATCCCAAATACAACAGAAATATAACACTATAACTTTACAAACATCATAGAAAATATCACATCTATGATAACAAAGTACTACAAACAATCTATAGCTAGGTCTGCCGGGCTTCAATGCACAATATCAAAACACAAACTACCACTATACGACCATACCAGAACAAACTTACACCACAATATAACAAAAGCATTTCTACCCACACACCCTAGCCCAAAAACCCTAAATAATAACTTAGAAAGGGTCTTACCCTATCTGTTGAACATCAATATGGAATTGCGACTGACAGGAACACTATCTGTCTCACAATGATGTTAGTATAGTACAAAATCTAGGTAGTGGTAAAAATGGATACTAAATGTAAATAGAAAAAGATGATATGCTTGTAAAAATTTGTAAAAATGCTGAACAATCTATTAGACAAACAAAAATTTATATGTATAGTCTAACTTAAATAATACTATACTACAGTACGAATTAGTATAAAGTATGTTAAATATATCAACACACAATGTATTAAAATACACCTATGAACAAATAAGTATGTACTTTTTCTGATTTTTTTTAAATGCATGACTTACAAACATGTTAAAAAAATACAAGTGAAACTATAAAAGGAAGTGTTAACTAAATTTGCCATCAGGGTAATTGTGAACATGATGTAAATGTAGAAATAACAAAATGGAAATGTGCACTAAGTGAAATAAATAGCACATATGAATAAAAACAGGTTTAAACATTGAAAGATATTGAAAAAAACACACACACTACACATAAGCATGAACTGTAAACTGCTTTGGTGAAGGAGTTGGACACTGTACACATAAAAAGTATTATTTCCACGCCAATCAAAACCATTTTGGGGAAGGTTTTTGACAGTAATTGAGTCGAATGTACTATTCCAACTCCAATCCAAAGCATTTTGGGGAAGATGTTAGGCAGTATAGGGGTTAGATCCACTATTCCCACTCCACACTAAGAGGGTCATTACGATAGGGACGGACTTGAGTCCACCCTCCATCGTGGTGGTGCTTGGGACTGCCCGCCTGTATGGCAGCGGTCCTGCATGTAGAATCAAGATGCCACCACCACTGTGGCAGTTGCATCTTGCATCTTTACCATTGCAGCAGGTGCTGCTGGCTGCAGCATCCGCCACAATGTGAAAAATGCATGTAGTGTGTTTCCCTGCACTACGTGGTAGGCACCATGCGGTGCTTGTCACTTAGTGCAGGGAAATGCACCACCACCTCCCCCCAGACACAAGGGAGGACCAGCACTGTAATTTGGAGGATGGTGCCTGCTAGGCACCGCCACCATTTTACAGAAGCTGACTGCTCCGCCAGGCGATCTGAACGATTAGCTGTGGCGGATCTGTGGCGGGCAGTCTTTGTGCCCGCTAAGGTCACAGTCCGATTTCCCTACCCTCCTAATTTGGCAGGGGGAAAATTGCTCTCCGATGGCGGAGGGCCGCCACCTCATGGCTGGCAGGCCTCCTGCCGTCTTAATCACCCGCTAAACCATTTTGAAGAAAAGTGTTGGAAACTTAAGGGTCACATTCACTGTTTGTACTGTAATCTAAACATTGTTGTGGACCATGTTGTACACAAAAGGGGAAACATTTACTAGTCCCAGTATAATCTTAGGGGTTACATTTACTAATCTCACTTCACTTTAAACCACATTGAGGGAGTATTGGGCACTAAAGGGGTCAGATTTGCTATACCATCTCCAATGTAAAGCATTTCGAGAAAGGTGTTGAACACTTAAGGGGTCAGATTTAGTACTCTCAATCCAATCTAATCCATTTTGAGTAAATTCTTGGAGACTAAAGGGGTGAGATTTACTATTCCAAAACACTATATGCATTATACGAAAAAACTCTTCAACTTTAAAAAAACACCATACATTTGAATTAATATCAATATTTAATAAATATTCAGAATTTAGATCAACACTATATAAATTGAACATAGTACAATATAAAAAAAATACGAAACACGATATACATAATAAAATAAAAAAGCAAAACCATACATTATAAAGTAAATATTTATAATAAAATTAAAAATAAAACACATTTTAATCGTTTGTAAAATAAATTGTTAATACTGATTTTAAATTGTGTGAAGCAACTTTAAAAATAATTCCGAAATTATCCCTTTTACAAGTAATATTAAAAAGTAAATTCGTTTTACAATTAAACTTCAAATTACGGTAACAATACATAAATATTAGGGTTTGCACTTGTTAGAAAATGGCCCTCTCTTAAGAGTCACCCCAAACTTTTTGCCTATCTTCTCTTCTTTTTCTGGCCTTCTTTTTGTTGGCGTTATGACTCTGGACACTTTACCACTGCTGACCAGTGCTAAAGCGGATGTACTTTGTCCTCTAAACATGGTATATTTGGTTTACACCTGTGTGGCATATTTAATTTACCTGTAAGTCCATTGTAAAGTTGTATACTGCATACCGCGGACCTGTAATTTAAATGCTACTAGTGGGTCCGCAGCACTGAAGTAGCCTTTCAAATCTCTCTCAGCGCTGCCACTACAGGGCCTATGCGTGCAGTTTACTGCCACCGGCATCTTGCATTTAAAACTAATTGCCAAGCTTGAAACACTTTTATTACATGTAAGTCACCCCTAAGGAGGGCACAGATCCCCAGATGGAGGGGAGGGGGAGGAAGGACTCCCCCCTGACTCATGTCCAGCCCAAGGGTACCCACCCTGGGTTGGAGGACCAGTTGTAGGATACCACCCCTGAACTGGTGGGAGGTGCAGTGGAAAAGGATGCAAAGCACCTGGGGCTACTGCCCCCACTCTGAGGAACCACAGAGGGCAGACACCCATGAACGGCCTGGGGCCTGGCTCTTGACACTGACAGCTGTCAGTGACCTCTGTTGGTTGCTCTCCTTGTGCACAGAGTTTTCCTTGAGTTGGGGACAGAAGTCAGAACAAGGGGGTCTAATGGATTGCATCACTTTGTTGGCCATGTTGTTACTATCTGCCTACTGTTATGCATCTGTTATCAAGTTAAAGTTAGATGCTACACAGATGGTGTACATAGGTAAGAAGAAGTGTTCCCTGTGGGTTAGATCAGTTGCCCCTGAGAGCATAGAGAGAGGGATCCAACTGAGTACCGAGAGGCGTGGAAGTAGCAAATACTCCTACAGTAGTGGGCCTTTGTCCATGTTCTATTACCCTAAGGTTGGAAAGCCATCAGGGTTTTGATTAGACTACCCTGGCATAAGGCTAGGAGGGTCGTGTTGGAAATTGTCCCTTTCTTAAGGATCACCCCAAACTTTTTTTACCTTCCTCCTACTCGTTTTCTGGGTTTCTTTTTGTTGGCTTTAGGACTCTGAACACATTACAACTGCTGACAAGTGATAAGGTGCATGTGCTCTCGCCTCTAAATGTGGTATAATTGGTTTACACTTCTTTGGCATATTTGATTTACTTGTAATTCCCTTGTAAACTCGTATACCAAATACCCAGGTCCTGTACATTAAATGCCACTAGCAGGTCTGTAGCACTTATTGTACCACCCACAGATGTAGCTTTCAAACCAGTCTCAGGCTCGCCACAGCAGGGCCTGTGTGTGCAGTTTATTTCCACCTTGACTTGGCTTTTAAAACTACTTGCCAAGCTTGAAACTCCCCTTTTATTACACATAAGTCACTCCTAAGGTAGGCCCTAGGTAGCCCCAAGGGCAGGATGCTGTGTAAAGAAAGGTAGGACATGTGTGGTTGTGTTTTGCATGTCCTGGTAGTGACAAACAGCCTAATTAATGTTTTACTACTGTGAGGCCTATTCCTCTTATAGATTAGCATCGGAAATTCCCCAACACTTTTAAGCTGTAATTTTTGATCAGATAAGAGTAGCTTTTTCATTCTTCATATGTTTGGAATGTTAATGACAAATCCTCCTTACTGGAGAAGTTGAATTTAACATTACTGTTTTAGAAATGCTACTTTTAGAAAGTTGACATTTCTCTGCAGCCTGTCTCCAGTACATGTCTGGTCTGGGTGACAGCTACACTTTGTGTATTCCTCCTAGACAGCCACAACATAGGCAGGATAACTATATCTGAATACCCATCTTCACACATCTGTATGGCATTGGCTGGGCAGGATGGAAGGAACGGGCTAACGCTTCACTTTAATAGGTAGTGTCTCTACACAAAGGACTGATTACCTCCCACAGATAGCCTGGCAGATAGGATGGGGTTAAAAGGGATATTTGTGCTCTTCAGAGAGCTGCTTTGATGTCATCCCCACAACAAAGGCACTTATGAGTATAAGTACTGGGTCTCTGACCCCATCAAATCAGACCCTACTGGACTTGTAACTGAAGCCCTGCCAGAAGAACTGCTGTGCTGATCGAAAGACTCAACTAGACTGCTGACCTTTGCTGCTTATTGGCCTGCTGCCTGCAGCTTCTGACTTTACTGAAGGAGTGATCTCCAAAGGCTTGTTTGAATGCATCCTGTTGCATGAGACTCAGGGATACCAAAGTCTCTACTCCTACTCCCGTGCCTGGCTCACTGGCAGTTCCAAGATACTTCCAACACAGATTTCAATGAATCTCCTGTCTGTATGTAGCAGAACCGGCGCATTGACCCGGTTATGGGAGTAAAACCACCCCATTGTATTGGAAGCGGCTCTTTGCCTGCAGAGACTGATGCATCCAACAGTATATCATCACTGCTGCAGCTTGGTGGGATCAACACATTCCCTCAACTGCAAGACAGAATCCGGCGCTGCGCTCGGCGCATCTCGGCTCTGGCACTCGTCTTTGGAACTGACAAATCGCTTTTACCACGTGGAGAAGATCAACATATCCTGCGCCTGTGGGCCTCAACATCGACAAATCACACTGTTTGCGGCCAGAAAATCTACTTTGTGCACCAGGCCCTGCATGTGTCCTATAACTAGCTGGAACTCCATCATGGTCAGCCCAATCTTTGACTTTGCCCTAGACCAGCGCAACCTAAAATTAACTTTTTAGCGTTACTTTCTTCTAAGTGCTTTATTGTTTATTTCTTTAAAATTCGATATCTCAGCTTCTATATATTGGATTTTTGTCGCTTTGGTCTTTTTTCATTCAGAATATAATAATCATTTTTCTAAACCTGTGCAAGTCTTTTTGTGATGTATTCATTGTGTTTCTATGTGTGTTGCACAAATACTTTACACATTGCCCCTTTAGATGAGCCAGGCTGCACTGTGCCAGGCTACCAGAGGATTAGCACAGGTTATCTTTCAGCATGTATCTAGCTTACCCTGACTAGAGTAGTTGTTACTTTGTGTGGGTCTGGATGTTCTCCAGTGTTTGTTGTGTTGGGCTATGCCATGCCTCCTCGCATGCCTGTCTGGCCATTGGGTGTGTCTGGGGGTAGTCATTGGTGCTTTCACTTCTATTTTCTTTCTCGTTGTTGTCATTTGCTGTGTCTTTCTATTATTTTGTCTTGTTATTTGTAGATGGGAGGATGGGTTATATTAATCTGTTTATTCATGTTTTTACCTGTTCCTTCCGCTTTTTCTACTCCCACCTATCTTTCTGCTCTCTCCTTGTTGTGCACTTCCTTGCATCGTTTATGCTGTTTCTTTATTCCTCCTATTCTTTACTCTTTTATGGTTCTATCTTTTGTGTTAACCATCTAATTTTTTTCTGTTATATAAGAAAGGGGATATGTAGTATCCTATTACACTGTCCATGTTATTGTCACTCCATGTTCACCACCTGCTCAGCCAGTGGAATGTTGCAGTGATGATGCACTTAAGAATGTTGGGTGTCTGTGAGGAGAAGTCACAGTGGAGATTGGGGTGAGCAGCATGCTGGCTGCTCCTGGTGGGGCTGATCTACAGAACATGTAACTAACTACAATAAAACCTCCAGAATTATAACAACCAGCCTGTACTTCGTTACTACATCCTGTTGATATTATTTAGTTTCCTATCTTTTCTTGATACTTCTTTTAACGTTCTACATTTATAATTCTTTTTTCCTTTTTACTGTGCCTGTCTTCTCATTTTTTTCCAACTCCTCTTTGATCTGTTTCCTGAATCCTTCTTATTCCTAAATTATCCTATTTATCACTTACTTTACTTTCTCTATATTTCAAGTTTCTGTACATAACTTGACTTCAAAACTATCGGCACTGTGCTTCCTTTTTCTTCTGCTTTGTTAGTAAGCTTTCCCTTTCCCCTTATAGACTGGTGGTACGGTAAGGCCCAGAGAACCGATTTTAGGTCAGGTACTCTGATGTAAAGATTGCACAAAGTTAAGCTATTCTACACATGTTTGTTGAGAAGACTTTCTTTTTATTGCTCATGTTGAAACAGTACTGTGGCCATGGTGGTGCATGTTTGCTAATGGTATTCAAGCAGGTAATAACTGTGCAGCATGGCTGGAACTTGGAAGTATGATGAGGAAAACGGCCCTATTTCACTTGGCAACTCAGACCATATTTCCTTCATTGAACAATTATTGAACCACTTCATTGCGCTTCAAAAACTCAGATTCATTATAGCTCTGCCCCTCCATAATTGCAAAAAGGTTTTACTTGGCTTGACAACCTGGCTTTTCAATGACTGGCAACCAACAAAATGCACAAAGTGATGTTTTGCCTTTTGATAGAAGATTAAGAATCTGTGACCGAACTGTAGTAATATTTTGTTTTATGGTTATATTTTTCTTTAAAAAAAACAGCTGAGGCATATCTATCACCTCAAATTAAAACTGTGTAATGCTTTTTCTAGCCGCTCAGACCACCACCACCAGTGCTGAGGATGGCGGCACAAGCAGAGGGGACGTGGCTGCAGCGGTCAGTGAGGGGGGGAAGCAGTGGCAGCAGGGGTGGACATTGCTTGCTCATTGACAAATAGTAATACACTCACTGCAAGAGCATTGACTGACTCATGAACAACACCCTGCTTTAGCAGAGACAGTGGGAGTTGAGTAGTTATTATGCCCTCTTCTATCTGCAACTAAGCAGAAAAAGGTTCATAAATTAACTTTAAGAATGATGGGTTGTTGGGAAAGAAGAAACAGGATGGAAGGAGAAAGGATGGGTAATGTGATGTATGTAGGATACGTATGTGAAAGGAATGGCGCTAGGTGGGTGATGATGATAATATGAATCAATTTGCATGGCTGGGTGAAGGATGCTTAAAAATAAGAAATGCTTCAAAGGGTTAAGGCAAGCAAGATGGTTGTATAGAATGGGTGATAGCACGGATGAATGGCGGGGTAAATGGATGTTGATGAAAGGTTTGTTCAGAACTGTGCATAGATTGATGGATTGATTGGAAAATTATGACTTTTTTTCAAGGGTGAAAGAGTGGATCCAAGAATGTAAAGCTTAAATTGTGCATGTCAAAGCCAAAAGTGAAAATTAAGATTACTAGAAGAACAATGCAATGCTGAATGGCTAATGCAATTTGATGAACCTCTGTGGATGGGATAGTCTGTGATGAACGTGTCAAAGCTATATTCCAGTCCTTCAACCTTTCACTGACTGAACTGCAGTACAATGCTAATTTCTCAAAAGGATGTAGGTTATAGCTGAGGTAGTTAAAGGTTAAATTGGCCTGAGGTGATAACAAAGTTAACATGCACATAGCAACACAAGGACTCTTGTTTGGTAATCCCTGTTGATAGCTTGTATGACCAGCTATTAAGACAAAATCTAAATAACTTGACCCAAGATTCAACAGGCTTCCCAAACCTCGGGAAAGTGAGACATAGGTCCAATGACTTTGGACAGTTAGTATTGGACTGATCTCCTATGAAAAATGTGCAAATGGAGAAGATCAGACCAGAGATGCAAAAATTCAAGTTGTCATTCATATCAGAGTCATTATTGTAGCTAACTAGACCATTCATTAGTAAATGGGCATAATTCCTGAAGCCCCAAACCATCTAAAGAATTTGCTATGAAAGCCTTAAAAAGAAAACAATCTAGCAGTTTTATCAAACTGGTGTGTTGCTGTGTTTATTCTGCCTTAATTCCTTTCAGACAGTCAGAGCTTTTGACATTTTCGTTAGTTATATGAGAGGGAGTAATGGTGGCTGTGACAATAAACATTTCAAATCTAATGGCCCTAGGCGCCCATCAATATACTGCTACTGTGCTATCCACTACACAATTTTAAACAAGTTTTATTGGTACAAAGTGACAGAGCATTGTTTATAACTTGTCTTTTTTTCTTTCTAGCTACTCCTGGGCAACATCGTCCATCTCACCATAATGCAGCAGCTCAGCTTCAGCAGCAAATGGTAGAGACGATATAGGCTGAGTACCAGTGGCTGGTGGCCCAGGAGCAGGAGGCAGCCGCCCAGAAAAATAAATATTCTAATTTCCTTATTTATGCATCTAATGTCTAATCAAGGTATTTTGGGGGGTGTTTTACTCTTTAAAGCTGCCTTTTAGCACAATGTATTTTTAAAATTTGCTGATAGTGTGTATAAACAATTAGGTATGTGCTATGCCCATGGGGTACTTTTGCCCTACTACTTTCCTAGTCTATGCAGTCTGAAAGTATATTGACCACTAATGGGCCTGTGGGGGTTTGCCAATGCCTTTGCTGCAACAAGTTAGTAGCACAACAAACTATAGTTCTCTTACCGAATAGAAGGCGAAGCATGGGCTGCAAGGTTTCCCAAGGTGCCATGGTGGTAGTAGTAGCAGACTAGCACACTAACAACAGTGCAGGAATCAGAAGTCAGGTTCTACTCCCATCTAGGTGAACTCCAACCATAGGACTTTAATCAGAAGGATTATTCATCACAGGCAACTATTTTGAAATAAAACAATTCTAAGTTTGTGTTAAAGATATTACTAGCTTTACAAAGACTAGCACACAACAAAGAATACCTGGTGCAGGATAACAACTAAATTAGTTGGAGCAATGGTTGGTGAGCTAGTATTTAGAGGAAACAAAAGTGACTCTTAGGGGCATATTCTCAAGCCCCTATCACCACGGGAACATTACTTTTTCTGATGTTCCTGTGGCGATAGGGTCAGCACCTTATTCTCAAGGCAGTATTAACCCACTACCGTGGCTTTAAGCCAAGTTAAATGGCTTAACGCTACCTTGAGAATAAGGCCCCTTTCACACTAAATTTAGTGTGAAAGGGACATGCAGTGGGTGTTGTGGTGTGTGCAGGAAGGGAACCTTCCTGTACATAAACAAACCTCCCTGCTTTCAGACACACTTGCACTCTGGTGCAAGGGTGCCTGGGTTGGCGCTAAGTCGTGAAAGTTAGCACCATCGCAGGGGAAATAGCGGCGATGAGAGGTGTTAAGCCAAGAAGGCTAACGCCTCTCACCGCCACTTCATTGAGAATATCCCCCTCAGTCTTGCATTGTGATTCGTTAGGAGGAGGACTTAAAGTCTGGAAGACATGGTTATTGTTGGTTAAGCATTTAACGCAACACACAAACCAAGAATGATGATACTGATAAATGATGTTCTTCTATAAGTAAAATATCAACCCCCGTTTATGCGTGGGTGGGTAACTGGGGCTAGTGTGGACAATTGTTTTAGTAATAGGAGTAAAACTGAAGACCCTGCACTGAGTTGGTGTTGCTTTCACCACATGCGTCCCACCAAGTGTGTGATCCACTGATGGTGTAAATTAAAGCCTCAAGCTGGTCAATGAAAGTGATTTGTCAGGCAGAAATCGCAAATTTCCATCCATGACAATAACTATGAACTTGTGCACCTACATTGGGTCAAATAGGTCAGTGGCCATGTCTTACCATGCTCGGTCTGGGAGTTAAAATATCTGTAGTGAAGATGGGCTCATGCTCTCACTGACTACTTGCTGGTATGTTCCTAGTAATTTTTCCACTAGCTGGAGAACCATGCTCACTTTTTCAGAGCTCACTTAGTAGCTACTGTCTCCAGTGTTCTTCAGGAGCCAGACAATGGTTTATTTTCTTAATGCTGCTGTGCCCATAGTTAGTTATCAACCGTTCATCTTCCATGTGGCAAATTGAACTCAGTTCATGTTTGTCTGCTTCAACCGGAGCATCTTCCAGATGTCACTACTTGTTATTTACTATTCTACTCTTGACTTGTTTTAGGATTGAGCCATGAGGCCTGATTTTTCAGCTAGTCTGGAGGGAAACAGACAGTGGCATCGCCTGATCAATGATGAAGTCAAAATACTCTTTACCTGCCGGGGTTCTGGTCCTCCTTGTTGGCAGAGAGGGTCAGCTGGATTGTCTTTTCGAGGTCTGTGTTTTACTCAGTGGCATCTTGGCTTTTGGGTTAGGGAGTATGCCTCTTCAATGCCTATAAGTCTCTGGCTGGCATAGGACACTAGGGGGCATCTTCACAGGGAACTATCGTCGAGTTAACGGCACTTTATCACAGCCAAAGTTGCAATAAATCCATCGCCCCATTCACAAGCTGGTGTTAACAGCCCACAGCACCAGTTTACCCGTGATATCAGCCGCAAAAAACATCACAACGGATGACCCCCGCAACTATCGCTAATGAGATGCAGAGTAGGCGTTCCCGTGCCCAAAGCCACGACAACACCGCTACACAACATTCACAACAACCAGACAGAACTGCGATTAGAACACGAAACAGGCGATAAGGCGAATTAGCAGCAGGAAAATAACACCTGCTCTGACCTGGTGCTAAGTCGGACCACAGCCTGCACCACAAAAGGGTGACCAGCCCACAGCCACATCGGAAGGGCAACAGATGCACCCGGGCAACTGAACATGCAGCCTGGAGGGCCGAAAGGGTAACAACATCCGCCGCAACCACCCCCAGGACCCCTCCTCCCCGGCCCCCCCGACCAAAGACATGCCACATCAGCTACACCCAATCACGTACAAAATAATCCACATGATGTCGCAGAATCACAACTGGTGACATGCATCGGTCATCACAAAAATGAGCATCACAAATTCATTTCCGAAGCAACAAATCAAACTTTATTAAAATGAACACAGAAATGAAATGAAGACACATTGCGGCTCCCCTCGGGCCAATCCGTAGGTCACAGCCTGCAAGACAAAAATCTTGATGAGAAAGTGTGTCCTGCACACATCAACGGACAGAGAGAGAGCGAAGGAGAGAGAGAGGAAGAGAGGAGAAGAAGAGAGGGGGTGAGAGAGAGAGAAAGAGAGTGGGTGAGAGATAGAGAGAAGAAGAGAGGGAGAGAGAGAGGAAGAGTGGGAGAGAGAGAGAACAGAGGGTGAGAGAGAGAGGAAGATGGGGAGAGAGAGAGAAGAAGAGAGGGGGAGGGGGAGAGAGAAGAAGAGGGGGAGAAAGAGAGAGGAAGAGCACCGCCCCTGCTCACCCAGCCCACACCGCTCACCTGCTGCCACCGGTGTGTTTCCAACCACTTGCCAGCATGTAGTGCAGTCCATTAGGTCACACATCTGAGACAGACCCATCATCTGAAACAAAGTCCAGATACATGTTTGGCACAGTACACAAAATCGCACAAGACAGCATCGCCTGCCTGCCCATGCACACCCATACAGAGGCACCCCAGCCCCTCCCGCTGCCCATGGGAGCATGCCTGCCCTTGCACACCTAGGTGGCACTGCTCACCTTCCGCCACTGGCGTGCAGATGGGAGGTCCCACCACGTGCCGCTGCAGGCCACAAGCCCGGGGCCTGACACTTGGGACACACCACACCATGCCGCCCTGCTCTGCAGGCCACCAGGTCTCACATTTGGTGCTGGGTCTTGATTACTCCATGGCAGAGGACATAAAAGGGCAAACGGCCTCATCGCAGGCTGCACACCCGCTCAGCCCAATAGGTGCCACCAACTCTGTGATCCCGGAAGCGACGCCACGTGGTGGAAGGCCCGCGCTGCCCGCTGGCTCTGGCGTACACTGCGGTCCAGCAGGGCATACAAAACCTGAGCTGTCTGGACCACGGGGACCAGGCCTCATCGCAGCCTGCACACCCGTTCAGCAGCTTAAGGTGCCACTGACTCAGTGCACCCAAAGTCACCGTCCCGTGGCGGGGTGCTTGTGCCAGCCGTAATGCTCTGGGTGCCTCTAACCCTGTGCAACCCCAGTCAGCGTAATGTGGTGGCAGGCCTGTGACGGCCGCAAGGCCTCGGGTGCCACTAACCCTGTGCAAGCACAGTCAGCGCCACATGGTGGCAGGCCCGTGATGGCCGCAAGGCCTCGGGTGCCACTAACCCTGTGCACAACAACTCATGGGCCCTTTATGATTGAGAACTGTGAAGCGTCCATCATCCAGTCACCACCGGCATAGAGGAATGTGACGTCGTTGGCCCCTTATGTTGCAGGAGTCACATGGCCTGTGACGCCTGTGAAGGATGGGTGTGGTGTGCATGCAAACCTGCCCTCAGGGTGTGGCTGTGACATGCTGACAACTAGACCAGTGACCTGCACACCACCAGCGAGTATGCCTGCGATGGGTAGCAATGAGGCCCCCCATCAGAGTGTAAGAGGAGTGGTCTGGCCTGCCGAACACTGAACCAGCACAGGGCTTGCAACAATGACTCATGGGATCTGGGCATGGTTCAGTCCATGTCCGGACATGGAAGTGACTGATGATTGTGTCTCTGTTGTACTATTCACAGGACCCGGTACACAACATGCTATGCAGCACCCTCTGAATGGCATCCCACAGGATGAGCATCATTGACGCATGGGACATCACTGTCCCTACATTCACACACACATTCATACATGGATGATGAACGACATAACACAGCAGTGCGTCACTGGATGTTTACTGCACATCCAGTGCAGTCCTGCAGCTAGACCGGTACAGGGCATCCTTGTCCCTGGATGTGTGCTCTGCCCCACCTGTGGGTGTTGCAGTACCGGCTGGGGCACTGTCTGCCACTGACACATCAGGGGCCAGAGGAGGGTTGTCAGCTGCACTGTGTGGCAGTGACACATCAGGTGCCGGAGTGGATACGCCTGCTGCACTGTGGGGCACTGACACACCCGGGCGGAGATGCGGATGGTGTGGTTCAGCAGCATTCATCAGTGCCACGCCTTGTGGCAGCAATGCTATGATGATGGTCTGTAGGGCATGGTAGATCCCAGCTACATTTCGCTGATGTACAGAGGTGGCTGCCATCCTTTCTGCCTCCATCCACACCATGTCCTCCATGAGCCTCCGCAGGTGTGCCAGCTCATGGCTACTATCACTGGAGCCCCTCTGAGCAGACAGGTGTTCTTGTCTCCATGTCAGGACTTCAGCGATGTCAGTGTCGGCTCATTGGAGGCCAAGGAGTGGGACTAGACACCCATGGATGGCGTCCAGTTTGGTAGCCATGAAGTCAAACCATACCCGCACCTGCTCAGCAGTCTCCCACTGGGCCTTCAGCACACGGCGTTGGAAGGCCATGTGTTGTTCCTGGGGGTCTTGGAAGAATGGCGGGCCATGGGTGCCTCCTGCTGGGTGGTTTGGGTGGTGTGTGGGGTCTCCTCGATGCAGCTGGTCAGCCCTGATCCTGGAGGTGAGTTGCGGATGATGTCAATGATGTCTAGGAGGGCTTGGGTGTGGATGCTGGGGTTGTCCTCCCCGTCAGCAGTGAAGAGTGGCTGGGACTGCTCTGCAGGGGCTGTTGACGCTGGCCCTGCAATGTGAAGGGGAGATGGTGTATTGCAATGTGTCCACATGTATGTAGCGTTTGAATCAAGGTTCTTAAGGTCCTGACGAAAGCCCCCCGACCCTTCGGGGCGAATTAAGGGCTGCAACATGTCGACCCATCACTCGGACTGACTGTGCAGCGTACTCATTATACGCCCTGTCTGCACACCCCCCTCTTTTATTCTTTTCCCTTGCTCCAGCCAAAAATAAAACACAGTCCAGGCAGCATGAGGAATTTACTTTTTTAATATTTTCTCACCTAACACAAGCACTTCACAATTGTTTTTATCTCTGATCACTACTGTAAATATCCAGTGGTTCCCTCCGGGTTGAGGAAGCATAAAACAAAACCCAATGATGATGCTGTCACGTTTTTAGAAAATTAAGCGGAGAATCAAGATATACCGCCCTACGAACCGCTTAAACGTGAATGAGGGTTTTTGAAGGAATAGATGAAAAAACGCATAACCCTGGAAAACAGGTACAAGTGATCCATTCTATTTTTGATTATTAAACACATGTATGTAGCCTCATGGTACATGTTGACATTCAGACAGCATGGCATTGTACATTGTGACTGTGGATCTGGGCGATGACCCAGAGTCATTGAGGGTGTGCACTGTGCTGTGCTTGATTGTGCATGTGTGCCATCGTGGCCATCTCCACCCATCCCCCAGTACCTGGTGGTCACTGAACCTGTTGCGGTTGTGTTGTGTCCTGTCGAGTAGTGTCCGGTCCCCCGACTCTGGCCACAGTATCCACACTGATGACTGTCGACACCAGCTCCCCCATGTCATCCAGCTTGAGCTGTGGCGCCGGGCCCCCACCTCCAGTCTGCATTGCTGCCTTCTGGTTGGCTGCGAGTTTCTCCTTGGTCTTCCGCTTGATGTCATTCCATCGCCTCTTGACCTCGTCCGTTTTCCTCTTGTGCTCTCTGACGGCATTCACCTTGCCCACGATGTCCCGCCATTTTCCAGTTTTGGTGCCCAATGACACTTTGGAGGTGATGAACAGTTGTTGATGGTGTTCCATCACCTCCGTGAATATGATCCTGTTTGCCTGCAGACTGAATTTCGTCTTCCTCTTCTTCTTGTCCTTGACCTTCCCTGACCCCGATGTCCCGGGCTGGTCGTCCGGGGTGCTTGTGGTGTTGCGCTCGTCCTCTGTGCCTGCTCCGGCTGCCTCCATGGTGTTTGGGTGTTGGTCAGTTTGTGTTTGGGTGTCTTTATCTACCTTTATGGAGATTTTTCCCGCCGGCCAGGTGTGTGTTTCAGGCCTGGCGCTGCTTATCGCTGATTTCCTCATCGCGCTTTAGCCCATCGCAGGTTTTTTGGTATCGTGGTTTGTGTTTTTATCTCCATCGAGGTGGTTGTGTCATGGACATTGTCCGCAGTTTCAGCAGATTATTGCATGGTACCGCCTTGTTGTGAATTCCACGTTGACACAGGGTTATTTTCCCGTGATGGGCTGTGATGTTGAGAGTTGCGTTATGCTACTCTTGCAGTAGTTATCACACATTCTTGTGAATATACCCCTGGGTGTTTTTGATCAGTTCCTCGATTATGTTGCACACTTATGGTTTCTAGCTTTAATGGCCTGGTATTCACCATGACTTCTATTTTAGGTGTAGTCAATGTAAAACATGTAGGCAGTGTTGCTGTCTTACTTTTTAATCATTTGGAATGCTACCTTACAGTTCTGCTTCCACTGAAAGGGATGTTCTTGCTTTGTGAGCTCTCCCACTGGTTTGCTAATGGTAGTGTAAATTCTCATGTATCTGGAACAATAAAATGGCCATTTATAAAGAGTAATCATACATTGCTGGCTTCTTTGGATGCTGTTGCTTCATTCAATGCTTTAATTTTGTCTGGGTCTGGGTGCTTACTCTTTGCTGAAGAACTGTTGAAAAAAAATTGAGCTGGATCCTGTGGAACTCATATTTTTCAGCATTTAAAATCAGGATGACCAGTAGCATTTCTTAACAAACTTACAGCCTGAATTAAAGTTTGGAGAATGGGTAATCCATCACAAATGTGATACATTTTCAGTCCGCCATACATTATATATAATATAATAATATATAATCGCAAGTGCATTATATGTTATATATAGATGGTATATCAATCATGTTTGTGTTGGTGTAACTTGTTTCTCAAACTCTAAAATAGGTCCTTAGTAAAGGGCAGTGTCATTATCTTCTGATTTTATAAACACAAGTATGCCATCAGTGTAATTTACGGTATTGATGACAGGCCTGACTGGTCTTTGGAATATCTCAGCAGCAGAGGATATTCTGAAAATCAGTCTTTTCTGGCAGACCTATTCAAGATGAGTCAACAGGGGTATGTACTGTGTTTAGTACTAGCTGATGGTGCCCTTTGTTCAAACGAGTTTAGAGAAAACTGTGGCCCGGTTCGTGCATGGGATAATGTCACTTATATGTGGCCCAAGGTGTTGTTCTCTCTTAATGGCTGTCTTTGGGAACTGTATGGTAGTCAAACATCCCTTTTCACATTTTGCTTCAAGATGACAACTAATGAGGAGAACCAAGGATCTGGAATTTGGGATACTTTGTTCCATCATTTTCGCAAGCCAGAGAATAATTTTAGGTATTGTCTCAATACTGGTCTGGGGGTAGGGGGAGTTTTTGTCCATCTTGTAGAAGATGGCAACCTTCCTATGTTGCTCCGAGTTTGAGAGACTAGGAAGACAGTATGCAGGTGCCCCACCTGCCATTACTTGTATAAGAGTTTCTACTGAGTGATCTATGTATGTCAATATTGTTTTGAATCTTCCTAGGCACTTGAGAGGTTTACCAGCCATCTATGTAGTAACATCCACCACCAGCTCTGGAGCACGCTAATGATCATGCCACACATGGAGCTCTGTAATACATGTCTTTATTATTTGGCACACATCATGGGGAGAGGTTGTGGCCTAACGCCAAGGGCGGTCAACCTCAAGTCTGGGGAACTGGGTTCGAGTCTCGGCAACGACGTTCAACATCCTGTGATTCTGAGCAAACACTTAATGTCCCCGTGCCTAACAAAAATGAAGTTTGTGCTATATAAAACTCTGAAAAACAAACAAACAAACCATTAACTGAATGCAATACATCATAGACTTAATTTACCATGCCCAGACACATCCAAATACCTCACAACTGATTGCAAAACTTTGGAAGCAGTCCGCCTAGGACCAGAAGGGGCCCAATGCACATGATTATACGACACTACACATGTGTACACATTTAAATATTCCATTGCTCCTATTTATAGTTTAGTGATGCAGCTCTGTCTATAACGAACAGCATCACATGGTCTTCCATCATGAAATTTAAGATACTTCCTGCTGTTAAGTTGGTCACCTGTCACTATGAATAGATAATTGTCACTTTCATATGAAAAGGATGATGATGTGCTGTTGCAATATTCCTGTGATGATGTGCAAAGTAATTTGGCTGTGAAGGAATTACTCCTGCCCCTTACTGCATGGCAGCCACAGGCTGTGTAGGTAAGAGCGGTGGGGCCAGGTGGGGGGGGGGGGGGGAATTCGACGTACGATGACAAGAGAAAATTAAATAAATAATTAATTTTCCCTCATCATCGTCCGTCGAAATCTCAAACACTGCCCCACCCGTCCACCGCCCAACTGCTCTTACATGCATGGGCCGCGACTGCTGCATGAGCATAATGGTGAGGTTTGTCTTCTTTTGATTTCCATGTTTCACTTTTCTTTAGTTCAATGAATATTCCACTGTAGTGACTGACTTGTCTGCACTTCTCTGAATGGAAGGGGATTTGCCTTCATTTGAGTATTCTCTGTTACGTCAATAAAATTTATTTTTCTTCTTTCACAGTTCTGATCTAGCATTCCCATTGTTTCTCCAACATTCTTTTGACTGTAATTGCCTTCTCTGACTTGCTTGGGTCTGTCTTCTTGCTTGAGACTTGAGCCAGAATGCGTTCTACCACTTCTCCACTTTTATGAATCAATCTTTTTTCCTTGTGCCTCTGGCTGGTCATGTAGTCAGGTTTTCTCTTCATTCTCCTCTGGAATGGTGATCCTCCATAATAGGAGATGTTGAAGAAACTCTGACTGACATCACTGAATGATTATTGGACAAATGGCTTCTCGATCAGAGAATTTGTAAAATTCTCGGCGTAGAACCGAACTGCAAAGTCATGTTGTGAATTCACTTATGCATTCTGCCTTTCCTTGGGACACTTCAATTAAATTGTTTAATTAATATTCTACAGTTTTCTTGAGTAGGAATTTAGCATTGAGCACAGCTTGTACACTTTGATAATTGTCTGACTGCCATTGGCTTAACTGTCTGTGGAGCAAGTCACATTTAATTTTCATTCTTTTTTCCTGAAGCTTCAATGCAATTCCCAAAATCATCCAGTCTGCTTGTCCTATAGGGGTCCATGCAGCTACCTGAGATTATTGTTCACTTCTCTGCGGGCCTCAGAAATGATGCAGAGCCTTTGGCTGGCTTGGCTTCAGTCAACATCGTTACATGCATCTTCTATGCGCTTTGTGCACTGTATCACGTGAATGTCTTCCTGTTTAACTGTAGATTTCTCTACCAATGTGTCTCTATTTTGTTTGAATGTTGTCACCATTCTGTCTATTTTATTTTTTATTTTCTTACACTGTCTCTAATATCACTGAAGATTGCCAGTACTGCAGGTGATTCGACATTGAGATTTTTTGTCCTGCCAGCACACTGAATGACCACTGGTATGCCTTAATCTGGAAGTGTTGCATTACGGTGTACTGTTGGGTGACTGCTAGGTCCGTTTGTCCTGACGAATTTCTATCAATGAAGCATATCAGCCATGTGTTACATCATGGTCTGGGCCTGTAACTCATTTTTTCAGTTCAAAATGTTTTATTGACTTTTAGGTTGAATCATAAGACCATACAACAAGGAGCATTGAAAGAAGGTACATAGCCTTGCACATCAGCATAATAAGTAATCTAACAATATAAATTGTAAGCTAATATAAAAGCAAGCCAATAAAGTACCAATACATTCTCAAATGGGACAATGTTAAAAAAAGAAAAAGGAAACTGAATGGGGAAAACATTGAAACAACATATCAATTATGATTTAGTAGAGCTACGAAATTGAACCAATCAATCTAAATGTGAAACAGTTTTATATGATCTCAATGAAAAACAAAATGTAAATCCATATCATTATCAATAGGATTTCAAAATAAATGATAATTAGGAGTATGATGGGTCATTTTAGCTCCTTTTTTGGTAAATATTATCCAGGACCACTATGTGTGTACAGATGACAAAGAAGCACTTTTCAATTGGTAGTAATAGAGTTTAAAGCTGCAGAAATAAAACAAATCTAAAAGTTTGCGTTTGATAACAGATATCTTTGTTTTAAGTAAAGATGATTTACAAATTAATATGTCAAAGAACAGTTTATCTGTGATATGAAATATTTTTGTAATGATATTTCAAATCTCATTCTAAAATGTAATAACAATATTACATTCATAAAGCATGTGATGTCATGACCATATATTCTGATTAGAATTACAATATTTATGAGAAACTGAAAGTTTTGCATTGAATAATCTTAATGGTGACCATAAAGAATTAAATAGTATAAAATATTTTGTTCGAGATAGAGAGACAGGCAACCATCCAAATGTTCTTCAATGTGTCTTGAGATATTAACAAATGTAGTTCAATGTTAATATTGTCCCTTTCTTATTTATTCAATTTTTTTAAAGCAAAGAAACTGCAATTGTGTGAATGAACATTTCTAAATCTGAAGCATTCGTTAGAGGAAAAATATTTGGAAATGAATCCAGAATTGAATTACACAGTGGCTCATATTTATAAATATCTGATGTTTGAAAAGTATATTTAAGCTGTAATTCATCAAAAGTCAAATAAGCATTATTATGATAAATATCTGTTAAAGAATAAATACCATCCCTAAAGTAAGTCTGCCAGAAATTAGGATGTCTAGCTAGCTTTAGTAGAGGATTATACCATTACGATAACTTCAAGGTACTTGAAATCTAAGATTGGAAAATCAAATCCAAATCATGTATTACCAATTTTGTTAACTTTACTATTGCAGATCATTTTACAAAAGCAGATGAGCTAGCCATATAGATTAAAGCAGGTAAAGGAATATGAGGAATAAAACTTTGTTCCACAAGAAGCCAGGAAGGTGAATTAGAAAGCTGTGGATACTGAAACAATGAGGAACTTTGTTTCAAAATAAACACATTATGATAATTAAGAACATCTGTTAAAAGAAAGCCCCCATTGATCTTAGTCATTTTTTATTTATCAAGAGGAGATTTATTATTCCAAATAAATTAAGAAATCAGTTAATCTATATTTTCATAAAAGTGAAGAGGAAATTGAATAGGTATCATACAAAGAAGATAAAACGTGGTTGGAGCAATAACCATTTTAAAAGAATCAACTTTTCTCCACCAAGATAAATATAAGGTGGACCGTTTATGGAATTTGCCTTTGATATGATTGACACAATAATCAAAAGTCAATGTAATTGACTGTTTAATGGTGTGAGAAAATAAAATACCAAGATAATTAAGGTTTTACTTTTGCAATATAATTTTTTTTTGATAGCTTATCAGGGACACGGCAATCATTCAAAGGAATGAATTCTGTTTTATTAGTATTTAGAGTATATACTGAAATCTGAGAGTACTTGTGAATTAGATTTAATGAGGTGGAATGGAAAATTCAGGATCACCTTAAATAATAGTACATCTTCAGCATAAATTTATATGTTAATAGGAACATTATTTATGAGGAGACCTTCAATTTACACAGAATTTCTGATGGCAATAAGTGAGGGTTCAATAGTAAGAAGGAAAAGCAAAGGTGATGGGGCAACCTTGTCTGGTACACCTAAAAAGGAAATAAATATTTGAAATGTGACCATTAATGAAAGGTTTGGCAGAAGGACCAGAGTAAAGAGCGGTGATCATATTAATGGATGAGCTGCCAAAGTTAAAATCAGATAAGATATGGAACAGATATTGCCATTGGACTTTATCAAATGCCTTTTCCACAACTAATGCTAGAACACCAGATGGCATCCGTAAAGAGGGACCAGTTTCAATGGCATGGATTAGTAATCTTACATTATTTACCAAATGTCTATTTTTCGTGAAACCAGATTGGTCAATATGAACAATAGTATCAATCACAGAGGCCAATCTGGTTGCCAAAATCTTTGCATAAGGTTTACAGTCCTGAATAATTAAAGAAATAGGTCGATAATTTGAGACAATGGTGAGATCCTTGTTAACTATGATTAAAGCCACCCCAAAGGTCCCAGATATTGAACCTGTACCACCAAAATTAAAAACAATTTGAGTAAATGAGGCGAGAGGCGGGGAGAAAATTCTTTATAAAATTCAGCAGGAATACCATCTGGACCAGGAGATTTAGGAAACTTAAGGGATTGAATGGCTGATTGTACTTCTTCTAATGTATTGGTAGCTAAAATTAATTTTTACCTGACTAAGTAAACTTAGGTAAACCATACTTGTCTAAAAGTTATCAAGGCTCATTATATAAAGCTGAATAATAATTAATACATTCCTGAACTATTTCTTGGTGAAATAAAGCAATTTGACTATTAGAATTATGACTGGCATTAATTTGATTTTTATCTCTCGTAATATGGAGATAATTTGCCAAATGTTATCCATTAGCATTTCAGCAAAATTTCGCTTTGCTATTAGAAATTTGTAGGCCAGCTCTATTGCTTAATGTAGAGCTTAATACAAAACAAAGTGTTAATAGTAGCAACTTATATTTGATGTCATTAGATGTGATGAAGAGACTTACATACATCGCTATCTGTTGCTCTAATTCTTTAACTCTGGAATCAAACAATTATTGCTATGAGCCATAATACAAATTGTTGCCCCTCTAATATACACCTTAACTGCATGCAATCTATTAACAAGTGAAGTAGAACCTTCAGGATTAAACGAAAAATAATCACTTAGTGCAGACAAAAGCTTTGGCTCATTTTTTTCATTAACCCCTTCGCCGAGGCAGGAATTCCGCCGCGGCGCTGGGGGGGTTTGGGGGCAGTTGCGGTCGTGCTGTGCTCGTGACAGAACCACTCCGTCACGAGTCACGGGTGAGCTGTGCTCATGACGGAGTGGTTCCGTCACGTCTCCGCCCACTGCGCTAATCGCCCGCACAGGCGGGGAATTAGCGCCGCGTGGGCGGAGCGGCTGCCAACGGCCGCAGCATGACGGAACCACTCCGTCATGAGCACAGCGCACCCGTGGCTCATGACGGAGTGGTTCCGTCATGAGCGGGGATATTATGAAGAGTAGGACCAAAAACTGAAGGGATTAATTGATGGGATTTTATGAAGATTAGAAAAAAAAGTTAATATTTTCTTTGCTGAATGATGTGCGTGCCATATATCCATTTGGGAAATACGCACACAAATAATAAAAAGACAAAATAGACAAGAATAAACACAACAAAAAAACATAAATAGTGGCCTAGAATCTCAAACACTCAAATGCAAGATTGATCTGTCTAAATAAAACCCTCATAGAAGATCTCAGAAAAACAAAAATGTATAATGTAGGAATCAAGTGTCAGACATATATATTTCCACTGAGAGTGGTAACTGCTGATCCAGGAAGAGACGAAGATCCTCTGAGCATTGAAAAGACTTGGGAAAACTATCTGCCCATATTGTCATAGTAGATAGATGAAAAAGGCCTTATTTGAAACCACAGCTTCCTATTCACAGTCTGTGGTCTGAGAAATCCTTGCGTATTTCAACAGTTTCTTTAGCGAAGTCTTGGTGGATACAAATTTTATGCCCATTGACCATCAAAGACGGGATCTCTCTTGCTGTTTGTTGGATCATCACCAGATGATGATGATGCAAAACCTTGAAGATCATTTGACGAGATTTGGTATGGCTTGGATTACAATGTGAAGGAATTCTATGTGCCTTATCAATTTTGAATTTTTCTGGAAAGGTGAGGAGCAAAAATCACAGTAGCAATTTTTCTAAATATTGTCTGTAGTCATTCCCTTCAGCATCCTCTGGCAAATTAAAAATACTGACAGTTGTACAGTCTGTTGCGATTTTCTAAATCAAGCACTAAACTACTCATCTGCAATATTTTTGCTGTAATACGCATCACATCATCGATTTTGGATTTGTAATCCTGAATTTTAATTGCATTGTCAGAAACCTTCATAGAAAGACTTGCCATATCTTTGTGTATATTTTTAAATTCTGATGCAATATTTCCCATATTGGAACAAACTGCTTGTAATTCCTCTAATAACATGGATAAAGAAGGGTCCTCAGACTCCACAATCTTTTATTTACTTTTCAGGTGGAGGAGAAATATTTTGTTTTGGACATGCTAATTGTTCCCTTCCATTTCGATAATTACGCTGCAATAATGATAAAAACAGCTTAAAATAATGATATAAGAGAAAATAAATGACAAGCTCTGCAAAAAGAGGCTGTGCAGCAGCTAAAAACAACCATGGGTGTGGTTTAGGACTCAGCTACACCCTTTCCTTTAAGTAACTCTGCCCATTTGAGAGAAAGCTTTGTCAGCAGTTCGCGTGCCTGACCAGTGAAAGGCTGAAGCAGAGAAACACCTGAAAGGCAGCCAAAAATGACCCATTGAAGAAACCAACACCAGGCACCAGCCTTACTTGACACTAAGGGGAAAAACCGAACAGGTAAACTTGCCAAATACTCACTGTTTATATCGTTGATAAAGCAGGCTTCTTAGAGATCTATCTGACGGCAGCCTTCTTGTTTTGCATGCTCGAACAATCCTCAGCATGTAACTTTTTTAAAAATGATTTGCCAAGGGCCTATAAAGCGTTACAACAAACAAATGATGGACGGAATGCTGACAATGCAGACATTCTCCCCCAGTCAAGAGATCTGGGTTAAATCCATCGTTCTTTTGCCCACTACACCACCCCAGTTTAGACAAGGCCATATGCAAATCAGTCTTGACCCTGTGCCTCATGGGAACAGTCCAGCCCGAACTGCCAAGCCATGTCTTCCCTGGACCGGAATCAAGCATCCTAGGACCGGTTTCTGGCTATCAGCCGTCATCAGCCAGGATAGCTTGACTCCAGTGGCGTAGTGAGCACGGGTCCCACGTCTGGGAATACCCATCCCACTTAGGGCGAAAAGCGTTACAACAAACAAATGATGGACGGAATGCTGACAATGCAGACATTCTCCCCCAGTCAAGAGATCTGGGTTAAATCCATCGTTCTTTTGCCCACTACACCACCCCAGTTTAGACAAGGCCATATGCAAATCAGTCTTGACCCTGTGCCTCATGGGAACAGTCCAGCCCGAACTGCCAAGCCATGTCTTCCCTGGACCGGAATCAAGCATCCTAGGACCGGTTTCTGGCTATCAGCCGTCATCAGCCAGGATAGCTTGACTCCAGTGGCGTAGTGAGCACGGGTCTCACGGGCCTATAAAGGAAAATGTTTTGGTACCCTTGTAGACACATTTACAAAATTGTGAGAGCGAGGTTCAAACCCTTTGTGTTTTAGGGACCTTATCACACAAAAGGGCAGACATGTAGTATAGAGAACACGTCTTTATATATCACTCTACACCTCTCTACCACAGGCAGCTCTAGACCGGGTAGGATCTTCTGTCAGAATACGAAAGTGCTGATGATGATGAATTGGGCCAGTTGGTAGCATCATCCAAAAGGCTCCTGGTGGTAGCTCCCATGAGGCACTTCCTATTTTTTTTACAATACTTTGTTGTGTTCCCTGGGATTAGCATCTGCACTTACTAGTACATCACAAACAGAGATCCCCAAAGGTATTGCCTGTAAGTATAGTGGGATAAGTGCCTATAGTTTGAAGGGTTTTTTAGGATCCTTATTGCAAGATGAATTATTATTATTTTTTTTATTATTATATAACGTGAACTCGACCCAAAGGTATTGGAGTATTTTATGTGAGCACCAGTAACATTACACAAAAACACATTTTTTGGAGTCAAGGGAAGAATAACTGATTGCTCAGAATCATGAAATATTGAGCTGACGCTGAGTCTTGAACCTGGTTCCCCGGATCCAAAATCAGCAACCCTAGCCATTACGCCACCTCCTTTTAGCATAGGGAGTCTTTGAATGGGGTTTTGTCACTTGATGTTCTGTCTGTTTGACTGTAAAATGCTCTAATGTGTTTCTGTTTTGTTTTGATGTTGTCACCATTATGTCTATTTATTATTTGTTTTCTTACCCTCAAAATGGACCCTCCAGTGTGCTACTATGGAATGACTGACTCTAAAATGGATGTCACACTGCTAGTTATTGGAACTTTTTTTTTCTTCGATCAATCAATCATTTATAGAGTGCAACAAATCACCCGTGAGGGTCTCAAGGCTCTGGTGCTGTTCGCTGCTGCACTGTGGTTGATTACGAAAACAGCTATGTCTTTTCCTCTTGTCTGAGTTAATGGAGTGATGGTGAGGTCCTGAGGTGCAGGGGGAGGTTTTTCCAAGGCTTTGCTGCCAGGTTCGAGAAGAAGCATCATCCGCTGTTGGATCAACCGATACATGGGGTGTTTGCAATGGAGATGGAGGCTGATCGGATGTGTCTGGATTGTTAATAGAAGGTTAGGCACTTGTTGATGGCAATACATGATCTTTTGTCCCTTTTAAGATGACCACCATCATTAGCTTAGTCCACTTTTTATTGTATTTTTGGTTATCTTAAAGGTCTTTGTCTTTCTTCGTATGGCTGCTGCTCTTGTGGGTCTTGCTAGGCTCCCAATGACCCCACTGGATTATGGCCACCACCTGGAAGGCTTTTTGTATGTGTTGTACCAGTGTGCTTGCTGGTGAGATGGTTTTAAATGTGTTGTCTGGTGCCTCTCATCTCATGGGGTGCACATCACTGCCACTCCCCTTTCTTCTCCTGGGAGACTTGTTTCTCTCAGTTTGACAGTGACTCCTTATGCCATGCTGTTCATTCAGTCTACTTCTGTTATGCTAGAACTAATGTAGCTCTTTATCAAATTGTCACCCTCTCTTTATCAGTGCCAAGTATCACTGTGATCTTATCCCAACAATACAATTGTCTATTTCTTATTTTTCTGCTCATACACCTAAACTCAATTTTTTTATGGATTTGTTGGGATCCCTGTCACCCACCCAGTTATGCTTTCATTGTCTCCAGTGCTGATGATATTCTTTGAACTAACAACAAGGTTGAAGCGTCCACTCCTACACAGCTGATGACCTTCGTGGAAATCTATCATCTTTGATTGTTCTCTCTTTTTTTTTTAAGTTCTGAGTTGGCTGTTTTTCTCTGACTAAACACTTTTTCTCACCTTGTCACTAGGTGCATGCAAACTTTGCATAATTCTGTGTAATTATTACAAAATTGTGCAAAAATGAGAGTCATTCCACAGTGAATACCAGCTGCTCCTGTTTCTTGTTCCTGTGCGCCATTTCTACTTCGAATGGTAACATGTAACATTAAATTTGAGAAATAATGCGAATTACACCGGAGTAAGTTAAATTTCGCATAGGCCTATTGGCCATATATGCACGGTATAAGGACAAACTTCATTTACTTAGCATTCATTTTTATTTGTTGCTATTATTTATCGAAATAATTAAAGTGTTTTTCATCATACTATGTTTGCAATGGCTTTGTGAAGACCATAGCTGGCTACATAGAGCATAAAATGCACTAATATTCTTTATTAGTTGCCAGGGACTAAGCAGATAGGTGCAAAATAAGCCCGCAATGAGCAACTGTTTTGTGGTACACCTTTTTCTTTTTTGAGCGTACAGCTGGTTGTGGATGCTCTTGGTCACCTGTAGTTGACCTTCCTCCTACAACAGCTCTAGTGTATGCTCCTGTAATTGATGTGATGCCTCTGACATTCTGTTGCCTAACCACACTGGATTGTGAGGGTTGTATGTATGCTTGTCTGTTGAGCTCACACATTATAACATACACACACCATCTGCAGCCCCCTCACGAAGCCTTAAGCATTTTTTACAAACAATGAGGAATTGTTTACTTAATTTTGGCCAAGTCTGTGGGGGACCAAGGGACATGAATGGTTACTCTGCCCTTGGGGAAGGGAACCATTATCTTTTTTATATCTGAGCTCACGCACCACTGAAGTATTTCACTGAGTCATTGTCCAGCAGTGTCCAGCAGTGTTTCAGCTCCTCGAGTTAGCCACTTTTGTCATGTTTTAGGGAGTGAGCACAAGCACTTAAGCACTAGTTAGCAGTGGTAAAGTGCACAGATCCCTAAGGCCAACAAAAAAGAGTTCAGCAAAACAGAGGTGGAGAAGTTTGGGGGAAGACCACCCTATGTCTGACAGGTCTAAATTGTGTCCTGCCCAGCTAAAAGGTGGGGGGACTACTCAGTATCCTTGGGAGTTCTCATCACTTAGGTGGAAGATCCTGGATAGACCACCAGCATTGGAGTGGTTTTGACACAGGGCGGTGTTCCACCGTAAAGTCCATTCCATGAGCCATCAGAGGGACCTGTGGTCTGTCTAATCTCAGAAGTGAGTCCGAAACAGGAATGGTCTCAGCATCTTCAGTGGCCATACCACAGTAAAATCTTGTCTCTCAACAACACTCTACCTCTGTACCCTGGGAAGTAACCTCCTAGTGATGATGGCTACAGGTTGGTCTAGGCCCTACTCATTTAACTGTGAAAGTACAGCCCCTATGTCATGCTCAGAAGCATCAGTTTGCACTATAAATTCCTGGGAGAAGTCCGAGGCCATGAGTGCAGTACACATGTCCTCTTTGATTGTGTAAAATGCTTTCTAGCAGGCCACTGTCCAGGTCACCTTCTTGGGCCGCTTCTAGGAAGTCAGGTCAGTCATGGGGGCAACAATGGTGCAATATCTCTTAATAAACCTGCCATAATATCCAGTGAGACCAAGAAAGGCGAATCGCAAATTGAAATTCGCTAATAGGGAATTAATTCGTATGGGCCTAGAGGCCACTCGCAATTTGTGATTACCAAAAAGGTAATCGCAAATTGCGCATGAAATGTCCTAGGGTGATGGGGGGCCAAAAGGCCACCCTGATTCACCCTCAAAACTGGCATGTGTGCACATGTGATGCACACACATGTGTGCACCACATGGCACTTAGAAAATTGAATTTTCTGGCATTTTTCTAAGGAATTTCAGATTACCACCAACTTGAAGTTGGTGGTAATTTGAGATTCCTTACTGCTAAGTCACAATGTCAGATTGATCTTGCATTGCATTTAAGGAATCACAAGTTGCGTTTCCGTAAATGCATTCGCAAAACAGGTAATCGCAAATTTTACGATTACCTATTTTGAGATTGGGTCTGGGCTTGATGCATCCCAAATGGCTAATTACTGGTTGCAAAGGGGCCGATTTGCAGTATTGACCCCTTTACAACCGGTAATTAGCTGCATGTGCCCCTGTATCTACTATTTATGCTTTTGGTCCTTGTATTCACTTTTATCTGCTTCTGTTTATTAATCATTGCAGCACATGTATTTTATATAAGAATAACATTGGTTCAATAAACTTATTGAAAACGTTCCAATGTATATTCTCTGTATACGAGCACCAGTGACTGAGCAAAGGGTTCTGGACTGTTTCCAATATTCCTGAGGGGTTAGGGTTATCATGTTCAGTGGTTGCCAGAAACCATATGCTCCCTGATAGGATTCGGGGGCTGATGGTGGCACTGTGAACTAGCTGGTCGATAGACCAACAAATCCTGGATCTACAACTGGGGAGGTAAAGGTCTGTGGGATGCAGACGTTTACCTCTCCAGTTGACACTGACTGCATGCTGTCACCATTGCTTCTAGTCTCTGCTTGCTTGACTTGTAGATCCAGCTTATTCAGACTCCTCTCATGAGCTACTCTCTTGTCCATGGCTGGTTTATTTTCCTCCAGGGCCCTCTTGGCTGCTGCCTCCTCCATCTTGGTTTTAGCAACATCCAGCCTGATCTCCCTCTTACCCTTCCTGCCTGCCAACTCCTCAGGGGACAGGCCTTGGGTGGACACACTGCTTCCTGGTGGGCAGGGGGCTGCACTGTAGTGAATCAGCAGTCCTCCGCATATTCAGAATGTTGAAACTCAGGGTCTGTGCCCAGGCCCTCCTCGTAATCCTCGATGTCCAGCTCCTCATCCTACTCCAGTTCTGGGGCTGTTGCCTGTAACTGGTAAACCTTAGAACCTTATGAAGGGAATTTGGTGCTCACTAGACTGTCACACAATATCTAACCTGATCGGATTAGAGCTTGTGTTGCTCCAAAATGGGGGAAGATTCACCCCAGCTCCAGAAACAATCACAAGATTGTAACACAATTCACACAGCCTGTAGCACACACACAAAAATAGTAAAATCAAAAACTTTAGAAAGATCTCCCAACTAGGATCCCAGAAGACACATAAACTGCATTATCTGTGGTGTAAGGGTAGGCCTATTTACAGAATCCGATTGGAGGGCTCAGAGCTTTGCTTTAAGATATTTGTCAGTAGGTGTCTGTCTGCAGGGCACCCCAGCTCTTGCTACCCCAGTTTTTAATTATCACTCTAACATTATAAACACATTAGCTTGCACATTACATGTAAATTTAACTCAACTGAATTGATAATTGACAACTGTTCCCAACTAGGGCATCATGGTGCTGAAATAAAGAGAACAACAAAGTTTTGACATTTTCCAGCTGGAAAATGATTAAACTACTCTAATGCTCAGAAGTATCTTATTCCAGACTTTGGAAGCCAAGTAGGAGAAGAAACACCCTCCCAAGCTAGCTTTTCCCATTCATGAGTAGAAGATAGAATGATTGGATACATATTATAGAGTCCAAGCAAGGCATAGAACAAAATGGGTCTAAAATTGCTAAGAATACAAAGGCTTACTGAGATCTTTCTAAGGAGAGAGAACAAGAAGCACTTGTTTCCAGAGAGAAGGTAACCATGGCTAAAGCTAAAAAAGGCTTACAGAAAGTAGTAATGACTAGAGGGATTCCTTGAGAAGCCAAATGTTGAATTTGGATGGACAGTGAGAGGACAACAAGTTTGTGTTGAAGAGACCTCTGTTCTTCTTTGTTTGTAGACAGTGTTTGTAGACAGTGTTTCAAAAGTAGAAATGATGATGAGAGAAACCAAGATTTACAAGAGAATCAGCTGTCATTGTGGGAGAAGAGGGAAAAATGAGAGACAGCTTAAGCACTCTACCATCAAATAAAGTAGAGATCTCATTACAGTTAGACAAAATGGCAAGAAACTAAACTGCCAGATGACGAGATTACAAGTTAAACAAAATCTTTCATAAGAAAAGTTGTTTGCAGCAGAGCTTGATCGTTTTCTTGACTCGTTGTAGGATTGTGGAAGCGGATCCAGCCACCATCGCAACGGCGGTCCGACCAACCGATTACGACCTGGGCAGTCGGACTGCCCTGGGACTGCCAGCTCCACCAGGGACCCACCATTGACTGGCATTGGAGCAGCAGTCAGAGGCCACAATGTGCTTGGCAGGACCGCCACAAACCTGCCAAGCATATTACAAGTTTCCTCTCTACCAGGGTTTTAATGGTGGCTCCACTGCCATGAAAACCCTGGTGGAGAGGAAACAAAGGGGGCCCTACAGGCCCTCCTTATGTCTCAAACATATGTGGATGCACTCAGGGGGTATAACATGTACCCTCCTGTTTGCATGTGCTGGAGCGGGTAGTACAACATTTTGTATACCCCCCCCATTCTGCATTTTTTATTAATCAGAATAATTAAAAAATAGTAATATTATTAATTTGTTTGAAGTGGAAGACTTACCAATTATATTAATAAAAGAATCACACGTGGGATTTGCATTTTGCATGGTTAAACTAATTGTATACTGACATATGTACGCATACTAATGGTAGAAAATTAGAATATTGCATGATATATGTTGCTTTTGTGATGTAATTGTAAGTTGCGCATCACTGAGTGAGTATAAACGCTTTGAATGTTGCTATTATGCTAGATAATTACTTACACATAGGGGAATTAGTGAGGGTTTGACATTTTATTAGCCATTTCTATGTTTTAATTCCGTTTTTGTGTTTGTTTTGCTTAAGTTGTCCATTTGGACCTTCCTTAAGATGGCTGACTGAGACGTATAACGTGACTGCTGCTGTCTCATGAGGTTCTGGGTGAAGTGTGCATGCGTCACCGCCAGCAACAATGGCCTCGTCCTGACCCCAGGAGAAAGATGTTCCTACCAAGGACACTCTGAGAGCTTCGCCAAGACTACAACAATGGACTGTCTTTAACCCCTTCGCTGCGGCGGGAATTCCGCCGCAGCGCTGGGGGGGGTGGGTTTGGGGGCAGCGCGGTGGCGCTGTGCTCATGACGGAGCCACTCCGTCATGAGCCACGGTTGAGCTGTGCTCATGACGGAGTGGTTCCGTCATGACTCCACCCACTGCGCTAATCGCCCGCACAGGCGGGGAATTAGCGCCGCGTGGGCAGAGCGGCCCCCAACGGCCGCGGCATGACGGAACCACTCCGTCATGAGCACACGGCGACCGTGGCTCATGACGGAGTGGTTCCGTCATGAGCAGGGGAGGGGTTAAAACCAGAACCAGCAAGTGCAATGACTTAATCTTGCGGACTATGTGAGAACTTTACCGAACGACCCCAAATCCACCAATAAGGACTGTCTAAAAACCCAATCTTGATACATTTTGACATTAGTTTCATTATAAAAGTAGGTAGAAGAGTGAATTAGATATCAGAGTCCTTCTTTTGACGAACTTGATTTCCTGACGTTATGCTGACGGAGAGGACGGTGACACTGCTGGACAGTTGTTATCCTGAATCTATGAGAGACTGAATTGCGGCCTGACTTTGATGAATTTAATGATTTTTCCACGACTTGACTGACTTAGAAGACGACAATTAGCCAGATTAGGTAAATATAATGTTCTGCGGTTTGAACGATGATTTTTCTAACAATTTGCAATTTTATTAGATAAACGATATTTGATTAATTGATAAATGTGTTGTGTCGATTAGTTGAAGAAACTAGAATAAGAGAAGAGTATAGATAAATGAATTGAATCACTAAATCATATATACAACTAACTGATTCATCACCCAATGAGGGGAATATCACAAGGTTGGAGTTAATAAGGTATTCAATGCATTTAGAGTTAAGGTAAAGATATTCCTTTCATGTCAGCGTTTGGAAACGTATTCCTCTAGGGAAGCAGATCAATGAAGTATGAGTGTTTGTGTGATGGGCCCCACCAATGAATGTATTTGAGTGAATTTGTTATTGAGGTATTTGGTCTGTGACGAAGGGGGGAATTTGTTTGATGTTCCACGTTGCAACACATGCACATAGCTTACTGCACGGCATAGACTTTCCAGTCCATGCTGTGCAAGTGCAGTCCCATTGCATTGCCTTTAAATGAGGCAACGCTATTGAATTACCACCCAGCCCGCCTGCCAGACTAATAGTTAGTCATAATCTGGCGGCGGGGCGACCTTTGTCAGATTGGTGGCGCAGCACTTTGCATCGTCACTCCACTGCTTAGCTGAAATGTTGTAATAGGCCCCCAAGTAGGAAACCTTGACCAAAGGGCAATGATTGCAACACCAGATCCTCTCTTATCACTTACATCTGTGTTTAGTATTTTCAGGTTCTGTTGAAAACCAAGGCACAGAAGGAGAAGAACATTTGGACAGAAATATTTTTAAAGGAATTAGAAAGTGGAGAGCAGATGTGAGCTAGGAGTTGTAGGCCACATATGTGGCTTCGTTAAGCAATGACATCAATAGGGGATATATAAATAAGAGTGAGGCTTAGGTTATCAAGCTTGATTTTAAAGCACAATAGGAGAGAGTAAATCGGTGGGGGTCAAAAGTGGTAAAAGGCTTGGGCAGTGGATAGAGAACAGCTCCCTAAAAAGGTTGCGTAGCACTAAAGGTAATGCTGAAAAGGAGAGATTCTGCAAGAGGGAAAGAAGCGGCCTTCAGTGTACAAATGGTCAAAGAATTTCTAAACATAACTGTGAAGCTGACGTCTTTTATTTTAGGGTGATATTAATGAAGATGTTATAGCCCAGAGGAATGGCAATGACGAGGTCAGGGTTACAGGCTTAGTGGGAGAGATGGCACCATGAGGAACTGCAGAAGAGCAAACATGACTATCAAGGGGGAGAGATCGTGCCAGGGGACTTATCTCCTGAGCAGCCAATAGTAAGAAGCTTTACTTGAGAGAATGTGTGCCGTATGAAAAGGTTTGAGCTGGGCGAGGATAGACGCAGACAGGCACACAAGGCTTGCCTTAGGGGTGCCTAGGTGTGCCAGCAGAGTGTGTGCTGAGCGTATCTGCACTTGCAGCATTTTCAGATCGGCCATCATAAGAAAAACAGTGCTTAATTTGAGCTGGTGGTTGCGGGTAGGGGCCAGGAGCTCTCATTTTTCCTGACCTGACATTCCCCAAGAGCTTGAGATACAAAAAAAAAAATGGCCAGGTAGTGGAAGCGAAAGACCAATGCAAGCGGGAAAAGCAGGAGCCCGCAAGACTGAGGTAATGGCGCGAGGGTCGTCTGGTAGTGGATTGAAGAGGTTGCAGGTCGTTTGGAATTCCTGCCCAGGCCTTTAATTGCATCAGCTGTGGACTTCTGAGCAGAGCTTCGGGCACTGGCGCTCATTCTTTTGCAAATTCAACACTGAACGCGAGGCCTGGAAAGAGGAAAGTTAAGATAGATAGGAACATATAAACTATAAATACAATAGAAGAGGGCTGATGAAATACAAAAATGGAGCCCAGATGCTTCTGTCACAAGGAGAAAAGCTACATATTATCCGTGGCTACTGGGACCAGGGTCGGACTGGCCTATAAGGGAAATCAGGCAGTACCTGCAAGGGCTGCTCTGACAGGTCAGTGTGTGGTCTGTTTTTTTGGGGGGGCTGTTTTGTAAGCCTGTTTTATGGTTAGCTGGGTCAGTTTTTTACTGCTAATTTCCCTGATATTAAAAAGCGGAGCCCGCAGCAAGCTCAAATCCATGCACTCTTACATAACTTGTAAAATATTTATACAGCATTCCTTTACAAGGTCAAAATGGTCCTAATTTGCGAACACGGGCAACTTTTTTAGGGATCTAAGGGGCATATTATCAAGGACGGCGTTAAAATTATCGCCGGTTTAGCGGCAGAAAAACTGCTGCTAATGTGTCGATAATGGGCTTGATAATATGCTCTGGAGAAATTTAATAGAAGCCCAGGTTCACACCAGAACATGGACTTTGTAACGTGGGCCTCTTGCACCTAGGCCATGCGGCATGAGGGACGAGACAAATAACCACACAGTGCTGCAGGTGTACTGGTCTGGGCCGGAAGGTCCCGAGCGACCTCCGCCCTTTTATTTATAGTCTCTCTGGCCACGTCTGGCCAGAGAGTGATACATAGTGTGTGTGTGCTTCCTGGGGTCGTCAGCTCTCGCAACAACTAGACCGCTACATCCCATTCCAAATCAGTTCTTTTCTTTTCCGGCCAGCCTGCGCACTCCATGCAAATTCAGTGAGCTGGCTGTTCGGCCGTGGATTGGGACGCAGGTTGTATCTGTGTCGCACGGTGCTCATTCCTCTGGTAGGACTACCGGTTACAGGTTCACCGGTTAGTCTTGGCACCGCAGCCTCTTCTTCATCTCTTGTGGATTGTGAACCTTGTTGTGTTTCGTCGGGGCAAGTTATACCTGAGTCATGCAGGGTCATGTCTGCGCTCGGCGCATCTCTTGATGCCTGATGTTCTTGTTCTTCCTCTGGAACTTCTTTGAACCAAGAAATGTTTCTGGTCACAACTTCTCCACTCCGCTCCACCATTACTGCTGTACCTCTGACTTCCTGCACCAGCCATGATCCAACTTCGTAGGGTGTTCGGAACTTCCCTCCATTCCTTCGATTTCTTATTAGGACCCTACACCCTGGCCTCAGAGTCCGGCTCTTTGCTCTCCTCCGGTGGCTTGCTTTCTCATTGGTCATGGCTCTTCGGTGTTGCGTCGCTGATGCGTCGTATGGCTCTGGCTCCCAGCTGTCAGACACTGGGAAGCTGTCTCGCCGAGGTCCGGCTAGCATTAACGACCATGGTGTTCTTTGGGTGGTGCAGCGTGGTGTGCTGCGATCCTCTCGCAGAAACTTTTGAAGTTCTACTTCCGGATCAATTTGTTCCGCTACAGCTATGCGCAGGATTTTGTTAATGGTCCGCATAAATAGCTCTGCCTCGCCGTTAGCTTGAGGCCATTGAGGGGTTATGCGGTGGTGTTTTATTCCAAGTCTGGATAGAAATTCCTTAAATTCACCACCTTGGAAGGGGGGTCCATTGTCCGTCTTGAACGATTGCAGTAGGCCAAACAGTGCAAATACTTTTAGGAGAGCTGGGGCTAAGTGATTAAACGCTGTGGATGGCAGTATTTCCACACAGGGGTATTCTGAATAGCTGTCCACTAGTACTGCGGTGACTCTCCCGTCCGGGAAACTCCCAAAGTCTAAACTCACCCTCACCCAGGGTGCCGGTGCAGGATCTTCTGTGATCACCGGGGCTGGCGCTTCAGCGTTTCCGGTCAGCTGGCATGCTCGGCAGTTTCTGACCGTTCTGTCCACGGCTTCTTCTAGCCCGGGGAACCATAGCTTCTCTCGCAATCGGGATTTCATTCTTCCGGTCCCCTGGTGACCTTTGTGTGCCAGGACAGTGATTCGGTCTTGCAGGCTCTGCGGGATAACAATCTGGGACCCTCGTAGCAGGACTCCATCTTCTGTCGTGCTCAGCTCATCCCGTACTCTCCACATCTTCCCCAGCCGTGTTCTTTCGGCCTCATTCCACCCTTGCACGGTGCTGAGAAAACCCTCCCATGACCCTCTTGTTATCGCGTCTACTGTTCTTTTGAGGACCATGTCCGATTCCATATGTGATGTTACTTCCTCTCTTGACACTGCCTGCGGGCAGGCCCATTGTGATATCATGCTTACGAACTCTTCGGTTCTCCGTTCTTGCTTCATATCTGATCCCTCCTGTTGTGCCGGGTGTCGAGATCGGAAATCGGCTGGGTTTTTGGCGCCAGGGCGGTAAACTAGTTCCATCTGGTAATGTTGAAGTTGTATGGCCCATCGTTCAATCCGCGGGGGGGATGTGGTGCAGTTCCTCGGAACAGTGGTAGGAGTGGTTGGTGGTCTGTCACCACTCGGAACGAGTGTCCACTTATGTATAAGTGGAAGTGGTTACAGGCCCATTTGATTGCGAGGGCCTCTCGCTCAATTTGCGAGGATCTGGCTTCAGTCGCTGTGAGCGCTTTGCTGGCAAATGCTAGGGGTGCCCAGATTCCTGGTTCTGTTTCTTGGGTCAGCACCGCCCCCAGTCCCACGGGACTAGCATCTACTATCAGTTCTGTCTGCCGGTTGACATCGAAATACGCCATCGTTGTACTGGTTAGCAAAGCTGACTTGATTTTTTGAAAAGCCTCTTCTTCTCTGTGGCCCCATTGCCACCCGGAGTCTTTCTTTGTTAGCTGGCGCAGGGGTTCAGCTATCGTTGCTAAATTTGGGATGAATCTCCCACAGTACGTTGCCATGCCCATGAAGCTCCTCACCTCCGACGAGGTGCTCGGTGCTGGCGCTAGTTGAATGGCCTCCGATTTCTTCGGGTCAACTTTCACTCCCTCAGGACCAAGCACATATCCAAAAAATTCGATGGAGCGCTGGAAGAATTGGCACTTCTCCTTATGCAGTGTCACCCCATGTTCGGCCAGCCGTTTGAGGGTTGCCTTTAGTCGGTGGTGATGTTCCTCTAGTGTCGCTGAGTGTATCAGGATGTCGTCACTCACATTCATGACTCCTTGCAACCCCGTTAGCACTTCTTTTACTGCATTCTGGAATATCTCCGTGGCGGAAGATATTCCAAAGTTCAAACGCCTGTACCTCCGCAGGCCCAGGTGTGTCGAGAACGTAGTTATATACCTGCTGTCTTTATCCAGTTTTAGTTGGTGGTATCCAGCATTCAAGTCTAGCTTGTAAAACCATTGTGCGCCGTTCAGATCAGCTAGGATATCATCGACTGTGGGCGTCAGGTGTCGCTCCCTCTTGATGGCTTGGTTCGGCATCCTCATGTCAATGCATATTCGGATTTTCCCCGGTTGGCGGGGTTTCTCTGTGATCACCATTGGGGACACCCACGGGGTCGGCCCGACACTTTTTTTATGACACCTGTTGCTCAAGCTTTACTAGTTCTTGTTCTACTAGTGGTCTCAAATGGAAAGGTACTCTCCTGTGTCGTAGTGCTATCGGCTTTACTGCAGTGTCAATGTGTAATTTGATAGGAGGTCTTTTTATGGTGCCTAGACCTTGAAACAGTTGTGGAAACTGTGCTAAGATGTCTTCTGTTTGTGTCGTCTTCACCGCGTTGGCGAATGTGACTAAAGAGAGGTCTTCGGCCGTGTGGCTCCCGAGCAAGATGTCGGCTTCCTTGTCTACCACGTGGAACGTCGTGGTGACCTCTTGATCCTCTGACTGCACAGTCACTGTCATTTTCCCTCTTAGTGGGAGCGGCACCTGGCTCCCATATGTGAGGATCTTCACCTTTGATGGTGTCAGCTGAGGTTGGGACTTGAGCTCCTGATAGTGCTGGAATCCCATAACATTTACAGATTCCCCTGTGTCTATCAGGGCAATGACTGGCGTCCCTCCAATTGTGACTTCACATGTTGGCTGCGGACGACGTTGACGCTTTAGGTCATTTACAAACAACACAAAATGACACTCTTCTTCGTCGTCAGAAGAGGAGTCTTCTAGGTATCGTTGATGCCCAGATTTAGAACTTTTCGGATTTGTTTGCGTCAGCTCTTCGAGGGACAAATGTTTCACTTGTCGGTATGGTGTTTTCCTTCCTGACGACCCCCTCGGTCTTGTTCCACCTCGGCATCTACTTGCGAAGTGATTGGGGATGCCGCATTTGGTACATGTTCTTCCCCTCACAGGGCAGCTATCCTGGGGGTGTTCTTCTTTACCACAGTACCCACACTGTGATTTCCGTGGTATCCTGGTGGGCCACCTTCACCGGGCTCCACACGGCATCGTTCGGAATGCATCCGTTCTCTCCATTTTGACTGTTACTGTTTGCTCTGTGGCAGTATGAAGTGCTGCCTCCATTGCTGACGCGCGAACATCGGACAGTTTGTGTGACCTGATGAGAATGAGTATGTCCTCTAGGGAGATGCGAGGTTGGCGGAGAATGAGAGTCCTCAATGTTTTGTTGCGGCACCCTTGGATCAGTTGAGCTTGTGCTTCCTTCACTGGGTCGTCCTCCGTGCATGTACTAGCCAGTTCTCGAAGACGGGCATGAAACGCATCCATGGATTCCCCTTCGCGCTGTCGTGCTTGTCGCAATTTGAACCTTTCATAATCCGGATTAAGTTGAGGATCAAAATGTGCATTCAATGCTCTGACTGCCGCGTCGGAGTCCTTTGCTGGTCCAGTGTTCGGCAAGTGTGCAAACAGTTTGTATATTTCATCCCCTGCAAAGTGTAACAATAGCGATCGTTTGACTTTGTCATCCGTTTCTCTGGTCGCTATAAAGTAGTTGTCGAGGCGGCCCAGCCATACTTTCCATCTTGGGGACGCTGTCGCTGGGTCAATCAGCTCGCTAAACGGTGGTAGCGCGCTTACTTGCGAATGAGTTGGTGTCGCTAGCGGTGCAGGGGCCATTGGTTGTCTGCTCGTGCTAGCTGTCGCCTGGTCCACCATGTTTGCCGCTTGTTACCGTATCGCGCTGCGACCAGCACCTCAGCCTGTACCCTTGACAGTGCGATTTGGCGTGCGCCGTTTTCCCCTCAGCGATGACTCGGACGTGCAACGCATGAATTACGACTTGCGCCTGTTGTTGTGGCCAATGCTCGTTTAGCCCGCTGTTGGGGCTGATACCCCGAGATACTGTCTCTTTGATGCACCGTGACGAGCAATACTACAAATAGGCCCCGGTCTCACTTCTGGAGTCGTGCTAGATGCTGAAAAGGGGCATGCTCCCATGCAGTTGCCAGTGCTTGTTTGTAGCTCCGAACAGTCTCGGGAATGAATTCTAAGCATGCGTATCAAACAATGCAGCTGCCGGTGACTGCAGGAGGCGGGACTGACATCGCCCGATCCTGGAAATGGTGCGCATGACTATGCAGCCGCCCACGTGTCTGCCCTCTCTCTTACCAGCGTGTTGCCGTTGGTCCGGTCAGTTCGCTCGGTGTGCGCTGCTCTCCGATGCTGGAGCACGCATCTCCACTCCGCACGCACAGACGTACTCGAGACCGGCTCCGGGCGCCGTACGTGTCCGGGACCACAGGGTTGGAGTCAGCAGATGGGCGGCCCAGGCACCACCAGCGCGCACATGCTGCGGAGCGCTCGCACAGCTCCAGGGTGAGACTCCGGCTTGCACGATTGATCAAATGGCGGTTAGGGCCCATCCTCGTTGCCAGTGCTACGTGGGCCTCTCGCACCTAGGCCATGCGGCATGAGGGGCGAGACAAATAACCACACAGTGCTGCAGGTGTACTGGTCTGGGTCAGAAGGTCCCGAGCGACCTCCGCCCTTTTATTTATAGTCTCTCTGGCCACGCCTGGCCAGAGAGTGATACATAGTGTGTGTGTGCTTCCTCCTTCTATTGGAATTTTTAACGCCGTTCTTGATAATATGCCCATAATTCACTAATGGGGGGTGTTGGACCTGTCAGCCCTAGGGTGGTCTCCCCGTCTATTTTTGTATCGTGCCTCATTTTTTCCACCCTCATTTTTATGTTGGACTAGGTCTCCGGGCGCCTTTTCATTGCCAGGCAGTGTTAAGGTGCAGGTGCTCCCTTCTCCCAAGATGGCTGCCACAGACCCCTGCTACTGCAGGGTGGTCGTTTTTCATAGTAGCACCCTAGCTGCCAGGAGCTGGCTGGGACCCACAACAATGTTGCGATACCAGCCCGCCTTTTCGTCCCATAGTTAGAGTGGGGAAGCTCCTGGAAGAAGCTGGAACCTTCTAGAAGGGAGGTGGGGTTGTACTTTTGCCGCCTTGGCTAGAGGTCACCTGACCTAGGGCTACTTAAGAGTGGGAGGGAAGCTTTTGTGGGGAGTTGGCCATTGGGGTGAAGCAGAGCTGGAAGAATCCATTAGGAGTGTAGGCGGTAGGGCCTAGCCAGAGACTTATGCCTCTGAGAGTGACAGGATTTAGGTACTGCGTCTTAAGTGAGTGAGGTGCCCTGTGAATCCCACTGATCTTGCCCAGTAGTAGGAGGACCCAGAGACTCTCTGCCAGCCTGACTAGGAAGGACCTAGTCGCCCTCTCCATCCCTACCCCTTTAACAGAACCCCTTAAGGGCGCCAGATACATCTGCGCCAAAAGACTTCATCTGTCAACTGAGAACTGAAACCTAACTTTAAGAACTGAGACTGCATGACAAGAGCGAGCTGTAAGCCTTGAATGCCAGAGCTGAGACTGCGTGTCCAAGCTACCCTAGTGAACAAAATACTAAGCCGATTGCCAAACCACCGGGGATCGACCAGGTACTAGCGCTGTGACCCCCGCGCTCCCTGCCCTGGTCTGTGACCCCCGGCAGCGTGCTCCACTGAGCACTATATCCCCATCCTTAATTTGAGACCCCCCCCTGCGACGACGAAGCCAGCGCGCTCACCGCCGCGGCCTGGAGGCCTGGAGGAGTGCCCTGCTGTGTCGCGAGGCCCAGGCGAAGTCCGGGGCCCCGTCGCTGCCGTCGCAGCCATGTGAGGAGAAGCGCAAGGTCGGGGCCGAGTTCCCCCAACGTCGTGAGGACGGACACCTGCTGACGCCGAGACGGAGGTAAGCCCGGAGGCCGAGATTCCCCCCTGGTGCGCCCCCTGCTGGTCTGGAAACCACACCGCACTTGGCCCGGGTTGTCCCCTCCGTGGGAATCCCCTCCCCTGCCTGCGCGACGGAGAGACCCCGCCGAGGGATCCTGTCCATGTCCCCCCTCCTGTGTTACTGAGCGCGGTGCTCTGTGAACTGCACCGGAGCATAGGGACTCGCTCCTCAAGTCCAGTAATCTTCCCCGCTGGAAGCCGTTCAAAGTACTGACTGACATTACTCTCGTGTGGTGCTTCACGCCACCGACTCTGCTTCCTCAGCCGGAGAGACCGGGACGGCGAGTAACCCCATGTGTTATATGCTCTGCTCGAAAGTAATTACATGCCAAGGAATGCGAGTAGCGCACTGTGTTACATGTTCTGCTCGAAAGTAATTACCTGCCAAGGAATGCGAGTAGCGCACTGTGTTACATGTTCTGCTCGAAAGTAATTACATGCCAAGGAATGCGAGTAGCGCACTGTGTTACATGTTCTGCTCGAAAGTAATTACATGCCAAGGAATGAGAGTAGCGCATGGTGTTATATGCTCTGCTCGAAAGTAGTCAGATGCCCAGGAATGCGAGTAGCGCACTGTGTTATATGCTCTGCTCAAAGGTAATGACATGCGACTGATTACGAGTCACGCGATGTATTAAATGTTCTACGCAAACGTATCCACATGCAACTGATTGCGCGTAGCGCTATGTTTATATGCCTTGCTTCACAGTACTAGGGGCCCTTGATCACGAGGAGCGCTCAGTTCTACAGGCGCCATGTTAGTGAACCCAATGTGTCCCCTTTCAAGTATTACGCTTAGTTAGACGGCCGGTTCAGGGAAAGACTTTACGTAAGCGCGCACGGCGCTAGAACAAGGTTAGGCACTGCATAGATATCACCCAGAGTGTTGAATGTAATGTCACAATGGTATTATGATTCATGTATTACCTTGTTATTTCCTGAACTGCATCTGACCAGCTATACTTGGATAAACTTGAAGTATTTGCATAATTTAAACGGTGTGGCGTCCCTTATTGTGTGTGACTCTAGTCCATGAGAAGCGTGTGGTGTATGGTTGCTTAACACATAGCCCTCTGGTTGCCCGACCGGCTCGCGCCACGCTACCGCCTATAGGGCCTGGTGACCCCAGGTTCCTACATTGTTGGCGAGCGGTGGGATCCTTGGGACTTGTGACCATACAGCACCCTTCCGTGAGGCGAAGGGCGCCACAATTAAATGCCTATCCTACATTTTTTTTTGTTCCACAGCTCAGAAACCATTGTTGCTGGATCATTAGTTCCACTGTCCAGGTAGAGAGTGCAAGAAGCCTGGTTAGCTATTGACTGTTGCCTACACCCTAGGAATTTTCTCCTTAGTGTCTAGGTCCCCATCTGCCGGAATGGAATCCCGGTTAGCTGACCTCGAGGGGTACACAGCGAAGCAACAAAGGGAGTTCGCGCAGGAGTTGGGGGTGCCTGGGATGCGGAGGGCCAAAGGGCCGGAACTCCGTACCGCCATTAGGGCATGGGTAGAAGCCCACCCAGACGGGAGAGGGGATGAGGGACAGGAAGCGCCAGAGGCACCTCAGGGGGAGAGCGCCCAGGAAGTCCTAGACATCTTGAATGTAGACATGTCTGAGAATGTGCCCCCAGGAAGACGTTCTGCGGCCAGTAGTAGGACAGGGTCCAGGAGGAGCGCGTCTCCACAAGAGTACGAGGACAGGAGGGAAGAGAGGCAATTAAAATGGGAGCTGGCCAAATTAGAGCAGGAAAAAGAAAGGGAAAGGGCCAGATTGGAACAAGAAAGAGAGGATAAGAAATGGGCAATGGAGGAGAAGAAGCTGGCGCACGAGCTTCAGTTAAAAGAGCAGGAGTTACGCGCCCTCCAATTGAACGCGTCTAACAAAGACAATGGTGGCAGCATACCCAGGGAACCTCAAGAACCAAAATTCTACCTACCCAAAGAAGTCATAGCCAATTATACATTAGGGGATGACATCATAAAGTGGTTGGAGGCATACGAGGTAGCCTTAACGGCCCATGGGGTACCCGAGAGTAACTGGGGAGGTGGTCTCTACCGGTATATACCTCCCACTGTTAGGGACACCCTGTTATATTTGGCCAAGGCGGATCAGGTTAAGTACGCCCCCATGAAAGAGGCCTTGTTAAAGAAGTTTGGCCTGAACCCCGAGAAGTATAGGCAGAAGTTTTGTGGCAGCCATAAGCTGTCCACCCAGACATGGGTAGATTTTTTTGATTATGCGAGGAAGGCACTAGATGGTTGGGTGCGTGGCAGCGAGGTACAGGACTACCAAGGGTTGTACGATCTTTTTTTAAGGGAGCACCTCTTGGATAAGAGCTTTCCGGAGCTGCGCCAACATCTGGTGGACCGCAAGCTGAAGGATCCTCGAGAGCTTGCGGAGGAGGCAGATATTTGGGTGAGCACCCGGGTGTCTCACAAGGGCCCCGGGGGAGATGGCTCGAAAGGCGGACAGGGTTTCCCCCAGAAGAAAGAGGGAGGAGATAAAAAGGTGGAGTTCTCGAAAGGTCCCCAAAATAAGTTTGGGAAGGGAGTAGGAACCCCACCCCCGTCCAATTCCACAAGACCCACTTACCCTGACAGGAGTCAGCAGCCAAGGATTGTGCGGTGCTACGAGTGTGGGGAGATTGGACACTACAGAGGAGATCCCAAGTGTCGCAAGCGACCACCAGCCCCATCGGGCGTGAAGAGTCCCGGGGTGAGTAGTATAGCGCTTGGGGTGGAGCTGCCCTTAGATAGGGAAGGGGAGTGGACAGGCCTGACACTGGTTTCACTCGGGGATAGAGAGGTGGTCCCCGTAGTGTCCCTGCCCCCGAACACTGCTAAATATCAGCAGAGGGTGAGAATTAATGGGGAGGAGGTGGAAGCTCTGAGGGACACAGGGGCCAGCATGACCACTGTCGTGCGGCGGCTGGTGTCCCCAGACCAAGTAGTCCCCGAGGAGTTCCATCCGGCCGTATTGGCTGACGGCAGTTTGAGTCACTATCCAGTGGCTCGTGTTCCATTCGAGTGGGGAGGAGTCAAAGGCCTACTGCGAGTTGCTGTGAGCCCTGCCTTGCCTGTGGGGTGTTTGCTAGGGAACGACCTGGAGCACACCAAATGGAAGGACGTCGAGTTTCTCGCTCACACTGAGATGCAGGGATTACCAGGGTGGACTTGCGTGAGCACGCAGTCCATGGCTGCCCAGCATGGAACTCACCCAGAGTTGGAGCCTGGAATCATGGCCCAACCCAAACCCAAACGTGGGAAGAAGAAGGTGGTAGAGGACATGCCCCGTGAGTCGGATGGGGAGGCCGCAGAGGTGCCCCCGGAGTCCGCGGAGGTAGATGTCGTTCCTGTGGAGGACTTGCCGACCCTTGCTGACTGGCAAGTGGAAGGCGGGCCTACCCGGGAGGAATTTTGTCAAGCACAAAGGACGTGCCCCACTCTTGAGGGTATGCGGCGGCAGGCCGAAGCTCAAGTGGCTAGTCAGGAACTGGGAGGTTATCATGTGTATTGGGAGGATGGTCTCCTATACAGTGAGCCCAGGGTGCCGGTACATGGATCTTCGAGGGCCATAGTGGTCCCCCAGTGTTACCGGGCCTTCCTGCTGGAGTTAGCGCACGAGATCCCCTTAGCTGGACACCTGGGCCAGGACAAAACCTTTGCACGGTTAGTCCCCCATTTTTATTGGCCCAGGATGAGGATTGCCTCAGACGCCTTTTGCAAGACCTGCAAGTCTTGTCAGGCGAGTGGCAAGACTGGGACAAAGTTGAAAGTCCCGTTGGAACCGCTCCCCGTGGTCGGGACCCCTTTTGAGAGGGTCGGTATCGATATTGTTGGGCCATTGGACCCTCCGACCGCAGCGGGACACCGGTTCATCTTGGTTTTGGTGGACCACGCCACAAGGTACCCAGAGGCTATTCCTCTGAGGACCATCACTGCACCGGTGGTGGCGCGGGCACTGTTGGGAATTTTTACCCGAGTGGGATTCCCGAAGGTCGTGGTGTCGGACAGGGGCACCAATTTCATGTCGGCCTACATGCAGGCCATGTGGAAGAAGTGTGGAGTGACCTACCGGTTCTCCACCCCTTACCACCCCCAGACTAACGGACTTGTAGAGCGCTTCAATAAGACATTGAAGGGGATGATCCGAAGCCTTCCCGAAGGCTTGAGGCGTAAATGGGACGTCCTCCTCCCCTGCTTGTTATTCTCCTATCGGGAGGTACCGCAGAAGGGAGTCGGGTTCAGCCCGTTTGAATTGCTCTATGGCCATCCCGTTAGGGGTCCCCTCAGTTTAGTGAAAGAGGGGTGGGACAAGACTTCACAGAAGCTTCCCCGTGACATTGTCAGCTACATGCTGGCGTTCCGCAGCCAGATGGCCAAGCTGTGGAAGGCGGCCACAGAGAACCTGGAGGCTAGCCAGACCGTGATGAAGGAGTGGTATGACCGCAACGCTCGGACGGTCGAGTTGGACGTTGGACAGAAGGTGTGGGTTATGGAACCTGGGGAGCTGTGTGCCCTCCAGGACCGGTGGACTGGCCCGTTCGACATTGTGGAGCGGCGAGGCCAGACCACATACGTTGTGGATGTAAAAACCCCCCGTCAGCCCCTCAGGGTGCTCCACGTCAACCGCCTGAAGCCGCACCATGAGCGATCGGAGCTTGCTCTCCTTATGGTGACGGATGGGAGCGAAGAGGAAGAGAGTGAAGCTCTTCCTGACCTTCTTGTGGCACAAGAGAAGGATGGTTCGGTGGAAGGTGTAGTCCTCTCCCCATCCTTGACCCCAGACCAGCAGAGGGACTGTCGCCATGTCCTGGGACAGTTCGCCTCGTTGTTCTCCCTCACGCCTGGAATCACTCATTGGTGTACCCATGATGTGGACACAGGGGATAGCCCCCCGGTGAAGAACAAGTCTTACCGGCTCTCTGACCGAGTGAAGGATAGTATCCAGCGTGAGGTGGCAAAGATGCTGGAGCTGGGGGTGATAGAACCTTCCAGCAGCCCGTGGGCTAGTCCAGTGGTGTTGGTGCCGAAAGCGGCCCCACCGGGTACGACGCCAGAACTTCGGTTCTGTGTGGACTACCGGGGGTTGAACTCTGTCACGAAAACAGATGCTCACCCCATCCCACGTGCAGATGAGCTGGTGGACCGGCTGGGAGCAGCCCGGTACCTCAGCACCATTGACCTGACATCCGGATATTGGCAGATTGCCATGGCCGACGGAGCACGGGAGAAGACAGCGTTCTCCACCCCAGAGGGCCACTACCAATTTCGAGTGATGCCCTTTGGGCTCAAAAATGCTCCGGCCACATTCCAGCGGTTAGTGAATCAGGTACTATCTGGCCTGGAGTCCTTCTCAGCAGCCTACTTGGATGACATAGCTGTCTTCAGTAGCAACTGGGAGGACCATCTGCGACACCTCCAGGAGGTATTGCAGGCGCTGCAACGCGCTGGCTTAACTATTAAAGCCAGCAAGTGCCAGATTGGACAGGGATCTGTCGTGTACCTGGGACACCTGGTGGGCGGAGGTAAGGTGCAACCCCTCCAGGCCAAAATTGAAACCATCTTGGCTTGGGAGCCCCCCAAGACCCAAACAGAGGTCCGAGCTTTCCTCGGCCTCACTGGGTATTACCGCCGGTTCGTCAAGGGATATGGTACCATCGTGACCCCCTTGACGGAGTTGACCTCAAAGAAACAACCTCGCAAGGTCATATGGACACCTGCATGCCAAGAAGCCTTTGATACGCTGAAAAATGCGATGTGTACAGCTCCAGTACTAGCAACACCCGATTTCAGCAAGGAATTTATTGTACAGACCGACGCCTCAGAGCACGGCATAGGTGCGGTGCTCTCGCAACTCAACACCGAGGGCCAAGACCAACCTGTGGCCTTCATATCTCGAAGACTCCTCCCTCGGGAACGGCGATGGAGCACCATTGAGAGAGAAGCCTTCGCGGTGGTATGGGCTCTGAAGAAGTTGAGGCCATACCTCTTTGGCACTCACTTCCTTATCCAGACCGACCACCGCCCCCTTCGCTGGCTCATGCAGATGAGAGGCGAAAACCCCAAGTTGTTGAGGTGGTCCATTTCCCTACAGGGGATGGACTTTCGGGTGGAACATCGGCCCGGAGTTGACCACGCCAATGCTGACGGTCTCTCCAGGTTTTTCCGCCTTAGTGAAGAGAACTCCCTAGAGGTTGGGTAGCTCTCCCCTCTTTCGGCTGGGGGGGACGCATGTTGGACCTGTCAGCCCTAGGGTGGTCTCCCCGTCTATTTTTGTATCGTGCCTCATTTTTTCCACCCTCATTTTTATGTTGGACTAGGTCTCCGGGCGCCTTTTCATTGCCAGGCAGTGTTAAGGTGCAGGTGCTCCCTTCTCCCAAGATGGCTGCCACAGACCCCTGCTACTGCAGGGTGGTCGTTTTTCATAGTAGCACCCTAGCTGCCAGGAGCTGGCTGGGACCCAAAACAATGTTGCGATACCAGCCCGCCTTTTTGTCCCATAGTTAGAGTGGGGAAGCTCCTGGAAGAAGCTGGAACCTTCTAGAAGGGAGGTGGGGTTTTACTTTTGCCGCCTTGGCTAGAGGTCACCTGACCTAGGGCTACTTAAGAGTGGGAGGGAAGCTTTTGTGGGGAGTTGGCCATTGGGGTGAAGCAGAGCTGGAAGAATCCACCAGGAGTGTAGGCGGTAGGGCCTAGCCAGGGACTTATGCCTCTGAGAGTGACAGGATTTAGGTACTGCCTCTTAAGTGAGTGAGGTGCCCTGTGAATCCCACTGATCTTGCCCAGTAGTAGGAGGACCCAGAGACTCTCTGCCAGCCTGACTAGGAAGGACCTAGTCGCCCTCTCCATCCCTACCCCTGTAACAGAACCCCTTAAGGGCGCCAGATACATCTGCGCCAAAAGACTTCATCTGTCAACTGAGAACTGAAACCTACATTTAAGAACTGAGACTGCATGACAAGAGCGAGCTGTAAGCCTTGAATGCCAGAGCTGAGACTGCGTGTCCAAGCTACCCTAGTGAACAAAATACTAAGCCGATTGCCAAACCACCGGGGATCGACCAGGTACTAGCGCTGTGACCCCCGCGCTCCCTGCCCTGGTCTGGGACCCCCGGCAGCGTGCTCTGCTGAGCTCCATATCCCCATCCTTAATTTGAGCCCCCCCCTGCGACGACGAAGCCAGCGCGCTCACCGACGCGGCCTGGAGGCCTGGAGGAGTGCCCTGCTGTGTCGCGAGGCCCAGGCGAAGTCCGGGGCCCCGTCGCTGCCGTCGCAGCCGTGTGAGGAGAAGCGCAAGGTCGGGGCCGAGTTCCCCCAATGTCGTGAGGACGGACGCCTGCTGACGCCGAGACGGAGGTAAGCCCGGAGGCTGAGATTCCCCCCTGGTGTGCCCCCTGCTGGTCTGGAAACCACACCGCACTTGGCCCGGGTTGTCCCCTCCGTGGGAATCCCCTCCCCTGCCTGCGCGACGGAGAGACCCCGCCGAGGGATCCTGTCCGTGTCCCCCCTCCTGTGTTACTGAGCGCGGTGCTCTGTGAACTGCACCGGAGCATAGGGACTCGCTCCTCAAGTCCAGTAATCTTCCCCGCTGGAAGCCGTTCAAAGTACTGACTGACATTACTCTCGTGTGGCGCTTCACGCCACCGACTCTGCTTCCTCAGCCGGAGAGACCGGGACGGCGAGTAACCTCATGTGTTATATGCTCTGCTCGTAATTAATTACATGCCAAGGAATGCGAGTAGCGCACTGTGTTACATGTTCTGCTCGAAAGTAATTACATGCCAAGGAATGCGAGTAGCGCACTGTGTTACATGTTCTGCTCGAAAGTAATTACATGCCAAGGAATGCGAGTAGCGCACTGTGTTACATGTTCTGCTCGAAAGTAATTACATGCCAAGGAATGAGAGTAGCGCATGGTGTTATATGCTCTGCTCGAAAGTAGTCACATGCCCAGGAATGCGAGTAGCGCACTGTGTTATATGCTCTGCTCAAAGGTAATGACATGCGACTGATTACGAGTCACGCGATGTATTAAATGTTCTACGCAAACGTATCCACATGCAACTGATTGCGCGTAGCGCTATGTTTATATGCCTTGCTTCACAGTACTAGGGGCCCTTGATCACGAGGAGCGCTCAGTTCTACAGGCGCCATGTTAGTGAACACAATGTGTCCCCTTTCAAGTATTACGCTTAGTTAGACGGCCGGTTCAGGGAAAGACTTTACGTAAGCGCGCACGGCGCTAGAACAAGGTTAGGCACTGCATAGATATCACCCAGAGTGTCGAATGTAATGTCACAATGGTATTATGATTCATGTATTACCTTGTTATTTCCTGAACTGCATCTGACCAGCTATACTTGGATAAACTTGAAGTATTTGCATAATTTAAACGGTGTGGCGTCCCTTATTGTGTGTGACTCTAGTCCATGAGAAGCGTGTGGTGTATGGTTGCTTAACACATAGCCCTCTGGTTGCCCGACCGGCTCGCGCCACGCTACCGCCTATAGGGCCTGGTGACCCCAGGTTCCTACAGGGGGTCACTTATATTTTGGTGCTCTGGCCTATTTTCTGTCCCAGTCTGACACCTAACTAGGAAATAAAACAGATTAACTAAATGCTGGCAAATATTGAAAGCATCAACATAAAATTGCTAACGTAAGGCACATAGCATTATTAATTAATACAATGAGCTAATACACAAAACAAGAAGGGAGCACAGCAAATACCGTTAACACAATGCAAACAAAAGGTTAAAAAAAAAAAATGTTTGGTAGCGAGACTCAGAGCGCTCTGTTTACCATTATGGGTATTTTCAAAATGGGAATTTGCCAGGGGAGCTCTCTTATCAGCCCACATGTGATGAAACTCTGGGTAGATTTGATGCTCCATATTTATTTCTAATGTTTCTCACTAAGAGATAAATGTACTACAGTTTATGCAGGCGCTTGTGCCACGCAATAGAATTTTGTGCAGCGCTTGGGGTCTTTTGAAATGTTTAGTAAAGGAATAAATGCCTTGTGCATGTGAGGGCCTGCACAAAACCTTAGCAGATTACTCCTACGCCTTCACAATGTACTTGCACAATTAATTTTATTTATTTGTGGGAACAATATACATGTTTTGAACCAAGAGAAATATGTGTTCCTAACTTCCCCAGGGAACTGTGGTGGCACCACATACAGGCCCCGTTAAGCGGTTAGGATTTGGCTCCACAGCGTTTTTTTCAACAGCAACATCACAAGCACTACTGCTACAGGAACCGCATCGGTATGTACACCGGGTTACTGCTTTGCTTATTTCAATTAGGCATTGGTGATATGGACAGTGACGGGACGTAAGCACGGCAATTACAATCATAATGATGGAGTGCGACGGGCAAGCGAATCAGACGGGTTACCTTACTGGTCGCATCACATTAGGGTGATTGATTGCAATTGCAAATGATGTTTGCAAAGTAACAGGAATTCCGCAGGGAATTTGAAGTGACACGAATCAGGCAGGGCACACTTCTGCAGGATTATGAGGATATCATATCTCATAATACTATTAATCATGACCGCTCCCTCGCTGGTGGAATTGAGACCCATTAGCTGGGTGTTTGACATCAATTAATCATTTTCTGATTATCAGGGGATACAGCTGATCAGGCTAGATTTCATTCCATGCTGTCTGTGCCAAGTGCTGTAATATGCAGATGAATGAACAATGATTTAACAACATTCTTAAAATGTTCCTTGAAGTCAAAAGTAGAACCACCAATGGAATAAATGTATTTGGTCACATTAAGTGACCAGGTTGGTGACACAAATTGATTGCACCTCGAGAAGACCAAACCTACCCAATTTTGCTGGGTCTCTTTTGTCACATTTGTTTTGGTCACTTTCGCGTAGGAGACACGTGAAAGGGACATAGTTAAATAGAAGTACTAGTGACAAATCTCTGACCATGCCTCATTCATGCGAGTAGCAACATGGTGTTGGGGCATTGTGGGTGTTGACAAGTGTACTCAGGTTCCTTAAAGGCAGCTAAGAGTCCAGCCATGCCTGGTGCCAAGACCCAGACTCAGGTGAGAGCCACCTTAGGCATTGTTATGTTTTGTAATGTACCCCAATATTGGCCTGGGTAGTCCTCCAACCCTTCACCTACATTTCCCAACCATTGTACTAGATAATGGTTTTCGGTATTGACCTTTTACCTTGTTAGGTGCTACATAAATGTTGTGTGGTTTAACCAGTAAACTAGACTAATTTATTATGCATGAGGATTCTCTGAATCACAGCAGGATTACCATCTTCTGTATAATAACCAGGTATAAGGGTCATTCCTTCTGTCATCCTCAGCCGACATGACACAGCAAGGTAGAACTCCGGAGGGTACCTTTTGGGTATATATACACCATATCTTTGCTGGGTCAGGCAGAGTAGAAAGACTTCCTTGCTGACACACTGACATGAGACTCTGAGGTTCCTGCATGCAGACACTCCAGCATGCAGTGGCTTGACATCGCGGGGTGTCCATCTCGAGAGCAAGAAGGGGTCCTTCCTTCTCTGACACCAGGTAATGGGGTTGGCTTCATCCTAGGGGGATTCTTGGCTCTACACCTACATAAATGCCAGGTACACTTAGGTAAATCTAGTTCGGGCTGCATCATAGTAGTACACATTATTATTGTCATGTATTTATATACCTGTCTATATTAATTGTTTTAGCACTATGGTAGAAATCTACCATCCATTTACTCTATTGCTGCTTATAATCATTCATATCTGTTTCTGTCTTGTGGTTGTTTCAGCACACCTATTTTACACTAGACGCTTGTTCAATAAATGCTTATTGAAAACATCACCACCATTTGTTCTGTGTATTTCTCTGAGACAAAGTGAGTATGAGTGACTGAGCGAAAAGTACTGTATTGTTTCCACGATCCCTGATTGGACAGGGTTCTCTTGTTCGGTAGTTGCCAGGAACTATTCTCTCCTTGGTAAGAGGAGTTTACAGTGGCACTGTGAGCTAGCTGGTATACAGGCAAACATACTCAGTGGGGGTGTCTGGAATCAGTCTGCACACCAATCCCACAGTTTATGTTGTCTAAACGTGCAAATTCTATATAGATTTATAGGAACTACACAACAGCATCATTTGATCCTACAGGAGATTTGTAAAGGGATATGGCACAATTGTGCCCACTCTAACCAAACTGACTTCCAAAAAGCAGCCAGAAAAAGATGATCGATGCCAGAAATCTTATGATACCCTGAAGGATACCATGCATGCAGTATTAGTGCTCAGAGCATCTAATTTCCCCAAGGAATTCCAAGTTCAAATGGATGCTTCAGACTATGACATTGAGACTGCCACAGCCAAACAATAAAGGCTTGGACCAACCCGAAGACTTCATCAGCAGGCGGGTACTTCTCAGGGAACAGCGGTGTAATTCAATTCCCCCAGAATTGTGCCTTCTGTTGATGAACCCATGTTTTCTGATCATAGGGCTCTGCGTGCTTTACTCCTGGTAACTAGTAGTAAAGTGTTTGTTCTGTCCTCTCTAAACATCATGGAACAGGCATACCCCTAATTGGCACATTTAATTTACTTGTGAGTCCCTATTAGATGGTACCGGATGTACCTAGACATGTAAATTAAATGCTACTAGTGGGTTGCAACACTTATTGAGCACGCACCAAAGTAGTTCATTAAACATGTTTCCAGACCTGCCTTGCAGCCTGTTGTGCCATTTCAAAATGTATAATACCTATAAGTCACTCCTAAGGTAACTAACTTCCGGTAGATCAGGGTGTATGGTATTTAAAAAGCAGGACATGCATATGTAATGTTGTACATGTCCTGACAGTGAAAAACCTCCAAAGACATTTTTCACTGTGGAAAACACTGATTTACTCTATTACACTTAAGTGCTAAACTCATTTTAGGAATAGGAATAAAAATGATTCAAGGCCTCATTTTAATTGTAATTTAAAATGTAACTCAATAGTCAAGTCTGATTATATATAACTATTTTGAAATTGAAATTTTTAGAATGTTTCCATTGTCCTGCCTAATAACAAAAGGCTTTCCTCCCCATGCCCAGCTGGGACCTAGGCCCTGATGGCAACCCTTTGGTGAGATGTGGGTTGCTCCAAGACAATGGACAGGGGGCTCTGAGTGTGTGGAACAAGACTCCTTGCTTGACAAGATAGTCTGGGTCTGTGCCCAGTTCATTCCTGAGCTTCAAAGGATTCCTACCTTGTCACTGGCACATGAAGCTCACACCTAGGCCTGCCTCCCTTTTGTCTCACTGGTCAGACCGTCAACAAACTCAGTGGGAGGAGAGGAACTGACAAGAACTGGTTTATAGGGGGGGAAAAGGGCTTTCCCCCACCAACAGGCTGGCACTGGGCACAAGGTGGACTCCTTAGAACAATTTTGGTAACGTGAAGGAATGCCTGAAGAACAAACAGAGACTGTTGTGGCCGTCAAAGTCACAGCCATCATCAGTCAATCACCAGTCAGCCTCAGCCTACTGGTTTGCACTGCTGAATGAGATCTAATTTCCATTAAAGTTTCTCAGTCCAAACATGGAGGGCTTCATCAGGACAGACGCGAGCAGCACCTGATTGATGTTTAGGCCTTCGTGGGACCGGACTTTGTCAACTTGGAGCATTCCATACTTTGCTGATGATTGCACTGAGCCCACTCCTCAGCAAACCACTGTCTAGTCCCGCTTCAGATCCCACTTGTAGCTGGTGAACTGTGACAACTTGAAGACAACCACTTTTTCTCCATAAACGTTTCGAAGTCAGAAGGTAAACTTTAACCTGTAGCAAACCTATTTCCTTTACCTGATTGATGAATCATCACTGTTGGCCTTATCTTTTGCCTTTGAGTCTAGCAAGACTTGTGTGACCAGATAATTACTGTTGGTGCTTTGTGCTTTTTGGCACTATTTCTAATTCACATCTCTGGTTCTACTGATTGGACATTGGCCAATTTGGTATCCGTTTATTTATTACAATAGTCTTTATTTTTCTAAATTGATTTGAGGTATTTCTTGTGTTGTGTTTACCCTTCATTACTGTTTCAGTACTGCAGTTTGGATATTGAAATTATCCATGCTGAAAATGTTCAAATGATCTCCACAGTGCAAGAAGCCATGACTAGAATTGAGCCATACGCATTTTAATGGTTGGAGCATTGCAGTCCATCAATTTCTGACATGACCACCTAAACCTACAGACCACAGAAAAAATCCCAGATTAGTAGAATGGCTAGTACAACTTTTAGTGTGTGGTGGTTTATGGGTCCACAGGGTTAGACAGGGGCCACTGAACCACAACCATGGTGGTCGTGATCATTTGCCACTGGTGTCCTGGGCCAGTTCTACAATGACTCTGCAAACTGGACCAAACACAACCTTTCCACTGTTTACTCTCAGCATTGGGTGGGAGAGGAATCAATAATGTTTTAGGGAGGTAGTGCGGGTGGCAGCAAATCTGAACCATCAAACAACACACACAATAAATCTGTTTGTCTTTTTAGTAAAAGAAATCACTTTTAATATCACAGCAGTATGGAATACTACAAAATTAGAGGGAAATTACTTCAAGGTTAAACATTCTCACCCAAGGGCTTTAATTCTATTGTGTACTCCCCCATAATCTGTGATTATCTACAAATCGAGATAGGAAAGATTAGTCACAGGCACAAGCTTCACATAGGTGTTGCCACCTCAGTAACTTGTAGGTTAGTTCAAACAGTTTTTAGCCCAAAAGAGCCTCACCAATAATGACAACTTTCTGTTGTGCCTTAAATGTACTCATGTTACAGTTTATCTTCTTAGCTGAGATGCAGCTTGGTTGGCACTGAACTATGTGTGTGTGAGTCGGCTTATACCTCCGCCATCTTCTGTGGTGGCATTCGACCATGGCAGCAGTCCTGCTTCTGTCTCTCAGGCCGTTGCGTGCATCAGTGAGTCATGCTTGACTGGTTGCCACTCATCTCCGGGAATTGCAGCCTCTACTCTAGTCTGGAGGGTGTTCTTATTTGTCAGTTGCAGCCCCTGGACCGGGACAGATCTTCTGCTTTGGCAGTGACAGTTTTTTCAAAGCTGTAGCACGTGTTGGCAGTAGCAGAACCAGTCTTTCATGCAGCAAGGATGCTGGACAGCACTTTGTTGCTTCGCTCAGAAGTTCTTCAGTTAGTTCACCATAATAGCTTTGCTCTGAGAGACTAATCCACCCCTGACAACATAGGTCAGTACTGGTAGCACCACCACTTGGAAGTCAGATTTTTCTTGCTGTTCAGCATGTGAGATTACGGCTCGGCTTATGGAAACTGGGCAGATCCAGAGCTTCTTCAGCAAGTTGCACACAATTCAGGTTATGTTCGATTACCTCTTGATGAATGACTCTCTTGGAGACACCAGCCTTGGTCTCCCAGTAGCTCTTTGGCTACTATTCGGTGCACTCACTACCTTGATAAAGAACAATTTGGAAATGGAATTAAGTGGGGTTATTTGGGTCCCATTCTTATACCTCTTTTATACTAATTTCCCGAACAAGGACATTGACCTACTCACTGAGGTGCTGAAATTGGTTTGGAGTTGCTCCCTTTCGAATGTCATTTTCTGGCCTGGAATTAAAATCAGCCTTTGTGTAAGATGATGGCCTATGCAACAGGAAGTGATGATACTGGCTCCAAGCAGGAGTGCCAAAACATTGGCCCAATTCAGTTTGTAAACTCTGCTCTTGGATATCATGAGCTTCCTGGATGAGCAATCAGAGAAAGGTGAAACAGCAGGCAACTCTCTTTTCCCTGTCATCTACCAAATGGTAGTGCTCACTGCAATCCAATGAGCAATCCCTTGCAAAAAAGTCCTGATAGAATTCATAAGGGCATCAGTATCTCCATCGTCCATCACTTTAGTGTCTGGGTCTCCACCATCTAGCTTCAGAAATGCAAACAACACACTTCTAATACCCAGGATAAACTATATTCATCCTTCCTTGTGTGCCATGTGAAACTTGCATAATCCCACGGTACTGTATGTGCACAATGTACAGAGGTACTTAACCTGCATATTGAATGTCAGTGCGAGGGTTTGGGTGACACATGGATGCATAATCTTTCCCTGAGTGTATGCCCTACACATTTCAGCCACAGAAAGAAGGTTTGTTTAGGACTGCTAGTTGTGGAAATGTATATGCTCCCACCACTGCTTCATCTCTGCAACTCAAGATATGGAACGCAGTCCCATGCTGTCAAAAGAGAGCACACTTTGAGTGCCACTTAGGGTCACAGAAACATTCCTGGACCTTGGCATTACCAAGGACAGGCCTATATCTCCAAGCACAGATATCAGTTCCACATGCCTTCAGGTCAGTCTTGGTATTGGTACACTCCCATATACTATGCAGCGGGAACTCCTGTGCCACCTCAACAGCCCCATATAATTGCAAAAATGTTAACTTCTGTCCCTAGCATGCGAACAAAACCGTATGATTTACAAGTTAGACCACACACATTTATACAGGTGTAGAAATTTGAAATAAGAACTAAGCAGGAGAGCCTAGCATTTGTTGTTTATGTCAACACTGACAGATACAATTCATGCTGTATACCATAACAATGCCAAGAAAGCAAAATAACTATCCATAAAGAATGCAACTACGCTTAAACAGAGGGATTCACTCCAAAGAGAAACCATGATGAAAAGAAAGAGAAACGTAGAAAGGGAATTCAGCAGGGGGCCAATATGAGTCTTGTCAGAAAACACGGCAGCACAGTATGCACTTCAAGAGCAGTTTATTTTGTTACTGAACAGACAGCGGAGAAGCACCATGGTTTTACAGATGCCGAAAGCGAGTCTAAAGCGTACGAGGCCAGAACAGTATTCTTGCATTTGCAGAAACAGAAATTGACTCTATAAGCAACAAAATGGTATTGAGATTGTGCAGTTTCAGGAAGATGATGCAGTAGTCATCCTAGTAAGTGTACATGGTCTAAACAAGGAACAATCTCGAGCCTAGAAGTTCTCTAGATAATTGGGAACAGAACTGTCACAAACTACAACATGGTCACTACAAAGACGCTCTTTCACCAAAGTTAGGAATGCAGTACATTCTTTCTGCAATATATTTTTCATCACACAGCAGGGACACTGGTTCCACAAGCAAAGCTTACAAGGAACTGGTGGGCGACTCGATTTGAACTCTTTGGTGTATAGAAGCTCCTTTGACATTTGAAAACAATACCTTAATTAGTTGCTAAGAGTCTGTGCCCACAGATTGACCCCTTGTCTCACCCTAAGCTCCTCAACAGCCAAGGTGTGGAAACTGCAAAAACTACCAACTATTTTCACCACTTCTTTTATGATCAAGTGCAGCAAGGGACTTTTCCTGGGTATAAATGGGCGAGCCCCTGTCACAGCTGCTTTGTTCGGCTACAACTAACTGACCTCCAATCAATATAGCACACAAAACCACAGTTCAGTCTTTTTTCACATATAAAATGAAAGAGGCACAGAGGAAAGACAAAATTCATGCAAAAGGGGAATGCATGGTGAGTTGTTGATTTTGTTATTTTTTTTACCCTAGTGAGAAATTACCTCCTTATCATTTTCTCATCCCTATGCTTACATCATGAGCATGTCCCCACTCTGAAGAAAGAAACACTGGTGCCTACTTAAAAGGAAAATAAATCTTGCTCATCCAGGTGTGCCTATGAAGGACCACCTCTTCTAGAATCCACATCTTTTCTATGTTTCCCTAGGAAGACAGTCACCCTGTGATTTCTACCTCTGGCTGGGAGATCTGTCTTACATTGTAGCATCTGTTTGAATCTTTTGTGCGTGATGGTTGCTGTTTGTTTCTAATGTAAATTGTGTTCCTGTATTTTTCTGGCTTACTGGTTCCATGTTTGTGAACACCCACACCTCCCTGCTCTGCCAGTTTTGCTTTGTTGTGCTTGTTAAAATATTTAAACTGCCAATTCCTGATGGGGTTGGTGCTGGGACTGTGGTTGCTTTCCTGGACATAGCTGTCAGGCTGGAAAACAGCATTTACAAAGCAGCCTAAAGCACAATATACCTTTACAACTCAGGACTGATTATTATGTTGATCGGAAAGGCTCTGAATGAGATTCGGTTTTGCAGAATCTGATTCAGAACCCTTGTTGCTGAACGAATCGTACATATTTCCCAATGACCGATTTCGATGCCAGGAAAATGTTCGAGCAGTCTGAACTGGTTCTGATAGGCATTAGTACAGCCCAAGTCTTTCAGAGCTGATTTGTACAGCTCTATGGACATGGTTTCCAGATGAGCGATTACGAATACCGATTCAGAAAGCCATTCCAAGTCGGTCTGCCCGACATGAAACAGCTGTTGGAATCGGTCTTTGGGGGCCCGTTCTAGGCCCCACTTCTTCCGAAGGCATACAAATGGGGCCCATGGAGGTACCCAAGGGACCCCTCTTCCCAACCATGCACAATGTGGCAGGCACCATGGGGTGCACGCAACAGGTTGCAAGGTTGCCCCGAACTACCCCTTTTTTCAATGAAAGCCTATATTCTCGTTCGGAACAGAAACTCCCATTCAAGTCAATGCGAGTCCGATCGAATGATGTTGGGAAGCATCGTAATCGGTCGTATGGACTTGCAGGACCCGATTAGTTCGAGTACGAGTACAAGACCAATTAGTTCGGAACAGTTTCCGAACGACATCGTAATTGACCCCATAGTCTTAACCACCCTTAAGTCTTTAACACACAGGTTTTAAAAACTACTTTGTCGTTACCACTAGTTTCATTACAGCGCATTCATTTACAACTATTTTCGGAGTTTGATATTTAGCACACATGTATCATTATTATGCATTTTTTTTACCACTTATGTATTTTACAACTGGTGCCATTACAACGCATTATCTTACTACTGGTATTGCTAGTGCTTATGTGTTTGACAACTAGTGTCACTACCACACATTTTGTTAACACTGGTGTAATAAGGACTTATGATTTTTATCACTAGTTTCATTACCACAAATATGTAAGTATATGGGTAAGTATAATATGTTAAAGAGATTTGGAAACTATTAACTTAAGGATTATTTAATTTTATTAATAAAAATACATTTTAGGGATGGGATGTAAGGAATATAGGGGTATTGGGCAGGGAAGTGTATTAATTCTCAGGTATTAATCTTAATACTTTTGTAATCATAGTTATGCATTTTAATTGTTTTAAATGAATGATGATTTTAATTTGTAAAATATTTAATAAAAATGCAAAATTAGTGTTAAGGGGTGGGATGCTAGGGATATCGGGGGTATTGCTTGGGTGAGTGTATTGATACTTGGGTTATATTTTTAATAAGTTAGTAGTAATACTTATGAGTTGTAATTGTTTTGAATTCATGATAATTTCAAAGTATTAAATAATTTAATATAATTTAAAAATTAGTATTAAGGATGGGATGTAAGGGATATATGGATTTTGAGTGGAGAAGTGTATTAATACTCTGGTATTAACTGTAGTATTTTAGTAGTAATAAATAAACTTTTAAACTTAGTCAAAAATGATATTATTATTAAAATAAAAAATGTTAAATTAGTATTCAGGGATGGGATATAAGAATAAATGGGTATTTGATGGGGGAGTGTATTAATACTTCTGTAATAGTTGTAGTAGATGAGTATTAATAATTAGAATTAATTTATTTAGGCAAAATAATTGATGTTAATTAAAATATATATAAATATATATTATCGAATTTCTATATTATTATTTATTAATTTAAAACATTTATTTGTCAAAATTACGCTTTAATACATTATTTTAAAAATGTTAATGTAATACAAAGGTTTGATATTTATTTTATTTATTTAACCATATCATAAAAATAACCCCCAAAAAATTACAAGATAGTAAATAATAAAATATATTTTAGAAAAATATTAGCACATGTATTGTAATTTGTAACCTATTTCTTAAACATTTTATAATGTATTTTCCCATGGGTTATGATTAAGTTCAATGGTGAATATTGTTCTTTTTTTTTTACATTTCATGTATGTTTCTACAGTTGATGGAGCGTTGCGGTCAAAATCTAAAGCAAGGAAGAGCTGCGGTCAGGCAAGAACTATTTACTTTACATTATTTAAGTATATAGGTGGCTATATTTATTGTACAGTACAGGGGGAAGGTAGGAAGATGTTAGATAGTAATGCCTAGTGTTTTTTTATATGTTTTTATCCTATATCCATTCCCATGCAGGTTGTATTCATTTGCTCTCGTAAGAATGGTTGTTTTCTCTCCAAAGTACGTTTAGAAAAGTTATAAGATAAGTTAGCAAAACTTTTTAAAACTTCTTTGAAATAAAAACCAAAATTTTTACTTTTTGTTTATATGTTTTTTTATACTGGTTGTACTTCTCTTAAATCGTGATCACATGGCTTCAGGATGAAAATGTATGCATTGATACAGCACTACAGCCTTATTTTGGGGGTATTTCAATTTTGAAACAGTGTTATTTTTTAAGGTAATATTTTTATTGACAGAATTTCCGATATGCATGATGTTTATATGTATATTTATAATAATTGAGTTGCAGGTGATGGTTTTACATTTAAACCTATGATTTTTCAGGATTTCTTTTTTGTCCTTGGATGTTATTTTGCACGTATATGAATTATTGGATTACTATTGACTCTTGATAACATGTTGATTAAAAAGTTACCAAGAGAAGACAGCTACAGGTAGGAGTTCAAGTTTTTGATATTTTGGTAAAGAAAAGTTGAAAAATGCCAATTGACTTGTATAGAATTGTTAAAACAGGCTAGCAATTTAGGGAAATATTAGGTAGTATTAGTGATGTAATATGCATGCAATACTGTCCAGGTGGTCTGTAGCCACCATTAACAAAAATTGTTGAATTTGACCCAATAGTCTCTCAGACATTTCTTTACTCTTTTTGGATGAATGTGGGGTCAGGTTACCTGACAGTGATTGTGCAAGTCTCATTCCTTGGAAACGTTGTTGCTTATTCAAAATATCCTAAAATGTATGTAGGTTTGGGTGGTGTTTTCTAATTGATTTGCTGAAGGAATTGTGCCATCGATCAAGAAGCTGCTGTGTAGTGCCTGTCTACACTGTCAGGAGATACAAAGCATAAGTTAAATAGTTTTTTATTCATTCAAAAGGAAGTTTAATGCTTGATAAGTAATCCTCAACTAAAGATATTATTTAAATGTTACGTCATTATGCCTGAGAAAAGTGAAAACAATTCATGAATTTGGGATGGCCGGTATTTTTTAGAATTGTATTAATCATTAATATTTCAAAGTCAATTATTACATTTCTAGAATTTGTATTCATTGTTTTGGTTTTTATAACTGTTAATAATTCAGTGTATGTTGAGGATTGCTTATCAGGGAGTAAACTATATACTAATGGGAAAGATGTGTAACTACTTGGTGGAGTTAGATTAGTCATTTGTCCCTAATCAGTGTCCAACACTTGACCTGAGGTAAATTCCTGGTGGAGTTAGAATAGTAATTTTGGCCTTTAGTCACTGTCCAGCACCTGTTTTGAGGTAAGCACTTGGGGAAGTTAGAATAATAATTTTGCACTTTAGTTACTGTCCAGCAAGTGTCCTGAGTTTAGTATTCAGTTGAGTTAGAAAGTAGATATTTTTTCAAGCTGTTGTTTGTAAAATAATTTTAAATATATGAAACCAGAATGTATTTGTCGGTCAATGTTTGAAAAGTTTACGGTTGAAATTTGTAAATTTAGTAAAATTAAAATAAATAGATGTGTTGTATAAGTAGGCAGTGCAAATGTAAGAATTTCATTGTGAAATTTTTACTAACGTGGACTGGTAGATGGTTTAGTTTGCAGTTGTCAAGTCTCGATTAGGTAATATTTTCTGTGTACTCTTGAATGTAATCACTATAGTAGTGGATGTGAAATGGTGGGCGGCCCTATATATACGTGTTTGGTGTGGTAGATGAAAATTTAAACAAAGATGTGTGTTGGAATGTCTGTTTTTCTATGAGTGTTATTGTGTGTGTACTGTTTATAATTTTGTTCATTAAAAGAAGACATTTATTTAACTTCCTGTTTAATGTGGGAAAGGTAAAAGTAAGGTAAGGGTTTAAAATAAAGGTAGGAATAAGTTGCAGATGTTGTACTTGGGAATGCATTTTTTCAATATTAGTTGTATTGTCTCATGTTTTATTTCTGATTTTTATTTGTAGAATGTGTTTAGGAAGATATTTGTTTGTATATTTGTTGTTGTTATTTGAAGAATGTTTTATTTTTTTTATATTTTACGAATGAAAGTGTACTTGTTCTAATGGTGTGTGGTAACTATGCATGCGGATATACTCCATGGTAATGGTACGTTTAATAATACCCTATGTGCATCCATGGTCTGTTGTAAAAACGGTCATTTAGGCATGTGTGGTAAAGGAACTTGTTGCTCTGTCATACATCTGTCAGTCAGCAACAATGGATATGGATTCCCTCAGGCTAGTGGGTCTGGTTGTTCTCCATGCTAAGCTCGAGCCATGCTGAACCTCCTTGCTGCATGGTAGTGTAGTCCACTTCACTGGGACTCAGGAAAGTGGCCCCCCTTTTTACCCTGGGTTAAGGAATGGGCATTGGCTTTCCACTATGCTCAGAACTGAGCTCTCAAATTGCAATATTTTGCCTAGTTTTCCAGTCTCATCTCTTGTTCAGCAGTGGTGTGCTGTGGTATGCTCTGGTCTCCCTGCCCGGCTTATCAGGGCAGGCTGATGTTTAGTCTATGATTCCCTTGCTAACCGTTATGTTGAGACTCCATCATTGAATATGGGCCACCTGCCCTAGGGTAGTGGTGCTGACTGTGAACCTTCCCTTATGTGTGCTTCCTGCTAGGTATACCTTTTCACTGAGTGGCACCATAATACACTCTGCTGAAGGACAAGTGACGTCCGTCATTTCATTCTTGATATGGGCTGGGAAGGTGCTTCATACCTTACTCCCGCTGGACTTGTGGGATGTTCTCTGTCTCATTGCTTTTTGCTAGCTATTGTGTGCCCCATACAACTGCTCAGCTTGTTGGGGGCTGTGTGTTACTCTTGTAATATTTTTCCTGCTCTTCACTTGATTCCTAATGGGCTTGAGGCTGGTCTTGGGTTCACTCTGCAGAGTGATGCAGCTGATTTTGGTGTTGATATGGATGCCCCCATACTGGGGGCCAGGGTGTGAGTCTTTTCCCCTATGGTCTCTGGTGGACTTGGAGTTCCTGTCCTATGTGCAACAATGGGGGCACTGGGGGCCCCCTTACTTTGAACAGGTATGTGTCTTCCTTTGTTTGGGGGTGTGGCTTGGTCTTGGTCTTCCGTTAGAGCTGTTTGCTTGACCTCTGGCTTCTGTGGATTACTTTTTTTTCCAGAGTTTTATAAAGCGCAAACGTAGTAGAGGACTATGTGGTGGTGGTTCTGTTGTTTGTCCTTCACATTTCTGCCTGTCACCTGGGCTTGGGTCAAGGATTAGGTTTGTGTTTCAGGAAAGAAAGCTAGGTTTTATCGTCCATTTTTTTCATCCTCCTTGACTTAGGGTACTAAGGGAAATGTACCCTGGCACTGCGTGGCCCAATTGTCTGGCTTTCCCCTTCTTGTTCATGAAGTGGGGGATTTGTCATGGGGCTTTCACATGTGCCTAGCGAGGTATAATCTTACCTGCACTGTACACATTGCTAGGTGGCCTAGTGCTTGTGGAATAGAACTTTGCCACCCTGTTCTGCCTTGTAGCCTTTCCTTTTTTCTGGATTGCTGGTTTATTGGCCAAGATTGTCTATTAGAAGTGGTGGTTGGATTTTGCATCTTCTGTGTGTGCTTCACTTCTACAACGTTTCTTACTTTTCATTTAGGTGTGATGTTTGCAGGAGGTGAAGAGATGTGCATTGGTGTGCCTGGCTGGTACACCAGACCTCTATTGTTTAGATTTTATTGTGCCTTCATGTAGCCACTTTCTGCTCCTCAACACTGTTTTTTGTGTTCTCGGTTTTCACACTACAAGGCCACATCCATATGCAATATTATTTTTCTGTTGTGATACCTCTTCTTCCATAGTGAGTTTTGCTCTTTCCTAATATGTTTCGCATGCATCCTGGTGGTAGGGTGCTTAGTATTCTTCCTGCAGGGGAGTGACCTTTTCCAGGGGTAGAGTACTTTTGTACTCTTAACTGTGATTTCCTCTCAACTTGCTGCGCTGGATTAACCTACGTTTCCCTTGGAATGTTTTGACCCTGAGGGTTCTTTTGCACCCCAGTCAAGCTGGAAGTGTTAGATCCTTCTTGTGAGACCCTATATGCATATCTTGGCTCGATCTCAGCTGTAGGGTGCCTGACAATTATCACTTCTTGTCCTCTGTGCATCTCTTGCTGGTTGCCCTGTTTTTGCTTGGGTACTTGTATCTTTTGTGTGTTAGATGCTTGCTGGATGGTTAAGCTTGTTACTTGCATCCTTTGTGTATTATATGTTTGTTCTTCTTGTGCCTTGCTCCCTTCTGGGGTTAGTGTTTTGGGTGTCAGGCCCTTTCAGCACCCGGGAGGGATTTTGCATTTTGCTTTGCCTTTCTTCTGCTCCTTGTGCAGTTTCCCCCCTGGGTTTCGGATTGTGGTAGGCTTCTTTGATAAAGACTTTTTCTTCATGTTATGCACCTCCCCTCTTTTTATTTTGACAATCATTCAAATGTGGTTTTTAGCTCTAGCTCTAGGCTGCCACATGTCTGGCGCCTGTGCCCTTGTGTGTGCTTTCCCTGATCCTACAGTGTGCTGTGGTTGCAGTGACTTCTCTGATTCGTCCTTCACCTCTGCTGTGATAACTTAGTATTTTCTGCTTCCTCTTTTAATCCAGGATGCTTGCTGTCTGATAGGACCTCCTACTGTGACATTTGGTAGCTTCTAAGGGTTTTGTATTTCTGAGTACCTGCTGGGTTTTGAAACCTGGGGTGTGGGATGCCCTGGATATTCTTTTTGTTGTTGCTGTGCCCTGCTTTGTAGGTTCTCTTGGCTCAGAGTTCTGCTGAAATTTGCCACCAGTGCTTCTTATTGGGGTGGGAGATGCCTTTTGTTGTGTTCTGCTTTTTTGGTGAGTTGAGCTTAATTTCCCACTGAGATCTGGACACATGTATGGCCTGTGTACCCACTTGATCACAGGGCAGGGTATGAAGATGCTCATGGTTCAGAAGGTTTGTTGTTTTCAATCAGGATCTCTGTTTTGTGAACTCAGCTGGGCTTAATTCCTAGAGGTCCTGCTCTTGCCCTCACCTGTAAGTGGATCTCAGTGCATAGAGTGCATATTTGTTACCATATGATCTTGTTTACTTCTTTGGTATCCTGGCCTTTGTCTGAGTTATGCTTCCTAACCTGCTGTTTTTTTCTTTTGTCCTGGCCGGCCTGTTCCTCTGGGTTAATTCTTCTCTTTCTCTGTGTTGGGCACTGTTCTGCTTCCTTGTGGGTGCCTTTGACTCATCTCTAGCATTCCCTTTGATTTTCCTTTGGCACACAACTTATGCCTATGTGCTCTTGTACCCAGTTTGAGTGTGGCTTGTTGCCACTTTCTAGCCTTCTTCCTGCCTTCCTTTGTGTGCTTGTGGATGGATTTGTTTTTTGCCCTCTGTACCTTCTCCTGCTTCTGGGCCTTCTTGCTAGCATTCATATTACTGTCCCGCTCCTACTACAGTGATGGCAGTCCCTACCATTGATTATCGTTTTTTTCTGGGCTACAAGACTGTTTTTGTGGATTCTCTGGACTGGAGGGAGGAAGTGATCAGGTGATGTTTTCATTACTAACAGGTACTCCTGTTAGTCCAATTACATTTCATTATACCTATTCCTATCCTCTCCTGACCTGCTTGATGTGTGACTGGCTTTGATCACTGTCTTTTTGGTTACTTTGGTTGTTTACAAAGGAGTTTTCTGGGTGGAGGTGGGCCATTATAGGTGTATCTGGAGCAGGTTCCAACATCTAGGTTGTAGACACACCTCATAATGTAAGGACTTTGATAAGGATGTAGAACTGAAGCATTGGAATTACCAGTAAGTAAATGAAGCAGGACTGTAGGAGGTAGCTCTCTGGGTAATCTTATAGCAGATGAAATATTTTTATTATAAAACTAAATATTGTGTAGGGGAATTACAATAAATGGTGCTTAGATAGTGAAAAGAGAAGATCTTGAATCAATGTGATTGAAATCTAAGCATAGGACAGAATGTCTCATTCAAGATATATATAAAATGTGTAAGATAGGTTCTGATGTACATACTGATTATGTTGTTTCAAAGCCTGCAAGTCACAAAATCACAAGCTTTACTATTTGAAAATAAGGAGTTTCAAACTACTTTAGATAATTTGCAAGTTGGCAAAAGTACGATTTGTGGACAATTCTGAACCAGAAAGAGCAGGGTCATGAAAGGGGTGTGCACTCCTCAGCAATTCAAATGCCTTGTATACATGGTTTAAGACCATAATTATGGTTGCAGACCATTTAACAGATATTTACCTCTTGGTCAGATTGTTTGCTTTCAAGTATTGAAAATTTGGAATGGATTTTAATCTAGTTTACTTATTTTGGTTAACAACTCTGAAGAAGTTATTTCCAATGGAATAAAACATGTTGGATATACTTATCTTATGGATGTTTAGGAAATGAATAAAGAACCATTTTTGGACAAATTGGATGGTGTTAAGGAATTCTGTCTAATAAACTGAAAACACGCTACAAAATACATTTCAAAGAGCCCCACTTTGGCATTAGCCGTTCATATGATACTGCAGAATAACGTGGGGTGCCTTTCTCCCCCTTTATTAAATAACTTATTTGTAGGTCTTTGTGACGGTTAACTGAGGAAGGTAGGCATGTATTCAATAGCATAGTGGTATGACTTATAGATGCAGCACATTTACCACAACCCTCTTCTGTAAATTAGTGATTTCATTAAGTATTTGATTACTTAGTCTGTCAGAGAGCTGAAGGTGCATTAGCTTGCATTTATGTAGGGTGACTGGTCTTGTCATGGCAGGAAAAGATGGTGATTTATTAGATGACTTTAGATGCCCTCTGCAGAAATATGAGTCTAGGACATTAGAGATGGTAAGGAATTATGTGGCAAGGGTGTGACAGAGTCCACCGAGAAAGCCATTTAGATTCATAAAGCATAGGTTGTACCAGTGTCTCAGGTTCATCTTTGTGTCCACATATGAAAGAGGTTGGACAGGCTATAAAAATCAAGGCAAAAGTTGATGCTATGGTGGTAGCTCCAGTGGAATTTTTGGTTTCCAGTGATGTGGGTTAGTACAATAACTAGCTGATCCAGGTTCAGTACTTCATGTTTTGAGAAGAATGATTTTGTCTAGGAAATTTCATCTTAGTTGATTTATTTTCCTATGCAGAAATTATTGTGATTTTTACATTGATGCCAAGTTCATCAAAGGACTGATAAGTCTCGCTTGGATTTGGTCACCCCCAAACAGTTTGCCTTCACTCCTTTTATTTTTACTGAATTCGCTTTTGCTGGCCTGAGAGCTCTGTACACTTTGCCAACGCTAACCATTGCTAAAGTGCTTCTGCTCTCATCTAGAGATGGTAGTATTGGCTTGTACCCAATTTGCATATTTAATTTATTTACACGACACAAGTGAAGGGTTGATATATGTACTTCAGGCCTGTAAATGAAAAATGCTATTAGTGGGCCTGCAGCAATGATTGTTCCACCCACTTAATCGGCTCTTACACATGTCTTGTTCCTGCTTTTGCAGAGCCTGTGTGTGCAGTTTAAACTGCCATTTTGAAATGGCAAAACAAACCTCTTGTGAGGCCCAAACCTTCGTTTTTAATAAATAAAAGTCACCCCTAGTGTAGGCCCTGGATAGCCCAGCCTGCAGGGTGCAATGTGTTTAACAAGTAGGACATGTACCTTTAAGTTTTGCATGTCCCCATAGTGAAAAACTCTTAAATCTGTCTTTTACTACTGAAAGGCCTATCTCTCCCATCGATAACATTAGATGTGCCTTAATAATTTTATAAGTGTATTTCCAAATCGGAAGGGATAAATATTTGGTGTCTCAGGAATTTTTATCTAAAATCCAAACTGATGATGAAATCTGAAAATGCCAGTTTTAGAAAGCTGTCATTTTCTTGCCTTTGCCATTTGGTGCCTACAGTCTGTCTCTGGTTACATGACTGGGTGTAGTTGACACTTAGGTGTATTCTTCCTAGACAGCCGCACTCAATGGGAGCTTATGTGTGACTGATGGGCCATTACTAGCAGGCTGGGAGGGAGGACCTGGGCCCAGCCTCAGTTATACCTGAATAGGATGTGTCCTGTCTCTACAAAAGGGGCTTAGCTACCCTTCATTGTCACTTCAGCCAGCTTGGAGCCAAGGCAGGGGAATAGAGAATCCTATGCACTTCAAAGACACTGTCTAGTACCTTCTCCCACCTCCCAGAGCCTGGGCACCTCAGACACCAACTCTTCAGTACACTTCTGGAACTATGCATACAATGCCAGGAAGAAGGACTGCTGTGCTGCTAAAAGGACTGCTGCTCTGAAGGAACTGCTGACCCACTCTGCTGCCCTGCTTCCTGCTGTCCTCTTGCCTGATTGAGAAAGAGTAGACCTGTACCTCCTGAACCCAGAATCCAGAGTGCCTCCAAGGGCTAGTTGAATGACCTCCTCATCTAAAGCCTCAGGGACATAACAGGTTTCCAAACAACCTTGCACCAGCACCTGGACCCTACCATCTGTGATTCTATCCTTCCAAGTGGTGCCACCCCAATTCTGGACCCTTGGAAGTGGGCCTAAGGTGCTTGCCAGCCTCTGGATTCAGCAGAACTGACACATCTCCTCCGCTACACAGCACATCCAGGAGCAGAACCAATGCATCACAGTGTGGTTTGGACACATCACATAGACCTGCATTGCCGCCGCAGTCCTCAGAACTGAAGTATCACCACATCAGTTAGTCACAACTTTGGTAGGGCCCTCACATCTTCCTCCGACAGCAGCCTTGACAAAGACAATGAACTCTGCATCGCAGCCTCACATCTCTTCCGAACAGACACATCACCCCGACTGTGTACTCAATGCCAGACTTCACATAACAAGCCCTCGTTGTTGGGTCCTTGAAGACAGAGCAGAACCTTGCATCACATACTCACCACAGCTCAGATATGATGCATTGCTTCGGCTATCTAACACATCTTCAATGCAGAGCCTTGCAACTCTGAGCCACCTGGATTTTAAGGTGCTTCGTTCAGTGGGCCTAACTTGGTCCCAGTTGCCTGCCTGATCTCTATTGTGGTAAGGTTGAACTTGAGACTTTGTCCCTGTCCGGCGCAACTAGATATCCACAGTAGGCATTTCGGAATTGTTGGCGATATTTTCACTAAAACCTTTAAAAATTCATAACTTTGGTTCTACTGATTTGATTTTTCAGGTTGGTCTTGTTTTATATATTACAAAATACCCTTTTTCTAAATCTGCTGTGGGCTCTTTTCATGGAGTGTTTTCACTGTTTTACTGTTTGAAGTGTTACACAAATACTTCAAATATTGTCTCTAAGTTATGCCTTACTGCTGGGTGCTACGCTACCAGGGGTTTGAGCACAGGTTAATTTGGGGTTTGCTTTTTCCTTACACTGACAATAAGCATGGTTGCTGTTCAACCAGTTCTCACATTGCAGTCATCTAACAACCCAATTTCTTACACTGGTGTTCAGCGGTGAGCATTGGACTTGTGTTTGTGCAGTGCCATACAGTATAATATTACCACCCAACATACATAATCTAAGATCAATTTGAGTTTTTAAATTTTCCATTGGCTGGTTTCTTTTGGTTTTTCCAAATCTACCCTCATTCCTACTACTGGACTGTCTGAGATCATACCTTCACCAATGTAGGTTGAGGGCACCAACCTGTAAAGCAGCACATATGCTGAGCCTAAACTGTTCTGCCAGGAAACAGGAATAAAACTGAAGAAGGGCACCAAAAACCTGGAGCTGCTAAAAGGTCTGAGGGCCTGGAAGGGGATGAGCTGTGCCCAGCCTCACTTATACCTGAACAGGCTGTGTCCTGTCTCCACGCATAGGTGCTGCATCTCCCCTGTAGTTAGTTTGGAGCCAGGGAAGGCAGGGCATCTGTGCACTTTAAAGGAATGCCTCTAGAAACTTCTCCCGACTTCAAAGGCAGAACTGTTTATGGAAGAAGGACCTCAGACACCACCCCTTCAGTACACTTCTGGACTTGTGAATACTCTACCAGAAAGAACGGCTGCTATGCTGCTGCAAGGACTGCAACTCTGCTGTACTGCTGCTCTAAAGGAACTGCTGTGCTGACCTACTGCCCTCTTGCATGGGGAAGAAGAACTGGACCTGCAACTTCATCTTGAACCCAGGGCCCCAGAGTGACTCCAAGGTCTAGACTGCTGGCCTCCTGATCTGAACCTCAGGGACTTTAAAGTCTCCCCAACAACTACTGGACCCATCTTCAGTGAGCTTGTGACCCCAAGGGGTGCCTCTTAGGTCTTGGAACCTTTCTGTGGCTCCTGCGCTGTTGAAATCAAGATTTCGGGCTCTTAGTGACAGCAAATGGGCCTGGTATAATATTTAAATTTTTAAGCGCACATACCACCCACAAGGGTCTCATGGCGCTGTAGTGGGTTTAATGGAGGGGAATCATTCAAAGCATAGAAGAGAGGAAACAACGTCTTAAAAAGCCAGGTTTTGAGCTTCTTTCTGAACAGTCTGTGATCTGTAATGGTTCAAAGTTGCATTGTTAGCTCATTCCGGAAAAGAGGAGCTAAGTAGTGAAAGGATCTGCCACTGTCTCTAGTGGTACGGATCCTGAGAGGGGTAAATATAAATTTTGACCCCCACCTAGGATTCTTTTTTGGTAAATACCAGTTTAGTTTCCTGGCCAGATAACTCGGCCCATTTCCAAACAAAGCATTATGAGTTTGGCAAGAGATTTTAAAACAAGCAAGTTTCCTTACAGGGAGCCAATGCAGGGATTTTAAGCTGTGAGCTGATGGGGACCGATATGGAAGATTCAACACCAGCCTGGCAGCAGTGATTTGCAACACCTGGAGTCTGGTGTATAGTTCCTCATCAATAGAGGCCATCAATGGGTTTCCATAGTCAAGATGACTAATTATTAGACCCTGGACAAGTGATTTCCTTGGTTCCAAGGAAATCCATTGAAAGATTTTATGCAAGGTTCGCATAATAATAAGGAGTGGAGAGGACATGATTTAACTGGTCCTTAATAGAGAGCTTATGGTTTCGTTTTATACCAAGGTTTCATACCATGGGCTTGGGGGATGGACAGTGACCTAGATTCACTGGCCACCAGTCATTTGACCAACATTCATGAGCCTTTCCAAATAGTCTTAATTTTTTTTAGCTGAAGATGGTTAGTTTGCATCCAGGTGTTTATCTGAGTCAAGCAGCTTTTGAATCTGGTTCTGATGTCTACTGGATTAGGTCTAAGGGTCATTAGCAGCTGCGTGTCATCTGCATACGAAAAAACATCAAATCCATGCGATCTGATTATCCTTGCCAGAGGTGCAACATACATATTAAAAAGCATGGGGCTGAGTATCGATCCCTCAGAGACTCCCTTGTCTACCGTCACACTGCGGGAGACTAGTGTGCCTAATTGCACAGTGGTAGATCAATCTTTTAAGTAGTTTCTCAGCCAGTTTAGGGCATTGCCTCAGATTCCCATCTCTTGCAACCTTTGTACTAAAGTTATATGGGAGAGGGTATCAAAGGGAGCCGAAAGATCTAATAGGACCAGCATTGCTGACTGCCGGTTGTCTTGGGCCAACCTTATATTATTGACTACCTTTTCTAGGAATGTTTTGGTGCTATGAGCAGCCCTAAAACCTGAATGAGGATAGGATAGGATAGGATGTTAACTGATTATTTACCAGGGACACCCGTACTTTTTAAAAGTACGGAAGTAGAGATGTTGGCCAATAGTTGCCAGGCTCTTTTGGATATGCTGTTTGATTTTTTAGGATGGGTTTGACCCTAGATGATTTCCATTTGATTGGAACTGTCTCCTGATTTAAAGAAATGTTAAATAGGTCAGTAAGACCTTTTTGCAAAACAGCCGAAATATTTGACAAAATACAGGTTGTGACTAGGTCAACTGGAGAACCTGATTTGATCCTCAAAAGAGCAGCTCTAACTTCCTCCTGAGTGAGTTCAGTGAACTCTTCGAGAAGCATTGTACTAGGAGTTTGAATGTCAACACTCTCGATGTTTTGTTCTTCCATCCTGCGTTTGGGGAAAGTATTGTAAATATTGTCAATTTGTTTCTCAAAAAAGGTAGACAGTGCATCCACCCAGTTTTGCAAGGATGGGCTGTTTATCTGGCAAGACAGGGAATTGATAGACTCTTTAAGGATTCTGCATAACTCCCTGTGGGAATTTACCGCCTTAACGATTCTATTTATGATGTAAATTCTTTTAGCTTCCTTGTTGTTGTTCACTGTTTACACCTGAACCTGCCGCTCATTCCAAAAATCAGCACGAGCAGACACCAGCCCTTCTCCTTGCACAGCAGTATTGACAGCTCTTGGGGGATTGTCATGCAAAACCACCCTTCTGCTCCTTTGAGGGTGTGAGGTGTGGCATGGCATTAGTGTGGCAGGCTATTGCCTGGGTTGAGAGCCTGGAGGGTTGTGAGTGAAAAGTTGTTCTGGGCATTGGTACTGGCTGTGGATGTGTCACAGATGCCTTTGGCATGCCCACTGCATGTCTGGACTACGAGTGCCACTAGGTAAATCCTGGAAGGGGAGCAGGATGGTGGGCAGGGCCAGGTGGGGACACAGGAGAGTGTAGGAGCTGGTAACACAGGTAAGGAGTGTGAGGGGAGCAGAGGTTTGTGGTAAATTTTAATTACCTAGACTTAATTTATGCGGTAAAATTGAATAAGAATAACTCAGTAAAAATAAGAGGCAGAATCCGTGGTATTTGAGGTTTTAAAAATGGGTTTATTCCTTACAAAGGAATTGGTTCGAACCAGGCAATCGTATTCCGTCACCACTAAGGTTCGGGAAGGGATAGAGCGATTTTTATTGACAGGTTATCATATATATAGTAAATGCATTACAGTAAAGACATATGCAGAAGGCGTAATAGTTGAGAAGAGAGATAAGAATACACATACGTAATGAAAAAGGCGTTACAATAGGCGTGCATGAGGGCATGTACTAGAAACGTCATTCTGATGATGACACAGGTGGGTGGATCCATAAGTGAATCCTGCAAAGTCAGCAGAAATACTTGGCAGAGATGTGCGCACAGTAGCATGACGTGTGTTTGACGTGTAACTGGAGGGTGAAGGGGACTTGACATTTAGCCCTACATGAGGAGACAGAAGTCTGGGATGTCAGAACAACCTAATCCCAAATCGTATCTAATATCTTGTGTTTAAGGAACTGTATTATCTGGAAGGAAAGGTCTCTCAGGCAGAGGCTATCCTATACTAACTACTAGTGCGTGTATAAGCGTCTACGTGTCTAAATGAGATGCGAGGGGGCATGGGCCTACCATGGCAACAAAAGCCATGAATTACTTGCACGGAGACAGTGAGGCCGGGCCCTTTGCTCTGTAGCTGGAGGGATGTTTACCTAAACTACTAGACAGGAATGTATTTCTCGAGGAGCGGAGCAGATAACTTGAAGGCTGAATACAGTTTTTGGCAGACAACAGGCCGGGCCTGGCACCGTTAGCCGCGCAGGAAGTAAGACAAAGGTCATGGATGCAGATACAGGTCCAGGCTGGAGCATTCAGAGGCAGAAGGCAGGAAAAGCTCGATGGCAGAATTCAGGGCCTACCTTGCCAGGGCTGAAAAACGTGAAAAGTATACCATATAAAGACGGTGGCAAGGCATACTTAGGAACGGAATATTCGACCCATTCATGGCGGATCTGAAAGAGGACATGTTGACGTTGGACACATATGGATTTGCGTCTTCATAACTTGAAGTGGAGGGAACATACATGTACTCGTAGCATGCACATGGAGCCGTTGGGGTCTAAGATAGGGGACACAATCGATCATAAAAATTCATATTTCCTCATTCCCTCCTTGTCCCCTACGGACCCTTCATGAGATATCGATCCTCAGGAATCCATCAATCTGTTCATGTAACATCATTTTCTCTTCTTTCTTCTTCCGGGATTTTGAACGAGAACTTGAACGTGGAATACATGATGTGGCACACAGGCCGCAAATCGCTGGTCCACATTGTAGACACAGGCAGCAACTGAATACTATGAGAAGGCCAATACCTAGGAAGGATAGGACTTTCCATCCCCAGGCTGACAACACGCTCCAGAACCAACCGGACCATGTCCAGGTGCCTGGATTCTGATGTATCTGGCTTGCAATCTTATGAAGACGAGTTATGGCTTTATATACGGATGGCGCGTTTTCTGGAATGAAAACACAGCAACTTGATCCGATGACTCTACAGGCTCCGCCCCTATCGGCCAGGATGACGTCAAGGACAAGACGATTTTGGAGAACAACAATCCGCATCGCAGACTGCTCCTCTGTTAAGTTGCCTAGGGCAGAGGTAGTTTCATTCACTACTGCTTCAAGGGTTCTGGTTAGTCTGCGTATCAGTTTACTATTAGAGACAACACCTATGTAGGGAAAGAGGCCTTTATTGAAGTCTGTATATTGTTCCCATGCTGTTTCAGTGTAGTCGACAATCGGGAGATCTCTCTGGGGTCTATTGTGTACTAGATGGGTATTTCTATGATAATCAGGAGGGGCTAGGAAAACAGGTGGCAGAAGGAATGCAATGTAACAGGTACCATCCCAATCTAGAGGTAAGCGTATATATGCGGTATGACCACAAATGAAGTAGGAATGACGGGAAGCTCTAAATGTAGACTTGCCTTTATCACTGAATTCGATCACAGTAGTACATATACTATGACCCAGGTGTACTGAACCATTCTTTCTTATACATAATTCACCTTTGACTGGTAATACGGACATAGCAGGCAAGACTGATGCAGCTTCGGATTCAACATTCAGAATCATGAGGTTAGGTGTAAAGTTACCTAATCCATATACTTCATTTTCTAGGTCTGTTCCTGTCCTTTTGGGAAGTCCCTCCTTGTTAGGGTAGCAGGCTTTAAGCAAAACTAAGTTCAGGTTTCCCCATACCCAGTTGCTCTGGTAAACTACAGTATTTGAATCTAAAGAATTAATCAAACTAAACCATGCGCCACAGGAACCATTGTGTGTGAATGGATATGGAAAGAGAGGCAGAACTCCCTTGTATTTCTGATAGGGAGGGAGTCGGCCACATATCCAACAATTAGTAACGTTGTTGGCCTGATGGGAGTGTTGTAACATACTAATGAATGTGTTGTTGCGCAGCGCAAGTCTATAAGGCAACTCATGTGAAGGTAATTCGCTAAAAGAATGTTCGGCAGTAACATTGTAAGCAGAATGAGCACGCTTGAAAATAGGATAGTATATGTGCAACAGTATACTTGCAGCAATAATCAGAAGATTTAGGAAAAACATAATCAACAATGTCACTATACAGTGACTATGAAGTAATTTACAATATGCACGTTTCTTGAGCTGTTTTTGTCTATCTCTCTCTCGATTTCGGTCTAGAGGATACATGTCAGAGACTAATTTAACCGATTCACCTAGGAGAGGACTTAAACAATCAAATTGTCTGACTTGCTAGACCTTAGTTTCAGTTTATAGTTTTGGGCAGCAGTGTTCTCGACCAGGGGGAGTTTTGAATCAGTCTGTGGAGGGGGGCAGGGCTGAGAGTTCAAATCAGAAGGTAGTCCATGAAATTTCTTGATATGGCTCGAGTGTAGCCAACCCTTGCGACCCTCGACCTTCACTGCTGTCCTCGTGGTCAGAAGTACTAATTTCGGCGTTTGCCAGCGAGGCTCCAGCGGGCTCCTCCTGTCGAAGTTTCTTATGAAAACAAAATCTCCGGGAACCACTTCATGGGGCTTCACCTCGGTGTTGTCGGGAAAGGCTGCAGCTACCTGTGAACGGCAAGATTGTAGTGCAGACATCAAGGAAGCAAGGTAATCTGTCAGCATATTACAATCAACATCAGTGATTTTACGAGGTATAGGCGTCCCCCACATATTTGGTGGCCTACCGGAGACCACCTCGTACGGGGATAGCCCTGTTCGAGAATGTGCTATCATTCTCATGTAAAATAATGCAACTGGTAAGGCTACTATCCAGTCGACGCCTTTCTCTCTACAGATTTTAGAGAGTCGAATTTTCAGAGTCTGGTTATGACGTTCCACGAGACCTGCTGCCTCGGGATGCCGGACACAGTGGAATTTCCATTGATAGCCTAACAGGAGTGAAATGTGTTTCATTAGCTCGGATGAGAACGGTTGGCCATTATCTGAGTACACGATACGGGGCAAACCATACCGTGGGAAGAATTCACAAACCAACTGCTTGGCAGTGGTCGGGGCAGTGTAATCTGAGACTGGATATGCTTCTGTCCAACGGGAAAGAGCGCATACAACTACGAGGACATATTTGAATCCTCAACATCGTTCCATCTGGATATAATCCATCTGGAGGACTTCAAAAGGGTGATCAGGAGGTTGAAATCCACCTTGCTCTACAGGTACGCCTTTACCTGGGTTGAACTGACAACAAATCATGCAAGTACGGACTTTCTGTTTGGCTGCAGCTCGTAAGTGTTTATTAAACCAAATGTTTTGAATACTGTCTAACATAGCTTTCTCTCCTAGATGTGCTGGACTATGTATTGTGTTAATGATAACTTGAACCATTGAGTCAGGGAGAAATCATGTAGATTTTCCCTTCGTCATCCATCCCTGATCTGTTTGGATCCCCCCTAGTTCAGTCCATTTCTTGATTTCCTCTGGCGTAGCATGTGTCTGTATGTCAATTACATCAAGGGCGGGATCCTTAACTGTCATGCAGTGTGTCGGTGTCGGAACTATTGTCTTTGTCAAGTCAGTTACATGAATCCGATTCTGTGCTGTTTGCTTAGCTGTTCGGTCTGCTAGGTCGTTACCCTGGGAAATGATATCGGTGACTTTTGTATGAGCCTTGCACTTCATGATAGATATCGAAGTAGGCAGATGTATTGCATCTAACAGAGCTTGAATAAGGGGACCGTGTTGAATGTTGGCACCGTGAGAAGTAAAATAACCTCTCTCTCGCCAAAGGACTCCGAAGTCGTGTACAACTCCGAATGCATAACGTGAATCTGTGTATATGTTGACTCTTTTATTTCTGGCTTGAATACAGGCTTGTGTCAGAGCGATGAGCTCTGCTGCTTGAGCTGACAATGTGTCAATACAATTTGTTTCAATAACTTCGGTGTCTGTCGTGACTGCGTAAGCGGCCACTAATTCTCCTGTACTTGTTCTCATGCATGAACCATCCACATAAAGTGTCAGGTCTGGATCTGATAATGGAACGTCTGTCAAGTCTTGTCTGGGTTTCGTCGTAATAGTAATGACTTCAATGCAATCATGTGCCAATGGGTCTGTTCCACTTAATGGCAAAAGTGTGGCAGGATTTAATGTACTACAGCGTCTGATTTCTATGTGTGGCTGAAACAATGTTAATTCGTAACCTGTCAGTCGTGCTATAGTCAAGTGCTGAGTCTGAGTTCTGTTTAAAAGAACTTCCACGGAATGTGGAACTTGCACTGTCAATTGATGTCCTAATACTATGGAATCGCTTTGTCTGATTGCTAAAGCTGTCGCTGCGAATGATTTCAGGCATGTAGGCAGAGCCTGAGCTACTGGATCTAATGTGCTAGAAAAGTAAGCACACGGCTTGTGTGAACCTGCTTGTTCCTGAGTGAGTACTGACAAGGCAGTACCTTCGCGTTCTGTAACAAAGAATGTAAAAGGCTTACTGTAACATGGTGTCGCTAAAACAGGTGCTTGACATAAGGCTTTCTTTAAGTCTTCAAAAGCTTGTGTATGTGCCTGAGTCCAAGGGAGGACAGTCGAAGTCGCTGCCTCCTGGGTTGTCAACTGAATGAGTGGCTTTACTAGAAATGCATATTGGGGAATCCATTGTCTACAGTACGAAGTGAGACCTATGAAGGCCCGCACCTCCTTTTGTGTCTTGGGTGGTGGCATGTTTATAATTAACTGGATGCGATCAGGTGTGAGCTGTCTTCCCCCTTTGGACAGCAAGTGCCCAAGGTACACAACTTGCTGAACACAAAATTGCAGCTTCGAAGGGGACACCTTGTGCCCCTTGTCGGCCAGAAAATGTAAAACCGTCAGTGATGCTTTTTCACATTCGGGTTCGCTTCGGGCAGTGATCAGCAGATCATCGACATACTGAAGCAGGGCAGTGTTAACAGGCATGTGGATACTGTCAAGTTGTCTTTTCAGTGCTTGGCTGTAGATGCTGGGGCTTTCTGTGAATCCTTGAGGTGCGCGTGCAAATTTGAAGCTTCGTCCATTTAAACTAAATCCGAACAAATATTGGCTTTCCGGATCAATTGGGACGCTAAAGAAGGCGTTCTTGAGGTCAATTACAGTAAAGAACATTGCTTCTGAATCAATAGCTGTCAATAGTGAAGAGATATCTGGAACCACGGGATATTGTGGTACAATGCATTTATTCAATTCGCGCAGATCAATAATCAATCGATAAACTGGGGGTGCTTTTGGATCAGTTCGTTTAAGAATTGGAATAATAGGAGAATTACACACATTGGAGTCGGTTTCCACAACCACTCCTTGTGCAATGAGCTCGTCAATGATTTGCAGCAAAGCCACTACAGCATCTGGAGGTAACTTGTATTGTCGGATTCGTGGTAATACCACTCCTGCTTTGAGTGTGACTCGATATGGTGTAATATGCATACAACCTACATCAGTAGGGCCTTGCGCCCATAAATGTGCAGGGACATTCTGTAACCTGTGATCCATGTCTCTAAATACATAGTGACCTTTGAAGTCACGCAAAAATAGTCGTACCCCCTCCGGGGAACAACATATTACAGCTCCTAGAGCTTTCAGTGTCTTTATACCTAACAAGTTTTCTGGGCATGATTTTGTAAGCAATAGATCTGTAGTCCGTGTCAATGGACCAACTGCAAGAGGCAGAGGTTGCGATACTTCATTAACAATAGGCTGTCCTGAAAATCCAAGGGAAACATTTTGTGAGCCTGAGAGGGGTGCCCCTGGAACCTCGTCGTGACTTATAGTTGTTCTGCTTGCCCCTGTATCAATTAAGAACTTTCTGTCTTTCCCTAATACTTGACTATGTACATAAGGACCCTCTTGATCTACGGGAACCTCAATAAGGGGTAAGCCAACTTCCCTCTCTAGGCTGTTTCATGTGTATCGCTGATAATCTGGATAGTCATTTTGTGCATACTGGTACATCTGTTGTGCCGTGTTCTGTGTTGCGGCAATAGGCTGTGACTGTGGGGCCGCTACGGTCTGTTGTGCAGCTTGCATAGGCTGTACATTCTGAGGTACTTGTTGTTGGATCTGATCCTGTCTAGGTGGACGTGGTCTCTCCTTGGTTTTACCCGTAGAGATATTATGTTTTAGAACTGCACAATCGTTTATATAATGACCTGGCTGTTTACAATAGTTGCATGTCCCTTTAACAGGAACTGCTGAATTACTGGACTGTGTCGCACCCTTTTTATGACTGTCAGCTGGAACTGACTGGGCGACGAGCATTTTCATTTTTGTGTCTTTCATACGTCTTTGTTCGTGTTCTTGTTCTTCTCTAGTTCTATTCTGGTGGTACTGTAACATCTGTAACATTTGTGACGGGGTATTAGCTTGCCAAGAGCTCTCTACTTTCAATACTCTGTTCTTAACCTGAGGCAAGGAATTTTCGACTAGTTTCGTTACAAAAAGATGCGGATATGAATCACTACTTGCTTTCAGGCCGCTATTAATACCAAAACATTTTTCAAATCGGGAATAAAAATCACTAGTGTCTTCATCGGGTTTCTGTTTGCAAGCTGAGATTGCTCCCCAGTCTTCCTTTTTCGTAGTTAATAAACGTGGCAACACTTGTACTAATAATCCTGGTAATGCTTTAGTTTTGTCTCCAAGCCCTACGCCTGCAGTTCGGGCATTTTCTTCATTTTCTAATGCGGTCCAATCAATCTTTTGTTCTCCCACCTCCCACTCTTTTTCTTTGAGTTTCTCGTAAATACCGGCAGGTAATAATACTTTCAATATTTTCATAATGTCAGGATAGGTATAATCACCCATGAGTAACATGTCTTTTATTTCACGGTGAAAACCTGCTGGATCTCTGTCATGGCTGGGCACTCATTTTTTCATTTCCAATAGTTCTATTTTAGTTATAGGCGTGTACACGAACACGCGTCTAAAAGTATTATCATCATTTCTAACTGGGTGTACTTCGCGTAAGGGATTCTGTCTGTCTATGTAATACATCTTTCTTTCCATGGAGGGAGCTGGATCATGCTCTGGACACAAAAAGGCACTATATCTGTGTCGATATTCTAGAATTACTTTAATTAGATCTGTACCTAGACCTCTCCATTTATTCATGAGTAGTTCTATCAGTATATCAGGTAGGGGACCAGGATCGGAGTGTTGGCCTTTATATAATATAAGGAGATGTTGTATCATGTATATACCAGCTAATCGCTGTTCGTCTGGTGAAAGATTCAAAAACGTATGTACTAGCGCATCATCACTATATTTATCAGAACTGTCAGCCCATTGTACTGCTGACCTGGCTAATTCTTGTTCATCCATAGAATCGAGTACATGGTACCCCATTCGTTCTTGAAGTATTTTATCAGTAGCCTGAAACAAGTGTTCGGGGGTCTTTGGGTTTGACATGGCTGCTTGAAAACTTCTCTTACTTTCTGGACGTATCGGACGTATTGAATTATTGAAGGATCTTCCTTTTCCTACATAAGCTATCGTTTCTCTAGCTGGTAATTGTAATTGTCCTGTTGTCATTTCTAGTTGTTCCTCATCCCCTGAGGACTCGGTTTTATCTGCATCTGTTTCTCTTTCAGGCTGTTCTTTTTCACATATTTGTTCTACTTTTTTCCTGATCCTTTGGTACATACTTTCTATACTATTCTGTTTATCATGTTTTCCGTCTGCCATATTCTGGCCCCATTTGTTAAGGGCTCTCATTTCTTCCGCGTCTACACCTGGCCTATCTCTGTGTCTTATCAGGCAGTTTATAAAGAAGCGTAACAACAGTTTCTGCGTGTCCACTTTCTGGTATGCCATGGCCTCGCCAATACTTTCAGGACCTTGCCATGTTTGGACAAAGTGATATATTTTGTCTAGATGTTCAATCATTCCTGGTAATATCATTAAATAGTTCGCAACTCGTCGTAGACGTACTGATGATAGCATCATTCTGTCGTCTTTACCTGGTACTGGATCATATCTACAATCTGTAAGAGGCTCTTTAAGTATGTCATAATTCGCTGTTTGCGGTGTACGTTGGTGTGCTAAATCCCTATAAGTCAATCGACGCACTGATGGCGGCGTATGAAAACTTCCTGTCGCACCTCCTGAGGTGCTAGGTCCAAAAGGATTCGTTGGGTGTAAGGTAGGAAGAATAGATGCAGGGAGAAGTGAAGGAACGGGCGGAAGGTTTTGAACGGACGGAGGAGTATGTTGCTGCGGGAGTGGGGACAGATTTTCTTGGGGTCGAGCGCCATTAGCAGGCGGTGTGCGTGGCGGCGGAGGATTAACATATTCGGGGGCTACATCATCTAAATAGGAAGAAAGGAAAATGTCCTTTGCAGTCTTGGGGTGCACTTTAGTCGGAAGCAATGGAGGTGGCAGATCTTTCGGTACTTCCAGGGTGGCCTTAGGTAAACCCTCAGCCAGAAGAGGATACATACCATTCATAAGAGTGTTTCGTTGTCTGTCTACTTGTTCGGCTTTTGCTCGGATACCTTCCTCAATTAATACATTTTCTCGGGCTTTGTCTGAATCCTCCCTACTTCTCTCTTCTTTTCTGAGCGCTTTCTCTGTGCGTCTATGCGATTCTTTACGCCATAATTCAATGGCATCTTTCTGTGACTGTCTGGCTTTCTTTCTCCATAATGCTTCTTCTACTCTCATGATGCAATCTGCATCCCATGTCCCAACAACGGGCCATCTCTGTTTCTCTGCTAAATCCTTGGTGTAGTCTACCCACAATTCGAGATATAATACGGCATCTAGGCCATGCTTATGGTACATAAAGTACCCTGGAGTGTCCCTAGGTGGAATGGGAACGGCTTCCTCGAGTATCCTTTTTCTAGTTTTTGTCTGTCTTAATTTCGAGAATAACGGCATCTTGAACCTTGCTACTTGGTTCTTACTCGGACTTGAACACAATTAATACAATAAACACAGTAATGAAGGTCGAACAATCACTCATACCACGACATTTAAAACATATTAAAACATTTTAGAACGAACAATAATAATTAGAATAAAACTAGTTAACTGCATAATACTAGATATACTGCTAAACAGTACAGATACACTGCTGAAACAGTGCAGACCAGGTCTGTGTACCCAGACCCGTCTTGACCAGCACAAACCAATGTGCACGTCTAGATGCGTCCCCAGCAACGGTACTCACCGGGAAGCACGGAACGGAACAGAAGGCCTCGGAAGTCTGGACTGGACTAGACCAAACTGGACTGGACTCGACTCTTGACTTAGTTATTTCGGAACTTCGGAATCTGGTGGGCCTCTGTATACCTCGGATCTTGCTCTCTCAGCTAGGCTCTGGTCGGGATCCTCCGCACTCCTCACCGCCTCGTCTGGGTGTTGTTCGCAGCCTCAGTCACCCCCATTGGCCTGAGGGAGATACAGGAAATCCTGCGGGTACGTGTAGTTGTCCGTCCGGCTGTGGCAGGAGACCGGGTCTGCAACGCACCTCCGGCGCGTGGGGTGTGAGAGGTGTCCCTATTCGGGCGCCAATTATGTGGTAAATTTTAATTACCTAGACTTAATTTAAGCGGTAAAATTCAATAAGAATAACTCAGTAAAAATAAGAGGCAGAATCCATGGTATTTGAGGTTTTAAAAATGGGTTTATTCCTTACAAAGGAATTGGTTCGAACCAGGCAATCGTATTCCGTCACCACTAAGGTTCGGGAAGGGATAGAGCGATTTTTATTGACAGGTTATCATATATATAGTAAATGCATTACAGTAAAGACATATGCAGAAGGCTTAATAGTTGAGAAGAGAGATAAGAATACACATACGTAATGAAAAAGGCGTTACAATAGGCGTGCATGAGGGCATGTACTAGAAACGTCATTCTGATGATGACACAGGTGGGTGGATCCATAAGTGAATCCTGCAAAGTCAGCAGAAATACTTGGCAGAGATGTGCGCACAGTAGCATGACGTGTGTTTGACGTGTAACTGGAGGGTGAAGGGGACTTGACATTTAGCCCTACATGAGGAGACAGAAGTCTGGGATGTCAGAACAACCTAATCCCAAATCGTATCTAATATCTTGTGTTTAAGGAACTGTATTATCTGGAAGGAAAGGTCTCTCAGGCAGAGGCTATCCTATACTAACTACTAGTGCGTGTATAAGCGTCTACGTGTCTAAATGAGATGCGAGGGGGCATGGGCATACCATGGCAACAAAAGCCATGAATTACTTGCACGGAGACAGTAAGGCCGGGCCCTTTGCTCTGTAGCTGGAGGGATGTTTACCTAAACTACTAGACAGGAATGTATTTCTCGAGGAGCGGAGCAGATAACTTGAAGGCTGAATACAGTTTTTGGCAGACAACAGGCCGGGCCTGGCACCGTTAGCCGCGCAGGAAGTAAGACAAAGGTCATGGATGCAGATACAGGTCCAGGCTGGAGCATTCAGAGGCAGAAGGCAGGAAAAGCTCGATGGCAGAATTCAGGGCCTACCTTGCCAGGGCTGAAAAACGTGAAAAGTATACCATATAAAGACGGTGGCAAGGCATACTTAGGAACGGAATATTCGACCCATTCATGGCGGATCTGAAAGAGGACATGTTGACGTTGGACACATATGGATTTGCGTCTTCATAACTTGAAGTGGAGGGAACATACATGTACTCGTAGCATGCACATGGAGCCGTTGGGGTCTAAGATAGGGGACACAATCGATCATAAAAATTCATATTTCCTCAGGTTGAAAAGAGAGGGAGAAGGCCTGAAAATGGGGGGATAACAGAGTCAAAAATGAAGTGGCAAAAACAATAGAAAAAGCAATAGTGGTCCAGAGAAAAAGCAGAAATAATTGGCAAAAACAAAAAAACAAAGACGACAAAAATGAGCAGAAAAAGAGTGAAAGGGGAAAGGGCAGAAAAACAATAAAAGTGGAATATGGCAGAAATTAGCAGAAAGAGAGTGAAAGTGAATAGCGGCATACATGAGCAGATAAAGAGAAAGAGTTGAACAAGGGAAAGCAGCATTAATGGACAGGAGAGAGAGTGAAAAAGAGAAATGGTCAGCACAGAGCAATATTGAGTGAAAGTGGTAAAAAGAAGGTGGCAGAGACAAGCTGAAGCAGTTTAAAAAAATTAAAGAAAGAGTCAGAAGCCAAGATAAACCTGATGGAGAGAGGAAGCAAGAATAGAAATTGAGAGATAGAGAGTGAAAGAGTGACATGTGAAGAAGCAAGGCCTCACACACACAGAAGAGGGTTCGTAAAGGACCTTACCTGATCAAATGACCAGGCACTGGAATTGCCTGGTGGGCCTAGGAGACACCTGCTCAGTGGTTGTTCTAAACGACAGCTGCCATTCAATAGGTTCTTGTGGAGGCAAGCAGAGCATTGGGTGGTTGTGCTATTAGATACAAGTATGATCCCTAATCTTTCATTTTATGTTGTACATAGGACTGCTGATTCCCACTGCAAACAATCCTCAAAAGTAGAATAATGCTTTGGTAGTGGTGAGCTCTGACGGCCAAATTTACAAAGATGGGTGTTTAATGAGTGTCACTTACTTTGTAGTGCTCCTGGCTTACTCATGAATTACAGTAGTAAGCCAGGAGTCAGCCTAGAATTCATGAGTACTACAAGAATAAGTCACAACAACATCTTTATGAATGTAGCTCTTTGGGCACTCGCACTGGTAGTGGTCCATCCACTGCATTAAAACTTTAAAAGTAGTTACTGTGGAGGATCACTGGCTGTGCCAGGGAAAAGTTGTTCTCTTGCTGTGGGGGAGCTGTGCCACAATGTAAAATGCTGAGTGGGACTCGACCAGTCACACTGAGCATGTTATAAGTTCCTGCACCGCCAGCCACTTGATGGCAAGAACCTCGCCATGAAAAGGCTGGCGGTGCAGAAACAAAGGGGGCCTTATAGGTCCCCCATGCCCTGCGTCATGGGGATATATTCATGGGGGCACAACATGTGCTCACCTTTCTGTATTCCCCCAAAGTTCCAGCACAGCATGGACGTCACTGTCCATGCCGTGCTGGAATTTCTTTTGCCATTCCCATTGCAGTGTCTGTTTTCCAGGCACTGCCATGGAAAAGGCAAAGGACCGTCCACCTTACACAAGTTCAACTTGTAATATGGTGTGCCGTCCTTGAGCAGCTTTGGTGGTGCTGTTTCGACAGAGAGCCTGTGCAGCATCTCCAAACTCGTAATCTGCCCCCTTAGTATTTAGATAGAGTAAGATTACTTGAACATTTTGTCGCTCAAAATTAATCTTTCACCAGAACAAGTTTCGACCCACTATTTCTACAATTTGAAATCACAAATGTCAAAAAGTTTGTTTTGTACCTGCTGTGGCTTACATGACACACACTAATATAATTCTAACTATGTTGATTGCAATAATTACTCTAAATATTGCTTGATCAAAGTGCAAATGCAAGAAAAGTATAGGCCAATGAATAGCACCTTCCACTGTGATGGAGCCAGTGATCTGTTTCTGGTTGCCCAAAGTATACAAGAACTGAGTTACAAAGGCATTTATGAGTATGTGAAGTATTACTACTGTAGTAATACTTTATATTGTACAGGAGTACTGCTTCACATATTTATAAATGTCTTTGTGAATTGGCTTTGAATAGACCAATCTTTAAAAGTTAAAGTGTAAAGAGGGCATGATCCTTTCTATTTGTTATAACTGTATATGAATATTCCCTGAATATTCCCATTTTAGATGTTTTGGCCAATTCATGAAGGTGTTTAGGAGAATGTGAATTAGTACTGTACAAGTACTACTTCACATACTCATGAATGCCTTTGTGAATTGACACCAACAATTTCTGCTATCATGAGTTGTTAGAATGTAATTGACTCACCCTGCTGATCCTCTAAACACATGAGTTACTAGGACATTCATAGCATTTAAGTTCAGTTTCTTGGATCACAATATCAAGGTTCCCATTTATGCTAATGACACACAACTCTACTTGAAAGTCTCCTCTGCTTCGGACAGCCAATACCTCCAACACTGCCTGCACACTATCCAGATTTGGATATCCAGCACCTACCTAAAGCTCATCCCAAATAAGACAGAATTTCTGTTATTCGACAAGTAAAATAAACAAGGAACAGTAGAAAACTGGATCAATGGCATGTACCTTGATAATTTTGAACATTCAATTTTTACGAGGTTGCACGTTACTTAGATTCACCCTAGACACCAACCTCACCCTCAAAGAACAGACGGCCTGGTTCAGTCTCTCTTCTAAAGAAAGTGACATTGTTTCTTCCAGAAAGCAACGTCAAAACTGCTGTTCAAGCACTCAATCCCAGTACAACCAGCACCTCTACTTGTCTTGCAGACAAGATCACCATCTCGGGTGGTTCTCTGCAATCCCACAGCCAGGACACCATAGGACTGCAGACTAATAAGTGAAATGAAGATAAAAAAAGGCGCCAGACCTTTACCATTTATGCACCTGAGATATGTAACAACATCCCTATATCCATCAGAAACACCCCAAAGCTGCTACAATTTAGGAAAGAGCTGAAAACTGTGAACACATTTGCTACCTCATCCATAAGTTTTTGTTTTTATTTTTGTCTTTGCCACTGTACAGTGCTCTGCTCTCACAATAGAAATACCACCTACATACAACATACATGCATGCTCCAATCTTAGGCTTTAATTACGGGGTTGCTGAATTTGTATGCAGAGGGAAATGGTGGCCAAAAATACCAAATCTGTTCATTTCTCAGGAATGGTGAATAACATGGGGACCAGGAATTGCTGGGTCCAAATCCATATGCACTGTCTCTGTTCCAGGGATAAACCCGCTTTCATTTACCCCCTGCTATGAGCTGGTGGTAAATGAAAGCAGGAGGGTTGAGGTTGGGTAGGAGGCAGGTTTGGGGTTGCTGCCAAGGATGTGAGCTGGCATGGGGCTTCCTCCGTGCTATGGGGGGGGGTGTAAATGGGGGCCAGTAGCACAGAGGCTGGTTTGTGCTTGCAGGCTGAACTTCATGCAATTTGTCTGGCCAGAATGTCTGGCCAGTAAAACTGATTAAGGTGTTCCCACACTTAAGAAATGCAGGTGTGTGAATAGTGAGATTGTTTAAATCAGGCAGAGCAATGTCCTGCTCAATTTATAATCAGGCCCTTAGTGGCACAAAGAAAATGCCAATTGTGGAGTCTTACAAAATGTACTTGTCAACCATTTTAAAAATAACACATTATATTTAGAGGTTTGATATAAGTATAAATACATATTTTCAATATGCCCTAGCTTGAAATGCAACTCTCTACAATAACAGCACATATGAGATATGGTGCACCAGTTAAAAGGTAATTATAGTGAAGCAATTTTGCCCAAGACCTATTTCACAGAGATGTTGCTGTATCTCCCATTCATGTGGTACTCCAGGTTTACCACTGTGTTCATGGAGTATTCCTGGAGCACTCTTGGCTTACTCCAGGAATTCAGTAGCAAGGAGCCCTCCAATTGCAAGTCACGCACTTCATTAAAAATAGAGAGATCATGCCTCTTTGACTGCACCCACGAACGTTTGCATGGACATGGAGTGGTTGATTACGTAGCTTAAAGTAGATGAGGATTACTAATGTGAGGGATTTGATGGTGAAGATTTGTATGAGATTGCCCACGTATCTGAATTGGTAATGTTTATCATTGAATATATGGTGTAGTGAGACTGAATGATCTCCAGATGGAAAATCATAATACAAAATATATTCAATAGATATTTGCAAATAAATAAGATGATGGTGATTTAATTTTAGAATAGATTCACAATTCGTTTACTTGCAGCTTACATGACTAATTAATTTCCTTTTAAACGAAAGCAGAATCTTGGCTATCATGCAAACTAATATTTAGCTAACAATCCGTTCATGAATATATATTTTTAAAATCTGCGTTTAATATTGATACTATCCTCAGAAACTTGCCGTTTTGAATGCACATCCCCGCTGAGCAGTTAAACTAATAAGGGAATATGGATTCTGAAGGACAGCTTCTAAAATAGAAAGTTTCATTATAAGGGTCGGAGAAGCATTAAGGCTGAATGGCTTTAAACACAGGAGACCTCTCTGGGCTTCTCCAAGGCTATGATGCAGAGCGAGATTGGTTGTCACTTTGTGATGTAATTAGGATAGAGCAGGAACGTTTTTTTTAATGTTGCAGGAAGGCATGATATGCCAAAACCACCAAGCCAAAGAGTGATGATTTTTTGCTTTCCTCACCGTTTTTCTTCATTCAATGTATTCCTTTATCAGCAGGCTTCTTTTCGCACTGAAAACTTTATATGATGCCCCAAAGGCTTTTCAATTAACAACGTACAAGACGCATTCTCAAATAAATAAAACAGAATTGTTCTTTTCCTGCAGTCTTACGGTAAAGAGTATCTAAAGTAAAAATAGCACTTTAAAAAGAATGAGAAGGAAGCTGGTATTTAAAAAGAGAAAATGTTGTTGCACTAAACCTGTATTTTGACCAGAATTGGCTTTCATTCTATTTGCACATATGGGCAGGTTCAACTGGTAATTGGGGGCGGTAAGGCGCACACAAGAAATAATCCAATGGGGTCGATCAGGCAGGCACATACAAAAAATATGCCAATACAACACTAGGATTATTTTCTCCTTGATGCAAAAGACATGGTTGAACACACCTAGACCAGATATGGCATGAAAGTAGAACTTTACTCAAGGAAGTGTCTGTGCTTGGTTTGGTAAAAAGCTGTTCAGTAGGTTTTGAGTAACTGGTGTTTAAAATTGTTTCTGTCTGGTTATGAAAATCATGGAAATATCTTGACAGGTGGAAAAGAAAAAACTTTAAAGCTGTTTGAAGAATTTGCACAGTTTGGCTGATGCTTAGCATATTCAGCTTACTCTTGGTATATGTGCACATTCATCAAGAGACACAGAGTTAAAAGTGACGGGTGTCAAAAAGGTGTTAATTTGTAATTAACTATGGCATCATTTGATGAATCCCTTTGAAATATCACAGACATTTAGCATGTTTACTCTAATGTGGGTAACATTTATGCAGATCCCTCAAGTGTGGCTAACTTAAAAGAGTAGGAAAACAGGTTTTCGTGTGCTAATAATGTTGGTGATCTTTGATGAATTGCATGAATTTTGCAAGAAAATTAGTATATAGTTCAGCTCCTAAAATTCTTTGCTGGTTGCAAAAATACTTTTCACAGATTAGGATCAATAATTCCTTCATTTCCTCCTATGATGTATGGAGGAGGCAAACCCATGAACCGGAATGAAAGCCATCAAATATGCGCACTTGCAACACGTACAACGTAGTGTTTTTTTCAACAAAGAAGGATGTGAGAGGAGCAGGAAGGAGAGCGGCCAGACAGGGGAGGCGGCAGGCACGCAGGTAAGTGCCTTCTTTTATCATTTTTAAAGAATTTGGGAGGGGTGAGGGAGCGGCTAACTCTGCTCTGCCACGGAGGTGGAGTTTTGCCTTCCTCCGCGTTCGCAATGGAGCGCGGAGTAGACACATTTTCGCAAACTCCGCTGATGGACAGATTTACCCGCCCAGAGTTAACCACAAATACAAGTAACCAGGGCCGTTTCTACCATTAGGCAAGACTAGGCGGCCGCCTGGGGCGGCAAAAGGGGGAGGGTAGCAAAAAACATGAGTTTAGGAATATCTAATGCATTAATTCTTCTAGCCTGAATGTCAGAGTGAGAGAGTGATGGTAGTAAAAGGGAGGAGGCGGCATTTTTCAATTCTCATCTAGGGAAGCAAAACACCTAGAAACGGCCCGGCAAGTAACAAGTGTAAAGAGTCCAAAAGACATAACCAGTTCCCAACCACTACTCTGGCTGTCTTCATCAGGTTTCACATTCTAGAATCCCTCGCGTTTCACACATTCTATAAGTTCCCACTAATCTATATAGATTCTGAGCACAACACTACACACCTCGCCCTTCATACAAAAAACCTAAATAAACATTCCAAATAGTTACTATACCAATTTACAAATGTGAATGTATAGTGACAACAAAATATCTATTTACACAGATAGTCATTTAACACTTTAGTTAATTTTAAATTTGTTTTTGGTCTTTTCCTCCACAGCATTGCTTGAAACAGTTTACTCTGCATCTTTTCCTTGATCCATATCTTTCTGCCATTCATAGTACGACGTTTCTCCATTAGTATGTTCCCAAATCTTCATCCACAAAAGATCATCTATTCTTACTTATTTTTCATGGATTCAATTGAGTTATTCGCAGGACAAAGTAAAGAACAAGGTGCTACCCTTTTAGATACCAACATTTTCCAACTCCACAGAATTTTTCTTCAGCCCCACAATGCATTGAGGCTTAAAGAACATATTATCTGCCTTTGATATCTTTCCAGGCTTCTTAATCATTACTCATTGTCCTACTTTAAGGCTAATTTGTTTTGTTCCATGTTTTTGTCATAATATTCATTGTAATTTGATATGTTTAAAAAAAAAAAAATCCTTAACTTCCCTAGATGACCATTACACATTCCCAAGTAAAATCAACCAACCTGGATTCCATTTAGACCTTTATCTTTTCCCCCTCATAAACTCAAAGGGAGAAAAGTGTAACACAGTAAGACCACAGAGGTTTACATATTTGTATTTGCCATGGAAAATTGGTCTTGAAAGCTAATTGTATTGCCCCCTTCAGCACTCGATTGTACCGTTCTACCATACTACTTCCAGTAGGATTGTACAAAGAAGTTGTCCTGTGCACAATCCCGCATTCATCCAAGTACATTCTCATTTTGACAAATGTGAATTGAACTCTATTATCACTAATGACAACTGCAGGAGTTCCTTCATTCAGAAAAACTTCATCAAAAAATGTGAGCACAGTGTATATCTTCAATTTGATGATTTTCAAAAAGGGCCACTTGGAAAACACATCGGTCACATAAAATCACATAGGAGGTCTCAATATTTTAAGTGTTTTCTCTGCAGTCATGCATACACCACACTCCTTAATTTCTCTCCCTATTTCAATGTATATTCAATTTCAATTTCATTGTCAATGACCACCAGTAAATCCTCTTAACCGTGGCCTTGGTTTTCAGTATTGCTTGTTGGAAAGTGGGTTAATAGTAGTGGTCTATATGCATCTACCAAAGGCAGTAAGAGCACTAAAACAGTCTAGGGCTAAGTACAGGTCTCAATAAATGATTCCCAAGCTTAACCCTGTGCCACTTGGCTGTAAGCAGGTATGTAAAGCATTTAAAAACACAAAGTCAGTAAATAGTTAAGATACAACACACAATAGAAATGCCAGATCAATTTAGAACAATAGGGAATATTTGTATCTTTAAACCGGAGATCTGAAATTTTAAAGAATAATCACTTTCTACCACTTAGTCATCTTAGGGAGCTTTTTTCCAAGGTTGTTCCAAACTTCTCCAAACTTTTGGAACTTCTTCTGGAAGTTCCTCCTGAGGGTCCAAAACACAATCCAAGGGTCTGAAAGGTCCAAGATGGACCTTGGGAGTTGTGAACCACAATTCTCCCAATGCAACTGGCCAAGCCCCTTAAATGTTCGCTGGAAGCACTCCAGACAGGGGACTCATGATGGAGTTGATGCAGATGAGCTCTTTGAACCTGTAGCTTGCAGGGAGTCCACCTTTTATTTCTCATGAAGCAAGGTACATTGGAAATAATGCAGCAGGCACAGCCTGTCAGAATGCAGGGCCCGATGGTGCATTTGAAGTTCCCAGCTTAGCATCTACTCTTTATTCCTCTTGAAGCAAGGAACATTCAAAGGGCTGCAGTTCCAGATAATGCAGCAGGCACAGTCAGTCAGAATGCAGGGTTGATGGTGCAAATCTTGTTTATAACTTGGCAATCCTTCTTCTTTTCTTAGTTTCAAGCAGCACCACTGAGAGGCTTAGTGTTTTCCGGGGTCAAGCAGGAGAGCACTCCTGTCCAATGAGGTGCAGGGCAACACCCCAGAGCATGATCACTTCCTCCAAAGTGTGACATAATGGTCTACCTGAGAGCACTATTCCTCCAAAATACAATATGGCTGAAATCTAAGCAGAGGAGCAAGAACTAGTTACAACAGTCTCCAGTATAGCTCATTTCCATAGCTCTCCTCCCCCGTTCCTAAGCCTGCCATCTGGCTGGGTTCAGAGGGGATGGAGGTAGATGGGGCTGGCTTTTTCTGCCTGTCTCCTCTTCCATTCTCCTAAATCCTTGAATTAAATTTTTCGGTAATCCCTAGAGTTGCATCTATTGCAATGTTAACATATGTGGCTGGGGAGCCAAAAAGGTGAAAATGAAATGCCCAATTTCTCCTACACCAGGGCCTATAAAACATCTTTTATAAGGACCCTGCTGATTGCTACATGACTCCCCACCCCTGGGACACCTAGGGGAGACTTTAGGGGTCCTGAATATGCAAACATAATGTATATCACTCTTCAGTGCTCCTAACACAAGCACTATCCCCTTGGCATATAAAATATGATTTAAAAGGACCCTCCTTACAAGTACCTGACCCCCCACGCCTAGGACACCTACGGGAGACCCTGGGGGGACCTAAAATTCAAATATATTGTAGTTAATCAATATGGTTATGCCCCTACCACCAAAGTCGAGTTTGGGCACAATTTCCATTTAAAAGCAGTCCTGCAACACAGGGCTGTTTTTAAAATGAGCTCAGGCTCTCAGCAGTGTATACATGCAAGTGCAGAGAGGGCTGTGGCCTCTAAACTGCAACACCCTATTATATACCAGGGACTTAAAGGTAGTTTTAATCCCCCTGCCCGATTATGTACTGGAGACTTATAGGGTAGGTCATGCCAATCATAGATGTACCCTCACCCATAGTGTATCCTAATGTGTGTTTTCACTGTGTTTTCACCATAGAACTGGCCCTGTCCCTGGTTAGGCACAGCCCATGGACAGTCAGAATCAGTTCCAATCAGTACCAGTCAGCAAGAAAAAAGAGGTTGCCCAGGGCACAAGATGACTATGCAACATCCCTCATGACACATAGAAATAATCTTACTCCTCAATGAACTGGGCAGGCCCAATCTGTCTCCTCTCATCACTGACAAATCATTGCAAGTTAACTCCTTCCTTGCTTCCCAATACAGCTTCCCCTCTCTCAATTAATTTTTCACAGGCCATCCAATCCTAACACATTCCTCCTTCCACTCCACTTTGTTGAATCCTCCCAAACCAGGGTAACCTTAACATTTTCTAATAAGCCATCTTGTTTTTCTGTAATCTCTATAAGCATGAGTGACAAAAAAATCAGCCCCAGGATTTTTTTTCCTAGAATGTACACAATTTTAGCAATGTCTCATGGAATTTCTTTATATACATATTTCAAAACATTCCACTAATCCTAGGAATAAATGTATCTCCTCTTTGTTCGTAGGACATGGGGCCTCCCTGATAGCTTCTAACTACTTGGCTTTTGGCTGAATGCACACAGCACTAATCTCATGCCCCAAGTATGTTACATGTTTTCTAGAGAACCTGCTTTTCTAATACCCCACAGTCAAACCATATTTGTCCAATAAGCTTAACACCTGTCTCAGTTTGCCATCATGGTCATCATTACTTTGAGAGGCTGACTTGCAGGAGTCAAAGGCATGGATGATTTGGTAGTATGTACATGCTGGAGGAAGAAGAACCATCTTCATACACTCAGCTGAATTATGCAGGTGTTAAGAACAGACTTGATTACCCAGAAATACAACTCAAAGTGGATTTTCAGGCTTTTAATTTAGTCACTTGCTGTGTGAACATTGTCTAGCTGTAATGGATGACATATTCTATTTCCTCTCGTTTACTGTTTGCATTCATCTTTAAGTTTCCAGCGTGCAATTGTCAAAAGCACAATGACGTAGGTTTTTTTATATGGAGAATTGGCAGAAACAACAAAGTCCTTTAATGTTACTAATCTGGAGGTTTAAAATGCTTTGGACAAGTTGGACTATGATTATTCCTGATTAGCTGGGTAATCAATGTCAATGTTTAGGATGATGAAACATGAAAGACACTCTTTGCTTTTGATACCTTAGGGCAAACAAAATAAGAGTTGCAGAGGGCCATAGAGCGCTTCAGTATCTATGAAGTAGTACATGCTGTCTAATGTGTCTAATGCAGGGAGGGAAACCATCATCAACACTGTAGCCTTTGATATTTCATGATAAGGTGAAGCCATACACCTAAATTAATTGTGTAGCCGTCATTCTTTACTACAATTTTCATTGTCAGGAAGGCATAAATAGGTGCAGTTAACTTCTTGCGAACTTATCGTTTGTAAACTGGTGATAATAGGTTGCGCAAGCAAAAGGATTGTTGCCCTATTAATAGTCTGTCAGTAAAAGCAGTGAGTGATTGCATAGGCTATGTCAATAGTTCTCGGAAGAAATTTACATTCTATTGTGTTTGCTGCAATTCTTTCTTCCAAAGTTTTAAGAAACCTGACAACTCCAATAGTAATCCAAATGGCCTGTACAACTCTTGCATGAGATGTTGACTAGGTGCAACCATTCATTTAGAGTGACCTCATCTCAGTGTCTTGTTTAAAATGTTTCAATATTGTTCATCAAAACATGTTTCAGAAACCTAAGACTGCAGCAACCATATAGCATGAATGAAATACACAGAAAATCTTTAATCTAGCTATAGTCAAATGTGCAAGTTAACGTGCAATTTATACTGAACTGACGCATTAAAATGTGCAAAATGCAGCATGTAGTTATATATATTAGTACTAGGCCTCAAAATATTTAAGCAAGCTCATTTTACAAGCAACTAAACCAAATCTGCTGAAACGTGCACAAAATGCTTAATCGTTGATCTTACCCTTAAATTGCAGAAAGTTCCTGATTAATAATAATGTTTTCAAATGTTTTCTAGAAACACTTCATTGTTAAATAAAACTAATCCTTATTTCACACAATAAATACAATGAATAATAAAAAAATGTTGATCTTTTAAGATATGTTTCTCATTTTAGAATGGAGAGATGTGGTGCTGTATAATATCTATTGCAGTTGATGTTTCCATTGCACATAGCCTATTGTTTAGCTAACATACAATTAATTTTATCAGAAGGTTAAGAATATGATCCTACTCATGGGAATGGAGGTCTAAGAATCAAAAAGGACTCTTACGTAGGCATAGTTTTAATCATGTTTCATATTCCGTGATAATTCTTTGTAAGTTCATTGTGTGGAATCATGAGAAAGGAAGAGGAGGGTCTGTCCTCAGAAGAGACACAAGTGCCACTGCAATATTTCTTTTCAACTGTTTATATTAGTTTGAATTCCAAGAGTAGTGTAACCAGCCAACCAAAACACTCAACACTCTACACTGAATGCCTTCTTTCCAGACTGTTGCTCCATACGCTGGCGTAATGCGGAAGGCTGAACTTTGATTTGCTATCCCTCTTTGATCTGAATTGCTGATTGCAGTTGCTACCGCTATTGCATGACTATTTTACTCCATTGCTAACACTCTACTGTGTTTGGTGAACTTCTCTTTCTGGTACATTCAGCTATTATTGATTGATTTACTTTGGAGCTTCATGCTCCATCTCACTCTTGCCTCCCGAATCTGAACTCTATGGGCTCCTGATAACACCATTTCACCCCATTCTTTAGAATATGGATTCTTTCATTTATAAAACACGCTGAATGAATTAATTGTTATGATTTTTTTACAAGCATATTTTATGATCCGTTCTATAATTTGACTGATACATTTAACTAATTTAATATAAGGAAAGAAAACTAACTAAACTTTTAATTAAAATAAGACCATTTAAAATCGTCAAAACTCTAATTATTCACTGAACTTTGAATAGCGATTGTGATTTTAATTTATATGATGCATAGCTCATGATATTTTCAAAAACGATGGCAAAGGTATGTTGCAGAGAATTAAGAGACAAACACTTGAGCAAGAATCAATCCTGTTGTTCAGAAATAGAGATGCCATTTAAATTGATGCCCGCTTCAGCACTGACAAATCAGCAATGTAAGTTCAATTGCCCTTATCAAGAGATATGTAGATGTTGAAAACATCCATAGACTACAATAGTGTTAATGTTAGAAGAAAATTTACGAGTACAGCAAAATGTGGGCAAGATGTAAAAATGTTTTAATGAAGCCCTTGAAGGTTACAGTAGACAGTGATATTGAACATCATAACATTCTTGCACAGCTACCATTTTTTTCAAATACTGTATGTGTTTAGAGAGGTATTTTGTCTTGAAAGCTTCAATGCTGTCTACTAAATTAGAACTAATCTTACTAAAGATCCAATGATGAACAGTATTATCAGGCAATTACATAAAGGGGGGAAATATGTAAATATGCTAATGGTTTTCATTAAAATAGGATTTAATTTAATTAATTTTGTTAGCGAGTGCACTTCATGAAATCTTAAACTTTTGCAGTTCACTAATTGTGTGCATATAAATGCTGTCATTTGCATCCTGGAAATAAATTCAATAGACACGGGCAAGTATACACACACAGATGCATTCCCAAAAAATGCACTTGAAATTTCATGCAAGCAAACATACAGTCAACTTTAACATATGCACAGTCACATGTTTTCACAGACATGCAAACACGCAAGCACACACATGCAAAAAGAAATATATAGATTTTAAAAGAAAGACAAATTTGAATATAGGTGGATAAGTTGGATCAGATGAAAGGCTGAGATTTCTGCCTCCATTAATCATTCCTGTATTTTTATGTGATTGTATTGCTATATATTTTTTTCCACCATGGGGTTCCTTATTTATTGAGTATGATAAATAGCCCCTATTATGAGTTTTTGGGAAATAACGTGGATTTTGGTGATTAACGCACCAAAATACGCTTAATACAGTAAATACTGTATGCTTTTCCCTGTTAAATTTCAGCATGTTTGACCTGCCAAAATGTAGTGAATATTTAGTTATTTAAAGCATCCAATAATTACCAGATGCATTAAATAGAACTAAAAAGATGTTAGACTTGACATCTTTTGGCGTGTATCCCCTGTCTTTTTGCTTTCTGACCTCCCGATTTTTACTGTTTTTGCTGGTTTATTGTGTCTACGCACTTTCTCACTGCTGTTCAGTGTTACAGTGCAAGTGCTCCTGTTATAAATTGTTGTTATGGATTGGTGATTCCATGTTTGTTTATTTGATTTACTAGTCAGTCCCTAGTACAGTGCATTGTATAAGCCCAGGGCCTGTAAATCAAATGCTGCCAGTGGATGTGCAGCACTATCCATGCTACCCACACAAGCATCCCTTCAAGGTAAACTCAAACCTGCCACTGCAGTGTCTGTGTGCAGTCTAGTACTGCCATGTCGGAAGTGTACCCAGTTGCCAGGCCCTAGCCTTCCCTTTTCTTACATGTGTGACACCCCTAATGTAAGCCCAAGGTACCCTTGTGGGCAGGGTACAGTATATGTGAAAGGTAGGACATGCCCTTATGTGTGTGGTATGTCCTGATAGTGCAATACTGCCAATTTTGTTTTTCTTTATTGAAAGGCTATCTGCTCCATTGGAATGTATGGGAGTTAAATTATAACATCTTATAAATATAACTTCCCATTGGGACCAGATAGGAGAATAACATTTAGTATAACTGAACTCAGAATCTAAAGATGCATCTTTTAGTAAAGGTGATTTTTACATTCTGTGTTTGAAAATACCACTTTTAGAAAGTAGGCATTTTTTTGCTTAGCCATCCTGTGTGCCTCTGCTAGGATGTGTATTGACTGTCTGGCTTTGGAGTGACATGGGGTAGGGATGTGCAGTGGCTCCAGAGAGTCTGGTTGAGTCAGGGGAGCATGGCTGAATAGAACTGGGCTGCATTTTGAGTAGTGGGAGGAGATTTCTTTCTACCTGAATGTGCCTGGTCTGCTCTAGACAACACTGTCTCCACCCCTGCTGGGAAGCTGGGCCAGAGAGGACCAAACTGGTTTGGACTAAGCACAAACACTCTGCCTGAGAGGACAAACACATTTGGAGTCTAAATATTGGGGCCCAGAACGTTTGAACTCTTTTGGAACCAAGAAGACTGCCAAGAAGAAGAGCATGAGAAGCTGTGAGGAGAGACTACCACTTTGCTGTGTGCTTTGCAGGTGTTTGCGTGCAGTGGCTGCTTCTATCTTGGGCTGTGAAAGGACTAGACTGAACTTTCTGCAACTTCCTTTTGGTGAGCTTCTCCAAGGGCTTGAGGTTGAGCTTGCCCCCCTGTTCAAGAAGTCTTAGGAACAACAAAGACTTCAAGTTCATCTGTTACCAACACTGGGGACTGTGTGTATTGTGCTGCAACAGAAAGAAAAGCAACCTCACGCCATCAACGACGCCGCTGCTGACTCCATGTACTGAAGACACTGCAGAGGGCACTGCCACACTTTGCACCGCAACCGAGGTCTCACTGACGACGCCAGCTGATGCCGCCACCGAGCCACTGCTTGCACCTCTACCTGTGGCCACCACACTCCACACCGTCTAGCTTCACGCCATCACCCTGGTTTCCCTGCAGAAGCCCCTCCAAGCTGACATTGACGCTGCTGCTTGAACCGTGGATCAAGGGCAATGCTCATAAGTTACACAACGCACCATCCCCAGCCCGCACCACTGCCTTGGCCCACCCACGCCGGAGCTAACGACTCCAGTTCGTCAGCTGACAACAGCTCTTCAGTAACAACGACGAGGCTGCTTGCACCGTGACCTGCCAGCACTGCGACGAGCACCGCATCACTTCCCAAAGCAGCTCAGGTCTCACCGATGCCACTGGACGACCATCACTGAGCTGCTGCCTGCACCATGACCTGAGGCCACCATGTGACGCACCACTGCACTTCGCACCTCAGGCCCGAAGCCTGCTGATACCGGCGATCCCGACTTCAACCGCGAGGAGTTCGATGTGCAATGCATGTGACTTCAAGGGCCGAACAACTCCTGCACCGACCTCTAGAACCAACACCTATGGGGCTCATCGAGAGGTTGCCAACACCCTCCATTCCTGAAGGTACTGTTTTGCAGGTCTTCCCGACACCGTAGCTTGCCCGCGACGCCACGGTCAGCCAAAACTGTTTGGATTTGTTGTTCACAACGCCGTGATAGCCCCAGATGGAGCTATCTACTTCAAGGAACTGTATTTCAATTCTATTTTGATTATTGAAGGTTTCTGAGAACTGTATGGAGATTTTTATCATTGTTGGTCTTGTTTTGGATATATAATAATATTATATATTTTTGTAAACTGGCTTGGTGTCCTTTTGTAGTGTCTTCACTGTATTACTGTTTATTATTTGCAAATGCTTTAAACACTGCCTCTAAGATAAGCCTGACTGCTCGTGCCAAGCTCCAAGGGGTTGAGCAGGGAATATTTTAGGAGTATAACTCCTTTATCCTGACTAGAAGAAAGGGTCCTTACTTGGACAAAGGGGCAAACCTTTGCCAACTAGAGACCCCAATTTCTAACATTGGTTGTCAGCGGTGAGGATAGGACTTGTGTTTGCACTTGACTTACAGTGATAGATGTGCATTACTGCCATATCCCATACCATTACGTACCCCATACTGGTTCTTTTTCCTTTTGGCCTATTTTTGATCTTGCCAGTCTATTGAGAACTTGAACTTGCTACTTTATCATGCCTGAATCAAGAGCATCATCTGTTGCATCCTTGGAAGTAGCCTTTGAGGAGGAAAGGTTGGAATCCTACAGCGTGAAAGAGTTGAAGGCTATTTGCAAAAACCTAGCAGTCCAAATCAGAGGCCTTATCAGGAAACAGGAGTTACAAAAGGTGCTGAGGGCCTGGGTAGCAGCCAGACGTGCCAGTGGGCAATCTGAAGATCCCAGTGGGGAGGCAGAGGAGCATCTTCCTAGGGTGGATGTGCTTTTGGGAGTGGGCAACCCTCCAAGCCAGGCAGCAGTGGGCTGTCCCCAGAGGAGCTGGAGGACAGGTGGGAAGCAAGGAAGTTTGAGTTTGAAAAACTCAGGATGGAGAATAAAAGGGAAGATAAAAGGTAGCCATAGAGAAAAGGAAAATTATCTTACATCATGAACGTAGTCTTAAGGAGCTGGAGCTAGAGAGTAGGCCCAGTTCAGGTGGTGGCAGCAATTTATCAGGGCAGGCAGATAGAATTGTGCACATCCCCGAGAATGTAGGCAAGGAATTCAAGAAGGGGGATGACATACAAAGGTGGTTTCAGGGTTATGTGGTGTCTATACACATGAATGGGGTCCTTGTGAAGAAATAGGGGGCAGGATGGTGGCCTCTTTTCCTGGAAGAAGCAAGGGGCACTTTAGTGGCTTTGGGGAAGTAACTTAACCTATGCTGACATGAAGGGAGCCCTTCTCACCAGGTATGGTCTCACTCCTGAGAAGTCCAGGGATCAGTTTAGGTCCAGTAAGAATACTGATGCCAACACTTGGTTGGAATGTGTGGATTCCTTTTGCAGGTCACTGGATGGCTGGGTGAAGGGCAGTAATGTGACAGATTATAAGGACCTCTACAATTTGATTGCATGGGAGCACTTGTCTAGTCTATGCTTTGCAGAGCTGTGCCAGCACTCGGTTGATGGTAAGCTAACTGACCCCAGGAAGATTGCTATTGAGGCGGACCGCTGGGTGAGTACCAGGGTCCACTAAAAGCATTTTGGGGAGAATCAGCCAAAGGTGTGCAGAGTCCCCAGCAGAAAAGTGGGGGGGACAAGGGTAAAGCACAGGAGTTCTCTAAAGGTCCGCAAACTAATACCCAGGGTAAAGGTTCCCATTCCCTAGGAGATAAGAAAAAAGGGGTCTCTTCAGGAAAGCCTGCTGAGACCGGCCCCCGAACGTGCTTCTCCTGCAAGCAGGTGGGTCACATAAGAGGGGATCCAAGTGCCCCAAGAGGGACCAGCCCCCACTGGTGAGCAGACCAAGTTGTTGGCTAGTGTAGCGCTTGGGGCGGAGGGGTGCCAACGGGCTTGTGGGGATCCAGTAGAAATGACCCTCATCCCAGTAGGGGACAGTGAGATAGTTCCAGGAAACCAGGTGCCCCCTAACACAAAGAAATACAGCACTTGGGTGACCATCAATGGGAAAAGGGTAGAGGCTCTCAGAGATGCTGGAGCCAGTGTGACCTCAGTCCGGTGTCACCTGGTCTCTGAGGAGCAAGTAGTCCAATGGCATTCCACCAAGTAGTTGCCATATACAACTCAGATTTCCAGTGTATTGTGGTGCATGTTCCCTTTGAATGGGGGAGTTTCAGGTCCCTTGAGGATGTTTGTGAGCCTTACCATGCCTGTAGATTATCTGCTAGGGAACGACCGAGAGCAGTCACTGTGGAAGGATGTTGAGCTCAGGTCTCACTTCGAGATGCTTGGGTTGCCAGAGTGGGCATGCGTGATGGAAGTACAACCGTTTCTAAGATATGTTGGCTCCAAGGTCAATTTTGTAATTTTTATTTTTCAGTGTTGATTGTTTTTGTATCATTTCATGGTAATACTTGGTTATGGTGCTGTGGCCTGGGCTCTTTATTTCTTCTTTTTTTTCGTTTTACAATAGGATTATTTCAAGAGAACATATAGGTATTGTATTATACTTACTAATTATTTTACAGCAGTATAAACAATAGGCATAATCATGTTTTAAATTAGGGAGGATATTACCATTGAATCTAAACTTATTTGCAGCACATGAAAAGGTAATACATAGTAAAATACATACATTAAGTTAATATCACCCTCAATACAATGTATGAACCACATAGGTCATAGAAATAGGAGACATAATTATCACATGCAATAACTGTTCGAACTGTCACAAACGTTTGTTTAAATATGTAAAATAGATTTTCTTAAAAATATGCTATCAGTCTACATATGTACTAGTGCCCTGGAATGGCACGCATTTTACACTATGCGCATGGGTTTCCACTACCTGCTCTCCACCGAGATTCTTTAACTTAGATAATGTTTAATACAAAAGTCATGATATTGGGATAAAAATGACACACAAATGTAATGTATTGTATTACAATTAAATATGTTTTTCTGTAATTTGTTTATCCCTGAGGAAGTTGCAAACATTTCCCACTGAGCGACGAAACACATGTTGTCTTTTTGTGGCTAAAGATTATCACAACTGAAAAAAAGACCGCAAAGGAATAAAAAGAAAAGACATCTGATGACTTTTGATTGATGTTTATGTTTTTACATGTGAGCATTTTCTGGAGTATCTCTTGGCGATTATCTCTGTTGTCTTAGATCACATATTGGGGAGCAAGGTGGATCTCCCTAACTCACAAGCACCAGACTCTTAACACCGAGGCAATAAATATTTTGTGGATTTATTGGGAGTGCAATTCCCCACAACCAACCACCTACAGCAAGAAAAACACCTTCTGTGAAGAACTGCTGAACAGGATTTGCTGCTGCTGTAAAGAATGTAGCGGGAGCTGCCACAAAGTTAGGCCGAGCGGCAATGCACCTTGGGCGGATAGATGAGTAGGTTGGTCCAAGTCTCATCTTGATTCTCAAAGCAAGTTTTGTTTTTTTGCTATCTGGGTACATGTAGCGCCACTTGCAAGGGTCGAGGACTGTTGAGACACCACTTGGAGGGTTGAAATTCACCCAGGCTGGGTCCATATGGTGGTTCAAAATAGTTGGCCCTTGGAGCCACTCTGGTAGTTCTGGGTTCACTAAGTGGAACAGAGCTTAAGCAGTAGGGCATGCATCTGAAGGTTCAAGGTCGGCTTCAGGCAGCAAAGCAGTCCTTCCAGGTGCAGCAAACCAGTCTTCTGAAGTACACTGCAGGATACAACAACAGGCAGCCCTCTGAGTGTCCCTCCTCAGGTCCAGAAAGTGAACTGAAGAGTAGGTCTGAGGGTCCTATATTTATATCTGGTGCCTTCTTTGAAGGAGAGGTTTCTAAAGAATTCCCTTTAAAGTGCTTGAAGTTACCTGCCTCCCCTGCCCTAGCTCCAACCTGGCTGCATGAACAATGAAGTGGTGTCAAGTTCTTTGTGTAGAGGCAGGGCATAACCTATTGATTTTCAAGTGGGCTGTGCCCAGCTCCACCCCCCATCATGTCAGTGATGGCCCATCCAGGCACATCTAAATCTTCTATTGTGTGGCTGTCTGGGAGGAATATACAAAGTACAACGGCCATCTACGCCCAGTCATGTAACACAGGAACACGCTGCAGGAACCAAATAGGGTAGAAAAATGCTAATCCTTATTTGTTCCTATTCAAAACTTAGCATTTATTACATTTAATAAAGCAAACCAATTTTATCCTACGGGACAGGTAGGCCTCACAGTAGTAAAAAAAATTTTTAGGCGTTTTCACTGCCAGGACATGTAAAACTTAAAAGTATATGCCCAATTGTTTAATTGCAATGCCCCCTGGGAGTGACCTATATGCAATAAAACGGGACTTTAAGGCTTGGCAATTGGGTTATATTGCCAATTCGAATTGGCATTTTGAAACTGCATACAGGCTTTAAAGGCAGGCCTTTTATGAAGCAACTCAAGTAGGTGGAACACTAAGTGCTGCAGGCTCACTAGTAGTATTAATTTACATGCCCTGGGTATATGGCAAACCACTTTATTAGGGACTAATAAGGGACATGGTAAAATTGGCTTACAGCTGATCGACTAATAAGTAGATCAGCTGTTAGCCAATTTTGCCATGTTTTAGGAAGTGAGGGCAAGCACTCTAGCACTGGTTAGCAGTGGAAAAGTGCACAGAGTCCTAAAGCCAACAAAAGGGATTTCTGAAAAATAGGAGGATGAAGGCTAAAGGTTTGGGGTTGACCCTGAGAGAGGGTCAGGTCCAACCGGCACTTTTCTTTTCCTGGAGCTTTATACCTCATACCTTTATCAATTCATATCTCGGGTACTCCGATTTGGATTTTACTCATTTTGGTATCATTTTCCTTATTTTTCAGTAATTGGTTTTACGTTTTTTATTGAGTTGTGCTGTGACCTTTTGAACGCTTCAGTTGTGCTAAATACTTGCCACATATTTCGATTTACACCTGTTTGTTATGTGCCAGACCTTCCAGGGATTGAACCTAGGTTTAAATGGTTGAAACTGTGTGTTTGATCTTACAAGATTTTGGGACTTATAAGTTGGGTGGGACTTCAACTTTCCTGACTAATAGCTCATATTCTCATATACTGTGGGGACACTAAAACAATGCCACTTTGGTCAGACATGACAATAAAGACATAGGTTTTGCCTTCTCAAACTCCATTAACTAATTTCCCTCCCATGGTCCCTCATCCACTCAGTGACATACATTTTTATTTTTGATCTTCAGCCGCTAAATAATGCACTTTGTACTTCTTCCCTCCCTTAATTCTATTCTTTGTTTACTAAATAAACTTTCTGTCTGATACTGATGTATTCAATATGGCACCTAACATTGCATTATTTCTTCAATTTCTGACCTCAAATGATGTTTCACCACCAGACTCCCAAATTTGTGACATTGTAAACACCAATTTTAATATACTAGTTTTCCACAGGTCCTGTCAAACTTTCCAAAGATCACTTTTAGATTAATGTCTTAGGGTTTCAAAGATAGTGGACTAAACCAGCATGCTCACTTCTTTTTAGGTGACCGGTGACAGCTCCCTTTATTTGACAATTTAACACAAGCATTTTTCCATACAGCATATTTCTTTGTCTCAACAGTCTGACATATGTGTATTGTATCATTTATAGATCAGACACTGCAAACTTTCAACTCATGCAAAGGCTTCTGAAACAACTGAGAAACGGAATGTTTGGTTATCATATAATGCACCTTTGTGAACCCTCTCTTAAGCATTTTGCATATTATGGGCACTCTTAGTGACTACAATTCTTCTTAACATTTTGAGTGATATCTGATTTGAATCCAACCCCTGCATCCACTTAACATCTTAAGTGATGCAGAATTTAGTACTTTCGGTGCTAAAAAGTCTGATGCGGAAAAAACTCTTGAGAGGCAACACTTTTTATGCACTATTATTTCTTTTAATCGTGGCACATTTCCCCGGAACTAATGGGCACTTATAATTTATTCCCTTGGCCTTCATGACCTTTTCTGTGTCTGCTATTTATCTCCGGTATGACTAATGATTGAATGCAGCTTATTGACCTGGTTCCACTTTGATAATACAGGGAACTCCCCTTTCTACTTTTCCTTTTAATCATGCGAGACAGCTTTGGAATTGCATTCTCACCCTCAGCAAATCATTTCTTTTGTTGTACTAACCACTTATTATACCCTGACTTCACACCTGTGAATGCAGGATACAAATGCTGGTATTAATAGCAAAATGGTCAGGACCATTGTTTCAGTTGGAATTACCTACCTTGTATTCTGTTGTTAACTATGATTCCCACGTGATTATATAATTTCAATGTAATCCAAAAATCCATATTGAGCATCTATTTCTAAATTACAGGAAGTGGCCCAGTGCCATGAAGCGTTTTATTTTGAACCACATGGATTAACTGAGGTAAGGTTTAATCCAGTAGCTATCATGGGCACACTTAGGGCCTGATTAGGATGGCGGTCGTATTTATGTCCGACCGCCATCCTAGTGGGAAACGGGACCACCCGACAAGCTGTCAGCGGTCCCGCACCCTCAATCACGATGCGATCGCCTTCAAGGCAGCCGCAAAGTGTATATTTTATAATGCGGTGATTCCTGCGGGTTGCAGCACATACCGCAGTACAAAATATGCACCCTGTGCACATGGTGCCTACCACATGGTGCAGGGATATGCTGGGGGGCACCATAGGAGGGCCAGGGTGGAAGGGGGCCTGCTACAGGCCCCCAATGACCTCTTCCACCTGCCTTTGCATGGCGGGTAAACCTCCATGATTAAGCCGGTGGGAATGGACATTTTAATCCCTACGGAACCGCCACTGTTGTAAGGATACAAGACCAACACAGTCCTTGAGCCTGTCGGGTCCATGGCAGTCGGTCTCTCCGCTCACCATCCTAATGTGGCGGGTGGTAATCCGTATTACGATGGCGGTCCAACCATCATCGCAATCAGGCTCATACTTCCTGGATTATTTTAGAACTCTGCTCTAAAAACCAACAGGTGAGACTATTTAAACAGCTCTTCGTTCAGACACTGACTTGTAAACAGATGACTTTTAAGTATTTCATTATGTGTTAGAGATTGCAAGGGCCAGGTATATTGCAAGAGCCAGGTATATTTACTTCAGATACCCTAAACAGACCTGTATTCATCCTGCACATTTGCCAAACAGCAGTATAACTTCCTTAAACAAGTGTGACAGACTTCCTCACAATTACACACTAGTTTAGTGATTCGTATAGACAAGTTTCCTGGAGGAACCTTTTGTCATTTAAACAACGTGGAAGCCTAACTCTTTTGTGGGTGGAACCACCAGAGGTATTGCCTAAGAAAGTTTCTCCTCCTTTTTTGTTGCATTCGGTGATTTAGACCTACTACCTCACATATGAGCAGAGCTAAGATTTAAAAAAAGGTTCTACTAGATTCTCAGGACAGTGTCGAGCAACTGTGTATGAGGACTGAGAGTGCTGTTGCCTTTGTAGTACGTGACTGTCGATATCTCTTGTGTTGCACACATCTTTAGGAAATCATTAACCATTGAAATAAAACATGTTTTAAGAGCTTCCTGATTTATGAGAGGTATTCTTTTTTAGCAAGAAATTGAATATTATGTGTACAGGAAATAAATCCTCTAATTTGTGGACGAAACATTAAAAAAGAAGTACAACCCACTAGCTGAATTTCCTCCCCCAGAGGTATATTATTGTAGAGGAAATGCAGCCTTGGGATTCTACTCCATATTTAGAGTTGTCTCCATAAACTGGAGATTTTCTGATCCCCTTCAAACTTTAAAGGAAAACCTGGATCCAGGTATGAAAGCGTTGCCAAATGCAATTCATTTGACACATGTCTGAAAAAGAAAGGATGTGCTCTTTCGGAGGCAGACACAAATTACAGTGGAATAGAAAACCAAGAAATTACTTTTTCAGTTCTTAGTACAAGTCCACACCGTAAATTTCAAATATTTTCTAATTTTGAAGCTCATGTCAATTATAAGGAATAAACAATACACTTAGGTGGAGGAAATCAGGACAGAGAGGTGCCAGTGTGACAATTTACCCCAGAATCATGCTGTCAGGACGCACGTGAGGGTATTTAACAGAGATGTAGAGCGATGCTACAAGGTCGGTGCATGAAACAAAGAGCCATCTTCTGCCTGCAAAAGAGAGAGAGCTTTACACCGTTCAAAGATTAGTCTTTGGCTCCCGTAGAATGGACAATTAAAGTGGCTGCAAGTGGAAACATTGGTATTTTCTCTTTGTGGCAGGCTCCCCTCTAGCCACCTCCATTTAAGATTAAGACGGATATGGCATGAGGTTAAGCATCGCTGTCACAGTGAACAACAGTTCAGACTTTAGCTCCGATAGGGCATTTCCAATAAGCCTTGTTATTTCCCTTGTGGTGGCCTGTTAGGAATAAATCTCAGTCATAAGGTTAGACTCGCAGCTGCCTTAAGCAAAATAACAATAAAAAAGCCCGCAGGAAGGACATCTCCTATGTGTTTAACCTTAGTTTGTACCTCCATCATACATTTTTTGTAAAACGTCAGCTTTGAAGTTTGGCAACACATCTGCTGCTGCTGCATAGCTTTTTAATCCATTTCACCCAGTGTGATGTGGTCTCTCTGTGTATTGTCACGTAAGCCAGTGAATGTTCAAAGATCATATCCTTGGCAACTCAAATACAATTGTTTCGTTAGTACATTTAAAGCACCACATATTTAATTAAATAATAACTTCAAGAAATTGAGTTATTGGTTGTGAAGGATGCAAGTACTGCTCAAGTAATAAGTCAACCATTGTCTTTTTACTAGGACCTAAGGGGCAGATTTACAAACCCCTGCGCCACCAGTGCTTCACTTTTTGTGACGTACTGGTGGCGTATCTTACTGCTCCATATTTACAAGGTTAGGAAAAGCCACCCTGGGTGGCTTTTCCTGTCCTTGTAAATATGGCCCCTTTACACACAGCACTTTGCGTGAAAGGGGCGTTCCGTGGGTGTTGCTGTGGGTGTTCCCACGCAACACCCATGGAACGATACAAATGTCTAGATTTCCGAGAAATCATAAATCTGGAAATGTGTGTGAATGCACCGCCTCCCCAAGGAAGATATAGGGAGGCGCAACAAGGAGAAATATTTTCATTTCTCCTTGTTATTTCCTCTTTCAGGGTGTGCTGTATTCTGCAGCATGCATTGAAAGAGGAGAATGCCTCGTTATTTTATTTTGTGCAAGAAGGTGCCTCTTCCTGCACAAAAACAATCTCCCCACAACGCAAGCATCCTTGCACAATGGTGCAAGGGTGCCTGCGCCGGTGCATGGCTGCAGTTTGTGCGCATGTGCAGGGGGAAGCACAGAGCTGCGATACATTATTGTAAATATGTTGCATCCCTGTGCTTTGAAGGTGACTCAGTGCGGCGCAGCCAAATGGCTTGCGGAATACACTGAGTCACTTTCATTGTAAATCTGCCCCTAAGTACCATATTGTAGCTCTTGACTCTCTCAGAGTAACAAAGCAGAGCAGTTCAAGGTCTACTCAGGGCAGGTGGTGTGGGTTATTAATCTCAATTCACTGGCATGCAAAAACAACACTCACAAAATTATCATCCAGTGCTTTTTCTTTTAATAAGAAAAAGTACTTTTATGACACACACAACTAAACACTACACATTAAATTATGAACATATGCAGCAGGTGGATAAAAATACTTTTAGTGATCCCCTGATATCACATTTGACACCTAGCGAGTCCTAAACCCCATAACCCTTTCGCTGCTAGGCCTTTCCCCCTTGTGTTAAGCCTTTTTTTGGCTTTTTGGGATATTTCGCGCTTAGGCCCTTGTAACTTTTTGACCACATAAGGTATCCACACCACATTTGTGCCCTTTTCTTCCAAAATCATGGGGATTTTAAAGTTCCCCAGGGTTTGTTGACTCCCTTGGAGGGGACCCAGAAATTAGCCAAAATTCAGCTAAATGTTGGTTTTTGGGGGACAAATTGGAAAAAAGTGTTGCAGATGAAAGCGTCTGGTTTTTTCCCTGCAAATGGAATCAACAAAGGTTTTGTGGTGCTGAAATCAACATCTTCCCAGCTTTCAGGGACAGACTGACTTTTGACAGAAAACCAAAGTTTTTTTACACAGTTTTGGCATTTTACTGGGACATAGCATATTTGTGCTATTTTTTGTGCTTTCAACCTCCCTCCAGTTAATGGTAGGAATGGGAATGAAAGCAATAATGGATCCTGGAAAGCTATACATTTAAAAAAAAGTAGACAAAATTCTGAATTCAGCATGGGGTCATTTGTGTAGATCCTTCAAGATTTTTGTTATAGAAACTAACAGTTGAAAAAAGGAACAATTGAAAATGAATAGAAAAAAACAGCCATTTGGGCCAACGTTTTCACCTTTAACTTCTTCTACGTATGACAGATTGTTTAAAGCAATATACCGTTACATCGGCTGGACCCTTCTGGTTGTGAGGATATATAGTACTTGCAGGTTCACTAAGAACCGGATGAACCTGGAGCCAATACCTGAGCAGCATCTTGCAATGATTTTTTATTGTGTACCGGGTATATAGCAATTCATTTGGGAAAATATAAACAGTGAAAAATCAGTATGAAAGACACCTATGTATTTCTGAAATGGGAACAAAATATAAAGTTTAGAAACAGTAGCTATTTGCACATCTCCAAAATTGTAAGTACCTATACTAGCATGTGAATTATAGGACATTTTTCAAAGTGATTTCTTTTTTACACATTGTCTTACATTTGGAAACCTAGCAAACCTATACATTTTTTAAAACTAGACACCCAGGGAAATCCAGGATGGAGTGATTTGTCTGGCTTTCATCAGGTTCTGTTACCCAAAATCCCTTGCAAACCTCAAACTTAGTAAAAAAACAAACACATTTTCCTCACATTTATGTGATGAAAGGTTCAGGAGCCTGCATGGATCCACAGAATCCCACCAACCCCGCGTTCCCCAAAGTCTTCCAATAAAAATGTTACCTCACTTGTGTGGGCAGGCCTAGTGCCCGCGACAGGAAACGGCCCCAAACGCAAAGTGGACATACCACATTTTTACAGTGAAAACTGACCATTTCTTTGCAAAGTGTCTAGCTGTAGATTTTGACCTCTACCTCTGCCGGCACCTTGGAAAACCTAGCAAACCCATACATTTTTGAAAACTAGACACCCAGGGGACTTCAGGATGGGATGACTTGTGTGGCTCTCACCAGGTTCTCTTATCCAGAATATCTTGCAAACCTCAAACTTTGTCAAAAAAACACATTTTCTTCACATTTTTGTGATGGAAAGTTCTGGAATATGCGTAGATCCACAAAATTCAACCCACCCTGCATTCCCCAAAGTCTTCCAATAAAAATGATACCTCACTTGTGCAGGTAGGCCTAGTGCCCGTGAGAGGAAATGATGCAAAATGCAAGATGGACGCACCTCATTTTTACACTAAAAACTGACCTTTTTTTTGCCCAGTGCTTAGCTGTAGATTTTGAGCCCTAGCCCTTGCAGCACCTAGGTAAACCTAGCAAATCTATACATTTTTTAAAACTAGACACCTAGGGAAATGCAGGATTGGGTGACTTGTCTGGTTCTCGCCAGGTTCTCTTACCCAGAATCCTTTGCAAACTTTCAAACTTTGTAAAAAAAAGATTTTTGTCTCATTTCTGTGATGGAAAGTTCTGCAATCGATGTAGATCCACAAAATTCTACCCACACCGCATTTCCCAAAGTCTTCCAATAAAAATTATACCTCACTTGTGTGGGTAGGCCTAGTGCCCACGCCAGGAAACGAACGACAAACGCAACATGGACACACCACATTTTGAACCCTAGCTCTGCCGGCAGATGGGAAAACCTAGCAAACCTATACATTTTTAAAAACTAGACACCCAGGGGAATCCAGGATGAGGTGACTTGTGTGAGTTTTTGTCCTGGGCTTGGAGGCTATCTAGGGAAACCTACCAAACCCACACATTTCTGAAAACTAGAGACCCGGGGGAGTCCAGGGAGGTATGGCTTGTATGGATCCCCCAAAGTTTTCTTAGCCAGGATACAAAAATCCAATTTTTCTCATATTTCTGTGTGGGAAAGTTATAGGATCACCGGGTTGACACAAATCTACTACCACCCAGAGTTTCCCCAGGTCTCCCGATAAAAATTGTTCCTCGCTCTTGTTGGTGGGTCAAGTACCGAGGACAGGCAAGGTTCCAAAACATATTTTGGAGTCATCAAAATTACCTATCACAAAATGATCTGCTTTTGCAAGGGGGGTCACAAATGCGTTTTTGGTCCCGGGCTTGGTGGCCATCTAGAGAAACCTACTAAACCGACACATTTCTGAAAACTTGAGTCCCAGGGAAGTCCAGGGAGGTATGGCTTGCATGGATCCCCAAACGTTTCCCTACCCAGAATCCCCTGCAAACCTCGAATTTTGATGAAAAAAAATATTTTCCCTAATTTCTGTGTGGGAAAGTTGTAGGATCACCGGGCTGACACAAATCTACTACCACCCAGAGTTTCCCCAGGTCTCCCGATAAAAATTGTTCCTCGCTCTTGTGGGTGGGTCAAGTACCCGCGACAGGCAAGGGCACAAAAAGTATAGTGGAGATTTCAAAATTACCTATCATAAAATCGACCCGGATTTGCAGGGGTGGGGCACCTGGGTTTTTGGCCCTGGGATCGCGGTCATCTAGGGAAACCTACCAAACCCACACATTTCTGAAAACTATGCACCCTGGGGAGTCCAGTGAGGTATGGCTTGCGTGGATCCCTTAACATTTCAACACCCAGAGTCCACTGCAAACCTCAAATGTAGCTGAAAAAATAACTTTTTCCATACATGTTTGTGTGGGATCACCGTGACGGCACAAATGTCCTACTACCCAGCATTCCCCTTGTTCTCTCGTGTAAAATGAAACCTTATTTGTGTGGGTGGGCCAAAGGCCTGTGACTGGGAAGAGCCAAAAACAGAGGGATTAAAGTTATGGCACTGCAAATTCTAAGCACTACATTTTTTTTTAAACAAATATGTTTTTAGCTGATTCTGAATTGGTCAGCCATACAAGTGAGGTATCATTTTACTTGGTAGACCAAGGGCAACGCTACATGGTAGGACACTTGTGCCTGCACAGTGATCCCACACAAAAATGTGTGGAAAAGGTGTTTTTTTCAGCTAAATCTGAGGTTTGCAGGAGATTCAGGGTAGGAAAATGTTGGGGGATCCACGCAAGCCACATCTCACTAGACTCCCCAGTGTGTCTAGTTTTCAGAAATGTGTGGGTTTGGTAGGTTTCCCAAGATGGCCACGAGCCTGTGGCCAAAAAAACAGGTGCCCACCCTGCAAAATCAGGTAGTTTTATGATACAGAATTTTGAAGACTCCACAGTACGATTTGGACCATTTCCTATTGCAATCACTATGCCTATCCAAACAAGTGAGGTCCAATTTTTATCAGGAGACCTGGGGGAACGCTAGGTGGTAGGAAATTGGTGTCAGCCCGATGTTCCCACAACTTTCCCCACACAGAAAAGTGAGGAAAATTTGTTTTTTTCAGCTAAATTAGAGGTTTGCTGGGGATTCTGGGTAGGAAATCTTTGGGGGATCCAAGTAAGCCATAACACACTGGACTCCCAGGGTGTCTTATTTTTAGAAACATGTGGGTTTGCTAGGTTTCCCTAGATGGCTGCTGAGCCTGGAGCCAAAAACCCAGGTGCCCCCCTTGCAAAACCAGGTTGTTTTGTGATAGGTAATTTTGATATCTCCATAATACATTTTGGGCCCTTGCCTGTCGCGGGTACTTGACCCACCCACACGAGTGTGGTACCATTTTAGCAGGAGACTTTGGAGAATGCGGGGTGGGTGGAAGTTAGTGGTCCCACACAGATTTCAGAGAAATGTGGGAAAAATGTGTTTTTTTAAAATAAGGTTTGAGGGTTGCAAGGGATTCTGGGTAAGAGAACCTGATGAGAGCCACACAAGTCACCCCATCCTGGATTCCCCTGGGTGTCTAGTTTTAAAAAATGTATAGGTGTGCTAGGTTTCCCTAGGTGCCGGCAGAGCTACGGTTCAAAATCTACAGCTAGGTACATTGCTAAAAAAAGGGTCCGTTTTCACTGAAATTAAATGAAAAGTCCATTTCTAAAGCGCATGGCTACCCGAGGGCATCCCAGCACTGTAAAGAAGTGTTTCCATGGTGGGATTTGTGCCATTTCCAGTCGCGGGTAGTAAGCCTGCCCAAACAAGTGAGGTGCCATTTTTATTGGGAGTCCTTGAGGAATGCTGGGTGGGTGGAAGTTTGTGGATCTGCTTAGATTTCAGAACTTCCCATCACTCAAATGTGAGAAAAATTTGATTTTTCTTTACAAGGTTTGAGGTTTGAAAGGGATTCTGGGGAGCCACACAAGTCACCCCATCCTGGATTCCCCATGTTGTCTAGTTTTAAAAAATATACAGGTTTGCTAAGTTTCCATAGTTGCCGGCTGCGCCAGAACCCAAAATCCACAGATAGGCACATTCCGAAAAAAAGTCAGAGCCTGATGGGCTTTCTGCCACCCTGGGGAGGGGGTAAATCGGGGGCCAATGCCCTGATATGCCCCCAAGAGGAAACACAAGGAGATGATGGACGGAGTGCTGAAACATTTCAAACACTCACCCCCAGTCACAGATCTGGGTTGAATCAATCATCATTTTCTTTAGCTCACTTTGTCACCCCAGTTCAGACACAGCTATATGCAAATCAGTCTTGAACCTGTGCCTCATGGGAACAGTCCAGCCCAAACTGCCAAGCCATGTCTTCCCTGGGCCGGAAACAAGCATCCTGGGACGGGTTTTGAGCTAACAGCCCTCTTCAGCCAGGCTAGCTTTAATCCAGTGGCAAAGTGAGCAAGGGACCCATGTCTGGGCATACCCTGCAAACTTAGGGAGAACAAAGCAAATACAAGGAGATGATGGACGGAGTGCTGAAACTTTTCAAACACTTACCCCTAGTCACAGATCCGTCCATCATTTGTTTGTGTAGCACTTTATGCCCCCAAGAGGGGCAAGAAGACTGTGGCTATTCTTTTGGGGTATGGGGCATTGTGATCCCCATTCTGGGCAGCCCCCACCCTACAAAAAAAGTGGGCTCTCTGCCCCCTGGGGGGTCAGATCAGGTACTACTGCCCCATCTGCCTCCGGGGGCAGAAAGACTGTGGCATCTATTTTAGGGGGTGGGGGCATTGGCATGCCCATTCTGGCCTGCCTCCACCCCTACCTATATAAAAAAAAAAAACTGGTGCTTAGTGGGCTTTCTGTCCCCCCCCCCCCCGGGGGCAGATCAGGGGCTATTGCAGAAAGTCTTTTGTTTTCTTTGGGGTAGGGTGGGGGTATTTGCATGCCCATTCTGGGCAGCCCCCACCATGGGCCCCATCTAGGGTGCCTTCTGCCTCCTGAGGGGGCAGATTAGGGGCTACTGCCACCCAGGGGGTTAAAAAAACTGGACTTTTGTGTGTATGTGAGGGATGGGGCATTGGCATGCCCATCTAGGGCAGCCCGCACCCCTACATAAATTGAGGGGGAATAAATTGGCATCTAGTTGGCTTTCTTCTCCCCTGGGGGATCGATTGGGTACTGCTTCCCCCATCTGCCCCCTAGGGGGACAGAAAAACTGTAATTTTGTGGGGGCATTGACATGCCCATATTGGGAATCCCCCACCCCTAATTTACATAGTAAAATAAATCCCTGTTTTTTAGTCGGCTTTCTGGTCCCCGGAGGGGCATATTGGGGGCAGAAAGACTCCAAAAATTATGGGGGGAGCAAGGGCCCTTGCCCAAGGGGCCACTCCCCCCTCCCTGGTGATTAGTGGGTGGATCCCTACTTGGGGATCGCCCTCCTGGGGTCTCTTGTGGTCCGCACCACAAGAGCAGTGCACTCATAAGGACTGCACCTGCTGCACACATTGGCCTCCACAAAAGAGGACCTTGCCTGGCTTCAAGAGGATTGAGGCATGTACTCCCTGAAAGCAACAGGTACAAAAGAGCATCAACAATTCACTTGCATCGGCTACATCAAGACATGCCCAGCTGACCAGCTTCACCTGAACTCTAAAGAATTTGACCAGGTGCATTGTGGGAATTGTAGTCCCAAACCTCCAAGAGGCAAATCAGAGCTTCTGGACCCTTGTCTGGTGTTGTGGACCTTCAAAGACCCGAAATAAACATTTGGAGAAGAAGGACTGCCCTGCTGGACCCTTGGACTGCACAAGAGAGGACTGCATTTATAAGGACTGCACCTGCTTCACAACAAAGGACTTTGCCTGTCTGAACGGATAAGTGGTGGAGTCCTTGATCGCCAACATGTAGAAAAGTGCTGAAAGACCTACTTGCAAAATCAACAACAAGGACCACTCCAGCTGACAAACTTCACCTGGATTTTACTTTTATTGACAGAGTGCATTGTGGGAGTTGTAATCCCAGAACCCAAGAGTCAAACCAGAGGTTCTTCTGAACCCTTGGCTGGAGCTGTGACCACTTTCCTGCATCAAGAATCACTTCTGGAAGTAAATGTAATGTTCCTTCATGGGCTGCCTGAGCTTTTGACTTTGTCCCGGTCAGCGTGACCTTTTTTAACCCCTTGAACTCTATTTGCTTCTAATCACAAGTTTTACTTTTAAACTTAAAACAAATACATCTCTTGTTCACAACATTGGATTTTGTAAATTTAAATGTCATTTTAAAGATAAGAATGTGTCCTATTTGCATAAAGTGGTGTTGGATTTTTATTGTGTGTTGTGTCTTACTTATTTGTTGCTTTGGTTATATAAAATGCTTTACACACCTGTCTCCTAAGTTAAGCCTGACAGCTTGTGAGCCAAGCTATCATAGGTTGAGCCAGAAATAATTTATTGAGTCTTGACCCTTGACCCTACCAGGTAGGTCGCTCCCCCTCCGCACAGCACCACCTGTGTGTCTCTGCCCCAGCTGCCGCTGCTGAGGAAGTTAGAGGCCCTCCTCCACCCACAGGCTACCACCTGCGCCTCATCCCTGGTGGCCAGTGGCAGGCAGTAGGTTTGTTCATCTCTGCTTTTTCCCGCTAGTTATTTTATTGTAGTGTATTGTTTTTATTGTTTTCAATGTATTTCCTGTATTTCTGTGCCCTCTTGCCTTCTGTTCCATTCGTGTCCCACTCGTTCCCCCTGTATTTCTGTGCCCTTTTGCCTTCTGTAACACCTGTTTTTTGAGCCCTTTTGCCTTCTGTGCCACTCACTTCCCCCTTGTTTCCTGTGCCTTTTGTCTTCTGTAGCACCCGTTTTTTCCCTCGTTTTTTGAGCCCTTTTGCCTTCTGTGCCACTCACTTCCCCCTTGTTTCCAGTGCCCTTTGCCTTAGGTAACACCTGTTTTTCCACTCGATCTTGTGCCCTTCCCTCTGTTCTCTTCGTCATCCCTCTCCTCCCCTGCCGCTGTGTCCCCTGCAGCCCCGCCCCCCTGACTGCCCATTCGCTGCCCCGCCTCTCAGCTACTCCTCCCTCCCACCTCCCCATATATGCCGGCCGCTGTGCTGTGAGGAGAGCGACCCTTGACCCTACCAGGTAGGTCGCTCCCCCTCCGCACAGGACCGCCTGTGTGTCCCTGCCCCAGCTGCCACTGCCGAGGAAGTTCGAAGCCCTCCTCGACCCGCAGGCTACCACCTGCGCCTCATCCCTGGTGGCCAGTGGTGGGCCGTAGGTTTGTTCATCTCCTAGTTATTGTATTGTAGTGTATTGTTTTTATTGTTTTCACTGTATTTCCTGTATTGCCGTTGTCTTCATTACTGTGCCTGTGACTGCTGTTCCCCGTCTTTCCCCGCAGTCTGTACTTGATCTATGCCATTTTTCCCTCTGTTCCCCTCACTGTCCCCGTGTCTCTCTGCCCATTTTTTTTTCCTGCTGTTTCCCTCGCTGCCCCGTGCCTCTCTGCCCGTTTTTGCCTTCTGTCTCCTAGCTGCTACTGTATTTCTGTGCCCTTTTGCCTTCTGTTCCACTCGTGTCCACTCGTGGCGGAAGGCATGCCTAAGGCAAGCCCGTCTGCGCCCGTCCACGCCTGGATCGCGCCCAGCGCCAGAACCCCTGGCCCCCGCTTCCGCCACGACGACCGCCGCCGCTATGATGCCAGCACACTCCACGCTCCCAACCCTGGACGGACCCTCACCTGCTTCAAGGCCACCCTGAAACGCACACACGGTCCCTTCACCTGCCAGAACTGCAGCTACACCAGCCTCAGAGCCGACGAACCACCTGCCAAGAAAGACCGCACCCACCTGCGATGCATACTACTGAACACCTGCTCTGCACGCAAACACGCCGTTGAGCTCTGGGACTTGCTCGACACAACATCCCCAGACGTCGCCTTCCTGACAGAGACCTGGTTTGAAGTACTCCAATTTTTGAGACCCCAGAGGTGCTAGGGGTAGCACCCTATGACTTCGAGTACTTCCTGATGTGGTATTATAAAATTCTGCATATCTTGATAATATCACAAAGAACTTGGCAACAGAAGCTGAAATATGAAAAGACATCTTTATTAAACTCAAATGAGTGAGACTACGTCGCACAGAAGCCTTAGCAACTGAATGAGGCAGTCTCCAGAACAGAAACCAGTGTTCGCTTTTATAATGCATATTACGCTCTGGGCAACACCGCCCTTCTCTTGCAGTTGGTCATTCACATATTTTACTTCAAAGAACAAGCAGAGTCATGATTGCAATCTCACATTTCAGTTCAGACAGCCCGCAATTATTTACCCAGCAAGGCTCAGATCCCACATCAGATATCAACTGACCCCAATAAACATGAGCATCTCCTGTTTTGGGAAACAAGCCATAAAGCAGGAACAGTCAGGTGTGAAAGAGATTAGCCAGAGGCTTGAGTGGGATGAAAGGACTTTATGGCGTGTCAAGCCCTGATACTAATCACAGGTGGCCGGAGGAAGGGGAGCTCGTGAGACCAGTTTGACCTGGGGCAGCAGAGCCAAGCTGCCCAGGTCACGGAAGAGTCATGGAAAGGCAAATGTGCTGTGAAGCCCGTATTTGCTTCATTATAGCCTATGTGAGGGCAATCACAAGATGGCCACCGCTTCCAAAGTGGAACCCGCGTAGTGATGCAGAATAACGTGTACACAGTGCATTCATAGCTAGAACGGTATACAAAGCACTTGTACATACCGCATTAACCATTTGCGGTTCGCCAATACCAGGATAGACAGGGGTAGGGCCCTGTCTCCTACCTGGTCCCAAATATCAAAGTACGACAGGTTGAACGACTCCTCCGTACCCGACATCACCATAGCCATCCCAAACGGCTACAAGATCACCCGCAGAGACCGCACCAACGGAGTCGGAGGAGGAATCGCCATCATCCACAAGAACAGCATCAGGGTCGCGACTAGCACTGACGATGCGCTCAGCACCGCTGAACACATGCACTTCCAGATCCACAAAGACCCCAACTCCACCCTCAGAGGCACCCTCATCTACCAACCCCCCCGGACCCTGCCCCCAGTGCAGCGACTCCATTGCCGACTTCATCAGCACGCACGTCCTGACCTCCACTGACTACATCCTCCTCGGAGACCTGAACTTCCACCTTGAGAACAACAATAACTCCACAACCCTAATCAATAACCTGGCCAACCTCGGACTGAAACAACTCGTAACAACGCCCACCCACTCCGCCGGCCACACGCTCGACCCCATCTTCTCCTCAAGCCCACATGTCTCCGTCAGCCACACCACTGAACTCCTCTGGACCGACTACCGCTGCATCCATTTCACCTACCAGAAACCAACCACACACCACCGCACCCAACAGATCACCGAAGACCAACTACATGCAAACCTCGCTCTCAGCCCACCCACCGAACCCTGCAACACCGACGACACTGCCCACAGCCTCAAACGCTGGATCGAGGACTGCACCAACACCCTCGCCCCGCTGAAGAAACCCCCGACAGAGACACCAGTAAGAGGGCCAGCTGGTTCACCCCAGAACTCCTAGCCTCCAAGCAATCCTGCCGGAAACTAGAAAAGAAATGGCACAGCGAACAGTCCAGACAACCACACAGCACACAAGGACGCCATCCGCACCCACCACCACATCATCAGGGCTGCCAAGAAAACCTCGTTCAAAAACCTCCTCGACAACAACGCACACAATAGCAAGGAGCTCTTCAACATCGTGAAGGAACTCTCCAACCCCAGCTCCAACACCAACGACATCTAGCCGTTGCAAGCCCTGTGCGACTCCCTCGCCGCCTTCTTCCACCGCAAGATAGTAGACATCCACAACAGCTTCAACACCCAGACAGCCCAACAGACAGCAACACAACAGACCCTCCTCACACCATCGCCCTCGACCCCCTGCTAGCCTGGGCCAGCGTGAGCATCGATGACACCATCAAGACCATGAGCACAATCCACTCCGGCTCCCCGTCAGATCCCTTCCCGCACCACGTCTTCAACAAAGCAAGCAGCTCCATCGCACCCCACCTGCGCAATGTCATCAATCTCTCCCTCGAGACCGTGACCTTCCCAGAGAGCTGGAAACACGCCGAGATCAACGCCCTACTGAAAAAACCCAAAGCAGACCCAAGAGACCTCAAGAACCTCCAGCCCATCTCTCTCTGCTCCCCTTCCCAGCCAAGGTCATCGAGAAAATTGTCAACAGACAGCTAACCCGATACCTCGAAGAAAACAGAATCCTGGACCCTTTCCAGTCAGGGTTCCGCAGCAACCACAGCACCGAGACTGCCCTCATCACCGCCATCGACGACATCAGGACCCTGCTTGACAACGGCAAGACTGCAGCACTCATCCTTCTAGACCTCTCCGCCGCCTTCGACACTGTCTGCCACCGCACACTACGCGCATGCCACCACACCGCAGGGTTCCGAGACAAGGCTCTGGAATGGACCACCTCCTTCCTCTCTGGCAGAACCCAGAGCGTCCGCCTCCCCCCATTCTGGTCCAAAGCCTCCGAGATCATCTTCGGCGTACCCCAAGGATCCTCCCTCAGCCCGACACTATTCAACATTTACATGGCCCCGCTCGCACACGTCGCCAGACAGCACGACCTCAACATAATCTCCTATGCCGACGACACTCAACTGATCCTCTCCCTCACCAAGGACCCCATCACCACCAAAGCCAACCTCCACGAAGGAATGAAGGCCGTCGCTGACTGGATGAAGACCAGCCGTCTGAAGCTGAACTCGGACAAGACGGAGGTCTTCATCCTCGGCACCAACCCTTCAGCCTGGGATGACTCCTGGTGGCCGACGGCACTGGGAGCAGCCGTGACACCCACCTACCATGCACACAACCTGGGAATCATCCTTGACTCAACGCTCTCAATGACCAAGCAGGTCAACGCCGTCTCCTCCTACTGCTTCAACACCCTCCGCATGCTCCGCAAGATCTACAGATGGATCCCGACAGACACAAAAAAGACAGTCACCCAGGCCCTCGTCAGCAGCAGACTTGATTACGGAAACGCTCTCTACGCGGGAGCCCCGACCAAGCTATTCAAATGACTACAACGCATCCAAAACACCTCGGCACAACTGATCCTCGACGTACCACGCCATGGCCACATCAGCCCCCACCTGAGGGACCTGCACGGGCTCCCCGTCAGCAAGAGGATATCCTTCAAGCTCCTCATCCACGCACACAAGGCACTCCACAAGACCGGCCAAGCCTACCTCAATAGACGGCTCTCCTTCTACATCCCCAACCGCCAGCTATGCTCCACCGACCTCTCACTAGCCACCATCCTGCGCATCCGAAGAACAACCACCGGTGGGAGCTCCTTCTCCCACCTTGCCGCCAAGACATGGAACACCCTCCCACTGAGCCTACGACAGACCCAAGACCTGCTGACCTTCAGGAGGATGCTCAAGACCTGGCTGTTCGATCAGTAGTGGCTCCCCCCAGCGCCTTGAGACCCTCCCGGGTATGTAGTACGCTTTACAAATGACTGATTGATTGATTGATTGATTGACTAGGCCGTATTTGTGATTGTGGTTTGTTACTAACTGTAGGTACCTACCTACATCTACTAATATACCACCTTCCAACATATGGGGGTTGCCAAACTTTGTTTTCAGCATGTGGTATTGTGCTGCATACATTATTTTTGTGTGTAATTTCTTGAATCCTGGGTGCCATGCCCACGGGGCCCCAGGAGAGCTTGCCTTGCATTTTGTGCCCTAAATTTTTTTTTGCTAATTATTCAAAGAAATATTTAGTTTTTTTCGGAAATTATCTTCAGGGTGCATAGAAAGAAGTCAAAGGCTTAGACTAGGGGTAGGCTACCCAGAAGGATCAGTGTGAGCACTTTCTCTTTCCTGAGGCTAAGTTGAGTGATGAATCACATGCTTCAGAGGTGGGGGTGGAGGGCATGAAATAAGGCAGAATCTGTAAGACTACCTGCTGACTGAGGAGCAGCAATCCTGGCCCCTGGCCCCATTTAGGTACAAACAACTGCAAACGGGCTTGCCTTAGGCGTGCCTGATTAATGCGTCAATGCCATGGCCACGCTAAAATAAATAGGCCGGGAGCAGGTACCAGTGTGAGCGAGCACTGGAGTGCTGATGGTGCAACAAAAGTAGCAAAGTGATTTTTAAAAAGAGCAGTACAATTAAAACTGATAAAGCTCTGAGGAGGCCCAACTACTGCAGAGTAGCCAGGTCACCCTTACCACGCTTAAATAATCAGGCCAGAAGTAGGTGCCCAGTGTCAGTGAGCACTGGAGCGCTAATCCATCGGTTCCGATGTAAAGCTAAGATGGCTATCAAATCGATTGAAAAATTCCCCCATCGAAATTCAAGTATTTCAATGTACAGTCAACAAAAGCAGCAGTCTGTCAGTTAACTCTCAAGTGTGCTATGCTCTAATAAACAAATAGAGTGTGGCACATCTAAAGCCATTGTGATGGAAGCAACGTTTTTAGAGACTGGGTTGGTGGTTGACTGGGGTGTGAGCCCTTGTCAAGCAATAGTCACAATCCAATCAGTAGAACTGTAGTTATTAATTTTTAACGTTTTTTTGTAAAAACTAGCACCTGAAAGATCAAAGCACTAACTGAGGGTATCTAGTCAAGAGAGACAGGGTCAAAGTCTAAAAGTATAGCTGACCGCGATGGAGCGCAGTTCGAATACAAGGAGAGGTTTGGGCCCGGTCAGTGCTTCACTTTCTTGTTCTGAGAAGGTAAATTTCAGCAGGGCAGGGCTGCATGAGGTGTTAGGAGCATTGTAGCCGAATAGCCTTGAGACGCAGCCACTGTGAAGATATTAACATTCAAACTTAGTCTCTTAAATGGAGATAGAAAATCTCCAGTGGGATGAGGCAGAGGGCTATAGTTGAAGACAGTTCCAAGAGGTCGGATACCCCTTTATTGAAGGACTGCTGGAAGGGATTTGTGGCTGCGGAGAAGGACATAGCAGGAGAAGCCGGGAAGTGAATCTTATCGGTGATGCTGCTTGGGCTAATAGGCAAGTAGGTTGGTCCCGGTTTCCTCCTGGTTCTCCGAGCAGATTTTATCCAAGCATTTTTAAGTTCCCACTTTTGGATTTTAGCTATCTGGGTAACTTTAGCACCACTTCTAATGGTCCAGTACTGGAGCAGCCAGCACCAATTAGAGAGCCAGGACTCACTCAAGCTGGGTCCATGTGCAGGTTCACGATGGAGGAATCCTTTTGTGTCCCTGTGGCTCTGAATAAGAGGCAAAGAAATTGGAGGTCCTAGGACAGTTGAAGATCCGTTCATGGTCCCCAGGCAGATGGTAGTAGAGCAACAGGAAAAGCAGGTCATCAATCCAGCAGATCAGCAGTTCTTAAGAGCAGCAGTCCAGCAGAGTGGTAGTTCTTCCAGCAGCACAGCAATCCTTCTTCCTGGCAGAGCGTCCACAGGTCTAGAAGTGGCATTGAACTCTGGGACCTACTCGACTCAACCACCCCAGACGTCGCCTTCCTGACGGAGACCTGGCTGAACCCCTCCTCGGCACCCAACATCGCCATAGCCATCCCGGAAGGCTACAAGATCACCCGCACCAAAGGAGTAGGAGGGGGAATCGCCATCGTCCACAGGAACACTCTCAGAGTCTCGACCAACACCGACGACACCCTCAGAGGAACCCTCGTCTACAGCTCCCCTAACCCCGACCACAGTTCAGCGACTCCATCGCCGACTTCATCAGCACACACGCCCTCGCCGCCACAGAATACATCCTACTCGGGGACCTGAACTTCCACCTCGAGAACAACAACGACACCAACTCCACCATCCTGATGGACAACCTAGCCATCCTCAGACTCAGACAACTCGTCACAACACCCACCCACTCCGCCAGCCACACACTCGACCCCATCTTCTCCGCAAGCCCCCACATCTCCTTCAACCACACCACCGAACTTCACTGGACCGACCATCACTGCATCCACTTCACCTTCCGGCACCCCACCACGCACCACCGCACCCAACAGATGCCTTGCCTTGCCGCTGCTGGAGCAAAGTCAGCAAAGACCAGCTAACCACCACCCTTGCCCAGAGCCCACCCGCCGACCCCACCAACCCCGACACGGCTGCCCGCAACCTCAGACAGTGGATCGACGACTGCGCCAACACCCTCGCCCAATTCAAGAAACCCTCCAACAGCCACACCAGCAAGAAAGCCAGCTGGTTCACTGAAGAACTCCAGGCCTCCAAGCAAACCTGCCGGAAGCTAGAGAAGAACTAGCTCCGGGAATGAACACCGGACAGCTACGCAGCCCACAAGAACGCTACCCGCAGACACCATCACCTCATCAGAGCTGCCAAAAGAGCCTCCTTCAAAGACCACCTAGACAACAACGCACACAACAGCAAAAAGCTCTTCAACATTGTGAAGGAACTCTCCAACCCCAGCTCCAACACCAACGACATCCCACCCTCGCAGGACCTGTGCGACTCGCTGGCCACCTTCTTCCATCGTAAATTCGCAGACATCCACGACATCTTCAATGCCACGACCGCCCCGACTACCACTGAGACCTCCGCTCCCACGACCACCCTCCACACCAATTGCCTGCTCTCCTGGAACAACATCAACGGCGATGACACCATCAAGATCATGAACACCATCCACTTCGGTTCTCCGTCAGACCCATGCCCTCACCACATCTTCAACAAAGCCAGCACCACCATCGCACCCCATCTTCGGAAAGCCATCAACATTTCCTTCGAGACAGCTACCTTCCCAGAGAGCTGGAAGCACGCTGAGATCAACGCCTTACTCAAGAAACCCAAGGCGGACCCCAAGGACCTCAAGGACTTCTGGCCCATCTCCCTGCTCCCATTCCCGGTTAATGTCATCGAGAAGACTGTCAACAGACAACTGACCCAATACCTCGAGGAGAACAGCATCCTGGACCCGTCCCAGTCCAGGTTCCACAGCAACCACAGCACCGAAACTGCCCTCATCGCCGCCACTGATGACAGCAGGACCATGCTAGACAACGGAGAAACTGCGGCCTTCATCCTCCTGGACCTATCATTCGCCTTCGACATGGTCTGCCACCGCACACTACGCACACGCCTCCACAACACCAGGATCCAAGAGAAGGCCCTGGACTGGACCACCTCCTTCCTCTCCAGCAGAACACAGAGCGTCCGCCTCCCCCCATTTTGCTCCGAAGCCACCGAGATTATCAGCGGCATACCCCAGGGCTCATCCCTCAGCCCAACGCTGTTTAACATCTACATTGCACCGCTCACCCATGTTGCCCGACTGCACAACCTCAACATCATCTCTTACGCCGATGAAACCCAGCTGATCCTCTCCCTCACCAAGGACCCCCACACTACCAAAATCAACCTCCATGAAGGAATGAAGGCCGTCGACGAATGGATGAGGAAGAGCCGACTGAAGCTGAACTCGGACAAGATGGAGATCCTCATCCTCGGACCCACCCCTTTGGCCTGGGATGACTCCTTGTGGCCGATCACACTGGGAACAGCTCCAACACCCACCCACCACGCACGCAACCTAAGAGTCATCCTCGACTCCACCCTCTGTATGACTAAGCAGGTCAACGCAGTCTCTTCCTTCTGCTTCAACACCCTCTGAATGCTCTGCAAGATCTACAAGTGGATCCCCACCGAAACAAGAAGAACGGTCACCCAGGCCATCGTCAGCAGCAGGTTGGACTACGGAAATGCCCTCTACGCATGAGCCTCGGCCAAACTCCTGAAACGGCTTAAACGCATCCAGAACGCCTCTGCACACCTGATCCTCGACATCCCTCGCTGCAGCCACATCACACCCCACCTGAGAGACCTGCACTGGCTCCCCGTCAACAAGAGGATCACCTTCAGGCTCCTCACCCATGCACACACGGCACTCCACAACACCGGACCAGTGTACCTCAACAACCGACTCAGATTCTACACCCCCACCCGCCAACTGCATTCCACCGACCTCGCCCTCATCACAGTCCCCCGCATCCAAAGAGCAACCTCCAGCGGCAGATCATTCTTCCACCTCGCCGCCAAGACCTGGAACACCCTCCCCATCCACCTATGGCAGACCCAAGACCTGCTGACCTTCAGAAGATTCCTGAAGACCTGGCTTTTTGAGCAGTGGCAGCACCTCCTACCCCCAGCGCCTTGAAACCCTCACAGGTATTTAGTGCACTTTACAAATGCTATGATTGATTAATTGATTGATTGATTGATATTACATCACTCATGATATGGTCAGTGACATCACAATGACATCACTGATGACATCTTAAATGACATCACTGATGACATCACTGATGACATCATCCAGTGAATGTCTGTTTTTGTAAAGTTTAAATATATTTTATATGTGTTAATGCCCAGGTGTATTGAAGAATGAGTTGGTGTATAGGTGTCTGGGTGGAGGATTTAATAGGTGTGTGACTGACTGTGTAAGTTAGTGATTAAATGTCTCTTACTGAATGCATGGTTAGTGACTAAACTGTGTGAATGTCTGTATCAGTCTCTCAGTTGTTGTATGAGCTGCTGCATGGGTTGATGATTAGGTACATGACTGTCTATATGAGTTACTTATTGGTAGCATAAGTATTTGTATGGGTGGCTCATTGTGTGTGTAGGTGGATGGGCGGTGTGTGATTTTCTGCCAACATGTGTGAGTAGCTAATTTACTGGGTATATGGGTTCAATAGTGCATGTGGAAATAGCTATTTTGGTGAGTGAGTGTGTGTATCAGTGTGTTGGTGAGTGAATGCATATCTCACTGGAGTTGTGTTCCGGTTGCTGTGTTTTCGCATCAGCCGAGCCCGCAGGCAAGGAGGACGCCGAACTGCAGCTCCCGGTTCTCAGCTGCCGGTTGCTGGCTGCCAGTCCTCGGCCCCACGCTGACCCCATACTGCCGTCGAGATTGGGGGGCAGTCAAGTGCAGAGTGCTACTGAGTCTTACCCCCCTTGCTCCAGTCAAAACGGCACTGGCTCCGAGCGCTTGCAAGGAGCTGCAAGGGGCTGCAAAGGGCTAGAGTCAGCCAGCGCCAGAGCCAGCGTCAGTACCAGAGGACCATCGGAAAAGACGGAGTAGCCTCAAGTCCAAGCGGTGTGCAGTGTGGAGCTGTGAGCAGGGGCAGGGGCAACACGCGGAGTGGAGCCTGTGATGAGTAAGGAAGGAAGAAAGATGGATGCAGGTGGGCCAAAAGGGTGTGGTTCAGTTCAGCCAGCCGGCGTCGCAGTGCTGGCCTCAGTATCTGAGTGCTCTCCGCCTGCCGCCACTCAGACATTCTGGCGTGAGTTCGACCGTGGACTTGCCACTGCCGCTGTCTGCCACTGGCTTGCCTGATCACCTGATTACAGACAGACTGATTACAGACTGGATTACAGACTAGAGTAAGGTGGGTGCTGCAGAGGTGTGGCGTAGAGTGTGGCGTAGAGTGGTTTTAACGGGTTTATACACCCCACCTCTGGACTGTTACGCCCGCAAACGTACTGCAATTCGCGCTAGCCATTGCTCCAGCCCGTGTCCATGTGAAGACTGTTTGGCAGGAAGGAGTGCGAAGTGGCCAGCAAATCCAAGAGAGTGCTTGGCCCAGCTCACCTAAGCTCTGCTCACCCATCAGCAAAGAGTAGACAGGAAGGCCTTGCAAATCGCCATAATCGCCACTAGCCCCTCGGGTGGCAGTCACTGACCTGGGGATCCGCCTGCCTGTGCCTTCCACTACCACTACCATGTCATACTGATGGCCTGCTCACAACTACAGCTAGTCTGCCACCTTCATTGGCGTAAGCAATAACTGGACAGTGCGCAGAGGTGTTGCTGACAGGGAGAGCACACGCTCCAAGCCGCTAATTTGCAAGCAGTACCTTGCGGGAGCTTTATGGAGGGGCAAGTCACTATGCCACTTAGGAAACTTCCACGGAGAAAGTGTACCACACTTCGAGCTGTTTCCCCCGGGGGGGCTCTACAACAGTCGCCGTCACTGCAAGACAAAGTTTTATACCCAGGTGGCCAACTGTCACAAGCACGGATTAGTGAGTTTTTTAGTAAGCCCGCTCCTCAAACTGGCTCTGACCCTTCCACGACATCGCAGTGCGATACGGAAGTCAAGGACCTCGATCAGCTTTCCTCCCACAGCCCCGGTCATATTAAAAGATCACTTTCTGAGAGTCCTCGCTTGTGCTCGCCTGAGGCTCAGGTTCCACCTGAGAATCACCAACGTACAGGCTTTTCCAGGAGGATGTCATCACGACCCAGGACACATTTATTGACTCACTAAGAGTTCACCCCATCGAAACTGGAAACCTTTCTGCACTAGACCCTGGCTCAGACTTTACAAAAACTATTGTAACAACTACTGCAGCCAAATTACAAGTTCCAGCTCAAGTCCATAACGGCACCTTGTCCATCCCTTTAAATCTTCAAGAAAGCAGCAGAGACCCTGCAGCAGCTCATTCATTATCGAAGTTCGCTATTCGCGGCTGCCCGGGTGCACATCAAATTGAGTCCAGTGACTCCTCATCTTTAAGGAAGAGTCCAAAGTATGAAAGTTCCTTGTTACCTAAAAACCTATCCAATTGATTTTTGGCTTCCCTGGAAGCCCAAATCGAGGATTCCTTAGCCCATACACCGGGTTTCAGTCCTCATTACAATTCTTTCAGAACTGTGCAAGAAGACAAGGACCCACCTATGCCTACCCCCTTGGGGCTTATATGTTCTTTCTCAGTCTCGTTGATGTCCCTTCACGTAAAACAAGATGCAATTGCAAATGCAATCCCAGAAAATGGAACTACAGATTGACTTAATTCAAAATTTGGCTTCAGCATTGTCTGACTTGGGCTCCAGGCTAAGCTCTCCTGGAAGGTCTGTAGGGCCCTCCGATAGTTCGAACTCTTGTTCCTGCTGTCCATTAATTAACAAACTTTCATCTCTTCCAGAAATTCTGGGCTCGCTTTTGGACAGCGTGAAGCTCAACACCAACGGGAAACCGAAATCTACTCAAGCGGCTCAAACTGGTCTTCCCTCTGAAGAGTCCTTGTGCTTAGCAACATTGGATTCCCTATCATCAGTGAGAAGATCTATCTCCCCCTCCTTGGAATTAGGCCTAAAAAATTCACCTTTCTCACCTTGATTGTCATTGGTGACCAGCCCAAGTGATCCCAAAGCTGGCTTGGAGCCCACTAACATCAGCAGTCTAATGACCACCCCATTAGCGATTACGCAGTCTGATCTCATTGACCCAGCCCCTTCAAACATCGCCTACCTGCCAACTAATCTTCTCACGAAACCACCATTGTCTAGGAGGGAGAGAAAGAAACTTAAAAAATAAACCAAAAAACAATGTCTTGCTAAAAGGAGATGGGGCTCGACGGGACAGGGGCCTCTAGTATGCCAGCATCTGAAGCGAGGGGACTCTCCCACTTCCCTATTTTTAACCAGGCCTCAAAACTCAAACTGAAAACCCCAGAGACTAGAATGACTTTCACGGACAATAATGATCTCATCGATAACCTCTGTGCTCCTAAGGGGACTCCCCCAGCCTCTGGAGTCAACTATGCTCTACAATCATGAAGCATGGATCTTTGCCAACAAAAATCAAGGGGACAGCCTCCCAAGGCCAAATCCTGGGCAGGCAGGACAGCATAGCTCAGCCCCTACGGGAAGTCCCAAGCACATGGAACAGCCCAAACAAGTGTTCGGAAAATGCAAAACAAACCAACGTCGATTTCCAATTTACAACAGAATTACTCGTCAGGTGACCCGATCAAAACTCTTCGGGACTACCCTATACAAATGCAGAGGCCTTTTCAGTCTCAATTGATACATGCCTCGGGAGGGCAAAGTCAGCTGGTGGGGAATAATCGTCTATCTGAAGTTCAACCCCAATATCTTAAGGTCCCGCGCCTCCACCTGAAACAGCTGGGAGACAGAAATACCAAAGTCCGGAAAAAGACGCAGAACTTGTTTTCTTTCCTCACTTTGCACACACGGGCCCGCACGACATCCTTAATAGAAACAACCTCATCCGCCTATTCAAGCATGTCCCGGCGCTTTCCAGGGTTACTTCTTCTGATCTTATATCAGTCAAGTTCACCTTAATACCAGGCAAAGTGGGTTCAGAAGCAACTGTTACAACGTGGGCACCAGCATCCCTAAGGGATTCAATTCTTGGGGAAGCCAGCCTCTTTGAAGACTGGGGCATAGAACTTTGGGTCCCCCTACAACAAAAATATCCCCATGTTCTTCTTCAGGATGATCCAGTGAGGCAGTACATCAGTGCACTGAAGGGGACTCGGGGTGCAACCCATGTTTAGCTGCCAGACGCTTCAAAAGCTGATGACCTCATAAACATTTCATGTAATAACAATCAACGCCTGGTGAGCTGCAAATCCAGTCTCCCCGCCTCCCACAATACCCACAGCCGCTATGGGTACTCCCATCGAGAGCCTCCAACTGTATGCTCCCAGCAGTACTCCTCCTAACGGGGAAGCCAAACGGTCAGACTCCAAACTGACCATTTCTTCTTGGAACACGGCTGGGTTAAAGTCAACCCTTTCATCCAAATCAGCAGTGGAATATCTGAACAAAAGTGACATAATTTGTTTTCAAGAGACTTGGTCTCTATTTTCATCTGCTCTTCACGGCTATTATGAACTCTTTCAATCAGCCTCCCAGCCCAATTCCAATGAAGACCTTCTGGGGGCCTCTCCATTTTCATCAAAGACAGGTGCAAGATCGCAGCTACTCCCATCTATCGGAACTTAACAGCAGGGCAAACTGTATTAATTACCGGTCTTTCAACTTCAAGCAGGGCCTTTTTTTTGCTTTTAATTAACTGTTACCACAACATAGCTAAAACATGCAAATCAATGGCGACAGTCCTCATGGTCAAACATCTGGAAGAACTTTTATTGGAATTCGCTTTTGCAGAAGTATTGTTATTAGGCGACTTTAACATCAGAGACCTGGATTCCAACGCCCATTCAGTCACTAGAGCTAAAGAGCAAGAAGTCATGACCACTTTTTTAACCAATTACAATTGACGTTCTGCGAAGCAAACCGCATTGGAACAGGATCCTGGTCCCCATCTGTCTCCAACATTTAAGAATCTTTCGACCATTGACTATATTTTTCTACCTCCATCTCTGGCAAGCAAATTAATCATGATGGAAATCCCCACTCGTACCGTGAGCAACCATAACACTTTGACTGTAACAATGGACCTGCAAGTGCCTGCGGCTGATGAAATAACTGAAGTGGGGCATTCAATGCAGGTCGAATTCCACACTCTAGTCAGACTAATTAAATTGGACGCTTTGGGTGCTGATAAGGTGGGCACTTGGCTCATAGGAACAACTCCAAATTTTACGCACAATGCTCCCACAGACTTCCATCACTGGTGGGACAACGCCATTGTCAAATTACGAGACCCCCCTGGCCTCGCCCGAAGCAGATTTTTGATCTGGTGTTAGCCATCCAAAGAAGAGCCCTAAGGAGGGCTGCGCGCCTGCGCAAATCGAAAGGCACAGAGCACTCTGCTAATAATATGGCCTCACTGCGTAAAGCCTACAAAAAATCAACATGGGAAGCCAAGAAACAAAAAGAACAGAATGACTGGCTAAAAATATTTGACCTGTTAAAGGAAAAAAACCTGACTCATTTCTGGAACCAGATAAACAAACTTCATTCCTCCAAGAAGAGCAGGGGGAACGCGATCGGAGAAGAAGACTGGTCCCAGTATGTGATTCAACAATACTCCTGTGATACCCTGGATCCTGTGGAGGGCGAAATTAGAGATCGAACCGATACTACGCAGATAGAAACCCATGAGCTGACTACCCCGGCCGAGGTCTCCAAGTATTTGAAAGCCATGAAAAACAATGGTGCTCCCGGGCCCAACGGCCCTCCATCTGTGGTATTCAAATGTGCACTGGAAGATTGGGCTAAGCTATTAGTCCCCTTATACGACTACACGTTTACTACCTATCCGCTACCAGACTCATGGAAAGGCTCGATCTTATGCCCAATTTTTAAGAAAGGAGATTCCTCTCTTCCAGCTAATTACCGACTCATTTCCCTATTAGATCTTGAGGCCAAGGTATATGCCCGGTGTCTTCTCAGGTCGCTAGAAAAATAGGTAGTGGAAAACAACATTCTACCATACTTTAAAACTGAGTTTCGATCCTTGGCCTCCACAATAGACAACATCACCACTCTAGCCATCCTGAGTCAACAAGCAGCGCAACAAAATCAAGTGGGGTATCCCTCAGATTCTGCTAGGAGGCCTTATCTCCTTGCATAAGAACACATGGGTACGAGTCAGAACTGGCCCAACGACAATCTCTGCAAAACTTCCAACCGCAGACTGCCTAAAGAAAGGATGCGTTCTCGCCCCCCTCTTGTTCAACCTTTATACCGCCAATCTGGGAATATTCCTGGAGAACAGCAATCTCCTTCTGCCAAAACTGGGCCTCGCAAAATCGAACCTGCACATTCTGCAATATGCCGATGATATTGTTATAATGTACCAGGCAAAATCTGGCCTCCAAAGAGCCTTGAGCACACTCCAGAAATATAATAAGGCTAACGCTCCAAAAATCAACCTGGATAAGACCAAGGTTTTGATTTTCGGCTGTTGCGAGAAAAAGAAAAGTTTTTTGTGGAACATTGGGCCTGCAAAGATCAAAACAACATCAAAATACAATTACCTGGGGTCTGGTTTAGCGAGTCTTCCAGATCATCAGTCCACCTAGCAGCCTTGAAAAAGAGAGCTGGAGTAATAACATACTCCGTGACTCGACTCAACCAGTCCCTGAGTAGTCCTTCTGCCGAACCCATTCTGAAGGTGATTAAAGCCACTCTTCTCCCGCCTTAAACTATGGGCATCAGGCCTTTCCTGGTGCATGCTCGGCCAGTCTCGACCACGCCCAAGTTTCCATTTAGAAAACAATCTTCCATCTCCCGAATTTCATGCACAGGGCAAGACTACGACTGGAGCTGGGCCTTCAAAGACAATCTATTTTCTGTGAGGCTGATACCCTGTAATACTTTATAAGGACACTAAAAGCCACAGACAACACCCTAAAAGCCCAGTTAAAAGAAACTCTTGCCAGCTCTGGGAATCTGTGGAACGGTCAAATTATAAAGGCCATAAGAACGCTAAATATCGACAACTCATTACTAACTGCAGACACTATTCTATACACAGTCTGGAAAAGGGTTATCAACAGGCAGGTCAGACAAATTTCCTACCAGATGGACATCCAGGTTCTACAAAACAACAACTATCCTGCTTCCCTTGAATAACTCATACCTCCCTGGGGTACCTCAATCTTACCTCCTGGAAAGTCTGAACGCAGTGGCCCGGAAGAATATAATGTTCATGCGTCTCTTAGGTCTGCACTCCACTGCCTTCAACCGATAGGCTCCAACAAGTGAGGAGGGGGCCTGCAGACTGTGCAACTACAGGTCTGAATCAAGGTTGCATCTTCTGTACTGTTGTCCCGCCCTTGACTCTCCCAGAAGACTTCTTTTAAAACCATTATATCTAAAAAGGGGCATCAGAACATGTTGGGAGTCATCGGCCCTTTGCTTTACTTCCCTAGACATTCAAGTGCTTGCAAGGTCTGGAAAATATGTGAGACTCTTGGACAATCTTTTTTTACCCCCTCTTACCCCTGCCCTTCCAGTTCCTCCCCCCAAAAACTTATCACAGACTTTTTTCACCCCCTGTCCTAGTATCCCTGTACTAATTTATTTTATCCATGGCTCTGGAAGCCTGTCACATGATTATAATAGAAAGTACAAGACTGACTTGTTAGTTATATGTATATGAACTTAAACCTGATGGTTTTCTTTGTTTTTTGATTTTAACGTGGTAACTGCGCTATGATGTCACTCTATTGCAATGGTTTTAATTAGCTGTGCTAATTTAATAAATACTAAATACATACACTGGTATATGTGTGAGTAACTACATATGTGAAAGGCAGTATATGTGAGTGTTGGAGTATATAAATGACTCTATATGATAGTGAGTAATTGTGAGAGTTGCTGTATAAATGAGTGTGTGCTTGTATCAGTGATTGTATAAGAGAGTAAGTATATGTTAATATCTGTATGAATAGGTTAGATAGTGAATGTATAACTGTCTAGGTGAGTAAACTGCAGTGTTATAGATTCTTTACATGACTAGCTAGGTGTGTCAATAACTCTATGGATGAGTGACGGTGTATGAGTGTTTGTATAGGTGTATCAGTACATATATTGGTGCTGTATTGATGAGTGACTGCATGTATGAGTTACTGTATGGGTGAATGAATGAATGTGTGTGTGTGTATAACTAGGAAATAGGCAGTGGGTATATAGTAACTGCTATTGATTTGTCTATGGTTTAGAAAATGGTAGTCAGTATTTTAGAGTGGGTGTATCAAAGGTTATATTAGGGTGTGAAGAGGTGCATCAGATTATCACGTGGATGATGTCATCAGTGATGTCATTTGAGATGTCATCAGTGATGTCATCAGTGATGTCACTGACCATGTCATGAGTGATGTAATGTGTGACGTCATCAGCAGTGCATTGCGGGGGTGCGAGTTATAGTTAGCTCAACTAACTATAACGTTCGAATTTCTCTGTTTTTGCATGAGTGTAATGACCAACTAATTATAGCGTCCCTGAACCCTATGGTTTTTTCAGTGAATTTCTAAGGGTTTTTAAATGCTAATTTCTAACTATAACGTCCCTGAAACCTATGGTTTTTTCAGTGAGTTTTGAAAAGTTTTGTTAATGCTAATTTCTAACTATAACGTCTGTAAAACCTATGTTTTTTTCAGTCAATTTCAAAGGTTTTTTAAATGTTAATGTCTTATTATAATGTTCATGAAACCTATAGTTTTTTCAGTGATTTTAAATTATCATTCCATTCTCAACCTGGTTAAAACAGCCGATATCGCTAGTTTTCCAGCAATAGGTCCTGCCCAAAAAAATGACCACAAATGAGAGCAACAACTAACGCAAATAATATGCAGAGTAAGCATTCCTGTACAAAAATAACACGAAAACACCACTTCCCGATATTTTCAATGAGCAGCCAAATCTGCGGTGCATTCCAAAAACAGGCGATAAGCTGCATTAGCAGTAGGAATGTAACATCTGCCTTTTACTGGTGTAAAATAGGACCACTACCTACAGTGTGAAAGGGAGCCCAGCCCAGAATCACATCTGAAGACAAACACATGTCATAGAGCTAATGCTCATGCACCTCCAACACCCAAGAAGGCCAAAAAAAACACTGCAACCACCCTCAGGACCTTCCTCAGACCACCCCCCCACTACCACCGAGGCAGCGCACAACAGGAGAGCGGACCTCCCAAAAACGGCATGGCCCCTCAACCACACAATAGCTGAATGTAGCGAGATGTGGCAACCAAACATGTGTGAAGAATGCAAGTCACCCACCAATAATAATGCACACAATACCAAGAGTACAGGGTGACACATTGGCGCTTGCAGCCCGGATGGCGGCAGCACTACAACAGGGAAACACGCATCAATTGATTCATCATACAGGCCAGGACGGAACCATGCCCAGAGCTCCGGAATCATTGTTCACAGCCTCACGCAGGGCTGGCATACGCCAGGCCACCCCAATTCTTTTACACATACAGGGAGGGACAACAACGCTACATGGCCCAGCTTTTCATTGTAGTGATCTGCTGCTCTCAGCTCTAGTTGTCAGTACGCCACAGTCACTCCCTGATGGCTAGTTTACACCACACCCATCAAGCACAGGCGTCACAGGACATGTGACCCTGCCAATAAAAACGACCGGATGCACATGCTCGATTTCAGAGATGGTGCACCGGATGCACTGCGGCCAGCACAGGCACATCACCACGAGACGGTGAATTTCGGTCCACTGAGATAAGGGCATTGTAAGTGCTGAGCGGGTGTGCTGCCTGTGATGATGCCCCGTCCCAGTGGTCCAGACAGCTCATGTTTTGTGTGCCCTGCTGGACCGCAGTGTAGGCCTGAGCCATCGAACAGCGGGGGCCTACCGCCACGTGCGTGGCCTCACTGGTCACTGAGTTAGTGGCATTGTAAGGGCTGAACGGCTGTGCAACCTGCAATGATGATGGGTGCACTGGTATGTCCTCTGCCATGGCAAAATAAAGACGCAGCACCAAATGTGAGACCTGTTGGCCTGCGGAGCGGGGCTGCATGATGTGGTGGGTGCCCTGTCCGCGAAAAGGTGAGCAGTGAGGCCTGGGTGCGCAGGCGCGGGCTGATAACTCTGGGTGGTGGGAGTGGATGATGTGCAGCAGCCTGGATGTACAAAGGCAGGACAGCGATTTAGGCGTGCGCAGTCATATATACTCTGCCATTCCTGATTCTGTACTATGTTTCATATGTGGGAGCTAGAGGGCTCTACTAGGTCCTGGCACATGGTTGGAGACACAGCGGTGGCATAAAGGTGAGCTGTGAGGGTATTGTCTACAGTGTGGGCAGTCACTGTCCCTCCTCCTCTCTTCCTTTATCTCCCTCACTCTCTTTCTCTCTCTCTTCCTCTCCCTCACACTGGTTCTTTCTTTCTCTCTCTTCCTCTCTCTCTCACTCTTTCTCTCTCTCTCTCACTCTTCCTCTGTTTCTCTCTTCCTCTTTCTCACACTCTTTCTCTCTTTCTCCCTCTCTTCCTCTCTCTCACTGTTTCTCTCTCTCTCTTTGTCTCTCTCACTGTTTCTCTCTTTCTCTGTCTTCCTCTCACTCTTACTTTCTTTTTCTCTCTCTCTTCCTCTCACTCTTTCTCTCTCTCTTCCTCTCTCACACTCTTTCTGTGTCTCTCTCTCTCCTTTGATGGACGCATCCTGCACAATCTTATCTTGCTTTTTTTCTAACAGGCTGTGATTCATGGATTGACGTCCCCCCAACACGGAACTCCCGCTACTCAGTGCCACCAGAGCTGAACGCGTGTGCAGCCTGCGATGATGCGTGGCCATCCTGACAATCAACACACATTCTGAATTGTGAGCTCTGTTTACCACATGTACGCAATGCCTGAGAAGGTTGCTTCGGCACTTGGTGCACCCTCTTACACACACACCGGTGGTGGAAAGTGAGCAGAGAGGCTTATTTCCGCAGCAGCGGGAAGTCACCTCTGGGCAGTGGGAGTGGACAGTGTGCAGCAGCCTGGCTGCAAAAGAGCGGACAGACACCTCAGGGTACTGGGAGTGGATGGGGTACAGCAGCCTGGATGCGCATGAATGGGCAGTCACCTCCAGGCATTGAGAGTGGATGGGATGCAGCAGCTTGAGTGCGCAGGGGCAAAACAGAGAATTACGTGTGATAAGTTGTATGTACTCTGCCATTACTATTTCTATACTATGTTTTAGATGTCTAAACTTGAGGGCTGCATTATATCCTGGCATGTGGTTAGAGACACACTGGTGGCAGAAAGGTGAGCTGTGAAGATTTTTTCCACAGTGTCAACACTCACTCTCCCTCTCCATCTCTTCCTTTCTGTCACTCACACTCTTTTTCTCTCTTATTATTTATCTCTTCCTTTCTCTCTCTCACACTTTCTCTCTTTCTCTGTCTCTTCCTCTCTCTCTCTCATTCTGTCTTTCTCTCTCTTACTCTTTCTCTCTCTCTCTTCCTCTCTCTCACACTGTTTCTCTTTCTCTCTTCCTTGTATCTCACTCTTTCTCTCTTTCTCTGTCTGCCTCTCTCTCTCACTCTTTCTTTCTTTATCTCTCTTCCTCTCTATCACTCTTTCTCTCTTTCTCTCTCTCTCTCTCCTTTGCTGGACGTATGACACACCATCTTATCTTTCTTTTTGTCTGGCAGGCTGTGATTCACAAATTGTCGAGGGATGACACGCCATACCTGTACCTACCTTTATTTTGTTATTTTGTTTAAATTAAATGTTTCATATGTAAATCCATACATGACTAAGATAATTATTTGTCCAACCTCACAAGCATCTTCTTATTAATAATTGTACCACATTAGCCAGTTTTTTTACGTTCCAGATTCCCTAATGTGACTGTCACATTTGTTTGTGGAGGATGGGGGTGGGTGGGATGGCGGACAAGGAGCTGCTGCTGGAGGGTGTCGGAGCAGTGTTGGGTATCCGGCCTGCATGATCTTTGTCTCCATTGCATCTGTTCTCAGAGACTTGCGAGCCAACGGGCTGCCTCATAGATGAAGAGCTGCGAGCTCACTGGCTGGCTCGTAGAGGAAGAGCCGTGGCCCGTAAGTTCGCAGAGGGAGAGCTGCGGGCCAGCTCGCAGAGGAACTGCTGCGGGCCAACAGGTATAGGGAAAGGTATGGGCTGTCGGCTTCCAAAGGGATAGCTGAGGAACAGTGATGTTGGGAAAGGGAGCATGAAGGGGGTATCTCGCAGAGAGAGACCTGCGGTATATTTCCAGTCTTGGCTTCACAGATACAACTACGGCCAGAGAAGTCGCACCTGAAGAGCTGTGAGCCGACCGGTGGTTCGCAGAGGGAGACTTGCGGCCCAAGAAAGTTGTTGGGGGTATGCTGGTGATGTGGGAAGAGGGTGCGTTACCTGCTGATGTGAGGAGAGGCAGCGTGAAAGGGGAATCTTGCACAGACAGAGCTCTGGTATGTTTTCAGAGTTGCCTTGGACAGATGCGAGCTGACGGACTGAATCACAAAATGGCTTTTCAATGCTCATATAGTGTGACTTATCAACAGTTCGCACCCAGGCTCGCAGAGGGACAGCTGTGGCTCATGGGCTCGACTCGCAGAGGGAGAACTACGGGCCATCCGCTCCCAAAGGAACAGCAGCATACTAGTTCGCAGAGGTAGAGGCACAGCAGCGTACTAGCTCGCAAAGGTAGAGAGCTGCGAGCCAACGGACTGGCTTCTAAAGGCATAGCTGCGAAGTGGTGATGTGGGGAGAGGGAGCTTGAAATGGGAATCTCGCACAGACAGAGCTCCGGTATATTTTCAGTATTGCCTTGCAGAGGTAGAACTACGGAGAGATACGAGCTGATGGACTGAATCACAAAATGGCTACCAACACTTCCTAGTCTCAACAGTTCGCAGCCAATGAGCCGCAAGCTCCTTCTCGTAACGCCTCAACCAATCAGATGTCAGAATTCTCAAATATTGATATCTGTACAATATGATATTTCTCAAAAACTACTGAACGGATTTACCCCATTTAAACAAAAGCGTGCTTTCTGGACCACGACCTTTCTCCCTGCCAAATGTGGCACGTCTGCTCGCAAAGAGGCACAGCAGTGTACTAGCTCGCAAAGGTAGAGAGCTGCGAGCCGACGGACTGCCTTCTAAAGGCATAGCTGCGAGCTGGTGATGTGGGCAGAGGAAGTGTGAAAGGAGTATCTCGCACAGACAGAGCTCCGGTATATTAAATTGCCCCCAGCACCTTTGTTTTATATTTTCACTTGATGCGAGGCACAAGATGACTGCTAAGACTTCCAGGTTTGAAGTGTTAGCAGCCAATCAGAGAACACTTCCTGGTTTGAAGAGTTAGCAGCCAATCAGAGGCAAGCTCGTGCTCTGGAGTTAGGCTCCGCCCAGATATATATATATTTTTTTCCTTTATTATCTCAAAAACTACTGAACAGATTTACACCATTTCAACAAAAGCATGCTTTCTGGGTCAAGACCTTTCTCCCTGCCATATTTGGCGTAATTCCGTTCAGCAGTTTGACCTGTAGCCTTGTCAAAAGTTTCCAATGGAAAAAGCATTGAGAAAACACGTTTTGGGACCCCCCCTTTTTTCTCAGCCCCCCCTTGACCAATCACCCCCACACTTTAAAGATAGGAGCTGATCAAAAAAGAGAAACGTTTTGGAAAATTTCATAAAAATTAGTCAAACGACGCCAAAGTTATAAGCACATGAAAAAATGCTTTTTCTATGGAAACGTGGTTCTAACTATAACTATCTACTGGCGACCGCCAGTAGATAATATATGGGGTCCATCTAAAACAACAACATATGTTTCGATATGGGAATCCAAGTTTTTCTGAATAACCTGAAGCTGTGCATCCACACTTACATGTAGCTCCAACTAATAAACACAAGGGCTCTTTTTAGAGCCGCCTTAAATTCCCAATATCGGCTCGCAGAATGACAGCTGTGGTCCGACTAGCAGAGGGAGACCTACTGCCCATCAGGCAGGCTCGCAGAGGAAGAGCTGCAGCCCATGGGCTCAGCTCGCAGAGGGAGAGCTACGGGCCGTCGGCTCACAAAAGCACAGCAGCGTACTGGCTCGCAGTGGGAGACCTGTGGTCTCACTCGCACAGGGAGACCAACGGGCCAACAGGCCTGCTAGCAGAGACACAGCTACGAGCTAATGGCCTCTATCGCAGATGTACTGCTGTGAGCCCGAGCTGCGACCCGACGGGCTCACTCGCAGAGGGAGAGTAACGGGCCGACAGGCCTACTAGCACAGACACACCTACAAGTTAACGGGGTAGCTCGCAGAGGTGGAGCTGCGGTATATTTTCAGTGTTGCCTCGCAGAGGTAGAACTACAGACCCGATGGCTTCTAGACGGAGAGATGCGAGCTCACGGACTAAATCACAAAATGGCTGCCAACACTTCCTAGTTTCAACCGTTCACAGTCAATCAGCCGCAAGCTTGTGCTCATAATCCCTCAGCCAATCAGATGTCAGAATTCCCAAATATTGATATTTCTCAAAAACTACTGACTGACAAATTTGGCATAATTTCGTTCAGCAGTTTGACCTGTAGCCTTGTCTAAAGTTTCCTTTGGAAAATACATTGAGAAAACACGTTTTGGGACCTCCGTTTTGTCTCAGCCCCCCCTTGACCAATCACCCCCAAACTTTAAAGATAGGAGCTGATCAAAAAAAAAAAACTTTTTGGAAAATTTAATAAAGATTCATCAAACGACGCCAAAGTTATAAGCACATGAAAAAATGCTTTTCCTATGGAAGCTTGGTCCCAACTATAACTATCTACTGGCGACCACCAGTAGATTATATACATTTATAATATATGTGTATATATATACACACATAAGACACACAATTGATGGACGGAATGCAGAACAAATCAAAACATTCACCCCCAGTCAAGAGATCTGGGTTAAATCCATCATTCTTTTGCTCACCATGCCATCCCAGTTTATATATATACACATACACACAATGGTTTCAAAAAAGTTTTGGAGAATCACATATTATGGGGGATGGACAAAGATAAAATGGTTGTCTGCCTCCCCACACCAGCATTAAAAACGTGCAGAATTACAGGGCATGGATTGCACAAATATGTAGCCAAAATGTGTCAAGGCCCATCCACAAGTCCACACAGCACCTGCACAGCAGAAGTGAGAATATTAAAAATCAACTAAAATGAAAGTAATTAAATATCAATGAACCGTACAAGGGCCTCATAGAATCCCAGGAAACATAGGAAAGTGTAAATTGGCAACATATTGATTACAGTTAAAGAATGACCCTCACTCTTGGCAATACCCCTATAAAAAGATTATTCAAAGATGTAGAAAATACAGATGAATCAACCATCTGACACACATAGACAGACACACCTTCAAACAGATGGAGGAGACAAGCGCAGGATTAAGATATAAAGGCTGAATACAGAGGAAAATGGGCTTGGATGCCGGCACTCAAACCACCATCAAACATACAAACAATACAATGTGCCAATTTGGCATGGCTGTCAACAACGAAAAAAGACTAAATGTAGATGTAGATCTAAGTTGCATTGATCTATTTTGCACTAGATGAAGATCCCACCAAACAGCTGACATCTACTCTTGAGACCATTTTGGATAAAGCAGTTGAAATGGGATGGATTTCTCACACCACACGTTTGTATTTGACAGAGGTGAACCCTAGAAGACCGGGATTTTATATGCTTCCTAAGATCCACAAGGATCTTAATGACCCGCCTTTAAAACCCATAGTTACAGGTTGTGGGACAATTTTTGAACCGATTGGGCATTATATAGATCATTTTCTACAACCTTTCATCCAAAAGTGGGATTCATATGTCAAAGACACCACTCATTTTCTTCAAAAACTTCAATCAGTGACTTTGGTTAAGGAAGTAATCCTGTGTACACTGGATGTAAAATCATTATATACCTCCATTCCCCACCTTGGAGGTATTGAAGCAGTGGAATGGGCTTTATTAAAACAATCCGCCATAGGAGCTGATAAGGTTTTCATTTTGGAAATGTTGCATTTTTGTCTCCATCACAGCTATTTTGAATGGGAGAACAGGTTTTATCTGCAGTTGAAGGGAACTTCGATGGGGTTTTCAGGGGCCCCAGCGTATGCTAATACATACATGGCAAAATTCGAAGAAGCACATCTATATAGTGATAAAGAATGGACAGACAATATGTCACTTTACTGCAGATATATTGATGACATCTTTCTAATATGGAGTCAAGTTTGGGAATTACTTGAAAAGAAAATATCCCAATTAAATTCTTTTGATGAACACATTCAATTCACAAGTACCATGAGTAAGCAGTCACTACCCTTTTTAGACGCACTGGTCAAAGTGGAAAATCAAACTATCCACACTGAGGTTTATCACAAAAGGACTGATAAGAATAATGCTTTATCATTTCATAGTTTTCATCCTCCAAACCTGATTCACAATCTTCCATTTTCTCAATTGCTGCGTGCGAAAAGAATCTGTTCGGATGACACCTCATTACAAAAAAACATCTGTACTCTTAAAAAAAGATACCTGTCAAAAGGGTATCCCAAAAAGAATTTGAATGATTCCATCAAGAAAATGGAAATCAGGTCACGCTTCAGTCTGTTGGAGAACAAACCGAAAACTGAAATGTTTCTAAATTTTCTACCTGTTCTAGGCAATTGAGGAGGATTGTCAACAATAGATGGGAAATTCTAGAAAATGAAAGCGATTTCGGTAATTTGTTTAAGGAAAAAACATTACATGCTTATAAACGTTCCAAAAACCTTAAGGAAATGTTGTCATTTAAACCTAAAGTACCTTGTAAAGAATTTAAGGGCACCCAAAGGTGCTCTAATTGTGTGCACTGCAACAACGTAATATGTGGCAATGTTATTAAACATCCATTATAAGGCGAAACTATCAAATTAAAACATAATGCTGATTGTAATTTTAAAAATTTGATTTACGGAATAAAGTGCCCGTGCGGTCTGTTTTACATTGGTAAAACTGAAAGCAAAATAATAACTCGCATTTCTGAACATAAAAGCACTATTAGGAATAGTACCATCAAAAGCAGTCTAGCACTTCATTGGTTAAAGGCACGGCATTGAATTATGCAACTTAAATTCCAGGTCATAGAAATCATAGACCATATACCTGGCAGAGATCTCACTAAAACTTTGTTACAGAGAGAGGTCTTCTGGATAAAAAAATTGGATACTCAGGACCCGAAAGGGATTAATGACAAAGTAGATCTAAGTTGCTTTTTGTGAGCGCCTCCATGTGGATTGTGCCTGTGGGAGTTGTATGAGTTTTTGTTTACATACATGTAATTGTTATTATGCTGAACTTTTATGTTTTACATGGAAACATTTTGTTACAGTCCAAAAAAATTTGTCTATGTAATTTGTAATTTTTATGTTGTTCTTTGTTTATGTTCTCACTCACTAACCTTGTGTTCACTCTGTTGTTTATGTTTTGGTTATGTGTCTCTGTTTTTTGGTTTTTCTTATTGGACCAGAGTTGTTTTCGCGGAGTATTAGAGTTCCGTTTACTTTGTATTTTGATCCACAGTGGTTTGCTTTGTTGTTTTGGATGTATTAGTTATTACTTTCCATTCTCCTCGAAACTGGTAGTTTTCATTAGTATTCGGATGGTGAACTACCACGTTGTAGTCCTATGTCAATTTCTATGTTCAGTTACGTATCAGGTGACGTTATGGAATTGGCGGTATAATGGCGTCTCTCGTAGGAGGTTTTGATTATATGGTTTGAGAAGCTGTTGAGATCGTTGGAGACGAAGATATACTTGGGCGGTGTAAAGTTTTGGAACAGGTAATAACATTAGGATCGAGATGGCGCTTGATGTTGGAGGAGCAAATTGTTGTGATTTCTATATGGAGTGAACAACTTTTTGGTATTACTTTTTCAGGCATTTGGTTTTGAGATAAGCGAACTACTCTTCAGTTGGACAACAGTATTTTGGAAGGTCAGTTTTGAGCACAAGTATGATAGTGGGCTTGTTTTACGGTGCTATGTTTTAATATCAGCACAGTGTTTAAGGACTCATTTAAATTCTTTTTTTAGGAATTTAAGTGTGGTAGCTCGTCAAATGAAACTGTCTTCGTAAGTGGTTTGTATGTTTTGTTTTTTGGTGTTTAATCCTCACTTGGGTTTGTGTTTTTGTCTTTGGTGGCAGTTTCCCTATGAACACCTTTTCTTGCGTTTTTTGCGTAGAATTCAGAATATAACAATAATGTTTAATAATTCGTGGGGTCAGTGTAATATCGATGAAATATGTGTATTCATTTTTTGGTCAAAACTATGTATCACCGGTAGATATATCTGTCAGTAATTTTTAATTGCTTCTGTGCATATTAGAGTGTAAACACCATGGGGCAGATTTATGAGCCCCTTGCGCCACTTTTGCGTTACTTTTAACATGGGAAAAGTGACGCAAAAGTGGAGCAAGGGGCTCATAAATCTGCCCCCATATGTATGTTTTCTAGAGAACCAATCCCCTGAAGAAGGGCCACACCGGCCCGAAATGCATTGGGTATAATCAAAGTTAAGAAGAAAGTTTTTTTCAAGAGCAACTACAAGATCTCTTCAATATATGAATGAATATAAATGAATGTATTTTGTATTTAGTATGACTTTGTACAGATTTAATGGTTGAGTAAAAGTGAAATCACTTTTTTATTTGTGTTTTTATGATGATTTATCAGGTTCATGGGAATTTGGTGTAGAATTAATAATAGTTAAGAGCAACAGCTTGATAGCTATGGTGCGCAGTGGTCAAGTTTTCAATAACTTGCTATACTTATGGCTGTCAACAACCCCTTAAACGTTTTCAGTATAGCAGCAGTGAAAATGTAAAATACATTTATTGAATAATTGAGTAAAACATCTATGTCTTACTGCAGATAAGTACACATGGCCCCAAAAATAAACCAACATAGTGCAGTAAAAATACATCTGGCCAAAAAACAAGAAAATTAGGAAAATATCACGAGGACTATACCACTGCAAAATGTCCATTGCCTTTACATTTTTGCCTCTAACTCCCCCCACTGGTCTGCCCAGCATCTGAGAGTCCAGGCTCTCCAGCAACAATTATACAAAAATAGATAAAGCCAGGTAGAGGAAGCAAAGTGGTGGCTCTTACCCTCCCTCAAATTTTTGCCCATAGGAAATATTTATTTTTGCACATATTTGAACGTGACATCCTTGATAAATGCAAACATAAATTAAGGTTAGTTGAAGTTGCAGAGAATGTATACACAGGATGAGTGATTTATTTCCTCTACGCCCTCTGAGTATCCAAATCCAATATGTACAAGAAGTTACCAAAGAACAGAGGGGAGTCATCATGAGAAGAGAAATAAATTGCTGCTGTATACATAGTAGACTTAGGGGCCAAATGTACGACTGTTTTTTACGGTCAGAGAACCTCCATGGAAGACAGAAGATTGGAGAGCCACCCCACCCGTGGATACCCTAGTACCCACGTTACCTACACCTAAGCCGGGGTCATAGGTGTGAAGTGGTGTCGGAAACCGCCGTCAAACCCAATGGAGGACTTCAGAAAAGTACTGCTGCTGACGAAGGAGAAAGTGCCCGGTGGAATTTGAGGGTGGATTCTAGATGAGAGGTACCTGCAAGCAGAGGGGACAGAGTCTATGTCACTCAAGAGTGACCAGGAGATATGGAAGACAAATACCCACCAATCTCTGGAGTTGCAGGAGTGTTGACGAGGATCTTGACTCTGCAGCTGTGAGGACCTGGTGATGCTGAGGATGACCAGGAACCATGCATGAGCTGTCCCACGTCAGATGTCGAGTCATGAGGCGTCGGTGTTTCTGACGGGAGCAGCAACAAGCCTTGGCAAATGTCAACACAGACGTCAAAGAAGGTGCAACGTCGGGACCAGCAAGGTCCAGGGGACTCACCGCAAGCAGGGGACTTAGGGCAGGCCCCAAGCAATCAGTGGAGCCCAAAAGAAACAAAGGTGACTCTCAAATGGACCCACAGGCCAGAGGCACTGGAATCAGGAGAGGATTTCAAGCAGGTCACCAAAAGATGCAGGCCGCAATGCACAACGATACGTTGTGGCCAAAGATTCTGGTCACTGGAGGTGCTCAGGTTGGGGCTACTTGGAGCCTGAAGATCTTCTCAGAAAGAGACCAGCAAGCCTTTGCAACTGCAAGTTGATGTGATGCACAAGGATTCAGTTATTGCAACCCCCACGAGGGATACTGGTTTCAAACTTGGTGAGAGGGCAGGCCTCGGGAGCTGTGGAGAACCACTACCTGTGTTGCAGAACTTGTCAGAGTCCAGAGGAGCACAGGATCAGCAGACCGGTCGACTTAGTTGTATTGCCAGCAAATGCAGGGAAGTGACTCCTTCACTTCAAGAGAGATTCATTCAGGTGTCTTTGATGCCAAAGGCCTTGGAAGGTCCCTGCATGGTGCACAGGCACAGATGATGCAGCAGACTGGAAGGGAGACAAAGTCGAGCCCAAACGAAGTCTAACAAAGTCCAGTTTCCCCAGAGGATCGAAGAAGAAGTGGTGTCTGATCTGAAACTTGTCCCACAACAAATCTTGGGACCCACCCACAGGTAACTCTTAAGTACCCTTAGGAAAGAGTTAGGACAATTCATGAGACCCTCCCAGGTGAAGGTCTGGACAGGGGGGAGGTTACTCCCATGTACTTTGTCCAGTTTCATGCCAGAGCTGGAGCCAACAGCTCCCAGAGCTTGTTTGAACTGGACTATGCATGGGGACACCAAATGTGCACCTCATGCAGACTGAGTGGCACTGGCAAGTGCACCCACTCGGCCCCAATACACTAAATCCCGTCAGGGAGGTGGTCACACCTCCCTGTGACAGGATGCCTATTGTTCTGCCTTCCCCAGCTCAAGCTTGGCTCAGCAGCAGGAGTGCAGAATCAAGTCTCTGGTCGGCAGCAACCATTTTGTGCTGTCTGGGTCTAGAAGGCTGGCACCGGGAATACTGAGAGCCTAACAGAGGGCTCTTCCAAAGCTTAGAATCACACCTCCCACACTGTTTACAGTGTGGGATGTATGATTCCAACATGTTTGATACTAAACATGATAGGATTTGTTGTAGCCGTTTTTGAGATGGTCATCTCATAATTACGTGGTGCCCCTCTATATAGTATATGGCTGCATCACTTAAAACCTGGGAGAATGGACTTTGTAGGCTGTAAGGGTGTCCTGCTCATGATGCAAGGGCACCCTCATACTCAGGAACAAGCACCCTGCCTTCAGGTTTGCAAAGACCTTCTATAGGGGTTGCTTATAGGGGTTGCTTATAGGTTTGAAGTGCAGTGACCCTAGATATAGGACACCTATATCTTTAGTAAGTGGTGCTAGCACCAGCTTACACAGATTGCAATGGCAGGCATGTAGTTCTATTTTGAATTGTCTCCCATGGGTGGTATAATGCATGCTTCAGCCCATGGGGGACTTCTGGGGTACCTATGCCCTGGTTACCTTAGTACCATATACTAGGGACTGCTAAGGGTACCCCAGTATCCACTCTGGGATGTACCTAAGTACTGAACATAACAATTTAGGGGAGAAAGCAGATAGACTGGGGTCCTGATTAGCAGGATCCCAGTCAGACTAGTCATTAACAGCTTAGCACCAGGCAAAAATTGGGGATAACCATGCAGAAGGATCCTACCTTCCTACAGTTCCTGAATGGCTGCCAGCCATTTGCCACCACCATACAGGTTTATGGACCTCTGGGTAGAGAGCCTCTGATCTCTGGGTCCAGAAACAAAGCCCATCCTCTGCAGAGGAGTCATGCCTCCTCCCCCAGGATGGGCTGGGTCCACGAAGGGGAAGGTTCAAATGCCTGCCGCCTTTGTAAGCAGTCCCTGCCTATTGCCGGCCCCAGCAACTGGCTCCTACTGGTTCGGACCCCCACTTTGGGCAGGAGAATCGGTGGGAAAACCGAGTTAGGAGGAGAGGTGTGTCCTCATTTGCCAACCCCACCCCAGGTGGGAGAGGTCAGGTGGAGCAGACATCCCAGTCCCCTCCATCTTGGATGTCTATTTGGTGCTCTACCCCCTTTGTGGAATAGGGCCCCTCTCCTTTATTTTGTGATATCTGAGTACAGTCGAACAGCTGGAGAGTCTCCTTTTGGAGGTGTTGTACATGAGCTCAAGTGCCATGCATCATTTTAAGACGTTTGACTTTAGTTAAGATCATTTCAACAAGATTATCAATACCAAAAATGGTAACAAAATTACAGTTATGTCTGGCAGAGGAGAAAACTGGGGCAAACTGGTTAGTCTTAAAAAGAAGCTTATTCATACAGAAGACCATGCAGACTTTCTTATAGAATATGTTAAGTCAGGTACAATCCCTATTGGCCTACAGGTTTGCAATGAACCAGGTTTGTTTATAGAAAACAAGAGATTCTTAGAAGTATGGACTCAGATCTCTAACAGGTGTAGTAGGGATTGGATTCTTCTCATCATTGAGACAGCGCAAGAACTCATTATTATTGAGAAAGAAGCTATTGAAAAGCTAGAGATAGAATTAAGAGATAGTACAGGGGTGGAAGATGCTAAAAGAAAACTAGAGGAGATAACTAGGGATATTGAAGGCTATAGAGATTACCTCATTAATAAGAAGACTAATAAACTTAAAAAAGATATAGAAAGATTTAGTGCATAATCAACGTATCCATATTTGAATGAGAAATATTACCAACAAAAATATGAACAGGGCTGGGAAAGACCTAACAATACACCTATTTATAGGAGGGGTGGGAGAAAACAAGTCACTTTCTCCGATATATCGGGCTCTAGTAGTGAGGAGGAGATCACCTCAAAAGAGGACAACAGCAATAGGGGCAACTTTGGTGAGTCAGGCCCTTCCTCTTTTTTAGATCAAAGACCAAGGCGGGGACAAAGATTCAATACGAACCATGGAAGGGGACAACAAACCCGGGGCCCTCCTCCTCCACAACAAGAATATATGAGAACGAGGAACCAACGATACTGGCATCAGACGGAACATCAGTGATTAACCTGTCCAATAGAGACCTTACAGAAATAGAGATCAGGGTTCTGAGCAAAGGTTTTAGTTTTATTCCCTCTACAGGTATTAATAAATACCAATTGGAAAAAGATCTGCGAGCTTTCTTTAGGAAAATGAGACTAAAAAGGTTCCTTGAGGATCGCCCTGTCAGGGATAACAATAACAAATCAGGTCTTAAACCTAAGTGTTATTTCACCCCTACTTTAGCAATGGTGAGTAAGAATCACAAGATCTTTGAGAGGGCAGTTGAAAGTGGTATACAACACATTCTATCGGAGAATCCTAGACAATTTGAAAGAAATATGAGTAGAGAAGAAAAGCTGGCTCTGAAATCTTTAAGGGATGATTTAAAGCTAACAATTAAGCCAGCTGATAAAGGTGGAGGAGTAGTGGTGTTCAATACCCTTGATTATCAACACAAGATGCGGGAAATGCTAGATGTGAGAGAACACTACGAATTAATCTCCAGAAGTCAACTAGTTAATTTGACCAGGGATTGTCTTGTGCTTCTTACTGAAGCAAAAGACAATTAATGGATTTGTGAAGAGGAATTTAAATTTTTAAATAACAAGGAACCAAGGATTCCTGCCTTGTACGGTCTTCCTAAAATACCTAAAAACCGAGATAACCCGCCCATGAGACCAATAGTTAGTAGCATTAATGCACTCACTGAGCCCCTAAGCAAATATGTTGATCATTTTTTAAGTCCCATAGTAATGGGTCTTAAATCATATGTTAGGGACTCATCACACATGATCTCACTTCTTGAGGGTAAGTTGTTCTGTGGGGAGACTCAATGTCTAGTTACCCTGGACATTGAGTCCCTGTACACGAATATCCCTCAAGAAGAAACAATAGAGGTGGTTCGCAGAGCAATTGAGGAAATAGAATTGGAAGGAGTCGACAAGAGCTTTATAGTGTAATGCGCAAGGATGGTACTTATGAACAACATATTCTTGTTCAAAGACCAGCTTTTTAAACAGAGGAAAGGTACCAACATGGGGGCCCACCTGTGCCCCGAGCCTGGCATGCCTCTATGTTGGTGAATTTGAAAACAAACACATCTTTAACGAACTAGCACCCTTCTTTGAAAATGTGGCGGGCTGGTACCGCTACATTAACGACATCTTTTTTATCTGGGATGGCGAGGTAGATCGGTTGGAGGAATTCTTACTTTGGCTCAACTTGGGAGATCCTAATCTAAAATTTACCTCCCAGTTCAGCAGATCCAAAATGGACTTCTTAGATATTTCGATGAACAATGTTGAGGGGAGTCTGGCGGTGGAACTGTTTACGAAACCAATGGCAGAAACTGCTCAGATATTAATGATTTCCACAAACATGCTGAGATCATAAAAAGAAATTTAAAGAAAGAGGCTATCCAAAAAAACTTATCACGCACTCATACAAACGTGCGAGATTCTATAACTATGCTAACCAAGGCAGCTAATAAGAAAAATGAAAATGAGAAGGTGGTCTTTGTTAGTAATTTTCCCACATTAGTAACAAAATCAAAAATGTAATTAATAGCAACTGGCACATCATCAATAATGAGGAAGAGAGATAACTGGAAAAACCCATCTTTGCTTCTAAAATAAATAAAAACCTGAGGAATGAGCTAGTGCACACATATAGAGAGAGCCATGGTAAAACGCAAAGCACGTTAGATAGAGGACCTGCATTGGGAAATGTGAAATGTGGCACATGCAATGTATGTCCTCTATGTGTTGAATCAGACAAATTGGAGCACAATGGTTGTAAGGTCAGTTCTAGATCTTTAAATAAATGTAGGAGTAAAAATATTGTGCACTTCCTGCGTTGCCCTGTGGGAAGGGTTACATAGGAAAAACAGGCAGGGAGTTTAGGATCAGACTTCAAGAACATCGTTCTGCCATCAGAACCAGGAAGGTGAATGCCCCCCTAGTAACCCACTTTATTGTAATGGGCCATAATGATTCTGATATAGAATGGTTTATATTAGAGAAGATCTGGTAAGGGGCACGTGGAAGTAATATGGAACAAAAAAGGAAATCGAGAGAACAATGGTTTATTTCCTTTTTTAATACAGTCAGAAATGGCCTAAATTCCAAGGAAGAATGGGATCACTTGATTAGGTGATAACTATCCCTTATGGGTACTAGTTTGAAAGGGTCTTTCAATCATAAGGGGTAGATCTGGACAGGTATCATTATGTTGTATGCTTTACAAGTGACTCTTTCATCATAAGCAGGCACAGGCAAAAGCCACCTATCACGATGTCTATCTGAGTGTGCTCTGCTCAGGGAACTCATAATCTGAAGACAGTTAGCTCATTATATTCTATTGAAATAATTTTGATATCTACATGCATGAGTAGGTAAACAATTCCCTTTCTCTCACACACGTTGTATTTGCATGGAATCAGATTTAGGGATAAAATCTGCCCTTTATGAAATAGCGATCCTTTATTTGACACTTCTGCCTTAGAAAGGCTAATATGGCCGCCAGTATACACAGGATTTACTATAGTGGTGTTAGCCATATGTTAGTTCTATGGATATATGCTAGATGATTGAATTTTATTGAAAATCAGCACATGTGCGAACAACGTAATGAATTCCCAATCTCTAGTGAATACTAGTTTAATTGCGATTTATGCAACAAAATTTTACATATTTTGTGCATCATTTTTCTTTACCAGATAGTCTAAAGTAGGATTTCTAAATAAAGTATGACGAACCAAGGTATCTAGGGTTAAGGCCCCAGTCTATTAACCAGCTGATTCAGTAGGGGCACTTTTGTCTGTCTAATCTACGTAGTTCGAGTAGCCCGTCGCAAGGATGGTGCCTGTGATTAGGGACGGTTAAGATGGCCGCTGCGTTAGCTGCGGATTTTGAGTTGTTTCGAGTTAGTGTTAGGGAAGGTAAAGATGGCCGCTAAAGCAGGGATTCCCTCTTGACCTATGGTTTATCATACATAGCTGTTGCGTGTCTTGGGATTTCACCAAGGGCAAGGGAGATATAAGAAGGCAGGCCATTTGTGGCATAGATGTCGAGACATTTGGATCCGAAGACTAGTACGAGGCTTTAACGCTCGTCACAAGAGGTGAGAAGTAGGAAGGCTGCAGTTATCTTACCGATTTTCTCCACTAGTTTATGCTATTATGAAGTTTTAGCACGAGTCCTATTTTCACCTCTTTAGATCCTCTGCCTCTTTATTTGGCATTATGGGGAGTGTAGAAAGGGTCTTGAGCTATTGCATGCTGAACATGGGGTTCGGGCGGGTGTAATAGAAACAGCACCATTATTTACTATCAATTTCTACTCTTTATCTGCAATATATCCTTTAATATAGCCCTATGCATTTGCCTTGAACTAGAGGTTAAGAGAGTGATGAGGGGCTTATGTTCATACGCATACCTTACTGACTAGCAGCGGTGTGTCCTAGTGCTTGTTTGAGAAATTGATAGAGTGGGTACATTAATTTACGTAATGTGAATGCGGATAGATTCGCTTACAATTGATTTTCCATCCTTTTAGACATAAAATAATACCTTGATATATGAGAGCTCTAGATATAGTCAGTGGACCTATGGATTGAAGAAACTCAACTCCAACAGTCTCTCACCCAAAAAAAACTTAAAAGGTAACTGATATAATTGAAGTACCTAACTAATTAGTGAGATTAAGGTTTGAAAATGATCAATATAAATAAATATAAAACTATCCCTATTTGCAGATATTCATTTTCCAATACATTGGTCCTAGACAATACATGATCACAGGCTGGCAGGTAACTAGGATATACGGTCTTGATATAGGTCAAAGGCATCAATTAATTTTAGTGTATTGAGACTATATTTAATAGAAAGTTTTCTAATCTTTAATAGATCATTTGGCCAGTTTTCAATACGGTCCTACGGAACGATTCCTGCCCTTTGACACGATTGTGCAAAGATCTTTGAGCATCTACAGTTGTGGATGTACTTCTCAACTTAAAAGGGACAAATATAGATCATGTGAATATAAATATAGAAGAATGAATAATAGAAGTACTATTATAGAAATGTATATTTCCAAGGGTCATTATTGGATACAAATGAATCATTTGGTATGAATGTGCTGCTTGCAAACTCACCAGGATAATAACACGGTTAACAAATACAATTTTTTAATATGTTGTAATGCCCTCCTTTGGTCAATTGTTTGATGGAACAGACGAAGTTTGGCAGAACTGTACTTACAAAGACAAATAATGTTTTATCCTGTGTTTTATTATTATTATCTGTTTTGGCAACTGTATATCTAATGCATAGAGGCTAATAGTCTTTTTTATGTTGATGTTTTATTATCTGATTTAGATTGAAAGTACATTCCATGGGAGATTGTAACGTTTGTCCTGAAGAAGGTGGTCTTTTATTTTTGACTTCCTTGACTTCCACCGAAATGCGTCGACGCATGGTTTAGAAGGCAGACTATAGATTGTGGTGACATCTGTTTTCCGAACAATCAAGCACTTGAACATATGTCAAGGAGAACAGTTGATCCGGATCTAATGTCTTCCTTTTTTAGTCGATAAGAAAACAATTTTCTTACATGTTCTCCCTTTTTAGCAATTTGTGCATAGAACATAAATGAGTTATTTTTTTTAAAATTTAAATTTGTTGTATACTTTTCTTTGTAAGTGTATGTGACTATTCATTGCTATTGTGCTGATAAATTTTTGTCATATTAAAATAGAAAGAAATATATATATATAATTCATGTGAACACTTGATCGGGTTCAGGTTTTGGTGTCTTGTTCTGGTGACTGATTATTTTTCGATGTGAGCCATTGTGTGGAATTGTACACGTGCCGAAAGGGGGAAACTTTTTTGACAATTGTCTATTTGGTGCTCTACCCCCTTTGAGGTATAGGGCCCCTCTCCTTTATTTTGTGATGAGGGAACATAGCCAATTAGGAAGAGGCTTATAGCCCCTCCCACCGGAGGGTGACATTAAAGGGGTGTACTCAACCTCAGGCAGGGACCCATTGGTCCAGACCTGCACACCACTGTAAACGCCCTAAATGTAGTATTTAGGGGTTACCATGAACCTTTCCTCTTCAGACTCGAGGAAGAAAGGACTGAAGAACCGTGCTTATCCAGAAAGAGGGCACTAACTGCTTTGGCCCTAGCACTGGCCTGTCCCTCTTCCGACCTGACTACAGTGAAACCCCAGCGTGTCTAGCAGCCACACAGAGCCCAGAGGACCTGCCCTGCACTCATCTGTAAGACTCTATCTCCCGTGAGGAGCGGATTTGCTCAACAAAGACTCCAAGACCAGAACCCGGATCCAGACGGCACTGCGCTTCTGCACCATTCTGTACTAAATGCCCACGGCCTGATTTTGAGTGGCCCAACACCATGAGGAGGTCTCCCCAGCGATGCTGGCCTGGGATCTGGTGATCCCTGACCTTCCTCAAGATTCATGCAAATACCTGCAGCCTCATTCTGAAGGGTCCCCCCAAATGCGACAGAGCTGGTAAGAAGACCCGATGGTAAAAGACACACCTTTGTCCGATGCCTAGCGACCTTGGGTGGCCCAACCAATCATGTCCAGGCATCTTCCAAGACCTCAACTTACCTCTCCAGCTGGTGGTAACCTTCAGGGAGCCTCCCTGACTGAGCCTGCAACATATTTTCCGAACTGGAGATCTTCATTGAAATCCACAGAGTTCCTGAAGTCTCTTTGGGACTCTGCATCCGGCAGCCCTGTGCCGCTGGTGGTGCAGCTTATGTGCTGACTGATTGCCCCTGAAGTGCTGATCCTAACCCCAGGAGCTCTGCTACCACACTGAGTGCCCTGCTCGTAAGCAGCCCCTGACCGAAGGCCCCCGTAGCCCCATTGGCTAACATTGGGCCCAGCACTCTGCACTCGGCTGCCCCAGTGCTGCTGGTGGTGCAATTTGAGTGCCTACCTGGACATTAGGGAACCCTAGTCCTAACCCCCAAAGCAATACTCCTAAATCATTTACTTTCCAGTAAACCGTTAACACTCCTTTCCCATAGGAACCAATGTTACGAGTTTTGTTCCTGAAAAATCTGTTGACCTACTGTTTTGTATGAAAAGAAAGCAACTATGATTTAACTTAAGAGTTATCATGCTTACCTGTAAGTGACAACCTCCAGTGTATGATATCTCAGCATAGCACCTCAAGGACTGAAAATAACTGAAAAGTAATCCAAGAGTAATCAAGAGTAATCTTACTGTATTTTGAACTGTTTATAAGTAAAACAAATCTGTAATTGACTTCAATACAACCCACAATTGCATTTCTGTGTACAGCCTTGGATTTGAAAGTACGCACCTGTTGGCCCCCGGCACCCCCAAACCAACATTCGCCAGAGTCGGAGGAGTCTCACAGCCACCCACATCCAAGTCCCTCACACCTGTCCAGGACATCACCCTGGTACCCCAGTCCCCATACGTCCAACACAATGCGCAGGTCACGCTGGAGACCAAGCAAAGACCATACCCCATAGCAGGATGCACGCACGAGTTGGGGGCAACCAACAGCACACATGTCCTACCTGTGCCCCCTGATGACATAGCACACAATCATCGCAGAAAGCACACATCTCACCCCAATGTGCAGGCAACAACAGAACACCGTGGAACCTCCAACAATGTCACCTTCAAATACACAGCCAGTGTGCATGATTCCTTCATCCTCTGACCGTCCATCATCAGCCAGCGTACCCAGGAGGGCAACAAGGGAAATGCACAGCCCCTTGGCAAGTTCCAAATGAACACCCCACTCACTTCAACTCCACAACCATGCAAATTACAACTCTGGAAATGCACACGTCACAAAATCACAACCAACATGCCCACCCACCAGACATGACATAACAACTCACAATGGTTACCTGGCCAAGCCGTGAACATGAGCCATCAACGGCATGGCACCTCAGCCACACAACAGCCAAATGTGGGGAGAGGTGGCAAACAGGCATGTGTGGAGGATGCAGTAGTACCATGATTGAGAACGTGCACAATGCCAAGCGTGGCAGAGATGTGCCGGACAGACCGTAGTATGCAGCACATACCCATATCCATGGCGACATACACCTCTGGTGTACGGAGTGTAGTGGACAGTGGATGCAACCATGTCACCACAGCCAGTGGGGGACCTTGTGGAAATCTTGCCTGTTACGCCCCCCCTAAGCATGACCAGAGTGGGATGGCCCGGCGTACGCCATGCCAGCGTAGGGGTGTGAATAAGAAGTATGTAGCCCTGGGTGTGGTCCTCTTCCAGAAAGCCCAACATATCTGCCAGGGCGGTGCCCTTCACCACGCCACAAGGCCGATGCCGTCCTCTTGACCGGAGTTGCCTGCGACGCTGTGCGCCTGCCGGACCCAGGCACGCTGGACCATAAACCCGTCAGGCCCGCCCCAGCGCAGCCAGGCCTCACTGATCACCTGCCGACACCGGCGTGTGTCAAGGAGGGCCCACTACGTTCCGGCGCAAGCTCCAGGCCCGAGTCCCATGATCTTGGCAGCCTCCTCAGACCATCACGGCCTCCACGACACATGCTCACTTTAGTCCTTTTTCATTGACGTACTCTACTGCCGCCTCAGGCCTGCTTTTCGGCCCAATAGGTCCCATATGTGAAACTATTTCCTGAGTCATGAATGGCAGTGACCCCAAATCCAGGCCAGTGGCAACAGCACCAGGCCCCACTCGATCAGTGAGGCATAGTTCCATATGGGCTTCTTACAACACATGCCTGTTCAACGCCAGCCAGTGACACGTGGTGCCACTAACCCTGTTCAACGCCAGCCGGCGACATGTGGTGCCACTAACGCTGTTCAATGTCAGTCGGTGACACGTGGTGCCACTAACCCTGTTCAACTCCAGCTGGCAATACGTGGATGAGGGACCAGGACTACCCTGCGGACCAATAGGTCCCATATCCAGCACCTGGGCGCAAATCACGAATGGCAGAATCCACACCAGTGGTCGCACGGAGATGAGTAAGAGGAAGATGCGGCTCAGTCCGGATGAAACCCGGGTCACATACACGGAGGTGTCTGAATACGTGGTGCCACTGAACCTGAACTATGCAGGCCGGTGGGGCCATCCAACCTATGCCGATGACACTCGGTTCATGGGCCGTGCTGACCGCTGCCTCAGGCCTACACCACGGTCAGGTAGGTTACACATTTGGAACTGAGTCATGATTACACCATGGCAGTGAACACCATTGAAGGTATAGGACAAGTCACTATACCTGCCAACAAGTCTGTGCATTGCATCACAACCACACGTGTCTGTGGGCCTACATAGACTACTGCCCTCGGCCTATGCTGCGCACGAGTGGGTCACAGATTTGGAACTGAACATCGGTTATTCAAAAGGCAGAATGCATGTCAACGCACGCACGGAGAGGCGTAAGAGGATGACGCCTTGCATTCCTGAGGGAACAGGATCAACGTTACGGAGGTGATCGAACACTACCGACAACTGCCCTGGTATCACTAACTCTGTGCCTCACTAGTCAACAACATGTGGCTGTGGACCACTGCTGACTGCTGCCTCTGGCCTACACTGCGGTCCACTCTCTGGTCATACATTGGTGGCGTCTGAGTCTATGGACTAGGGGCTGTTTTCATCCTCATGTAGCTGATACCGAATTGGTGGTGAAAACAAGGCTGGCGCTGTCCACTCCTCCATTTGCTACTGCCTGATGACATCAGACCTTCTGCATTCTGCCCTGGAGGACACCTTCCTTTGTCCCCCACAAGCCTACGCCACATTCACCTTGGACATCGATGAGGACCCGCCCACTGCTCGTGGACCTACCTCAGTGCACTGCAAATCACTGTCCCGTGGCAGGGTGCCTGTGCCGGCCGCAGTGCATCCAGGGCCACTAACTCTGTGCTTCTCAGGTCTGGGACCCCTTCTTCTGATATATTGGATGACATGTGTGACGGTGGTCTTGGGGTCATCAACACCATGTGTCTGTGGCCCTGTGCTGTCCGCAGCCTCTGGCCTCAACTGTGGGCCACCAGGGCCCACACATAGATTTGGGTCCTGACCGGCCCGGACATCGCATCACCGCAGGAGGCACACACCACCACCGCAAGGACCACCTCCAACCGCCATCTGACAGAGTTGATACAGTGGTACTGTCAGACCTACGGAGTTGCTCAGACCTGTCATGGATGCCATCATCGGCCTGATACCCTGCTCATCACTCCAGGTGCCAGTGACTCAGTGTACCACAAGCCATTGTCCGTTAGTGATTGAGTTTTGTGCTGTGGAGGTGTTGCACAGCTATGTCACCTCATGCAGTGTGGAAGACCCGGGAATATGATGGGGAAGATGTGTCAAGTGTGCATATGGGAAATGGCACAGACAATGGGAGAGCAGGAGGCAACATCCCCAAGGCAGGAATGCAGACTGGAGGTGGCAGTCAAGCTACACACCCACACACCCAGAACCATTACTGGGTATTGCGCTGTGGACTGCGGACGCAACCGTCAACTCAGGCAGTGTGGGAGACCTGGGACGTTTATGAGGAAGTTGATGCAGGTGTAACACAGCCCACTGAATCTGCATCAGGACTAACCCAAAGGGACACGATCCTAGTAATTCCTTCACATGAGCACGCTCATCTCTAGTGCCCCTACCGCATTGCACTGCAACTCACGGACCCTCCTGACTGAATATTGGGGGACCTCTGTCCTTACGCCGGCTCCCACCATTTTACTGTTCAGTTGACTCTGTTATGTATGTGTTTTCTGTTTCCGTTGCACTGGTGTCCAATGTTCAAGTTGTTGCCAGCACCAAGCATTCCGTGCGGACTGGCTTACACTCAACCCACACACATCCAGCACAGGCGTCACTGTACATGTGGCCCTGCCAATATAGGGGCTGGGCGCACATGCCCGTAGCCAGCTCGACATGATATCTACGTGTGTGCCTGTGGTTTTGTTGTATGCATGAGGGCCCTGGTCCCTAGGACATTACAGTGTGCTGTGTACATCGGATGCAGACATGTCACTGCAGGCAGTGGGTTTGAGCTTGGACATGTAGCTTTGTCGTCACCCACTGAATTCGTAAGGGTAGTGGCCAGGGCCATCGTACGCCTCACCAACATGGGTGTGTGATGGCTATTTGCACGCCCCTCAGCGTGGTTCTGTACTGTGAATGTGCATCTGCATGTGTCTCTATGGCAGTGTGGGTCTCCTTTGTGGGGTGTGGGTGGTCCCTGATGGCGATAGACACCAACGTATGTGTTCTAGCTCACCTTCCATGGGTTCGGCACCCACCCTCACCTGTTGGGTCACCTCCTTTTGGTGTGCTGACACATGGCATTGAGGTGCATTGTTTGGGTGGGTGAAGTGTTGCGTGCCAGCTGTGCTTGCGTGTGCTTCTTGCTGTGTGGTCTGTTGCTGGGGCTGTGTTCCCCTCTGAGTATCTTGTTTGCCCTAGTCCTGGTGGTGGTTTGCGTGGGATATCCATGGGCTGTTGTAGAGAGTCAGTGTTGACGGTGTGGTGGTCCTCTCCGGCATTACAGATGTGTTATCTTCTGTGCTCTGCTGGAGGAGTTGTGTGCCCCTCTGCAATGTGAAGGGGAGATGCATGTTGACATTGTGTTGACATGTATGCTGGCACATTGTTCTGGTTTACATGCAGACTGTTTGGCAATGTACATTGTGACTGTTTGTGAGGTGCTGGAATCTTCTGCAGGACAGTGTAGATTTGGACTACATGACGGATGTGAGGTCGTACGCGTACATTTCCATTTCACAGTTTCCTGCTCTGTCAGATGTGGTAGGCATGTTTCTGTGCATGTGCAGAGCCAGTTGTGTCCTCTGTTCTGCAGTGTCGGCTATGCGTATTGTACCATGTTGTTGTCGATGTGGGTGTGCTGTTCTTGCTATGTGTGTGTGCTGCAGTGTGCCAAGGGGATGTGGGACATGATCCTGGGTAATTGTGGACGTGCAGTGTCCTACGCCTCGTTGTGCATGTGTGTCATTGTGCCCATCTCTCCCCATCCACCCAGTCCCTGTCTGTTACTTTCCCTGGTGATGTTGTCAGGTTATCTCGAGCTGTGTTCATACTCCCTACTCCTTGCACCATCTCCACACTGATGACTTTGGCCTGGGTTTCCACCAGCTGCTCCTGTGCTGCTGGACTGCCACCTACTGTCGCCGTTGCTGCCTTCCTGTTGGCAGCAGGTTTGTACCTGGTTTAGGTTGTCATGTCCTGCTGGCGCCTCATGACCTCCTCCGTTGGCCTCATCGGCACTCCGGCTGCATTCACGGTAGTCTGCCTGTGGGTCAGTTGCTGGTAGTGTTCTGTCACCTCTGTGACGCTGGTTTTGTTTTCCTGCGGTCTACACCCCATCTTCCTCTCCCTTTTCTCCTTGTCCTTCCCCGAGCCCGTTGTTCCTTGCTGGTGGTCTGTGGGGGTTGTGGGGTTTGCGTTGTCCTCTGCGCTAGGTCAGGGTGCATCCATGTTGCTCCATGCTTCGGCTTGTTTGTGGTGTGTTGTTTCTGTGATTTTTATGGTGCATTTTCCCGCAAGACGCATGGAATTTGCCGGCCTGTGGCTGGTTTTCGCTACTTTTTGTACCGCGATTGGCCTCATCGCATGAATTTTCGCATTCGCGTTTCGCATTTTTTGCTGTGTGGCTTTGATTATGATGCTCACATTTGACGCGTTATCTGGTGTCTATTGCATGCTACCGCCTTGTTCTGAATTCCACGTTGACACGGGGTTATTTTCCCGCGATGGGCTGCGATATTGAAAGTTGCGTTATGCTACTCTTGCAGTAGTTATAACATGTTCTTGTGAATATACCCCTCTGTTTCTCCATTGCCGATTTGGCTTTATATCATATGCCTTCTTTTTGTGTTGCATTAATGTTTTATATGCCACTAATGAACAATGGGCCTCATTTATGAAAAGTGACGCATCGCTGCGAGAAAACAGCGATGCATCGCTTTTCATTGCGCCCTCCTTGTGATACCAATGATGCGTCATATTTACAGTATGACGCATCATGTCGCAAGGAGTTACAGATCTGTTAGTATTTCTAACGTATCTGTAGGCGCAAAAATGACCCATTGCTGGAGTGTGTCACAAAAGTGACGCAACTCCAGCAATGGGTCATTTACACATGGGCAAGTCCCATGTTAAATGTGTCTGCGTCAGTTTTACGACTGCTATGCCGCAGGAGTAAGATATTGACGCATTTGTGTCCTAGAAGTGACGCAGTGAAATGTCATAGATTTCACTGCGTCACTTCTATGACCCTTTCTTACGTCGGAACGCTCCTCTGCATACATTATACCTGGTGCAGGTATAATGTGGCGCAGGGGTTTACAACGTGACGCAACAACCTAGATGCGTCACTTTATAAATATGGCGCATTTTTTACACCGCTGGAGCGTCACAAAAGCGCCAGAACACAGCAGCATAATAACAAGTGACAGTGATGACTATTCGGTGCATAACCATTCACTAAAATACTGCTTTTTGCCTGATCTTTGTTCACAGGAGCTGGCAAAGATGCCTTCCAGCCCACACATGATAAAACATATGTGCAAGACCTCCCAAGAGTTAAGGAGGCAGAAAGATGCAGCCTGCAACTTTCTTCCATCGGAGTTTAAACTTCAAAAACTCATCGGGCAAGGAAATGGGGAAGGACAAGGACTGCTGGCAATGAAGTAGCAGCAATGGCTGCAAAGCTCGAGCTGTCCAATACAAGTCTGAGCATTGTAAAGTTAAGAAAAGTAGGCTTATGCAAAGTACACAAACATACCAGATGATACTGACATACGTCTTCTATGCAAGGGTGATAGCATTAATTTCAAACAAAATCTGCATGTTCAGGGTTTTTGTGTGTACATATGTGTTCCCATGCGTAGATGCACACAAGGCTGAACATCCACTACTAGACTCAGCCTCATAGGGGCAACAATGTTGTTTTTAGGTCGAGCGTAAGCTCTGCGAAGATCTGTGGTAGTTCAATTCGGGAGAGAAGCTCCGCCCACTCCACCGCACTCATTTTTCATTGGATTGTGTCTTTGTCCTTTTTAGGTCTCGCCTGACCCAGCACATGTGCTGGTCTGGCAAGACTTTTTGAGAGGGCTCCAAAAAGAGCTACCAGGCCAGCCTAGAGCTACAGTGAATGTGCGCGGGTGCCTCGATTACTTTCACTATCGCGGCCGCACGGCCGCTTTGATGTTTACCGCGATCGCGATCATTTTCGCGGCCACACGGCCGCTTGTTTTCACTGTCTTTTTTACCCAATACTTTATCAATTTCTTCATTTTTTCCTATTCTTTCCTCCATTCTCTTATTCTTTTCACTGTTTCCTTCCTGCCTTAGTTCAGTTTCTCCTCTCTTTCTGTTACTTCCTCCCTTCTTCCATATCACCACTACATTTATTTTTTCTCTCGTTTTCCTACTTTCTTTCCGGCATCCAATTATTTTTCTTTTCCTTATTTCCTCACCCCATTTTCTGTTTTATTTCCCCTGTGCTTCCTTTTCATTCATTATTTTGTTACCCCGCTACCAATTCTTTCCTTTCTTCTTAAAAGTATTTTCTAGCAACCATTGACTCCTTCTCACTCCCGCTGTGTTTTCTTCCCTCGTTTGGTCTGCAGGCTAAAAGTGTCTTCAGCGTTTCTTGTCTCAATGATATTACTCCCCCCTCATTCTGTGTCTCCTTCCCCCCTCCACCCATTATTTGGCCTCCTCAACATCTTCCCCTCTTCTTTCTCAACCTCATTTATTAGCTCTGCAGTTTGCTGACCTAAAGTAAGTTCACATACAGTGGATATGGAATCCCTGAGGATGTTTTTGAGCGCGCATGTTTGTTTGAAAATTCATTTCCTTAAACATTGTTGGATGAGTAATGTGCTTTACGTCAGAAGAAATTGCACAGACACCGAGGCTCTGTTGTTTGATGCCCACACCCTCGACCCAGATCCAAGCTCTGACTGCTGAACCTGGGGTTTTCCTCGCAGACCACTTACAGCCTCCTTGTACAGAGAAACTGCTGCTCACCCATAGCCCCAACACAGACATGCTGCTCCTTAGACTCCCAGACCTCCTACTGCTGAGCCTGCGACTGCCAACATGGGCCTGGTTATGCTCATTGCGTGCCCCTTGATGTTCGGTACCATTCAACCACTATCGGCCCGATCCAACACACCCTCTTACTGCTGAGCTGGAGGCTACCTGAGCAGGACTCTGAGGGCCAGGTTTATCATTGGATTTCTTTGCCTTTGCGTACAGAATAGTGCTGCAAGGGCAACGCAATCCTTAGGACAGATTTACCAAGTAACGCCAGGCCACTCCAAGTGGCCCTGCGTTGCTTGTTACATCTGGAGTAATGCAAGGCAGGGCAAGTCGCTGCCTTGCATCTGCTGATCCAAACCTTTTTTGGGGTGAACCTGAGGCCCCTAAACAGGCTGCTACTGCTGAGGCTGTATTTCTCGACAGAGACCTCTCACCGCTGAGCTTGATACTTCTAATACAGGATTCTTTCTCCAGTGACTCCCAACACAGACCTCTTGCCGCTGAGCTTGTTACTTGCAATACAGGACTCTTTTTTTCAGTGACTCCCAACATAAACCTCTTACAGCTGAGCTTGATACTTCCAATGCAGGACTCTCTCTCCAGTGACTCCCAACCCAGACTTGCTACTGCTGAGCTTGATATTTGCAATACAGGACTCTCTTTCCAGTGACTCCCAACACAGACCTCTTACTGCTGAGCTTGATACTTATAATACAGGCTTCTTAATCCAGTGAATACCAACACAGGCCTCTTACGGCTGAGCATGATACTTATAATACAGGCTTCTTTCGCCAGTGAATCCCAACACAGGCCTCTTACGGCTGAGCTAGATACTTATAATACATACTTGCAATACAGAACTCTTATTTCAGTGACTCCCAACGCAGACCTCTTGCTGTTGAGCTTGGTACTTGCAATACAATACTGTTTCTCCACTCACTCCCAACACAGACCTCTTGCTGCTGAGCTTGATACTTCCAATGCAGGACTCCCACTCCAGTGACTCCCAACCCAGACTTGCTACTGTGGAGCTTGTGATATTTGCAATACTGGACTCTTTCTCCAGTGACTCCAAACACAGACCTCTTGCTGCTGAGCTTACTACTTGCCATGCAGGACTCTTTTTTTCAGTGAATCCCAACACAGACCTCCTTCTGTTGAGCTTGATACTTCTAATACACGACATTCTCTCCAGTGACTCCCAACACAGACCTCCTGCTGCTGAGCTTGGTACTTCAAATACACGACTCTTTCTCCAGTGAATCTCAACACAGGCCTCTTACTGCCGAGCATACTAATTGGAACAGAGTACTTTTTTTAGTGACTCCCAACACAGACCTCCTGCTACTGAGCTTGATACTTCTAAAAGATAACTCTTGCTCCAGTGACTCCCAACACAGACCTCTTACTGCTGAGCTTGATACTTCTAATACAAGACACTCTCTCTAGTGACTCCCAACACAGACCACCTGCTGCTCAGCTTGGTACTTCTAATACAGGACTCTTTCTCCAGTGAATCCCAATACAGGCCTCTTACTGCTGAGCTTACTAATTGGAATAGAGGACTCTTTTTCCAGTGACTCCCAACACAGACCTCTTGCTGCTGAGCTTGGTACTTGCAATACAGGACTCTTTTTTCAGTGACGAATTTTGTGACAGGGGACCATAACAATAAGCATTTCATAGCTGGAGAGGCAGGATAAATATAAGCTGTGTCTAATCTGTGATTATGACAGACTGCATACCACCAAGCTTGGAAAGATAGTTTAGAGAGATCCTTACAATATTTAGTGATTTGTTGAAACACTACTGCTATAAGTAAGTTCAAAATTTGTATACTTGAGGTACAATTGTTCCAAATGTCTGATAAAGAACCTAAGGAAATGTTAGTGAAGGAAAAAGGAGCTGCATAATCAAATATTACAATAACCTGCTCCCAATCACTTCCCCAAAAATCATGAACAAAAGGACATATAAAAAGTAAATGTTTTAAATCAGCATGTGCTAAAGAGCAGGACCAACAAGCACCTAATGTATCACTGTTTATCCTATGTAATGTCGTAGGAGAAATATGAAACCTATTATATATAAAGAAGAGTGTCTGAGTGGTGTTAGCTGCTCTAGAGGTTTTCCGAATTTTAATCCAGATTATATTCCAGGTGAGAAATGACCATTCCTTAACAAGATCCTGTTCCCAGGCTAATTCTACATTAATTTTGTCTCTAGTGATATTAGACATGCGTAAAAATAGAATAGATAGTGGAGGCCTTAGGATTTGTGTTATGGAGATTGTAAAATTGGTTGATAATTTGGGGAGTATGAGTGGGACATGAAGTAAATTGAGCAAAGGCGTAACATAGAGAGTTATGTAATAGCTGCTATTTGTTTCGGAAGGAAGAAGGGAGGTCAGATAGAAGGTAACCTTGAGAAAAAGACATTACAGTATTATTTTCAAATAATTGACTTACCCAAATTAAGCCTGTTTGTCTAAGGGTTTTCCAATAAAAAGGTTTACCCTTAATAAATATGAATTTATTATGCCATAAAGTAGATTTAAGAAACGTTTCGGGAACTATATGTATAAATGGTAGGACCTATTCTAATAGCCTATTGAGTGTTTAAAAATGGGAGTTGATTAATGTTGACGTTTGCGGGTAAAAGACAAGTATTCATGGAAAAAGAAAAGAAGCAAGTAAGATTGTTCAAGTGATACCCAAAGAGGGGGAGATAGCCAAGATTCTGATATCCATTTAGAGGTTTGACGTAACAAAAATGCTTTGTGATATTTAGAAAAATCAGGGAAATTTACTCCTCCTTATAGTCTGGGACGCATGAGATTTAGTAAAGACATGCAAGCTTTTCTGTTGCCCCAAAGAAAAGAAGAGAGTATGGAGTTAATTTTCTCAAAGGATTTATAGGATATAGCTATTGGAATGTTAGAGATAATGTAAAGAGTATTAGGTAATAGCCCCACCATGAGAAATAACTATCTGTTAATGCAGACAATTTTAGTAAACATTTTTCCATGTTTGTGGAAATGGAAGTTTTAATTGACGGGGTGAAATATAAGCCCAAATATTTTAGGTACTTAGAATTCTATGTGAAATTAGATCTAATAAAATCATTTTTAAACGTATATTTGGTCAAGGGCAAAATCTCACATTTATCATTATTTAATTTATAACGAGAATCAAAAGTGTAGGAAGCCAGCCACTTCTTGTAGAAAAGCAGGTAGGGAAGAATGGGAATTTGAAATAAATAACAGACTATAGTCAGCATAAGCTGCTAACTTCACTTGTAACTTATTAGACTTAAAACCATGTATTTCCTGGTTTTGACGTATTTGAGACAGGAAAGGTCCCTAAACTAAATTGAAAGGAAAAGGAGACAAAGGACATCCTTGCCTGACCCCTCTGTCGAAGGTAAAATATGTGGATAATACATCATTAACAAAAACTGCTGCTTTAGGGTTCGAATAGAGAGGAGATATCAGAGATGTAATTTTTTAACCAAATCCAAACCATTTAAGTGACTTAAAAAGAAAAGGCCAGTGGACCCTATTGAATGCTCTCTCCGCATCTAGTGCAATTGCAGCTAAAGAGTCAGATATGTGGGAGGTTTTGGACAGAATGTCGAAAAATAACCGAGTACTATCTATGATAAAGCGTCCCTTAACAAAACCAGATTGTTCCCTACCAAGAAGATCCATCAGGAAAGAATCCATCCTCAAGGCTAAGGCTTTGGAAAAGATTTTATAGGATTTTAGGAGAAGGGTCTGTAATTTCTACAATGACGCAAGTCTTTACCCTCTTTGGGAATGAGGCAAATCAAAGCTTCTAAAAATGATCCAGAGGCTTTGCCAGAATGTAAAAATAAAGACATAAGAGCTGTCAGGTTTGGGAGGAGCAGTTCAGAAAAATATATAAAAAATTCTGCAGTGAGCCCATTGGGCCCTGGACCTTTATCTTGAGTGTATGTAATGCTGTATGCAATTCATCTTGTGAAACAACTAACTTTAATGGGTCAAGGTTTAGTATCAAAATATTTCTTTATGGTGGAACGATAACCTGTAATTTAGAGTCTAAAGGTAAGGTATCTGGTGTATATAAAGATTTGTAGAAATGTTGAAATTCTTCTAAGATCTCAGAATCCTTATACTTGAGATTCTGTTGAGTGTCTGGAATTGATTCAATATTAAGTCTAATATGACTGACCTTAAGATAATTTGCCAGTAGCTTGACTGATGTATTCTGACCCCTATAAACATTTGCACTGGATTTTAATAGATATAATGATGCATTGTCTGTAGATTATTTATTGAATTTGAATTTGGTGGCTATGAGTTAAGATAAACATTCTTTTGACCTAGAAGTATAGTAAGAGTGTTCCAAACTCTTTATTTCTGCAAAAAGTTCAGTAGCAGTTTTAGGAGCATTCTGCCTTTTCTTTGAGACATAAATAATGATGAAGTCTCAAGTAGTCACCTTAAAGGCGTCCCAAATAGTGCAGAAAGGTAAATCATCTGATTCATTAAAATTAAAGTATTCATTAAAAAAAGATGTCAAGGAGGAGGTAAATGTAGGGTCTAGAAGTAGAGAGTTGTTAAAACACCAATGCTTAGGTAAATTGGGTTTATTAAGCATGTCCAACAGAATGGAAACTGGAGCATGGTTCGAGATTAAAATAGAACCAATGTCAGCAGATTGCAAGGACTGTGAAACATTATGAGGTATGAAAAAGTAATCAATGTGTGACTGGGTCTGATGTACCGGGGAGAAAAAAGTAAATACTCTTATGGTGGGATTACAAAGTCTCTAAGCATCTGGCAGTTTCTGCTGCTTGATAGTTTGTATAAAAAGCTTATGGGCTTTATTCAGTGTATAAGGGTGAGGAATTATGATCAATAAAGGAATCTATAATCTGATTGAAATGCCCCGCCAAAATAAGGTTATCACGAGGTTACTGTAGAAGGCTTTTTGTAAGGTTGGTCCAAAATAAAGAATAACCAGTAGTCGGGCATAGATGTTAAAATAGGGAAAGTGGAACCTTTCTAATCATCAATTCAGTAAACAACCAAGGCCCCACATCATTAAATTCCAGATAAATGAGTTTACCACAAAGAGATTCATGGTATAAAGTAGCAACTCCATATCTCTTACCATCTACTGGAGAAAAGAAAACCGATCTCACCCAATCTCTTTTTAATTTTAAAGATTCGCTTTCCGTAAGATGTGTCCCTTGTATTAGAATTATGTCAGCTTCTAGCTTAGATAAATACGTTAAAATACGCTGTCTCTTAATGGTAGAATTTAAGCCTTGTACAAACCATATAACAACAAATAAAAGCATAAGTATCACAAAAGATGCTTGAAAAAAATATAATCATAGTAACGATAGAAAAACCAGAGAAAATACTGATAGAAGGAATATATTAGGGATAGAAAAGAGAAAGAACGTTTGAAAGGATAAAAGGAAATGGAATAAGAACAAGAATAAAGACATGCAAAGGAATATACATACCTACAAAACTCCCAAAAAGGTGGGGGGGGGAACCACATGGCAGGGCAGCATATCCAGACTCTGCAGACGGAATACACGGATGACCGCAGTCAACGTGATGTGAAACAGTGACAAGCACATATAATAGGATATCTAAAAGGGAGAAACAAAGAAGACATGTCCAATTTTAGACATTAACAATATCAAGAGCAAAGCACAAGGAAATTACACAATGCATAACAACTCAATCCATAGGATTGAAAGAAAGGCATTTCTGAAAGTCAACAACATTCTGAATTATTAACTAGATTGGGATGTCAAAGATCCCGAAGTCTCCATGTTCTCCATCTTGCAAGAATTTATAAAACTTCTCAATTTAATAGGATCGTCATAGGTGGTTGTGTTGTTTCTATAGGTAACCTTGAAGAGGCAAGGGTGGAAAAGACCAAGCGAGCATCCAAAGAACGAAGATCTGGTCTCATGTTCTGGAAGTCTTTGCACCTATCGGCCATACTCTTGGCATAATCGTGGGAGCAAAGCATGACCTGACTAGGAGATACGATTGATTGACTTTGATACTGAAAGGACTTTGAGGAGATCTGTATACTCCAGAAAACACAGGATTACATCTCTTGGACGTCTTGAAGAAAGACCAGCAAAAGGCATCCGTCCCAGTCGATGAGCACGTTGAATATTTAGCGAGGTGCCTTCAGGAAGCTTTGTCAGCTCACGGAGAAAATTCTTAAAGAAAGTGAGAGGATCAGACCCCTACACATTTTCCAGCAGACAACACATTTGCAAGTTATTTCTTCTATTTCTGTTTTCTAACTCTTCAACTTGCTTTTGTAGAAACAAACCTTGACCTTAAAGAGAATTAACTTTATTTTTAGTTGCACCATAGGAAGAGATATTGCACTCCACTGCCAATAACCGTTCATCCATTTGAGACCATCTTTCCGTAAGGTGTTGCAGCTTATTATTTGTTTCCTTCATGAAGGGGCGCAGAGCGCAAATTTCTTCTAGTAGTAAGTCCAGAGAAACCGGAGGAGGTGATTTTGTAGGAGAAGGGGGATCTTCTTTTAAACATTTCGTGGAGGCTTTTCCAGAGGCCGTCGAGCTGGAAGTTGTATATGTAGAGGCACAATTCTTAGATGAAGAGGCTAAAGAAGCTTCCATGGCTGCAAGTTTTGTGGAAATTGTGGAGTTTTTAACAAGTTTTTGCTTTAAAGGCAAGTCAAAAGAATCAGTTCTCTTCAGTTTCCCCATATGAAAATGAAACTAAAAGGTTTTCCAAGGTGCCATTAAGAGTAGAGTAGAAAGTACAGTGCTTATGTTTTAAATTGCTGCTCAATATGTTATATTAGAAAAGCATGATGAAACCAGAAACATGCCAAGAAATGTAAAAGTTCAATTAGCCCCAAAATGCTGTGAAAGGCATACCTGGGATGTTGTGGTATGCACCAAGTGGGAGAAAACATGCCATCTTTCAGTGCTCAGCTGCAGTGGGAGGAAGCGGCCGCAATCTAAAATGGCGGATACTTCTGAGAAGTGAGAAAGCGCGGTCGGTAAAAGGCTTCAAGACTGCCATTGAGAAGGTCTGCTCCCCGTCGAAGGGAGTGCAGCGCTCTCTGCATCTCCGAGAAGCGATGCCAGCTCGACAGGTGGACCACAGATAAAAAACTGCCATCTGAGTCCACGTTGCTCTGGCGAGAGCTATGCATGTGCTGCCATCTCCCTTGGGCATCAAGGCACGCCCCCACTGTAAAATCATTTCTTAACTGCAACCAGAAAATTTAGACAGAGATGTGTGCATTACAATGAAATAGAATACTTAGTACACATTCAGATATGAATGCCATGGGATTTTTTGACATTTTGTCTGAAAGTAACAAAGAGAGCAAACATAAGTACATAATACAACTACGTGTGTGAATTAGAATGCTCTGAATCGGAAACAGAATCCATTTTCATTGCATTTGCAATAAGATATTTGTATTCAGTACAATGGTTTCTGGAGTGAAAAATAAATATCTAAAAGTCATCTATCACCACTTTTAGCAATTTATTTCATTCATGACCTAATCATATATTCTGTTTAAGTTCACTCTGTCAAACACATGAAATATAAAATATTTTATGAACATATTGAACAGATTATTGAAATTTGAACAAGCAATACAATATGATGTTTCCCCTCATATTTAGTATTTTAGCATAAATCAAATTCAGACTCACAGGCAAGTTGAATTACCAAGTAATGTGGAATCAAGGTAAAAACTAATTCTCCTTACCAGCCTAGTACCATAAGTTATGTTGTTTGTCTCCAAGTAAAGTGCATCTGTTTAATCGTAAAGGTTATTGACCCCAGGTGAAGGCAGAGTGAGTATTGGAAGCAATGAAGCGAGTGCTAAATTAGGTGTACAATCATCCACAAGGGCCAAAGTTATAGGCACATTCGAAAAAGCCTTTTTAATTGAAAGAGATTCTTCAGGGGAATTTGTACTTGCACCTGCAGCCCAAACCGCTGAAACTGTGGCACTTTACTCCGAAAGAGCGCTTTTGATGATTTGGTATAAATCTGTACCATATTATTGGAGGTAGTAACATTTGAATAAAATACAATTAGCAATGTTCGACGAATATGCATGAAATTTGCTGAACACTTAGCAGGTTGAGATTATTCTGAGTATTTTTAAATATGTGCATATCCATCATGTGCAGTTTTAAAGTGTTATGAATCTGCACAACATTTGATAGATGCTTGGAAGGATTCGATTTCCATTGGTCTTTCCGACTTTGTTGCAACCCATGAAGGTGGGGCAAAGGTAAAGAGGGGACACAATAACATTTTAATTTGCTGATAACGTTGGTAATGTTAGATAAATCTGCATTAATGGTGGGAGGCAGTTAGGACATAACAACACCCAGTACAGATACTTTCATCGTGCAGATGCAATTCTGTGAGCTTTCAAAAATGAAGAGGGAGGTCAAAACATTGTTGATATACTAATAACTTTGACACCAGTTGGTGTGTCTGCATCTGATTAGCCGCAGTTAGCCTACTCTTGGAACTTTCGAAATCTTGTAGATTTAGAAAGAAGAAGTGTAGTTTAAAAAAGGGGATACACATTTTTTATTTGCTAATGACGATGGCAATGTGTGGTACATCTGCATATAATGTGGCAGAAGATTGGAAAGGACTGATTTTTTTTATTGACATCCCAAACTTTGTGGCAATTCATCAAAGGGGAAGGCAAAGGGGTCAATTATATTTCCATTTGCTAATAACTTTGGAGCAGTTTATGAATAGGCAACACATGTGGCTGGAATTTAGCAAATTACATTAAGTGCAGGTCATTCAGGTTTTGTATAGATCCAATGAGTGGACAAAGATAATGGAGGAGAACCCATTTTTGATTTACTAACAATTTTGTACTCAAGTGAGTGATATGCAAAATGTAGGCAAATACCATATTTAGCCTACACTTGGTTTTCTCAATTTGATGCATGTCCAACAGATGGTGGCAAACATAAGGTAAGGGGGGCTCAAAGAAGTGCTGGCCTACCTAAGCATTTGCTAGTTAGCAAATAAATCACAGTGCAATGCCAAAGAGGTACTGCAACTAATTCCTCCTGCGCACAGACAATTGGGGTTGGACACAGGCACAGGCTGAAGGCTGTACACAGGGTACAATGAGTACATGGCAGGTGAAAGCAGTTCATCATGAAACTCATGAAATTCACCGAAATAAAAAACACAGTTAAAGGATAGTTATGGTTCAGTGAATCAAAAAGCAATAAAAAGCCCTGAAATGTAGCCTTTTTGGCATGCAACTCAAATTACAAATGGTAACTAACATCCCCACCATGCTCAGTACATTCTTTGGCCAATAGTATGCACATAATTAAAGGCTATCTATAAAATAGGGCCTTATATTTGCTTATTTGCTAAACAATGTGGAATAATTTAATGACTCCACATGACATTTGGATGTCATTTAGCATGTAGAGCCTTCTGTTGGTATGGCATTTCACATGCAGATCTATCACAGGAGGAAAATGTTAAGAGGATGGCAAAAGCATGTTCATGTGCAAATAACGTTGGTGCTGTTTAATGAATCTGCACGAAATTTGGCAGACTGTTACCTAGATATGCACAGTGCAGCAATCTCCAGATTCATGCACGTTCAATAAGAGGTGGGGGAATTTTAAGGGAGTAGGGCGCTCAAAGATATTTGACATGCTAATCACTTCAGTGCAATTTTATGGATCTGCTTGACTCTTTGATAAATACCTATCTTGTTATTTTGAGTTTCAGGCATATCCTGCAAGGGTGGACAGAGCTAAATGGAAAGTCAAAAATGGTTGGTATGTTTCATGCTGTTTATTGAGTCTGCATAATGCAGGCTGTTAACAAGTTAAGTTCAGTGCAAACATTGCAGATTACAATGAGCTACTCTAAGGGTAAAACTGTGGCAGAGCTAAACAGGGGAGCAAAAAATACTTTATTTGCTAGTAACTTTGGTTTCATTTTGTTGATCTACAACAAATTTGATACACGTCACTCCTGATTTGGTGAGTTTTATGCAGATCTATCAAGTGGGCATGGATAAAGAGTGGGGATGTTCAGCAACTAATAACTTTGCCATCTTTAAACAAAGCCACACAAAAGTTGTCGGGAATGTACATGTTTAGTTTTCTGTGGGTCTGCCAAATTAAGCCACTGCATGGATCCATACAAATTTAAAAAGGAAGAGAAGGTTAACAAGTTAAAAAGGGAAAGGGTCAAAGTATCTTTGGTTTTCTAAGTACACTACTAGCATTTGACTGATTTGCATGAAAGTTGAGGTACCAGAATAGGGTTTAGCTTGCTAATTGCATAGGTAGCATGCTAGTGCAGACGTGGTTTGTCTCAAAGTGAGTTTGCTGGGCGCCAGGTCTTATGCTAGGGCCTGCACTCAATCTTTGTTGCACAAAGCTGAAGATCATGAGGAACACGGTGGTAGACTGTAAGATAATACAGTGGCATTATTTTACATTACCAACTCTGCCAAAAACACCACTTATATAGACACAACTACTAGTAAAACACTTAACTTTCCTTCAAGGCAATGAAGTTGATATGAAGTTACGGTTATCTGGTGAGCTTTTGTCATAAAACCTTAATGTATGTTTAAAATGTACTTAAATGTACTTAACTACAGTTAATGTGGAGTTAAGTTGATGAAAAAAGCCACTGAAAATGTCCATGTATGGTTACCTCTGCAAACTATAGCTCACAATGATCCCCTGACAACTATAACTCTCATACCTAATAGAACACTTATGAGCTGAGATCTTCACGCATTTTTATAACAATAAACAATAGCAATAAAGAAGAGGACGTCATACCACATATTTAAACTACAACATACAATTAAAGAGATCATACCATATCTATGTCCGTGTGATTCCGATGTTAATGAAAGAAAATATGTCATGTTACTAAAATATATGTACAATTACTGTCTCACTGGTTTCTTTATAAAATCTCTTTACAGATAAAAACAACAGTGGCTCATAGTATGATTTTATTATAAATCACAGGTTTAACCCCTTGTGTACTGGTTATTGTTAAGTGACTTTTTAAGTATGAATAACGTTAGGTATACCTGCCTCACATGAAAACACAGCAGGGCATAAAGCATACACATAGATTCACTAAGTGCAACAAGCAATTCATTACCAGTAGTAAGGAAGTGCAGGGCCATCAAGACTCCTGATTGGAGAGTAGCGCTGGGATTCCAGTTCTGCTTTCTTGCCCCCTCGTTATTGAGGACTAACCATGCCCTTTTGAAGGCAGGCTATAAATTAAAGGCTTTGAACATGTGATAGGATTGTGCCTAATGTATATATGTAGATTCCTGGGGTAAACAATCCCAAAGTTCGATGTATGTTTTAGGTATAATATTTTGTTGGCAAAATTACAAACAACCAAAGAACAGCCGTCACGTGTTTTGCCCGTGTGGCCAGCAGGCCAAGGGCTTTCTCAAGTCTAGTTTGGAAAAGATTGGCATAATATTGTGTCAAACATATAAATACAGATGGTATATTCTCATACAGTCCAGGATCAACAAAAGATCCAGAGCAAATATAATAACATATTCATAAGGTATAAGAGAGTAGGGTAAGGTGAAATAGAAAGGAGAGAAGGATCAATATAGTCCAGTTGTGACGAGGGAGAAACAAGAAGATAGCCAAGGTAGGAAGGTAGGGATAGGGTGCAGATGAGGGAAAGAGAAGACTACAAAAGACAGCCGGGTTGTTCACACCAAGGTCAGGGAAGAAGGTCAGAGGTGACAGGTTGAGGGAGAAAGGGAAGAGAGAAATTTAGAGAGGGGAATAATGAGCACGTTTGTATATTCGTAACAATGTATGGTCAGATTAACAACAAAATGTGCTAAACATATGGAAAATTAGATGTCAGGCAAGGCTTGCAAGAATCCTAAAAAAGGTGTCCTCATATTGTGGTCAGGGAGAACAGCAGTGTAATCGTTTATCAGAAAAACACCAGGAGACTATACATGCGCAAAACATTGTATAATTAGCTGGAGTTAAGTTTAGGGAATATACGTACCTAATTAGGTGTTGTGGTAGATCGTATGGGCGTGATAATCACAAGCCTTTCATCATAGTGCAGAATGATTTGGAGAATAGGCCATGAGAGGCAGAAAAAGCTGTTTGTCTGTGTTAGCAGACGGATACTTACCAGAAAGTCTTGTTATTATATAGTCGGAAAGTCTTGTTATTATATAGTCCGCAGAGCAAATGGAACAGGGAAAAAGGGGTAAAAAGGGGTAAAAAGTCTAATATGGCTAATGTGAGATGCTTAACAAATACATATTTTGTGCGTACAGGTGTACGGTGGCATTTAAGTGAGTCAAAGTTTATAGTAAGAATTGGATAATATGCCAGAGGCTAGTGGAAGGTAACGGAGAGCATTGTAATATAACTGATATAGCCGATTGAGTGTAATCGCAATAACAGCCTGGCCATGACACTACAAATGATTAGCATGTGTGGACACAAGCATAGTATGCAGTATAATAGTACCAGGGGATTACGTTATAGAGAGCATCATAATATAAAAGATGTAGCCGAGAGAGTATAATAGCCGTAACAGCCTGGCTGTGAAAATACAAACATTTAGCATGTGCGGAGGCCAGAAAGATTTGCAGTATAATAATGCCAGCGGATTTGAACTTACGATCGTAGAAATAGCTTTGTCCGTAATAAGGAACTTCATCCATAATGAGGAAGGATAAAGTCTCTGTGATCAGGAGATAATGAGCTGTCAAAGCACCCGGTCCTTTTGGTCTAGTTATAAACAGTAAACACAGGCAAACTGTCTGTGCCTGGGGCCCGAAGGCAATGTCATGTGTGACGGCAGCTTGCTGTAAAAGGGAAAGTCACAAAAAGTTAATAGGAGCGGCGTGCAGCCTACACTCAAGTGACATAATATTGTGTCACAGTTGTAGCTAAAATACATGTTGAAAAATTATTAAAACGTGGAACATATATACCTGTCTGGAGCTGTGTGCTTGTGGAAAGAAAAGGTAAAGAGAAGGTTCAATTTGGGGTTAACAAAGGGTAAATGATGGAAAGAAATGGTAAAACGGTAAATAATAAGTAGGGTGAAAGAGTAATAGGGTAAAAGATGGTGAAAGTGGTAAAACAGAGAGTGAATAATAGAATGGTAATGAAAAATATGTGAGAGAAAGGAAGTACAATGTGAGGTGTACACTAAAAGTGACATCCAAAGAGGACTGGGGACATTAAGGGGAGACAGGGGGTCATCTGGTCTGAGTAACATTAGGGAAATGTAAGTCATCTAAGGTTGGTATCTGGTCGCATACTTCGGACTGAAAACACGCCATGGTAGTGCCTCTCTTGAAGACACCTTCATTAAATATTTCCAAACCAGGAAACCTCAGAGCAATATCTTTGCTAACTTTTTTTGCTAAGTTTGCCGAAATATTCATCCATCAGAAGCTGATGAACTTTGTTGAAGAGAAGGAACTACTTCAGGAGTACCAGTCTGGTTTTAAACCGCTTTTTAGCACAAAATCTTCCCTTCTATCTGCATCAGAATCATTGCGTCTCTCTGCCGATGAGGTCAAGACAGCGGCCTCAGTCAAGCTTGACTTATGTGCAGACTTTGACACCGTGTTACATGATCTGTTATTAAAATGGCTTTGGAGGCTCGTGTGGGAGGCTGAATACTTGCTGGCTTGCGGATCTTCTACAAGGTCAGACCTTTCAAGTTTTTCAGCAGTCCTATTTCTCCGAGATACTACTGATGCAGGAGGGAGTGCCTCAGGGCTCAGCCCTGAGTCTGACCTTATTCAATCTGTATATGCGTCCCCTTGCAAAAGTAATTAATTGCCACACCATTAAATAAGTAACTTACGCTGATGACACCCAATTGATTAGAACTTCGGCGCAGGACAATGTCAATGCCACTGCTGAGTTTAAGGCATGTCAAGTAGATCTAGCCAAATGGATGGATTCCATCTGCCTTAGAGTAAATGCAGGCAAAACTGATATCCTAGTAGTAGGAAAGTAACCATCTTTATGGTCTACTGCCTGGTGGGCAAATGAATTAGGCCCTATGCCCACTCCCAAACAAAGGTAAAAATCTTCAGCATCCGGTTTGACGTCACTTTGTCTTTCGACAACCTGATTTCTGAGCTTGTTGGAACCTGCTTTAAATACTAAGGGGCAGATTTACAAGAAAGTGACGCATCTGTACAGATGCGTCACTTTCCCTGCGCCACCCTTAGAAACACTTGCGCCACCATGGATGCGCTGTATTTACAATACGGCGCACTATGCCGCAAGTATTGACAGATGCGTCAGAAATTCTTACGCATCTGTTGGCAGAAAAGTCACGCATTGCTGGAGTTGTGTCGCAAGCACGACGCAACTCAAGCAATGCGTGTTGAGGCCTATTCCCACTACACTGCATCACTACTTACACCTGCTTGAAGAAGGCGTAAGGTTTTGACGCAGTGGCGTCCTAAAAGTGGCGCAGTGAAATCTTGTAGATTTCACTGAGTCACTTTTACGAGGCCTTCCTGCGTGGGAACGCCCACCCTGCATACATTATACCTGATGCAGGTATAATGTGACGCAGGGCTTTACAACGTGACGCATCTCCCTAGATGCGTCATGTTGTAAATAGGCCGCATTGTTTGCACCGCTGTTGCGTCAAAAAAGTGACACAACTGCAGCGCAAAAGTCACGCAAGGGGCTTGTAAATCTGCCCCAAAGGATGTTACGAAAAATCCCAGGGCTCCTGCCTTATTCAGCCAAAAGAACTGTAATTCAAGCATTTGTGGTATCACATATTGACTACTGCAACATGCTCTATCTAGGGGCCTCCAAGGGACACCTGAAAATGGTTCAAAATGCTGCGGTTAGTATGCTCCTGAAAATTACAAGATGCTCATCTATTGGCACAGCTTTTACTAAGCTTCATTGGCTTCCCATTGAGGATAGACTCTCCTTTAAAGCACTATTCTTTGTCCATAGAATTCTAAATCAGATAGGACCTGGCCACTTCCACCCTCTGATCAGAACTTATGTTTCTGGACGAAGCATCAGAACTTCAGTGACTGCTCAGAGAGTGATCCCTAAAACCGGTAGAGTAAGTCTGGGTGGTAAATCATTCAGTCTCTTGGATGTTAGGCTCTGGAACTCGCTCCCTTTGAATCTTAGACTGGAACCCTCTGAAATCCTATTGAGGAAAAACTTGAAAACCTGGTTCTCCAGACAAGTCTTAGGTCAGTAATCTGTACCTGGCTGGCCTTTTCACCAGGCTCTCAGTTGGAGTCCAGCATAGGGACACTGAATTGGAGGAACCATGCGCTTTATAAATTGCTAACATAACATAGCAAATGGTGTGTGCGCGTTTGATGTTGATATTTGTACTGGTATATAATGGCAGTGTGAAGTAGTATGATAGTAGATATATAAGCGTATGATAGTGGGTATCTCGATGTTTGCTGATAGTTATATTTATCCATAATCATGGCTTTGTTTTCACCTGGTAACTGAGGTTTTTACTTGACATAGCTGAAAAGTGCTGTATTACAGAAAATTATTTATTATATTTATTAGTGTCTAAAGGGAAGTTTAATTCCGTGACTGATGCATGTTACATTCCTTCTAGTACTTGTCAGTTTAGACCATTGCGGTCATTGGACCAGCAATGATGGTTGTGTTGGTTAATTATGGCATTTGTGAGTGTGTGCTATGATGGGTAGCTGGACGTCTAAAGGTAAATGTGTTTGTACATGATTGAGCCCATGTGGATGTAAAATTATGGGTATTTGTAGATTTACTGTTGTATGTATGCATATCTGTTCATTGTCATGAGTGTAGGAATGTAGTTGTGTGATTTTTACTCTGTGTTGCTGTATTGGTTACCATACAATAATGGTTGTGTGTTAGTATTTAATTTTTGTTGAAGGCTGTTCATTGTGCTTTTTTGATTTCATAATGAGTGAAAGCATATGTGGGTGTGATTGTCTATTTTGGTTGATTCATTGATACACGATGTTAACTGTGATTCTGCCAGAATCTCCTACCAAACCATTAAAGAAGAAATATATACATCTAAGCAGCTACCTAAAAATCTATATTAAAATGAAATCATAAATGTTATCAAACTTAAAAAGGTATAATAGCAAATAAATATTAAAACACTCTCCAACTTTTATCTCTTTACATAGACTTCTTAAAATAAAAAAAACAACGTGAAAACTGATAAATTGCCAGAAAATAACAACTATCACAAACCAGAAAAAGTAAGTATACATAAGTTAATAAAATACTATAAACTCACCCAAATACCAAGGAAAGATAAACCAAACAACCTCATACGGAAACTTATGGGTTTTTTCAACTAACAGAAAAGAAAGCCCCTACTCCACATTAGAACACCCCCAGTGGAAAAGTTGCAAAACTGTGTGAAACATCTAAACTGAACATAAATGTGAGTATAAAACTAGAAGCAGTTGCACATTTTTAAAGTAAATAACAAACATCCAAACTTAAAAGTATTATGTACATTTATTCTAGTACACTACTTTCACATCCAATGAAAGAAGCTGCAAAATATATCACTTCACAGAAAGGAAAACAGTTACTAAATCACATGAGCTACACCTACAGTCAAGAAAGCACATCCTTCAGAAAATATAAACTGGAAATGTACTAAATATTATTCAAAAGCATGCTATGAGAGGGCAAATACAAAAGATGATGTGATTTATATAAGGGAGCACAACTACCCAGCAAGTGTGACAAAAATAGAAGTAAGGGACACAATTCAGGATATAAGAGAGACAAGCACTAGTTCCCAGGAGCCCACTACCAAAATGCCTTAAAATACACTACCTAACGTCCTGAGAACACATAAAAGGGCAATTACCACCTACCCCCAATTTAAAATGTTTGTTTGCACAAACTAAAAAAGCCACCAGTGATACACCACCTGCTCCTAGAAGATAATAATATTTACGCATACCTGAACATTTATCAATTACAGATAATGAGGAAACTTTCCTTTTACATGACAAGCTAAATAATGAGAAACAAACTTTTATATTCTTTATAGCAGATACAAAAATAAAAACTTTTACAACGTCAAACATGGTTGATGGATGGGGCCTTCAAAATGTGCCCCAAAACATTCACTCAGATATACACCATACATGGAGAATATCAAAACACAAATATCCCTTTTATATATGCCCTATTGCCAAATAAACAAAGCAGCACATACTGCAAACTGGTCAGCCATATAAATCCTAAATAACTACTGCCTCCCAAAAATAATGATAGACTTTAAGCAAGCCCTGATTCGAACCACTCTAAAAGTTTAGACCCACATGGCCATACAAGGCTGTTACTATCTATTCAATCAAAGTATATGGAGACACCTCCAAAAATCTGCACTAAGGCCCTGATTATGAGTTGGTAGGACCACTACCCACAGGCAGTCTGTGGCGGTCCAACTGACCGACAGTCCTTCAATCCGACAGCTGGATTACAATCCAGGTGGTTGGACTACACGGTTGGGTGGAAGACCGTCGCCTCCGACAGGATCTGTGATCCCAACAGGGCAGCGGTCGAAATCGCAATCCTGAATGGAGGCAGTGTCAAGGCAGGCACCCCTGGCGAGATTACAATAACCCTTTACAACTGCCTTTTCATGTTGGAAAGACAGCCATGAAAAGTCTGTCTGAAATGGGTTTCGGTGGCCCCAAACATGGTTCCCTTCCATTGTGGCCACTGTAAAGTGGCCCAGGGGGCACATGTAGTGCCCCCACACACCTCCTGCGCTGTGAGCCATACACCACAGCATGGCACAAGGTAGCCAACCACTAAAGTTTACGGATTGAAAGTCCTTCATACCAACAAAGTTAAGACAAACTTAGTCCCATAATGGACTATTTCAAAGACACTTAGGGGCATATTCATGAGGAAGTGGCGGTGAGAGGCGTTAGCCTCCTTGGCTTAACGCCTCTCATCGTTACTTCGGAAATGCCAGGCTGCACCCTATTCTCAAGAAGGTGGTGGAACCTGGCATTTCCCCCTGCGACAGCGCTAAGTCTCACGACTTAACACCAACACAGGCAACCTTGCACCAGAATGCAAGGGTGTCTGCGAGCAGGAAGGTTTGTTTATGTGCAGGAAGGTGTCCCTTCCTGCACATAAACAAGCCTAAAATGCCATTTAGTAACTTACATGTGTGCTGCTTCATGCAGCACACATGTAAGTTAGAAAACGTCATTTTTAAAAAAAGGTTGGTTTATGTACAGGAAGGGACACCTTCCTGCACATAAACAAACCTTCCTGCTCGCAAACAAACCATTGCATTTTGCTATTTTATGTGTGCTGCACAATGCAGCACACATGGAAATAGCAAAAACAAGGAGAAATTACCCATTTCTCTTCGTTTTGCCACCTTAAGACCAGGATTTTTCTGGTCTTAAGTTTGGCGCTGCCACGTATTATCGCCGCCCATGATAAGAGGTGGCAGGGTCAAATTCAATGGGTGTTGCGGTGGTACCCCCACCGCTCCACCCACTGCACGCCCCCTTTCACGCTAAGTTTAGCGTGAAAGGGGCCCTATTATCATGGCAGCGTTTAGCCACTTAAGCCATGTTAAATAGGTTAACGCTGCCTTGAGAATAGGGCGCTGGCCCTATCGCCATGGGAACGTAAAAAAAAGTGACATTCCCGTGGCTATGGGGTTTGAGAATATGCCCCTTAGTTTGGTAGACTGCATCGCTCGGGACACAAACTCCAAGCCAAATTTCAAATACCATGGTGGAATGTTTATGACATCACTTTGGCATAGGAAGTCAAAACTAAAAATGCAGTGGAAGGATGTCACAATGCCTACCAATCCACACTAGGCAGGATTCAGCCTATACTCCACAAATGTATAGAAGCATTACAGAAAGTGCAAAGCTACCAAGAACTACAAATGAAACAAACTGTTAGTCAAATTGCCCCTAAGTTTAGCAAACAAATCAAAAGAATGTACGAGATGTTACAATTTAAAGTCAAACTCCTCATAAATTACAAATGAGTAGATTGCTTTGAAATTATAGTGAGAAGCATATTATAAAGTAAATAGTAACCTACCAAAGTCTGAAAAAAACTATGGAAAATTCTAAACCAACCCACCAAATCTTTTTTTATTTAAAATAATAAATATATTATTACATTGCATCAGTCCCAAAAATATTTAAATGCAAATGTTAGTGAAGACTGATATGATAAATATTATATATAAATTATGTTTCAAAAATGCAACTGTCACCAATCAAAAAAGTTAAAAACAAACTCAATCATCCCAAAAAATAATTACAACAAATAAACCAAACAATTTCACATAACAATCGTCGACATAATGTTTACACAAACAATATAATATCAATATAATATCACATTTCCCACCCAAAAGAAAATGAATAAATAAAACTTAGGGGCTGATTATGATGGCGGTCGGACCGTTACAGGAACGGGACTGGCTAACAGGTAGTCAGCGGCTCTGCCCTCCAAATTACGATCCGACTGCTGTATAGGCAATGAGAAACATGCCTTTTTTATATTGAAGCTTGTGCTGCAGCCCAAAAGGGCTGCACCACAAACCCAGTGGTAAAAGGCATGCTTACAAACATCCTGGCACAAGGGACATGGATGTTGAGGGGCACCACAGGTGCCCCTGGGCCTTATAACAGAGACTCATTGGGAACAGAGGACCTTCTAGGGCCCCACAAATACCACTTCTGACAGCCTTTCCATGGAGGTCGGGCAGAAATGGAAAGTCTGTTGGAAAGGGACATCGTAATCCCTACCATGGTACCATCTCTATTGCAGGGACTAGGATCTGACCGATGGTCCGACAGGCTCCTTGAGCCCATCGGAAGTGTTGGTCGATCCCTCCAACCGGCGCGGTCCAACTGACCCAGCTGGATGTTGGCGGGACCACCACCAATGGCCTGTGGGTGGTGGCCCCAACAACATCCTAATCAGCCCCTTACTGTTTTGTACCTGCAGATCTTTCCATGTATCCACGTAATAAAAAATAGAAATCCACCAAAAATGGAAAAAATATTGTCCACAAAACCTAAAAAAATGCAGACGTAAAACAAATCCATTAGATATCCCTCAAAACAATCCAAAGTATCTATGGCCCATAAAAAACCCAAAAAAGTGTTTGAAAAAAAGAAGCCATCCAGGAAACCCGAGAAAAAGGAAATCAGCATCAAAAAGCATTCATTTATTTTAAACCAAAAATGATATCCTTAATAAAAATGTAAACTCCCACTGACCAGAGGACACGCTCAGTGAGAAACCTGTAAAGTAAATGAAAAAACCAACTCACAAAACACATCACATTTTCAAAAATACATATACATAACAGTTGATCATCAAAATATGACGTACATAACAAACGTTAACATAACGTAGTAATACATAACTAAAATAGTGTATGCAAAGCCAAAATGGCAAATTAGTGAAACACAGTAATCCTAATACATCCACATTTACATAAAACCCACAAACAACACTATAACTAACTTTCTAGTCCTCCTTTCTAACCCCACCTACCCTCAAAACCCTTTAAAAATCCTTAAAAAAAGGACCTACCTGTTCTGATGAACAAGAGCACCTTATCACAACCTGGTCCAGGAAAATAGACTAAAAATAACACAAATAGATTACAAAATAGAAAGTAGCGATAAAACAAATGGCCACTAAATGGAACTAAAAATAGTAATTAATGGGAAGTATTGTAAAAATGTTGAATAAGTCCATTAAAAATGTAAAGAAATTTTGCTAAATGTAAAAAACTGAGTATTATAAATAGAAGAATAGTATAAAATAGTGATTTAATAGATACTGAAAAACTTTATGCTAAAATAATATTTAAAAAAGTATATAAAAAAGTTAAGAAATCTGTTAAACAAAGGAAAATAAAAGTTGAAAATATACAACATAATATTAATGAAATATAATTTACATTTTTATTAGTAAAATTATTAATTAAACAAATGTAGTGAAAACTTTATGTAAATGTTTGTTTTTAACTTCATGTAAGTATGGTTAAAAATTTCAAAATATATAATACATAAACTTTGAAAACATAAATACAATTAGAAAAATCTGTCACATATGTTTTATGCAAACAAACGTAATTAATAATATTATTGGTGGCAACCATACAACTAACTCTTTTTATGTTTCATTATATTTCTAATAACCAACAATACCACTAAAATAACACATACTATTTCTACTACATACAAATAAATGTAAAATATATCATTTCAGAGTAAAAATATAAACTTCAATAAGCACATTCCAAAAAAAGTTTAAAACATTGTTGGAAAATAAGGGCCCTATTATGAGTGTGGCAGTCCTCAGACCACCAGACTCATGACAGGGCTGTGGTTGCAGTCTTACGACCGCCACATTACAACCTTGGCGGTCGTGCTGCCCTGGGACCGCTTACTCACCAACAGAACGGCTGTTCCCTGGCAGTAGCAGTAATATGCTTGGCAGGACAGCCGCGGTCCCGCAAAACATATTACGTCTTTCCTCACTGCCACTGATTTCATGGAGGTCTCTCCTCCATGAAAACAGTGTCAGTGAGGAAAGAAAAAGGCCCTACATGCCCCCCTTATGCCTCACTAGTTGTGAATGCTCGCAGTGGGGCACAAAATGTGCCCCACCTGTGTGCATGCACTCCCAGTTTCCAGCACGTCATGGACTTTACAGCCATACCATGCTGGAACTTTGTTTGACGTTGACATTGCGGTGACAATTTTATAGGCACTATCATGGGAACACCAAAGAATCACCCTCCAATGACTAAAAAAGTCATGATACGGTGAGTGGTTTTCACATGGGTTTGGCTGTGTGGCAGAGGAACGTTCCTGTTGCCGCTTTGGCAAACTCGAAGTCAGCCCCTAAAGGGGTGACATTTACTATTCCCACTCCAATCTAGCCATATTGGGGGAAGGTCTTTGACACTAAAGAGGTGACATTTACTATTGCCACTCCAATATAAACCAATTTGTGGATGGCATTGAACACTAAAGTGGTGACATTTTCTATTCCCACTTCAATCTAACCATATTGGGGGAAGGTTTTGGACACTAAAGGGTGTGACATTTGGGTCCCTATTATGAGTTTCGGCAGTGTGAGGGCTGGCAGTACTCCACTGCCGAAAATCACCACTGCCCGCCTACCAGATTACAAGTTATTTGTAGGCTGATGAGAGGTGTGGTGTTCCCAGGGTGATGCCTCTTTCAATTGGAACGCCTCACAAGATTTCTGTACAGCATAGACTGAAAAGTCCATGCCAGGCAGGAACTGTTGTGCATGCACACAGGGGGTGGCACATGTTATGCCCCTATGTACATGCACAAGTGGAGGAGGAAACGGTTTCCTCTTTGCCAGGGTTGACATAGAACCTCCATGTCACTGCCGGCAGGCAGGAAATTCTGAATATGCTTGGTGGGATTGCGGCAGTCCAGCCAATAATGTTGCAGCTTCTGACCCCTCCAACACCTCTAGGGAATGGTGGTTCCCTGGTAGCGATCCCAGGGCGCTCCGACTGCCAAACTCGTAATGGAGCAGTCGGACCGACGATGCAGTGGTGGCTGGACTGCCACCACCACGCTTTAACGAGTCTGGCTGTCCTCAGACCGCCAGATTCATAATTAGGACCTTACTATTTCCACTCCAATCTAAACCAATTTGTGCAAGGCGTTGGACACTGAAGAGGTGGCATTTACTATTCCCATGCTAATCTAAACCAATTTAAGGACAGTGTTGGACACTAGAGGATAACATTTACTATTCTCCTTCCAATCTAAACCAACATGGAGAAGGTGTAGGACACTAAAGGGTTGACATTTGCTATTCCCACTCCAAAGTGAAACCAATTTGTGGAAGGTGTTGGAAACTATAGGGAGTCATTTATTATTCCAACTCATATCTAAACCAATTTGGAGAAGGTGTTGAACACTAAAGGGGTGACATTTACTACTCTAACTCCAATCTCAAAAAATGTAAGGAAGATGTTGGACAAGAAAGTGGAGATATTTTCTATTCCCACTCCAATCTAAGCCATATTGGTGGAAGGTGTTGGACACTAAGGGGATCATTATAATGATGCAGTGGTCCCACCGGCCCAATTAGGATGCTGCCCTTTTACCATTGCGGACGGTGCTGCTGGCTGCAGCACCATCTGCAATGGTAGAAGGACATGCACTGCATTTCCCTGCACCACGTGGCAGGCACCACATGGTGCCTTCCACATTGTGAAGAGAACTGCAGGGGGGCACCATGGCTACCCCCCACGTGCACCCCCAGGGGGTCTGCAACAGGCCCCCAAAGCCATTGCCGCCATTGAATGGCCTTTCAACAACCCACATCATAATATGGCTGGCGGTGCCTGCTAGGCACGCCAGCATTTTACAGGCCCAGCTCCGCCCGGCCGGCAATCGTAGCCATTGCAGACCGGCGGAAAAGTAGCAGATGGACTTTGCATCCACCGCAATACCCACAGTCATCATAATATGGAGGGGGTATTTCACTGTAGGATGGCGGTGGCGATCGTTAGGCCATCCTAATGAGCCCCTAAATGAGTGAGATTTACATTATTCACCTCAAAATATAACAGTTTACACACGATAATACAAATTAACGATTTAAAATACACAATAAATACCACAAACACTTTTTTTACAATAACATAAATAAAATCTTATCTAAAATCATACTAACCAAAACTACAAAAATATATATATACCTATTTTAATATTAAAATATAAAAATATATAATTTGCTACTACTCATAAAGTAAAAACCATGAAATGGCAAATAAAATACTAATACTAATCAACAATTATAAAACAAAAAATAACATTTTACAATTAAATTGAAAAATAGGAGTACAATAAAATTACATGTTTAAAACAAAAAACCCTTACAATATTTTGACAATTTTAAACATGTTGTTACAAAATATTTCAAAATTTAAAATGTCATGTACAAATATTTCAATATATATAACCGCATTAAAACATTTATTATGTATTTTTAAATGTTAAATTTTTATAACAAATGTTTTTCAATTCCGTTAATATATGTCTACATTAATATGAAATTAAAATGTATTATAAATATTAATATAACAAACTAAATTGAAAGATCCAAAATTATTAATTTGTATATCTTTATATATATTTTTGAAAAATCTCCAAAATGTTACCCATAAAAATGCTATATTCTGCTAATGAAAAATGTAAATAAACAAATATTTATGTACATAAATGCTGTTAAAAATAAAAATGTCAAAAATTTCAGAACTAAAATATTGTATTGCTAAAAAGACAAATAAATCAAAATAAACATATATTTCAAACACATTATAATACATTATTTACTAACTGACACTAACAAATAATATTGCAGACAACTAGATTTTCTACATTGATATTTATTGCAACAATATTAAAAATAACACACAAAACTATATTTTTACCTATATTCCTGTTGATATTTTTGATATCCCAATATTCTTGACACAATATTTTTGTTTCACAATATTTTCGTTCTGATATTTTGTTCAAATACCAATTGTCTTAATACATAAACCTAGCAAGGCTCAGGGTTTACAAGTATGCTAAATACTAGCTGTTGTGTACTTGAGCATGATGATTGAATGTTGTCATGATTAAAGGGTAATTACAAAATCTAAACATTAAGAGCCCATAGTTAACATACAATTGAATCAGTCTAGAGCCATCATTCATTTTATACTCTGTAGGAGACGAATAATTCATCATTAATAAATCGAAATCCAGATGGCCTAGTAATTGTCAATAGCTGCTGTTGATATCTCATTGTAATTCATCATTGATTTATGTTTTTTTTACAGTTCAATCATGTTATCTGTAGGAAAGTAGGATCTGCTTTCATGGTTACCCCCATTTTGCTGCTCCCAGTAGTCTGACTGGGATCCTGCTAATCAGGACCCCATTCACTGTGTTTCCTCCCTCCCTAAATTGAACGTGGTAAGTACTTTTGCCCTCCACAATTGGCGACTGGTGTACCCTTATAAAGCCCTAGTCTGTGGTACCGAGGTACCCAAGGCATAGATACACCGTAGGTCTCCCATGGGCTGCAGCATGTATTATGCCACCCATGAGTGACAACTCAAACTGTGACTATAGACCTGTCATTGCCGCCTGTGTAAGCTGGTGCTAGCACCACTTATGACAGATATAAGTTTTCTTTTATCTGAGGTCACTACACTTAAAACGTATAAGTCACCCCTAAGGCATGCCTTTCAATCCTGAGCAGGACACCCCTACAAACCCCAGAGTTGATTCTCTAGGCTCTGTAAGTTCAGTCAGCCATTCTTATACATATAGTGGCCATCCATCATTATGCGATGGCTAACTATATAGTGGCTGTGCTGAACCTGGTTATGTTTGGTATCAAACATATTTTCAATTTTACCTCAAGACCGTTACTGGTGTTGGAAGTATGATTCAATGTACTGGGTAGCATGCTAGTGCTGCTACTGACCCCAGACACGATGCTTCCTGTCACAGGGAGGTTCAACCACCTCCCAGAGAGGACTTAGCATATTAGGCCAGGATGGACTGCACAAGTCTTTAGACACTCAACCCAGCTGGGCAAACCGGGTACCTGGCAACAAGGGAAGGTCGCCCCACCTGCATGTCAGCCATCCACCACCAGGCTGGACCCCAATGGTGTCGAGAGCCCCGGGCTTGGGCGATGGCCCAAGCCATGCCGGCGGGCTAATGTGTAGCCCACCCCCTCTGCCATGGTCAGGGATGCCAGAATGGCAAGAGCCGGGTGGGTCCCCATCCCTCACACCACCCGCCGAGAGAAGTAGGGGTCCCCTTGCAGGCCTTGCTCCTTCACTTCCAGCCTGTCCTGTCACACAAAAAGGGCAGCTCCTCAGTCACTGAGCCTCAAGCAATGCGAGGGGGCTCCAACGAGCCTCCGACCCAGGGCCCACAGGCACCTTAGCATGCAGGTCCAGGGGGGAAGACTATGCGGGCCTGATGGACCCCTCTTTCAGGCCGTTGGCAGTGTGGCAGGCAGGAGGTTGGAGCCCAGGGCTGGAGCACATGAGCCTGATTGGTGCTCCATGGCCCAGACGCACAGGGGAGGCCTTCCTGGGTTCTCAGAACCACGTCCAGGACACTTTGCCACAGGGCAGACCAGTGGACAGATGCCAGGATGGGGATCAGGCCCAGCACAGGGCCCTTAATAGACCCGGTCAGAGCTCCTGAACCCAGCCCAGCAGAGAAAGACTACCCAGACCTGACTGACCCCCCCGGCCCAGGCCCTTGGTGGTGTGGCAAGCAGAGGCAGAGCCCTGGGGGGAGCTCCCGCCCCAGGGCCCGGCAGGGCCTCTGGGCCTGATTGGAGCTCCTGGGTCCAGACTCACAGGGGGGCCTCCTTAGGCCCACAGGACCCCGTTTCAGGAACTCTGCCACGCAGCAGGGCTAGAGGACATAGCCCAGGACAGGAAGCGCCTTGGTCCTGGGCCATCTGTTTGCCAGCTGAGAACCACCAGACCACGAGCAGGTCCGGAGTACCTGTCTCTAGCAATCTGGAGGAAGGCTACCCACTTACTTGTAATCCATGCACACCAAGTGACATGGGGGAACAAATGAACCTATGCATCTGACCCCACGAAGCCTTGGCTGGGCTCACAGAAGCGAATGAGCCCTCATTGGGACCAGATGGCTGAGGGGTTTGGTGCGACCAGATGGGTGGGCTCGAAGGATGGCCATCTGGCCATGCTGTGCCTTAATGGAAGGGTTTCCACTTGTCCTTTGAGGGGATGGGGGCTCGGAGCCCCAGCTGGGCCTCAGGCATGGAGCTGTGAGGGGGGCCCTGACTGACCTCTGACCCGTGACCCACAGGAACCTTACACACAGGTGAAGTGGAGGAGGCCTCCCCAGGCCTGGCAAACCACTGTACCAGGCCCTTGGTGGTGCGGCAGGCCAGAGGATGGAGCCATGGGTGGGAGCGCCACCCCAGGGCCTGGCAGGGCCCTGTCAGAGCTCCTAATGCCTTGACACACTGGGGAGGCCTCCCCAGGCCTGCATTACCATGTCATGGGTGCTTAGCCACTGGGTGGGCTGGAGAACAGAGCCCAGGAGGGTGGGGTCCCCCACCCCAGGGCGTGTGAGGCCCCAGTGAAAGCTCCTCAACCTTGCCAAATGGGGGGAAGCCTCCCTGGTCCCCTGGATCCCCATCCATCTGGTCACCGGCTGAGAACCAACAGATCATGTGGGGGTCCTGAGTACCCTTTCCCTATTAATCCGGTGGAAAGCTACCTGCCTGTCTCATAATCTGTGCACACTGAGTGACAGAAGGGACCCAAGGCATCTAGGCACCGGACCTGCTAGATCCCTGGCTGGGCTCACATCGTTAAACAGATGAGCCTTCAACAGGACTTTAAGGGCAGTGGGATAACAGCTTCAAGTCCCTGCATGCTCTCAGGGAAGGCAGGCTTAGTGGAAAGGCCCATAAGTCAGGTCTGGGAGGCAGGCATTGACCCAGGCTCCAGTCCCTAATAACCCAGAAGAATGCTACCACCCTTAATTGTATTCCATGTGTTCCATGTGAACCACCAGCACAAATGCGTTCAACCTCCTAAAGCCCTGCCTGGGCTTAATGAACCCTCATCCGGACTCCCTGGGCAGCTGAGATATCCACTTCATGTCCTTGCCTGCTATCGGGGAAGGCAGGCTCACAGGAGAGGCCCATGGATCAGGGCTGGGAGACAGGAGTGGACCCAGGCCCCTGGGTGTCCCGGTGGTCGGGCCTGGGCCCAGGCTTCGCCCAGCTCAGAATCACTCTATGTCAAGGGGTTCTGAGGTAACCCTCTCCCCAGTAATCCAGAGGTAAAACATTTCCCTTTTTTGTAATCCATGTGCACCCAGTGACAAAGAGGATCCAAGGCGTGAATGTGCCCGACTTCCTGGAGCCCTGGCCGTGATTGGGAAAGCAAATGAACCCTCATCGGGACATCTAGAGCAGCCAGGCCATCTGGTAGCACCATTAGAAAGCATTCGACATGAGCAGATGGCCAAGGGGCTCTATGTGACTAGATGGCTGGACTCAAAGAATGGCCATCTGGTCACACTGTGCTTCAACGAAAGGGCTTCTGCTTATTCCTGGAGGGGACAGGGACTCTGCGGCCCAGGTACTTGAAGTCCCAGCTGGGCCTCAAGCATGGGGCTGTGAGGGGGCCGCTGAGGGTGCTCTGACCCGGGTCCCGCAAGCACCTCACCATGCAGGTGAAGCGGGGGAGGTCTCCCTGGACCTGATGGACCCTCCATGTGCCCTTGGCAGTGTGGTAGGCCACAGCTGCACCTGGACCTAGCAGGGGAGGCCTCACCGTGCCCGCAGTACCCCATTCCAAGTGCTTTGCTATGTGGCAGACCCAAAGACGAGACTAAGGATGGGGGTCTCCCACCCTGGGGCTCAGCAGGGCCCCGGTCAGAGCTACTGAACCGGACTAAGCAGAGGAAGCCTACCCAGGCCCACTGGACCCCTGGCCTGGGCTCTTAGAGGTGAGGCTGTCCAATGGACAGAGCTCAGCGTGGGAGAGGCTGCCCTGGGGCCCGGCAGGCACCTGGGCCCATTCAGAGCTCCTGGACCACAGGAGCCCAACCCAGGGGCTTGGCCATTCCGGGAACCCACTCCAGGGAGCGCTGGGCTCTGCTCAGAGCTCCAGAACCAAGCCAGCCAGAGGAAGCCTCCTCGGGTCCGATGGAGCCCTGTCCCAGGACCTTGACATTGGGGAAGGGCGGAGGATGGAGCTGAGAGTGGGAGTGCCCACCCTGGGGTCTGGCAGTCCCCAGATGGAGTCCCTGGACCAGCTGCATAGTGGATGCTGACCCAGGCTCACGGGGTCCTGTCCGGGGCACTCTGCTATGCAGGAGGCCTGAGGATAGAAATCATGATTGGATTCCCCACCCAAGGCCCACTGGGGCCCGGGTCCTGGGCCAACTGGTCACTGGATGAGAACCACCAGACCACAAGCTACCCCAGGCTAACCTGTCCCTATAATCCGGAGGCAGGCATCTGTGTAATCCGTGCTCACAGACAGGCAGGCCTAGCTGGGCCCAAGAAAGCTAATGAGCCATGATTGGGACTTCCAGGGCAGCCCGGCCATTTGGCCACCCCTGCGGAAAGCATGGCATGTGACCAAATGGCCAGGCTCAGTAGACCTTGCGGCCGGGGTCCTTGGAGCTCTAGCTGGGCCTCAGGCATGGGCTGGGAGGAGGGCTCTGAAGGAGCTCCGACCTGGGCCCACAGACACCTTATCACACAGGTGAATCAGGGGAGGCCTCCCCGTGCCAGATTAATCCCGTCCTGAGACCTTGGCAGTGGGGCAGGCCAGAGGATGGAGCCCGGGTCGGAGGTGAAGGCTCCCTGGGCCAGGAAGAATGATGAAAAAACTCGTTCTACCATTTTTGTTCCCTTCGATTTTGGACCTTAGCTCAGCCAGCACCCATGGAAACCTAGCCAATTTAGGGCTATTCAGGGTGGGCTGACTTGCATGGCTCTCATCACATTATATTACCCATGCAAACCTTAAACTTTGACTACAAGAAAACACATTTTCCTCATATGTCTGTGTTGGAAAGTTCTGCAATCTTCTGGTAACCACAAACGTCTTTTTACCAAGCATTCCCCCCCGGTCTCCCGATACAAATGGCAGAGGAAGAGGTTCTCCTGCTCCTGAGGCTGAAAAAAAAGAAGATGAAATCCCACTGCTGTAAACAACAGAGGGATTTTCTACATGTGTGCAGAGGACGTAATGGTTACATCCTCTGTACACAGCCACAGTGGCAGAAGACATAACTGTTACATCCTTGGTACAGAAAGGGTTGAGCATAAATGTAGCAAAAGCACAGCAAAGGCAGCTGCACATGGCCTTAGAATTTACCTCAGCATTCGACTTGGAGCTCACAGGGGGAACGTGAGGGAAGGTGGCAAATATGTCAATGGAAAAAGACCTGTTAACAATTTAAAAAGTTTGAATCCTGATACTAGCTCCCAAATCCAGGTGAAAAAATCAGCTTTCCTTGCAACTTGTCTGATTGAGGAGGCCTGGTGGAACAGGTTTGATGAGGCCATGCAAGATTACATCAACAACAAAACCAACGAAAAACCCAGGCCTTGAAGTGGGCTATAGTTCCCAAACATAGTGCTATGTCTGCAAGGGCATCATGAATTCAATAAATCAAGAGATCTTTGGTAGAGCACCACACACTGGCTGTAAATGCATTTAATCATTTTTACACCCTAGAATCATTGGACAAAGTTGACATCACATCAAAACCTGAAATGTGATCGAGCAAATTTAAGAAACTCAAGCGAAATGAAGGAAATAAGTCGAGAAAAATGACAATGAATGATTCCTGTCAATACACCTCGCTGTAGACCCAAGATAGAAAATTCTCGCCAGCTTGACGTGCCAAGACTGCATCAGTGACTTGACATGTCTCCTATAACCTTAGAAATAGGAGCTTGGGGAAAAGTCTAGAGTTCTCTGATAGAGGCAGGCAAATGTGGACATAATCCTTCTTTATGGAATGATTTGCTACACTATAAATCTTTAGATGGAATCTTGTTTTAAAGTGATGTCTTCAAAAGTCTCTCAATAACGAGACTGTAGCAAATTGGACTAAATTCACTGGGTAGGGGCAGGAAAGTGAGGCCTACAATCCTTAATGCTGCAGTACAACAAGAGAAAGAGATTGGCCCCGTAGCATCAGACCTAATAAATGGGTTTGTTCTGTTAGAACCAGATGTCCAAAATGGGAAACCTCTAACCCGTTAATTTAGAATACCTGAAAATGGGCGAAGGACAGAGCTGGCGATATATATGGGTCAGTCTTTTAATATTGATCCAAGTTAGGCTGATGAAACAGAGTAAGGACAGGTGAAGGTGTTGCCTTTTCCAGACATTTGTAATATTAATCCAAGTTATTCTGGTAATCCAGAGTGAAGAACAGAAGTAAAACAGCCAACATGTGTTTCGCCCCCCTGAGGCTGAACATTCATACAATAGTGAAAACTAAGAAAGATAGGGGAAAGAAGAGAAAGGTGTGAAAGAAAGAAAAAAAGTAAGTAACATAAGAAATTCCCTGTATTCAAATTCAAGGTTCAGTAGAAATACAAAGGAACTCATTTCAATTTAAATTTTTTGTTACCAGATGCAATCAGAGTAACAAACATAAGGGGTACGCCCATACGTTACATCAACAGTCAGTGAGTCGACAGAGGAGCTCTATTCCATTATCATTGACAGATGCCTGCATTAACCCATCAGTCTGACCTTAAAATAAGAGATAAAATAAAGGATTAAAACACAAACATAGGTAAATTGAATGGCAACAACATAGAAAATGTTCACATTTACGGTACATCAAGCAAGTATTGGTGGCAAGGCAAAAAACACATGTGTGACAAATACACATATTTTAAGACAAATCAATAGTAGATGGCCATATAGCATCAATAATGGACCAACAATGCAAAAAATAAATGCAAATAGTAAACACATATCACACATACAGATCAAATTGCTTGTAGGTGGTCCAATCCAGCCTCTAATATAGAGTCAGGTTATCCAAACGTAGTATGTGCTAAATGATGAGGTAGAGGGGAAATGGAGTTAGTAGGTGAAAATAAATAGCAAAAGAAAGCCAACTTACATTGGTTGTTATGAAAACTACATATATTGCAGAATGTTTAGGTGTGAGTCCATGCAATGAGTGCATCCTATAACTAGAGCCACTCGCTTTATATATAACTACTGTGCATGCTTCTGGATATCGTGTGCAATTAGGTGAGTGTCAAGAGAAAAGAAAAAACGCAAACAGCACATGAGCTTTATGATTATATATAAGTGCTTGACATGCCCTTGTTCAGGACATGTCTAAGTACATTCCCAGGGACACAGTATGCATGCATACAGTAAAAATAATGGGCCTTATTAGGAGGTCAAGTGGACCGCCACCGACAGGCCTTTGGTGGCAGTCTGCCTGACAGCCAGGGTATCGGTCTGACTGCAAGATTACGATACCCACGGACGGAGTGATTTGGGTGAGGAGAAAGATCAATGCCTCTGACAGGCTCCAAGAGCCCATCATGGCAGTGTTTAGAGCCTCATCCCTACAATAGAGGCAGTGCCTGCAGAGGCACCGCCAGAGGGATTAGGAATGGATGTCAGTCTACGACAGCCTTTTCATGGTGGTCCGATAGCCATGGAAAGGTTGTTGTAAAGAGACTTTGGGGGCCCCTAGCAGGGCCCCCATTACCTGTAGGCCTCCAGTATGTGACCAGAAGGTGCACATGTGATGCCCCCCAAATATCCATGCACCGTGTTGGCAGCCAATCAGATCTCAGCACAATATGTCGGGTGGGGTTGCGGATCCTCTGTTGTTTATCTGAAAAACCTTTAACTAACTCTGCAGCTACTGAACAGATTTACACCATTTAACAAATAGGGTGCTTTCCGGACCAACAGCTACCTTTCTATTAAATTTGGTGTAATTCCGTTCTGCAGTTTGGGCTGTAGCCTTGTCTAAAGTTCTTATGAAAATTAACATGGGGGAAATGTGTTTTTTGGACCTCCCCCTTTTTCTGGGTCCCCATTGATAGACCACCCTGAAACTTTCAAGACAGCAGCTGAAGTGAGCTTCAAACTAGTTTTGAAAATTTCACAAAGATTCGTCAAACAGTTTCAAAGTTATTGTCAAATGAAAAAACGCTCTTCCTTTGGAACCTACATCCTAACTGTAACTACCTACTGGCGACCACCAGTAGGTTATATATCTATATATATATCCAAAAACTGTTCCAGCCCCGCAATATACGAGCGAGCGGGGATCATCTGGCGAGGACCTCTTGAAGAACATCCATTGAGAATCAGATCAGGAACACACCAAAATAAAGTGCAAAGTGCATATTTAATGATCAGCACAGTAAATCCAAAGATTATTCGGACATAGTGCCCGCCACTGATGCTTTTAGCCCGCCTCCGCGAGCTTGATCACATGACATGCTTTGGGATGGGAAGTACTGAATACAAAAAAATGCACTATTTCCTGTCAAAAAGTGACTACATGTGAATGGCAATGAAAAACAGACTTTAAATGCTTGGAATTGCCGAGGACCTACCAACAGTTCATTGTACAAGCACAATTATATGTGTAAGCTCAACGATTATAACATCATGGCTCTCATTAATTATAGCATATCGGCGTGAGCCACGCAATGGGTTTGCGCACCCAATCTGCACAGTTACATTTGTGAACACATCAAATCCATGAAAGCACATTGCAAATGCCGATATGTACATGCTGACAGCGCCCGATTCTCATATATTCCTCGCATATAGCAGTCAGTTGCCATTGCATAATAAATACATGTAAGAACATACAAATGTCCACAATAGTCCTGTAAATGAAATGTTGCCTAAGCATGTGCTATCGACAAAATATTATACCAGGCAATGTACTGTACATTATACCTTTATAAAATACTGCAAGGACCTTTAGTAAAGTGCAAGTGCAGAATTAGCTATTGAACTATCAATTATGAGGATACACTACTAACCACTAATAAAATGCAAGTGCATGAGGATATCAGAGAATTGAATAGTTTAAGATGTAAAGAAATGTGCAAAGGCTACAGCTGTAGAAGAATTAAAACAGCTTTCAAACACAGAGACTCTCTGTGTTTCTATGGAAGTGTACAAATTAACGCATTGGTCAACAGTGTGCAAAATTTCGCTAATTCAAGTATATATCAATGATGGGTTTGGATGAGAGCTGTCTGGTCCAACATTCAACATTATTGCCAAGTAAGTCTGTAAAGTGCACTAGTGCCTATATACGTGAAAAATAGTGCAAAACATATTGTTTAAATACTAAAATTGAATAAAGCAGCTAGTCAAGTCTGTTCAAGCCTGAACAGGAAATCCTTAAAATGCCTATAATTGGCAGACGGCAGACAGTAAAACACATTTGTACACAAGATCAAGTAAATCCCAGTTGTGTCTCATTTAAATACCAGTACCTAGATAAAAGGACCTCATAATGTATCAAAATCAGAATACACATAGTGGATCATAAGAAGCTATATAGATCTTCGCTGTTATTGAGGCCATTGGGCATTTTGGTATCTTGAGACAGTATAAAGTGACTCTCCAGTTGACGGAGAGTTTTTTCACGGTCCCCACCCCGCCCGGAAATGGGAACTGCCCCTAGAACAGTATATTCTAGGTCCTTGAGTTTATTGTTGTGAACCAGCTTGAAATGCCTAGCCACTGGGTAATTAGGGACCGAGTTGATGATGGCCCTCACATGCTGTAAAATACGCTTATGTACGGCGAGTTTCGTACTCCCAATATAATCAAGACCACAAGTGCAGCGGAGTTTAAATACAGCGTATTCGGTGCGGCATGTCAAGTGCTCCTTAATAGGAATTCTTTTGTTGTTGAATGCCGTGGTATAGTCAATACTGTTGGTAGCAAATATGCAAGCACGGCAGGAATTACACTTAAAAAAAACCTTTTTGGTCAGCCAGGTAGTTTTAAGAGTGATTTCCGGGCTTGATTTAACAAGTGCATCCCTCATAGAGGGTGCCCTTCTAAATGTAATAGCAGGTGTTTCTGGCAGAATAGGTTTAAGTGTAATATCTGTCAGCACAATAGGCCACTGCGAATATAGAATGCTACGTATCTTGCTTTCCTGTAGACTTAAGGTAGTAATACACCTCACATTATTTTTATCAGTCTCAGCATCAAGTTTTTGTAAGGCAAGAGACAATGCTCGGTCTTTTTTAGGAATCAGTAACTTCTCCCTAGGTGGCAAGTTAGCTTTCATAAGCGCTTGGTTCAAAATAGTTCTAGTATATCCTCGCTCACGGACACGAAGAAAGGCCTCATGTTGTGCATTCTGATTCCTCACTACAAATACGGCAAATTCGAAGGAATTCGCCATAGGGAATGCTGCGGATTGTATGGTGGGGGTGGGCACTATCTGCATGCAGAATAGAGTTCCCTGCGGTTACCTTACGATGTAAATTGGTATGCAATTCACTTGCATTGACATACGGAGATACATCAAGAAATTCAACGTTAGTATCATCAATGTGAGCTGTAAACTTCAAATTCAAATCATTGACATTATGGACTCAATAAAGTCACTAGCCGATTGTCTACTACCCCTCCATATCATACAGATATTGTCAATGTAGCGCCAGGAAAACATTACATTATTGGCCCATTCTGTCTGGTAATTGGCCCTGAGGACATGTTCCTCCCACCACCCAACATGCAAGCATGAATAGCCGGGGGAGAAACATGCCCCCATTGCCACACTTCTCAGCTGCTGGTAGATTTCCCTGCCAAAGAGAAAATGGTTATTGTAGAGGTACAATTCAATCATTTTCATGAGCATGGTGTTATGTTCTCTCATCCCTATTCCTCTTTCTGATAAATAGTGTCTGACTGCTGACAAACCATCTGTGTGATTGATACTAGTGTATAATGATTCTATGTCCAATACAACTAGTAGATAGTTAGGCTGCCATACTACATTATTTGTTTTATTCAGAATGTCCGGAGTGTCCTTGACCAAGGATGGCAGGGCACAGACAAATGGCTGAAGAAAATGGTCCACATATTTTGAGATTTTTTCCATTAGACTTTTCTGTGCAGATATAATCGGCCTACCGGGAATAGGAACTGTCTTTTTATGTACTTTCGGCAGAAAATACAGAATTGGTGGTACCAAAAATTCCACTTTCCAAAAATTCAGTTTATCTTTAGTTAGTAGGCACTGCCTTTTCCACTGCATCAGACATTTAGTCACCTTCTCTTGGACCATACGGATCTCTTGTCTGGAAGATGTTCTGTAACAAGATGTTTCCGCCAGATGTCGATTGGCTTCTGCAAGATATTGATCTTTGTGCCATAGCAGATCATTCCCACCTTTGTCAGACGTATTGAGTATGATGTCATGTTTTTTCTTTAATTTGTTCATCAAAATATGATATTGGTTGTTTTTGAAATTTCTGCTTTTATGTTTACAGTTGACATTGATGTTCAGTTGTTTTAACTCATCAATTACTCTTTCGCTGAAAATATTCACAGCATCTCTTTGCATTAAAGTTTGAAAGGTATATGATGGACGAAAAGGGCTGGATGCTGGTTGGTTAGTGTTGATGCCCATATTTTGTAATTCCTCTTAAGTAGATATATTATTAACAGTGTTAGATTCCGTGTCAGAGAGTTGGTGAACAGTTTGGAGCAGCGGAACATCCTTAACTTGTAGAGTTCCGCTAGTGATAGTATCAGCTGATATACCAGGAACAGAAGGAGAGTATTTGTTAAGTTGGAAGAATTTCATCGACTTTATTTTCCTGATGAATTTGAACATATCTATTCTCGTTTGATTGTAAGAAAACATGTTAGTGGGACAGTATGTAAGCCCCAAGTTGAGAATTTGAATTTCTGCATTTGTGAGTTTTTTATTTGTCAAATTAATCACTGTTTTGTTGGAAGTGTACTTTGATTCCTCAATTTTTTCCCCTTGTATCCTCTATTGGAACCTCTTGCGGCATTTGACCTGCCTCTCCCTCCTGCTCCGGTTGAGATTTGTTCTTGTTGCCTGTGAGGAGGACGACGACGCAGCCAGGCGGAAGGTGGACGAAACGGATTACGATCAGGAAGTGCCGGAAACTGCTAGCGGTCTAGTTGCGCTCGGAACGCGCATCGTCAGCACACGACAGCCAATCGGATATAAGGAGGGCGGTACCCGGAAGGCGTTGTTTCAGGACGACGCGGAGGAAGAGCGGAACCAGAGAGAGAGAACAACGGAGCCACGGACGACCAGCGGAGACGTCAGTGACGGCACTGGGAGAAGAGCGGGACCCGTGACGACCGGTGAAGCAGACGGGGTAACTTCGGAAGGCGTACCCACAAGGAAGGAAACGTACACTGCGCACAAGCCCGGCGGCCCGAGAGAGGGAGAGGACGCCCCGGGTCCAGCTGCCACGGCCCGATACCCGGGTCGTGGCCACAGGCAAGTGCCTCTTAAAGGATCTTTTTGGTGGGGTACCTGGGGTGCTTGTACATAGGTAAAACAACACAGTCACAGTGGGAGGAGAACCGGAATCCCTCACCTTTGTTTCGCACTACCATTCACTCCTGATCCCTACTTTACTTTTCCCCTCTCACGACGTTTGGTGGCGGTGGCACAGACAAAATAGGAGAAGTGAGGAGAACCTAACAAGAGCGTTTCTTTCTTTCCCTTGGGGCTGCCCGGGTTCTGGAGGTTATCCTACGAAGAGGGAGAGAAGAACCAGAGAAAGGGGCATGAAGGTCACTGCAACCATCGGAGGAGAGAAGGATCGGTAGCAGAATACGCTGACTCAGCCCTGAATCTGTGGTGTTAATTTGAGGCTGCACCTGTTTGGTCATTCAGTTCATTTGTAGCTAAGAAAAGGAAAAAGAGGAATCCGGTATCCTGTGGCTTGTTCCTATTAAATAAGGCTTATAACACTTCATATGCTGCTTGGTCTCCGTATATACCTCGTGTCAGGCTATCGGCATTCCTACATTGCCCTTGCTGTGAACGAGGATTTCTCGGTCGCAAGGTTTGACTCCGATCCTCTCTGATAAAATTGTATTCCTCAGCTGGTGATATTTTATTGATATTCATTGATGTAACACTTAGCATGGTGCGTCCATTATCATCTGAATCACTGTTAGAAGTCAAAGAGTCAATATCTGAGTCCACAATAGCTATTGGTTTAACACCAGAAGACCCTGCCTCGGCCTCTGGTGTTTGACTGGCAAATGCTTGACGTTTGTAATTGTCAAACTTCTTTGAGAACATGAAAATCCGTCCTGTTGCATAATCGTTAAGGTCATGGGCAAATTTTTAGGCTTTACGAATTTTTATAGTATGCTCATGTTTTTTAATGCGTATATCAATATCTGCCCGACCTTAAGCGACCAGATATTTTTCTCCAGTTGTATCTAGTAACCCATTAATGCGTTCAATTTCCAAGAGAATCGCTTCTCTATCAATTTCTGCGTACTTAATGAGTATATGGACCATGTTCATAGATGCTTGAAGGTTGTTATCGGCCCATTCTTTCAACATAGCAGGGTTGGGGTTCTCAAAGGTAGGCGCAATGAGAACCCACAACCCCCTTGGTACGCGATTAGCATCTCTGTATTTTTCCAGGCTTTTCTTTTCGCACCATTTAGTGAGCTCATTTCTTAACAGTTTCTCTAGTGATTTTAAAAGCGATCTTGTGTCATTGTTGCCAGAATAGCTATTGGCTGGTGTCTGTGCCGTATTAACATTAGGCAAATTGAGGAAAAGTGCCTCAGCTGCAGCTTCCCTATCTCGAAGTGCATCGTTGGTAGACATGTTATGGACAAAAATAGCGCTGTTTGTGCACCGCTTGTATTGCTGAATACTGTCCTGCTTGTATAGGCGTTCAATCCCACACCCAAACTCGTCAGGCACTGTGGATAGCAGCAAACCCACTGTTACTGACTTAAGGGCCGTGGTACCTACAGGTCCTCTGACTCCGTGTGTTCCCATGGCCTCCCAGCCGCCGTCCGAGCGAGAAGCTGTTCCACATGTAAATGCACAGTTGGGGGGCACAGCCTCGGCTTACCCTTTCCTGAGTGAAACAAGGAGCGTTCGGAACAGAACATTACAAATGCAGGTGACTTACATTAGCTGTGCCGCTTGAAGTGGGGGGGTCCAAGAGTCCGAAGTCATCCTGCCACAGCTACCGAAATATCCAAAAACTGTTCCAGCCCCGCAATATACGAGCAGGCGGGGATCATCTGGCGAGGACCTCTTGAAGAACATCCATTGAGAATCAAATCAGGAACACACCAAGATAAAGTGCAAAGTGAATATTTAATGATCAGCACAGTAAATCCAAAGATTATTCGGACATAGTTCCCACCACTGATGCGTTTTGCTCGCCTCCGCGAGCTTGATCACATGACACACTTTGGGACGGTAAGTACTAAATACAAAATAATGCACTATTTCCTGTGAAAAAGTGACTACAATGTGAATGGCAATGAAAAACAGACTTTAAATACTTGGAATTGCCGAGGAACTACCAACAGTTCATTATACATGCACAATTATATGTGTAAGCTCAACGATTATAACATCGTGGGTCTTATTAATTATAGCAAATCGGCGTGAGCCGCGCAATGTGTTTGTGCACCCAATCTGCACAGTTACATTTGTGCCCACATCAAATCTATGAAAGCACATTGCATATGCCGATATGTACATGCTGACAGCACCCGATTCTCATATATTCCTCGCATATAGCAGTCAGTTGCCATTGCATAATAAATACATGTAAGAACATACAAATGTCCACAATAGTCCTGTAAATGAAATGTTGCCTAAGCACGTGCTATCGACAAAATATTATACCGGGCAATGTATTGTACATTATACCTTTATAAAATACTGCAAAGACATTTAGTAAAGTGCAAGTGCAGAATTAGCTATTGAACTCTCAATCATGAGGATACACTACTAACCACTAATTAAATGCAAGTGCAAGAGGATATCAGAGAATCGAATAGTTTAAGATGTAAAGAAATGTGCAAAGGCTACAGCTGTAGAAGAATTAAAACAGCTTTCAAACACAGAGACCCTCTGTGTTTCTATGGAAGTGTGCAAATTAACACATTGGTCAACAGTGTGTAAAATTTCGCTAATTCAAGGATATATCAATGATAGGTTTGGAGGAGAGCTGTCTGGTCAAACATTCGACATTATTGCCAAGTAAATCTGTAAAGTGCTCTAGTGCCTATATACGTGAAAAAATTGTGCAAAACATATTGTTTAAATACCAAAATTGAATAAAGCAGCTAGTCAAGTCTGTTCAAGCCTGAACAGGAAATCCTTAAATGCCTATAATTGGCAGACAGCAGACAGTAAAACACATTTGTACACAAGATCAAGTAAATCCCAGTTTTGTCTCAATTAAATACCAGTACCTAGAGAAAAGGACCTTATACTGTATCAAAATCAGAATACACGTTGTGGATCATAAGAAGCTATATAGATCTTCGCTGTTATTGAGGCCATTGGGCATTTTGGTATCTAGGGACAGTATAAAGTGACTCTCCAGCTGACGTAGAGTTTTTTCATGGTTCCCAGCCCGTCTGGAAATGGGAACTGCCCCTAGAACAGTATATTCTAGGTCCTTGAGTTTATTGTTGTGAACCAGCTTGAAATGCCTAGCCACTGGGTAATTAGGGTCCGAGTTGAAGATGGCCCTCACATGCTGTAAAATACGCTTATGTATGGGTAGTTTCGTAATCCCAATATAATCAAGACCACAAGTGCAGCGGAGTTTATATACAGCATATTCGGTGCGGCATGTCAAGTGTTCCTTAATAGGAATTCTTTTGTTGTTGAATGCCGTGGTATATTCAATACTGTTGGTAGCAAATATGCAAGCACGGCAGGAATTACACTTAAAAAAAACCTTTTTGGTCAGCCAGGTAGTTTTAAGAGTGATTTTTGGGCTTGATTTAACAAGTGCATCCCTCATAGAGGGTGTCCTTCTACATGTAATAGCAGGTGTTTCTGGCAGAATAGGTTTAAGTGTAATATCTGTCAGCACAATAGGCCACTGCGAATATAGAATGCTACGTATCTTGCTTTCCTGTAGACTAAAGGTAGTAATAAACCTCACATTATTTTTATCAGTCTCAGCATCAAGTTTTTGTAAGGCAAGAGACAATGCTCGGTCTTTTTTAGGAATCAGTAACTTCTCCCTAGGTGGCAAGTTAGCTTTCATAAGAGCTTGGTTCAAAATAGTTCTAGTATATCCACGCTCAAGGAAACGAAGAAAGGCCTCATGTTGTGCATTCTGATTCCTCACTACAAATACAGCAAATTCGAAGGAATTCGCCATAGGGAATGCTGCGGATTGTATGGTGGGGGTGGGCACTATCTGCATGCAGAATAGAGTTCCCTGTGGTTACCTTACGATGTAGTTTGGTATGCAATTCATTGTTGAATGCCGTGTTATAGTCAACACTGTTGGTAGAAAAAGTGCAAGCAAATATATATATATAGATAGATAGATAGATAGATAGATAGATAGATAGATAGATAGATAGATAGATAGATAGATAGATAGATAGATAGATAGATAGATAGATAGACAGACAGACAGACAGACAGACAGATAGATAGATAGATAGATAGATAGATAGATAGATAGATAGATAGATAGATAGATAGATAGATAGATAGATAGATAGATAGATAGATAGATAGATAGATAGATAGATAGATAGATAGATAGATAGATAGATAGATAGATAGATAGATAGATAGATAGATAGGTAGATAGGTAGATAGGTAGATAGGTAGATAGATAGATAATATATATATATTATCTACTGGCGGTCTCCAGTAGATAGTTATAGTTAGGACCGTGTTTCCATAGGAAATCTGAAAATTCCATTTTGAATAACTTTGGCGCCGGTTGATGAATCCTCGAGAAATTTTCAAAACTAATGGGGCGCTCCGCTCAGCTCCTACCCTGAAAGTCTCGGGGTGATTCGTCAAGCGGGGGCTGAGAAAAAAGGGGGGTCCCAAAACGCATTTTCCCCATGCATTTTCCCATAGGACCTTTAGTCAAAGGTACAGCCCGAACGGCTGAACAGAATTACTTGAAATTTGGCAAAGAGGTAGTCCTCAGGTCAGGCATGTGCCTTTTGCATATATGGAGTCAATCTGTTCAGTAGTTCCTGAGAAAATTGCAGTTAAAAGCACATAAATATCTATGGGCGCGCAACGTGCGCACCGTACGCGCACGGTGCACGCACCCTAACGTGCGCCAGCGTAATTCTGATTGGTGGATTCATGACAGTCAACATTCGAATCGGTCGAAATCAGGAAGTGTTGGCCGCCATTTTGTGTGTTGTGTGTGTGACAGGGAAAAAGAAAGGTGGAGAACGTGAAAAGGGGGCAGGGTAGAGAGTCCTTGACCCCCTAGGCCTTCTCAGGGGGACCATGAAAGACCCCTTAGCTCTAAAAAAATATATATATATCTATATATATATATATCGCGGGGTGCGCGCACGGTGCGCGTACGGTGCGCGCACGGCGGCAAAAAAACATAGACAAATAGAATTAAAAATCAAGTTTAAGTGTTTACATGTAGGTTGGCTCTAAAAAGAGCCGTTGTGTTCATTGAGTGTTTTTTTGTACCTACAAGTAAGTACCGATGCAGAGTCTAAAGTTCAAGAGGAAGACTCTGTTGCCTTCATCTGTAAAATGAACACCGTCTCCTCTATAAATGCCTTGCATGTTGTAACGCAAGTTGTTGTGGTATATAGAACCCATACCATAGTCTCTGAGGAAAGCAGAAACAGACTTATTGACGTGCTTTCTTGCTTTGTCAATCTGCGGACAACATTGGTTGGACCAGTTCCACTTTTCCTTTGGCATATATTAGAATATACAAAGGTAGTTTGAGGAAAAAGTGACATTAATTGGATAAAGGTGTCATTAACAAGCATTTCCAGACCTACCCCAGTTAAAGTGCCTAGGTCATTTCCACCACAGTGCACAATTATAAGGTCAGGCTGTGGGAGATGTAGAAAGGATTTCACCAAAGGCATTAATTGGTGCCACTTTAACCCTCTCTGACCAATCCATTTAATGTCTACATTTGGCAAAGCAAGGTCTTTCAAAATACCTCTTTTTTCTGCATACTTTTCACTCCAGAAGACCTTTCAAGGAGATCTGGATGCACTCAGAAGGTGTCTTTCAGCAGAATGGCAATATGAAAAGAAAGATAGTTGTAAAATGGAGGCTTCCATACTTTTTTTTAAATAAAGGAGCTCATTGCCTGTTTCAGACCATTCTACTCTAAAAACTAGGCTGTATGTTTACATTTTAAAAGCATGCTTTGTATTGGTTCAGAAAAATGTGTTCAAACAGAAGATTTCTTTGGATATGCTGTTAGGTTTGAAAAGTCAAGCACTCTTGCTCTTTGGATTAGAAACATTGTGTGCTGAACTTCTGACCTCTCTGCTCACACCAGTGTTCCATGACCTGTTGCTATGGTAGGAGGCAGAAGTCATGTGGGGGGTAGGGATAATTTGGAAAGGGTTGGAATTTGCAACCAATAGAAATGTGTGTTTCCATTTGAAAAAATGTGGGAAGCACTGTGATTTGAAGTTAACATGTATATGTGTGAAAAAAGAGAGGGAAACATTGCCATTTACTGGTTCTGCTGAGAGGTGTACAGTTCAGATATTCTGGCTCTGATAATCTGCTGTGTGAGTGCCACATTTCTTCCTCAACTAACTACTTTTAAAGGTGAGTTATGAATTTGAGAGGGGATGTATGAGGTGCATTTTGATATAAAAAATAGAAATGAGATTCTTGTTTTAAAGTTGTGTTTTACATTTTATGTTTTGGAAGATATTTAACTGCCTTGAACTTGTCAGATATTATGGAGTATGTCTTCACCATAAGTAAAGGCGTACTGGTATCACCCAGGAATATTGTTTTCTACCTAGAATCACACCATGAGTCTGTGTGGACAAAGGAATTGTTGTCAGAGATTTAATTTGTGGTGGTCTGGTTCTGTAAGACTTGCATTCGTAGGAAAGTGGCAGCTTGTTTTGTTGAAGTGTGATGGCTAGCATTCAGCACAAATCAATATTTCACAAATGAGAGGGAAATGCTAACACATTTGAAAACAACAGGGTAGATTTTCCTTCCACTCCTGCAATGGGTGAGGTAGTTCCTATGTGTTACAAACTGCAATTAAAACTTATCACACATGTACTCTTACATACGTCTCTGCAGTCTTCATGCAGTTGTGCAAGCGTCCATGCAGATCTCTCTTGCACCTGACAATACACAGTCTCCAGAAGCACGCTCTTATCACACAGGCAGTAGCTTCTCCTGCACTCCCATGCTAAGTATTCAGCACTGTGTGGTATTTCAGATAGTAGTGTGTAACGCTACCACATTCAACATCACCAAGGCTCATTTCCTTTGCTCTAGTCTAATCACTCACCCAGGTTCTACATGCTCATGCTCTCAAGTAGCTGTTAGGACATATGCTCTTTTCTGCCTCTCTAAACTATAAGGAAAATGTGTCAGGATGTTACAGTAATTATCACTTGTAAAACCACAGCGGTAAATGTGCTTTGGAATTGCCAATCAAAAATCGTTTTCTGCCTAGAATCACACCATGAGTCTGTGTGCACACAGGAATTGTTGTCAGAGATTTAATTCATGTTGGTCTGGTTCTGTAAGACTTGCATTCGTAGGAAAGGGGCAGCTTGTTTTCTTGAACTGTGATGGCTAGCATTCAGCACAAATCAATATCTCACAAATGAGAGACAAATGCTAACACATTTGAAATCAACAGGGTAGATTTTCCTTCCACTCCTGCCATGGGTGAGGTAGATCCTATATGTTCAAAACTCCAATTAACCCTTACCACACATGTACTCTTACATACATCTGTGCAGTCTTCATGCAGTTGAGCAAGCGTCCATGCTGATCTCTGTTGCACCTGACAATACACAGTCTCTAGAAACATACTTTTAGCACACAGGCAGTAGCTTCTCCTGCTCTCCAATGCTAAGTATACAGCACTGTGTGGTATTTAAGATAGTAGTGTGTAATACTACCACATTTAACATCACCAAGGCTCATTTCTTTTGATCTAGTCTAATCACTCACTCAGGATCCACATGCTCATGCGCTAAAGTGGCTGTTAGGACATGTGCTCTTTTCTGCCTCTCTAAACAATAAGGAAAATGTGTCAGGCTGTTACAGTAATTATCACTTGCAAAACTACAGTGGTAAATGTGCTTTGAAATTGCCAATCAAATATCGTTTTCTGCCTAGAATCACACCATGAGTCTGTGGGCACACAGGAATTGTTGTCAGAGATTTAATTTGTGTTGGTCTGGTTCTGTAAGACTTGCATTCGCAGGAAAGGGGCAGCTTGTTTTCTTGAACTGTGATGGCAAGCATTCAGCACAAATCAATATCTCACAAATGAGAGGCAAATGCTAACACATTTGAAAACAACAGGGTAGATTTTCCTTCCACTCCTGCCATGGGTGAGGTGGATCCTATATGATCAAAACTCCAATAAACCCTTACCACACATGTCATCTTACATACATCTGTGCAGTCTTCATGCAGTTGTGCAAGCGTCTATGCAGATCTCTCTTGCACCTGACAATACACAGTCTCCAGAAGCACGCTCTTAGCACACAGGCAGTTGCTTCTCCTGCACTCTCATGCTAAGTATTCAGCACTGTGTGGTATTTCAGATAGTAGTGTGTAACGCTACCACATTCAACATCACCAAGGCTCATTTCCTTTGCTGTAGTCTAATCACCCACCCAGGTTCCACATGCTCATGCTCTCAAGTAGCTGTTAGGACATGTGCTCTTTTCTGCCTCTCTAAACAATAAGGAAAATGTGTCAGACTGTTACAGTAATTATCACTTGCAAAACCCCAGTGGTAAATGTGCTTTGAAATTGCCAATCAAAAATCGTTTTCTGCCTAGAATCACACCATGAGTCTGTGTGCACACAGGAATTGTTGTCAGAGATTTAATTTGTGTTGGTCTGGTTCTGTAAGACTTGCATTCGCAGGAAAGGGGTAGCTTGTTTTCTTGAACTGTGATGGCTAGCATTCAGCACAAATCAATATCTCACAAATGAGAGGCAAATGCTAACACATTTGAAAACAACAGGGTAGATTTTCCTTCCACTCCTGCCATGGGTGAGGTAGATCCTATATGTTCAAAACTCCAATTAACCCTTACCACACATGTACTCTTCCATACATCTATGCAGTCTTAATGCAGTTGTGCAAGCGTCTATGCAGATCTCTCTTGCACCTGACAATACACAGTCTCCAGAAGGACGCTCTTAACACACAGGCAGCTGCTTCTCCTGCACTCCCATGCTTACTATTCAGCACTGTGTGGTATTTTAGATAATAGTGTGTAACGCTACCACATTCAACATCACCAAGGCTCATTTCCTTTGCTGTAGTCTAATCACTCACCCAGGTTCCACATGCTCATGCTCTCAAGTAGCTGTTAGGACATGTGCTCTTTTCTGCCTCTCTAAACAATAAGGAAAATGTGTCAGGCTGTTACAGTAATTATCACTTGCAAAACCACAGTGGTAAATGTGCTTTGAAATTGCCAATCAAATATCGTTTTCTGCCTAGAATCACACCATGAGTCTGTGTGCACACAGGAATTGTTGTCAGAGATCTAATTTGTGTTGGTCTGGTTCTGTAAGACTTGCATTCGCAGGAAAGGGGCAGCTTGTTTTCTTGAACTGTGATGGCTAGCATTCAGCACAAATCAATATCTCACAAATGAGAGGCAAATGCTAACACATTTGAAAACAACAGGGTAGATTTTCCTTCCACTCCTGCCATGGGTGAGGTAGATCCTACATGTTCAAAACTCCAATTAACCCTTACCACACACGTACTCTTACAAACATCTCTGCAGTCTTCATGCAGTTCTGCAAGCGTCCATGCAGATCTCTCTTGCACCTGACAATACACAGTCTCCAGAAGGACGCTTTTAACACACAGGCAGCTGCTTCTCCTGCACTCCCATGCTTACTATTCAGCACTGTGTGGTATTTTAGATAGTAGTGTGTAATGCTACCACATTCAACATCACCAAGGCTCATTTCCTTTGCTCTAGTCTAATCACTCACCCAGGTTCCACATGCTCATGCTCTCAAGTAGCTGTTAGGACATGTGCTCTTTTCTGCCTCTCTAAACTATAAGTAAAATGTGTCAGGCTGTTACAATAATTATCACTTGCAAAACCACAGTAGTAAATGTGCTTTGAAATTGCCAATCAAATATTGTTTTCTGCCTAGAATCACACCATGAGTCTGTGTGCACACAGGAATTGTTGTCAGTGATTTAATATGTGTAGCTTTTATTGTGTAATACTTGCAGTCGTTGGAAAGGGATAGCTCATATGATAGGTTTTGAAAAGCTCATAAAAAATATAGTAATATATATAAATTACATAAAGGTATTTTTTTTTAGTTTCTTTCATGTATTGCTGAACAAGACTGAAATAAATTAAAGATGCCTATAAAATCAAGAAAGAGAAAAGAACAGAAACAACATCTATATTTGAAGACAACTGGACTACAAAAATTAGTTGAAGAACCTCATGTTGGAAAAAAGAAAAAGCCTTCTGGTAAGCAGACTAAGGATTTTTTTTAAAATATCCTCAAGCAAAGAAAAAATGTAAAAAATATATCCACTGGAATTAGTGTTTCAAGTAGAAAGCAACAAGACAATCAACAGAATATACTAAATGCTAATGTACAATCAGAAGTAAGAAAGAATGACTTAAAAAAAAAAATAGATTTTAAAAACATTCGTAGAAAAATGTTTCAGAGAAGAGTGATGTTCAATTTGCTAAAGGATGTGAAAAAATATAAGAAGAAAGACACATTTTATAAGAAAAAGAAACATATTGAATCAATTGTTGCAAAGGCTTTGGAGGACATTGTTCTTTTACCTCCTTTATTCTGCAAAAAGCCCTGGATGAGCTGACTGGCCACAACTGAAGGTCCGACTTTTCCTGTGCGGGGATATTAACTGTTGGGACTGCGAGGACCAGTGTGCTTTGCTGCATCTCTATTGACCGCACCTGGGTCCTCTTCCCGGCTCCTCCTCCCTCCTCCCTTCGGCTACATAATGCCTCGCGGCCCCCGCTTCGCGGGAGCCGCTTGTAGGCGAGGACATTGTTCTTTTACCTCCTTTATTCTGCAAAAAGCCCTGGATGAGCTGACTGGCCACAACTGAAGGTCCGACTTTTCCTGTGTGGGGATATTAATTGTTGGGACTGCGAGGACCAGTGTGCTTTGCTGCATCTCTATTGACCGCACCTGGGTCCTCTTCCCGGCTCTTCCTCCCTCCTCCCTCGGCTACATAACGCCTCGCAGCCCCCGCTTCGCGGGAGCCGCTCGTAGGCGAGGACATTATTCTTTTACCTCCTTTATTCTGCAAAAAGCCCTGGATGAGCTGACTGGCCACAACTGAAGGTCCGACTTTTCCTGTGTGGGGATATTAACTGTTGGGACTGCGAGGACCAGTGTGCTTTGCTGCATCTCTATTGACCGCACCTGGGTCCTCTTCCCGGCCCCTTCTCCCTCGGCCTCACGTCCACTTAAGTCATGCTTAGTCTCGCGTGAGCGGGACGCGTGCGGGGCGCAGTCCGGGGCTAAGCCTGGGCAAAGGGCGGGCCCTCTGTGGCCCTCAGAGGCACGAGGAGACCGGACCGGGCCTATATATTAATGTATTGTTGTAGACCCCCTGGGTACATATTTTAGTTTGTTGTAATATTGCTATGGCTACATTTGTGGACAAACATTTACCGCTAAATGTAGGGGGTTGAAACAAGGGGACACTAGACGATTATTTTCCTAGGGTTGCTGTAGATAATGCAAGGGAGAGTGTACTTGCAGAGCGCAGGGAGGAACGGCGCCGCTCCATTGAATGTATGAAAAATAGATTGTCTGTGGAATCTTTGCACCAAACTTTGCCCCCTAGTGTAAGTTACCCTATTGGAACTCAGGATTTATTATTTACAGATAATGTTCCCATACTTTTACGAGATTCTCCGCCCCATTTGACATTCTCAACAGCTCATATATAAATAATAATGTACCCTTCCCTAGCAATCCCACTATGGGAATTGATACGACTATACAACCTCCATCACCGGTGGTTAAGGTTGCTAAAAAGAAGGTTGGGAAAACTGTTAAGTCTAAAATCCTAGGACCTCCGCCTACCAAAAGAAGGAAGAGGGTAGGTGTTCCACAAAGATGTAAGATCAACCATTCTGAGTTTGGTAAAACATCAAGGGCCCCTATAACGGCTGAACTTACGTCAAAGTCCAGCGTATTAACTACTTCACCTTTATTGGTTCCCTTAGAAACAGCTATAGCCCCAAAAGCTTCAGCAGTAGTCGCATCTCCTTCATCCGGCCCAGCCATTCCTTCACATTGTCCGACTAAGGAAGTATTTCCTGCTGCTGTCCTCGAGAGTATTGAATGTTTAATAAGGTCACTTGTATTACCCATACTAGAGGGGCTAAAAAAGATGGAGCAACGGTTGGGGGACCTTGAATTGGCTATTAGCAATAATGTGGGGTTACCTAAGGACTTTGTAAATTTGGTGCCCCCTTCTGTTGCACCAGTGATCCCTTCTATGGCAGATATTCACAATGGCGTAAGCATAAATAGTAATTCCATTACTAGTGCTCAACGTGGAGCTATTCCCCCCAAAATAGTTCAACAACTGGTACAGCCTGACTCTGGCGAAGCTCCAAAGGGAAGGAATCGACCTCCTATAGGAATTTTGCAAGATGAGAGGGGAAGCACCAGCCCTGTCAGGGCTGTGGATTACAAGAGGCGCCAAGTTCAACTACCTCCTGAAGCGGTTCCCTATGTGATAGTGCTTACGGGAGTTCCGATATTGGAGAAGGGTAGGAGGGAAGGGTTTCAGTTAAAAAATAAAGCCATGTATTGGCTTAGTCAAAATAGACCCCTTCCTCCTAATGTTAATGGCGAGATTTTGCACGTTAGGCGACTCCCCTGGTTGGGATGCAGAGCCAAAGACATTGAGGGGGACCTAATTGTTATCAACTTTAGAGATCCTAGAGCTGTCCATTACATTTTAAATTATATCCCAGGGAAAACTAGCACTTCAATTCTCCCGTGTGATTTGACATATTTTTATCCGAGACCCCTAGCGACCCCTATGATGTACCCTGGGGCTATAGTGCGTCCGCAGTTATTACTGCCTGCTCCATTTATACCTTTAAATAATTGGCATACAACTTATGCACCCAATCCCGTGCCTATTGAAAATGTACCTGGATGGGATACTGTACCCCCCAGGAGCTATAGATATAGTTCTAGGAGGGCAGACTATCGGTTACCATTCACTCCGTTGGAAGTCACTAACAGATTTGATGCCTTTTCAGGCTTCGATGATTGCGACTGACAGGGGGGATCCCTTAAGGGTATGCCGCCCACTACCGAGCATCAGGCTCTGAATGACAAGTCAATCCCCCCAGTGCAAACTTTGTTATTGGAACAATTTATCCATCCTGTAACTGCCCCCTCCCCTACTGACCAACTCTCACTGACTTGTGAGAATGAGCCGGCAATAGAAATTAGTTCTGTAGTGACTAATGATGTTTCTGATTCCTTGGACTATGATCCAATTAGTCCAGAACTGCCGTCTGCTTATGTCAAAATTCTTTCTTGGAATGTGGCGGGACTCAAGAGCAAATTGCCTATTCCTGAGTGGGGCTCTTTTATGACCCTACACGACATTTGTATGCTGCAGGAAACTTGGGCATTAAAAAGAAGTATAGCCCAGGGATTTGCTGTGTACGATATTTTGGGAAGTAAGGGTGAGAAGGGCAGACCTATGGGGGATTGTCTATATGGGTCGGCACGCACTTGGGAGCTAAGGCATCGCAAATTCCAACTAATTCGTTGGATGTCCAGTGCGTATTGCTGACAACTTTAAAAGGGCCAAATATTGCCTTGATTAATGTATACTCAAGGCCAGTCCGGCGGGGCCTTGTGTCTGAGGCTATTGAAACTTTGCTGACCCTTATCCAGCCAATGGACTCTTCCACTGTGTTAATAGTGGGAGGTGATTTCAATTGCCATTTTGAACCACTTATGGACACGAATTCGGCCGGCCTGGATGATGTTGATTCATTGTGGGTTATCCCTGAGACATTGACTACTCGGGTTAAGGCTTGGACCCCCTTAGTTTTACAATTACAGTCATTTGCGCTCATCACTTCTCTACAAGCATGTAACGGGAGGGTTGAACCCGATAGACCTGGGAAAGTCACATTTAATCGACTAAACCAGTCTTCAATTATTGATTGTATTTTTGTAGAAGCTAGGCATTGGGACAGGGTCCATGAGTTTAGTGTCACTGAAAGATCTGACAGTGACCATAATGCCCTGGTACTCTCATTAAAGATGGGGAGCTTTGGGTTGAAATGTCAAACATTGGGTGAAAATTGTGCCACAGTGCCTCTTATTATCTCAAATTGTAGACGTAGGGTTAAATGGCCAGAATTCCAGATGTCCGACAGCAAACTTGCTGCATTATATGAGATCGTTATTCCATTAATTGAAGACATGGGGAATATCGGTCACTTAGGTAGGGCATCTGATATACATAACAAACTGGTCATAGCAATTAAAGATATTTTCTGCACAGAGAGAAGGGAAAATCGGTTGCGGACCACGTCCGCTCCGTGGTATAATGCCTCTTGTCGGAATGCAAGAAGGGCACTCTCTAGAGTTTTAAAAATTAATAATAGGGAGGCTGTTAAAACACAACGCTCTGCGTATAAAAAGGCACTTCTTAAGGCAAAGAGAGAATGGGAGGCCACTAAGTGGGAGAATTTGGGATCCGCACTTACTAACAAGAATCCATTCTGGACCCTGGTTGCAACTGGACTTGGCGGGCATGTCCCTGCATTTGTCCCCAATATAGCCCCTTCTGCTTGGGAAAGTCATTTCTGCGCTCTTTATGGCACTTCTGAGTCTGGTGGTACGTTTGTTAATACTATCGAACCCCAGCGATCCCAAAGGGCTAGTGGGGCTGCAGATCCTGGGCGGTCAATTATCGACTGTCCATGCTTTCCTGCAGATGAACTAATTACCTTGTCCGAGGTAGAGGTAGCATTAGGAACTTTGCTCCCAACCAAGGCTCCAGGCTTGGACAAACTGCCAGGAGACCTGTTTCGCACACAACCAAAAATATGGGCCCCTTATTTGGTTGCTCTTTTCAATGGCATTTTGCAGGGTGACGACTTGCCTCCCACATGGCTAGGAGCAGAAATCGTGCCTATTTTAAAAAAGGGCTGCCCACTAACTCCCTCTAACTATAGACCCATCAGTCTAATTGATACATCGCAAAAGCTGATGGGGAGGGTTATCCTTGATAGGATCCTTGGGTGGATTGAGGAAAAGGGGATTTTATCTACATTCCAGGCAGGATTTAGGTCTGGCACTTCCACCTTAGACCAGATATTCCGCCTGCAGGTCCTTTATTGGAAAACAGCAAAAGTGGAGGGTGGCAGCCTCTACCTTGTGTTTGTGGACCTGCGAGCTGCTTTTGATCTGATCCCGCGTGCAAAACTATGGAAAGTACTGGCAGATTTAAGCCTCCCACTCTACCTGCTAGCTATCCTCTCGAGGCTCCACCTAAACAGTTTTGCGCGGGTTAGGAGTGGGAGGTATGGTGAACTTACAGACCAATTCCCTGTCCTAAAAGGAGTTCGTCAAGGGTGTGTGTTGGCACCAACTTTGTTTAGCCTCTACATAAATGGCCTAGTAGATCACTTGAATGGTGTGGCAAACAACGATGCCCCTAGATTGGCCACAGGCAGAGTGCCCGCTCTGATGTTTGCAGACGACACTTTGTTGCTGTCCAAAACATCAACGGGCATTCAAAAAATCCTTGATGGTTTTGTGGAATTTTGTGACCTTCGGGGGTTGGAAATCAATATAGGCAAAACAAAGTTTATGATCTTCAACCCCCCAAAAGGGTGCGCCCAAATCCAGTACTTCATGATGCACCCTTGGAAAGGGTCAAGACATTCACTTATCTGGGTCTTACTCTAACTGAGAATTTTGATTGGCACACGCAGATTGCCAAATCTACGCTTAGTCTATCCCAGCTGGTGGGGGGACTGAGCAAAGTTTTTAAGGAATCTACTTATAGGCCGGTTTCCCCTGTACTTGAAATATACAGTCGCCAAGCAAGAATGGCAGCAATTTATGGGGCTGAATTGTGGGGGCATAAGCAGATTATGGATCTTAAAAAGGTGGAGCAATCTTTTGCTAGAAACTTAGTTGGACTACCGCCTAGCACGACATTGATCCCTCTCAGATTCGATCTTGGCCTGTCTCCAATAGAAGAGATCATAAGTGCTAGACCAATTATGTACTGGAAGAGGTTGTGGTCTGTCCCTGAATTAGCTGATTATAGAGCAGAATTCTCTGAGATTTGGCCTATTCTTAAACACAAAACTATTCCATGGCTTCAGTATATTAGTAGAGTTAGTGCCCGGCTCGGTTTTCCTGGACTAGGGGACACTCCTGAGATCTGTTGCACTGGGATATCTAAGAATACACTCCTCTCTCAGTTACGCTTGTTAAACCATCAAACATTAATGAGCTCTACATTATTGGGTAGGTTGACATCTGAGTTCCTCTCTGTAAAACCAGAACCTAAGGCTGAGGAATTCATGGATTTAATTGAACCCCCAGCTGCTCGAAAGCTGTATATTCAGCTAAGGCATGGTACCCTTCCTATAGGGTCCTTTACCTCTAAATGGTCCAAGTCTAGCATTGATACTTGCCCCGCATGCATCCATACAACTGAGAACATCTTTCATGTATTGTTCTTTTGCCCTGCCTATTCTGCAATCAGGAAACGCTGGTTGATTCCTATCTGCAAGAACTTGGGATTTTTGCATTTTACACAGGCTTGCAGAATATTGATTTATGATACCTATCCTCCTATCGTGTTTGCGGTTTCTCTCTATTTGCTTTATATGTGGCGTATGAGGCAGAACTTTTTAAGTTAATTTTTGTGTTTAATGTTTTTTCTAATGTTATGTGTTGTATTAACTTATAGGTGAACTTTCCCTTTTTTTTCTTGTTGACACAGTTTATATGTACTTTTTAAGGTCTGTTGACCGAAATAAAGTTATTACAACAACAACAAAAAGGAAACTATTCATTTTAATTTTGAACAGGATCCGTACATTAGATAAATTAGTGAATGTAATGAAGTCAAAAAGAAAAAGAAAAAGAGAAGTGAGAAATAAAAACTTTTGTAAAGTGTTCTTAGGAGAATGGAAGCATAGTTCTGAACCATTTTTTAATGAAGAGAGTTATCTTCAACGTAATAGTTTGCTGCATGCAGTTGACACCAGTGGTCGAGCATATGAAGTTAGGGATGGTTGTGTAATGGAAAAGGAGAAAATGGTTCCAATAAATGAGGAAGAAGTGTTAGCTGATGAGGTTATGGGGAGACGTCCTAAAGCCCCAGTGTACACTTGGAATTGTAGTAGTATTTGTACTGTACGACAGGAATCTATTGATAAATTTCGTGACTTTCTAAGAGAATATAGTAAAAAAAGTGTTAAACAGAAGATTAAGGTGCTTCAAAGACTAGATCCATGCAGAGTGAGAGAGAATTATGGTTTGCAAGGACATTCTCTGGCTTGTCTTTCTAGGAAAGTTTGTCAAAGTGTTTTTCACCATTTTAGGATGCTGGCAGTTCATCATACTGAAATGAGGAAGTTTGTGAGAAGATTGTATTCTGCTAAAAGTCCAGCATTAAAGTTACATGACTTGAATAGTGCTCTGTTCCGTGGATCTGTAACAGATGTGAAGAAGTTTTGTGAGGATATTGAGTTTTGTTACTTTGGTCCAGAGCAAGTAAGTGCAGGAAATGACACAGTTATTGAAGAAAATGTGGAAGAGAATGTAGAACCCACTGTTAGTAAAACATTTGAAGATCAAATGACAAAATTTACTATCATCTCTAATGAAAGACCAAATATTACTTGTATTTGTGGCCGGAGAAGCCATTATAAAACTCAAACAAGGAATGTTGATCTCTATAAAAAAAGTGAAAAAGAAAATAATTCTAAGTGGAAGGATTTTGCTACATATTTATTTCTGGAGAATTGTTTTGATTTGGGTGAAGATCAGCGTATTTGTAAATATTGTTATAACAAGTTAGAAGAAAATAAAATGCCTGCTAGAGCTGTACATAATAATTTAGAATTGGTTGATATTCCTGCAGAACTTAGTGATTTAAATACGTATGAGTCTATACTCATTCAATGTGTCCATCCATTTCAGACTATAGTTCGTATGGAGCCCAAAACAGGCAAATTACCTCCTTCAGATTTACAAAGAGGTTTAAAAGGAAGAGTTGTCTATTTGCCATTAGATTTGAAAAAAAATATTGAAACAATTGATGCAGATAGTTTGGAAACGGAACCATTAGTTATTCTGGTTAATGGTGTACCTACAAAGAATAAGAAAATTTGGCAGGAGCTGGTGGATGTACGAAAAGTACAAAGAGCAAATTTATATTTGAAAAGAAATAATAAATGGTATGAATCAATTTATATAGATGAAGATGAAGAAGATTTACTAGCAGACACAGGAATACCAACTGGGCAAATTGAATAAGTGGATAAGTCAAAAGAAGAAGAAATGTATGAACATTTCAGCATACATCCTCTTCATTCTAAAGAAGTTATGGGAAACACTATTGATCTCTTTCAGATGAAAAAAGCAAAAGGAACTCCCGTGAGTGTATGGGAGGAGAGCTTGGAAGCTCGTTGTTTTCCCCAGCTGTTTCCTACAGGAAAAGGTGGATGATATGATGAACGTCCAGTACAGATTCCTGCTTCTGAGAATCGGACTACAAGATTATATGTAGAAGATCCAAGATTTCATCAAAGTATTCCTTATTTGTTCCATCTTTTATTTGAAAGTGACTTATTAGCACTATCTTATGCAGTAAATCACATTTTGAAAACTGGAGTACATCTACATAATGTGTCTGCAAAGGATTTTCTGAACAAAGTGCAACAGCGAGATGATCATTTGGAATCTCAATTGATTAATCTAATGGCTTGTCAGCGTGGGACTAATGAATGTTGGTATCGACGCCATGGAGAATTGAAATGTATGTTACGGAATTTAGGAACTCCTACATGGTTCCTTACCCTAAGCTGTGCAGAGTACGCTTGGGATGATTTACTGGATTTTCTTCGAGAGGCAAATTCAAATATTGAAAACATCCAATACAAGACAGCAGGAGAATTGTGCTCATTGGATCCGGTTAATGTTTGCAGATATTTCAATCATAGATTTGAGGCTATGATGTCCTTCATCTGCAATAAAATAAATCCACCTCTTGGAGAAGTTGTGGATTTCTTTTGGAGAAAAGAGTACCAAACAAGAGGTGCTCCTCATATTCATATGCTGTTGTGGATCAAGGATGCCCCAAAATTTGGAACAGATTCTGATGATGCAGTTTTATCTTTCATTGAAGGATATGCAACATGTGCTATACCTAAAAGCACAGAAGAAAAAAACTTAAAAGTGCAAGTTTTACGTTTCCAAAGTCATCGGTGTGGAAAATACTGTCGACGAAAGTACAAGAGTAAAGATAAATTCTACACAAAATGTCGATTTGGATTTCCACGACCTGGTCTTTCAAAAGGAAGAGTAAACAGTTTTATGTCAGCTGTGCGACATACTATTACAAGAAAATCGCCTAAGAATACCTACAACCTAAGAAGAAAAGAAGAGTCAAAATATATAAATGACTACAACCCAGTCATTTTATCCATGTGGAATGCTAACATGGATAAACAGTATGTAGCTGACAATTCTATTGCTGTTGCTCGGTATGTCACATCTTACATCACTAAATCTGAGAAAATGGAATTGAAAGAAATGTGGGAAGAGATTTCTCACGAGAAGACTGTCAGTAAAAAGCTATACAGTTTCAGTTTAAAGATGTTATCGCATTGAGAAATTGGGTCCTACGAATGCTCAGATAGGTTATCATCTGCAAGTCTGTACTCCAAATCCAGAAGAATAATTTAGGTAAGTTTAGGCCTTGCAGGAATGCGAAATCGGGTACTGAAATCTATTCGAGAAATTGAATATTTAGCAGAGTACGAACCTGAAAGTATAGACATTTTAAGAACAAACATGTTGGACACATATTACCCAAAGAGAAGTCATCATCTTGAGAACATGTGTCTCTATGAAGTGCTGCAGAACTACATTTATAAACGGAATGCCACAGAAGACATCAACAATGGAAAATATAAAGTCATTGGTGAGGAAGGATGTTTGGTAAAACAAACAAAAGGAAGTTTGATTAATCACAGAAAGCTGAGTTGCGACACTACTGACAAGAAGGAATTTTACCACTTAGCACTTTTACAGTTGTTTAAACCATGGCGCTCAGAGGATGAATAACTTGGACATTTTCAAAGCTATGAAGATTCCTTTAATGCATGCAAAGATACCATAGAATCCAGTACTTTCACAACTTATGTACAAATGTTAAATGAAGAAATTGAACAAGAAGCAACAATTGCAGCTGAAGTAGCTAGAGACAGTTCTCAAGACAGTCAAAGTTCTGGGACACTCAATCAAGATCCCCTAGGACAATCAATCATAGAAAATGAAGCTGCAATAGCCATGACTGAAGTGGAAACAGCTATGAATCAAGCTCAGGAAGATTTAATCAACTTACCAAATTTGGAACAGCAACTGAATAATGAACAACAACAAATTTATGAGGAAGTCACAAAACAAATTGATCATGGATTACTACGTGAAAATAAAGAGTGCTCATGCACATCATTTGAACCAATCAGAATGTATGTGAGTGGACAAGCTGGAACTGGAAAAAGTTTCTTGATTAAAGTAATTAGAAGCTACCTACAGAAAAAAACTGATTCAACTTTGTCTTGTGTTGTTACTGCTCCAACTGGGTTAGCAGCATATAACATAAAAGGAATTACCCTCCATCGTTTGCTAATGTTACCAGTAGAGCATGAGAACAAAATACAATACCACAAGCTAACAGGGGAAGCATGTTTTGAAGTTTCAAGAGTATTGAATAAAATGAAAGTTCTCATTATTGATGAGGTAAGCATGGTATCAAACTGAATGCTTGCCTTTGTGCATTTAAGAATGCAGCAAATTCTAAAGACAAACTATGATGTACTATTTGGAGGAAAACATGTTATCGTTTTTGAGGATCTACTGCAGCTCACACCTGTTAAAGGACAACCAGTATTTCATACTCTTACACATGAATACACGAAAAAGTCGTTAGGAAGTATAGGTAATGTGAATATTTGGACATACTTTCAGAAAAGAACTTATTACCAATATGCGGCAAGCAAATGATGATGATTATGCAAGTATTCTCAAAGATATCAGAATTGGACTACTCACAGAACATGGAATAAAAGCTTTACAGAGTCGATTGCTATGTAATTTGTTTCCAACAGAACAAATAGTTCCAGAGAAAATATACAAGAAGATTGCTGGAAAAAAAACTGTAATCTGCTTAATGCCAACACTACATGAATGCTCTATATTCAATCAAGAACTTTTGAAATTGGAAAATGAAGAGATTGTAAAACTGGAAGCTGTGGATAAAATACAACATGAAGGAATAACTATTATATTGACAAGCAAATTGACAACTAAATTGTTTTCTCTAGAGAAAAACATATCGAAAACAGCTGGTTTAGAAAAGAATCTTTATGTATGTATGAACTGTCGAGTAATTTTAAGACGTAATTTGGATGTAGAAAAAGGTTTAGTGAATGGAGCTATGGGTAAAGTTGTGGGTTTATTAATTACCAGAAAAAAGATGGAATTGAATTTTTAAAAATAAAATTTGATCAGATTGAAGAGGTTAAAGACATTAGTCGTTGTTCAGTTCGTTTCTTGCTTGTGAAAGACTTATATGTACATAGGAAGCAGTTTCCGTTTTCTCTAGCATATGCTGTAACTATTCACAAATCTCAAGGATTAACTGTAGATAGTGCTTTTGTAAACATTGGATCTAGTGTGTTTAAAGAAGGTATGGCATATGTTGCTTTGTCAAGCGTGAAAAAAATATCTGGTTTATTCATGATAGACTTTGATGAGTCAAAAGTTAGTGCTGATGCAAACTGTGTAAAGGAATATAATAGATTAAGAAGAAGCTATGCTCCTCATTTAGGTTAGTATCCTGTGTTTGAAAAACGTGCTGTTTGTCGGAAAAGGAGAATTGAGAATATCTGTAATGAGGATGTACAGAAGAGAAAACAAAAGGAGAGTGATGTGATTGCAAGCAAAAAGAAAAAGGACAATGTTGAAGAGGTTGTTGGTTGTCATTTTGAAAATAGCTCTGGTGTCAACTGCTACGCTAATGTAGTGCTGAATGTTGGATTTTATCTTGAAAGTTTGCAAGAGCAGATAATACTAAATCATGAAAAAAGATTCTGTTCTCTGCTGAGTTTTCTTTATGAGCACCTGAGTAATGATAAAACTAAAATAGAAAGTGCTTCTGATGTTAGAAATCTTTTAGATGTATGTTCAGGATGTACACAGTTTACTCAAAATGTCCAGCAAGATGCACAGGAATTCTTAATGTATATGCTTATGGTACTGGAAGATGAAGGGGTAGAAATAGAAAATATGTTTGGTCTCTCTTATAAATGGGAACATAGGGGCGTATTAACAAGCCAGGCGATAAAATTATCCTCGCTTTGGCGGCAGAAAACTGCCGCTAAAACGGCGATAATGGGCTTGATAATATGCTCTATGGAATTCCAATTGAAGCCCATGTTAGATGTCCTTCACATTTAACATGGGCTTCAATTGGAAATCCATAGAGCATATTATCAAGCCCATTATCACCGTTTTAGCGGCAGTTTTCTGCTGCTAAAGCGGCGATAATTTTATCGTCTGGCTTGTTAATATGCCCCATAGTTGTGAAAACTGTTTGAACACATGCAGCTCTAATGTTGATTCTGAAAGGTTCATATATTTAACAATACCAGAGAGTAAATCAGTGACTTTTAGTAAATTAGTTAAAGATGCAAATCACAACATGGAATGTTCTCAATGTAAATCAGAAATGTTATCAACGTTATTTTTAAAGAAATATGGACAGTATGTAATTTTAATGATGCAACGCTGTAGAGCTGATGGAACAAAATTGGACACTTTAATAAAGAAGTTTACAGGAAATCAATTATCAATATCAGGAAAGACTTTTGTTGCAGTTGCAATAATTTTCCATGATGGACCTTCTATAACTTCTGGTCATTACACAGTTTATTTAAAATGTGAAAAAGGCTGGACACTGTGTAATGATTCTCAATTGATTTTCAAGCAATGTTTGCCTGCAGAATTACTAAATTCCCACTTAATTTTTCTAAAACCCAAATTTTAGATACAAATTGCAGCATCTGAAGAAACCATTATTTCGATTTAATAGGATTACCATTGGATATTTCACCAAAAAAGAATTTAAAAATTACCATTTGGCCTCATGGAAAGGTAACTGTTTCTATTTTGGACTTCTTTGACAGATATTATTTTGGTGTATGAGCTTAAGCAACCAAATTTACAGACGTTATTTATTGCAAATAGGTATTGTTCTTAGATGATATTTTTAATATATATGTTACATTTCTATCAAGGTATGTTTTACTGAGTAGAGATTCAGGGCTTTTTTTAAACAATCTTTCAGATTGTTAATTTTTTTGCCCGCTGTTAAGTGAGGAATGCAATTGATTTCACAATTTGCAGTGAAATTCAATATATTCTGAAAAAAGAAAAAAAAGGGCAAAAAATGACTTTGTTAAATACGAAAATATGTGTACTGTATTCTAAAATGTATTGTTAAATATTACTACTTTTTTTCTTTTTTTTCAGATCGAGAAAGAAAATTTAGGAAATGTAATCCTTTTTTCTAGAAATTAAACAAAACATTTATTTGTAATTAAGTTATTTTGTTGGTCAGGTAAGTTTGAAATATCTGTATTTCTCACCCCTTCACTTTCATGCTCCCTTTTCTTCACTTCTCCTCACTCTGCTTTTCTCATTCCCTTCTCTCTCTCTTCTTCCTTTACTGCTCTTTCGTAACTCCCTCACTCCTTCTATACTACTCCCCTAGGTTTACTGCCTCCATCACTACTTTTTCAACCATGTATCTCTCCCTGTCTCCATGTGTCTCAGTCATTCTAACTGCCTTACTCCCTCTCAGTTCCTTGCTCTCTGTCTCTGTTTCTGTCTCTCTCCCTTTGTCTGTCTTACCCTTAATTTGCTTAACATCTCTGGGGAAAATTAACAAGGCCCCTGCGCCACCACTATGTCACTTTTTATAACGTACTGGTGGCGCAGGGAGCTCCTCCATATTTACAAGGAGAGGAAAACCCACCCTGCGTGACTTTTCCTTTCCACATAAATATAGCCACTTCACACGCAGCACTGTGTGTTGAAGGGGCGTTCCATGGTGTTGTTGTGGGTGTTCCCACGCAACACTCAAAGAACTAGACACATCTCCAGGTTTAAGAGAAATCGTAACTCTGGAGATGCGTGTGAATCCTACGGTGCGCGCAGCGTGCGCGCACGGCGGGGAAAAAAACAATAAAAATAGAATTTAAAAAAAAAGTGTTTAGATGTTAGGTGGCTCTAAAAAGAGCCGTTGTGTTAATAGAGGGACAGAGGAAAAAAAAGACATGGCAAGATTTATAGGGTGTCACACGTGTGTTGCTGTATCTTCCTCTCTATTAGCGGAATGCTGGTGTCCGCATAACAGATAAGAGCATTACACAAGTTACACCGCATATGCACCCTCTCAAACAGAGGGTGTATATCCAGAGGAACTGAAGAAGGTGAAGCTGCCGCCGCAGATGAAGTGCTCTGCTGAGCTGCCGATGATGTGCTCGGCTGAGCTGCTGCGGATGTGCTCGGCTGAGCTGCTGGAGGGTTTTCTCTAGCAGCTTGAGCATAAGCCACAGGATGTACATCTCTAACGTGCATGATCATAGTGAAGATACTAAAAGAGTACTTCTTATTAGGATCTCCTCTTGATAAGACACGATCACAAAGAGTGCAGGTGACTTTGGGAGCATTCACTTTCTTCTGCCCCTGTGGAAATGTAAAAAATTGCCAGATAAAATAATCTTTCTGTTTCCTCTGTCTCTGTCTCACAAGGGTCTCCTGCTCACTCCCAGAAGATGACTGCTGCTCTGCCATTCTGAAGTACTGAAGTACTAGAAAAGCTGCTCAGCTCCTTCTCCCAGGGAATCAGAAGTAATAATGAGGGGAATGGGTGTGGTGTTGGAAGTTTCTGGAACTGAAACTACTATAAACCAATGAAAAGTGTTGTTTCTTGATCACATGATTTACTGTGCGCGCACCGTGCGCTTACGGTGCGCGCACGGTACAAGCACACATGCGCGTACGTAGGATGCGCGCATGCGCATACGGAGCATGCGCGTACGACGCACGCGCGCATGCGCGTACAGATTTCGTACGTATGGAGCCCACGCGCATACGCGAAAGGAGCACGTGCGCATGCGCGTATGGAGTACGCGCGTACGCATCACGCACGAAGTACACATGCACACGTAAATCACGTACGCATGCGCACACAGAGCACGTACGCATGCAAGCCACGTGCGCGCACTGTACGCGTACGGTAAGTGTACGGTGCGCGCACGGTCAAAAACCCTTGAAAAAAAAAAAATGTTTAGAGGTTTTTAGAAGATATTAACTATGTTGTTCAACTATATCTAAAATAAAAATAAAAAAGGTGAGCCATTCCATATTGCAGGATACAGTAAATCTATAATTATATACATAGGTAGCATATTGTGAAATAAATAAATAAATATTATAATAATACATTCATAAATTAGCATTTAAAAAACCTTTGAAATTCACAGAAAAAAACATAGGTTTCCAACACGTTATAGTTAGGCATTAGCATTTAAAAAATTTGCAAATTCACTGAAAAAACCATAGGTTTCACACACGTTATAGTTAGGAATTAGCATTTAAAAAACCTTGCAAATTCACTGAAAGAACCATAGGTTTCACACACGTTATAGTCAGCTGTACATTTCACTCGTACAAAACCAATGAAATTCCCCTGTTATAGTTAGTTCAGCTAACTATAACTCGCGCGCCCGCAATCCACTGCTGATGACATCACATATTACATCACTCATGACATGGTCAGTGACATCACTGATGACATCACTGATGACATCTCAAATGACATCACTCATGACATCGTTCTGTGCGCGTGATTAGGGCATAACCCATCATATATGTGACACACATTATTGTAGCGTGTGAATACGTGGGTGGCGGTGATTTACCGCATCCTATTTTCATATATTCTTCTGTGCGTGATTTTAAACATCAGTCTTACCAGTCGGACTTACAACATGGAGACACGAATTAAAAACGAATCCATCCCTCATTCATTTTCAACATAGTAGAAACGCATCTACATTTAAACATTTTTGCACACAGTGTAGCTTACCCCAATTAGGGAGAGGATAAACCCCATGTGGCACCTCTATACGTTCGGTAGCCCTGTAGTCACACTCTGTGGATCCACAAAGTACAAAGATTCAAATCAGTACATCCCCAGCCACACAATCGGTGTTTTGTAAACAGCGTTTGCATCAAGGATGTTGAGCCCAACAAATTGTGGACGAAATATGAAAAAGAAGGGAAAAGTAGGCAAAAACTCAGTCGTTATCTATCTGTGTCCCAAAAGCATACCTCTTCTACTCATGCCACACATTCGAATTACTCACGCCACCAAGGGTCCTGCCCCGTAGAGACACCTATTCGGTAGTGGTTCCCACAGCTTGGAATCACTCATGTGTTCGGGGCCATGGTTTTTAACTTGTTTGCGAGCCTCGGTAGACGATCCCGTCTGTTTCCGGAAGTCATTGCCACGCCCACACGCGGAAGTGCGTACTGCGCGTGTGTCGCTCGTGGATATCTGGGAGTTGTAGTATTGAAGTTAGGTATTCCTATATTTTAGTGGGAATAGACTCCTTAATATTATATAAATGAAAATACATATGTGAATATATCTCTCCACAATTCCTGCTCAGGGCATATGTGTATTGTTGATAAAGACATAATATATACTCCTGACAAATGATTATAATACCGTGGCCACCTGAAGATAAAACTAGGAGGACGCTCATATCCCAGGGTCATTACAGTTGATGTGGATGGGTTTCTCTTTACCACCCGCTGAGGTTTTTAACAAGATAATTACACTATTTACCCAGATGCTTATTATTGATTGTGAGGTCTGGAAATAAACTATCATTGTTAGTATCCTCACCTTGATTTAATACATGGGTCACTGTAGAGATTACTTGTTTTTATTTAGTTGATTCCATGGAATGTGGTCGTTCAGACCGGTCATATGTGTTTTTAATCTATAGACCCATCTCTGTTCGCGTTCTAAGAGGTTTTTTGAAACGTTGCCAGCTCCTCTGACGTTTTCAATCACGGACCACCACAGGTCACTGTCTGAGTGTTTTTTTTCTACATAATGTGCAGTAAGCCTGGTTGCTGATATGGACCTTCTGATTGTGCTCCTATGTTCGTTTATACGTACTTTTATTTTCCTCCCTGTCATCCCTATGTACATCAACTGGCACGGGCATTTGATTACATAAATAACTCTATCCGAGTTACAATTAGTGTGGGACCTCTGTTTCCATTTATGGTGCATACCCAGATCTATTTCCTTGGTGTGTTCCGTAAATGCACATGCCACACAGGAACCACACAGATAGTGACCCATAACCTGTGGTTGATTCCAAAGAGTACTTATGGGGTTTTCATTTTTTGCAGATCAGTGTTAATCAGGGCATCTCTTAAACTCCTGTTCCTTCTGAAGGAAAACATGGGTTTCTCAAAGCTCAAATTTTTTATGTTAGTATTGCCCATTTCTTGTTTATGATTTTCTTAAATTCATTAGATGATGCATTGAAAGTCGTTACGCAGATCAGGGTATTAAGTTCTGCTTTTTGATGGGTTTCAAGTAAAACTTCCAGGGGAGTATTTCGGGATCGTTTTTGCGCTTTCTCTATGATTTTTTTAGGATAGGATCTTTCTTCCAATTTCTTTGTCAAGACTTTTGCCTCAGCTTTATATTCAGTTATGTCTGCACAGTTTCTACGTATACGTAGGAACTGACCCACAGGTAGATTCTCTCTCAATGCACGTGGGTGGGCGCTGTTAAAATGTAGCAAGCTATTTTTATCTGTGGGCTTTGTGTACAGGGAACTGACGATGCCCTCATCCTTCGCACTGATAGTGACATCTAGAAATGATACGTGGTCTTGATTATGGGTCATTGTGAATTTGAGATGTCGGTTCCGACTATTGAGCCGTGTTGGAAACCGTCCCAGTGTAGTCACGTCCCCTTCCCATATGACTAGAATGTCATCTATATAACGCCACCATTTCTTAATGTTATTTGAAAATGGATTAGGGGTACATATACATTCGTCTTCAAATTGTCCCATATACAAACATGCTATGCTCGGCGCGAATGTGCTGCTCATTGAATTTCTGTGGGCTTGTAAATACAGCTGATCATCAAATCTGAAGAAATTCTCTTTCAGCGGCAAGCGTAATAAGGTAACAACCCAGCTCACCGGGGCATCCCAGGTCCAGTCTTCCTTATTTAGAATGGTTTCAATCGTCTGAATACTTTCCTCTTGTGGGATGCTCGTATACAGAGCTTCTACATCTAGACACACTAGTATGTTGTTCTCAGGGTTGTATGTCACGTCTTGGAGAATGTTAAGGAGATGTTTAGTGTCCTGTAGATAGGATTTTATACGTGTAACTAGTGGTCGAAGAAACCAGTCAGTGTATTTAGATAGGGGTTCTAAAAGCGACCCAATGCCGGACACAATAAGTCTTCCAGGAGGGAGAAGTTTTCCCTTGTGTATTTTAGGTATAGTATAAAAGACCGGTGTTCTAGGGTCTTCACAGTTAAGAAACGCATGTTCTTTTTTGTTTATCCATTCTTCTTTAAGTGCTTCAGTGGTTATGGAACTTATGGTCTTTTTGAGACGCATAGTAGGGTCTCTGGTGAGGGGTTGATAACATTTTGTATCAGCCAGGAGGTTTAAACATGTCGTGCGGTAGGCCGTGGTACTCTGTATTACCGTTGCCCCACCCTTGTCTGCTGGTTTGATTGTAATGTCAGTTCTTGAACTGAGATTCTTCACAGCTTCTCTTTCCTTTTTACTCAAGTTGTTATATGTGTCTCGTTTGATGGGTAATTCTTCAACCTCTTTCGTAACACTCTCCTCGAAGGCCAATACTTCGGGTGGCATCATAGATGTCAGTGGGAAGAAATTGGATTTTAATCTTAGCGGCGTATGTGTGTGATCTTCACTGGGTTTTTCTTTATCCATGAAGAACGTTTTAACTCGAATCTTACGAAAGAACTCGCTTAGTTCGCATCTCATCTGGAACTTGTCCAGAGGGGTAGTGGGAACAAAACCAAGTCCCTTGTTAAGAACATCTGTTTCCTCTTTTGTCAGTGAGGTATCCGTAAGGTTTACCACTAATCCCGTTGGTTGCTTGTCCATGCATTGGGTCCCTTCGAAGTACTCTGTGTGTTCATTGGTGTATTGCTGTCTTCCCATTGGACTTGTTTGTTTGTGTTGTTTCTCCTGTCGCGTCTCCCTCTCCTTCCGCCATGTCCTAAAAAACGATTCTGATTAAAATTTGGCTGGAAGAAAGGTCCTGACTGAAACATTTGTTGACCTTGAAATGGAGGTGGAGGTCCATGAAAGGGCATCGGTCCAAAGGGTCCTGGCCAAGGATACATCTGTGGGTGTTGGTAGCCCTGGTTGAAGTTTCCTTTTCTTGGTCTTCTCGATTTTCCTCTCCAACTCTTGTCTGACCCGTCACTGGACCAGCTGTCTTGTTCCGATTCGGAGTGGCTGGTATCACCTTGGTAAGATGATCCGGAGTCTGTCTTCTCCTGGTTCACATAATCTTCCCTAATATAGGGGTATACCTTTTCGTGCGCAAATTTTTTCAAATCCTTCTGTAGTTTGTTGACCTTACTTTGCATTAGAAAGTCTTTGTGTTCGTTAATTTCTTTGTTCACTTCTTCTAGTTTTTTCCGGTACAGAGTGATTTTTATTTCTGTCATCAACGCGTCCTCGCTTGTTTTTATTTTGACTAGGATGGCTTCTGATAGCCGTTTCGCTGTATTGATGATTAATATAAGCCAGTCGCGGGTGCATCGCCACGCGATCAGGGACCACTCCTTTTTAAACAGTTGGTCATCAAGGAAGATTCTCGGGGCATTGGTTACCAGAAGTCCCCTTGGTGCTGCATTTCCCCTCAAGTATTCAGTGAGGATTGCTCCATGTAAAAGGATCTTCATTTGTGCTCGTTTGAGTTCTTTAAGTTCGTCCCAATTCTGGGCTTGATTTAGACTTTGGTTTATATTCGTATCAGGTAGTAGAGACGGTCCTGTCAAAATTGAGGCTGCCATGTCATCAGAGTACCCTAATCCTAGGGTCTCAGATATTGAAAGTTGGTCTGTCCCATCCATATTCCACGAGTTCTTTTGAAAAACTGAGACAGGTGGGAGAAGGGGGGAGAGTGGTGTTTGAGGAATGAGTGGGGTAAATTCGTAGTTCTCAGTGTACAAGTGAGGTAGTCCGACTTAAGATTGTTGGTGCACTTAAATAAGAAATGAAACCTGTAGGAATTGCCTCAGGGTCTTCTTATGTGCTACCTGTGTATTTGGGGGATGCCCCACAGCTGTGCGCTGCTCAAAACATGATTCACATACCTTACAAGGGAAGACTCCTAGTTAGGCAAGGGGCCGAGAGGAACTCATTAATGCTCCTCGCCTTTGGGTTAAAGATGCGGTTTGCATGCCAGGCCCATTGGCTACCCCATAGTATCTAGTGTGAAAAGTGTAGAAAACACAGGGTGCGTAGGTATTGTATGATACGACCTGTGCATCTAATGCCGGAATGTGCCCAAGGATAGGTACCGTGATACAAGCATGGACATCTGTTGCATAAGTGTTCGGGCACTAGGGAGCTGAGTTACTGTGTGACACAATACATTAATAGTATAAGTGTACGAGCACAAAAAGGGGGTGACGAAACCCCAGGCATGTAAATCTTGATTGCACCAGCACAAAGGGTGCATAGGTACCGTGTGACACGGCCATCCCAATGCCTCCTCATTCAGGCACAAGGGTGCCGAGATTTTTCTTGATACCATACACAACTCATCCTAAGTATATGCGTACAAAGGGTGCATAGGTACTGTGTGACAAATAACAGGCCTGCCTTGCGTACGTGTACCAGCACACAGATGCAGAGCTATAGGGTGACATACTAGCTTCCAATGCATACGTGTACCTGTGATGGGTGCATAGATGTTATTTGAGAACAGACTCCTAATGCATATTCCTAAACAGCACCCGCTTGCTTATGAGACTCTCGAAGATGTAACCCTGAGGTCTGGAGTGTCGTGACATCATAAGTACTAATAATGCATGTAAATGACCACACAGAGGCAGGTGCCTCTCGAGACTGACATCAAAAGACTTGTAGAATATTGACGTGATATCACCCCGGTTTGAAATGCCTTTATGTAATGCCAATAGTAAGCAGTCATGCTTCTATCATTTCGTTATCAGGGCGAGCTAACCAAGCCGTCTCCATGCTTTAACCAGCAGGGATATGTTCGCATTCGCAAGGCTTTACTTGTGGAACCACAAAAATAACGGTTACTATACCGTATATATACACCTTGCTGGCTGACCTGAAGCAGGGCTTTTACAACTTTACATTGGCATCAGACTTTTAATTCTGCCCGCTTAGCATAGCCTCAATTCTATTACATAAGGAACGTTGCATGTGACTTTCGACGGGAGCGCCTAGCGTTGTGTCATTTGCATTGAGGGAAGGAAGATTGGAAATCATATTACTAATTAAGAGCGCTTAGCATAGTACTGGTTGTATTTACCTGAAGAACATTGAAATCTGACTTTCAATTCTGACCGCTTAGCATAGCGCCAATGGCATCACACTCCCTTCGAAAATCTATGGATAAGGATTTCACTATTTCAGAAGCTCTACCGTAACATCAAAGAGTGCTGAATTACATTCTCCTGCTATTGGAGAAGTTCTTAGGAGGATCCAAGCACATTTAATCATTTCATTTAACAATAAAATAAGTACTAAGACCAAGATAATAAGAGATGTAGAAACCTATAATGTGGGAACATTGAACAAACTCCCCTCTGGTATCACAGAGCACCCCGTCCCAACAATTAAAGTTATTTATACCATTGGAGGTGTGGCGACGAGACCAACATGGCGGTCTCACAGTAGCGTCACTACCATCCACAGTTCATTGAATTCAGATTATTCTGGTGTCGGCCCTTATCCTCCTCCATGCTGACTGTGTTATAACCAGAGAAGATTTCAGGCAGTTTTAGCCATATTGATTGTGGAGGAGGCTGCCTGCTGCCTTATGGCCTGAATGGGTGGCGGTGTGACTGGCGCTGTCATCCACTGTCATCACAGACCCTGCCTGGAGTTTGCTAACTTACCCTAACGCTGCAAGTGAACCAGACAGCATTCTATGAAGATCGGGCGGTGGTGCTGCTTAAGTGAGAAAGAACACCCAGCGTAATGCATGCTGGTCCCCTGGCACCGTCCTAAAACATATCTCACACTGCAGAGGCAGTGCCATCTTTTGTGATACCAAGAGAAACAAAACTCTGGTGGCCCTTCATGGGGTGTGGCCCAAAGTAATTCTGAGCCATAAGTACTCTGCAGTGGGCATTCGAAGAGCTGGGGCTGTACCTGGATCATGCTCTACTTGGAACACTGCAACAGCCTCCTCAAGAGGTGCCACAGGACTTGGCCTTAGCCCCTCCTGTTGGACTAAAGCACCTAGATTGGAACTTCTGTACTCCCCTGACCCTAAGGGAAGGGTGTACCTAAACAGGGGTTGAGCAGTGTGGCTGCTCACTTGGGGTCACAACCAAGTGACATCTAGGGACATCTACATTACTGGTTGCCATTACCCTGGCTGAGGCACTCTGTTGTTATGATGATGTGCCTAACAAGGGACCCCGCAGCGCTCCTTCAGAGCCCTTGGATACTAGATCTGGCTCCTGCTCCCACTTCATTATGGCCCTGTGACCAACGGTCTTGTTGTGAAGATAGTCTTCAGCTGAACAGATGATCAATGTGCAATCCATAGAGTGTCTTGACCTTTGACACCCAATGACTAATCAACATTGACTGGCATGCCCAACGTGACACTACCTCTTCACTGCTCAAGGGCTTTGCTATACACTTCAGTGAACTAAGCAATCTGTTGTACCTTTGATTTACGAGTGGGTTGTATTCAGCATAAGCATGTCTGTTTAATTCTGTTTCATTCTGAAGGCCTTTCCAGTCAGTGGACTACACATGCTGCCCTCCCAGTAACTTGAGAGCAGGGCAAGTGGGTCCCAACCTGCAAGAAAAAAGCCACCTAGAGAGAGCTGACATGGACCAGTGGCTCGATCCTGCCTCAGCCGAACATTTTCTCATGTGATCACCCCAACATTCACACTGGTGTGTTGAACTTGATTCCTAGTGGGAACTTCAGAAGGGGGGTCATTCCTTCCTGGCTGGCATAAAAATACCTGACTGACTGGATCAAATCAGGCATTTCATGGAGATTGTAACAATGGAACACACAAGACAAGCTAAACCCGACATTACTCTGACACAAGACAAGATGGAAAGCGAAAAGTCAACCCCACACTATCAGAGCCAGACAAATTAGGTTGGATTCTCCAATCATTGAAACATCCAGGGCATTCTGGAAGTTGAAAGTTGATGCTATCGCTGTAGCTGTACTCTGAAATGACCACTATTAGAAATGGGGTTCTCTAGTTTTCAGTGGTAAAACCTTGACCAAGTAGGAACCCTTCCTTCTTGTCAGCGTAAGGGGATTACGCACTCAGATAACCCGTGCTCACCCTCTTGGTAGCCTGGCAGGACAGTTAGGCTTATATCAGAGGCAATGTGTAAAGTATTTTTACATAAGACACAGTGAAACCACTACAAATGTACACTACTCAAGTTTAGAAAAATAAAGTATCTTTATCTGAACCAAACAAGACCAAAACGACAAAAACCTAACATACACCACTCAAAATATGACTTTTAAAAGGTTTCAAGCAATTCTATCCATAGAACTCTATAGATGCTGTGCTTTTACACAAAGTACCTCAAATATGTCAAAATCCACAAGGCAAAACAGCTATAAGAGGAAGAAAGTGTAGAGAAACACTGCGATGATTCAGTTCCTGACTCCACGTGGAGGTGATGCGCCAGATATGCTGCACGCAGGAGAAGTGTTGCGTCGAATCCGGACTGTAGGGGGAGGCAATGCATCATAACTCAAGAAGTTTTTGGTCTGCAGGTTATGCATCGGAAAAACGTGCCATGCAGGTGTGATGCGTGGAAATCTGGATGCTCTGGAGGTCAAAGTGGACGCTTTCCATCAGGCGCTTCCTCAGTTTCTTCAGGCCCAGTGCCACAATGCTTTGATTCTTTCAGCCGCACAGCAGGGCGTGTGTTGGAGTCAGAGCGGGGTCTTGGAATTCGGAGACACAGTGGGCTGAACTTGGGCTGCCGCAGTTTCTTCTGCTGCTGACATGCGCTGTGTCGATTTCTTTGGGCACACAGCGGCAATGCATGGAAATTTTCTCCTGCACAGTTTTGCTGAATCTGAGACATAGGCATTGGAAGGGAAATGCATAACTTTTAATGGTTTCAAGCAGATCTTTACAGCAGGAACAACCTCCAAGGGCACAGAACTGGATTTGACACCACAAGGCAGATCAGAACTCCCGGCAGTGGAGTTCAGGGATGATGCAGGTGAAATTTTCTTCTTGCCCCTGAGATGTCAAGCTCTATTTGAAGCCCTTGTAGATTATTCTCAAGCAGGATATAGCAAATTTAAAGACCAGTCCTTTCTACTGCCCACAAACAGAAGCAGCAACTACAGCAACACAAAGCAAAGGGGAAGATCTTCAGCTCTTCTTCATGGCAGGGTTCTCTTAATCCAAAAGTGTTCTGAAATTCTGGGGTTTTAGGACCTATACTTATACTCCTTTTGGCCTTGGAAGTAGGCATTCTTCAAAGAATTATCTTTATACTGCACAAGTTGTTTTCCTGCCTGGTCTGGCTCCAGAAACTCTCTTGGCGGGGGGGGGGGGGGGGGTGTCAGCCTTGTGAGATGCCAGGCACAGCCCTATGCAGGTGCAGGTGACAGTTCCTCCCACCACTTTAGCTCAGGAAGACCCTTCAGACTGGTGATGGGCCATCAGGATCTACAGGGCACACTTCAGTTTCCTGTTGTATGACTGTCTAGAGTGAATGCACAAAATAGCCCCTGTCAGTCTAAATCAGATGTTGATTCCACAGGCAGACAGAGGCACAGAATGGTAAAGCAAACATTTCCCACTTTCTCACTTTCTAAAAGTGGCATTTTCAACCACACAATTTAAAAACTACCTCCACTAAAATATGTATTTTTAAATCCTGAGCACAGAGAGCCCAAACTACTAATTTCTAGCTGTTCGAAGTTGAATGTTACACTTGTAAAATGTTACAAGGCAGCTCCAATGATAACCTATGGGAGAGCTAGTCCTTGCAATAGAGAAAAACGAAATTGGCAGCATTTCACCATCAGGTCCACATGGCAGTTTAGAACTGCACTCACAGACAATGCAATGGTAGGCCTGGGAAAGGTTTACAGGGCAACTCATGTGGGTTGCACAACCAGTGCTGCAGGAGCACTAGTAGCATTTGATTTACTGGACCTGGTCACATCCACTGCGCTTTACTAGGACTAACCAGTAAATCAAACATGCCAATCATGGATGATTATTCAGAATTGTAATTTGCACAGGGAGCCCTTGCAGGTTAGCACTGATGACCTGTTGTGATGCTCTGTTTGAGTGAGAAGGAAGGGGCCTGCATCTTGAACCCCGGACCACCGGAGCGGTCCCAAGGACTAGTTGGTTGACCTCCAAATCAGAGCTTCTGGGACAGAAAAGACTCCAACAACCTTTTACCCGGCACCAAAACTCATCCAAGTGTGACTCTTGGCCTCCCAAGTGATGGCACCCCAGTCCTGGAACCTTTGAAGGGGGACTGAGGGTGCTCTGCCTGCCCACCTGTGGTTCCAGCAGAGCCAACGCAGTATGACACATCACCTCCCAGAACTCTGCCTTGAAACCGCAGCACTAAATAGCCCCACACCAAACCTTATATCAGTACTGCTGCGTGACCCATCCTTGATTCAGGTTCTTTGCATCGCAAGAACTGCAACTTATTTGGAACCAGCTGGTGAGGGAAACATCTTCTACACAGGACTTTGTATTACATGCCCCTCATCAGACATGCAAAACTATAAGCCTAAATCACTGCTCCCTTTCATCGCGAAAGGTACAGAGTCATTGGTAAATTATCAATATGTGTTGGTAAAGCTCTGAAATGGGTGGAAATGTTTTTATCAGAGCGAACTCACGCAGTGCAAATGGATCCCTATCATTCCAAAATGATGGTCTTGGATAATGGGGTGCTACAGGGCTCGATTTTGAGCCCTACTCTTTTTTACATTTGTGTTGCTACCTTGGCCAAGCACATCAGGTCATGTGATTTCCTATGCTGATGACACACAACTTATCATCACCATGGATTCTTATTTGGAACTCATCAAAATCAAATAAAAAATGTGTATGCTAAAAATTGCATCATGGAGGATAGCTAATTTCCTTCAGTTCAACACTAGTAAGACAGGAGTCTTACTTTTTGGGAAGGCCAACTCAGGTTGGTCTACTGTCTGGTGGCCATACGAACTTGGATTGTCCACACCGCCTAAACAAACTGGTAAAAAATGTGGGTGTCTTTCTGGACAATAATCTCTCCATGAACGAGCATGTCAAGAACTATCTCCGGAACCTGTTTTGGCCAGATGCCCTTGCTTAGGAAAGCTTTTCACTGGGCTCCCTAGTCCAGGCGTTGATAGTGAGCCGCCTGGACAATGGGTAATCCCTTATGGCCACAATGAATGAAGGCATTTTTTATAGACTTCAGGTGGTACAGAACACGGCAGCGCAACTTGTCTGTAATCTTCCTCCAGAATCTCCATCTGAACCTTTATTACGTTCCCTTCCCATAAAACATTGTGCACTCTTCAAACTTATGTGTTTGGTCTTTAAATCACTGCATGGTTCATGTTATCTTAAAACAAAACTGCAGCCATATATCCTGGTACACCGGCTCAGATCCAGTGAGCTACTATTGCTATGCCCCAAACATATCTGTACATCTATATATGGTGGCTGCTTCTATTTCTTTTTAGCTCCCAAACACTGGAATCGGTTACCCTTGCCTCTTAGTTCTTGCTCAGACCTAATCTCCTTCCAAAAACTCCTGAAAACAAGGTTGTTTGATTTTTAATCACCTTATGGAATTGTGACCTGTATCTGATGGCTTTGGCGCCACAAGATCACCTCGGGGATGATTTGTGTGCCTAATGAATATAAATATAAATAAATAAATGGCATCCTCCATGATGACGCAGGACCTCGCATCTCAGCCTCCCAGCTTCCTGGAACCACCACTGCACGATGCATCACCACACGAGGACCTCACATCGCCTCAACTGTGCGACGCATCCTCATCATGGTATCTTGCAACACTTCTCAAATAGGATTTAAGGTAATTTGGTTCAACCACCCAGAGAGGTGGCTGCGGCCTGATTTTCCTTAAACCTGATCGTATGATGCATGTGCATTGTTCTAAACTTGACTTTAGGGGTGTATTTTCTGTAATGGCTGTACAAGTACTATCCCATTTTGATGGTGGCACATTTTTAGGTGGCACCGGTTAGCCATGTGGCCCATTCTGTGGCAATAGTGGCAGTCTACAAGGCTGGTTTGGACCCAGCCTCACTGGCCTCGGCCATCTGGACTGGCCGGATAGCCTCTGGGGTCCATATGCAGAGCTCCGTTTGATAGGGGTGCCATCTGAATGTTCACGTCAAGGGTGGTCTTGTTCAGCTTATGTTGGACTGGTGTGGCGGTTTCTCTCTGGCCTGCTCTTGCTTTTCCCTGACTTTTATGGTAAAAGTGTAGTATTTGGCCTGTATTTTCCACCAAGGCTTAATGTCTAGTCCTCCTGCACTATTCTGGTCTGGGTCTTAGGGATGTTGTAGAAGAATGTGACCTGGTGTTCCGTGTCTGCCCAGGGCTGACCTGTCTCCTGCCCCCATCTTTCTCCCATCCAATTCAGTTATGGTCTACCCAGGCTTCATTCTCTCCGCTATCAGTCCTCTTATGTCTGGGTTGTCAGGTAATACCTCCCTTAGGACTGTCTAGATCTGGTGTCTGAATGAGTTAAATGAAGCCCGTCATGTTGATAAGTGTGACTGCTGCGATGTGGGCTCGGGAGAACACTGTGTCAGTCTGCTTCACAATGAGGCTGCTGAGCAGGCTTTCATCTCGTAAAGCTAGGTTTATACCTGCAATGTTCTTTTCATAGCATGAGATGAACCCCTTCGCTGCCAGGCCTTTTCCCCTCCTGTGCCACGCCCTTTTTTGGCTATTTGGGGTAGTGCGCGCTGAGGCTCCTGTAACTTTTTGACCACATAAGGTATCCACGGCAAATTTTTTTTGGGGGAAATGGGAAAAACGGGCTGCAAATGAAAGCTTCTGAGTTTATCCCTGCAAGTGTTATCAAAAAAGGGTTTGTGGGGCTGAAATCACCATTTTCCCAGCTTTTCGGGGATACCAGACTTATGTCCGAAACCCAAACTTCTTTACACAGTTTTGGCATTTTTCTGGAACATAGCCTATTTTTGCTATTTTTGGTGCTTTCGACCTCCTTCCAGTTAATGGTATAAATGGGTACAAAAGCAATAATGGATCCTGGAAAGCTATACATTTTAGAGAAGTAGACAAAATTCTGAATTCAGCAAGGGGTCATTTGTGTAGATCCATCAAGGTTTTTTTATAGAAACTAACAGTTAAATATACGATAAATTGAAAATTTGTTGAATAAAAAAGACTTTTGTGTCAACGTTTTCACCTGTAACTTCTTCTAATTATGACAGCTCTTTGAAAGCAATATACCGTTACATCCGCTGGACATTACTGGTTGTGGGGATATATAGGACTTGTAGGTTCACCAAAAACCCGACGAACCCAGATCCAAAAACTGAGCAGCAACTTGCAATGGTTTTTTATTATGTACCGGGTATATAGTAATTATTCTGTAAAAATGTGTACATGGAAAAATCGGTATGAAAGACACCTATGTATTTCTGAAATGGGAACAAAATATAGAGTTTAGAAACAGTAGATATTGGCACATTTCCGAAATTGGGAATACTCATACTAGCATGAGAATTATCAGTCATTTTTTAGAATTACTTCTTTTTTACACAATGTCTTTCATTTGGAAGGCAGAAATGCATCGAAAGTCAATAGGTAATAACAGTTCCTTTACTAATCTGAATTACCTTAAGTCTCCCGATAAAAATGGTACCTCACTTATAGGGGTAGGCATAGTGCCCACGACAGGAAATGGCTCAAAACCCAACGTGAACACACCACATTTTCACAATGCAAAATTACCCTTTTTTAGCAAAGTGCCTAGCTGTAGTTTTTTAACCCTAGCTCTGCCGGCACCTAGGGAAACCTAGCAAACCTATACATTTTTGAAAACTAGACACCGAGGGGAATCCAGGATGGGGTGACTTGACTGCCTTCCACCAGGTTCTGTTACCCAGAATCCCTCGCAAACCTAAAAAATTGCCAACAAAACACATTTTCCCCACATTTCTCTGGTGGAAAGTTCTGGAATCTGCATGAATCCACAAATTTCCACCCACCCCGAGTTCCCCAAAGTCTTTCAAGAAAAATGGTACCTCACTTGTGTGGGTCGGCCTAGCGCCCGCGACAGGAATCGGCGCAAAACGTAACGTGGACACACCTCAATTTCACAGCGAAAAATGACCCTTTTTTGGCAAAGTGCCTAGCTGTAGTTTTTGAACCATAGCTCTGTCGGCACCTAGGGAAACCTAGCAAGCCTATACATTTTTGAAAACTAGACACCCAGGGGAATCTAAGATGGGGTGACCTGACTGCCTCCCACCAGGTTCTGTTACCCAGAATCCCTTGCAAACCTAATAAATTTCCAAAAAATACACATTTTCCCCACATTTCTGTAGTAGAAAGTTCTGGAATCTGCGTGGATCCACAAATTTCCACCTACCCCGTGTTCCCCAAAGTATTCCGAGAAAAATGGTACCTCACTTGTGTGGGTCGGCCTAGTGCACGCGACAGGTAACGGCGCAAAACGCATCGTGGACACACCTCAATTTCGCAGTGAAAAATGAACTTTTTTTGGCAAAGTGCCTAGCTGTAGTTTTTGAACCCTAGCTCTGCCGGCACCTAGGGAAACCTACTAAACGCACACATTTCTGAAAACTAGACAGCCTGGGGATTCCAGGGAGGTATGGCTTGCATGGATCCCCCAACGTTTCCTTACCCAGAATGCCCTGCAAACCTCAAATTTAGCTGAAAAAATCACTTTTTTCACACATTTTTGTGTGGGAAAGTTGTGGCATCACCAGGCTGACACAAATTTCCTACCACCCACCGTTCCCCCGGGTCTCCCAATAAAAACGGTGCCTCACTCGTGTGGGAGGCCCAAGTACGCGCGACAGGCAAGGGCCCAAAACGTAGTGAGGTGACATGAAAATTGCCTATCTCAAAACGACCTGCTTTTGCAAGGGGGGTCACTTGGGTTTCTGGCCCAGTGCTCGGCGGCCACCTACGGAAACCTACCAAACCCACACATTTCTGAAAACTAGACATCCGGGGGATTCCAGGGAGGTATGGCTTGCGTGGATCCCCCAACGTTTCCTTACCCAGAATGCACTGCAAACCTCAAATTTAGGTGAAAAAATCACCTTTTTGACACATTTTTGTGTGGGAAAGTTGTGGCATCACTGTGGCTGACACAAATTTCCTACCACCCCGTGTTCCCCCGGGTCTCCCGATAAAAACGGTGCCTCACTCGTGTGGGAGGCCCAAGTACCCACGACAGGCAAGGGTCCAAAACGTAGTGTGCCTCAACAGGCAAGGGTCCTAAACGTAGTGCGCCTCACTACGTTTTGGACCCTTGCCCGTGGCGGGTCCTTAGGCCTCCCACACGAGTGAGGCACCGTTTTTATCGGGAGACCCGGGGGAACGCTGGGTGGTAGGAAATTTGTGTCAGCCCGGTGATGCCACAACTTTCCCACACAAAAATGTGTGAAAAAGGTGATTTTTTCAGCTAAATTTGAGGTTTGCAGGGCATTCTGGGTAAGGAAACGTTGGGGATCCACGCAAGCCATGCCTCCCTGGAATCCCCCAGGAGTCTAGTTTTCAGAAATGTGTGGGTTTGGTAGGTTTCCCTAGGTGGCCGCCGAGCACCGGGCCAAAAACCCAAGTGACCCCCCTTTCAAAACCAGGTCGTTTTGAGATAGGCAATTTTCATGTCGCCTCACTACGTTGTGGGCCCTTGCCTGTCGCGGGTACTTGGGCCTCCCACACGAGTGAGGCACCATTTTTATCGGGAGACCCGGGGGAACGCTGGGTGGTAGGAAATTTGTGTGAGCCCGGTGATGCCACAACTTTCCCACACAAAAATTTGTGAAAAAGGTGATTTTTACAGCTAAATTTGAGGTTTGCAGGGCATTCTGGGTAAGGACACATTGGAGGATCCACGGAAGCCATACCTCCCTGGAATCCCCCGGGTGTCTAGTTTTCAGAAATGTGTGGGTTTGGTAGGTTTCCCTAGATAGCCGCCAAGCCCGGTGCCAAAAACTCATGGGACCCCCTTTGCAAAACCAGGTTGTTTTGTGATAGGTAATTTTGATGTCTCCTCAATTGGTTTTGGGCCCTTGCCTGACGCGGGCACTAGGCCTACCCACGCAAGTGAGGTATGATTTTTCTCGGAAGACTTTGGGGAACGCGGGGTGGGTGGAATTTTCTGGACCCACGCAGATTCCAGAACATTCCACCACAGAAATGTGAGGAAAATTTGTTATTTTGGACACATTTTTAGGTTTGCAATGGATTCTGGGTAACAGAACCTGGTGAGAGCCAGTCAAGTCACCCCATCCTGGATTCCCCTCGGTGTCTAGTTTTAAAAAATGTACAGGTTTGCTAGGTTTGCCTACGTGCCAACTGCGCTAGGGCCCAAAATCCACAGGTATGCACATTGCTAAAAAAAAGCCGGAGCCCAGTGAGCTTTCTGCCGCCCTGGGGGGGAATCGGGGAAGGGGGTTTCATCCCGATATGCCCCTAAAGAGGCAGAAAGACAGTGGCTATTTTGTGTGGGGGTGGGGGCATTGGTATGACCATTTTGGGCAGCCCCCACGCATAAAAAAGCCTGCGTACTCGCAGGCGCCTAGTGGGCTTTCTGCCCCCCCAGGGGGCAGATCAGGGGCCGCTGCCGTCAACTACCCTCCCAGGGGGCGGAAAGACTGGAGTTTCTTTGGGGGTGGGGTGGGGGGTATTGTCATGCCCATTTTGGGGAGCCCCTACCCCTACACGGATAAATCAAAAAAATCCATGGTTTCTAGTGGGCTTTCTGCACCCCCCAGGGGGGGCCAGATTGGGGGCTACAGCTCCCATCTGCCTCCTGGGGGGCAGAAAGACTGTCATTTTTGTGGGGGGGGAGGGTGGGGGCATTGGCGTGCCCGTTTTGGGCAGCCTACACCCTAAAAACAATTGCGCAAAAAAAATACCTGGTGGATAGTGGGCTTTCTGCCCCTCTGCGGGGGCAGGTTGGGGGCTACTGTCCCACCTGCCCCCCTGGGGGGGCAGAAAGGCTGTAATGGTGGCGGGGGTGGGGGCATTGGCGTGCCCATTTCGGGCAGCCTCCACCCTAAATAAAATCCATCACCCTAAAGAAAATTGCGCAAAAAAAATCCCTGGCGTCAAGAGGGCTTTCCACCCCCCCTGAAGGGGCAGATTAGGGGCCAATGCCCCATCTGCCTCCGGGGGGGTAGAAAGGCTGTAATGATGGCGGGTGGGTGGGGGCATTGGCATGCCCGTTTCGGGCAGCCCCCACCCTAACAAAAATCAAAAAATAAATCCCTGGTGTTTAGTGGGCTTTCTGCCCCACCGAAGGGGCAGATTAGGGGCCAATGCCCCATCTGCCCCACGGGGGACAGAAAGACTGTAATAATTGGGGGGGGGCATGGGCCTGCCCATTTTGGGCAGCCCCCACCCCTTTTTTTTTTTTAATTCCCTGGTGTCTAGTGGGCTTTTTGCCCCCCTGGGGGGGGGGCAGATTGGGGTACGATGCCCCATCTGACCCCCCAGGGGGGGCAGAAAGGCTGTAATGGTGGCGGGTGGGTGGGGGCATGGTCCTGCCCGTTTTGGGCAGCCCCCACCTCTATTTATTTTTTTATTTTATTATTCCCTGGCTTCTAGTGGGCTTTTTGCCCCCCCGGGGGGGCAGATTGGGGTACGATGCCCCATCTGACCCCCCAGGGGGGGCAGAAAGGCTGTAATGGTGGTGGGTGGGTGGGGGCATTGGCGTGCCCGTTGCAGGCAGCCCCAACCTAAAAAAAAACTAAAAACGAATCCCTGGTATTTAGTGGGCTTTCTGCCCCCCGAAGGGGCAGATTAGGGGCCAATGCCCCATCTGCCCCCCGGGGGAGCAGAAAGACTGTAGTAATTGGGAGGGGTGGGGGCATGGGCCTGCCCGTTTTGGGCAGCCCCCACCCCTATTTTTATTTTTTAGAAAATTCCCTGGTGTCTAGTGGGCTTTTAACCCCCCCAGGGGGGCAGATGGGGGCTAATGCCCCCATATGCTCCCCGGGGGGCAAAAAGACTAAATGGTGCCAACGTTAGTTGGGGGGAGCAAAGGCCCTTGCCCAAGGGGCCACTCCCCCCTCCCTGGTGTCTAGTGGGTAGATCCCTGCTTGGGGATCGCCCTCCTGTGGTGATCCCCAAGCAGCGATCCACTGCGGAGGGGTACCATTGGTAAGGTGAGATTCTCCCCTTTCCAACGATACCTCTCCCGTCTTTCTACGTGCTCAGGGGGCTGAGATAGCCCCCTGAGCACGTAGAAAGTGAAACTGAAATGAGCCTCTTGGCTAATTTCAGTTTCACTTTCACTGTAATGACGTCGGCGCGATGTGTGCGCCGATCGTCATTACAGTGAAGGGGGAAGTGCTCGGGAGCTGGGGAAGCTCTTCCCCAGATCCGAGGCTATTTTTAATTAAAGGGAATCCCTTTGGTGCCCCTACCAGAGGGATTCCCCAGGGAATGCCTCATGACGAGCTGGACTCGTCATGGGTACAGCGCGACTGTGCTCCATGACGAGTCCAGCTCGTCATGGGCACACAACGGGTTAATTTCCTTGCCCCATCCATCAATGGGGACAGTTTATTCCTGTAAATAATGATTTGTCCACATGTGCCCAAGGCACGTATATGGTCCCTACTGCACCTTTCTGCATTAATTTAGAAACCCTGTCAGTTTCTCCCCAACATAGCACTCCCATCATCTCAAGTATTTCTGCATGTAGGGGTAGTTCCATTACAGCTCTCCCCCTCCATGCCGAATGCAGTCCTGTGCAGTGGTCATGTCATCGGGTTCAAAGGATCCCTCCACTGGCCAAGGACCGCTATACCTGTGACCCTTCCTTACCATCCTTCAAGCTAGTAAATGACATAAAGGTAACGCGAAGGCCTCACCTTCACCTCTGGATACTCATTCTGTAGTGGTGTGTCTGTCTGACCAGCGTGCTCCTCGTGCACACATAAGGGTGCCATGCTGCTCCTTTTATGTCTCAATCACGTTTCAGTCAGGCTCTGACCTCGGCCAGGGACCTGCTCTCTCCCCACGTAGCTCTAGTCTGCCGCACTGTGCCTCTGCCCAGGCTGGTAGGGGTTCGAGCCTAGGTTTTCCTCCTGTTGTACCTTCCTTCACTTTTTGCCCACATTGTTTGTTTTTGCCTTGCCTTGCATTGTGTGCTTCTTTTTGTGCCTTGTGCTGCACCTGTTGTTGTTCTATCTCACTGTGCCCTTATTATTTTCCATTTGTGCCGTTCCGCCCATTTCGTGCTCCCCCACCCACCGCTGCGGCCCCTCCCCTCTGCCGTTTCCCGCCTCCCAGCTGCTCCTACCTCCCACATAAAATGCCAGCCACTGCGTGGTGAGCACAAGCAGGACCTCTGACCTTGGCCAGGAACCCGCTCTCTCCCCACATAGCTCTGGTCTGCCGTGCTGTGCCTCTGCCCAGGCTGGTAGGGGTTTGAGCCTAGGTATGCCTCCTGTTGTACTTTCCTTCACTTGTTGCCCACATTGTTTGTTTTTGCCTTGCCTTGAATTGTGTGTTTGTTTTTGTGCCTTGTGCTGCACATGTTGTTGTTCTTTCTCACTGTGTCCTTATTATTTTCCACTCATGCCCATTACCCACTCCCCCACCCGCCGCTGCTGCCCCTGCGACCCCTCCCCTCTGCCGTTTCCCGTTCTCGCCACCCAGCTGCACTTCCCTCCCACATAAAATGCCGGTCCCTGCGCGGCCGCATCAAAGGCAAGTCCGTCTGCGCCTGTCAGCGTCCAGACCGCGACTAGCACCAGGAACCCTGGACCTCCACATCACCAACGCTATAACCCAGCGACACTCCATGCACTCAATCCAGGCCACAACAACAACTGCAAGCAAGCATCACCAGCCAACACCCACAGACCCTTCAGCTGTCACCGCTGCCGGCACACCTTCAGCACCGCCAGGAACGATTATTCAGCACAACCCACCCGCAAGAACACACCCGAGCTGAAGACCCTGCAATGCATCCTCCTCAACGTCTCCTCACTCCACAAACACACCACCGAAATCTAGGACCTCCTCAACAGCACCACCCCGGACATAGCATTCTTCACTGGACCAATGCCACCTCAGGACTGTATATCATCATCGCCATTCCCCAAGGAAACAAGATCTCCTGGAAGGACCGCCCCACCCACCCGGGAGGAGGAATCACCATCATCCAAAAATCTACCCTCCGCCTGAGCACACTCCCCGACGTGTCCACAGACCTGATGGAACACCTCCACTTCAAGATACTGACCACCCCTCCCACCACCCACAGGGGAACCCTCATCTATCGACCCCCTGGACCCCGTGGACTTTTCACCGACTCCATCACGGACATCATCTCACCACATGCCATCACATCCACCAACAGCACCCTGTTGGGAGACCTCAACTTCCACCTCCACAACCAACACCGCATCCCTCCTGGACAACCTCCACAACTTTGGTCTTTGCCAGATCGTGACCGTACCCACACACTCAGTGGGACATATCCTCGACTCCCTCTTCATTAAAGGAAACTGCATCACTTTCAGACACACCATCGAACTCCTGTGGACAGACCATTGTTGCATTCACTTCACCTTCAGAACACCCACCATCCATAGACATCAGCAACGGCTCCCACGAAGAAACTGGACCAAAATCACCTACGACCAGCTCACCTCCTCACTCTGCAAATCCACCCGACCACCGCGGAAGACGATGCCACCAATACCGCCGCCAGAACTCTACATAGAAGGATCACCGACAGTGTCAACACCATAGCCCCCCTCAAGAACAACAACAACGCACACACCAAGAAGGCCAGATGGTTCACCCATGAACTCCGAGAGTCCAGGCGCACCTGTCGCCACCTCGAGAAGGCCTGGAGGAACTCCAAATCCACAGAAGTCCACAACAACTTCAAAGCCGCCACCACTGCCTACCACCAGCTCATCAGAAACATTAGGAAAGCTTCAACTGAAGACAGAGTCTCCACACATGCACACAACAGCAAAGAACTCTTCAACATCATCAAGGAGTTCGCCCAACCCACCAGAGAGTTGACTGACATTCCCCCCTCACAAGACCTCTGCAACAAACTCAGCACATTCTTCCACTGCAAAATCAAGAACATCTACGTCAACTTCGACAAATACACCCAACACACGGAACCCCCACCAGCCACTCCCGACACCCTGATTTTTGACAGGTGGACAGCCCTCACCACTGAAGACACACTGAAGACGATGAAGTCAATCTACTCCGGGGCCCCCATGGACCCCTGCCCTACCACATCTTCAACAGAGCCACCGACACCATGGCACCCATGCTTCACCACACCATCAACCGCTCCCTGATGAATGCCTCCTTCCCCGACGACTGGAAACATGCTAAGATCAACCTCACAGCACAGAAACCGCCCTCCTCCCCGCAACAGACAACATCTGCTCCCTACTGGACAAAGGAGAAACAGTAGCCCTCATCCTCCTCGACCTCTCAGTGGCCTTCAACACGGTATCCCACCACACCCATCACCTTCCAGTAGGGCCACAAACCTCCTTCTGACCTCATGGCGCCCGGTGGGGCACTCAGGAGTACATACTCCCTGCTCAGCTCAGACCTGATGGGTCACAACCGATGGGTGAGGGGTCGAGCACCAAGGAGGTCTGACACCAAACAGAACCAGGGTTGTCTGCACTCGGGGTGGTGGGGCCTGTGGTCCTCTTACCTACCCAGTGGCTTACTGCCCCTGGGGAGGTCCAGCAGCCTCCTTGACTGGTGGATTTGTATAACCCAGCGCAGCGGCATCTGGGATGGCTGGCACCAGCAAGAGCACATCACTGCCGGTGTATGGTGTGAGAGTTGTGGATGTCTTGCCTATAGACTCAGGGATAGTCTTAGAAGCTGGAGCCACCTAGAAGATAACCCTCAGCTCTAGTAAGGCCTCCCCCTTAGCCTTTTTATGTTCCATATACCTGGTCTGTATGTCTTTGTATGTTCTATGATGTTTACATTGAATGTTCCCCCCTCAGGTTAGGAAAATGTGTGGGCTTTGGTATGGGCATGCCACTCATGGCAGTGTTTCTCTAGTTTCCTAAACTGGGTGGGAACCCTCACTTGCTTGTGGCTTAATGGAATCTCCATGATGGAGTGGGGAACATGTTTACAGGATTTTACAAATTTGGATTGTCTTGAGATTCTTGAAATAATCCCGAATCCTACAGTAATTTTGAGGAACAGTGTAAACTGGTCAGTACCAAATACACTGGTTAGGAATGCTAGAAACAAGCAATGCATTGAAGTGGGAATTAAACACTAAGCATTAGGCTAATGCAAATGAAATAGTAACAACATGTAACAGAATGCAATTGTTAGTTCGGAGCAGTACGAGTTGATCTGTAGCAGTAAACTAGCAAACATTAAATTCTAGTCCAGAAAAATTGTTTACTATTTCGTAAAGTAGAGACTTACTTAACACAACATAACTTTTAGACATGCATCATATTTGTAAAATATAACAATAAAACTTTAGCAATAAATGCAAAAAAGGAAAAGTATAAATGAGAAAGATTGACAGAATCTTTTTTTATTTTTGCCCAAAACCTAGCCCTCTCCTAGCGCCTACAGCCTAAGGATAGAGGATTATCTGCGTAGCATGCAGAGCTAAGTTAGCCTGATAGTCTGTCGCTATTGTATTGAAGGACACAAATTAGCAATGATTTATGCAGAGAAACAGGAGTAAACTGACAATTATCAGCCCTCTTTGGCCAGACACAAGCTATACCTTACTCACCAACATCCCAATTTTTTTTCCTATCATCCAAATTACACCCTCTATCACACCAAGGGGTAGTGCGTACTGACTGCCTAATGCCCAACGTTCTAAGTGAAAATGGGGGAAAAAACCCCTTTCACTTCCTTTAGACACTACAGTTGTGAAACCGGCAGTCCATAAGAAAAACAATTTGACTAAAAAATAAGATCAAGGTGGTAAAACACTCAGGGCTCAACCGTGCCTTTGCCCACCCCCAAAAGTCCAGGTGATCCCCTACTAACACTCAGGGAGGATGCGTAGCCCTGATCGATTCCCAAACGTCCAAGCGATCACTTACTGCCACTCAGGGATGAGGTGTACCCTGTTTCTCCCACAGTGGTCCCAAAACATTAGTAGTCACCTTTACCCTCTCCAGTGTGCTGACTAAGGAAAAAGAAAAAATGATCTATGCTTGTCCTAGTTTGCCTTACGCCACTTACTAGGATTAAGAATCAGATATAGTGGAGGGCAAGATGGCGGCTGTGTGACTGCTGCCGGAGCTGCTCACCTCGCCACCGGGAAAGATATCTATGAGCTGAACCCGTAAAAATAAAAGCACTTAAGGGAGATAAGATACCAGATGAGGCTGAAACAGGGGATCGGAGCACTGTTAGCTCGCGCAGTGAAAGAATTTCTTCTTGGCATCAGTAAAACAAAGGGAAAAGCGTACCAGTGGACCCGGGACACTCTGCGCTTTTGGCGCCATCTCAAAAAGATGCGGCAGTCTTGAGGTTCACCAAGATGCCCCCCAAGCAGAAACCACAGCTGAAGGAAGGTGGATCGACTGGAGGAGCGAAGGGTATGACGCATGCCCGGAAGACACTCATTTAGGGGAAGAGGGCATATGCTAATTACTCTGCAGGCCACGAAGAGGAGGGGATCAGTGGCAGGTTGCACAGCAGCGAGCAGCGTCCCGTTGTCCTGGCAACCAGGCCAAAACAGCCTACTGTGCCTAGGATGTTCCTTAGCCGCGGACCTGGCGGCAACCAAAAAAAAGAAATCGGCAAGCAAAGATAGAGGCAGCGCTAAGGCTGTCAAATCGACTAAGGATTTAGAGAGTGCTGAAGCACAAGCAGTGGAAAAAGTGGCAAGTGAAGGTAGGCTGCCCCTTGAGACTTTACAAGAGGATAATGCTGACGTTAAAGTGACTAAATTGAATGGCATGAATAGTATGATCCCTGGGTCAGGCAATGGGGCCGAGATGGGAAAGGAAGCAAGTCGAGTGGCGCAATTAAATGCCGCACTGCACGTAGAGCAGGGTACGCAGAACTCCTAAGAGCCAAATACCCCTGATAGCTTCCATGCATCTGGTAAAATTGCAGGTACTCCGGAGGGGGATACATTCTACTCCCTTACTGACGAGTCTGAAATCACTAACACAAGTATAAATGATGGTACAGACATGGAAATCACAGGAGAGGACAGCGGCAGCCCTCCTTCAAGACTTGGCACACAGAGGCGCGCACCCAATTGTACGAAGAGGGGAAGTACCAGGGGGAAAGGGAAGGGCTCAGACTCTGATCACTGCTAGGCGAGTCAGCTAAAGTGGGATTATTCTACCACTCACTTTGGGATGGAGACCGATGAGATAGAGGAGAATGGAGTGCAGCTCGAAGCCTCAAAATTGTTTGCAGAATCTATAACTAATACAGAAACCCTTCCATCCATGGGACAAATTTACCTGACACTCAAGCAGATGCAAACAGAAGCTCGTCAAGAACATAAGAGGGCTCATATGGTGACGAAGAAACTCCAAGGAGCCATCCACCTTGTCAACAAAACTTGTTCCGAAATTGCCGAATGCACTACTGCACTTGAGGAACAAATTGTGGTTATTAAGACTGGGGCAGAGGATACGGGACAGCAAACTGTGGCAAATGAAGCTAGAATGACGGACGTGCTATGAAAAATTGAAGATTTCAAAAACCTGACAGAACAATTTGAGGCTCCTGGGCATGGAAGAGAACGCTGAGGGGGACAGCATAAGCGGATTTGGTCTTCATGTCAGGGCTCGTAACAGTTTTCTAGATTGCACAGGAGCTGAATGACGCTAGTTCCCAACTCCCCTCCTAATAAGTTCCTGCTAGGTTGAGAGAACCCTTCACAGGTAAGTACCAAGTGGGGAAAGGAGCATTGGGATAGAAAAGAGACAGCCTGGTAGTTTCTTCTGCCTTTCTGCCTCGTCTTCTTTCTTTTCAAACGCCTGTTAACAAATAAATTTCCAATTAACTCCTCTATTGCATGTACAGTTCAGATATGTATTCTTTTAGATGATACATCTTACCAGGAAAAGGCTTAGGGCTTGCCTCTCTTCTAGCTTCTCTTGTATTAAATATGAGTTGTTTGATGAGAAGTCTTTATTTATAATTACTTTTCTTTTTTCCTTGCAGGTCTCACCAGGATAACAACAGTGCTGGCTCTTAAGCAGGGAGAGAAACAGGTGAGTCTTAAATCTTAATTCAAATTTCTAACTAATAACTCTTTTGTATTTTTATCTTACTGTTATCGTGTACGAGCACACTTGGAATTAATCTTCTCAGGGATTTTAATGGTATGCGCTAGTGTTGTTCTGTAGAGGAATGCTGGTTCTCAAAGATTACCTAAACTCCTTATGGCTGCTCAGGATATGCTTCTCAACTTCAGTACGTGGGAAATAACCTAGTCTTCCTATCTGCTCACAAGTAAACCCAATAGGAGGGAAGGATAACGGGTCTATAATCTGGTATCAAGTATATCAGTACATAAGGATTCTACTCGTAAACTCTCATTTAAGCATCAAAAGAACTCTGCCCCAAATATCACCAAAACGGGAGAAACACTACTCCCCTCTAACAGGAACTAATCTGCAGGACTCTCAAGAAGAGCGATACTAAGACAAACGCTACACTTCAATTTTGCGCACTCTCGCTCCTTTTCCAAATGACATGCGCGTCACTAAGACACTAACATGAAGGTCTGATGGCTGGGAAACAGACGTCGAAGAAACCCAATGCTCTCACGGCGCCCCCTGACTAACTTCGTCATGACGCCATGAAGATAACAGCTTCTCAGGAGAAAATTCTTGGTGAAGTGCGCAATAGAATGTTTTGTGCGCGCTTCACCTGGGTTCTGATTATGAAATAAACTAGACTGCTAACTCAGCGGGCATGCCAGCAGACATCTTGGATGTCCATCGCTGCCAACATACTCGCCAACTCAAGGCATGGTGAGTTTTCCAGGTCAAATGATGGGCAGGGGGAACACAAGTGAGAGCCACACCAGGGTTTTGAGGAGGAAACCTCCTGTGACTCCTGACACTTCAGCTATTCAAGGGGGCATTTCCAGATTTAGCACACTGGAATTGGGAGGCGGAGGTGCAGAGGGTACACCAATTCACTCTGATGATGAAAAAGAGAGGGGGCCAGAATGAAAAGCCAAGGGCTATCCTTATATTTTTGGGAAATTTTCTTCTGCGTCAGGCAGTTTTTGAAAAAGCCTGACCCGGTGCTAGGCGGTCGGCTGAGGGGCACTCCTTTTTCGTAAGGCCGGATTTCTGTCATACTACGGTGGAAATGAAATGGAGTCTCTGCCAGTTAATCACCCCCTTCCAGAAATTGGGTTGTGAGGTTTTTTTAATGAGACCCACCTGACTCAAGGTCATTTTTAAAGGTACAGCCAGGGTGTTTACCTCAGAGATACAAGCCCAGGGGTATATGTAGGAAATCTCACATATATATGGTAACAACACAATGGTAGCCCTCTGCTGTTACTCTTTGCAGGATATCTGGGGATGGCATAAGGATGTTACCATCGGCTCATGATTGGTAGGGATCCTCCTTTTTTCTATCTGGGATCTCCCGAGCGCAGGGGTTAATTTTTGGTTATTGGGTTCCATTCTTTTTTTATGTTCTAAATTTAGAGGGAGAAAAACTAGGGGCACAGCAGGATGCAGGAGGCATCACAAGGGTCCATGGACCTTTTTTCCTAGTTGAGGTGATGTGGGAGGGTGTGGGGATGATCTAAAGGAGGGTTTCTGTGGCAATTATGGCAGTTATGTGTAGAGTGATTTCGGTACGTCAGAAATCCATCTCTTTTATTAATGGGCAAGCTCAGAATAGCATGTAATAACATCTGTGGCTTAACTAATTCTCAAAAAAAAGTAGGGTCAGTGTGGATGTCTATTTTTTTGAAGGCTGACATCATCTGCCTTCAGGAGACACATATGGAAGCAAGTAGGAGGGAGGTCTCAGAGCTGGCAGGCTATCAATTGATTTCCAGCACTACACAATGAACAAGGACAAGAGGGGTGGCAGTTATGACACGGAAAGGGATATCAAGGTTCCCATGGGCTAGCTCAGATAAAATGGGGAGATGGGTGATCATCCTATGTTGCCTAGAAAACTGTATGTTTACTTTGTGTTTGCGCTATGGCTCGATTCTCGATGATTCGGCATTGTTCGAATGGCTCAATGTGGAGTTGGTAGGTTGGCCACTTCCTCTAATAATTTGTGGGGGCTTCAATATTAATATGAATTGTCAAATAGATAAACATGTGGGGTTGGGGTATTAAGGCCGTAAACCCTAAGTTTTTAGCTCTCTATCTCTACTACGCCTACTACATGGGCTGTCTGATGTTTGGGCAATACAAGAACCTAACAACCCCGGATATATGTATTTCTCAGTACTGCTTCTAGTACACTCTAGACTGGACTACTTTTTTGTGCTGCAGGAGCTAGTGCAGTGCTGCAAAATATATAAATACCCTAGAGTCATGTCCGACCATAACCCTCTGTTATTGGATGTGAATATGCACACTAAAACATCTGTGGTGGCACGCTGGACATTTAACAAGACTTTGCTTAGCGAGAAGTGCTTTTTACAGGATATGAAGGTCTGGATTCCTAGGTTTATTGAAGAGAATTTGGGGAGTGCTAATATTCATGTATCTGGGATGCCCTTAATGCTGGTATTAGGGGGGAAACGTCTAAGTTTGGTTGGGCGAGTTAAAAGAAGGAGAAGAAACTTTTACAAATGCTATATGCGGAATTGGCAACAGCCGAAACACACCTGATAGCAACAATAGCTGAAGGGGGAGACTAGGAGACAGCACAATCGGGAGTATTGGTCACAAAGTCGGCAATTACAGAAATCTCAGCCAAGAAATCCACAGGAAGATTTATGGCCTGATGTAGTAAGGTACATGAAAGCCATATGTTGGCAGTCAGGGGGGGAATTTCGGAAATTAGAGACCCAAGCAACGGTCTAGTCACAGAGCCAGCAGCAGTTCGCTCGGCGTTCCAAAGGTTTTCTCAGAGGTTATATACAGAGGATACTCAAGCTGGGGATATAGCAGTAAAAGAATATATAAAGGGTCTTTCTGTGGAGCAGCTCTCCCCCGAGGAGAGAGAATGTCTAGAAGCACCTATAAAGGAGGAGGGGCTAAGAAAGGCAATTGAGTCCACACCATCAGGGAAAGCGGTTGGCATGGACTTAATCCTAGGTACATTTTATAAAATTTCCCTCCATATTTATTGAAACTTATGCAAGAGATATTTTTAAGGGCACGATCAGGTTTGGAGGCTCCTGAATCCTGGAAGTCGGCGAACATAGTTGTGTTTCCGAAAAAGGGAAAACCCATCAATGAATTGGAATCATACCGACCAATTACGTTGGTACATTGTGATATTAAGATATATGCTAAAATCTTAGCTAGTAGACTGGCTACAGTCATTAAGGAGCTGATCTCTCCTATCCAACATGGATTTGTCCCGGGACGGGGCAAAACTGACCATATACGTGGGACTAACGCCCTATTCGACTCTACCAAGGTTACCAGAGACCCTATGGCTTTAATATTATTAGATGTAGAAAAAGCCTTTGATAGGGTCTCCTGGCCTTTTTTTATGGGTGATCATGGGGAGGAAATGCATGGGCAAAGGGTATATTAGTGCTATTCAGATCATGTATCGTGAACCGATTGCTAGAATAGCTCTGATGGGCAGCATGTCTGATATAATTAAGATCTCAAGCGACAGGGCTGTCCCTGCTCCCCCCTATTATTCGCCCTATACATCGACCCATTAATTAGGAAGATAGCAGGGAGCGAAGAGATTCGGGCTATACACACTAAGGGAGGGAATACAAAGATTTTACCCTATGCAGATGACCTGGCCATGATTACTCCTAGCCCCAGGGATGCTCTCTCAGAAATCAAAAGGGAGTAAAGCTACTTTGGTGGTATCTCGGGGTACCAGCTCAACTATAGTAAAATGCAAATTGTGATGAATGATAAGGTAGAGATGGATGATGAACGAGTAAGCACTAATTCTAGGTATCTGGGACCACTACTTCAAAAATGTAAAACAGATTTTGCTAGAATAAATAATCTACAACTCACATTAATGGGTGGGAGCAATGTTATCAAAATGGTGTTTTTACCAAAAATCTTATACCTATTTAGAGCCATCCCCGTTGAAATTGATAAATCCTGGTTTCAAGCTCTAAATCAGATGAGCTCCAGATTCTTATGGGCTGGTCAATGCCCTTGAAGAGCCTTAAAATGTTTGACTCTTCCAAGCAACCGGAGTGGCTGGGCGGTCCCAAACTTCCAACTGTATTACTCAGCAGCAACTATCCAGCAGATGGCTGGACTTTTGAGAAGGGATAAGGAGGAACTGGAGGAGGAGTCAACTTTCTCCATATATGAATTAATATTTGGAACGGAACATGAGGCTGTCTTATGCGTCATATTGATTTCGCTTTTTTCAAGAGGGTTAGATTTAAGATTTTGATTGGTGCGTTTAAGGTTTCGACTGCACTTCGAAAGAAACTTGGTCTCAAAAGAGCCCACAGATACACCCCTTTGTTTAATAACAATCTACTCCCAGCTATATTTCAGGACGGATATATTAAATGCTGGGATGAGAGGGGAGCAAGGAAAATTGGGGATTTAGTTCAGGATAGGGCGATATATCTGTTTGATACAATTAAATTAAATAAGGTCTGGGGAACAACCATTTAAAAAATAATATATTTGCAAATAAGGGACTTCCTGGTTAAGGAATAGTCGGCTTCTCCAAGGTTCCTTTACTGGATTAATTGCTGGGATTCCAGTCAACTTGGCTACAATATACAAGCTGTTAAATATAGAAATGGGAGATAATCTTAAAAAACACACAAACCACTGGCAGGACCTCCTGCAAGCGGGGACTGAGGAATGTGAGGACTCGCTCCTAATGAGTCACACAGCATTTATCTCGGCTAAAATTCAGGTACAATGCTTTAAAACCTAGCTCAATTTATATATTACGCCTGTACCAATATCCAGGTGGGGGGTTTCCCGGGCCATCACTGTACACAGTGCAGATATTTTGCTGCTGACCTTGTTCACATGTTTGACACATGTCCCAAACTTGACTCTCTCAGAGCAGAGATTGCCAAAGGGCTGGGAGACATGGTGGGATTCGTGCTTGATCTGACCCCCCAGGTGATAATCTTCAGTGTGAGTCCGGGTCGATCCAGACTTTTGTGTTTACAGCTATGACTGTACTAAGACTCTGTCTGGCCACTATCTGGTGAGACCACAAACCTCCTTCTGTACACCATTGGCTGGGTAAACTCCTCGCAGTATACCGATGGGAGATGGCCGTGTATGAATGAAGGGGGCACAGGGCTCGGAAAAAAGGCTCTGAAATTTGGGCTCCTTTAAGCAGAGGGATCAACGGGATTGAAGGATCCATAGAATACAGTTTGGGGCAAGGGGAGTAATGGACTGTATATATAAACATATTGCCACATCACTCTTCTGACCTTTGTAGATTTTTTTGTTTTTTACCTAAATCCATTTGTTTTATAAAACAAATTGCCATTGTCAACTGGTTTTGGATCAGGGGTGGGTGGGGGAGTGGGCCAGAGAGTAAGGGCGTGGTGGCAGTAACTAATGTATTTGCTTTTGTAAAAAATAAAAAAATAAAAAGATTCAGATATAGTCTCTTACCCTTTGACGGCTACCCAAGGACGGATCTCTGCCTCACAGATTCAGCAGCACTTCTAATCAATTATGGCGTCTGCTCACCGGTCTTTGTTTATGCAGATGAATCAGTCTGGGCAGGGGACCTTGTCCTTCGGCAGCATCCATGCTCGATAAACCAATCTCTCTTGGCTTACTCACCAAAATGTTGCCCGGATATAAATTTACCTCAAAAAAATGAAAAGACAAGAGGCATTTCACAAAACAGTAACAAGTTGGTTTAATTAAACGTAGCAACCGGGAGGGTCTCAGCAGAATGCGTCAAAGGAAAGTCTCTTGGTGTACAAAGGTTTGGTTGGTTAACATATTGTGAAGTACCCTATAACGATTTCTGCATTCCTAAAAGTCAGTACTGTCATGTATTTAACAGGTTTGGGCAAGTGGTAAGGGCACAGATGGCTCTCGAGGCTTCCTAACATGTTACTGGGCCTTCCCGCACAACAATTCTTTTTGGACAAACAGAGTCTTACACAACAGGAAGCATCTAGATTGGACACCATTGGTGGCTTATTTAAAGATGGAGTCCTCCAGCCTATTTCACAACTCAACAAACAAAGGGCAGTTTCTGACCTATGACCTCATATTCCACATACTTCACACTGGGTGAGCAATTCTAGACATGGAACCAGAAACCCATCTTCCCACAAACACATTGCATATGATGGGAACCGGTAGGTGATGTGTCAGCTGGTTATATAAATCTCAACAATCCCAAATTCAAACTGATGTTCAACAGCTTAGAAATTCCTAGGCATATGGGAGATCAATCAATGATGAACAATGGTCTGGAACACAAAAAATGCTGGTTTACATTGATTACATTTTTTAAACTTCTTTGAGTTTGTCTCTCTCAACTCTGCTATAATTAACAGAATTTTCCCGGGGACCTCCACTTCCTGTCCACAATGCTCTTTGTATACAGCTGATATTTACCACATGATGCGGAGCTGCCTATCCCTAACGGCTTTATGGGTGAATGTCCTACAAGCCTTGACATCTTGCTCAGGCATTTCTCCGCTGCCAAACGGGGATGCATGCGCACTCAGTATTTTTAAGCACCTAAACAAATGTAGGTCAGCAACGTGTTACAATTATTGCAGTGTTCATTGATGTAAATTACCCCGATCGAACATGGCAATAATTGGAACTTTCTGCCCCCAATTTCAACGTTTATGGTACTCTGATACCTTACCTAGTCAGTATCTCAATACAAGGATCCAATTGTTACTGACATCTATATTAGTGGACTACAAATGCAGTTTGTATTGTTGAGGACACTGTGTTAGAATGCAATGCTGTGTCCTTCAAAATAAGTGATTAGAACACAGTTATATAAGATATTGCACTGAGGAAGCCTATGTTTAGGTGAAATGCATTGGCTGTGCATACCTGTAATCATTGAGGATTAACGGAATAAAAAAGGTAAAAACACTCTCTTGTTCCTGTGTATAACTCTTTGTTTCTCACACTTTGGTTTCTGTTGCCTCTCATTCTATGTTATAATTGTCTAATGCATTACCAATTTGTAGATGGTCATATAAGGTGGGCATTCTTCTTGTTAAATGGTGAATACCTCAGGTGGTGCAGCAATATGTTTCCTGGCTGCAAATATTTGTTTCAAGTCTTTTTAACATCTTTACCTTGACCCTTTCCTTATTTGACTGGGTTATATTCACCCCCTTAGGACACCAGTGTTGGATTGATTGACATCTGCTTTGTAGATCTAATGGGAGGGGAACAATGAACTGAGACTGCATTTCTATACTGCTCCGATAACTTCTATGGTCAGACATCCAATGGAATAAAGGTTATGGGCAGGGCACCCAACTAAAAAGCAGGATACTGGAATGGGATGATTAGCCACGTAATCTATTGGTCCTATAACTCAGGTGCTAGACCTTAATCAGTTGAGAGAAACACATTCACAATTTAAACTATCCAAAGATGAAAACTTGATCATCTATTCCAAAATAATCTGTACTGGCAGCCTCAGTGACCTTCCCTCCACAGCTTCCTTCCACCTCTTTATTGTGGCTGCCACCACCCTAAATGTTGCCATTATTTAACTTGGATACCTTACTTGCTCTGTACTCCAACTCCGACTTCCTGCAAGTCCACCTGTAGCACTTGATGGACACGTAACTGGGTATGGATCTAGTTGCTTACATTTGACCAGTTCTGCCCGAAATACAGCATTCCCCTGACTCAATTTATTTTACACAAGCAGTTATTAGGACGCTCAGTGTACTGTGGGTGTGATTGATGCAGACCCTCCAAAAAATTCAGTGATGCATGCGTTGCACACCATGGGAGAAGGATGCCACCTAATCACTTGGTTTCACAAAGCCTTTAGGGAGCATACAGGGGTGCAACTAACCCAACTCTGCAAGGAATGGGAGGAGGTTCTGGGGCACCCCTCTAAATGATTCTGAATGCAAGCAGGCACTTGAATCACCACACGTTACCTCCAGAAACGTGTGATTTAAGAACATTCAATATTTGATACTTAATAGGGCTTACCTCACACCTTCCCTATTAAACCGTATGTTCCCAACAGCCAATCGTACCTCCTCAAGATGTCAAGCACAAACAGCTGACTTTCAACACATTCTTTGGTCATGCCCTGGTATAACCAACTTTTGGTATTCTATTCACACTTTATTAGCCACTATTAAGGAGCTCACAACACCGAACTCATGGAAAGTTACATTATTGTGCATATTTGAGGGTGCATGATTCTGTAGCTCCCGAACCCATACTCTTAAATACATGGAGTCCGGCAGCCCCAGCTGCCATCTGCAGCCCCTGAGGTGAGACACGGCAAGACACGCAGAGGCCTCCCGGCATTAACCTCGCTGCGGAGAGTGGTCCGTGTCAGTGACTCGGTTGACTTTGGCCGGTGCTTCCTGATTCAAGACAGACCCTGAGGGACCGTGGGTCACTACTGAGAAGCTTCTGCATTGATTGCTGTTGCAGCTACAAGAAGTCAGCTGCTGGCACTGCCACGTCCCAGGGGCTTCCTGAGCAGTTACAGTTGCATCCGGCAACCCACGCAGGAGATTGCCGTCTCGGGCACCCTCTGAGCGAGGCTGACTGGAGTTGCTGCCTACAGGTATGGAGTCCTCCTGATGACCTAGCTATAGAGCCTGGTCCCTGAATACTGCAGCGTCCTGTGCAACCTTTCTTGTTTCCTGGCTGGCCTGCACCCTGCTGCGGCCTACACGCTCAGTACATCTGGGTGCTGACTCTTGAAATAGCTATATTTGTTGGTCATGCTGCATTGCTCTACAGACGAGCTGTGATACAACTTACCTGTATTGCTACCTGCCTCTGGGTTGCATGGGCCTCCTTAGCACTGTGCTTTTGGGCCCTGGTGTCAATTATGGGCGTGCGCGGGCACGCCACAGCCACTGGGCATGCCTTCTGCTTGTCCCTTCTAATTTGTCGAAGGCCTGTGCGGTCAAATGATGATGCACAGCGGTGTCCCATAGATGGCCAGAGGGAGATACTGGCCTACTTTGAGGTGGGCCCAGCTCGTGCACTCGCATGAGGCATTTACTGCCCAGCTACATCTTCAGCCACCCATGAACATTGCTCTGGCACCCTACCTGGGTGCCTACATCCTCTGAGGCACACCATCTGTTCATGGGTGAGAGCCACTACAGGCCCCTTAACTTGCTATCACTCCCAGGGAAGCTTCAGAGGACAGAACACTTGAGACTTTTGGGACCCCTAGCCCACATGAGTCACAACAGTTTGTCATAACATCTTTCTTGTTGGTGTCAAGGTGACAGGCAATTGTAATGGGACGCACGAAGCTCAAACCCCCTGGCCAGAATAAGGGCTTTCGCTCTCGTTCCCCTTACTCAGACTGCTCATCTACTCTAATGCCAGCAGATTGTATAGCCCCCACAATAGGAGCACTCCCTGTAGACAAGCTACACATTATTCTACAGGAGATTCGTAACTTCAGAACTTCTATGGAACAGCAACAAGGGGCTATCACCACGAACATTAGCCTCCTCAAGGAGGAACACCATGAGTTGGCTGAAAGAGTTTACACTAAAGAGAACCCTTTGAATCCAGACCTGGCAGACCAAACCTCTATAGTGTCACATTTGCAAGGACTATTGAATCAACTCCAAGATTGTGCTGAAGGGAGAGTGTGCCGGAACCATGCACGCATAGGTGGGATGCCTGAGGACACGGAAGACACCCACCCAACGCATTTTTTGTAGAACTGGCTAAATACTGTGCTGTCTCTAACTAGCCTATCAGTCCATTTCACAGTGGCAAGGACGCACTGATAAATATAGTTATATTAAAAATCTGGCGTGGATCTGGCCCTCCATGGCCGACTTCGGAGAACCCTGGTATACAACAAAGAGCTTTTAGCCTGCCCATTTCTTACCAATCATTTGCTTTATTGTCACTCGTATTGCTACTTCTAATTTGCCAGTGCATGTGAGCTTTATTTCCTCTTATTTAAAGTACAACACATTTACATTTACATTTATTTCCCTCGCACCCCTTGTCAATGTTGCTTCTTCCATTCTCTTTGTTCATGTTTCTTATTCCCCTCCTAACCTCACCCTTGCCCATGTTGCTTCTTCCCTCCCACCTCCATCATCACATTGTCCATGTTGCTTCCTATTTACCATATCTACCCTCCCTCCCATTGTGCATGTTGCTTCTTACTTCCCTTCACCTCTCCCGTTATCCATGTTGCTTGTTCCCTCCCACCATCAACCCTCCCATTGTCTATGTTGGCCACCCCCAAAGCTTCCATAAAAAAAGTGCTTTGATGCAGCCAGCGTTGGGTGCGTTATAGCACTTTTAAAAAATGTTAGCCATGCAGGAAAGTAGCCCTCGTGCTCTACAATGAGGCTAAAGACATTAGAAAAGTCAATAGCTCTCACATAAGCCTGTTTTTGAAGCACAAAGAGATTAAGTAATTTGCCCACAATCACAGGATGTGGAGCGGACACAGTGGCTCAAACCTTGTGTTCCCCAGCCCCAAGGTTGGCAGTTCTAGCACATAGACCACATCTCCAGCGCCCATGCATTTAGGATTAGTGAGCGAACCTTCTTGACCGGCTGTAATACTGAATCGCTATTTGTTCACTGCAATTGATAGAAAAGTGCCCCTATTTGAAAGTGAATGCATGGAATAGGTTAAGTTTCATGATTTATTTCATTTTTGCACCAGGCATCAATTTGTTTTATTACCAAGCAGCGTTCCGCATGTTTCGTAAATGTTTTCCCTTATCAGTTTGAAGAGGTATCATGACGTCCAATCCCAGTGGCGGCTCCTCCATTGGGGCGTTTGGGCGCCGCCCCACTGCTTTCTCGCAGTGCGAGAAGGCAGAAACATAAATGATAATAACTACCATTTATGTTTCTGCTTCTCGCACTACGAGAAAGCAGAAGTGCCTGGTTGGGGGTGGGCAGTCCTGCTCGAAGGCAGGGGGGAGTGGCCTGGCCACTGTTGTGCATACTGACTGTTTGGCCGGCCCTGGGGCTGACCAAACAGTCAGTATGCGCAACAGTGGGCAAGCCACTCCCCCCTGCCCTCGAGCAGGACCGCCCACATCCCATTTTCTCTATGTAGGCTGCTGCATGCAGCAGCCTACATGGAGAAAATGGCCCGGGTGGGGCACTCTCAGAGTCGCCTCACCAGTTGTGAATGGAGGAGGGAAGTGAGGGAGGCTGCCGTACCTGATGACGCAAGGAGAGCTGCAGCCGGCGGGCCTGAAATTCGAAAACCCAGGAGTCAGGACCGGACGTCGGGAACCTTCCAGAAAATGGCGCGGAGCGGCGGGACAGTAAATTTTATTTTATATATTTTTTCCCATTAAACCCCTTCCGACTCCCCCCCCGCGCGGCGCTATGACCCAATTTCAAATTACACCAACCCCCACCCGCCCGTAATGCTGGCCGCGACTTCTGGAATGAGTGGCACACACAGACGTTGTAGTGAGTTATAATAAAGTGTTCTAGTCACAACAGTATTTTAATTCGAACGAGGGGAAGCGCCCTACGATGTAATTCTATCCTTCTTACAGCTGTGCCCTGGAAGAAATCGCAGCCAGGGTGCTCGGTGTTGTCTTAATCATGCGCTTGTATAGATTAGCTGCACACTGTGAGGTTTTAATTGCATTTGCGCTCAGATGCCTCCACGGCATTTCTATACACCTCGAGACGAAAGCTGAATCCTCGACCAGAACTTTCCACAGAGGCTGCAGGAATTGTATATGATGCGCGCCTTTAAAACCACTGCTTATACAGTGCGGATGGAAAGAGCATTCGGTAATCCTCCACAGGAACACCTCTTTTAAAAGCTGTGTGTCCTTTACTTTCTAGAGTGGGCACCTTGTTGGATGGTTTTGGCATATCAACATATTGAGTGGAGCTGAAAGATAAAATGACGGTGGCAGCTTGGGCCTCTTAAGGGTATCAACGTTCCAGAAGTAGGGGTGGGAGCGGGGCTGGCTTTAGCACTGGTGGCTCCTGGGGCGATATTGTTTGCCCCACACCTCCCCAAAAAATCCCTCTTTCTCCACCGATTCCCTCACTACCAAGCTCCATCAGTGTCTCACAACTCCCCAATAGCCCCTATCTCACATGCTTTTCCTTTGTTTAATTAATACTGTGTACTGTAGAGTTTCAGAGCCCTTTGCATCACACACTTTATACAGAGACAATGGATTAGAACTGATGTGTAAAGCAGTGCATGGTAAATGTTACCTAAGACAAAGAGGTCTACATAGTGCAGGTGTCACATGTCATCTATACTGTAGGCAGTATAGTTTAATACTGACTGCTTGGTCTGGTGCAGCAGCAGCACAAACTCATAATGTAAAACGGAACACAGTGGTTGTGTTGACTTTAATAATAAGAATTAATTTCTACTCAAATGATTTGAACCCACATTAGGATGATGACTAAAGCAAAAAATCATAACCCCCTTAGGTCGCTCTGGCTCGTTTGCTCCGCCACCAATTTTACGCCCTACCATTTTCAAATGTCACCAGCCGCCACTGTCCAATCCCCTCATTGCTGTGTGCTGTGCACCACAAACAAGGATGCTACTGGTTTAAAGAGATGCTTTCACTGGAGAAGTACTTCAGGCAGAAGCTAATTCTGACCCCATGCTTCAACGAACTAAGGATTTACGTGCATAAAGTCATTATGTGGAACGTCAGCAAGTCTTGAAATGCCTTTAGGCACGTAATTAACAATAAAGCTGTTTGTTAGCGTACACGCATCAGTCACAGACAAGGGAAGTCTATATGCACTGCTCTGCCTAATTTAGATTTTCATTATCCGCATGCTGAGAAACTGTGCGTCAGTCTACATAACCTTCACCATCGACTCGTTTCCATTATAAAATACACTTTCATCTGCATTGTTTTCACACTAATGCATTTCGTTGCAGCACATTTATCCCCAAACCAATGAAAACCTGGAATTCATAAGGATGTTCTCGTGCAATCAATACCGAAGTGTTTCTCGAATGCAATAGGTTTGCTAATATTTTAAATACAATATCAGACCACAGGAGGTAGCCCGTAAACCACAGTGAGACTGGGGCTGTACATTATATCAAACAACAGTGTCTCAATGCGGATTTCATTGTAAGGACCAATTATGCAAAAGCAAAATATTAAATAGAGAACTTGTTGGAGGAATAAATCCACATAGGGAAAAACACAGGGAGACGGAAGGTGTAGAATTACTTGTATTAAGGATGCTCAGCACATGATGGACATATTAAACATCATATGTACAAATCACATGGACAAGAAGCACTGCGTAACATTTACTGGCAATATAACCAACAAAATACTGTGCACAATTGCTCGTGAAAATTGTGACGGCGCAAGTGACACATGAAGTGGTATATACAGCGGTGAACAACGGGGCGCAACAGGGAGAACAATGGTACAATAAGTATGACACACTTAGGGCATCCAAACAATTAATGCTGGAAATTTACAAAGAACATTAGATCGAATGCCCGTGGCAAAAGGGCGCCAGACTTAACGCTGTTGAAGCCGACGGCTTTTCGGCCTGTAGAAATCTAGACAATCATCAGGACTGGTTACATATACTTTGGGGCAGTGTTGGAGCCAACCGGAGGAAAGGGTCAACCAATAAGACACGGCCTCGAGGAAGTTCGAGAGGTCCGTGAGTAAATTCAATAGTGAGACGGGAGGGCGGAACGCAACCCAGTCAATCGGTAATGATTAGAAGGCGAATAAATCGGCCGTAGGAAATCCGTGGCGTGTCAAGAGCCGGTGTGAGTCAGGCAGTGTTTGAAATACGGCAACTGTGGACTGGAAGGTTCATTGCAGTCTCGTATTTTCACCAACACTGTTCATTTTAGTCCTGCAATTCTAGCCACGTTTTTAAAACTCAGAGCAAAAAATCGCGTGCTTCTGCATTGGTTAAATCACATTATGTTCAGTAGAGGTACCAGGGTGTGTTACGCTGACTGACTAATGTGGAGCACTTTTGGTTTGTAAATGATATATAGTCATCTTGAAACCTACTGCGAAGATTGTCCTTTTGACGTAACGTAACGCGCTCCGATATCCACTTTAAAACAGTTGGCTATAGAAATATATAATTCACAAGTTCGTCCGTCCTTATCCCAATTCATTTTGATTCAATATATTCAATATAAGTCCCTGTGAGAGGGTGTTGTTTTTGTAGTTTTACTTCTGCTTTTCATTAAACTCCGCAGATTCCAGTTCAATTTGCAGGAAAAGTCTTTCTTCTCAGTGAGAAGTGCTTTCCTCTTTCAGCGTACTTATCCGCTGCTTTGGTTAGGATGCAAACACGTTATACATATGAATGGGAAATTTAAAAATGATGATACTAAAACACCCATGCCCAAGGAAGCAAATAACTAATGCCAAAACTCAGAGTTACACATACCCAACAAAAAGATCTCAGAAACAGTCCCTGTTGCAAAGTCATCCTGTGCACTGGGCACCCCCAACTGTTTGCTGACTGATACTGGTGGTAACTGACCCTGGGCTCTGCCTAACCAGGCCAGTGCTATGCTGAAAGAGACACATTAGAATGCATTTAAAACACCTACATACACTTGGGTACACAATGGTATAGTGGGGTACCCCTGTGATTGGAATGACCTCCCCTATAGGCCCCTAGTATATAATAGGGTAGGGGGATTGAAACTACCTAGAAGTTCCCAGTACCATGGGGCATGGCAGTTTAGAGGCCAGCAGCCGTTTTCTGCACTTGCATGTATGCACTTCTGAAGCCTGAGGTCAGTTTAAAAACAGCCCTGGGTGCCAGGACTGCTTTTAAAATGTAAATTGTGCCCAAACTCGACTTTAGTGTTTGGGGCACTTAAAAATATATAACCTACAATGTTTTGGCATATTGATGTCCCCAGGGTCTCCCCTAGGTGTCCCACGGGTGGGGGTTCAGGTATTTATAAGGTACACCCTTATAAAAATGAGTTTTTATATGCCTTTTCACTCCCCACATTGTAGTAAAGTGCTGCTCAAATTCGACTTTGATGCTAGGAGCACTGCGAAGGGGGGATCTGCAATATTTCTACAGATACAGAACCCTAAAGTCTCCCCTAGTTGTCCCATGGGGTGGGGGCCCGGTAGATATGACCAAAGTACTTATAAAATATGTTTTTGTAATCCTGGTGCTGGAAAAATAGCCCAAGTCATTTTTCCATTGCAAATGCCCTCCTACATAGGTTAACATGGTAGGAAGTTATGGATTAATAACTTTTGATAGTAGAGGGCTGGGAATGCCATTCAAAGACTTCCCAGAATGGTATTCATAAATCATATTGTTGAATTTCTCCTAAAGTGTACATACAAGAAGTTATAAGACTTTCTTGTTTGTAAGTCCAAATTCAGCCTTCCAGAGGTCTGTCTTGATTGGGCAGAGCTTAGTAGATTAGTCAGGCTGCCTTGTAGAGATGATAAGGAGCCCCTGGGGTTAGGTTAGCCACCTCTGCTGGCAGGGCAGTGTGCTCTTCCATAGGAATGCCAGGCCAGGGGAGGAGTCGTAAACTATGTTCTTCAGAGAGGAGAGCAGAGACCAATGTCATTTACAGCTCTGAACTTACCGCCTCAGGCAGATTGTAGGATTAAGGAAGGTATGAGCAGATGCAGGAGGGAGAGTCTAAGTAAATTAGCCATCCTAGCGGTGTGTTTAGCCAGCTCTTACCTCCTTGCTGGAAAATCAGCCATTATGGATTTGGAAGATTTGATGCACTCTGGGACAAAATAATGCCACACTCTACAGGATGTGGTCATATATTGGTGGAGTTACCCTGCTCCCATTGGTCAGAAGTGACCTCCTGCTTGACCCAGAGAACTAGGAAAAAGTATCTGAGATGGGCAGAGCCCTCCAGATCTGCTGCTTGAAACTTGCTGAAGTAAGAAGTGCCCTGTTGAGACATATTGCTGTGCAAAGATTTCTAAGACCTGACCTGTGAAGACTGCACCATCTGAAACTACAGCCCGGTGGATTGTCTTGCTGAAAAATAACTAAAGAGTGGACTCCTTGAAAGCTACATGTTAAAAGAGCTTATCTGGAACATCACCAACTAAATCTACACCTTGGAGAACCATCAGTGGATTTGTAAGGGTTTTTTACCAGTGGATTGTGGGAACTGACGTCCTCAACTTTCAAGGACCATCTTGGAGCTTCGAGACCCTTGGAGTAAGTTTGAGACACTTTGGGACCCCTTGAGGAACTTCAGGAAGAAGTTCAAGAAGTTTGGAGAACTTTGGAGCAACTTTGAAAAAAAGCTCCATAGAGGGACCGACTCAACCTGGCCAGCCAGGCCGCCTGCCTTCAACAGCGAGCCGGCCAAGCCATCCAGGTTCGTCCCACTAAAAGCTCTATGGGTCCAACTTCCAGAGTTTGACCAGGACTAGAAGAAAACTAAAGCCAGCGTACCCTCACCGGATCCGGATACATGAGGAGCATCGAGAGTCCCCGTGAGAAAAAGCTCTAGAAAAGTTTCTAAGTCCGCTCGTAGAAGAGGTGACCGGTAGCAACCGCGAGAGCCAAGCCACCTGCCTTCCATCGCGTGCCGGCCTGGATTCCTGGGTTGACCCGCTGAAGCAATTTTGAGAAATTCTTCTAAGTCTGCTCCAGGGAAGATGACCGAGACCTCGTCACAAGTCAACCCGGCAAACCCTCACCGAATCCAGACTGGCTGGGAGCCTTGAGGGCCCTCGGGAAGAAAAGCTCCAGAAAAGTTTCCAAGTGTGAAGGTAGAAACTGAGACCGGGACCTGCTGCGAGCAGTAGCCGTTCATGGATCCATTACGCCCAGCCTGAAACTTTGACTTTGGCCCAGTCTATCGCAAGCAGGTATCACAATATGGTGCTATAATCTTCTAAGTGATATATTTTATTAAATTTTTGAAAATTCATATCGCCGGTTCCCTACTTTGGATTTTTATTGTGTGTTTTGTCTTAATTATTTACTGAATTGGTGTTTTTGAATGCTTTACATAACTGTCTTTGAAGTTAAGCCTGTCTGCTCACAGCCACGTTACCAAGGGTTGAGCATAGGAATAATTTTCTATGATCTATGCTGAGTCCTATCATGTGTTAGTGGCCTTATTGCCAGTGGCAGACCAACATTTGCCCCTACCAATAACCCACTTTCCAACAGTCACGAATTAGTGAACGTATTCTAACCAGCACACAAAATGAGCAAGAGGGAGAAACAAGCATTGTCAATGAATTGTGATTGAAACAGACCAAATGGGATCTGAGTTGACTCCAAGCAAATTCAAAAACAACAATTGATTGGCAGAATGCTGAACAACGCAAATATTCACCCCTAGTCACAGATCTGGGTTTAATCCTTTGTTCTTTTGCTCACCACGCCACCCCAGGTTGGACCCAACCATACACAAATCAGTCTTGACACTGTTCCTCAAGGGAACAGTGCAGCCCCAACTGCCGAGCCAGGTCATCCCTGGAACGAATACAAGCATACTGGAACCAGTTCGGGCATGATCCCCACATCAGCCAGGCTAGCATAAATCCAGTGGCGCAGTGAGCACAGGACCCACGTCTGGATATACCCTTGCCTCTTAGGGCGACAAAAGCAAAAGGAACAATTAATGGACGGAATGCCAAACAATGCAAACATTCACCCGCAGTCACACGGATCTGGGTTTAATCCATTGTTCTTTTGCTCACCATACCACCCCAATTTGGACCCAGTTATATGCAAATCAGTCTTGACCCTGTTCCTCATGGGAATAGCCCAGCCCGAACTGCCAAAACAGGTCCTCCGTGGACAGGAAACAAGCATCCTGTGACCGGTTTCTGGGCATCACCCCTGATCAGCCAGGCTAGCTGAATCCAGTGGCGCAGTGAGCATGGGACCCAAGTCTGGGTGATAAAAGCAAAAGGAACAATTGACGGATGAAATGCTGAACAATCCAAACATTCACCGCCAATCAGAGGCACGTCACAAAGTTTAAAAATAGTTCTAAATGCAGATGAAACCTGTTAGACCTGGCTTCCTTCCGATGGTCTGCCCCCAAAAGTTTTGCCTTCATTCTCCTATTTATTTTAATTCGTTTTTGCTGGCCTAAGGACTGTGCATTTTAACACTGCCAACCAGTATTAAAGTGCTTGTGCTCACTCCCTAAAACGTGGTAAAGTAGGCTTCTACCTGATTGGCATACTTAATTTACATGTAATTACCTAGAACAGTGATATACCACATACCTATGGTCTGTACATTTAAGGGTAGTAGTGGGCCTGCAGCACCTATTGTGCCACCTACTTAAGTAGACCCTTAAAACATGTACCAGGTCAGCCATTGCAGCTTGCAGGCAGTTTTATACTGCCAATTCAACTTAAAATAATAACTCCATTGCCAAGCCTAGATCTCTCCTTGTATTGCATATGCCCCCGCCCCTTGTATTGCATACAAGTCACTCCTAAGTTGGGCCCTAGGTAGCCCATAGGGCAGGGTGCATGGAAATCAGCACAACTCAAGTAATAAAAAAGGCCTCCAATTGTTTTTGAATATGGCGACTAATCAGATTGCTTTGGAAAAAGAAAGATTTACCCACTGCATCATCTAGCATAATAAATTATTAAGATTGACAGACAGCAAAGTTTCAAAAGTAATGCATACATTACAGGTGCCCTTTGTGTTCATACGTTTTACTCTTTATCTGTGGCACTTCAAGTCATATGCCTGCAAGATAAGTGTGGTACTGGTCATCATAGCGTTTTAAATGAGGCAGCTGGTTTTAAAGATGATGTGGGCCAGCAAGGGAAGTCAATGTAGTTCCTTCAGACTGGAAGTGATGTGATCATATTTCTTCCTGCCCTGGATGAGACATGCTGTGGCATGTAGGATTCCTTAAAGGATGTCAGTGTAAAGTCTGAGCGGCCTTAGAGTTTTACCATCATTAAAATGTGAGAGTACAGTGGCTTGAACAGAAGCTCTAAAGTCGTTTTCCGGAAGAAATAGTTTCACTTTCTTTAGCAGAAAGAGCTGGAACTAGGCCAGCTTTGGTTTTTTGGTAATGCGTTTCTTAAGGGTGAGGTTGGTGTCCATGGTGAATCCTAGTGACTTGGTATTCTGTGAAAGTTGGGGTTCGAAACCATTAACATTAATTTAATTGAGCCGGGTTTGTACTATTTCTTTCTGTTGTTCTTGGCAAATAACAGGAATTATTTCTTGGCTGGGCTGTGCTTAAGGCAGGCCCAGGACATTCAGGTCTGCATTAAGTGCAGGCAGTATTTGAGGCATTGAATATCTGGAGCAGACAAGTCATATGAACAAATCTTGATGCTATTTTATACAAGCCTAGGCCTCCGTGGCTTCATGAAGAGGCTGAAGATGACAGAAGACAGTATGGAATCTTGATGAACTCTGCAAACGATAATTATCCTCTGGGACTTGGAGGTGCCTATGTGAACACACTGATGCTGATTGAAAAGGTAGAAGGAGAACCAGTATTGGGCATTGCAAGTGATATCTATTCGAGACTTCCGGGTGTGGAGGAGAGTTGAATGGTTGACTGTGTTGAAGATAGCTGAGAGAACCACAGATATCAGGAGGTATGGGCATATTCATTGATGGTCAGGAAGATGATGCCTATGATGAGGAAGCTAGTGGTCCACATGCTACAGCATGATCTGAAGCCAGGTTGATAGTCACACAGATGATGGTTAGCATTCATGTGATGATGTGATCTTGGAGTTCAGTATAAACAAATTGTCCAATAATTTTGCAGATGAATGATAGGTGAGTGTTTGGCCTTTAGTTGGCAATGTCATCAGGAGCTAAAGTAGGGTTTACTGAAGCTACTTTGAGAGCTTCTGAGAAAATGCTTTGAGTGAGGGAGGCGTTTCCAATGGTGAGTATGGGTGAGCAAACTTCCTCAGAGAGAGGGCAGATGAATTACAAAGGTAATGCATTTTCATAGGAAGTGTTTTTGAGGGAGTTGAGTATGTTTGGGAGATCTGTGAGAGACAGGGGCTTTGAAGGATGGCCAGTGTGGGATTCTAAAATAAGAGGTGGACAGGAATAAAAGCAGCCTTGGTATTATTTGTGTGCTGTAGCATCTTCTTTCTTTTCACTGAAAAAGAGTTTGATGGCATTGCACTTGCCTGTGAAGTTGGAGATAGTTGGGTAAGGCTGTAAATTGACCCAGTCTTTGATGGCCTTGAAAAGTGTTCTGCTTCTATTGAGGACTTCATTGATGCTTTTAAAGGGGACTTTCCTTTGGCTGATTTGATGAACGTGCTGCAAGGAGCGATGTCCGTATCATGAGATCGTCCAGGGTTCTGTTTTTCTTCCCTTGTCAATCTTGTCAGCGGGTCATTTATTGTCAGTGAGATCTTCATACAACCAGAGTTCTGGAAACTTTGGTATGCCCTTGTGTGATTTTGTTGGAGAGTAGATTATCACACAGTTTTTAAAAAGAAAGCATTGAAGTTTTTTAGAAGGGTGTTCACATTTGAAATGGCCTGGCCCATAAGTTCTTGACCTGTTCTAGAGTCACAATGAGATCATTCTTTTTCGCAGCATTAAAGTGTAAAGAGGAGAAAAGCTGTTAAGGAAACAGTCAATTAGATAACAATTCCCTTTGATACATATTAACTCAAGGACACTACTTAAGGTTCATTAATTTATTACAAAGACAAAAACAGCTGAACTTAAAGACACCCCAACACCAGAGTATAGAAGTACAGACGAATCAGCATAAAGCCAAATCCTTTCATCCGGTTTTGATGGTGAAGCATAAGCAAGATGATTAATTCAAGAAGATACAGAAAATCAGGAAGCATGAGTACAAATTCTCCTGCATTGAAGGTTGGTGAGGAAATAGTATTAACCTGTCCCTAGTCTAGCACTAAGGTGACATCCCTATCTAAGCATTCTCAGGAGGGAGGATAAAAGGTGTCAGTACGTGGAGTCTCCCTAAGAAGTCTCACCACGGTCAATAAGTCAAGTAGCATAAAGCTACCAAAGACAGGGCTCGTTCTAAGATACTCTCTCTCTAAAGGCAAAGAAGATGTGGCACACTATCTCTATTTTCAACATACAATTATTATCCGTTGGCACTCCCATGGTTCCCCTCGGATCACGCCATACACCCTGGGCACAGTTCTGAAGGATATTTTTCTATGAGACAACTGTGCATCTTACTTGATCCAATTTGTCCTTGGTTCCCAGGCCTTCTCCTGTGTGAAACACAATGACCTTCCTTTATCGGCTCAAACCACACAAACGTAACTTCTCTCCTGGCCTAACTAGCAAAACAAAGGCATTATTCTATCTAGTGAGAATGCTTCTTTCACCTGCAACACAAAACATGTGAAAGAAAAAATACTACAGCACACACGAAGTTCAAACTGTTAATTCTAAAGTGAGGTTCTCAGGGACTTGCATTTCAGGCCTGCGAAATTCAGTTAACATAAGAAAGCATCTTGTAAGCTTTACGAATTCATATACGTTAAGGCACTTTCAACTAACGCATTTACCTATGTATGAAATGACAAAATTAATAAGCACATCTAATACATGTATAATTGTCAGATGCTCAACACAGGTTCTTCATAATAATGATTTCTGCTAGTTACAATCATTTTCTACATTGATTCTTCATGTTACTTTCAATGGCCTCAAATACATCATGTTTCCATGCTAATACCTTTCACACATCTAACACATCACATTAATACAACAATTGATTTTATGAGGCTGTGCTCTACGTGTGGAGATGATGCACCCCTACAAATGAGATAAAGTCTCCGTGTTATCATATTGGATGTGGAGCTTGCAGGGTGAGGAGAGATGAGTTTATGCATTAGCTTGTTAATTGAGAAGTCTTTGAAGGAGCTAAAGGTTTGTCTTCTCTTCTGAATTGACCTTGGTTTGTTGGTAGGATGTTGAGCAAGGTAATAGTATTGCCAAATGTTTTCCAGTCCAGGAGTGCCTTGCACTTGATTGTTTGAGAAGTTAATGAAGAACGTAGGCAAGCCATTTAAGGGTGACCTCTTGAACACCAACCGCAACAGTACTCTGGATTGGTATCATTAAAATCAGCAAATTGTCATGATGTCATATTTGATGGCACTGTCAGAGGGACATAGCAGAAGCAAATAGTGCCATCAGAAGCATTTACTGTACCCATAAGACACAAACATGTTCCTTGTCTGGGTAGTAATAAAAGGGAAGTAGAGCATAAGCCAAATTAAAAAGGGAGAAAAAGTATACATTCTATGGGAGAGAAAAGTGAGTTTTGAAACACATGAAATATAAAAGTGTCGGAAAAGACAGAAGAGTCGGGGGACTGCGATTGAGGGTGGATGAAAGTGACACACAGATTATATGACAGATGAGCAAGTCAGAAATTGATAAGTGGGGGGATTGAAAAACAAGGGCATAAGGAAATGTGAGAGGGGGTTTGCCACATAATAGAAAAGCATATGGAAATAGAGGATAGAAAAGTGACATAAGAACGATGAGTGGGGTAAGGCTTGGAAAGGCTGTTGAAGAGCAAGGATGAATAAGAAAAGATACTGAGGAACAAGATAGAGGTAAAGGGAAGAGCAAAGTACAGAGTGGAGGATTAAAGCTACATAGGTCCATTGTAGATGACAGTTTGGAGTGAGGTATTCGATGGGTGAGAAAAGTCAGGCACACATCACATAAGAGAATGGTGAAAGTCATATTTGCATGAGAAGGGGGAAAGAAATAAACTGGATAAGAGAGATAGGACTGAGTCCAAAGTCATACCAGAGAGGGAACTGTGTTGCAATACAAATAAGAAAGTTGAATAAGGTATAAAAGTGATGAATGGCAACACTATGGCAAACCGGGCAGATGAATTAGAAGACTGGTGAATAGATGAAAAGAAAGCCAGGGCACATGATGTATCAGAGTTGACACCATGAATCATATATTCTCGATTGTGTATTGCTCGGGTCTGGATTAAAAAAACAGGGCCCAGTATTAATTAATTTTGGTCTTTACTTCGTGAAATATATGAAATGGAAATGGCTCTTGCAAAAGCTAGAGGTCCACGCTCGTGGAGAAAATTTAAACGGATGTGGTCGGGCAATCAGTGGTATTAGAACATTGTGCTTTACATACTTTATTGGGGCCTATATTTAGTAAGATGTATTTGAGTGTATACATAATTTTTGTACCCCCTTGTTCTCCCTTTTTATTTACTATTTTCAAATTTTTTCGCTCTTGTTATCTTTTGTTAGAGATTTGTCAATGTAATTTCCTGATGTGCTCGTCTTCAGTGTATAGATTTGCATAAAAAAAAAAAAAGAAGAAAAAATAAAAGGATGTATCAGAGCTGACACCATGGAACACCATGGCTTAGAGAGAGGGCATATAACATAGTTGAGCAAGATGACAGAGAGATGAGTCCAAGGCACAATCCAGAACTAGGATTAGACCAATGGGCACAAGAGATAAGACTGGGAACAGACACAAAATATACGTGAGTGACAAAAGTGAAGCACAAAATTGATGAAAAAGAGACAGACATCAGTATCAAGAAAGTGAGTGGAAAAGTGGTTAATGAAAGATGCAATCTAGAAAAGAGATGAAGCAATTCAAAAGAGGCAGAAAATCTGGGAGTGAGGAAAATTGTTAAGGATGGCAATTTGTAAGGTGAATGAGAGAGAGGGCTAAGGCACACGATGGATAAGTGAGCAAACAAGGCACCGAAAGATCAGAAAGAGCATCAAGGTGCACGACAGAGAGAGAGAACATGATTGCATTAGATTGACCTAAGGCACCCAACAGAAACTCAAGGGAAATTCAGTTGATACGAGGTCTAAAGCAAAATATGGCTGAAAAACAGAACCACTGCCAATATAGGCGAGAGAGGGAAACGAGAGATAAACGAGATGAGAGTGTGGAGCAAGACAAACGTCAGGTGTGAAAGGGTAGTAAAATGCAAGCCACATGAAATAGGGCTTTAAAGCACAAGAATGAGTATAGAGGAAACGAAGCACAAGTCAGATGAGAAAGTAAAACAATGTGCAAGCTGAATGAGAGAGTAAGTGAAAAGCCTCAATGGAAAGAGGAAGAGAGCACAAGATAGACAAGAGAGGAAGGTAACCCATACCCCAGTTGGGGTTGGAGTGACCTAAGTCAGATGAAAGTGAAGCTTAAGCCATATAATAAATGTGACACGCATTGAATGAAAGAGAGATGAACGTTATTCAGGCTAGATGAGAGAGGGGACAGAGGTGTAATATGGATGAGAGAGGTACATGGTAAATAAAAGGCACACCATGGATATGAGATGGGACCGAGGTACAAGGTGAGAGAGCATGCAGCATGTTACAGATGAGAGAAGTGACCTATGCACATGTTGAATCAGAGAGGAAACCAAGCTCGTTAGATAACAGAGGGGCAGATTTAAAAAGCCTCTTACGTCACCATTGCGCTAATGTTGCATCACTTTTGTGACGCAGCAGTGGCGTAAAAGTTGCAGCCCATTTACAATGTGGCGCATCTAGGGAGATGCGTCACATTGTACAGCCCTGCGTGACATTATACCTACATCAGGTATAATGTATGCAGGGTAGGCATTCCCACGCAGGAAAGCCTCGTAAAAGTGACGCAGGGAAATCTACAAGATTTCACTGCGTGACTTTTAGGACGCCACTGCGTCAAAATCTTATGCCTGCTTCAAGAAGGCGTAAGGAGTGAAGCAGTGTATTGGGAATAGGCCTCAACACGCATTGCTGGAGTTGCGTCCTGCTTGCGACAACACTCCAGCAATGCGTGACTTTTCCGTCAACAGATGCGTCAGAATTTCTGACGCATCTGTCAATCCTTGCGCCATGGTGCGCCGTAATGTAAATACTGAGGGGCAGATTTATGTTGCACTTGCGCCACTTTTGCGCCGCCGTTGCGTCACTTTTGTGACGCAGCAGCGGCGCAAATCCTGCGCCATGGTGCGGGGTATTTACAATGTGACGCATCTGGGAGATGCGTCACGTTGTAAAGCCCTGCGCCACATGTAGGCGTTCCAGGGCAGGTGGGGGCGTTCCGGCGCAGGAACACCTCTTAAAAGTGGCTGAGTGAAATCTACAAGATTTCACTCAGTCACTTTTAGGCCCATGCTGCGTCAAAACCCTGCGCCTGCTTGAAGCAGGCGTAAGGATTGACGCAGCATTGTACAGATAGGGCCCCCCAGAGCATTGCTGGAGCTGCGTCGCGCTTGCGACGCAACTCCAGCAATGCGCCACTTTTACGGCACAGATGCGTCACGCATCTGTGCCGTTTTTGCCCCATGGTGCGCCGCATTATAAATGCGGCGCATCCATGGTGGCGCAGCTGTGGCGCATAATAACTGGCGCATCCCTGCTGATATGCAGGGATGCGCCAGTTATTATAAATCTGCCCCGGTGCATCCATGGTGACGCAAGGGTTTTGCATGGTGGCGCAGTGAAAGTGACGCATCTCTACAGATGCGTCACTTTCTTGTAAATCTGCCCCAAAGTATTCAGTCATCGTCACCAAGTAAACCGAAAATAAAAACGAGTTTCACAAGAACTCACACCCATCAAAAACAGGGTCATCATTCATCCTCCAATGACACTACAAATATTCAAATTAAACCATGCCCTTTCTGACAAGTCGAACGTTTCCTTAAGAGCAAATGATCATTCCCAAAGGAAAATATGAGAAAAGCAATTGCATATAAAACAAAAGCTTCATTTGAATGCATAGAAACCATAGTGCAGATCCATCATTACTGCACTCAACATATACAAAGGGTTGACACGTTGACACAGCACATTGACAGCGCCGGACTAGCCGCCACTGTATCACCAAATAACACCCTCCTCCTAACCTGTACATGCTCCCAATTGAAGATCTTGCAGTTCTTCTCCCAACTATGATATCAGTAATTTGCAGAGAACAGCTCATCTCTCCCTTCCCAAAATACTAATCATTCATCCACGCACCCAACTTTTCAATGCAACTACACCCCCCTCAGACAACGCATCTCATTGCTTGGTCTTTGTGAGAAGGCAGCCGGATGACCACTGTGAGAAGGCTCTACGTGTCATTTTTACATTTAGGGCTGCCATATGGTTGATCTGTCAGGTACACTCCCATCTCACTAGCTTCATGTGCCCAAACAGACCTCTTCCCTTTACAATTGGGGCCAACACCTCAAAAAAGCCAGACACAAAGGGGCAGATTTACAAGCCCCTTGCACAACTTTTGCTTCACTTTTAACATGGGAAAAGTGGAGCAAGGGGCTTGTAAATCTGCCCCAAAGCATCTATCAAAATTTGCAAAACAGACACAACTTTAGACATGCTTGACTGCATTTGGCTTTGGCCCATGTGACACAGCCTGCATCTTGTACGTATCCATCATCAGACATGCAGGGGAAATCACAAAAGCTTAGAAACTGAACTCTGGTGACATGAAACTTGCAATTCGCCAGTTCTGCAAAAAGGCTTTATCACACAACTGTAGAACATTCGCTAAATGTATAATGTGTTCTTTCAAGTTCGGAGAATGATTGTCATCGTACACAATCAAAAACACATTGGTGAATTATCGAAATACACTTAAAATGTTAAAAGGAAGTGCGGGCCTTGCAAAGAGCAGTACCTGGGTCTATAGTAGCACACTGGCTTTGCTTCAGGCTTTCAAATGTCATGATTGAACATATATGGAAGTAAAAATCTGTTAATTTGTTTAGCATAGTTAATCTCTAAGCTAAACGTGTGTTTATGAATCATAGAGTGTTTACAAACAAAGGGATTTATTACAAGTCCCTTGAACCGCCGACACGTCACTTTTTCCCATATTAAAAGTAATGCACCCGCGGAGCAAGGGGCTTGCAAATAGGCCCCAAAGTCATTAGCTCAGCAGTATGTGATATACTGTGAACTTACGCAGGTTGACTTTAAGAACAAGAGAGAGCACGGAAAACTAAGGTAGCGGGTTAGTAGTAAATCTAAATATAAGAAAATGGAGGGCATATCAGCAAGCAGGCGATAGAAAATTATCGCCGTTTTTGCGTCCGTTTTTGGATGAAAAGCAGCGATAATTTTATAGCCTTATCAGCAAGGTCACGCTATCGCGTGAAACCTTGCCTTATCACCATTTCCCGTAACGCCCAGCTTTGCATCTCTAATGAGATGCAAAGTGGGCGTTCCTCCCCAGGATAACGGGAGAAATGTTGCTAAGCAACATTTCTCCTATTATCAAACCTCACGCAAAGTAGCATAGCGACAAGCAAAGTAGCGATAACCTCTGTTATCGTTACTTTCCTTACGCCTGCTTTGAAACTGACTTAGCCATGATATCCTATGGAAGGTGGATATCATGGCTAAGTATGTGAGGCGCTATCAGCAAGCTATCGCCATACTTTGTGGGATTATCGCTGGGTTTCCAGTGAAAATCTCACATTTGGCAGTTAGCGCTAGGATTTTTATCGCTTTTGAGATAAGTGTTGCTAATAGCACACTATCTCAGCGATAAAAATCCATGCTAGCCGGCAATAATTATCTTAGCGCTAAGTGCGCTTAGCAATAATTATCGCCGGTTGTTGCTGATATGCCCCTACATTTTTTAAAGATTTGCTGATTAAGCGTTGTACTTTGTAGACAGAATCAAGAGATACGTTTGTTCCACAGACAGCACATTTTAGAGAGGGATTCCAGTGATGTAATTTGAACCTAAAGCTAAAATGTCAAGAGGAATTGAAACAGATAAGTGTAGACGGTAGCACCAATCAAGAGTAGCATATCTATGAACGTTTGAATTCCCAATAAATCGTGTTGTTGTTTTCATAGGTACACCGCCAAGCAAACAAATGATTGAGACAAGTCATTTGATGCAACTCTATTTTCGTTTATTGTTTGTTCCTGACCTTCTACTCCTGCGCCAACTATATTGGCGCTACTGTGCTAACAATCATTGAACACGCACATGCTCACGATATGGAACAACATTCGTGTATCATTCACGCTGCTACAAATTAGGAAAGGGTTGACGACACTCCTGCCCAAAGATCATTACTTCAAAATGCAGTAACAGTTCTCTTCTTGTCCAAGAATCCAGCTACCTCTTTTATCACTCGTTGACTGTATGCTTGCCATTGGCCTTGTACAAAACTCTGCAGGTTTCTGGCTAAGATCACAATGTACAAATATCGCATACACACATATAATTAGGTGGGCACTGAAGATGTTTGGTCCATTGTGTCTCTACAAAGGTGCTGAGAGAAGAATTGTAGGTCCAAATTGTTTAATTGTTGGATTATTAGCATCACACTCTCCGAGAGGACAAATATTCCAACTCCTTTTTTATTTTACAAATCATCATACAGCTTCCATAGACTGAAGCCTAGTCTTGGAGGTCAACCTTCACCACAACTCTACTGCTTTCTAGCCTAATCCTTAGACTTCTGTCCTGCGATACAATTACTTGTCAATACAGGAGTAAGAGAGAGACTATAAAGACTATCACTAAGGATAATGAATCAGAGAGGGTCAAGAATAAAAGGAAATCAAATCACCAAAGCAGAAAAATACCCCTCAAAAAAGCCTTGCGAGAGCTACTGCTGTGTTAGAAGTTACCTTTGTGTACCTTAAAGCATATCAATTGTGCAATATTAAAATTGGACCAGAAGAACTAAAGATTAAAATTTACACATATGATATTTTACGCCATTATATGTACAGTCTATATTATCTTGCCACGGATGAAAATCAGCAAAGGGAAAAGACTCAAATTTATATTGCTGTGCAGCTAATCCACCAGGCGTGTTATCTTGCCATGTTTTAATAGAAGCCAAAGTCTCCATTTTATTCTTGCTTGAAATTTTATTTGCTATGACTATCTCCATGACATCTAGAGGTCCATTAGGATGGCAGGCAGAAAAACACCCCGACTGCCATGGAAGCGGAAAACAACCGCCCGCCGGCACCGTGGTAAAACCGGCGGCCAAATTAGGATTAACCGCCAAAATAATCCGACCGCGGTGGAACGAGGCCAAGAAAAACCATAGCGGGCGGAGACGGGCAAATTCCGTCCACGGCGATCGGAATCACGGCGGAAAAACACCAACCCGCCGCAAGTATAGCGGAGACAACGCACCGTAAATTAGGATATGCCCGATGGCCCCGCGGTACGTACCGCTGTCTCCGACCGCCGCAGTCGCACAATGGGATGAATGGAAGAGCCAGCGGAAGAGCTGAAGCACAGCCACCGCGGCGGACAAACCGTAAAAAATATGGCGGACGAAGCCAAAACCCAAGAAGGCCAAAAAGTGCACACAGAAAACTAGCCATGCCCCCCAAATACACAAAACACACCCCAATGACACAACCACATGGCAAAACGAAAAATAGAAATCCCAGGACAACACACCTGTCAGCAACACCCCAATTGGACACACCCACATAGCTGAGTATAAAACCAGCCCCTTCCCTGACCACAATCCCTTGCAAAACTCCAGGAGGACACATACCACAGCTGACAGGAGAGGCAAAGGACACAACATCACTAGCCACACCACACACAGCACCACCACAACCTCCATACCACCACAATTAACCCCCTGCACAACACACACCAAACACAGTACAACCACAACCACCACTCACACTCCTGCACCCACAATCACTTTTCACACCAAACACCATGGCCACACAGAAAATGCCCAAATTCACTGAGAGTGAGTTGAAGGTCATGGTAGATGAGATAGTCAGAGTGGAACCACAGCTTTTTGGTACTCTGGTCCAACAGACACCATTAGCCACAAGGACACAAATGTGGGCAAGGGTAGTCCAAAGGGTCAATGCAGTAGGGACACCCACAACATCAAAAAAGTTGATCATGAAGCGTTGGCATGATCTGAAGAGGGTGGTCATGGAGAGGAGGAGCAAGAACCATGAGCTGGCTCAGAGGACTGGCGATGACCCTCCCATTCCACCAAAACCATTCACACAACGGGAGGAGAAGGTGCTTGCCATACTTCATCCAGAGAGTCCCACAGGAGTAGCCGGGGGACTGAAGGCTGGTAAGTACAAACAAATGACTACAGCCACTCTGCTATGTACTGTCTTTCACAACTACAATGTTACACCACCTAGGACATTCACCCACTCCCATTCACCCCAAACGTAGCTACCAACATTACCATGGGGGCATGTGTACAGACAGAATGCACTACAACTCTCACCAGGACCCTTGGCACACAGCATCAGCAAGATGGATCCCTCCCCCCCAGCAGTTGGAAGCCATTACACCACCCTCATCAAACTTACAGGTAGGTAGCCATCTCCACAGTGTGGGTGTGTGTGGGTGGTAGGCCTCCGCTACTACTACCAACATTCCCTCTGTCCAAGACCTGAGCAGAATGGAGCACTCCCCCACCCAGAAGCAGTTGGAAGCCATTACACCACCCTCATCAAACTCACACGTTGGTAGCCATCTTCCCTGGGAGGGTGTCTGGGGGTGGGGGCCTGCGCCACTACCCCCACCATACCCCCTGTCCCACAGCCTACCAAGATGAATCCCTCCCCCCACCCCACCCAGAAGCATGTGTCAGCCATTACACAACCCACATCAAACTCACAGGTAGGTAGCCATCTTCCCTGGGAGGGTGTCCGGGGGTGGGGGGCCTGCACCACTATCCCCACCATAGCCCCTGTCCCACAGCCTACCAAGATGGATCCCTCCCCCACCCCACCCAGAAGCATGTGTCAGCCATTACACAACCCACATCAAACTCACAGGTAGGTAGCCATCTTCCCTGGGAGTGTGTCTGGGGGTGGGGGTCCTGCACCACTACTCCCACCATGCCCCCTGTCCCACAGCCTAGCAAGATGGATCCCTCCCCCCAGCAGGTGGAAGCCATTACAAAACCCTCATCAAACTTACAGGTAGGTAGCCATCTTCACAGTGAGGGTGTGTGTGGGTGGTAGGCCTGCAGTACTACTCCCAACATTCCCTCTGTCCCACACCTGAGCAGGATGGAGCACTCCCCCACCCAGAAGCAGTTGGAAGCCATTACTCCAACCTCATCAAACTCACACGTTGGTAGCCATATTCCCTGGGAGGGTGTCTGAGGGGGGGGGGGCATGCACCACTAACCACACCATAACCCCTGTCCTACAGCCTACCAATATGGATCCCTCCCCCACCCCACCCAGAAGCATGTGTCAGCCATTACACAACCCATATCAAACTCACAGGTAGGTAGCCATCTTCCCTGGAAGGGTGTCTGGGGGTGTGGGGCCTGCACCACTATCCCCACCATACCCCCTGTCCCACAGCCTACCAAGATGGATCCCTCCCCCACCCCACCCAGAAGCATGGGTCAGCCATTACACAACCCATATCAAACTCACAGGTAGGTAGCCATCTTCCCTGGAAGGGTGTCTGGGAGTGGGTGTCCTGTACCACTACTCCCACCATGGCCCCTGTCCCACAGCCTAGCAAGATGCATCACTCCCCCCCATCAGCTGGAAGCCATTACACCACCCTCATCAAACTTACAGGTAGGTAGCCATCTTCACAGTGAGGGTGTGTGTGGGTGGTAGTCCTGCACTACTACTCCCAACATTCCCTCTGTCCAACACCTGAACAGGATGGAGCACTCCCCTACCCAGAAGCAGTTGGAAGCCATTGCAGTACACCAAACAAACTTACAGGTAAGTAGCCAGTACGTGCACCCACTCATTTTTCACAAATTAAATGGTGCCATATGACAACACCAGCCCTCTCATTGCACAAAGAGGCACACAGGTAAGCTAAGGAAACTGTCACAGCCACCAAAGTGTGACACACCAATGCACAAGTAGAAGAAAGTCAAGGCACAATCATGCAAAGCACCTAGTTACAAATGCACCGCCATGGGGCAAGTGCATCAAGGACCATTCGAAAAATATGAAAGCATGTGTGGTGGCAGAAATCAAGATATGCACATGACAGGACAATGGGATGTACGAAATGACAATGGCCAGTCCATGGCCAGCTGTGACGTCTGCTAGGTCAGACAAATAAACAATGAGTTCTCAATTAAACACATGTTGTGCCAGGCCCTAGATGGCAACAAGTCCCTGTAAACCTCAATTGTGCATGGGTCGCATGGTATGCCTTGACACCTCACACCATGGACAAGTAATACATGTACCACTGCATCATGTCAGGTAGCACAGTAGTGCACATAGTCAACAATGTGATGATATGTCAATTGTGCAGTGTACAAAAAGTGAATGACACACAGCTAACACAAAGCTTGCCGGGTGCACTGCAGTGACCATTTCACATCTGACCCACAGGTGACCAAGAACCCACTGCAGAGGACAACACCAGCAACCTGCAGAGCCAGTCTCCACCCCCGGTACAAGGACTCTCGGATGTTGACTCCCAGGATTCCATGGACGATGAGCACGAGGCTGGCCCATCTGGTGTGCCAGGGAGCAACAGGTCCCAGGACCCCATCATCCCCCCACCACATCTGCGCCAACAACTCCACAGCAAACCCCTGCTGTCATGGCCTATGCGGCCACTGCCACCACCACCACCACCAGTGCTGCCTGCAACACCCTCCCTGTCCCAGAGGATAACCAGCACACACCACTGACGGAGGAGGGCAGGGAGAGGATGCGGGTGCCCACAGTGGTGAGGCAACAGGTCCGTGGCAGCAGGGCAGGTGGGATGGGCAGGGTCACCCAGGCACACCAGGAGACTGGGACCCACTCCCTGGAACACATCACCAGAGTCCTGGGTGCATACGAACAAGCCCAGGGACGAGTGGGCCGGTCAGACGAACTGTTGCATGAGCTCATCCTGCTGATGAGGTCCATCGACACCCGCATGGGACAAATCATGGACCTCTTGGGCCAGCAAGTGGCGGAACTGAGGGACAGGCATGCGCCACAGACAACACCTCCACCTCCCTCTGGTGGGCCGAACAATGACAGCTCACCATCCTCCCCTGCGCCCAATGAGAGGGGTGAGTCCTCAGATCCCACTGGCCCTGCGGCAGGGCACCCCCTGCAAAACGACGAAGGGGCCGTCCTAAGAAGATCCTGGGAGTATCTGGAGGCCAAGCACCTGCCAGACGCCAGTCACAGAGCCAGCCATGATGGCAACCCTCTCCACCACTGCATTGACTTATTGGACTGTCCTTCCCCACACTGCCTTGTGAATGGCATCTGTCTGTTGGACTGGGTCACCACAGCAATGTGGTGACTACTCGACTATCTCATCTACCACAACTGTCAACTCACTGCTCCACCCCACACCCCAATGGAAATGTACACACCCCCTCGCATCTCACCATTGTAGATAAAATATCCTCACACACATGTTGTTGTGTCTGCTCCATCTTTATTGCAGGATGTACAGTCTTCAACATGATCACAATGTACCAGGAGCATGGGCTGTATGTAGGCAAGGAGAAGTCGAAGGCACCTAGGGAAACACAACAGAACAACTGTCAATGGTCTGGGTGTGGCATCACAGACATCACGCAACCCTTACCATCAGGATAACCCAACATGCACATGTCACAATGGCCACCAAGTGTCCACATACACGTCCTGTTGATGTCCCCAAATGACATATCCCAGAAACAATTCCAACCACCACTGAGTCTACAACTGGCTGATGCTACAATTCTCACATGCCCCTTCACGACAACAGCAATATCATCAGGCAATGGGTATGTTGCACATTGACACCCACCATCAATAAAAGTAGCGGGTGATGAGCTATTCACGCAGGTCAACACCTTCCTCCGCTCCATTGTCCTCATCACTGGACACGGCTTGGTTTGCAGGCTGGGGCCTTGGGTCCTCACCATCATCCAGGAGCAGGGGAATCTCCTGCGAATGGCTAGGTTGTGGAGCATGCAGCATGCCACAACAATCTGACACACCTTCCTGGACGAGTATGCCAGTGCACCTCTGGTCTTGTCCAGGCAGCGGAAACGTGACTTGAGCAGACCAAAAGTACACTCCACCAACACGACGTGTCCACCCATGGGCCTCATTGTAGCAGACTTCAGCCAGGGACCTGGGATTCCGCAGTGGGCTCAGCAACCAGGAACGGTTGGGATGCAGTCACCTACGTATGACAAACACATAGACATTGCAACGTCACTGAGGCTCAGGGCAGCAGGTCACACACACAGCACGCCACACAATTAGGCATACTCACCCACAATCCATGCACGCCCGGAAAGAAGATTAGCCATCAGCTGGGGCACTTTTCTGTTCCGCAGGATGTAGGAGTCATGGGCCGAGCCTGGGAATTTGGCACACATGTGCAAGATGGTCATATCTGCCAGGCACACCACCTGCACATTGATGGAGTGGTAATGCTTCCGATTGCGGTAAATGTGCTCACTTGCCTGTGGTGGCAAAAGACTGACATGGGTGCAATCAATGGTCCCAACAACATTGGGGATGTGTCTAAGGGGATAGAAGTCTACCTTCACAGCTGGCAATTCAGCACCCCTGGGGAAATGGATGTATCTGTCCTTGTATAGCATCATGACGGACAGTACATCACTCAGCGCCATGCTGAACGTCAGTTGTGACATCCCACCAGCGCTGGCCACAGTCTCCTGGAACGATCCAGTGGCAAAATAATGCAGTGCTGCCATCACCTTATAAGTAGGGGTGAAAGCTGTTGGATATGTTCTGCTGGGCTGCAGGTGGGGCTCCAACAGATCACAAAGGGTTTTCAGGGTGGCTCTGTCCAGGTGGCTTTTCCTTATGATCGCAACATCCTCCATGTCCTCCAGCACCGTCAAGTGACGAGTAAAATTTGGCCTCCACCTATTTGAGATGATTGTGGACACATGTCAATGCAATACATCATGAGATGTGCACAGCATATCACGTTCTGGATGACACAATGACAACAATAACTGACATCTATATTGACTATTAGACCAGCTTACATGGAGTGACACCTTCAGCTACACAAAGGGCACACAGGGATATGGCCACAGTTCACATGGGCACGCCTGGGAGTATAGCATCCAGCATATGTGTAACTAATCAAAACCACTGTCTCATACCTAGCTGCTGTACCTGTAACACCTTAATGCGTCATTACAACCTGGCTCACATCCACCACACATTGACCACAGTCGGCGCTGGAATGACGAATGTGTTCATGAGCAGACATGAGAGGCAATGCTAAATAGATCATCATTCATTGAGACGAGCATCACTGTGATTCTCACTGGACCTCAACATATTGACATGTGTACAAATTGTACAGTCCAGAACAACACTGTCCTGTCTACACCAACATCAAATCCATATGTGACATGTGAGTGGGTACAGGCAAATCTACGTTACACACACACACACAAACATGGCATGTGTAGCCATCAGTGGAGTAAATTGAGCATTGGCATTGTGTGCACAATGATGTGCCATTGAATATGTTGGCACTGTGCACTGTTGATGTTTGACAGATGGCCGTCGCCATTGTATGGCACCAAAATTGTGGTAGCTACCGCCTGGCCCCAGCGGTGTATCATCAGCACACCCATTCACACAAGTGTGGTAGTGAGAGACATGGAGACATGTGGAAATGGCAGCTGGCATGCTCCGCCGCCTTAATGGCGGAGCTTTGTGTCAATGTATGGCACCCAAATTGCGGTAGCTACCACCTGGCCTCGGCGGTGTGTCACCAGCACACCCATTCACACAAGTGTGGTAGTGAGAGGCATGGAGACATGTGGAAATGGCGGTTGGCATGCTCTGCCACTGAAATTGCGGTAGCGCACCCCGGGTCCCTGCCTTGTGTCACCACCATGGAGCATGCCCTTACAGCCAATGGGAGCCTTGATTGCAGTGGCATGATGCAATTTTGAAGATCGCGCTAGGCGTTCTCCGCCACCGAGGAGGCGGTCATTGGAGGCATTTGAAAGAGGCAGACCTGGACCAACAATTGCTGCAGCTTGGCACCTTTGAAACGACCCCAGGGGGCTATATATGTGTGGGAGTGAGTCTGCTGCCTGAGACCCCTCACCTGCTGCTGCCTCCAGGGACTGCTGCCTGAGAACCCTCACCTGCTGCTACCTCCAGGGACTGCTGCCTGAGAACCCTCACCTGCTGCTGCCTCCAGGGACTGCTGCCTGAGAGCCCTCACCTGCTACTGCCTGAGACCCCTCATCTGCTGCTGCCTCCAGGGACTGCTGCCTGAGACCCCTCACATACTGATGCCTCCAGGGACTGCTGCCTGAGACCCCTCACCTGCTGCTGCCTCCAGGGACTGCTGCCTGAGACCCCTCACCTGCTGCTGCCTCCAGGGACTGCTGCCTGAGAACCCTCACCACCCAATTCCGCTGCTGTTGTCTCACGTCCACAGTGATGGCAAGGACAGAGAAGATCCATGCCAGTCCCTTCACGAGCAAGGAGCTGGAGGTCCTGGTGGACGAGGTGCTCACACAGTACCCAAGGCTATATGTTGCCTCAAATGTCGTGGCAACTCTTCAACAGTGGTGGGGTAGGGCAGGGGGGCCACACATGTAGATTGACTGATGCAGTTGGTGCCTGGGAGTGTGGAGTAGTGCCATGCACTGCCCGACATGCTGTCTCCAGTGGGAGGGTGTGTGTACCCAAAGCCACAGCTTTCCCTCCCTGCACATGTATGTATGAGTGACCTGTGTTGTGTTGTCAGCCATACAGTGACACAGAAGGTTGTTCATGCTGTAGTCAGGGCAGTGATTGCTTGGCTGGATGGCTGTGTGTGCCCCTGTTGTCCTTCTCAGTCGGAGCCCAGTTGGCCTGCACTGTCCCCGCCTACAAAGACAAGGACACCTCACTCAACTTACAGAGTATGACATCAGTCTTTTCACATTGCACTCCAGCTATGGGCCATCTCAGCACTGTATTTTGCACACAACTGCCCTTGTGAATGGCATTTTGTATTTGTGTGATCATGTTCCTCAATGTGACCACCATGACACATTCAACTATTCACAGGAAAGGGACATTGATGGCTGCGCAGTCTTGGACACAGTGAGTCCGCCCCCAAACACAGGTTGACATCTGATGTGTGTGTTGCTCAAGCCACAAATGGAGTGTGGGCAGGCTACATGGGTGTTTAAGTGCTGGCATCCTGCATGTGCATGGGATGTGCAGGGACTGTGTTCCCCCTCACACCTGCATGCTTTAACATCAGCTTTTCCCATGCAGGTGTCCCATGCGAGCTGTACTATAGTCTCTGATTGCCAATTTCATTGGATATGTGATGATTTTGCATCTTGCTGCTAGACTGATAGATGTCGGTACATAGCACTGTGTCACTGATCATTTCCCACTCTTGTCCCCCATGTCTGCAGCTCAAGGTACACAAGCGTAAGTCCGTGTGGAGGGCCATAGCAGCGAAGGTGGGAGCCCTGGGGGTCTAAAACCGACAGCGCACCCACTGCCACAAGAGATGGGACGACATCAGCCGGCTGGCAAAGAATGTGGCAGAGATGACCTTAGGGCTGCTTCTTCGCACTGTGCGTCTTGCATGGCGCAGTATGACACCACTAATGGGGCGCATCTTGGCGGTGACACAGCCTGAGCTGGATGCACGTTTGAAGGAGCATCAGCAGCAAGCCAGGGGTGAGCATTTTGGGAGTATGAATTTGGTTGGGAGTGGCTGCATGTGTACAGAGCCTGTGCCAGCGCTGGCCTCTGTGATGTTGGTAATGTGATGCTGTGGCATGTAAGTGGCTGCTGGCCTGGGTGCCTGTGGCATGCATTTGCTCTATCTGTTCTTACAAAGGTGATTTGGATGCTGTGCCTTCACATTACATTCTGAGTTGTGCTCTTCAGGTTTCTTCTGCATTGGTGCAGTCTTGGGAATCCCATGGGAGGGAACGGCAGTGTGCCCAATCTGACTGTGCGTACATCAATGCGTCCATTGCATGCACCCATATTGGGGAGGCCTACACATCTTACAGCAATGTGCAGCATTATATTGTCCCCAAGGTACGACATGGTGGGGGGTATGGGCTAATGTCCATTGTGGACTGTCATGTTGTAGTCTGGCTCTGTGTTGTCCCCTCCTGTTCCATCCAGTTCTGTCATTGGCAACACGTAGTGTGCCCCCATCATGTCCCTAGGTGTGCTCAGAACTAGTAGTGTGTCTGTTTGAACAGAGCCACAAGCAGGGTGTTGTGCTGTGTGGTCATCACATGGCTCACTCATGCCTGAGTAACCTGTTTCCACGCACTGCTGGAGGCTATGTAGTGAGTTGGCACGATGTGATTGCACAGGGTGGTGTGCAACATGTAGATTTGGTCAACTTTTGTCATGCATTGCTTGCATTTGTTTGTTCTGTTGCTGCCACTGACCTGACCCTACATCTCTCTCTCCCATACAGCATCACCTGTGGTTACGGAGGGACAGGAGACAGACACCAGTGGGGGTGAAACTAGCACCACAGCTGGCCAGGAGCCCAGTGACACAGATGTTACCAGCACCTCAGAGGGGGACAGGAGTCTGCTGGAGGAGTCCCAGTCTGAGACACAAAGCACCACTTCATCCGATGCCAGCGGGGATACATCTATGTTGGAGGGCACAGGGAACGGAGATTCTGCATCGACTTCCACCACACAGCGGCTATTGCCCACCCTCCCAGCCACTTCCTCTGGTGCTGCCCGTGTCCACCTCAGTAAGAGGGGAAGAGCGTCTTTCACCCCTGGCACCGCTGCCTCTGCCCCTGTCCCCCCTGCTGCCATCAGTGCTGAGTCTGTGGACCTTTTGCACCAGCTGTATGTAGGCCAGAAAACTCTCCTCAATGCCTTCATTGACCACGACAAGAAATTGGCCCAGGTGGTTGCTTTCATGGAGGGCATACATTCTGACGTGGGTGAGCCGCACCGGAGAGTCCAGGCTTTGTCATCAACAGTGACATCTGCCCTGCAACAGGCACATACTCACAGTCGAGCTCCAGTCCCTTTGTCCACCCCCCCTGGCAGTGGCCACGTCTGATGATAGTGACCACGGTCCACATACATCAAAGTCACGATACAGCACACGGAGCACACAGCAGCAGCAACCCAAGTGGGCCCGGGCGCAGACACCATCCCCACAGAAGACCAAAGGCACCCCAGAGCACAGGGAGAAAAGCCCATCAGGTGACACCAGTAGACAAATAGAAAAACGGCAGACCTCAGGCACACATGCCTCAGTGGCATCCCCATCCAAGGACTCTCCTGCCCCTAAAACATCGTGCAAAGATAATCGTACTGTGTCTGTGTCCACCAAGGAGGTGGTGCCTGCCAAGGGTACACCTAGTAAGGGCTCCAAGGCAGTATCACCAGCCACCTCGACTCCCATTCCAAGCCCAGTGAAGCCGGGGCCGGAGGGCACTGTAGGGGTAACACCTAGTAAACAGGGGAAGGGGGGCAGAGGCGAAGCAAGGCAAAGCATTCCGCTGGGTCCAGCACATCACCAGAGGTGCTGCCAGCGCCTGCCGCAGCAGTGGTGGTGAGTGTGCCTGTTGTGTCCACACCAGTTCCCATTGATCCAAAGTCAGGCAAGCCATTTAGGATCCCCAAGAAGTGGAAGGGCACCCCTCCACAATCTCCCAGCCACACCGTGACTCCTATCTGCATGACTCCTCCTCCACGTGCCACTACACCACCTGGTCCAAGCAGCCCTCCGGCTTACCAAACAACTGATAGCTCTACCTCAGCTGTTCCGCTCTCTCCCCCGTCAAGTGCCCCAACAGTCCCAGAGACACAGCCAGCTCCCAGTCTGCCTGACAGCCAAGTCTGAGTGTTAGTCACCCTCACACACCTGTGTCTCACACAGGTGGGCCTGTACTGCACATTGTTGCCCCCTGACTGTGTTGCTGACCATGGAAAGGTACAGTCACACACATTCCCTGTGCAGCTTCTCATGGACTCAGGCAGCACCCTGGACTGGCCACTGGCCCTGTTGCTCTTTGCTGTGTTGGACCCTTCCCTGTGCAGCTTCTCATGGACTCAGGCTGCACTTTGTCCTGGCCACTGGCCTTGTCGTTCACTGCTGTGTGCCCCCTGCCTGTGCAGCTTCTCATGGACTCAGTCTGCACTTTGTCCTGGCCATTGGCCTTGTCATTCACTGCTGTGTTGGACCCTTTCCTGTGCAGCTTCTCATGGACTCAGTCTGCACCCTGGACTGGCCACTGGCCTTGTCGTTCACTGTTGTGTGCCCCCTGCCTGTGCATCTTCTCATGGACTCAGTCTGCACCCTGGACTGGCCACTGGCCTTGTCGTTCACTGCTGTGCCCCCTGCCTGTGCAGCTTCTCATTGACATGCTCTGCCTCTTGTGCTTTGCCTTCTCTTCTCATGGCACCTATCTGTGCAATATGTGAATAAAGACAGTTGCTCCTGTTGTCTATTTTGTCAGTGTCCTTACTGAATAAAGTTCTTTTGCTGTGTGTATATGGTTTACTGTGCCACATGGTCTGTGTGGCACTTCAACATGGTCAATGTTTTGGGTCACTTACTCTCTTTTTTTAGGGGTGACAGGGTCTTAATTTATTTTTGACCCAGACACTTGTGGTGGCAATGGTGTCAATTTCCAATGGTTAGCAGTAGTCATTTACTTGATTGGTTCATGTTGGCTCTATTGTACACATGTCTGGGGGAGTCACTGCCAGCACAGAGTGGGTTTCTGCATACAGTATTGCAGGCAGGCTGTCCAGGGTCATCATGTATGTGTATTCTTCCTTTATGTGTGCCCAGTGGTGTATGTGTGTGGTCATCTTGTGATGGCCAGTCATCCTAGTCCCATGGCTTACTTTCCATTTGTGCTCTTGGATGGCCAGGTAGTGTGCAGTGTGAAGGGGGTGAGTTTGTGGGGAGATTTGATGTGTGCATGCCTCTGCAATGTCAACTACACACATGTGTCACCCGGGAGTTGTGTGCCTGTTGTTTTGATTGTTCATCCCTGTGGATGTGGTTGTATGCCCATGTGTGAGTTGCACGTTGTGCAGTCTGCAGTGTGTTGGTGTGTCCTTGCAGTTCTGTCTGACTCCTACTTGTTGTTTTTGTCACTTGTGAGTATGCAAAGAGTGCTACTGGCAAGCCAGTGTTGTGTTTTTTTGCACATTCATGTGTCTTGTTGCTGTTTGTGGGGACTGTGCAGACCTGTTGCTCCACACTGCCATTGTGGTTGTGTTTTATCATGCCTTGCTGTTACATGGTGCCTTCTTGCCTCCAGTGTGGCATGTTGTGTGTGTTGTCATGCCCTCCCCTATATGTGCATTCAGCTGCCTACCCATTGTGGGTCTGCACTCTCTCTCTTTGTGTATGGTACACTCCTGCAATGTCCCCTACTGACATGCAGTACACTTCACTTTACTGTGACATGTTCCCTTGGTTTGTATGTCTGTGTGCCTCCCCATTACTTCATGTGTGGCACTGTGCTTTGTGGTGCTGTTCTTTTTCCAGGGTCAATGTGTCACTCAGGGCATTTCCCCAATGGGTCATGTGTGATGTTCTGTGCTGTTTGTCAGTCATGGTTGTTCCTATGCAGTTCAACTGTGTGTGCTGCCAAGTCCTGTGGTCAAGTTGTGTCCACCTTTGTGTCCCAGACTTGTGCATCTATTGGGTGCTGTGTTGTATGTATGTGTGTTGTTTGTGTTTTTGCTTCACTTCCTGGGTGTGCTGTTGTCGTTGTGCTGTGCTGTATGGTGTTGTGTGGGTTGCTGTTCTGTCACTGTTGTCTGTGTGAGCTTGGTTTGCTTGGTCTGCACACACCGCTTGTTGTGCATGCAGTGCTGTGTGTGTCTGTTGCCTTGTGATTGCCTGGTGTGCATCCCCTGATGTTGTGCTGTGTTTGCTATGTGATTGTTCTGCCTGTGCATCTGTTGTTTGTTTGCTGTGGCTGTGTTGTTCTGTGATGGTGCACTTCTTGTGTGTGTTGTGGTATGCTGTCTGTGCATTGTTCCTGAGTGATGAGGTTGTGCAGTCCTGTTGTGTCTGTGCTCCCATTGCCTTTCCCCAGTTTAGCTGCCCAGGGCATGTCTGTTGTTGTTGTTGTGGCTCTGTGTGTGTTTCTGTTGGGCTATGTGTTTGTCTCTTGTATTTGTTTCTACATTTGTGGTGGCATCCCTGTGTGTGTGTGTGATGTCTGTGGCTGAGTCCAGGGTGTGTGGTTGTTTGTGTGTGTATCGTCTGTCAAGTATTGCCAGCCTTCAGTGTGTTTGGCACTGGTGTTGTGTGCTGCTAGTGTGAGGGAGATATGTGTGTAGATTCTTAATGGTGTTTGTCAATCCTGAGGTGTGTAGATGGACCCTGTTTGTAGTGCTGCTGGTGTGCTCCTGTGGGGTAGTTGTATGGATGTGTGGCTGTTCCTAGTTTCACTTCAGGGCCTTCCTTTCATCCTTGTGCCTATACGTGGTTTGCCTTGCTGTCTCCCTGTGTTGTTGCACTGTGCTGTCTGTGGTTTGAGTTCACTGACTGTGCCAGCCGTGTGTACTTTGATGGTGTGAGGGTGTTATGCTCTGTTCCTTGTGTTGATGTGATGTACACATGCTTGTTGTGTGTCTCCATGACCTTCCATTTGTGTGCAGCCCACTTTTGTTTCCCTATTTGTTGTGCTCCATTGCTGTTGGCATATGGTGTGTGTGTGTGTGTTTGTCAGTCTGTGGTATGTATGTGTGACTGTGCAGGCTGTGTGTCCATTTGGATGTTAATTCCTTGTATGTGTTCATTTGTTACCTGTCCTCATTGATATTTCCCTGAGTGTGGTGTCGTGTGTATTTCCCTGGCCCTGTGCTACTGTGCTGTGTGTTGTGTGTGCCTGTGCAGCCACTCCTGCATTGTGTGTCTCCATGATTGTTTGTTGTGTGGTGCAGGGTGTGAATTGCCCTGGGTTGTTGTTGTGCATGGGGTGCACAGGAGGGGCATGTGGCATGTGCCTTCATGGGGTGTGCTAGTGTGCGGTGGGAGTAGGTGTGGCCCTGTGATCCTTGTGCCCTGCTCATGCCTGGCACTAGCCCTGCCTTCTGCATTGTGCGCATGTATTTGCTTGTGTTCGCTGCTGCAGTGACGTGACCGGGACATTACTGCATGGTGGCAGTAGCTGTGTGTCCAGGATGCAGCGGGGTGACTTTGTGCCAGGTGGGTGATGTGTGGGTGCCCTTGTGGATGTGTCCCTGTCCCCCCTAGGGTGTCTGATGTGGATTTGGACCCTGTGTCCGGCCATGTGTTGTGTGTTGTGTGTTGTGGTGTTGCGGTCCATGAGTTCCTGGTGATGTAGCAGGTACAGCACCGGAAAGACGTGTAGAGCTGGATCCATGGTGGTTGTGACCGGGTCTCTGGCTTCGTGCTCCGCTGTCGAGCTTCCGCCGTCTCTGGTTGGGTGGTGCCTCCGCTGCGGTGCGTCTGCTTGCTTGTGTCATCCTAATTTGTGGAGCGGGGCGGACGTCATTCCGCACAGCGGTGAGTCTCCATTGGCTCCCACCACCGTGGTGGCGGGCGCACTTTGATGGCGGTGCGCATTGCACTGCGGTGGTTGGGAATTGGCCTATGTTTGTCCATACTAATATGGTGGGCGTGATGTCTGCTGTTGGCGGGCACAAAAAGGCATTTTGCCACACCGTGGACCCACCGCCCTACATCCTAATGGACCCCCTAGATACTTAACTTATCCTAACCACATATTAAATTGTGGCATCATTTATTTTTTCCAGAGTTTAGCTATTAATACTTTTATTACGACTATTCCCAAGTGTAACAATAAACATACTGGGATGGAAATATTTGTATATTCTCAGCTCACTGCAAAATGTGCAACCCATTCATGTGCCTCCACATCAGGTCAATAGACTGTTTTCAGATATCCACTGTTTAAAGACCACAAAGGGGCAAGACTGATACAAAAACATATCTGCAAGACTGCAATTTAAATGACATATTTGGGAGATCATTGAGGAGCCACAGAGTACATTTTGGTCAATTTATTTGAGGTAAAATAAGCATGAACAGATTTTGGTAGCCAGGAACCATGCACTGCACCACCCAAAGTAATCACTCTGTTTTCACATCACACTGATTGCCCACCTCCAACAGCTAGGCACAATTTAGTCGAACAATAGATACATTTACACATGAACATGAGCCAACCAAAAGGATGTATCGAGAGCTGAATTCCACTACTCAGTACAGCTGACCTCTTATAATGTTATGTCATGCCTATTTTACACATGAACGAGAGGCAACAAAAAGGAAATATCAAGAATAATCACAGAGTAGGCCAGAATAAACAACACAAATCAATCCTCTGCTTGTGTGTGTTCTTTTATTTGTGGTTTATTCTTCAGAAGTAGGCAGAAAAACACAGCCAACACGCTTAGCCAGCACAGGGCTCCTTCACGGCCAAGAAAAAGTATACTGGCAGTGGTTACCAATTTTGGTCAATTAAGTCGCTAAGAGTAATCCAATAATTGAATTAAATCTGATAACGTGGTGTGTAGTTCTTGCATTCAGTTTTTTTCCAAAACGTACGTTTAGAAGTCCGTATGAAACATCTACAAAATAAACCTATTTCTGGAAGCAACATATCAATCATAGAATGGTAATTGATCCACGCTTTAGGTAGCACACCAGTAAAGCTTATTCAGCATTGCTACACAGCTGCCAACCAAGTCTGGCATGGGGTCATGGCGGTTTATTGACCGCATGCTAGACTTGGCTGGCAGAGGAATGAATTGTGTTGTTTATACTGGCCTAATCTGTGATTATTCTTGATATTTCCTTTTTGTTGCCTCTCGTTCATGTGTAAAATAGGCATGACATAACATTATAAGAGGTCAGCTGTACTGAGTAGTGGAATTCAGCTCTATACATGAAGATAGAGTTCAACCATACATAGGCACAATTTAGTCGAACATTAGATACATTTACACATGAACATGAGCCAACCAAAAGGATGTATCGAGAATAATCACAGAGTAGGCCAGAATAAATAACACAAATCAATCCTCTGCTTGTGTGTGTTCTTTTATTTGTGGTTTATTCTTCAGAAGTAGGCAGAAAAACACAGCCAACACGCTTAGCCAGCACAGGGCTCCTTCACGGCCAAGAAAAAGTATACTGGCAGTAGTTACCAATTTTGGTCAATTAAGTCGCTAAGAGTAATCCAATAATTGAATTAAATCTGATAACGTGGTGTGTAGTTCTTGCATTCAGTTTTTTTCCAAAACATACGGTTAGAAGTCCGTATGAAACGTCTACAAAATAAACCTATTTCTGGAAGCAACATATCAATCATAGAATGGTAATTGATCCAAGCTTTAGGCAGCACACCAGTTAAGCCATATTCAGCATTGCTACACAGCTGCCAACTAAGTCTGGCATGGGGTCATGGCGGTTTATTGACCGCATGCTAGACTTGGCTGGCAGAGGAATGAATTGTGTTGTTTATACTGGCCCAATCTGTGATTATTCTTGATATTTCCTTTTTGTTGCCTCTCGTTCATGTGTAAAATAAGCATGACATAACATTATAAGAGGTCAGCTGTACTGAGTAGTGGAATTCAGCTCTATACATGAAGATAGAGTTCAACCATACATGGCCGCCCACACAAATACCTCTGATGTTTTGCGATCCATCAGCTCCATAGCCCACTTACATATATCACATTATAATTAATGGAAAAGAAATTAAAAATAATATGACTTTGATACTCAAAAGAGTATATTGCTGCTCTGAAGTTATGTGATATTATTGTAATCCAGTCAACGGTATTGCTATGCATCGAAGCATGCTTTAATCAATAGTAGAACAATACACTGGTGGTGTAACATATTAGGTAGTTGGTTGACCGGGATGAGCACTGGTCAAGCAGCAACCACAATCCTTGTCAGGGTAAGTCACAAGCAAACTCCAAATTATTCCCCTAGTATCTTGACACAGAGTAGTCAGGCTCAACTTAGAGGCAATGTGTAAAGTATTTCTTCAAACAGAAACACAGTAAAACACTCCACAAAAGGATCCAAATTCAGTTTAAAAAAGTAATTTTTAATAAAGAAAACAGACCAAAATAACAAAAAATGCAATCAGTAAAAAACAAAGATATTCACTTTTAAAGATTTTAGTAAAAATAAAGCCAAAAAGCACAAAGCACCCTCTGTGAATATCTGGAAGCGCAGGACCAGAACAAAGTCACAGGTTTGAAGCCAGCTGCAATAGAGCGTGGACTGGCTTCAGGGTGCCAAATAGGACCACTGAACAATGTTCCTTGAATCCAGGTTTGCAGAGCAATGTGAGGACCGCATCAAAGATGTGTGGCTCATATGAAGCGGCGCGTCAGTGCTGAGGTGTGGAGAGACTGTGATGCATTGTCCTGTGCTGTCATCGAGGATTCTGTTGATGAGAGCTTGCAATGTGAAATCTGGCACCGAGCATGCACCACGCAGTCAGGGTGATGGGTCAGTTCCAAGCAGCTGCGATGCAAAGTCTATCATTGTCATAGGCAAGGCTGCCATCAACGAGGGATGCAAGGGTCTGTACAGAGGATTTCACATGTAGTGACGGTTCTAACAAAGCTGCACAGGCGATGAAGGTCTGTACGTTGGGTCAAATCCATGCAGCAGCGGTGATGTGTCCATTGTGCTCAGGGTTGTGCTACACAGCAGAGGAGATACATCAGTTCCACTGGGTTCACAGAGGCTGGCATAGCACCTTAGGTTCACTTCTAAGGGTTCAGGACTGGGGTGGCACCACTGGGCAGGGTAGACTCACAGATGACAGAGTCCAGGTGCAGGGTTGGTGGAAGCCTATAATGCCCCTGATGTTTGAGTTCAGGATGTCAGTCAACTAGCCTTTAGGATCACTCTGTGGGTTTGGGATCAAGAAATGCAGATCTAGTCCTTCTCAGCCAGGTAAAAAGGCAGCAGTCATCAGGTCAGCATAGCAGGGCACCAGTTCTTTCAGGTCAGCAATCCAGCAGGGTTGTAATCCTTTCAGCGGAAGTAGTGTACTGAATGGTTGGTGCCTGAGGTCTAATATTTATACCCAGTCCTGCCTTTGAAGTGGGGGAGAAGCCTCTAGATGCATCCCCTTTTAAGTACACAAGTGCCTTGCCTTCACTTCCCTGGCTCCGAGCTAACTACAGGAGGTATGCACCCCTTTATTTTGAGGCAGGATATAGCCTATTCAAGTGTGCCCAGTTCTGCCCTCCCATCCTGCCAATGATGACAAATCCAGGCACGCCTAAGAACTCTATTGTGTGTGGCTGTCTGGAAAGAGTACACAAAGCCTAACTGTCAACTACACCCAGTCCTGTGATCCAGAGTCATGTAGCAAGCACTAAATGGCTAAGGAAGGAAAATGCTGACTTTCTAAAAATGGCATTTTCAAAATTGTAATTTAAAATAAGATTTTACCATAAGTTAGTATGTTTTTCATTTCAATTCCAAGGACATCAAACATGAACTGGTTACCTGCTCCCATTTGGAAAATAAAGCTTACTAAATGCAGTAAGGTAACTTCAATGTTTTCCTATGGGAGAGATAGGCCGGAGTAGTGAAAAATTAATTTAAGAGTTTTTCACTACCAGGACATGTGAAACTTAAAAGTACATGTCCATCATTTTAAATACACAACACTCTGCCCTCCAGGCTGGTCACTGCCTACCCTAAGGGTGATCTGTATGTATTATAAAACTAGGTTTGGGCCTTGAAAATGTTTTTTTTGCCCAGTCAAAATGGCAGTAGGAAATTGGAAAGTTTAAGCCATGTTTAAAGGGCTACTTAAGTGGGTGGCACAACCAGTGCTGTAGGTCCACTAGTAGCATTTAATTTGCATGCCCTGGGCACATGTAGTACCACCTTATTAGGTACTTACAAGTAAATTAACTATGCCACTGGGTGTAAGCCAATTCTACCATGTTTAAAGAAGAGAGCAAATGCACTTTAGCACTGGTTAGCAGTGATAACGTGCACAGAGTGCTAAAGCCAGCAAAAACAAGGTCATCAAAACAGGAGAGATGAAGGCCGAAAGTTTGGGGAGAACCACGCTATTGATGCCTGGTCTAACACAAAACATTTATATTTTTCCACTACCTCAAAGGCTGTGGTAACCCAAACAAAAGGGCCACATTTTTTTAAAAAAGCTGATATTATTTAAAATGTATACCCCAGCAGACCACCATGCCTGTGATGGCATCTAATCATAGTGAGTCACAATTTACAACCTACCTCATGAATACTGATAAGGTAGGCCAAATTGTAATCCACTACATGTAGTATATAAGGTGGTTTACAAATATGTTTCATTCGCAAAAAGTCAGTTTGCAATTAGCGATCACCTTTTGCGAATGAAAATTTATTATGAGGCAGCAAACACATTAACTTTGGCGTGTAGTTCTTCATGGAACATAATTGTTTCAACATCATTGACCATGTCCATCAGATTGTTGATCATATTTTCTAATGTTTTGGGTGTTTCAGGAGTGATAGACGACAATTTCTCTAGGTTAACATTTACAAAGCATTTCAGACAATTTAAGGATGCCGGGTAACCTATCATACGTGCCCCTTTTCATATTCGTTTTTCATTACTTCATTTTTTTAAACTTAGTCAAAAAGATGCTTGTGGAGTGTGGATAGTATCTTTGAATTGAGGTGTGCAATAACATTTTTAAAGCTTCACTGGGTGAATCCTGCCTTGCTTATTTCTCTATCAGATTTTGCCCTTGAAATCCTAGGATTTTAGATCTGCTATATAACGCTAGGAATTCAGGATTTTAGATTCTTTTTTAACATATCTGAAATAATCATATCATTTCAGATGTTTCCCTCTTGTAGAAGAAAAAGTAGTTTCATCAACTATATCATTTTGATATCATCTACTTTTTTGAAACCTTTATACAGGAAAATGTTCCTGGTGTAGCCCACACTTCATTTATACTAGTTAATTGATGAACATAGCAAATTCATTCACCTACACAGATTCTGTTATCCCTAGATATCTAATTTTATCTTCAACTGATATACTAATTTATTGCATTAGCTGGTGACTTCTAGGTTATCACTTCCAAATTCTGAATATTAATTTGACATCAAGAAATGTATGAAAATCATTAAAGGTATCCCAGATATTTTGATTAAAAACAAGTTATTTGGAAGTTCATGATAATAAACCATCTGCAAAATGTGTGACCTAATGAATTATGTTCCCTAAAGGGTAACCAGGTATGGAACTGCTGATTCTTAATGAATGTGATGGTGGCTCAAAGAAGGTTAAAGCAAAGGAGACACAGGGCATCTCTAGCTTGCAACATGATTGTTATTTATCCTTTAGGGTGGATTGATGTCCACCACAAATAATGCAGTCACTATCTTGTTATTTCAAGTTAAACTTTGTAGTCATTTAAACCAGACCCCACACCTTGGTGGCACACATTAGGGATCCTTAACTTAAGGAAAATGTGAAAAGCATTTAGAAGTATAAAAATATTTAGAAAGTCAAAAGAAACAACCCACAAAAAATCTCACTCCAATTAATAAAGATAGAGTAAGATTTGATGAACAAACTGACACCAAAACCACAAAAATCGAATGAGAAAATATTTCTAAGAAGAGCAAAGGGCCAATTGTAGTCAATGGTTGTGGTACACAGAGAACTACGTGTGATATGAGTCTGATTATGATGTGGTCCTCTTGTGTACAACAACTAGATTGGCCTCACCAGAGCCTGGAAGTACAGAAGGAGCATTTTCAAGTTCCAATCTGAAAAACAATAGAGGCGCATATCAGCAACAACCGGCGATAATTATCGCTAAGCACACTTAGCGCTAGGATAATTATCGCCGCCTAGCGTAGATTTTTATCGCTGAGATAGCGTGCTATTAGCAACGCTTATCTCAAAAGCGATAATAATCCTAGCGCTAACTGCCAAACGTGAGATTATCGCTGGAAACTCAGCGATAATCCAACGAAGTTTGGCGATAGCTTGCTGATAGGGCCTCACATACTTAGCCATGATATCCACCTTCCATAGTATATCATGGCTAAGTCACTTTCAAAGCAGATGTAAGGAAAGTAGCGATAACAGAGGTTATTGCTACTTTTCTTGTCGCTATGCTGCTTTGCGTGAGGCTTGATAATAGGGGAAATGTCGCTTAGCGACAGTTCTCCCTTTATCCTGGGGAGGAACGCACACTTTGCATCTCATTAGAGATGCAAAGATGGGCGTTCGGAATTCAGGCGCTAAGGCAAGGTTTCACGCGATAGCGTGACCTTGCTAATATAGCGATAACATTTTCTCTGCTTTTTGGCCGAAGTCGGCCGCGAAAGCGGCGATAATTTTATATCGCCGCCTTGTAGATATGCCCCTTAGTTTTTTCCTGTTCAAAAACTCTGCTCCACGCAGGACAATCCGGAAATCCAATCCCACACCGGGAAACTGACAGAACCTTATTGTGGTCAGGCCCCTTGAAGTTCTGCAGCAAAATTTTGTGAAGAAGTTCAAAAAGTTATTTTGGAGCCTAAACAACCACAAGAGTACACAACCAGTCCCCCAGGAAAACAGGGGAGACCTTACTGCATACATGGCAAAGTTTTAGAAGAGGACTGTGGGAGAGTCACAAAAAATAATCAGGAGAATGTGTTCCACCACTTGACTTCTGTTGAAGGAGAGACAATTTCAGGTGGGTGGCAGTTAAAATAAAGCAATTTCTGGCTTTAAAAAATCAGGAGTCTCCCGTTTGAATCAGGTCTGTTGTAATGTCTGCTAGAGTCTCTCGAGGTATTACGCAAAAGCCAACAGCAAAGTATAGTCCAGGTCCATTTGCCACTGGTTTACTGAAATTCCTCACAGGAAAGACCTCTTCAGCATTTTTATGCTCTTGAACCCAAACAAGGGATCAGCCTTATGATCCATGGAGATCTCTCTGTCTTGGATTTAACAGGAAGAGGGTCCAACCTCCTCAGGTCCTTTTTACAGGCCATTGCTGCCAAGTGCAGCAGGTTCAGTTTGCCTGATAGCCTTTGCCAAGTCCTCAGTGTTTAGAAGAATGCTAGGTGAGAGTCCAGCTTTTTCAGATTCACTAGCTTGTGAGTGGGGGGACACCTTAAAACACTCCTAGTTCCTCTCCGACCAATGGAGTAAACGTTTCCATGCCTAAGTTTTCAGTAGTTCCAGTTTGCTTTACTTCAAGCAGGACCAAAATGCAATGTTTCAGGGCAAATCCAAGATGGTGAATGTCCTCAGCTACACAAACTTTTATTTTTAAAAAATTACATCAGTTCTCAAGGACCCGCTGTTCAGCTGCACTAACCTGAGGATGGTGGTGTGAGTATGGAGTCCCACATCCAACACTAAAATCCTGTTTGAAGCATTTGCATTGTACTCACCACAAACCCATAGAAAAAAGTCTGTTAGAACAAATGCAGGACCCTCAAGAAACCAGACAAGGAATACACAAGAATTGTTCAAGTGTGCTAAAGAGTTACATGTGGCTCAACAGACCTGTCAGGCAGGATGTGGCACTTGGTGCCAATAAAATGCCCACAGCTCTACCCTGAACATTCTATTGAGACTGAGATCAAATGAGTCATATATGCTCTTTCAAGTCAGACTTCTGTGTGCTCCTGGGAGTAATTACACAATTCTTGCCAGGCTGAGTGCAGGCTGGGATATGGGGGGAGTTCATGCAAATTAGCCTTCAGAAACTGTAGCCAGGGAAAAGGTAACTTTTTAAAAGATAATTTTATATAATATTTATTAGAAATCTGACTTCACCATTGAATTCGATTTTTAAGAACTATTAAATATAGTTATTTAATTATTTTTCTAGGTGGCCCATTTCCAAGCTAAAGTGTTTGTATTTTAGTCTGCACTCGGAGTTACTACTTAGGATAGCTATTTTGCCCACAGTGAAAATAGCTTTTAGGGCCTTGTCACTATAGTGACATGTTAACATTAATTTTCTTCATGCCTCACTTTTAATTACCATGCTCGCTACCCCGAGGGTAACAAGGCCTTTGTAGGGGTGATTTAAAAATATTTATTAGTGAGGGATTTACCAGTCAAAAAGTGTTATTTAACAGGTTGCAGTCAGGCTACAATGGTAGGTCTAAAGCAATGTTTTCTTTGTCACACTAGTGGATGGCACGATAAGTGCTGCAGTCCACAGGTTACATTCAAATTTCATTGTGATATGTGCAGTTTCTACGCCATACACTATGGCATAATAGGAAGGCTACGCCAATCAGAGATCAGCCAGTTGCTTCATATTTTAATGGTCAGAGCACATACACTGGGCACTCGACATTAATACCTGAAAAGAAGTTACAGGAGCTATGAGGTGAGTTACTTCTTTTATTAACCCAGCAGGACATAGGGACAGACAATGTGCCAGCTCTCTCCTTATCTCTCTCCCCAACTGTCACCTTCCTAGCTTCTAGAACTTACACTAGAACCTCCACATGGAGGTTCCACGGCGAACGCTACAACTAGAACCTAACACATCTTTATTTATTTATTTTTTATTTTAGGAAATTTGTTGAGCGCACAAATACCCGAGGGTGTCTCGGCGCTGAGTGTCCACTATGCTAATCCATAAGTAGTTATTGTTTAAACAGCCAGGTCTTTATCTGTTTACGGAAAGAAAGAAGGGAGGTACACGTTTTGATGTGGCTTGGAAGACTGTTCCATAGTTTGATAGTGGTCACTATAAAGGACTTGTCTCCCCAGGAGACCTTCTTAGTCCTGGGAACCTGCATAAGACCGGCAGTAGAAGATCGGAGGGATCTGACAGGATTATAGGGGCAGAGTGCGTCCTTTAAAAAGGCAGGGCCTTGAGAGTGAATTGCCTTATACGCAAAGCAAAGTGCTTTAAATTTGGTTCTTTTCTTCACTGGCAACCAATGAAGCTGTTCAATAGTGCCAGAGATGGAAGTATACTTGGGGGTAGCCGTGATCAATCTGGCCGCAGCATTCTGCACCAACTGTAGCTTTTTTTAAACTCCTTCCTGAGCATTGACCAGAAGCGCATTACAATAGTCTATGCGAGGTATAACTAATGCACTGACCAAGTTTCTGGCCATGCTCATAGGAAGATAGGGTAGGAGTTTTTTGATCATTCTCATGGTGTAAAATGAGGATGATACTACCACATTAACATGGTGCATAAGAGTGAGTTTAGTATCCAGTAAAACTCCCAAATTTCTTGCCTTAGTCACTGGGGAAGTGGGGGGTCCCAGAGCGGCCGGCCACCAAGTAGGTGACCAAGCTGGGGAGAGATTGCCAAACACCATCACCTCCGTTTTGTCGGAGTTAAGCTTCAAGCAATTTGTGGACATCCACTCACTTATTGCTAACACTCCCTGATTAAAATTGGACGCCACTTCATCTCCATTTTTATTAATGGCTAAGACAACCTGGGTGTCATCAGCGTAGGATGTCACTGCCAGGTGATGGATTTTTATGACCCTCGCCAAGTCCGACACATAGATGTTAAATAGTGTCGGACTTAGCGAGGATCCCTGGGGGACACCACAGGGGAGAGTAAAAGGAGGTGACTTAAAATTGCCAAAGGCTACTGATTGTACTCGATCAGTGAGAAAAGAGGAAATAAGATCTTTAGCACCACTTGTAATCCCTGCCGCTGTGACACGGTCGATCAAGATAGAGTGATCGACCGTGTCAAAAGCTGCCGACAGGTCCAACAGAATGAGCACTGCTGATCCTCCACCATCAAGTGTCATCCTGATTTCATCAGTAGCCTTAATAAGCGCGGTTTCAGTTCCGTGTCCCTTTCGGAAACCAAATTGTGAATTATCTAGACAGTTGTTCTGGTCTATGAAATCTGAGATTTGGATGTTCATAATCTTTTCCACAATTTTGGCGGGAAGAGGAAGGCAGGCTATAGGTCGATAATTAGCGACTATAGAAGGGTCTAAGGAACTCTTCTTGATAAGAGGTTTGATAGTCGCTTTCTTCCAGATGGAAGGAAAGATGTTGGACGAAAACATGGCATTAAAAATTTCTGTGAGTTTTGGGCCTATGATATCTGGAAAATTTTTGAGAATGGAAGGGGGACATGGATCTTCCGGTGAGCCAGAGTTCGTGGTAGAAATAAGATGAGATACCAGTTCCAACGGAACCTGAGTAAATTCCTGAAAGGAACAAAGGGGGGCTGGGTGAGGCGGGTTGGAGCGTGCCCGGGAAAGGGGCTTATGATCATTAGGAGTGGAAGACGGGTGTCCAGTACTGGTTGTGTGAGCCTTGAATTGGGTAAAGATATCAGTCACTTTCATTTGGAAGTGATTCGCCAAGGAGTCACAGAGCTCCTGCGTAGCTATGATGGGAGTGGTTACTGCTTGCCCAGAGAGACGTGTTACTACCTGAAACAGTGGTTTAGTAGAGTCATGTGCAAGATTGATTTGGGTGCTATAGAATTTACTTTTTTCCGAGATGATAAGTTGCTTGTAGTTAAACATCATGGCTTTGTAACAGGATTTTTGATCTGGGTCGTAATCTCGTCTCCATCTACGTTCCTGTCGTCTACATTTTTGCTTTTCCTGTCTAAGAGCATCACTGTACCACGGTGAAGATTTAGAAGCTCTGTTAGTAGATTGTTTCTTTAAGGGAACTGTCATATTGACAGTGTTTTGTATCCAGTTGGTATAATTGTTGGCTCCTAATTCAGGATCAATCACAGTAGGTGGCAGAGAAGTTAATAATGATGACTGAGAAGCGGGGATGTCAATGCTTTTCCATGCTCTAAATTGATTAGTGGGTGAGGGAGTTTTGGCCAGGGGGGGAGTAGATTTTAAAAGAAAATCGAAAAGAATGGCCGAGTGGTCAATCCAAGTGAGAGGGAGAACATCCTTCATCGTGAGTGATGTATCACTAGAGAAAAGACCGTCCAAAAGGTGGCCCGCAGTATGTGTGGGACCAGTAACTAATTGAGGGAGTCCAGTTGCATCCAATTCGGAAAGAAGGGCTGCGGTGTCAGGGTTATCCGGTAATTCGAGGTGAAAATTAAAATCGCCCAGAATGGTGTACTGGTTTTCACCTGCCAATGGTTCTAATAGAATGGGTAGATTGGCAAGAAAAGGACTGCGAGGTCCTGGAGGACGGTAAATAAGTGTGCCTTTAAAAGGGGGGGCATGAGGAATGGAAATTGTAAAAGAAATGGCTTCACAGCTTGTAATGGGGACGGCCTCAGTTCGCACTGTTAGATTGCTGCGATATATAATGGCTAGTCCACCACCTTTTTTAGGGTGTGGTCTGTCCAATCTAATATTCGAGAATCCTTCGGGGGTTGCAATGACAAAGTCAGGTCCACAAGAGAGATCACCCCAAGTTTCTGTAATGAAGAGAAGATCGAGCTTACAGTCCTCAATGAAGTTAGAAATCTCATATTTGTGCTTGGGCAGAGAACGTGCGTTTATTAGTGCTGCCACACAAGGTTTAGGCAATATCTTATTCCTGCCAGTGGTACTTGTTGGTAGACGACGGTAATTATTAGTGACAAAAGAGCAACTAGGACAAGTATAAGGAAGAAAGTACGGCTGATTGGCCAGTTCAAGGCGCTGGGAATGATGAGGTGAGATATTTAAAGAGTGAAGAAAGTCAGAATCATACGTTAGCGTTATCTCTGGCCCAGTATTGATGAAACTGGCAGGGGGGGTGACCCTAGGCCCGGTCCAGGCGCGGACGGGCGCAGACGGGCTTGCCTTAGGCGCGCCCGCTGCGCTCGTCCGCTGCGCGGCCGGGAAGTGCACATTCATATATCGGAAGGGGAGGCGGGGGGGCGTGGCCTGATGCAGTGGGCGTCGCCTGTGGGCTGAGGAAATGGCGGCAAGTTTGTAGCCCGCAGCAGCGTTGAAATCGGCTGCGCGGGGATGCCCTGTTCGTACTGAAGGTAAATAGGAGCTCTGGGAGGGTGAATAAGAAAGCTAACAAGGTATCACACAATTTTTAAAAGTTTTTAAAAAAATGAGTAAGTGCGAGCGTGCTCCCGGCTGTGCCTCAGGAGTTTCTAGTGTCTACTGAATGATCGCGCTAGTAGTCAGCGCGTTAAGTATTATCGGCGGGGGGCGTGGCCTGATGCAGTGGGTTCGCCTGTGGGCTGAGGAAATGGCGGCAAGTTTGTAGCCCGCAGCAGCACTGAAATCGGCTGCGCGGGGATGCCATGTTCGTACTGAAGGTAAATAGGAGCTCTGGGAGGGTGAATAAGAAAGCTAACAAAGTATCACACAATTTTTAAAAGTTTTTAAAAAAACGAGTAAGTGCGAGCGTGCTCCCGGCTGTGCCTCAGGAGTTTCTAGTGTCCACTGAATGATCGCGCTAGTAGTCAGCGCATTAAGTATCATCGGCAGGGGGTGTGGCCTGATGCAGTGGGCGTCGCCTGTGGGCTGAGGAAATGGCAGCAAGTTTGTAGCCCGCAGCAGCGCTGAAATCGGCTGCGCGGGGATGCCCTGTTCGTACTGAAGGTAAATAGGAGCTCTGGGAGGGTGAATAAGAAAGCTAACAAAGTATCACACAATATTTAAAAGTTTTTAAAAAAACGAGTAAGTGCGAGCGTGCTCCCGGCTGTGCCTCAGGAGTTTCTAGTGTCTTTCCCCTATACAGCTAAAAACAAGTTAAATACATCAATGTTTCCATAAAACAAAATTAATAAGCAAGATTCTAACATATTAAACTGTTCATTAATACATTTCATAATCACAAAATTTGCTAGGCAATTTTGTTGACCTGGACGAACGCTCACGAATGTGGGGATTGAGGCATGTACTCGTTTGGCTAGAGTTAGTAGTAGGCCAATTGATACTAGATGAATTGTGGTGTTTGAAACAAAATCTTGCCCTTATTCCACCACCTTCCATCTTCTAATTGTACCGCACTTTTATTGGTCCTCACAACAAGTTGAGGATGAGAAAACTTAGATGATCCTTTAGGCAAAATTCTGGAACATTTAACACGCACCCAACCTCCCACTTTCACATTGAGCTGTCTTGTGCTAGATTGAACGTAATTCTTTTGAGCTTCAACTCTTTTCTTGTCAACCTCTTGTAATTTTGTTTTTGGTTTGCTGAACACCCCCATCCATCCTCTCAACATTTTAGAAGTGGGAATCTGAGCTCTGAGTAAAACAAAAGGAGAAACTCCTGTGTGCGAGTTAGGAGTTGTGCGTACAGCCCATAACAAATTCTTAAGTTCTTTTTTACAATCAAGATCGCTAGCCTTAGAGAGTTGTATGTTGTCCTTAATTACCCTATTAAACCTTTCCACCAGGCCATTACTCCTAGGGTGATAAAGAGAAGTTTTGGTATGTTTTATGTCTATGAATTTTAAAAACTCCCCAAATTCCGAAGGGGTGAATTGGCAAGCATTATCAGAAACAATTTCGGCAGGAACACCGTCTCTTGCAAAAAGAAATTCTAAGAATTCTATGATACAAGAAGTTGTGGGAACCTTCACAAACTTTAATTCTGGCCAACAGCTGTAATAATCCATGACAACGATATCATACTCCGACACACCATGATCCGACAACTTTAAGGGACCTATGATATCAATAGCCAACTTGGACCACGCTTTTGGAGGGACTTCTACAGCTTGAACAGGGCTGGGGACGGTAATCTGAGTTTTGTCGCTGACAGCACACTGCATACAATCCCTCACAAAATGTTCAACATGTTTGTCAAGACCCGGCCACCAGAATTGCTCCCTAATCCTTCTCTTCATAGCACGTATCCCTATATGTCCTTCATGAGCCAGGGTAAGAACTTTATTCCTCATAGCTGTTGGAACTACAAGAGAAGTAGAACGGAATAGAAAACCATTAATTATTGATAACTCATCAAAGATATGTTTGAATTTACCAATAGAATCACCAAGAGATGATCCATTATTCCATCCCGTGTGAATCGTGTCCATTACCTCCTTGATGTCCACATCACCAGAGTAAGCCTCTCTCCATTCATTTTCTGAAATAACACTACATGGATTAAAAATGGCAAAACAAAATACGTCTCCTTCCTCCACCTCTTCTATTTCTTTTATGTCTTCAATACTTGGCAACCTAGACAGGCAATCCGCCACTATGTTCCTCTTTCCTGGAACGTACTCTACTTCAAAATTATGTTCTAACAGTCTATATTGCCATTTCGCAATACGGGGTGTTGCCCCCTCCCCTCCTTTTGTAGTTAAGAGTTGTACTAAAGGTTTGTGATCAACCATCACAGTAAATTTAGAGCCCCATAGGTAGTGCTTAAAATGAACAATTCCCCACCAACAAGCTAATGCTTTGCGTTCTATTACTAGTATGCTCCTTCTGCACCCTTGAGACCTCTTGAAGCGAAGGCTACAACATCCTCCCTTCCGTACCTGCGCTGCATTAATACTGCGCCAAGAGCTTTCTGACTAGCATCTGTCATTATTATGGTCCTGTCATTGATGTCGAATGGTTTCAGAGGAATAGCATGAGCAGCCTCATATTTAATCTTTTGAAATTCCTTGTTGTATTCCTCACACCATTTGAAAATGACACTTTTCTTAAGGAGATTCCTCATGTGAAAAGTTTTAGATGAGCAATTGGGAACGAACCTAGCAAAAAACTCAATGAGTCCCATGAAAGATCTCAATTGATCTTCGTCCATTGGAATACTGAAATTTTCTATGGCTCTAATTAGGCTATCTTTTGGTTTGATCCCTTTTTCAGATAATGTATACCCCAAATAATCCACAGAGGCTACGTCCATTTTACATTTATCCACACTTAAGGTAACACCTTTTTCTTTTAAAATATTGAGTACTTTAGACAACGTCTCATCATGTTGATTTTGATCCGAACCATAAACCAAAACGTCATCCTGAAACGCCATCACCCCAGGAATGTTCTTAAACATGCTTTCGACAATTCTTTGGAAAACTGCCGAGGCAGATGCAAGGCTAAATGGCATGCGTTTAAATTGGAATAATCCTTCTGGGGTGATGAAAGCAGTGTAATGCCGCGAATCAGGATGCAACTCAACCTGGTGATAGGCTAAAGTCATGTCTAACAAACAGAACTTTTTTCCATTCTTGAGGGTGCTAGTCATCTCGGTAATGTTTGGTAAGGGGTGCTGATCTATCCAAATGTTCCGATTTAACTCTATAAGGTCAACACACATGCGAAGAGAACCATTGGACTTACGCGCTAAAAGTATGGGGGAAACCCAATCTGAAGATTCTATGGGCTCGATGACATGACTCACGCAGAGTTTATCTAGTTCTTTTTTAAGTGCCTCACGCAGGGCCAATGGTACTCTCCGAACTTTATGCACCACAGATTTGCTTCCCTCAATTAGCTCAATTTTGTGTTTGAAGCCTTTAATTAACCCTAGCTTATCATTAAAAATCTCAGGATGAGTATTTACCCATGTTTCATCCGTAAGTGCATGTACTAGGACCAATTCCTTCTTTAATATCACTTGTTCAGGGTCATTAGGATCTAAAATAATTCCTAGATTACCCTGGTCTTTCCAACTCAAAAGACATGTGTCATCCTTAGCAACATAAACAATTGCATTAGCGTTATTACCCTTAAAACATAAATTAGCATCAAATTCACCTATAACATTTATGTTCTCTTCACCATAAGCTATAGGTTTTACTAAAGAATGTCTTAAAACATGGCCTTTAGCTTCGAACAATTCTTCCCATATTTTGTCTGAAATGAAAGTAAATGGAGATCCAGAATCAGCCAGTACTTTGATGTTAACACCATTTACAGTTAGTGTACATATAGGTCGTTTAGTCTCTGACTCAATTATAGCAATGACATCAGCATTTTGAGCGTCAGACAATGTACAAATCTGTTCTTCTTCACTAGAGGATGAAATGTCCGAGGATTGCTCAATGTTCATAACTTTTTTGGTGGACGACGTGTTTGGTTTGCTCAAAGACGCCTTGCTATTGGATCTGCAAGCACTTGCAAAATGTCCCTTCTTTTGACATTTACTGCAAGTTTTATTGAGAGCAGGACAAAACCTGGCATTGCCCAGGTGGGAACTACTTCCGCAACGGTAACACTCCCAACGTTTATTAGCTCTGGAATTTTTATCAGTGTTAAGTTGTCCATCTTTTTTCTCTTTGCGTTTGTCTTTTGAGAAGGAATTTGGCTTGGTTTTCAGAGAAGAGACCGCCTGTGCTTGACTATCTGAACTGGAGATGGACATTTGTTCCAAATGAGAAGAAGTACATTCGATCCTTGTAGCTATTTCGAGCGCTTTCTGTGGGGACAAATTAGGCTTGTTTAAAAGAGCTTCTTGAACCTTTTTATTATTAGTTTTTTCTACCAACTGGTCCCTTATCATTTCTTCTTCAACATTTTTATAATCACACGATTCTGCTAAAATACGCAATGCGCCAACATAGGTAGTAGCAGATTCAACAGAAAGCTGTGCTCTTTTTCTAAATTTGTGTCTTTCTAGTGTTATGTTCTTGCATGCTTTGAATCGATTATCTAGAGATTTGATAGCTGTAGAATACTGATCTTCCACACCATCACCTTCATCTTCATCTCCGCTTAAAAAAACTACAACTTTTGTGGTATGTTTAAGAATGGTGCGACCTTCAGATCCAAGACAGTGTCTTAGAATCGAAAATTTCCTTTTTTGTGTGAAGGAATCGCCATCAAGAGCGTCGAGATATGCCTCAAAACTTTCTTTCCATTTCTCCCAGTCCAACTCTGGAGAGGATGAGCTTGGAGAAAATGCTGGAGGAGCAGAGAGAGATTGTTGTATGTTGTCAGCGGTTGATTCTTATTTGCAGAGTGCAATTGGTAACGGGTAAAAATAAAAATGGCTGGGTGTGTTGAATGCTAAAAGTGTTTTGTTATAAGAATGGGTAAAATGTCAATATAGTTATAGCACAACACGATTAAAAATGGATGAACATCAACTCGTTATAGTTGTTAAGAATTGCTGGCAACTTTAATAGAATCTTCTATCTTTTGTAATTATTTCCATTTCTTGAAATGTTGGCTGATATATTGCTGTGATAAAACGCAAAATTCTTAAGGGTGAAGGGTGTACGCGATCTATGTACACAATCTTCTTAATTATATTAGCGTGCGCATCGCTGTGTCAGAAATGCGCTATTGCTTGAAGTTGAATTTGTGCGCGCGTTGCTAAGCAACGAGCAGACGCGCTACGAGTTCCGGGTAAAGTCGCGTATCAGCTGAATGCGTGATGAGCGTATGAGCTGAATACGTCATACGCAGGGATTGAGAGTTACGAGGAGGAGCGCACGGATGCTGTGCGCGAGACTTCGCTCGTTTTTACTTGATTTCGGTCACGTACCTCGAAATTCTAGAAATACACACCGCGAAATTGTGGCATCAATGCTGTCCGGATACTTCAGCACGTCATACGGCACTCGGAAGCTGCTTATCTTGAAACGTGGATGTCCTGCTGGCCAGTCGTCACCAGTGAAAAGAAGTTACAGGAACTATGAGGTGAGTTACTTCTTTTATTAATCCAGCAGGACATAGGGACAGACAATGTGCCAGCTCTCTCCTTATCTCTCTCCCCAACTGTCACCTTCCTAGCTTCTAGAACTTACACTAGAACCTCCACATGGAGGTTCCACGCAGAACGCTACAACTAGAACCTAACACAACCCCACTGTGCAAAGTCTAAAAAACAAAATTCAGAAAAACAATTTGAGTGATCATGCAAAAAGGCATTTTCTCACACTGATGCTCTTGGTCAATTAAACAGTGCCTACATCACTATAAATAAACTTGCTGGGAAACTCTAACACAGATACTGTATTCCATAAAATGTCACATGCATTTTCATCACCTTCAGTATTGTTATTTTACATTTGCAAAGTTAATATAAGTCAGTAATTCCTTATTATTTTACCTAACACAGCAATCATTTATTACAATTGCTGAACTGGATGCACTGTTGATGGTTTTATATTTTGAGTTGGTTTACTAGGATGTTGAGATATATTTGGTTATTGTAATTAATTAAAGATATAGAGCAATATGGAGAACAACTACATGGATACATGCTTGGTTTCTTAAAAGATGCAGTTGATACTTTCTGTCACGAAGCCATAGTTACATATGATCACTAAACCTCATTGCACACCATCAAGAATGGAAACCTAATTTGATCACTTCGATATTTCTATACTTTGGCAGGGAGGCCTGCCACATTCCCATTTTTCAAGTCTAAAAGGACCTTTGCATCTTTATTTATTCCTCCCTCCCTCAAAATATCTTGTTGACTTGGAGACAACAGATTTGGGAGAGAAAAGGAATTGATACAGGATGAAAACATCACAGTGGAGCTATAAAGTGGTTTGGAGCACAAAACTTAAAAAGATTAGACAAAAGCTTCCTGAATTTCCTCATTCATAGTATATTTATTGCATGCAATGTTGATATGCTTAATCTTGTTTCGGTTTTGTTTGATAAATGTTTATCATAACAACAATCGCTCTGTAAATGATTGAACCTGGTAGATTAGTGTTCTACTTATAATGAAAGAGCAATTGGGCACATTGTTTTTCTGAGGAGTATTTAATATAAACAATCTCTTTGCATCCTTATAGTTTCAGGGCAAGATTAAACAACGTTTTGCTACTGTTTTCTGAAGCTGAATTGAATAATTTGTATTAATAACTCTTAAGTATGTTAACAAGCCTCTCAGAAACGGAAAATGTAGGCTAAATGTAAGTTATTGACAAATAATTGATCAGTTTGAAATTCAAATAGATGTAGGAATCCTGCATTCATAATCAGGGAACTAATAAATGTCCAGTGTGAAAGTTCTTAATATAATATATAAAACTAATTATAAAGCACCAGGTTACACCAACTGGTGTGTCCCCGCACTGAGACCACTCCTCAAAAAGATTGAGATGCCGGAAAACAAAGAACAGGGGGAGAGTGGACACAAGCCTCAGAGCTGGAAAAGCCACGTTTTTAATCTTTTCCAGAAAAAAATTCTCCGATGGCTCGGCACTGAGAGAGGGAGGCAACGCATTTCAGTTTTTGGCTGGAACGAGCGCGGACCCCTTCTTGCTCTTTGTACTTTGGGAACTTTTACCAGATAAGTTCCGGTCGATCTGAGATGTCGGGTTGGACTATAAGGGGCAAGTAAACTATGAAGGCAACTCAAGCCTTTGCCCTGCAGGCTCCGATGACAAAAGCACAAGGCTTTAAAACTGATTATTTTGTTAATAGGCTGCCAATGTAGGAAAACAAAAGCTTTCCCGGAGGAACCTTTCCTAGGTAGGTTTAGAACAAAATGGGCTGCTCCATTCTGGATACATTGCAACCTATGCAGACATTTTTTGTTGCTCCTAGATAGAGGACATTTCCATAGTCCAGATGGGATGTTACAATGCTGTCTCCACCTCCTGTAGTGAAGTTAGACTAGGGAGCACAGAACTGGTTTGTACTGTGCTCATAGACTTTCTGCCTAAAACCTCAAAGGGAAAAGTTGTATAAATATTGATGTCCTGACCTGAGAACTTTAGAACCTGTTTGGATTAAGGTACCTACCAAAAAGAAGAGCTGGAAGGCAGAACTACCACATTGCTGTGTGCTTTGCTGGCCTGCAGTGGCTGCTTCTGTCTTGGGCAGCCGAAGGACTGGACTGAACTTTCTCCAACTTATTTTCAAAAGTTTCTCCAAGGGCTGGTTGAAAGTCTCAGGCACACCAAAGGCTTCAGCATCCTCTGTGTACCAGCTTCTGGAACTGCGTGCTTCAGCTGCCACAGAGGAAAAAGCAAACAACGCTGTCAACAACACCGCTGTCGGCTCAGTGACCTGTTGGCACTGCATAGAGCACCGCCTGCTTCACACCGCAACCCTGGTCTCACCAACGACGCCAATGATGCAGCCACCGAGCTGCTGCTTGCACTTCATACTGCCTCAGTTCACCTTACTGCCCTGGTATCCTTGACAACAATGCTCCATGCCAACATCCACTATGCTACCTGCAGTGTGGTCTGAGGGCACCACTCATAAGTTACTCAACGCACTGCCCTGTCCAACACCGCAGCCTTGGCCTAATGACACTGGCGCCATTGACTCCAGATCGTCTACCAACGACAGCACTTCAGCAACAACTACACCACTGCTAGAAATGTGACCTGCCAGCACCACGACGAGCACTGCCCACTTCGCACCACAACCCTGGTACCACCGATGCAGCTAGAAGCTGTCACCGCCTGCCACACAACACGCCGCACCGCTGCACTTTGCACCGTAGTCCCGATACCTACCAAAGCCGGAGCTCCTGACTTCAACATCAGGAATTCAGATCTGCATTGCATGTGACTTCAAAGGCCTGAAAACTCCTGCACTGACCTCCAGGACCCATGCCTGCCAGAGCCGACTCTTCATAGCTCATCTTAAGGTCCACAATGCTCTGCATTTCCAAGGTACCGTTTGCAGATCTTTCCAACACCATAGCTGGCCCGCGATGCCGCGGTGAGTCTGAACTGTTAGATTTGTTTGTTCTCGATACTGTGATAGCCCTGGACGGAGCTATCGACTTCAAGGAACTGTATCTTAAGTCTATTTTTCCAATATTCGTATTTTGATTTTGCTTACTGTATGTTAGACTTTTAAAGTTTTGAATTTGTTTTACACAGATAAATATTGACTATTTTTCTAAACCTGTTGTGGTGTCCTATCGTAGTGTTTTTACTGTATTACTGAAATTCTTTAAACATTGCCTCTGAGATAATCCTGACTGCTCGTGCCAAACTGCCAAGGGGGTGAGCAGGGGCATATTTTAGAAGTGTAATTCCCTTACCCTGACTAGAAGGAAGGGTCCCTACTTGGGCAAGGTGCATACTTCTGCCAATTAGAGACCCCCATTTCTAACAACTTCTTTAAAGAATAATACATCACAATGCATTAACCATCCACAACTCAGCCTATCCTCCTATTACTCAACTATAAGCTTGCCTTTGTCCATATGCATCATTCCACTGCCTTTTTGGCTAGGTTTGTGCTACAGAAATAACATACGTACATATATACATATTTATATATACATTCCAACAGATGCAAGAAATGCGCACACTCAGGAGGGTCACGATGCAGTGTAAATTTAATAAATCTTTTAATGCTATTCTACTGCAGACAGTTTTGTTCACACAGATATTACGGAAGCACCACCTCGTACATATCCTGTATAGACATAAATAATGATCTGTATGTGGAAAAAAAACTGACAATCCATCCACAAATGGCCATCTTGTAACATGCATTACCATATATCAAGAAGGACATACATTTGCAGATAGATCATGAGTGCCCATACAGATATCATGTAGTACAATACAATACAATCCTATGACTCATGTGCCTGCTATGCGTTCTGGTATGCAGAAAAGTACCTCAAAGTATAAATATACTATAGCACACAACTACATTCCAAAAAGCCTACTTCTCTGCATTTCACAATGCAAGGCAGGCGCATGAGTCACATTATTGAGATGGAAGGGAATAATATAGGGGCCTGGAGGTTTGTTATAATTGCTTTTATAGTCACTATAATTTCACAAAAGCCTCAATGTCTGGTACATTGCATGTTATTTTGTAAAGAATTGCACATTACCTTTATTTGGATCACCTGCTTTTATCTCCTGACCCATGCCTTGGATGGTTGCAAGTTATACTATGATAATGCCCTGCTTACTGAATGCTACAAACATATTGGGAGACACTCTAGGAATATCAATATTTATTTGGCTAAATATGGGATGAGATCCATGCTTGCATATTTCCCTGCCTGCATGGTGCTTATATACATTCCAGAAAATTAAAGAGTACTATTTAGTTGTACTATTTACACATGAGTTCATATAATTGATTACAAATCTGCTATGGATGGCAAATTGCTATGGGCCTGGCTTTGTAGGTAGAATTTACACATGTATGAAAAAACATAGCATTTGCAGAAAAGCAAATACAATCTAATGCTCATTATATGTGTATGTCTCATCCTGAAACATTTATATGCATGTGTTTTGTGGTAAATAATTTAATTACCGGTACTTAATTTGATGCGGAAAATTAATAAGAATAGCTCAATAAAATAAGAGGCAGAATCCGTGGTATTAGAGGTTCGGAACGGGCTTTATTCCAAAACACAATTCGAATTTGTGGGCTTCATATTCCATCACCACGAAGGTTCAGGAAGTGAAGGACAATACTTTATTGACAGGTAATCATTTTTATAGAAGAGGCATTACAGTGAAACAGATGCAGGAGGCGTAACAGTTGATAACAGAGATAAAAACATACATGCGTAACTAAAATGGGTGTAACTAGGCGTAACTAAAGAACGTCATTGGGTATGATGTCACAAATGGGTGGTTCCATGAAAGAATTTCGCAATGTCAGCAAAAATACTTGGCAGAGATGCGCGCGCAGCAGCATGACGTGTGATTGACGTGCAACTAGGGGGAGAATGGGACTTGACATTTAGCTCTACATGTGGAGACAGAAGTCTGGGGTTATGTCAACCTAATCCTAAATCATATCTTACATCCTATGTTTAAAGAACTGTGTTATCCAAAAAGAGAGGTCTCTTAGGATAGAATCTTATTCTATACTGACTATACTGACTGTTAGTGCGTGTACAAGCGTCTAAGTGTCTACACTAGATGCGAGGGGGTAGGAATATTCCATGGTAACAGGGCTATGAATTACTTGCATAAAGACAGCGAGGCCTGGCCTCTTTGCACGGTAGCTGGAGGAATGTTTACCTAAACTGCTAGACAGGAATGCATTGGATGAGGAGCGGAGCAGAGCAGATAATCTTGAAGGTGAAATACAGTTTTGGCAGGCAAACAGGCCGAGTCAGGCACCGTTAGCCGCGCAGGGAGTAGGACAAAGTTCATGGATACAGATGCGAGCTCAGACTGGAGCTTTCAGAGGCAGAAGGCAGGAAAAGGCTTAATGGCAGAATCAGGGCCTACTCGCCTGGACTGTAAAAATGGGACAAATGAACCATATAAAGCCGGTGGCCTTTCATACTTAGGAATAGGATATCTGGCCCATTCATGGCGGATCTGAAAGAGGACATGTTGACGGTGAACGCACATGTGTTTGCGTCTTCAAAACTGGAACTGGAGGGAACATACATGTACTTGTGACTTATACATGAAACCGTTGGGGTCCAAGATAGGGGACATAACTGATCATAAAAATCCATATTTCCACATTCCCTCCTTGTCCCCTACTTGCCCTTAAGAGATATCAATCTTCATCAATCCGTTGATCTGTTCATATAACATCATTTGTTCTTCTTTCTTCTTCCGGGATTTCGAACGAAAACTTGGATGTGGGATACACGAGGTGGCACACAGACCACAAATCGCTGGCCCACATTGTAGACATAAGCAGCAACTGAATATTATGAGAAAGCCAATACCTAGGAAGGATAGGACCCTCCATCCCCAGGCTGACAATACACTCCAAAACCAACTGGACCAAGTCCAGGTGCCTGGATTCTGGTGTATCTGGCTTACAATCTTATGAAGGCGAGTTATGGCTTTATATACTGACGGCGAATTTTCTGGTATGAAAATGCAACAACTTGATCCGATGACCCTACAAGCTCCGCCCCTATCGGCCAGGATGACGTCAAGGACAAGACGATTTTGAAGCACAACAATCCGCATAGCAGACTGCTCTTCTGTTAAATTGCCTAAGGCGGAAATAGTTTCGTTCACTACTGCTTCAAGGGTTCTGGTTAATCTACGTATCAGCTTACTATTAGTGACTGTACCTATATAGGGGAAGAAACCTTTATTGAAATCTGTGTATTTTTCCCATGCTGTTTCAGTGTAATCGACGATTGGGAGATCTCTCTGCTGTCTATTGTGTACTAAATGAGTATTTCTGTGATAATCAGGAGGAGCTAGGAAAACAGGTGGCAAAAGGAATCCGATGTAACAGGTACCATCCCAATCTAGAGGCAAACGTGTATATGCAGTCTGACCACATACGAAGTAGGAATGGCGAGAAGCTCTAAATGTAGACTTGCCTTGATCACTGAATTCTATAACAGTGGTGCATCTACTATGGCCCATATGTATGGAACCATTCTTTCTTACACACAATTCACCTTTAACTGGAAATACTGACATAGCGGGCAAAATTGGTGCAGCTTCGGATTCAACATTCAGGATCATGAGATTAAGCGTGAAATTACCTAATCCATATACTTCATTTTCTAGATCAGTTCCTGTTCTTTTGGGAAGTCCCTCCTTGTTAGGGTAGCAGACTTTAAGCAAAACTAAGTTCAGGTTTCCCCATACCCAGTTGTCTTGATAAACTGCGGAATTCGAATCTAGGGAATTAATTAAACTAAACCATGCTCCACAGGAGCCATTGTGTGTGAACGGATATGGAAAGAGAGGCAGAATTCCCTTATAGTTCTGATAGGGAGGGAGTCGGCCACATATCCAACAATTTGTAGCATTGCTAGTCTGATGGGAATGATGTAACATACTAATAAAAGTGTTATTGCGCAGCGCAAATCTATAGGACAACTCATGCGGGGGTAATTCACTAAAAGAATGTTCAGCAGTAACATTGTAAACATGTTTAGAAATAGGATAATATACGTGCAACAATATACTTGCAACGATTATTAAAAGACTTAAGAAAAACAAAATTAATAACGTCACTGTGCAATGACTACGCAGTGATTTACAGTACGCATGTTGTTTCAACTGCATCTTTCGGTTTCTTTCTCTATTCAGGTCTAGGGGATACATGTCAGAGACAAATTCGACCGATTCACCTTGGAGAGGACTTAAACAATCAAATTGTCTGACTTTTTAGACCGTAATTTTAGTTTGTATAGTTCCTTATCGCTTAGTTCAACCAAAGGAAGCTTTGAGTCAATCGGTGAAGACACGCGATGTGTATCGTTTACATCAGACGGTAGTCCATGAAATTTCTTGATATGACTTGAATGTATCCAACCTTTGCGACCTTCGATCTTCACGGCTGTCCTCGTGGTGAGCAGTACAAGTTGAGGCGATTTCCACCTAGGATCCAGCTGAGTCTTCCGGTCAAAATTCCGCACTAACACCAGGTCCCCGGGAACTACGTCATGGGGTTTCACCTCGGTGTTGTCGGGAAAGGCTGCAGCTACCTGTGAACGACAAGATTGTAGTGCAGACATCAAGGAAGCCAGGTAATCTGTCAGCATATTACAGTCAACATCAGTTATTTTGCGTGGTATAGGCGTCCCCCACATATTTGGTGGTCTACCGAAGATCACCTCATAAGGGGATAGCCCTGTTCGAGAGTGCGCTACCATTCTCATGTAAAAGAGTGCAACTGGTAAGGCTACTACCCAATCGACACCTTTCTCCCTACATATTTTGGACAATCTAATTTTCAGAGTTTGATTATGTCGTTCCACGAGACCTGCTGCCTCGGGGTGTCGGACACAGTGAAATCTCCATTGATAGCCTAACAAAAGTGAAACGTGTTTCATTAGTTCGGATGAGAACGGCTGGCCGTTATCTGAGTAGACAACACGTGGTAAACCGTACCGTGGGAAGAATTCTCGAACCAACTGTTTGGCAGTAGTCGGGGCAGTGTAATCTGAGACCGGGTATGCTTCTGTCCAACGGGAAAGAGCACAGACAACTACAAGAACATATTTGAATCCTCGACATCATTCCATCTGGATATAATCCATCTGGAGGACTTCAAAAGGGTGCTCAGGAGGCTGAAATCCACCCTGTTCTACGGGAATGCTTTTACCTGGGTTAAACTGACAACAGATCATACAGGTACAAACTTTTTGTTTAGCTGCTGCTCGTAAATGTTTGTTGAACCAAATGTGTTGAATGCTGTCTAGCATAGCTTTTTCTCCTAAGTGTGCTGGACTATGTATTGTATTAATGATAACTTGAACCATAGAATCAGGAAGGAACCATACAGATTTTTCCTTCGTCATCCATCCTTGATCCGTTTGGATCCCTCCTAATTCAGTCCATTTCTTTATTTCATCTGGTGTAGCATGTGTCTGTTGTGACTGCATACGCGGCCACTAGCTCTCCTGTACTTGTTCTCATACATGAACCATCTACATACAACGTCAGGTCTGGGTCTGACAATGGGACGTCTGTCAAGTCTTGTATAGGTTTCGTCGTGATAGTAATAACTTCAATACAATCATGTGCTAGTGGGTCTGTTCCGTTTACTGGCAAAAGTGTGGCATGATTTAATGTACTACAACGTCTGATTTCTATGTGTGGCTGAAACAATGTTAATTCGTAACCGGTGAGTCTTGCTATAGTCAAGTGTTGTGTTTGCGTTCGGTTCAAGAGAACCTCTACTGCGTGTGGTACTTGTACTGTCAATGGATGTCCTAACACTATGGCATCGCTTTGTCTGATTGCTAAAGCTGTCGCTGCCACTGATTTCAGGCACGCAGGCAGAGCCTGAGCTACTGGATCTAATGTACTAGAAAAATAAGCACATGGTTTGTGTGATCCTGCTTGTTCCTGTGTGAGTACTGACAAGGCAGTACCTTCGCGTTCTGTAACAAAGAGTGTAAACTGTTTATTGTAACATGGTGTTGCTAAAACAGGTGCTTGACATAAAGCTTTCTTTAGGCTTTCAAAAGCTTGTGTATGTTCCTGAGTCCAAGGGAGGACAGTCGATGTGGCTGCCTCCTGTGTTGTCAACTGAATGAGTGGTTTTGCTAGAAATGCATACTGAGGGATCCACTGCCTACAATATGAAGTGAGGCCTATGAAAGCCCGTACCTCCTTTTGTGTCTTGGGTATTGACATGTTAACAATTAACTGGATGCGATCTGACGTAAGCTGCCGTCCCTCCTTGGACAGCGAGTGCCCAAGGTAAACAACTCGCTGGACACAGAATTGCAGCTTAGAAGGGGACACCTTGTGCCCCTTTTCGGCCAAAAATTGTAAAACCGTCAGTGAGGCTTTTTCACATTCAGGTTCGCTTCTAGCGGTGATCAGCAGATCATCGACATATTGAAGCAGGGCAGTGTTGACTGGCATGTGGATACTGTCAAGTTCTCGTTTCAGTGCTTGGCTATAGATGCTGGGGCTTTCTGTGAATCCTTGAGGTGCGCGTGTGAATTTAAAGCTTCGTCCATTTAAACTAAATCCGAACAAGTATTGGCTTTCCGGATCTATTGGGACGCTGAAAAAGGCATTCTTGAGATCAATTACAGTAAAGAATGTTGCTTCGGAATCAATGGCTGTCAGTAATGAAGAAATGTCTGGGACTACGGGGTATTGTGGTACAATACATTTATTTAATTCGCGCAGATCAATAACCAATCGATATACTGGCGGGGCTTTTGGATCAGTTCGTTTAAGAATCGGAATTATCGGGGAATTACATACATTGGAGTCCGTTTCCACAACCACTCCTTGGGTAATAAGCTCGTCAATGATTTGCAGTAAAGCCACTACAGCATCTGGGGGTAACTTGTATTGTCGCATTCGTGGTAGTACCACTCCTGTCTTTAGTGTGACTCGATATGGTGTAATGTTCATGCAACCAACATCTGTAGGGCCTTGTGCCCATAAATGTGTGGGTAAAGTCTGCAGTCGGTGATCCATGTCTCGGGACACATAGTGCCCTTTGAAATCACGTAAAAACAATCTTACTCCTTCCGGAGAACAACATATTATAGCTCCTAGAGCTTTCAATGTTTTTATACCTAACAGGTTTTCTGGACATGATTTAGTAAGCAATAAATCTGTAGTTCGTGTCAAGGGACCAATCGTAAGGGGAAGAGGCTGTGACACTTCGTTAATGATAGGTTTTCCCGAAAAACCAAGGGAAATATTCTGTGAGCCTGAGAGGGGTGCCCCTGGAACTTCACTACGTTTTATGGTTGTTCGGCTTGCCCCTGTATCAAGTAGAAATTTTCTATCTTGGCCTAATAGTTCACTGTGTACATAAGGTCCTTCTTGATCTACAGGGACCTCGATAAGGGGTAAGCCAACTTCCCTCTCTAGGCTGTTTCATGAGTATCGTTGATAATCAGGATAGTCATACTGTGCGGTCTGGTACATCTGTTGTGTCGTTGTTTGTGTGGCAGCAATAGGCTGCGGTGGTGGAGCTGGCATAGATTGTTGCGGAGTTGGCATGGACTGTGCATGCTGCGGGGCTCCTTGTTGGTTCTGATCCTGTCTAAGTGGCCGTGGTCTTTCTTTTGTATTACCTATGGCGATATTATGTTTTAAAACTGGACAATCGTGTACATAATGACCTGGCTGTTTACAATAGTTGCATGTCCCTTTTACAGAACCTGCTGATACACTGGACTGTGTCATACCCTTTTTATGACCGTCAGCTGGAACTGTCTGGGAAACTAGCATTTTCATTTTCGTGTCTTTCATGCGTCTTTGTTCATGTTCTTGTTCCTCTCTAATTCTATTGTGATGGTACTGTAGCATTTGTAACATTTGTGACGGAGTGTTACCTTGCCAGGTACTCTCGAATTTCAATACTCTATTCTTAACTTGGGGCAAGGCATTTTCAACTAATTTTGTCACAAACAGATGTGGATATGATTCGCTACTTGCTTTTATTCCACTATTTATACCAAAACATTTTTCGAATCGGGCATAGAAATCACTAGTGTCTTCATCTTGCTTTTGTTTACAGGCTGAGATTGCACCCCAGTCTTCCTTTTTTGTAGTTAATAAACGTGGCAGTACCTGTACTAATAAACCTGGTAGTATTCTGGTCTTTTCCCCGAGCCCTAAACCTGGACCTCGAGCTGTTTCTTCGTTTTCTAATGCTGTCCAATCTATCTTTTGGTCTCCCACCTCCCAATCCTTTTCCTTGAGTTTTTCGTAAATGCCCGCAGGCATTAATACCTTTAATATTTTCATAATGTCGGGATAGGTATACTCTCCCATGAGCAACATGTCTTTAATTTCACGGTGGAAACCCGCTGGGTCTTTGTCATGACTGGGTACCACTTTCTTCATTTCTAATAGTTCCATTTTAGATATGGGTGTGTATACAAACACACGTTTAAACTGATTGTCATCACCTTTTATCGGGTGCACTTCGCGTAAGGGATTCTGTCTATCCATATAATACGTCGTTCTTTCCTTGATGGGCAGTGAGACATGTTCGGGGCATACAAAAAGAATGTACTGCTTTCTGGATTCCAGTATTTCTCTAATTAACTCAGTACCTGAACCTCTCCATTTATTCGTGAGTAATTCAGTCAATATATCAGGTAGGGGACCAGGATCGGAGTGTTGGCTTTTATATAATATAAGGAGTTGTTGAATCATATAGATACCAGCTAAACGCTGTTCATCTGGGGTGAGGTTCAAAAACGTATGTGCTAGCGTATCATCACTATATTTTCCGGGACTGTCAACCCAGTGAACGGCTGACCTGGCTAATTCTTGTTCGTCCATAGAATCGAGTATATGGTAACCCCTTCGTTCTCGGAGTAATTTGTCAGCGGCTTGGAACGAATGTTCGGGGGACCTTATATTTATTATAGGTGTTTGGAAATTTCTGTTATTTTCTGGACGTATCGGACGTATCGGATCAGTAAAGCATCTAGTATTATTACAAGATCTTCCTCTACCTACATAGGCCATGGTTTCTAACTGTCCTGTGGGCAGTTCTAATTCTTCCTCCTCCTCCTCCTTTTGTTCAGGCTGGTCTACCGCTAATCTTTCATCGTGTATTCGTTCTACTTCTTTGCGGATCTTTCGACACATAGCTACTATACTTAATAGTTTATTATGTCTCCCCTCTGATATATTCCAACTCCATGTGGTAAGAATTCGCATTTCTTCCGGATTTACCCCTGGTCGGTCTTGATTTCTGATCACACAATTTATGAGGAAACGTAACAGTTCCCCCTGTATCTCCACTTTCTGGTACTCCATGGCTCTATTAATACTCTCAGAATCTCGCCCTGACTGGACAAAGTGATATATGTTTTCTAAATGTGTAGTCATTCCTGGTAGCCTCCCTAAATATATTGCAGCTCGTCGGATACGTAATGATGCCAGCAGCATTTCGTCCTCTTTGCCGGGCACAGGGTCATATCAACAATCTACTAGAAGTTCCTTAAGCATGTCGGGAGTTACTAGTTTGGGCGTACGTTGGTGGGCTAATTCTTGAAAGGAAAGTTTATTTACTCTGGGTGGCGTGGAAAAAATGTTTGCTGTACCTCCTGTAGCACCGCCTGGGGTGTTGGATGTGAAAGGATTCGTTGAACGTGATATAGCAACCATAGGTGTGGGTACAGCTGTAGAAACAGATGTGCTTGCCGGAACTTGTGTCGGAATTTGTTGTTGCGGAGGTACAGACGGAGGGTCTTGGCGTTGAACCCCCTCGGCAGGCGGTCTATGTGGTGCAGTATTAGCATACTCGGGAGCTGCGTCGTCTAAATAAGAGGAAAGGAAAACATCTTCTGCGGTTCTGGGATGCCCTTTGGGATGTGCTTTTATCGGAAACAATGGAGGTGGCAAGTCTTTTGGTATCTCCGGAGTAGCCTTAGGTAACCCTTCGGCCAGAAGAGGATACATACCATTCATAAGGGCATTTCTTTGTCTGTCTGCTTGTTCTGATTTTGCTCGGGTACCTTCTTCAATTAATAGATTTTCTCGGACTTCATTTGAATTCTCCTTACTTTTCTCTTCCTGTCTGAGTGCTTTTTCTGTACGTCTATATGATTCTTTACGCCATAATTCAATGGCATCTTTCTGTGATTGTCTAGCTTTCTTTTTCCATAATTCTTCCTCTACTTTCATGATGCAATCTGCATCCCAGGTCCCAGCTGCGGGCCACCTCTGACTTTCTGGTAATTCCTTGGTGTAGTCTACCCATAAATCAAGAAATAATATGGCGTCTAGGCCATGTTTATGATACATGAAGTACCCTGGAGTGTCCCTAGGAGGAATGGGAACAGCTTCTTCGAGTACCCCTTTTCTAGTTTTGATCTGTCTTAATCTCGAAAAGAGCGGCATATTGAGAACTGATCTGATACCTAATTTTGAACACGTTAAATACAACAAAACACAATAATGAACAGTCATTCACACCACAATATACAGAACGTATTTAAAACATTTTATCATTTAACATTTAATGAACAACAATGATGGCCATTTAGGGAACTAGTCACTAAGCATAATACTCGGCACTAACTAGGTAATTCTGAATTATATACTAGACATACTTGATATACTGCTAAACAGTACAGATACACTGCTGAAACAGTGCAGACCGGATTTGTGTACCCAAACCCGTCTTGACCGGCACAACCTATGTGCACGTCAGAACGCCTCCCCGGCAATGGTACTCACCGGGTAGCTCGGAACGGAAGGCCTCGGAACTGAACTGAACTTGGACCAGACTGGACTCGACTCGAAACTTCGGAACTTCGGAACCTGGTGGGCCTCTGTATACCTCGGATCTTGCTCTCTCAGCTAGGCTCTGGTCGGGATACTTCGCACTTCTCACCGCCTCGTCTGGGTGTTGATCGCAGCCTCAGTTACCCCCGCTCGGCAGGAGGGAGATACAGGAAATCCTGTGGGTACGCGTTGTTGTCCGTCCAGCTGTGGCAGGAGACCGGGCCTGCAACGCACCTCCGGCGCGTGAGATGAGAAAGTGTCCCTATTCGGGCGCCATATATGTGGTAAATAATTTAATTACCGGTACTTAATTTGATGCGGAAAATTAATAAGAATAGCTCAATAAAATAAGAGGCAGAATCCGTGGTATTAGAGGTTCGGAACGGGCTTTATTCCAAAACACAATTCGAATTTGTGGGCTTCATATTCCATCACCACGAAGGTTCAGGAAGTGAAGGACAATACTTTATTGACAGGTAATCATTTTTATAGAAGAGGCATTACAGTGAAACAGATGCAGGAGGCGTAACAGTTGATAACAGAGATAAAAACATACATGCGTAACTAAAATGGGTGTAACTAGGCGTAACTAAAGAACGTCATTGGGTATGATGTCACAAATGGGTGGTTCCATGAAAGAATTTCGCAATGTCAGCAAAAATACTTGGCAGAGATGCGCGCGCAGCAGCATGACGTGTGATTGACGTGCAACTAGGGGGAGAATGGGACTTGACATTTAGCTCTACATGTGGAGACAGAAGTCTGGGGTTATGTCAACCTAATCCTAAATCATATCTTACATCCTATGTTTAAAGAACTGTGTTATCCAAAAAGAGAGGTCTCTTAGGATAGAATCTTATTCTATACTGACTATACTGACTGTTAGTGCGTGTACAAGCGTCTAAGTGTCTACACTAGATGCGAGGGGGTAGGAATATTCCATGGTAACAGGGCTATGAATTACTTGCATAAAGACAGCGAGGCCTGGCCTCTTTGCACGGTAGCTGGAGGAATGTTTACCTAAACTGCTAGACAGGAATGCATTGGATGAGGAGCGGAGCAGAGCAGATAATCTTGAAGGTGAAATACAGTTTTGGCAGGCAAACAGGCCGAGTCAGGCACCGTTAGCCGCGCAGGGAGTAGGACAAAGTTCATGGATACAGATGCGAGCTCAGACTGGAGCTTTCAGAGGCAGAAGGCAGGAAAAGGCTTAATGGCAGAATCAGGGCCTACTCGCCTGGACTGTAAAAATGGGACAAATGAACCATATAAAGCCGGTGGCCTTTCATACTTAGGAATAGGATATCCGGCCCATTCATGGCGGATCTGAAAGAGGACATGTTGACGGTGAACGCACATGTGTTAGCGTCTTCAAAACTGGAACTGGAGGGAACATACATGTACTTGTGACTTATACATGAAACCGTTGGGGTCCAAGATAGGGGACATAACTGATCATAAAAATCCATATTTCCACAGTTTATAGGTGTGTTTGGGCATTGCCACTTATGCAGACTTTTGTTGGGTTTCACCTAAGATAGTGAATGCACGGTCATGTTTGAGATTGTTTGATTTCTATATGGTGGGCTTAGAGGCTGCCTATTGTTTACCTTTGACTGTCTTCATTGACACTCATTTGCTTACTTCTTATTGATCAGCTGTTGTGGACTTCTTTCCTCTTCATGTGTGTGTCCCTCCCCTGCTCACTTTTTTGGCAGTTGTTCTTTTTGTTTAAGCCCTCAATCAGAGTGCATATGTTTCAGATGACTCCCTCGTGTACTTCTCCCTCTGTGTGTTCCACCCTTACACCGTCATCTGTAGTGTTGTTTGACGGCCATATGCACTCCCTCTCTTGCCCATGTTGCTATTTGCCCCATCCTTCCTCCCTCATTCTTGTTGCTACTTGCCCCTAACCCTCTTCCTCAACCATGTTGCTGCTTCACTTCCTTTCTCTATCATCCATATTGTGGCTTACCACCCACACTCCCTCATACATCTCTGTGCTACTTACACCCAACCCGTCCTTCCTCCTTTTTCAGCACTGCTTGTTTCTAAGGGCTTTACTGCATTTCTTCTTTTAAAAATCAGTATCTCAATTTCTACTTATTGGATATTTGTCATTTTGGTCTTATTTTGCTCAGACAAATATCTCTATGTTCGTAAATCTGTGTGTTGTCCATTTGTGGTGTATTCATTGTGTTACTCTGTGTGAGAGCCTGTGTGTGTGTGTGTGTGTGTGTGTGTTGGAAAAATACTTTACACGTTGCCTCTTTAGATAGGCCTGACTCAGCCGCGGTCCGTGCATGTAACAGTGGTGGGGCCAGGTATGGGGGGATTTCTAGGGATGATGCAGAGGGAAAATTAAATAAATAATCACATTTCTCTCTGCATCATCCCTCAAAAATCCCCCCTTACCCGGCCCCACTGCCCCACCCCTGTTACCTGCACGGACCGCGGCTGGCCTCACTGTGCTGTGCCAAGCTACCTGAGTATCTGGCATACCCTGACTAGAGTGATGGTTCCTGCCTGGCCTGGGTGCATACATCAGGCAGCCGGGAATCCCATTTCTAACTCTCATTCTTGCTTGCTCTGGTTGCTTCTTGACTCCACCCTTCCTCTATAATAAATGTGGACAACGTTGGCCGCGTTATGTTTTTTTCCCCAACATGCTTTCTTGTCCGCATTGCCTCCTCACCTTGTCCTTCATGTTGTCTCCACCATCCCTTGCGCGAGCAATAAAAAATGCGCTATAATACAACCACCACTGGTCGCTTCATAGAGTTTTTCTTTTTAATTTCACCCACGCTGCACAGCAGCCGTGCTGCTTTACAGCATGGCTAAATATTGAACATTGACAAAGCCAAAAGACATTGGGGCATATCAACAACAACCGGCGATAATTATCGCTGAGCGCACTTAGCGCTCGGATAATTATCGCCGGCTAGCGCCGATTTTTATCGCTGAGATTGCGTGCTATTAGCAACGCGTATCTCATCAGCGATAAAAATCCTAGCGCTAACTGGCTAACGTGAGATTATCGCTGGAAACCCAGCGATAATCTCACGTTAGCTAGTTGATAGGGACTCACAGATTTAGCCATGATATCCACCTTCCATAGGATATCATTGCTAAGTCAGTCCTGAAGCAGGCGTAAGGAAAGTAGCGATAACAGGGGTTATCGCTACTTTTCCTGACGCTATGCTTCATAGCGTTAGGCTTGCTGATAGGAGAAATGTTGCTTAGCGACATTTCTCCTGTCATGCCAGGTCAGGAAAGCCCACTTTGCATCTCATTAGAGATGCAAAGCTGGGCGTTAGGAATCCTGACGCTAAATCAAGGTTTCACGCGTTAGCGTGACCTTGCTGATTAGGCGATAAAATTATCGCTGCTTTTCGGCCGAAAACGCCTGCTTGTTGATATGCCCCTTAGTCTCATAGAAGAGACCTATTGTCTCTTCCAAAGCATGTTGAAGTTTACTTCTAGAGATGGCGGAACATGAACTTGCTTTTCAAAATATTTAAACTTCATATCGATTTCACTGATAAGTTACAATACTGAGTCTTGTTGTTTCACAACTGCTAGGTCCTGTATACAAAAAAAGGCAGAAAAGCTATTATACAAAAAAATAGCCATCGACTGATTGAGCCATTGGGTCAATATTTTCCTTCTTTTTGCCTGCATTTGAAATTCAGTGCTAGAAAGTGAATAGTATATAGGCACTTACATTATCGAGACGATTTATTAATTTTCATTAAATACCAAACACCTGGTTAAAAGGATACAACTGATTTGCCAACAACGTAAAACCCTTAACAGAGAGAGATATATCCAAAACAAAACTCAAAACAGATGTCGTTCAGAAACGATACTGGTAGAAAATTATTGGCGGAAGCCAATCGAACAGAATAAATGAAAAAATATATAAGGTAACAAGAGAGAGTTGGAACTTTTTTTGTTTTTAAATGTGTGTCCCTCTGTAAAATAACTGGATGAACTAAAAAGAGACAGTCGGTTTTTCAAAATTTTCATAGTAATTTACCTAGGGATTTTTAAGTCTCTCTCAATCTTTTTGAAGGATGGCTGTGGAAACAAAGCTTTACGTGTGGAGCAGCTGCCCCTCTATTCTGTTTGACAGGCCCGTTCTCTTAATTGCGTTTTATCTGGTGGTCAAACGAGTTCTTCCCTTGGCATAGTGTGCACGATGGATTTGTGCTTCAAGGCAGCTGTGGCTCTGGGCTCAGATTCTGCTGATAAACCTGCCATCAGTCTCTAAACCGAATCCCAGATGAAGTTAAACAAGACAGATCGCTCTGTCCTTGGCCCTCCTCGAATGGTTATTGTCTGCAGCCGCGCCGCGCCGCCTGGCCTCTGTTCCAATCCCATAATTCCCCTGCCATGTCAGAGGCCGATTTCAAAGAGTTTATGCAGTTAACTCGAGGTGAGGATCGCGTTTATCAATGCAAATACTCTGTGGCAGTCTGGTGTTCAGTTGGGCAGGGTTTGCCACAGTAAACGTGTTTCAGAAATAACTTTATATTTCTTCTGACGCTGTAAAAAAAAAGTCCGTTATTTAAAACACCCAGTTGAAATGTTATATAGTATATTCTATTTAATCCTTAAATAATTATTTCGCAACCATCGCACTAACGCTAAGGAAGTAAAATCATTAGCAACTCTACTGCTTGCATTTTGAAAGTCGTCTAATAGACATCTGTTCCTCTTTCCCTTACCCAAGCAGCAAAGTTTTTAATTTCATTCATTCATTCACTCACGAGGAAACGAAAATATCCGAAAACGTTGGTATGTTGAAAAGACTTTGCTGTTAATATTCTGCTTAATCTTACCCTCATATTTAACTAAAACTAGCCGAGTAATCTGTATTGTACTGTATTAGCATTTTTGTAGCAATTTCCAGTGGCGGCTCACACAGGTAATGCTGTGGGGGCGAAGAGGCGGGGCGTGGGCGGTGCTGGGTGGCGGGTTAGTGGAGTTTGTTTGACATACAACGGGAAAGTGTAGTGCAAATAAATAAATAAAAGCACTTTGGGGCATATTTGCAACAGGCAGCGATAATTATCGTTGACCTTGTATACCGCATTTTTTTCTATCGCTGGAATATTTCGCCATGCTAGCGTTGTATTAACAATGCTTAGTGCCATGGCAATGTATTTTCCAGCGATAGCGCCCTTTTCCAAGGAACATCGCTGGTTTTCCAGCGATGTTCCATGTAAAACGGCACTATGCTTGACGATACGACCCAGTGGTTGTATCACATGAATCCACCTCCCATGTAAGTTACGCCTTAATCAGGAATTTAACAGACGTTAAATTCCTGCGTTAAGGCATACTTAGCGTGATTAAAATAATCGCTTCCCCGCATTGTAAATATCGCGAAGCTGCCTTCGCGATATTTACCCATGTTGTTTCCACAGGCACGCCTACTTTGCATCTCATTAGCGATGCGAAGTTAGGCATGCTGGAAATATGAGCAAAATCAGCAAAACACGCGATAGCGTGTCTTTGCTGATAAGGCGATAACATTATCGCCGCTTTTCGGCTGAAAGCGGCCACAAAAGCGCAATAATTTTCTATTGCCGCATTGTTAATATGCCCCTTACTTTGCGCTCGCAGCATCGCAGTTAGCGATGCTACAAGCGCGAAGTAAGTGTTTTTATTTATTTATTTATTTGCACTCCACTGTCCCATCATATGTCAAACTCCAGTACCCCCCACCCATCCCCGCCCGCCTCTCTGCCCCACAGTGTGACATGTGCGAGCTGCCACTGCAAATCCTACCCATGATGAGGCGCCAAAGGGCATTCGTAGAAAGGTAGCACCGTGGCAGAGTGCTTTGTTGGAATAGTGTTGAATTGTACCTGTGGCCAACGTAGAAAGATTTAAATGTCTGTCATTCACCAAAGTGGCATTCTTAGCTCAACTTAGAATGCAGTGCCTAAGGGTGGAGAGGAGAGAAGGAGCACAAAGGACAGAATGCACATGTTGTACAACAATTCAAAGCAGTGTGTGGTTGAAAGAGTTTGGCTTGTGAGTTTACTGTATATCGAAAGAGATTTAGATTCATGAGTGATAAGTAGTGGAATTCACGTGTGTTTGTGAGACTGTATTTGCACTCGTTATGTTATGTTAATATTATTTATTCAGCACTCGTTCACCACAGGTTTCTTCGTGCTGATCGGTAACAGGTGGCAGGTATTGCTTAGGAGAGGGCTCCACCCTCTGGGGCGGCTCCTCTGCTATGGAGGAGGAGTGTCGCACCACTGCTTTCTCCAGTAACCTTTAGTTATTAACACTTTATGTTGCCTTTGCCAGCAGGTGGGTGTGCGGGGCTGCTCTGCTTATGGAGCAGGACAGGTGAGGATTGGTTTACCCACTCCTGAGTGCACAATGATTGGTTGGCTCTTACTAAAACAGTGCTGCAGTTGTAGGTGGTAAAATGCCTGTGGTACAGTAAGAGGGCATCAGGGGAGCACCCATGTAAAAAAAAAGAAAAGGCAATCACCGCAGGATAAATAGTGGCATCCATAGTGTGTTGTGTTTGTCCCATGGCGAAATGTTGGCAAATCGATGGTAAGGACATTGTAGATGGTGGTAATCTGGTTTTAGGTCGGTAATAAGTGCAGAGACCATACTAGTGGTACCCTCCTGAATCATTCACAGGTTTCTTCCCACACTACTTTGATGATTCAGTCTGCCTGAGAGTTGCTCCTCCAAAAGACATTGTGGAACAAGTCGGCACTCTAAAAATCCTACATTCCTGAATATCTCAAAACAATTACAAATTAAATTCAAAGAGAAAAGAGTTCTTCATTTCTCCCTTGAAATGCTCCCTGCCATCTAAAGCACGGCTCGATGGAACAAATATGTTGGATTGCATGCCAACAGTCATGGAAAGTGATGAATTCCCACTTCTTAGGCTTCACTCCCCAAAAAATAAAAATAAAATGCAGGTGTATATTTATGCCCTAGCTAAAAGTTTAGTCTTCAATGAGTAAAACATGCCAAGCCCTTCGCTATTAGAATGATAGCTTATTTTACTACCTTCAAAACAGAACTCCAGCTCTTACTGCTCTAACATTATTTGCTAATGTAAGTATTTCTATGATGTTAGTCTCACAACCTAGTGAGGATAAAGATATAAACTTCTCAGTAACAGACTTCAAATGCATTATGGAATCGTTTCCATTATTGAGCATGCTGCCCTTCTTCGCTGTCCCACAGGTAACCATCCTACTTAGACAAAATAAAAACAGATCCAGTGGCTTTTAAAGAGCATCTACCGTCAAAATATTCTTTAGAAGAATTTGTACTTCATGAGCATCACTGTTTTGACTTTCCAATTTTGGTCCTGTATATTCCTTGACTTCCTGAAAAATACTTTGCTGCCCTGGTGGGTTGTGGTACTACATATCAACAAACAAAAATAAATAGATAAATCAGTGTCAGTGCTCTAATTATATTAGATGTACAGGCGGTATTTGACAATGTTCATAATGGAATATTGATTGGTGGACTTCAGGAGATCAGGGAGACCCCAGAGCATCGTCTGTCAAATACATATGAGTAACAGTTTGCACAACCTCACAGCTAAACATTTAAGCATCCTTGGTAGCCTCAGCATGTTCCTTTAGAATATGAAGTCTAGATACAAACTTGCCAAATGTAAATGAGGAGTGGCAGCATGGCAACTTTGAGTGTGTCTACATAATAGAAATGCCCCATATTTCGAGCATGGATAATTTTTCTCTAAACCATGCAACTGGAAAGGGGAAGGTAGTCCCTAGATTTAGTAATGCTTCCACTTTCTTGAACAAGCTGCACTGGCTGTCTATGAGGGCCAGGATCACGTTTAAGGGATTAGGCCATGCACGCAGACTCTATTTGGGAGATTTCCTGAATTTCTACATATATATCCAGAATGACGTGATCCTTTTGAAGCTTTGTGCTCTGCTAATTCCTTTTATGATTAAAGTACTTTTCTTCCATAAAGAAAGGCGTGTGGCAAAGCTTGCTCAATCTTGGATTTGCCTCTATAGAGGTCCCGTTGTTTGGATCTCAGAAGATCTCCTAAGCTATGCAATTGTACATTTTGTTGTGGGTCTATATCCACCCATCTCCGTTACCTGGTATCTTGACAACCTGTGAGTATGTATGTGGGATTTATAAATACCCATGATACCCATGATATAACTTGACCACATAATAGCTTGCCACAAGAGGCAGTTAAAACATTTTTATATAAATATTTAAACCAGACACATCCCTGGATGCAGAGATCTGCATGGAACACGTGTAGAGTATATTGTTCTTAACAAATTATACATTCTCCAATGCGTATTAAAAACCTATAACTGTAAATTAAGTGGGTGACTTAATGTGGCTCACTTTATTTACAGTTATAGGCAAAGTGCCTTTGTGTTTGGACCTGCCCTCTTTACATCACAACAATGTTGCCTTGTTTTTTTCAACTTACAGAATATGGGTGACCATGATTCAATTGGTAGTCTCCAGCTGTAGTTTTAATTTTTTCCAAAAAGTTTAAACCTATTCATTTGCAAGAACCCCATCTTGACCAATATCAGACATTGCTCCTGGTGCATCCCAAATGTGTCTCTTGGTAATTGCTATGCTAGACAGTGGATGGGTTTACTACTGAAGTGTTTTGGGTAATGCTGGCTTTTCAGATGTTTCTTTATGCACTGGTGCTTCACACACTGAATGTAAAAAAACATCAAATATATACAGGTTACATGGATCTTAACCATCTACAAAAAATGACTCTTCACTGCCTGTTCTGAAATCAAGATGGTTTAACAATTTCAGGAGCTTATAAAAAACATTGGTGTGCAACTCTAGTGGGAGCAAGCTCTGGTATCTACTGTCCCAGCTGAAGAATGCCTGCCATAACTAAAGATTGCAGCCTGGTTTTGGGGTGTCTCTGTACACAAGTCGATGGGCTGAATACACAGAGCAATGCATAGAGTGCATAATGTGCTTAAGTTACAATATTTTGACGCAGAGCAGGAAGCCTTACTGTTGCTCTGTTGTAAATTGAGACAACGATGTGATTAAGCATTTACTAAAGACATTAATTCCCTTCCTTTAGATCATGTTTTCTCTGTTATGTTGACCGAAGTTCGGACTCCATTTTGTATTGTCATGCTTCCTCGTGTTCCCCACAAGAAGAGTCCAACCTCCGTGTTAGTTGCTCTTGTAATCTGCCTAGTAACAGTCTATAAATAGCTCCTTTGTCCATCTGGCGCATGCCCAGACTTGACCACATCTGTTATCAGTTAGCCTTGCTTGACCATGTTTTCGCGGGCTCAAGGAGTGTGTTAGCTCCGCCCACATATTGATTCAGTATCGAAAATGACCATAAATGGTAATGTTCTTTGGCCTCATGTTGTATCCACCCACTTATGAGCCCCTCTGTTGTGTATAAAAGGGGACCATGTACGTAAGTTCTGTGTGCTACTCTATGCAATACTGAAGAGTGTTGTGTGGATTGTAGGACCACCCTTAAGGGTTAATAAATGCTGTCTTTGTACTTTGCAGTTTCCGTGCCAACTTCCTCATAGATTCCATTACAGGAGAGCGAACCCTTGTGTCCTGCGGGCCTAGCTGGGGCCTGTATTCATCAATTGGCGCCCGTCACGTGGGGCTCATCGGCGACTCAGATGCTCGAAGGACTGGTCGCGACGAAGGTGAGGAATTTGGCCAGGGACGTGATCACTGCCAGTGGCGTCTTAGCCCTGGCATCCCGAGGTTTTTCTTCCTTCCCTTCCGAGCTGACCGTCTGGGTGGCGCCGGTCCTCGACTGAGACCTCTTCTGTCGGTCCTGCCGTGAAAGCCGTTTGGGCGATTTTGGAGCTTGGCAGTTGGAATCTGGACTCTTGATTGGTAAGAACCGTTGTACGGTACTTGCTCCGAGTTTTTTTTGAAGCCTGGTCTGGCTATTTGAGTTTGATTTGTGATGACTAGTCATATTTTGTATTCGTCTTTGTGAAAATATATGCGTTGCAACACATATAGGCAGGTAATGTGGAGAGATTTCTCCGGAGCTGTGTAACCTTGAGCGGCGCAACGATTAAGTGCCATTTTCTTCATAATATTGCACATTTTGCATTATTTCTGAGCATGCCTGCTTTTAGCGCACTCCGTAAGTGGTGTTGCTGCTTTGGAAACCGGTTGAACCTCGAGGAATCTGCTCCGGCTCCCCCAGAGGGGACTCCTAATAGGGATATGTATGTGAAGCATGGTCTTTCTTCCATAATGTACAGCACAGTATGGAGGAAATATACTAAAAAAGATCCTGAGTTACGATGGCCTTTGTATGGATCGTTTGATATACGTAAGATTGAGTATGTGGAACAGTGTATGTGTAAACGGCATGCTCGGCAGGATATGTTTGAGTGTGTGCGGTTGTGGGTGAAGGAGGTGCGTGAGCGAGAGAAGCGTGAGAAAGCGCTGTTTGATAAAGAACAACGGAAGAATGATCATGTGCGAGCACAGGAAGCGAGGCGTCGGGAGGACAAAGAACAAACGGAGAGACAAGAGAAAGAGCGTAGGCTGCAAGTCTCGGGTCAATATGCTGTTCGGCAGCCACTTTATCCTGTCCTTAATAATCTTGATGATGATTTTTATTTACTAGATCGCTCTCCGCCCCCTTATGTGGGCGCATCTGCTCCGAGGCCACAAGATTCTGACCCGGTTCCGGGTAAGGTAGATACGCGGTCCATGCTATCGGCCGAGCAAATGGCTGAGCTTCGGCAAGTTTCCTTCCGTGCACTTAAGGGCAAGGTGTCCCTGGATGAATTGTTCCATACTTGGGGGCCGTGGCAGGAGAGAGAGAAATTGTATTTTTTGGGTCACTTTGCTGATGAAGTGACTGCTGCTTACCGGAAATACTCCAGTGTTTTTGAGCCTGATGATGTGACATTGGATGCTAAAGCATTGCATATTGGTGTTTTCTCTCCCTCTAAGGCTCCTGACACGGCTCGGCGGCTGTTCGCTTTGCGGGACGCGGTGCTGGCCCTTAAAGGAAAAGCGCGCCAACAAGCAGGGGAGGTGAAGCAGTCGGATCAGTGTACAGCAGAAGGCCACTCATCCACCTCCCAGTCAGATAAGGATGGCATAGTGCATGTTAAACCAATGCGAGAGGCGGCGCCTTTGTATGTTCCTCCTAAAGGAGCGGGGACTAGCTCGGACATTACCTCCGCCGATGCTAAGGGATATTTTGTGTATAATTGGGTTATCCACTCCTTGGCATAGAGCTGATGTTATGGCCTTAAAGAATGCGTTGCTTGATCCCCGCAAGAATCCAGCGGCCTTCTAAGAAGAAGTCGAGGGGGCCTTGAATTCTTGCGTTATGACCTTAGCAGATATAGATCTGTTCTTTGGCCTTATTCTACCACCGGATATGTGGCGATCTGTCCGAAAGGTAGATGATATAGTTGCCTTTAAGGCTCGGTGGTCTGACCTTGAGGATGAGGATAGGGAACGGAAGCCCGCGCAGAAACCACCCCAGAGTATCTTAGACCTCCCTGCTGCTATCCTGACTAAGTTGAAGACAATTATCCCCCCTAAAAAGATTGACTGGAATATGTTAGCTTCATGTAAACAGAAAGTTGACGAGTCAGTTGCGGACTTCTTTACGCGTTTTGAGGAGACGTTTCATGATTTTAGTGGCCAGTCGCTTACTGATGATACGGGTCGCCACCTCTTTGCGGATAAATATGTGGCTAATCTGCTGCCGGCAGTTGCGGCCCGTTTGAAAGCGAGCGAGAGTTCTTGGTCTTCCGCAACCCCGACGGCCCTCCTGACTATCGCCCAGTATTATGAGCGTCAGGAGCAAGAAGCAAAGGGCCAGGAGGAAAAGAAATCGAAAGATTTAAAAACAAATGTGATGTTGGCACAAGTATATGGCCCGCCCCGACGGGGTAGTAATAGAGGTAGGGGAGGATCTTATGGTCCTCCCTCGGGCCGATCTGATTTGAATAGGAACCAATGTGCGTATTGTAAGCAATCGGGTCATTGGGCTAGGGACTGCCCGGTGTTGCATGCTTCGCGTCAGGGGCATACTCAGGGTGGCCCGCGAGGTAGAGGGGGTTTCTCGAACTTTAGAGGGAATTCTAAAGAACAGGCTCGTTTTGACTCTGCTGGGCAGCACCGAGATAGATCAAATGTTTTCGATCGCCAGCATCAGTATCAAGTGTCGGGGATTGACCGATCGGGGTACCATGATTCTCAGCATGCATAGGAATGCGTTGGATGGGGGTTAGAATCAGTTGAGGTGCCGGTCGATCAGAAGGGTCCTTATGTATCGGCTGAGGTTTTGGGCTCTACTGATCAGTTCCTAGTGGATACAGGAGCGACACGTAGTGCGCTGTCTAAGCAATTGGTTCCGGGGGCTCCCCCATCCGGCTTAATGGTCACATCGGTAGGGTTTGACGGTACACTCTCCCGAAGCCCTCTTTCGCAGCCCCTCATGTTTAAGGTTGATTCTTTTTCTGCACCCTGTCCGTTTCTGCTTGCCCCGTACACACCGGACAACATTATGGGCCTTGATATGTTAAAGCATTTTAGGGCTACGATCCGCTGCTCCCCTGCTGGTGTGCGGGTAATATTGAATGACAATTACCCCCGGTCTGAACGGATGTGTGCGATGTCAGAGGATGCGCTGTTAGCTACCCTCCCTCGTGCTTTGTGGGCGACGTCGGATACTGATGTGGGACAAATGGTGATTCCACCGGTCCACATTAGTGTCCAGGAGGGGGCGGTGTTACCACGCCTCCCACAGTACCGTATTTCCCAGGAGGGCGAGGAGGCTCTCATACAGATAGTGCAGGATTTGATTGCGGTAGGGGTAGTGGAGGAAGTTCCCTACAACATCTGTAACAGTCCGATTCTTCCCATACTGAAAAAGGATACGGATGCCAGAGTTTATCGGTTTATAATTGATTTGAGAGAAGTGAACAAGATCGTGATACCTCAGTACCCAGTGGTTTCCGATATCACGACGTTGCTTACTTTGGTCCCGCCTACGGCGACTATGTTCTCAGTGATCGATTTGAAGAATGCCTTCTTTTCCATTCTCATTCACCCTGATAGCCGATATCTTTTTGGGTTTACATTAAATAATAGATCTTATCGTTTTTGTAGGATCCCCCAGGGCTACACAGAAAGCCCTAGCATTTACAGTCAGGCTTTGAAAAGACAATTGGATTCCTTTGTTCTGCTCGAGGGGGTCGCCCTCATTCAATATGTCGATGACATCTTGCTGGCGGCTGACACCCTGGAGTTGTGTGAAAAAAGTACGTTATCCTTACTTTCCTTCTTAGCATCCCACAATCATAAGGTATCTAGGAAGAAATTGCAATTCTGTAGACCAAAGGTGACTTATTTGGGTCACCTTTTGTCTAAGGAGGGACGTGCACTCACACCGGATCGTATCCAAGTAATTTTGGACACACCGAGACCGTCCACGCAGAAGGACGTGCGTGCATTTTTGGGTCTTGTTTCTTTTTGTAGACAGTGGATATTGGGGTTTTCACATATAGCTAAGCCATTGTTAGCCCTCTTGACAAAGGACACGCCTATCCCAATCCCTTGGTCAGATGAGTGTGATACTGCTTTTCAGCAACTACGACAGGCCCTTTGTTCAGCACCAGTGTTAGGGACCCCTGATTATGCAAAACCCTTTTCGTTGTATGTGCATGAGAAAGATGGATGTGCATTGTCAGTTTTAGTGCAGATGCACGGCGATAAGCAGCGCCCTTGTGCATATTTTTCGGCTGTACTTGATCCTGTCGCCCGAGCATTACCAGGGTGTTTTCGCTCGGTTGCGGCGACAGCTGTGTCAATACGCCAAAGTGAGGGAATTGTGTTATCCCATAAGCTGTTGGTATTAGTCCCCCATGCTGTCGATGCCCTGCTTAATCAAACGAAGACGCAGCATTTGACCAGTGCCCGCTTAACGGGATATGAGTTGACGCTTTTGGCTCCTCATATTACGTTGAAAAGGTGCGTAACGTTAAACCCGGCAACATTGTTGCCATACCCCGAAACCCAGCCTGAGGCGCGGAAAGCACATGATTGTATTCTCGTGACTGAGGAACAAACAAAGGGTCGTATTGATCTCCAGGATACGCCCTTTCCAGATGTAGATGGAGAACTGTGGGTGGACGGATCATGTCTGAAGCTACCAGATGGTACGACTTCAGCAGCGTATGCAATTACCACGTTGCAAACGATAGTGGAGACTGCACGCATACCACAGAAATCAGCTCAAGCAGCGGAACTGATAGCATTAACACGAGCATGTGAGCTCAGTGCAGGATTATGTGTGAATGTTTATACAGATAGCCGCTATGCCTTCGGAGTAGCGCATGACTTCGGCCTACTCTGGAAGGAGAGAGGGTTTTTAACGTCACATGGAGTACAGATAATGCATGGAGAGTTAGTTCACAATCTTTTAACTGCATTGACATACCCAAAGAAAATTGCCATCGTTAAGTGTAGCGCCCATAGGAAAGTAGTTGACAAAGTTGGAGAAGGGAATGCGTTAGCAGATCGAGTAGCACGGGAGACTGCGATGCAGCCCGGTGCTACTGCCATGTATGTAGTAAAGTCACAGGTGGAAAGATGGCATGATGCGAAGGAGGAAGTGCGGGAAATGCAAAGGACCGCTTCTGACAAAGAGCGGGAACAATGGGCTAGTGAGGGAGAGCTGGATGATGAGGGCTGCTGGAGAAATAAGCAGATGGATAGATGGAAATTACCTACGGCTTTTGTACAGCCTATGGTTCAGATGGCACATGGGCTAGCACATGTTGGAGCTTCCGCAATTGTAAAATTGCTTACCCAAGTCTGGGAGCATCCAGAGATTGCTAGCACGGCAAAGAGGGTGGTGCAGACTTGTATGATCTGCTTGAGGTATAACCCAGGAAAAGGTACTCGAACTCCAGCAGGAGGATTCGTGACACCCACTGCACCCTTCGAGGTTTTGCAGATGGATTACATCCAGCTTGAGCGCTGTAACAATTTGAAGTATGTTCTAGTAGTGGTTTGCGCCTTCAGTAAATGGGTTGAAGCGTACCCTACGAAAGACAATACTGCAATGACTACTGCGAAGCTGCTGCTGAAAGAGTTCTTCCCTCGATATGGCGTCTGTAGACTTCTGTGGAGTGATAATGGGCCTCACTTTGTAGCGGATGTTATAAAATATGTCTTGAAGGGCCTGGGCATCACCCAGAAGTTTCACGCGGTATTCCACCCTCAGTCTGCGGGACTAGTCGAGAAGTATAATGGTACACTGAAGCTCAAGATCGCTAAAATTCAAGCTTCGACGTCTTTGACTTGGCCAGATGCTCTACCACTGGCGTTATTGTCAATTAGATCGGTACCACACTCTCGAACTGGCCTTACACCGTACGAGATTGTCTTTGGACGCCCAATGAATATTTGGGGTCCACCAAAACCTAAAGCTGTGTATGATGTACCTTGTGTAATGATGAACGATTATCTGGCACAGTTAACGGATAACTTGGTTTCTATTCATCAACAGGTCCGAGAGGCGCTCCCTGATCGGTCCACCGGTGAAGGACATGGTCTCCGACCTGGTGACCACGTGATGGTAAAAATCTTTGACAGAACAAACAGCTTGGAACCGAGATGGGTGGGTCCTGAGCAGGTCCTCCTCGCAACGAGGACGGCTGTGCGAGTCTCCAACAGAAAGAATTGGATCCATTCCCTGCACTGTAGGAAGGTGCCGCTCGGATTGGTGGAACCTGCCGTGCTGACCGATCAACGAGAAATCCTGGCTGCAGAGACAGGCCGTGCTGCGGAGCCAAACGCCACTGAGGAGCTCTTTCCGGACCACGTGACTCCTGGAGGAAGGCGATATCATCTTCGACCAAGGAAGTGAGTTCTCCAGTACCGGGACATACTGTCAGAACGGCCCTTGGGTTAGTGAAACGGAGAGCCGATGAGGCAAGGGGGGGGGATCAGCCCTGCATTAGTGTAGCGACACCCGTCTTGGCCCGCTGGTGAAGAAATCGACCGCTGCCCAAGGGGAAGAGTTCTGACAGACTTTTAGTTTCAGGAAGATATTGGGTTTTTATTTTTGACATGGAGAAAAAGAAAATCCTTTGTGCATTAGGGTTTATGTTGACAGTAGCTATTGTTGGGATAACCACATGGTTTGTGGAGGATGTAACTCCCGCTCGGAAAATACTTGTGTTGACAACTCCGGTGCCTGAGGAGCACTACTTTTATACATTGCCGTATCAAGAGTTGAAGCATCGACAGTCTTACTTGAATAACACTTTCATCCAGATGCTGCATCATACTCACGTTGCTACGAACGCTACTAACTGTTGGATATGTGGGATGATGCCAGCCCATCAGAAGAAAGGAGGAACGCCATTTATACCACTTCCTTTCTCTCATAATGGCTCTTGTAGAGCATGGTATACTTTGCTTTTTGCCACTCGGAAACCGACAGTGGGACGATTGCTCTTCAGACTCAATAAAGAATGCCACCAAGATAAAAATGGGTATCCGCAAGCGAATGGGACAATTTGGGAGTGGGAAGAGTACCGACCAGACAATGAATCCATTCCCTACATCTTCACGAACACAAGAGACACTGTGGGAAAGGACAAATTTGTGATTCAAGTAGCACAAGCTCAAGCGGACCTGTGTGTCCAGAGTGTGGGTTTTATTCCTGTTGGTGTTAGTGATTGTATTACTGTTCTGAACATTGATGGGTTGAACAATAGTACCTTTTTAGCCTCCCATAATACGTACTTTGTGTGTGGAAATAAAGGTTATTACCGTCTGCCGGCTGGGTGGTCTGGGGTATGCTATGTATCATTTCTATTACCTCCTGTATTCCTAGCACCCGCATCTTATCATAAGGATCTGAAATTATTGAATAATGTGACCGTAAATAGGTATAAACGAACTTTATCAATTGATGATGTAGATCAGACTGATACCAGTCTGCAACAGTATATTGTTTTTCTTTGTTGGAGCTGCCCTGAACAGTAGGAAGATCCGAAGATTAACAAGAGTGGTAGAGGCTGTGACAAATCAGACTGCTGCTGCTCTTGGGAATCTTACGGAGGAATTGCAAATTACTAGAATTGTTGCATTGCAGAATCGTATGGTATTAGACGTTATGCTAGCTGACAGAGGAGGAGCATGTAAAATTATTGGAAGTAGCTGCTGTGTGTTTATCCCTGATCATACGCCATCAGTTTATAATGCCATCAACAAATTACATAAAATTGCGGCTGAAATCCATACAGAAAACGGCACTTGGTCCTTTTCTGGATGGTTTTGGGCATTAATTACTGCCTGGGGATGGAAGGTTTTAACTGGTCTCTGTATTATTCTAGCAGTTCTGTTTTCGTGCTGTATCTGTGTTCAATGTGGTCCCTTGCTCTGCTCCTTATGCGTATCATTCTGTATCCCTGATAAGAAAGCTATTGCCGATGTTGCTCACCAGAAACGTCTAGCTAAAGAAGTTGAAGAAATGATGACAATTGACATATATGATGATTATCCTAACAAACCGGATGTCTTCAGTAAATGCTGAAAGGGTCGTCTGTTGTAAATTGAGACAACGATGTGATTAAGCATTTACTAAAGACATTAATTCCCTTCCTTTAGATCATGTTTTCTCTGTTATGTTGACCGAAGTTCGGACTCCATTTTGTATTGTCATGCTTCCTCGTGTTCCCCACAAGAAGAGTCCAACCTCTGTGTTAGTTGCTCTTGTAATCTGCCTAGTAACAGTCTATAAATAGCTCCTTTGTCCATCTGGCGCATGCCCAGACTTGACCACATCTGTTATCAGTTAGCCTTGCTTGACCATGTTTTCGCGGGCTCAAGGAGTGTGTTAGCTCCGCCCACATATTGATTCAGTATCGAAAATGACCATAAATGGTAATGTTCTTTGGCCTCATGTTGTATCCACCCACTTATGAGCCCCTCTGTTGTGTATAAAAGGGGACCATGTACGTAAGTTCTGTGTGCTACTCTATGCAATACTGAAGAGTGTTGTGTGGATTGTAGGACCACCCTTAAGGGTTAATAAATGCTGTCTTTGTACTTTGCAGTTTCCGTGCCAACTTCCTCATAGATTCCATTACAGGAGAGCGAACCCTTGTGTCCTGCGGGCCTAGCTGGGGCCTGTATTCATCAGCTCTGCCATGTGTCAAAATAAAGGGCAGGAATAGGCTGAATGTCTAAAATAAGGCACATTTGTGTCCTTCTCACCAGCGCCGTTCCACAAACAGAAGCTGTGCGCCAGCGCAGACACCCTTGCGCCACTGTGCAAGGGTGCCTGCGCTGAAGGGATGATTGTTTTTGTGCAGGAAGGGACACTTTCCTGCACAAAAACAATCATTAAAGGCATTTTTGAAAAAACGAGGAGAAATAAAAGTATTTCTTCTTGTTGCACCTCCTTACGCCTCCCTTGGAAGGCATAGGATTATGATGCATTCCCAGGTTTACAAAGTTTTGTTAATCTGGGAATGCATCAGGTTCCATGAATGTTGCATGAGAACACCCACCACAACACTCATGGAACGCCCCTTTCACACAGAATTATTATTTACAAGGTCATGGAAAAAGCAAGTAGGGTAACTTTACATGGCCTTGTAAATATGCCGAAGCACATTTTGCTGCCGGTGAGTCAATAAAAGTGACGCACTGGCGGCTCAATGGTCTTGTAAATCAATGTTTTTTGACCAAGTAAGGCACTAATATTTGTTTTTAGGAAATAAACTCCTGCAGCATTTTTTTTTACAGAGAAACAAAAACACAGAATCATTTATATCAAAAATACAATTACCCTGTTGCTTGGTGAGTCACAGCTACTGTATTTTTTTTTCTGCCCAGTTCCACCAGACCTCATATAACAGATGTGGGCAGAGAACATCAGGGACAGTCACCCTGCCCTGAATAGAGCAGGGTAATTGACACTGAGGCTTAACAACTCTTCGGCTTGTGGGCCACCTAGGCACAGTTTTACCTGTATGTCTCCCATCTCTTGATGGACAGTGTATTCTTAATTTACTTTAGTCCTTTTAATAAGGGTTCATTTTCGAATATTTATATAGAGTTTAAATGCTTGCCTCTTTAATGGATCTCTGCCTAATCCTGTCTAATTTGAAGCAATGCATATTTGACCCTTGTAGATGTAACTAATGCCCAATGAGTAGGGGATCACTGATTCCTCAAATGTATAAGTATGTACAACTTGTCTCTTGCCTTTGACCTGTTTGAATATGTGACCCTACTCATACATGTACAGTCATGTGCAGAGTTTACAGGTGAATTGCCTGCGCCCCAATCTTTCCTACCAGAGCATCTGAGTTGCTATCACCAATATGCGGTATACCAATGTGTTCAAAGCAGCTTGAAATCCTTCTCTGTCTGTTTATAATAGCATGCACATAGCTTTGAACTGTATGTTCACACTTGGATCTCTAAACAAATTATGGTGGGGAATATTTACTTAAGTATTAAGAACTGGAAAGCCTAATTTTCTTCTCCTATTACTGTGTTTTAATTTTGCAATTTTCGAGAAAGTAGCAATAAGTAACTATACAATTAGAATAATTTTTGAAAAATAAGTATGTCTGCACAAATTGAGAATTTCCCTGCAATGCTTATAAAGGAGACAAACTTCACATGTTTAAGAAAAAATCTGACTTTCTAGCAATCCGTATATATTTGCCTACCTATGAAATTTCCCATAAAACGTTGCTCTCTTTATAGTTTCTTCTTCTACCTTTAGCTGTGAATCCAGAGCCTGCCCAACGGGGGTGAGAGAGTGTTCCAATAGAGAGGAGGCCAAGTTTTAAGTCTGTCTATGTGTGATATTTCAATGTTTTCGTTGTTCTTATGTGTGACATTTAAAGCCTTATGTGACACGTTGAGTGACACTTCATTGTGAGTAGAACAAAGTCATTAAGTCCATGTAATAAAAATATTATTATGATACGCCCATTTCCCACAATTCACAGTGACTAAAAGGTACTGACTGAAAGGTCATCAGTAACACAAGACAGTGAATTGATTGGAAGCCCAACCACCACCTACATCAGCAGGGTACTCCAGTGATCGTCCTGAGTTTATGCACGTTAACAGGATGCTTAGATTTTGAAAAAGGGATACGTTGCAGTTTTTGCCTGCGGTGTTCCCTGTGTGACCCTCGTGGGCGCCCACCCCAAGCTATTTGCTGTAATATGTGCAATTTGTATAGTTGTTTATTTAAAGATGACTCTCCTTTACTCAGGTTGGGTTTGAGGTGACTGCAGTTTGAAATAGAAACATATTGTGTCTATATGTCTGAAATCCTTACAGATAGTCGTGGTCTTCACTGCATTCTTTACTCTGTGGATACATACGTACTTATTCATTCCTGCCTTCGGTTTTTGCCTACTACTTAAAGGCTTGCTTATCACTTTTCTTTTTGGTGGAGCATAAAGTTCCTAACCACTTCCAGCTCAAAATATATTATTTATAATTCTTCTGAAACATAGTTTCATATTACAACAACTGTTGCAACAGTTGTTTCACTTGAGGTAAGGCAGTAATTTGCGCAATGTCATATGTTGTACACAATGGGACATTTACTAAGGATAATTGTTACTTTGTTACCTATTGAGAGGTATTTGGAAACTTCTATTTAAAGACCAAAAAATTTCTAAAATCCAAAGGAAATCAAGCCAGACACCTGTGTGCTACAAGGAGCACCAATTAAGTAAAATATAATTTATGCTTTTAATGAGGTATAGATTGGAAGTTATGTCATGAGCTACCACTTAACTGTCATATATCTCCCTCTCTTTCCCATTTACTCTATCATACTTTCAAATATTGCAAATTATTCTGATTAGATTGTTTTATTGCAAAATATAGACCCTGAAAACAGCAATTTGATGTCAGAGAAGCAATTTGCTATCTTGCACATTAATAGCTCAAATGAAGTAACCAAACCTACATTTTTCAGAGTGAATTGTTTTTTTAAATACCTGTGTCGAACTGGCCCCTGCATTTTACAACTAGACCACCTGAGAATCTATCTCCACAAATTAGACCCACATTACAAGAATCACAAACTAGATCCCTTAAAGAGAGGCTAAGATATTTGAAAGAGGCAGCATATACAGGTATAAAAATACGATACCTGTTGTGATGTAAACTCCATGGAGCCAGCATTAAAACCTGATCTGCCTGTACAAAATGCAGCACAGAATGTATTTTCTGAGCAGTATTACAGTAAAGCTCCAAAGGCACTCACATCTGGTGCGACACCAGACTGTCCTGTGTTTACTGCTGTTCTCCTCTGAACAGCTAAAGTTTAATTAGATACTGCCATGACCTCTTCGCATGCTGTGACATGTAGTTTTGGTTTCCTATAAAAGACATGAGATTATTTGTGTTGACATGCAGTTGATGCTGGTATAAAAGTCAGATATGCCATGGAGTGGCATGCATCCCAACTCTGAAAACATTCAAATAATTTTAGAGTTTCATGACAAAATAAATGACACTGTGTGTATGACCTATCCATGACAAAAAGCTACATATGAAACCCACATAATGTAGCACAAATTTGCAGATCAAATGGTCTCCAAAATGAACATGTGGAAAACATATGCATTGTCCCCATATATGTCTCATAATACATAAGACTATCCCTAAAGTACGTCTCAAAGTGTACAACAAGTATGTATTTTGACAGCACCTCAAACAAGCACTAGAGCAGTGGTTCCCAAATATTTTAGAACCTTGAAACACTTATTTAGAATGACAGAGCTTTGCGACCCACCTACCGTCAATGGACACGAGGAAGGCAATTTATAAATGTAACTCAAGCTTAGTGTGGTAGCACCCTGTCATTTACAGACAGCACATTTTCCATTTACATTATCACTAACTTTACACAGACATTCCGTTTTACTGATATAACTATACAGCACACAAATGATAATGTGTGCAGATCGGGTTTCTGTGAATATTTATGAAGTAAAGTGTCTGAATTTGTTTTGGTCCTATTAAAATCTGTTTCCAGCACACAGGGTCGGACTGGCTTATAGGGCAACCATGTAAATAAACTACAGGAGTAAAACACATATCTCCAGTTGAGGCCTGGGTGAGTGTAGTGTAATTTTAACAACAAAGAACTGGCACACATAGGCACCCTTCACTTTAGTCAGGATTGAGAAGAGGAAAGATAACTTTATCAAAAAACCTCCATCACATATGTAATATCTTGGTGTAACCCAATCCAGCGTGCCACACACTCTAAAAAATCAAGAAAATAGATAGAATCAAAGAGTGAACAGTCAGTACTTCAAAAAGGTTTGCTTAATTTATTTTACACATACCACCAACTTTCAATGTATATGTGTAAAAAATGTGTAGAGAAAGAGAAAGTATCTCACGTGCGCACCACCAGAGGAGCTACTGGTAGGTTCTCACCAGCTTTCCCACGTGTGTTCATTATTGATAACTTTCTCGCAACAAAGTGATTTGTCCAGTGAAGAAAAAAGTAAAGTTTAAGCAAGAAAAGAAAACTTATGTCTCCCGTGAAAAACAAAGACCCATAAGGTCTCAAACTCAAAAGCTAAAAATGAATAGACTCACAGGTACTCTCCTCCTTTATTCCAATTTAGGAGTCTATCCCATGATTAAAAACACAGCATGTTGTATACCATTTTAATGACGGCCAACATGTTTCATTGCCAATTTGTTTGTGGCAAATTCATCCGGGCTAACGAGGTCAACAATCACCTCCCTGGAAAGACAACATTAAGAAGAGACTAATGGGAGCTCTGGGCCCACATACCAGCTCCCACCAAGTCGGAGGGACGTGTATGATATACAATTTTTCGTCCCTGACAAAAAGCACTGTCGTTGCTAATGCTTGCGTCGCACTCCTTCACAACCGGGCGGTAACTCAACCCAGCTGGGTTAAATTAAGCAAACCTTTTTGAAGTACTGACTGTTCACTCTTTGATTCTATCTGTTTTCTTGATTTTTTAGAGTATGTGGCACGCTGGATTGGGTTACACCAAGATATTACATAGGTGATGGAGGTTTTTTGATAAAGTTATCTTTCCTCTTCTCAATCCTGACTAAAGTGAAGGGTGCCTATGTGTGCCAGTTCTTTGTTGATAAAATAATTATTGAGTGGAGGGTGTTCTGGCATTTTTTTCCCTCTTGAGCTCCTTTTTTGTATTACTGAGTGTAGTGTCATACAACAATGTCTCAATAGGAGTCAGTAAGCAAGGTACAATTTTTTACATTAAATTAATTATGTAAACCCATACTCATATGTTTAAAGATTCAAGAGTTCGTATTTATCAAGGGAAAAATTGACCGCATTTCTCCAAAGAAATCTGATGGCAGCATCAGTAGCTTTTCTTAAATAGTGTTTAAAGTACAGGGTGAACGTATGGGGGCTGATTATGACTGCAGACTCGCGATGGGGCAGCTGTGGCGGTCTTGCTGTCCTGGGACTGTCGACACCACCAACAAACCGCTTTTCAGTGGTGGTGGTGCGGCGGTCAAGAGGCAACTATATGCTTAGCGAGACCACCATGATATTTTGGTGCTTGGGCCTATTTCTTGTCTTAGTCCCACCTTGCCAGCACACTTTAATTACAAACAAATATGCTTAATTTTTGCTTTCCCAACTACTAAATGCATATATAGTTAATTTACAGTTATTTACATTTTGTTGGGTGTTGCAAAAACAGGCATCCTGAAGCATTTCCTTTCACAGTACCTGTACTCCAGCAAGATGGTCACATAATTAAAAACTCCTCTCACTTTGCACTCAGAGAACGAAATGTACACTCCAATCCTGCAGAAATTTATTAGACGACATAGCTATCATTTGACCTCTGTCTTTGAAGCACTGTTTAATGTAAAAAGTTATTCACAGAATTTAAAGGAATCTTAATTTATTGCTCCAACTTTCTTGACCCACCAAACATCAGCTTGTGACCCACCAGTGGTTCGCACAGAACAGTTTACGAATCCCTTTACTAGACTGTCCCTCAAAATATATACTAAGCTGAACCTCAAACACGCATCACATTGTCCTGAAATACTCAGACTTCTTTTACTCTAAGGGTGAGGCTGTTCCTGAAATATCCAGGCTGCCTCCCAAATATGTACCACACAGCACCTCATATCACCAGTGCCCCTGAAAAGTAGTTATTTGCCTCAAATACGGCCGCAGAGCATTACCCAAATGCGCAGCAGGCCTTCCTTACTATTTGGTGTCAGTGCATTCACTATGCATGCACCAGGCCTTTCCCCGTAAGTGAATGAGACAGTGCATTAGATAACCACAAAAACACATACCCTTTCACTGTTCTCACCACTACGAACTGACAATTCATCAGTAACCAGCACTTTTCAAAACTCCTAAAAGAAAGACATACATAGGAATTCCTTGAAACATAAACAGCTCTCTCCCTTCACTGACTTCTTCCCAAAAACAATCATCAGTCTGATCCTCAGATATGCCTCATACTTCCTTCCAAGTAGGAGTGCCGACAGACACGTTCCAGCTGAGGGCACTGCTCCGATCACCTATTCACAGGGCCTCAAGTCAGTTTGTTGTAGTAAGACAAACTCCGTAGCGACACTTAGGATGCAGGGTTGGCGAACTCTCAGGGACATATTCTCAAGCCCCTGTTGCCACAGGAATGTCACTTTTTCTGATGTTCCCGTGGCGATAGGGTTAGCGCCTTTTTCTCAAGGCAACGTTAGCCCACTTAATGTGGCTTTAAGCCACGTTAAGTGGCTTAACGCTGCCTTGAGAATAAGGCCCCTTCCAGGCAACATTTAGCGTGAAAGGGGCATGCAGTGGGTGTTGCGATGGGCATTCCACCTCAACACCCATTGTGATTGAAGCTGCCACCTATTATCAAGGGCGGCGATAATAGGTGACAGCACCAAAATTAAGACCAGAAATATTGTGGTCTTAAGGTGGCAAAACTTGGAGAAATGCTTTATTTCTCCTCGTTTTTGATTTTACCATGTGTGCTGCCTTGTGCAGCACACATGGAAAAAGCAAAATTTCATGGTTTGCTCATGTACAGGAAGGTGTCTCTTCCTGTACATGGACACACCTTTTCAGAAAGGCCATTTTGTAACTTTGATGTGTACTGCACAAAGCAGCACACATGAAAGCTACAAAATGATATTTTACAATTGTTTATGTGCCGGAAGGGGCACCTTCCTGTACATAAAAAACCCTCCCCTGCACACAGACAACCTTGAACTCTGGTGCAAGGTGTCTGCGTTGGTGCTGAGTCATGAAACTTAGCGCCATTGCAGGGGAAAACGCCAGACTGGACCACATTCTTGAGAATAGGGTGCAGCCCCACGTTTCCGAAGTGGCGGTGAGAGGCGTTAAGCCAAGGAGGCTAACGCCTCTCACGCCACTTCCTTGAGAATATCCCACTAATATCTCCACCATCTCTTGCTTAATTATTACAGAGAAAACTTGAAGATGGGGCTGCAGATCCAAAGGTATGCGTCACTGCACAGTTTACATAAGGCCAGACTCTGCAACTATTTGATCGAATCAGGAGACTGCTGAAGCTCTCTTGTGCTCTTGAAAAACATCTTGGGGCTGCTTGAGACCTCTGACCTCTGACTTCCTGTCAGAGAAGCAAAACACACTGGGGGATATTCTCAAGAACGTGTGATAACCATCTCAAAATTAGCTTAATGCAACTCTTCGCATCGCAGTCTATCGTGGGAAAATAACTCTGTGTCAACGTGGTATTCTCAAGCCGGCGGCACCATGCGATAGTCCCACAATAGCACGCCAAATGATTGTGTTAAAACCGACGCGATGTCGCAAAAATGCGAAACACAAACGCGGAAAAAGTTGCAATGAGGCCAAGCGCGATACAAAAATCACCGATAACCAGCGACAGGCCTGCAATTCCCACGCGTCATGTGGGAAAATGCACTATAAAAGCAGAACAAGAAAAACTCACCAAAAACAAAATAAACTGCATAGCAGCATGCATGCACCCGGAGTGAGTGCCCAGGTCAACGCGAACCCCACAAGCCCCACAGACCACCAGCAAGGAACCTCGGGCTCGGGGAAGGCCAAGGAGAAGAGGAAGAGGAAGACGGGGTACAGTCATCATGACAACCGGATGGTCGTCACGGAGGTGACAGAACACTAACGACAACTGTCCGTCACCTCCGCCATGTCATTGGCAACACAGACGGAAAAATGGCATTCCATCGTGAATGCAGTCGGAGTGTCGAGGAGGCCAAGATGCACTGGTATGATGTGAAAAACCAAACTAAGCATAAACCCGCTGCCAACTGGAAGGCAGCAATGGCGAATGGAGGTGGGAGTCAAGCGCCACAGGAGGAGCTGGAGCAAATGGCGGCCACAGTCATCAGTGTGGAGATGGTGCAAGGAGTCGGGAGTCCGGACACAGCTCGACATGGCCTGACACAACATCAACAGGGTGATTAACGAACAGGGACTGGGGGGACGTGAGGGTTACAGGCGCAATGGCACACATGCACAACGACGTGTAGCACACCGCACACCCACAATGACCCTGAGTCATGTCCCTGATCCCCGTGGCACAATGCAGCACACATACAAACATCAAGTAGGCCCCCGTCCACCATGTGCCCAAAGGGGTCCCCCCACACATCACCAATTCCACAACACACACATGCACCCGTGCACAGCACAGCAAAGATGTGTATTTGTGAGCCACACCGACAATGAAAGTGACACTACATGACGAGCAGCATGGCTGGAGTACAATCACCATGACATTGTGCATGCCACAAGACTGAGGTGGCTGAGTGTGGACCACATCTGGAAAGGAGCAGGTCACACTATGATGCATCCATGTGCACCTACAACCCATGACGTAAAAACACATCTGCGGACAAATAATGCACAAGAGTTCAAAAACCGTCCAAGACCAGAAATGACCCAAGTCGCCAACATCACAGTACCTTAAAAGCACAAAAGTCAAAGGCACACCGCCTCCTAGAGATAAGGGGCAGCAAAATCACAGCTGCAGGGGTGACTCTCCCACAATGCAGCACACACACATAGCAATAACAGCACATCCACATGGACGACAATGTGGTACACGGTGCAACACTTACACTGCAGAACAGAGGACACAACTGAGTCCGCTTGTGCGTAGCAAAGGGCCAATCACATCTGACATAGCAGGAAACTGTGAGATGAAAATGTACATGTACAACCTCACCTACGTTATGTAGTCCATATGTCCACTGTCCCGCATCAAATAGTCCACTCCTCCCAAACAGTCACAATGTACATTGCCATGCAGTCTGTATGTAAACTTGAACAATGTGTCAACATACATGCCAACAAAATGTCAACAAGCGTCTCCCCTTCACATTGCACAGGGACAAATAACACCTCCAGCAGACCAGACCAGACAGACTCTACAGTGATGCTGAAGCGGACCTCCACGCTTCCGACACCGACGCCCTACAACAGTTGATGGACATCTTAGGCAATCAACCTCCAGGAGCAGGGCAGCCCAGCTGCATCGAGGATACCCCAGCCCCTGCACAGACCACACAGCTGGACGCACCCACCATCATGGCTGGCTCCCAGCAGCCCACCGAAGCACACATCACATTCCAAGGCCAGGTGTCAGACTGCCAGATGGGAGTGGCCGAACAGGTGCGGGTGGGGTTCTACCTCATGGAAGCCAAACTAGATCACATACGTGGGTGTCTAAGTTCCATCAGGGACCACCTACACTCCCCAACGGAGACAGACACTGTGACAGAGACACATGTCTTTGCACATTTACAGCACTGAACCACACCCAGAGCCACAGGATAATCATCCACACCCCCAGGCTGGACTGGCGTACGCCGGCCAAGTTCACTCCTCTTACATATTGAGTGGGGGTCGACAAAGCTACATGTGCATGGTCTCACCCGCTGCCTGCGGTGACATGGCTGCATCCGCTGTACATGGGACAATGTTATGTTGTAGGGCCCGGCGCCCTAATGCATACATCATGAGCACACAGACACACTCAGATAGTTTGTTGAACTGGCTACGGGCATGTGCGCTCGACACCTTTTTTTGCCAGGGTCACATGTACAGTGACGCCTGTTCTGGATGTGTGTGGGTTTAGTGTAAGCCAGCACTCATGGAGTCATTGGTGCTGGCAACAACTTGAACAGTGATCTCAATTAAAGCGGAAACAGAAAACACCAGCATAACAGAAACAATTGTGAAGCATCATGGTGGTAGCCGGAGAAAGTACAGTGTTCACCCAATATGCAACCACAATGGTGCATGAGGTGTGGTGCACTGAGCTAGTGGCACCTGAAGAGCTGAGCAGGGTATCAAGCTGATGATGGCACCCACGACAGGTGTGAGCATTTCTGATAGTCTGGTAGTAAGACACCTCTGACTCTGGCACCTGTTGTTTGGAGTTGAGCCTGGCAGTGGTGGTGTGTGCATCCTGCAGTGATGTGACATCCGGGCAGGTCAGGACTCGATTTGATGTGTGAGCCCTGGTGGACCGCAGTTGAGGCCGAGGGCAAAGGACAGCGCAGGGCCACAGACACATGGTGTTGATGTGCCCCAGGCCATCGACACAGAGGCCATTCAATATTCATTTAGAAAAGGTCCATGACTTGAGCTGCACAGAGTTAATGGCCCCAGATGCACTGCGGCCGGCATAGGCACACCGCCATGGGATAATGGCTTGTGGTGCAGCGAGATAGGGCCCCACGAGCTAAGCGGGTCCTCGTTGATGCCCAAGGTGAATGTAGTGGAGGTTTGTGGGGGACAGTGGAAGGTGTCCCCCAGGGCATGATGATGAAGACAACCCCCAGTCCATAGACTTAGTCGCCACCAGAAAGCCAGAAAGTGTCCATGGATGTCAGGGAACAGACTTAGTGGCACCGGAGCTGAAAGGGGATGCAGTCTGCGATGAGGCCAGTACAATGATATAACCTCTGGTGTAAATAAGTCAAGGCTCAGATGCAATTGTTTGACCTACTGGACCGCAGTGTAGGCCAGAGGCAGCGGTCACCATGGGCCCAGAGCCATGTGTCATTGGCTTGCGATGCACAGAGTTGGTGGCACTAGAGCAGGTATTGGTAGTGTTCGTTCACCTCAGTAACGAGGATCCTTTTTTCCTCCGGACTGCACCACGTCTTCCTCTTACTCCTCTCCTTGTGTACAATGATATGAACTCTGCCATACACAAATCAAGAGTCAGTCCCAACTGTGTGACCTACTCGACTGCAGTGTAGGCCGAAGGCAGTAGTCAGCAAGGGACCACAGACAGGTGTCGTTCGGCTGCTAGGCACGAAGAGAGTACAGTGATAAAAAATTTACCATAAAGTGTGTTCTCTGCCATTGCATAATCAAGACTCAGTTCCAAATGTGTGACCTACTTGGCAGCTGTGTAGGCCGGTGGAGTATGTCAACCAGAAAGGAGTACTGCAGGCCTGTGTCGCGGAGGCCGTGATGATCTGAGGAGGCCGCCAAGGTCGCGGGCCTCGAGCTTGGAGCTTGCGCTGGCATGTGATGGGCCCGCTTTGACACACGCCGGTGTCGGCAGGTGAGCAGTGAGGCCTGGGTGCACAGGAGTGGGCAAGATGGGTTCGGGGACCAGCAGGTGCACAGGATCGCAGTCAACACCGCTCACAGCGACGGCCTCGTGGTGGGCTGGGAGGTGCTGCCCTGGCAGACACGTTGGGAATTCCAGAAGAGAACCACACCCAGAGCTACGTACTTTTTATTCACACCCCTACGCTGGCCTGGCATACGCCGGGCCAGCCCACTCCGCACACGCTTACAGATGGGGACATCACAAGCTACATTTACGGGCTCTTCCTCACTAGCTGGGGTGACATGGTTGCGACCACTGTCCACTACACTACAAACACCAGCAGTGCATGTAGACATGGATATGCCTGTGTTCTGCATACTGCAGTCTGTCCAGCACATCTCCACCACACTTGGCATTGTGTACATTCTCATTCATGGGCCACTTGCCTCCTTCTCTCATGCCTCGTTCCCACCTCTCCCCACATTCCGCTATTGTGCGGATGGGGTGCCATGCCGTTGATGGCTCATGTACATGGCTAGCCCAGGTTGCCACAGTAAGTTGTGCTGTTGTGTCTGGTGGGTGGGGATGTTGTTTGGCATGTTGAATGTGAGTCTGTATTGTGTACATTCCCAGAGTTGTAGTTTGCATGACTGTGATTCTGAATTGACATTGTGAGTAGCTCTCGGGTAACATGGAGATTGCAACACCTTTTGGGTTATATAATAAGGTTACAGTGATGTTTTAGTAAATATTCAGCGTGATATCGAGTCAGCAGTGGCACAGTATCTTTTTCCTGTAGGCCTTAAGCAGGGTTGTTTTCCACTGATTGTGTGAAGAGTGGAGCAGCCTTGACCGAGTCTCCTCACAAAAGCCCCTTAATTTTGGGTAGTTATCATGATGGTCATTGAGGGTCAGTGGTGTGTGCGGTTCTCAGGTGCATTTTGACCCCCGTTTTGTTCAGTCACATGAGTGGAACTTTTCTCTAGTCATAGGGCCTCTTTCTTTTTGCGCCTGCAGTTTGCAGTGGTGTGCAGGCTAGGGTCACTAGCTACTTGCGATGGACCTTGAATCTGGTGAACCAGGTTCAAGTTTTTGGCGGGAGGCTCAAGCATCCTGTGATTCTGGGCTAATCATTTAACCTCCACTTGAAAAATGAATAATGCCACTGCTGCTCTGGGTCTGTTTTGAAGTTCATTGGTTACACTGAATAAGTAGCTACATAAGTTATTATCATATGAAATCTCTTTACTGATGTAATAGCTACACTTTGCTTCAAAATGCACCATTTGCTCACTCTTTGTTTCAAAAACTTCTCAGTAGGAGAACCCCCCTCTGACCCCCAGCTTGTGCTCGCTCAACATGCTCGCTCACCACAGTGCACTAAGCTGCAACTTTTATGGCGTACCACTTTCAAATGCCACCGGCTGCCACTGGTGGGAGAGGGATCTAATAGCATGGAAGCCAGCACCTGTCCTGATGAGGATAGGAGGGGATTTGAATAGTGAGGAGGACAGAACCTGCCCTGACATGGTTGGAAGTTCAAATAACAAGGATCCATCAGACTTTACCTTGGAATTTTACACAATGAATACAGCAGTGAACTGGGCTGGGCACCCTCTGCATGTGACAGGATCCTTGTTACCCTAGCTAGGTTGTGCTACTGAAAAGCCTCAGCTTTACAAACTTCATCTATTTGATGCAGAACTTAGAGCTAGGTCATTTTGTGATTTAAACCTACATTATGTGCCTAGCGATATCGTATTTCATGCAGTCTTAGAATACAAAGAAAAAGTGTGCTATTATCAGTTAGAATAAAACAACTAGAACTTTCTTGTATAGGCTATATCATTTAGAAAAGTATATGGTTGACTTACCAAATGCATGTATTTTACACCATTCTTCCTTCTAATAACCCCACTTTTTACCGAAAAACAAAAATATAGCTAGACTCAAAACACTTTTCATAAGCACCACAAATGTAACAGTTATTAAAACACGTTTTCATTCGATTTTATTCGTAGAACTTATTCTTCCATCTCATGTAACCTCTTGATTTCCCAGCAGACCTGCCTTTGTTTATTATTGACCTCAGAAAGATTAGAAAAATGCCTTGTCTCAAAGACATTGTAAGGGGATACAGCCCTCTAGTAGCAGCTCTGGATCAGCAATTCAATCAAATAGTATTTCCACTTCTTAATTTTGGAGCACCTCTTTTGAGGAAGCATTTGCAAAGCCAATAGGTATGGCTTTTATTTGAATCCTGGCTATGGTATTATAATGAGCTGCTGTAGTGAAAAAATAAACCGAAAAACGTTGCCTTTTGTATTGTGCATCTGTGAGATCAATAGGTTATGTAGACGGCTGCACTGTCCAGAAGACTTAAACATCGTGCAGGTCTATATAGTTTTCACTTTTAGACAAAATGAAGAAAGTCTGCGTTCAGTTCTTAACTGCGCCTGCAGGTCATAGCAACAGGTAAATTAATTTTGAAAACCTAGCATCTCTCATGCACATGACTTTACTGCGCATATAAACCCTTGTGAAGATGGCTTTCACAAAACCAATAAAGCTTAGAAAACACACATCTTTTAGAGATGCATTTAACTCGAAAATAACGCCAGTAAAAAAGACAAAAAATAACGTTGCTGTCGGCCTAGTAAAAAGGAAAATTAAAGATCCCTGTACTCTAAAACTAAAATTGACAAAATTGCTAAAAGTATTTTTATTTTTATCATTTACAACTGCCAGCTAAATTGATAAAATAAGAAATCAATTTACGTCCTCTGTGCTTGTGAAGCGCCAATGGTGGATGCCAGTTGTAGTAGGGTTCTAGGACTGCTACTGATTTTCCCAAACAGTGGAAGCCTGTTGCTTGCATTCCTGAAGTCACCTGAGGATGCAGGCCCAGGCCCTGAACTGAAGGAGGATGGAAACAGAGCTTCCCTTTTAACCTCTATGAGGACTTTTCAGGGATTGTTTTGGTTTTTTTTTTACTTATTTTTTACTGAGCAGAGCATCGAGAACATAAGAATAACAATAGCATGTGAGAAAACATTAGCACTAAACAACGCAAAAACGATAGCTTCTTCTTTCTTAGTTAAAAGCAATGACACAGGAAATTATTTTTAAAACACGGCTTTCGCAATTATCTGGAATAAATTGACTGATAATTGTATAATAGCAAAGTGCAAAAAGTGCAAAAAGAAAGTGCAAGTGCTAGTGCAAAAGATGCTAAATTGCAACGCTAAAGTGCTCAAATACTTAACAAAGTATATTTCTAACTCCTCCAAAAATTATCAGAATGGTAAAATAGCTGTTAGATTCTAAATTCCGGGTAGTACTATCCCTCTATGAGGTTTTCCAAATTACTTAAACACTTCCAGTTCTTACTGAATTTCCTGGAAGCTCCCACCCGTCTCGCATAAGCTTCTTCGAAAGCCCGCGTCCTTTTCATTTTGTTCTACCATTTGTCCTAAGTGGGAACATCCCTGGATTTCCAATTTTGAAGGATTAAAGAACGGGCTACCAAGCAAGAGAAAGAGAGGAAAGTTGCCTCAGCTTCCGTTAAAATCGTTCTATCTCTACAAATTCAAACAGGGCAGCCTTGGCCTCCGACACTACACCCTTTGCAAATGCCTGGTTTAGTGCCGAGAAGATTGCCTCCCAAAAAGAACCCAACCTAGGACATATTAAAAAAATATGGAGCCAGCCCCCTTCTCCCTCTACCTGGCATTGGAAACACCTATTTTCGGCATCCGGATACCTTTTCTTGAGTGCTTCCGGAGTAAGGAAGGCCAGCCACCGAGATAGGAAAGCCATTCTTTTAAAATTGGCTGCTCTCAGCGACTTGCTTCCTCGATGACATAAAGCTTCCCATTCATTAATGGAAAAAATACATTGTGTTTCACGGACCACCCTTTCCAAATGGTTCTCTATCAATGGGAGTTGGCCCTGATTATGTAACAGACAATACGAGTTCCCTACACCACTTACTTTAACCCCGAAAAGAGCTATCTCAAGTTTATTTGGTGTATCACAAATACCATTTAAATGTTTTACGAAATGAACGATTTGTAAGTATTTACAAAAGGTAAGTTTCCTCTGATTCCCATCCCTTAGCAGCACCTCCTGCCAGGAGATCATCCTATTCTGAATTAAAAAATATCTTAGCTCCCCTAGCCCGCAACCTTCCCAGTTTCTCAAGTCGCCTGATCAGATTTGGAGGCCGAGACATTTACATTCCCTCAATTTCAAGTACTGTAGCCCAGAGGAACCCGTCATTTAAAAAAAGACTGAAGTCTAATAGGATAGTCTGTCTTATATCTTGTTTCTTTTGGGAGTTTGGAGGTTTTTAAAAATACTGGAATTTGAGAGCCAGTTTCCTGTACCATTTTGTCAACAAAGAAGTTCTCTCTGACACTATTAGAGCCTAATAAGCCCGCTAGTAGATCCAAAAAAGCAGCTTCGCAGTAAGTTCTTAAGTGAGGTACAACCAGACCTCCTTGTTCAGTCATTAATTGTAGTGATGGTAGCTTAACCCTTGGGACTTTTTCCCCAAGACGAACTGTCTAATCAGGATTTCCATTTCTTTAAAAAAAAAAACATATTTATTTTAATAGGTACATTAATAAATAGAAAAATGAGTAACGGAAGTATGGGCATCTTAATAAGTGATACCCGTCCCACCAAAGTCAAAGGGAGTAGAAGCCACTACTCTAATAATCTCTTTTTTATTTTTTCTTGCGTTCTTACATAGTTTAAATTATAGAGCTGTTGATATTGGTTGGACAGGAAGATCCCCAAGTATCTAATTGGGTCTGGCTTTGCGGTTTGCGCCGTCAGACAGGGTGGGAGGAAGGATATATATGCATTCAAAACAAGAACTTCAGTTTTGTTTGAATTTGTTTTATAGCCCCCAATTAATTCAAATTTACTAAATTTACTCAACACCGCTTCTTCCAAATTATCATTGTTGGGCTTTAAATATAAAGTAATGTCATCCGCAAAAAGTTTCAGTTTGGCCATACCCAAAATTGGGGCCTTAATAGCAGCATTGTAACACATTCTAAAAGCTAAAGGTTCTATAAAAAAAGTAAAAAGCAATGGGGAGAGCGGGCAACCTTGTCTTGTCCCCCGATTTATTTTTACCATGCCTGCCCATTTCGTATTAATTACCACCTGGGCCTGATCCCCCTGATAAATATTACGTAGAATGGAAATAACCTGAGGGGGTAAACCAAATTGGCCAAGGGCGAGAAACAAAGTGTTCCAGTTCACCAAGTCGAATGCTTTCTCAACATCGACCATCATAATACAGGCGGGAATAGAGTTGGTGTTACAATAAACCAAAGCCTTTATTAAAAATTCCATATAAGCTGCCATGGATCTTCCTGCTATAAAAACAACCTGATCTTTGTGAATTACTTCCTGTGCGGCAAATGAAAAACGCTCAGACCACACCTTCATTAAAATCGTGTAGTCTGAATTGAGGAGGCTAATGGCCCTATAGGAATTGACATCCTTCGGGTTTTTATCATTTTTTTCGAAACACACAACAATTGCCTCCTTAAAAAATGAGGGGACCTGGCCACCGTTTTTGATGTGATTAAATAGTTTTTTTCATAGCTGGAATTAGTTCTTTTGAAAAGGTCCTATAAAATTATATTGGGAACCCATCTTCCCCACAAGCTTTAGCCCCAGCCGTTGATTTAATGGATGCCAAAATCTCAGCAGTTTCTAAATCTGATATTAACTGGTTAATCCGAAAATCGGATAATCTGGGAGTATTTACGTTGTCAAAGTACTCCTGTATAGACTCCTCCCCCACCGAGTACTCAGTAGTATAAAGTTGCTGGAAGTGTTCTAAAAAAATCTGTGGAATCTCTTCACTATTAGTTACTTCTGCTCCGGTCTTGGGGTCCGTCACCTTCGAAACTAAGGCTGCTTCTTGTTTGGTTCTTGTAGAATTGGCCAGCAGTTTGCCGACCATCTGGTTATCCTGATAGACCTTTTGATGGTAGGATCGGGAACTGCTGATCTCTTCTAAGACAAATAAGTCTCTCAGGGCCTTTCTAGCCTTATCCAAATGATGTGGGCGTGACTGGATCTGCTGAGCATGAGCCCTCTCCACCGCCCCCTGCAGTTCAGCTATTTGGAGTTGCCAGGCCCTGAGCTGCAGCCTTGAACCCCCCCCATACCGCAAAGGGTCCCGCCGTTTCATCATTGATCCTAAAATATTCAGTGATCCATGCTCAAAAATTCTCCACCCAGTCTTGGTCCTCGAGAAGGAAGCGATCCAACGGCCACCTGGGTCGCTCTCTTCTCCCTCCACCAAGTTCAAGCCCTATATACGCATGATCAGAGAAGGGGTTGCTCCCAATAACTGCCTTTAAGACCAGAAGGGATCTAGATGTTAGGAAAAAATCAATTCGGGAAGCAGTCTAAAAGCGGTGCGAATGGCAAGTGAAGGTGTTTTTATCGGCATTCATATTCCACCAGGGATCTATTAATTGGTAATCATGCCTGACAACCTCAAAGATTCTTTTAGTGTTTGGTTTCAGTTGTTTTTTGTTTTTGTTTGAGGTGTGCTTCTTTAGGTCCTGTATATAATTAAAATCTCCATCGATAATGATCTGCCCAGGGGCCCCCCTCAAAAGCTCATTGATTTTGACCAACCCTGAGGCATCATACGTGACTGGACCATAGTAATTTATAAAGTTTGAGATCTTCCCCTTCAGCTTTGCTACTACCCATAACCACCTCCCCTGTGGATCCCTTCGAATTTGTTCAAATTCCAATGGCAAGTTCTGAGAAAAATAAATAGCAACCCCTCTCATAACGAGGCCTCCTGACGCGAAAAAGGGGTCTGAAAAAGCTCTAGGCAAATATATTTTGGGAGAATTAGTTTTTAGATGTGTATCTTGGAAAAACAGGACATGGGGATTAAACGGGGCGAGCCACCTACTGAGTGCGCCATATTTTTGTCTGTTAACCATTCCATTGGCATTGACTGACAGGATCTCGTATTTACTAGTGATATCTGTTTCTATTTCTAGAATAAGTTTCTAGTTTTCTCAAAAACAAGTATCTGTATATACCTCTGTCTGCCCCTTTTGCTACTGCTCTTTCTCCTACTGCTAATCCTCCCCACGAACCCGCCCTCCCCCTAAAAAAGAAGAACCCCCCCCACAGAAATGTGGAAAAATCCCCACTAGCCACGCTAGCCACATTTCAACCCACCCTACTACCCTCATGGGTGTCTTGGTGCTACACCCTAGGTGACCCCGCTGCCCCCAGCAAATAAAGAGCTCAAACCTTCTTTAATATGAGGTCAGGCTCCAGATCCAGCCGAGATTTCTTTCAATAGCCCCTGGGCCTCTTCCAAATTTGAAAATAAATTAAACTTCCCCTTAACCAAAACCTACAGCTTAGACTGTTGTGCTATAGATGCTTGGGCACCCTGAGCTTTAAATAGACAAAGCATCTTTACGATTTTTTTTCATCTACGTGCTGCCACAGCTGTCATGTTGGATAATATTCGAAATTTAGAGGTTTCATTTGCAACAAACTGTCTCTGCTGAATCGCCTTAGTTAAAATACGCTCCTTAACACGAAAGTCTGCAAAATTCAGCAAAATTGTTCGTGGTATCGTTGAGTTTGGGAAGGGGTGAGCGGGAACTCGATGTGCCCTTGTAATGGTTAAGTCTCCTTCAAACTCGGGAAGAACTTTTTGTTTGATAAACATATTAACCCATTCAAGAGTTTGGGTCCCTTCAATTCCTTCATGAAGGTTTGACCTCGGAGAATGGTTCTTGAGTTCCTCTAACTTATTCTTCAAAAAGCTTTTCTTTTTACCTGCTTTGTTCACCCTCCTGAGCATCTCCTTCATTTGGTCTTCCAGCAGTGAGCTTCTGGTTTCAGCTTCTTGCAATTTGATTGGGAAACATGCCATTGCATCTTCAATTTTGCCTAGCCGTTGATGTGAAGAGGCAATCTCGAGTTTTTAAGATTTTTTCATTTTCCTAACCTCTTCCAGAATAAGGTTCAACATGTCTCTTATGTCCATCTGATGCTTAAAGGGTGCTTCTACCCTGGTACTACCGTTGATTTGTGATGCCGTCCCGGTTCAAATTTTCAGCGAATGAGTTCTCCGTTTCCAGTGAGGCATCGCCCGGCTGTATCCCCCATAACGGGGGCTGAGACTGAGATCGAAGTTGAAACTGGGATTGGGCTGGGTCCTGTAGTGGTGGAGAATATTGTGCCTCTCTTTCTGGCGTCTTATTGCCTTGCGACGGAAGTATAAGTAGGTGGGTCGGGCTACGAGCACTCTTTTCTGACAAAGTTGATGATTCTGAAGGTACTCCCGGCTTTTGGTTCTGGTCTTGGTCCTGGACTGCCGGGGCTTTCTTGGGAGGAGAAGATGGAGCCTGTCCAGACAACTGGGGGCATTGTGATGTCAACAGGTCCTGTACTAGACCTGCCGGTGAATCGCCTGAAGTCTCTGGTGGCTCTTTTGATGCTTTTGTAGTTTATCTGGGGAGAGGAGGAGGTAGGAACGCCTTTTTCAGAGAAAGAGGAAATTCCTTTGCACTTTTAACTCCTTTTTGTGACCATCACCTATTGGGTGTGTTGTCGTTGCTTAGCTGATGATGCTGGAACCTCCATCGAGTCAGGTGCCTCTATAATCCCATCTTCTACCGATTCCTGGGACAGAGAGGGAGGCATCTCTTCTTCTGAGCTTTCAAAGCTGGCGTCAGAGTCGTGGGGATTGGTACCATACTCCTTTCTAGCTATTTGTGCAGTTGTCTTTGCCTTCTGCTGAGTCAACTTTGGCAACTGCGTTGAAATGTTTGAGGTGTCTACCCATTTTTGTCCTTTTTTTCACTTTCTTTTTTTTTCCGGCCCTCTTGTTACCCCTCCAATCTGTCCGGGTGTCTCCTAACAGCACCCACTGTTCCCAGGTTTGAACACAAAATCCAGGGGGCTATAAACATATAATTATGATAATCGAATCAAATGCCTCCCGCCTCCTTCCACCTTCCTCCTTTAGCAGCTCCGTACCTCTCAGCCTCAATGCCTCTTCAGCTCGTGTGCATACAGCCAGAAACACAGCCCAGTCCTTTTCCACTGTTGAGTTATTCCTAATCCCAGGTGTCCTCTTTCAAAAAAAAAGAGAAAAGCGTCTTTAAGGGAATAGAGCCAGCAAGTCTGTGATGGAAAAGAGACCTGGGAACCCCCGTGGCAGAGACTGAAGCCGTGCAGCTCTCGTGCAGATACCGGCTTGAGCACAGTGGGAGAGCACAAACAGTGACCAGAGGGGGCTCTCTGCGAGCGGCTTTCCCTGCAGCACTCACACTCACATGAAGCATGCAGTTGCATTGTCCCTCAGTAAGGGATTGTTGATCAAATTATTCTGAGCAGGGCCGTATGGTACATGGTAGGGGAGAGAGAGGTGAGTTAGCAGAATGTGCTGTTAAAGATACTAGATACATAGATAGTGTCTGCCTTTTTGTCTGTCCCTGATTTCTGTTTCATGAAAGATGATGACAGCCAGGTGCAAAGTCTTTATACTTCATTGTGCCATTGTTTTTGATACTTATGCTTGGGGCCAGCAACATCACTACATACTGTGAGAGACATCACCTTTTACAAAGGCTGTACCTGAACAGCAGCCAAAATATTTCATTTAGCCCTTAAGAAGTTCAAGGACCTTAGATACTGGATCCAGAGCCTTTGTCTAGAAAATGAGTATAAAAGTGAGACCTCAGCTCCTCGCTTTCCTCCAGTTCCAAGTGTTTCGTCACCAAGGAAAGGAGTGCTCTAAAATGAACTCTAAGTGTTGTTGTAAGACCAGGACTCAAGTACTCCATGAAAGCCAGTCTCTTTGCAGAGGAGAGTGGGCATCACCTGAAATCTGCAACTTTTTGGAGAAGCTGTGGGTCTTCCTACCACTGAAAAGCCTCAGTAAAGGAAGGAGAGTGACTGTCCCTGCAGGAGGAGAGACTATCCAAGAGGAGAAGTCCAACTGTACCCCAAGTAAGTGAGACACACAGAGCAAGCTGGCTATCCAGTGGGAGTACCTCCCAGATCAACCTATGGTGCTAGAGGTTGTCCAGTCTTCCAGAGCACAGTTATAGTGTTGAATTTGTTCTAGAAGTGCAACTGCACAACTCTGTGGCAACCAGCACTCCAACGGTCAGGGGGATGATGTTGTCACTACCAGTATAAAAACAGGAGGGATCAGTAACTGTTGAAACAGTTTGTCTGCCCCATTCCAGAGACCACAACTGCCAAAGATGCCCAACCCAGAGATCACATCTCCAGAAAGCCAGCCTGCCAAGCCAATGCCTGAAGCTGACGAGCCCATGGCTACGCACCTGCGCGCCTTGAGTGGTACTTTACCTGAGAATATTTTTTGGCAGCCTATGCAGCAACCCCACATACATACCTACTCCCTGCTGACGAGAGGCAACTACCTCGAAACACGTGTCCAGGGATGGCTAACGCGACACTCATTTTCATTTTAAACTTTTGGCATAGGCGTACCCGCCGACGCTACTTCATGGACCACAATTCTTTGGGGCAACACGCTGATAGGACTAGCAGAGTGCGGCCAATCGGATTTTTGTTTATATTCAGGCTCCCTTGAGCCGGTGGGGCTGACGAGCCCATGGCTACGCATCTGCGCGCCATGAGTGGTACTTTACCTGAGAATATTTTTTGGCAGCCTACGCAGCAACCCCACACACATACCTACTCCCTGCTGACGAGAGGCAACTACCTCAAAACACGTGTCCAGGGATGGCTAACGCGACACTCATTTTCATTTTAAACTTTTGGCATAGGCGTACCCGCCGACGCTACTTCATGGACCACAATTCTTTGGGACAACACGCTGATAGGACTAGCAGAGTGCGGCCAATCGGATTTTTTTTTATATTCAGGCTCCCTTGAGCCGGTGGGGCTGATGAGCCCATGGCTACGCACCTGCGCGCCTTGAGTGGTACTTTACCTGAGAATATTTGTTGGCAGCCTACGCAGCAACCCCACACACATACCTACTCCCTGCTGACGAGAGGCAACTACCTCGAAACATGTGTCCAGGGATGGCTAACGCGACACTGATTTTCATTTTAAACTTTTGGCATGGGCGTACCCGCCGACGCTACTTCATGGACCACAATTCTTTGGGGCAACACGCTGATAGGACTAGCAGAGTGCGGCCAATAGGATTTTTGTTTATATTCAGGCTCCCTTGAGCCGGTGGGGCTGATAAGCCCATGGCTACGCACCTGCGCGCCTTGAGTGGTACTTTACCTGAGAATATTTTTTGGCAGCCTATGCAGCAACCCCACACACATACCTACTCCCTGCTGACGAGAGGCAACTACCTCAAAACACGTGTCCAGGGATGGCTAACGCAACACTCATTTTCATTTTAAACTTTTGGCATAGGCGTACCCGCCGACGCTACTTCATGGACCACAATTCTTTGGGGCAACACGCTGATAGGACCAGCAGAGTGCGGGCAATCGGATTTTTGTTTATATTCAGGCTCCCTTGAGCCGGTGGGGCTGACGAGCCCATGGCTACGCACCTGCGCGCTTTGAGTGGTACTTTACCTGAGAATATTTTTTGGCAGCCTACGCAGCAACCCCACACACATACCTACTCCCTGCTGACGCGAGGCAACTACCTCAAAACACGTGTCCAGGGATGGCTAACGCGACACTAATTTTCATTTTAAACTTTTGGCATAGGCGTACCCGCCGACGCTACTTCATGGACCACAATTCTTTGGGGCAACACGCTGATAGGACTAGCAAAGTGCGGCCAATCGGATTTTTGTTTATATTCAGGCTCCCTTGAGCCGGTGGGGCTGACGAGCCCATGGCTACGCACCTGCGCGCCTTGAGTGGTACTTTACCTGAGAATATTTTTTGGCAGCCTACGCAGCAACCCCACACACACACCTACTCCCTGCTGACGAGAGGCAACTACCTCGAAACACGTGTCCAGGGATGGCTAACGCGACACTCATTTTCATTTTAAACTTTTGGCATGGGCGTACCCGCCGACGCTACTTCATGGACCACAATTCTTTGGGGCAACACGCTGATAGGACTAGCAGAGTGCGGCCAATCGGATTTTTGTTTATATTCAGGCTCCCTTGAGCCGGTGGGGCTGACAAGCCCATGGCTACGCACCTGCGCGCCTTGAGTGGCACTTTACCTGAGAATATTTTTTGGCAGCCTACGCAGCAACCCCACACACATACCTACTCACTGCTGACGAGAGGCAACTACCTCGAAACATGTGTCCAGGGATGGCTAACGTGACACTCATTTTCATTTTAAACTTTTGGCATAGGCGTACCCGCCGACGCTACTTTATGGACCACAATTCTTTGGGGCAACACGCTGATAGGACTAGCAGAGTGCGGCCAATCGGATTTTTGTTTATATTCAGGCTCCCTTGAGCCGGTGGGGCTGAAAAGCCCATGGCTACGCACCTGCGTGCCTTGAGTGGCACTTTACCTGAGAATATTTTTTGGCAGCCTACGCAGCAACCCCACACACATACCTACTCCCTGCTGACGAGAGGCAACTACCTCGAAACACGTGTCCAGGGATGGCTAACGCGACACTCATTTTCATTTTAAACTTTTGGCATAGGCGTACCCGCCGACGCTACTTCATGGACCACAATTCTTTGGGGCAACACGCTGATAGGACTAGCAGAGTGCAGCCAATTGATTTTTGTTTATATTCAGGCTCCCTTGAGCCGGTGGGGCTGACGAGCCCATGGCTACGCACCTGCGCTCCTTGAGTGGTACTTTACCTGAGAATATTTTTTGGCAGCCTACGCAGCAACACCACACACATACCTACTCCCTGCTGACGAGAGGCAACTACCTCAAAACACGTGCCCAGGGATGGCTAACACGACACTCATTTTCATTTTAAACTTTTGGCATAGGCGTACCCGCCGACGCTACTTCATGGACCACAATTCTTTGGGGCAACACGCTGATAGGACTAGCAGAGTGCGGCTAATCGGATTTTTGTTTATATTCAGGCTCCCTTGAGCCGGTGGGGCTGACGAGCCCATGGCTACGCACCTGCACGCCTTGAGTGGTACTTTACCTGAGAATATTTTTTGGCAGCCTACGCAGCAACCCCACACACATACCTACTCCCTGCTGACGAGAGGCAACTACCTCGAAACACGTGTCCAGGGATGGCTAACGCAACACTCATTTTCATTTTAAACTTTTGGCATAGGCGCACCCGCCGACGCTACTTCATGGACCACAATTCTTTGGAGCAACACGAAGATAGGACTAGCAAAGTGCGGCCAATCGGATTTTTGTTTATATTCAGGCTTCCTTGAGCCGGTGGGGCTGATGAGCCCATGGCTACGCACCTGCACGCCTTGAGTGGTACTTTACCTGAGAATATTTTTTAGCAGCCTACGCAGCAACCCCACACACATACTTACTTCCTGCTGACGAGAGGCAAGTACCTCGAAACACGTGTCCAGGGATGGCTAACGCGACACTCATTTTCATTTTAAACTTTTGGCATAGGCGTACCCGCCGACGCTACTTCATGGACCACAATTCTTTGGGGCAACACGCTGATAGGACTAGCAAAGTGCGGCCAATCGGATTTTTGTTTATATTCAGGCTCCCTTGAGCCGGTGGGGCTGACGAGCCCATGGCTACGCACCTGCGCGCCTTGAGTGGTACTTTACCTGAGAATATTTTTTGGCAGCCTACGCAGCAACCCCACACACACACCTACTCCCTGCTGACGAGAGGCAACTACCTCGAAACACGTGTCCAGGGATGGCTAACGCGACACTCATTTTCATTTTAAACTTTTGGCATGGGCGTACCCGCCGACGCTACTTCATGGACCACAATTCTTTGGGGCAACACGCTGATAGGACTAGCAGAGTGCGGCCAATCGGATTTTTGTTTATATTCAGGCTCCCTTGAGCCGGTGGGGCTGACAAGCCCATGGCTACGCACCTGCGCGCCTTGAGTGGCACTTTACCTGAGAATATTTTTTGGCAGCCTACGCAGCAACCCCACACACATACCTACTCACTGCTGACGAGAGGCAACTACCTCGAAACATGTGTCCAGGGATGGCTAACGTGACACTCATTTTCATTTTAAACTTTTGGCATAGGCGTACCCGCCGACGCTACTTTATGGACCACAATTCTTTGGGGCAACACGCTGATAGGACTAGCAGAGTGCGGCCAATCGGATTTTTGTTTATATTCAGGCTCCCTTGAGCCGGTGGGGCTGAAAAGCCCATGGCTACGCACCTGCGTGCCTTGAGTGGCACTTTACCTGAGAATATTTTTTGGCAGCCTACGCAGCAACCCCACACACATACCTACTCCCTGCTGACGAGAGGCAACTACCTCGAAACACGTGTCCAGGGATGGCTAACGCGACACTCATTTTCATTTTAAACTTTTGGCATAGGCGTACCCGCCGACGCTACTTCATGGACCACAATTCTTTGGGGCAACACGCTGATAGGACTAGCAGAGTGCAGCCAATTGATTTTTGTTTATATTCAGGCTCCCTTGAGCCGGTGGGGCTGACGAGCCCATGGCTACGCACCTGCGCGCCTTGAGTGGTACTTTACCTGAGAATATTTTTTGGCAGCCTACGCAGCAACCCCACACACATACCTACTCCCTGCTGACGAGAGGCAACTACCTCAAAACACGTGCCCAGGGATGGCTAACACGACACTCATTTTCATTTTAAACTTTTGGCATAGGCGTACCCGCCGACGCTACTTCATGGACCACAATTCTTTGGGGCAACACGCTGATAGGACTAGCAGAGTGCGGCTAATCGGATTTTTGTTTATATTCAGGCTCCCTTGAGCCGGTGGGGCTGACGAGCCCATGGCTACGCACCTGCACGCCTTGAGTGGTACTTTACCTGAGAATATTTTTTGGCAGCCTACGCAGCAACCCCACACACATACCTACTCCCTGCTGACGAGAGGCAACTACCTCGAAACACGTGTCCAGGGATGGCTAACGCAACACTCATTTTCATTTTAAACTTTTGGCATAGGCGCACCCGCCGACGCTACTTCATGGACCACAATTCTTTGGAGCAACACGAAGATAGGACTAGCAAAGTGCGGCCAATCGGATTTTTGTTTATATTCAGGCTTCCTTGAGCCGGTGGGGCTGATGAGCCCATGGCTACGCACCTGCACGCCTTGAGTGGTACTTTACCTGAGAATATTTTTTAGCAGCCTACGCAGCAACCCCACACACATACTTACTTCCTGCTGACGAGAGGCAAGTACCTCGAAACACGTATCCAGGGATGGCTAACGCGACACTCATTTTCATTTTAAACTTTTGGCATAGGCGTACCCGCCGACGCTACTTCATGGGCCACAATTCTTTGGGGCAACACGCTGATAGGACTAGCAGAGTGCGGCCAATCTGATTTTTGTTTATATTCAGGCTCCCTTGAGCCGGTGGGGCTGATGAGCCCATGGCTACGCACCTGCGTGCCTTGAGTGGCACTTTACCTGAGAATATTTTTTGGCAGCCTACGCAGCAACCCCACACACATACTTACTCCCTGCTGACGAGAGGCAACTACCTCGAAACACGTGTCCAGGGATGGCTAACGCGACACTCATTTTCATTTTAAACTTTTGGCATAGGCGTACCCGCCGACGCTACTTCATGGACCACAATTCTTTGAGGCAACACGCTGATAGGACTAGCAGAGTGCGGCCAATCGAATTTTTGTTTATATTCAGCCTCCCTTGAGCCGGTGGGGCTGACGAGCCCATGGCTACGCACCTGCGCGCCTTGAGTGGTACTTTACCTGAGAATATTTTTTGGCAGCCTACGCAGCAACCCCACACACATACCTACTCCCTGCTGACGAGAGGCAACTACCTCGAAACACGTGTTTAGGGATGGCTAACGCGACACTCATTTTCATTTTAAACTTTTGGCATAGGCGTACCCGCCGACGCTACTTCATGGACCACAATTCTTTGGGGCAACACGCTGATAGGACTAACAGAGTGAGGCCAATCGGATTTTTGTTTATATTCAGGCTCCCTTGAGCTGGTGGGGCTGACGAGCCCATGGCTACGCACCTGCGCGCCTTGAGTGGTACTTTACCTGAGAATATTTTTTGGCAGCCTACGCAGCAACCCCACACACATACCTACTCCCTGCTGACGAGAGGCAACTACCTCAAAACACGTGTCCAGGGATGGCTAACGCAACACTCATTTTCATTTTAAACTTTTGGAATAGGCGTACCCGCCGACGCTACTTCATGGACCACAATTCTTTGGGGCAACACGCTGATAGGACCAGCAGAGTGCGGCCAATCAGATTTTTGTTTATATTCAGGCTCCCTTGAGCCGGTGGGGCTGACGAGCCCATGGCTACGCATCTGCGCGCCTTGAGTGGTACTTTACCTGAGAATATTTTTTGGCAGCCTACGCAGCAACCCCACACACATACCTACTCCCTGCTGACGAGAGGCAACTACCTCAAAACACGTGTCCAGGGATGGCTAACGCGACACTCATTTTCATTTTAAACTTTTGGCATAGGCGTACCTGCCGACGCTACTTCATGGACCACAATTCTTTGGGGCAACACGCTGATAGGACTAGCAAAGTGCGGCCAATCGGATTTTTGTTTATATTCAGGCTCCCTTGAGCCGGTGGGGCTGACGAGCCCATGGCTACGCACCTGCGCGCCTTGAGTGGTACTTTACCTGAGAATATTTTTTGGCAGCCTACGCAGCAACCCCACACACATACCTACTCCCTGCTGACGAGAGGCAACTACCTCGAAACACGTGTCCAGGGATGGCTAACGCGACACTCATTTTCATTTTAAACTTTTGGCATGGGCGTACCCGCCGACGCTACTTCATGGACCACAATTCTTTGGGGCAACACGCTGATAGGACTAGCAGAGTGCGGCCAATCGGATTTTTGTTTATATTCAGGCTCCCTTGAGCCGGTGGGGCTGACAAGCCCATGGCTACGCACCTGCCCGCCTTGAGTGGCACTTTACCTGAGAATATTTTTTGGCAGCCTACGCAGCAACCCCACACACATACCTACTCACTGCTGACGAGAGGCAACTACCTCGAAACACGTGTCCAGGGATGGCTAACGTGACACTCATTTTCATTTTAAACTTTTGGCATAGGCGTACCCGCCGACGCTACTTTATGGACCACAATTCTTTGGGGCAACACGCTGATAGGACTAGCAGAGTGCGGCCAATCGGATTTTTGTTTATATTCAGGCTCCCTTGAGCCGATGGGGCTGAAAAGCCCATGGCTACGCACCTGCGTGCCTTGAGTGGCACTTTACCTGAGAATATTTTTTGGCAGCCTACGCAGCAACCCCACACACATACCTACTCCCTGCTGACGAGAGGCAACTACCTCGAAACACGTGTCCAGGGATGGCTAACGCGACACTCATTTTCATTTTAAACTTTTGGCATAGGCGTACCCGCTGACGCTACTTCATGGACCACAATTCTTTGGGGCAACACGCTGATAGGACCAGCAGAGTGCGGCCAATCAGATTTTTGTTTATATTCAGGCTCCCTTGAGCCGGTGGGGCTGACGAGCCCATGGCTACGCACCTGCGCGCCTTGAGTGGTACTTTACCTGAGAATATTTTTTTGCAGCCTACGCAGCAACCCCACACACATACCTACTCCCTGCTGACGAGAGGCAACTACCTCAAAACACGTGTCCAGGGATGGCTAACGCGACACTCATTTTCATTTTAAACTTTTGGCATAGGCGTACCCGCCGACGCTACTTCATGGACCACAATTCTTTGGGGCAACACGCTGATAGGACTAGCAAAGTGCGGCCAATCGGATTTTTGTTTATATTCAGGCTCCCTTGAGCCGGTGGGGCTGACGAGCCCATGGCTACGCACCTGCGCGCCTTGAGTGGTACTTTACCTGAGAATATTTTTTGGCAGCCTACGCAGCAACCCCACACACATACCTACTCCCTGCTGACGAGAGGCAACTACCTCGAAACACGTGTCCAGGGATGGCTAACGCGACACTCATTTTCATTTTAAACTTTTGGCATGGGCGTACCCGCCGACGCTACTTCATGGACCACAATTCTTTGGGGCAACACGCTGATAGGACTAGCAGAGTGCGGCCAATCGGATTTTTGTTTATATTCAGGCTCCCTTGAGCCGGTGGGGCTGACAAGCCCATGGCTACGCACCTGCCCGCCTTGAGTGGCACTTTACCTGAGAATATTTTTTGGCAGCCTACGCAGCAACCCCACACACATACCTACTCACTGCTGACGAGAGGCAACTACCTCGAAACACGTGTCCAGGGATGGCTAACGTGACACTCATTTTCATTTTAAACTTTTGGCATAGGCGTACCCACCGACGCTACTTTATGGACCACAATGCTTTGGGGCAACACGCTGATAGGACTAGCAGAGTGCGGCCAATCGGATTTTTGTTTATATTCAGGCTCCCTTGAGCCGGTGGGGCTGAAAAGCCCATGGCTACGCACCTGCGTGCCTTGAGTTGCACTTTACCTGAGAATATTTTTTGGCAGCCTACGCAGCAACCCCACACACATACCTACTCCCTGCTGACGAGAGGCAACTACCTCGAAACACGTGTCCAGGGATGGCTAACGCGACACTCATTTTCATTTTAAACTTTTGGCATAGGCGTACCCGCTGACGCTACTTCATGGACCACAATTCTTTGGGGCAACACGCTGATAGGACTAGCAGAGTGCAGCCAATCGATTTTTGTTTATATTCAGGCTCCCTTGAGCCGGTGGGGCTGACGAGCCCATGGCTACGCACCTGCGCGCCTTGAGTGGTACTTTACCTGAGAATATTTTTTGGCAGCCTACGCAGCAACCCCACACACATACCTACTCCCTGCTGACGAGAGGCAACTACCTCAAAACACGTGTCCAGGGATGGCTAACGCGACACTCATTTTCATTTTAAACTTTTGGCATAGGCGTACCCGCCGACGCTACTTCATGGACCACAATTCTTTGGGGCAACATGCTGATAGGACTAGCAGAGTGCGGCTAATCGGATTTTTGTTTATATTCAGGCTCCCTTGAGCCGGTGGGGGCTGACGAGCCCATGGCTACGCACCTGCACGCCTTGAGTGGTACTTTACCTGAGAATATTTTTTGGCAGCCTACGCAGCAACCCCACACACATACCTACTCCCTGCTGACGAGAGGCAACTACCTCGAAACACGTGCCCAGGGATGGCTAACGCAACACTCATTTTCATTTTAAACTTTTGGCATAGGCGCACCCGCCGACGCTACTTCATGGACCACAATTCTTTGGGGCAACACGAAGATAGGACTAGCAAAGTGCGGCCAATCGGATTTTTGTTTATATTCAGGCTTCCTTGAGCCGGTGGGGCTGATGAGCCCATGGCTACGCACCTGCACGCCTTGAGTGGTACTTTACCTGAGAATATTTTTTAGCAGCCTACGCAGCAACCCCACACACATACCTACTTCCTGCTGACGAGAGGCAAGTACCTCGAAACACGTGTCCAGGGATGGCTAACTCGACACTCATTTTCATTTTAAACTTTTGGCATAGGCGTACCCGCCGACGCTACTTCATGGACCACAATTCTTTGGGGCAACACGCTGATAGGACTAGCAGAGTGCGGCCAATCGGATTTTTGTTTATATTCAGGCTCCCTTGAGCCGGTGGGGCTGATGAGCCCATGGCTACGCACCTGCGTGCCTTGAGTGGCACTTTACCTGAGAATATTTTTTGGCAGCCTACGCAGCAACCCCACACACATACTTACTCCCTGCTGACGAGAGGCAACTACCTCGAAACACGTGTCCAGGGATGGCTAACGCGACACTCATTTTCATTTTAAACTTTTGGCATAGGCGTACCCGCCGACGCTACTTCATGGACCACAATTCTTTGAGGCAACACGCTGATAGGACTAGCAGAGTGCGGCCAATCGGATTTTTGTTTATATTCAGGCTCCCTTGAGCCGGTGGGGCTGATGAGCCCATGGCTACGCACCTGCGTGCCTTGAGTGGTACTTTACCTGAGAATATTTTTTGGCAGCCTACGCAGCAACCCCACACACATACCTACTCCCTGCTGACGAGAGGCAACTACCTCGAAACACGTGTTTAGGGATGGCTAACGCGACACTCATTTTCATTTTAAACTTTTGGCATAGGCGTACCCGCCGACGCTACTTCATGGACCACAATTCTTTGGGGCAACACGCTGATAGGACTAACAGAGTGAGGCCAATCGGATTTTTGTTTATATTCAGGCTCCCTTGAGCCGGTGGGGCTGACGAGCCCATGGCTACGCACCTGCGCGCCTTGAGTGGTACTTTACCTGAGAATATTTTTTGGCAGCCTACGCAGCAACCCCACACACATACCTACTCCCTGTTGACGAGAGGCAACTACCTCGAAACTCGTGTTCAGGAATGGCTAACACGACACTCATTTTCATTTTAAACATTTGGCATAGGCGTACCCGCAAACGCTACTTCAGGGACCACAATTCTTTGGGGCAACACGCTGATAGGACTAGCAGAGTGCGGCCAATCGGATTTTCAACTTTAAATAAGAGTTGAATCCTTGCAGTAGCATTTATCACAAGTAATCCAAATAATCAGTAATAAAGCAGAATCAGTCATCTCAGGGAATAGCTAAGAGAAGATCTAGCAGCAGGACCACCGGAAAAGTCTAGTGAATACAGAGGTGATGAGATGAATGAAATGACAAAGAAAGAGTACTAACTAGCTAGGAACACTCTTTAATAGAGGTTCTTACCATCGTGACAATTTTGAAGACGTTTTCTGTCGATATCCAATGAGATGCCGTTGGTCACCGGAACCGGCCAAGCCGAAAGCCATGTCTTCCTTGGACCGGAAACAAGCATCCTGGGACCGGTTTTGGGCTAACAGCCCTTATCAGCCAGGCTAGCTTGAATCCAGTGGCAATGTGAGCAAGGGACCCACGTCTGGGCATACACTGTCAACTTAGGGCGAACACAAGGAGATGATGGACAGAGCCCTAAAACTTTTCAGACAATCACCCCAGATTCTAAATGCCATGTATAACTTAGAAGAGGAAATAAATAAAGGTCAATCCTGCATACATAAGATTTGATTAAGGTTGAGAGAGACCGGACTTCAAATGTATAGGAAAAAATAATAATTTGCTAATAAGAAGTTTGTGAGATTTAAATGATCATGACAGCCCAGCTGTTAGGAAAACAACCACATTCAAACAACTAAATAAAACGATGTTAGGGTCTGATAAGATGAGCATTTGAATTTGCATTGTCAAATACATAAACGGTAGAGTGTCACCTCCTTATATTTGGGGCAGTCAAAATGCTGAGAAAATTCCATCATGTTTCAGAATCAAGGAAAAACCTACGCTACGGAGGAGTAAAAGAAAATTATTGTAAAGACAACCTATTCGCTACACACTGCTGCATACACAGAGATGAATCAAAGTAACTTGCAAAAATATTTCTCAACATGAGCAATATCAGAGTTTTTCCCACCGCATAACTATAACCTCCTAATTCGCTTTAGGACGGCATCTACCGAAGAGTAAATTGTTCCTTTGAGTCTATAATATGGAATTCTGCCCCAGAAAATCTACAGTATTGGGCTCATCCTCACATACAAAACAGGTCTAAAGACTTGCCTTTTTTATTGGGACAGATCAATTTTTAATGCTATTGTGCTCAATATAGTTCGAGTGACCCAAAGACGTATTAAATGCTTACATTTCTCTCTAACTAAAGGCTGAATTCCTAAAATAGATCTTAATATCAAAACTACTTCGATTACCCAAACCAACAAGAAATGCTGGAACCGTAAAATAGAACAATTAAAACATGACCCCGCCAGCATCTTACTGTGAGAATTATTGAGAAAGCTAGTCAACACAGGAATTGTTTGCTACTCTCTACAACAATAGCATACAATAGAAGAGAAAACTGTTATAATGGATTTAACAATAACATTAAACCAAAATTAACAATGAAAACCAACAAAACAGTTCAAATGCACAAAAATGGGATCTCCGAGAAATGCACTGCAGAATAGTTGTGCAGAACTGTTACTTTTTGAGTGTTTCAAACCATGCTGTTTACCCGAATTATGGAAAATAATGATCTTTTTACCTTTTGTATTGCATGCTCTATTTTAGTGTGATATTTGTATAGCTTAAAGGTTCACCTGATATAGGATAGGCAAGTGGCCTAAATCATGTTCCTCGTCCTTCTGATAAACAAAAGGTTGACAAACATTATTTTCCCAACCTTTTCAACGAATGTGGTACTTTCAGGCCTCTAGTTCTCATAAAGTAGCATAGGAGCATTTACATATTAGATTGTTCTTGATACCAACAGAAGTCTATAGATTTAGCTGAAAGATTGAGCAATAGAACTGTACATGCTGTTGTTTTCAGGTTTCTTCTATAGACAGATTTAGCTGTCTGTTGTAGACAGACCTGTTGTATTCAATACTTTAAAATATACATTGTGAGGTCTTTGGGTTAGTACACTTCAGTCACTTATATCCTGTCTTCTTCCTTTTGCAGCTAGTGTCTTGGGACATTGTCAATCAGATCTTAAGCCAATACATAGGTGATTGGCTCTCTTAATTGCTTCCTCTTGCCTGTTGCTTTGGCCTCCTTTTAGTGTACTGTATTGTATTATAACAATATTCTCTCCATTTGCCTCACTCCTTGCTCTACTAGCTGTCACTGGTTCTGTGAATTCTAGCCTTTCCCATCTCTCCACTCTTTATTTGTGTAGTGCCTTGCCCCCACCCCATTTTCCCTCTCACTCTCTGTATGCAGAGAGGGTTGTGCCCATTTGTGAACAGTGAAAAAGTAAAATAAAACTTGAGATGGAGGATCGTGTGCATTTGTGTACATGCACATGTATAGCAGTTGTCATGCAATGACTTTATGTGTGTACACACATGGGCATCAGATAGCTGCCTGTGTAAGAATTTAATTTGTCATAAATAATGGCAGAGAGAACATCATTAGCAAAGCCAGTAGCTCAGCATCCCATTGTTATGTTCAATTATGTTATGTTATACATTTTACAGAAATCACAAATACCTAAAAAGCTGTGTCCTTGTGCTGAGAGAACATATTAAGGACCAAGGAGAAAGCTAGATAATGTACAGCCAGATCTTCCAAGCCTTACTGAAGTGCAGTAGATCCTAGGTTTTGCATAAAACTGAATAGGAGATCTTTCCAAAGTTTGACTGCTAGTACAGAGAAAGCCATGCCAGCAGAGCAGACCTACTTAAAAGTCTGTATGTTTAGTTAAAGGCATCCTCAACATAAAGAGAGCAATCAGGGATATACTCAATGAATTTAGTTCTCAGGTAGGAATGGCCTTTACCGTGCATAGCTCTAAAAACAAAGCAGAGGTATATAAACATGTTTCTTTTATCCACAGGACGCCAGTGCTTGCTGTTCAAAGCTGAAGAGGGTAAATAATAATAAAGGAGCCCCAAACATTTTTTTCAGCTGCATTTTGAATCCTTTGAATTTTCTTTGTCAATCTCGCATATGAATGCAAGGGATTGCAATAGTCCAGGTGACTGAGAACAGTAGACTGGATCTCAACTCTGTGGGTAGATTTAGGGAGGAAAGGCAAGATCTTCCTGAGCACCTTCAACAAGAAGAAACAGGCTAGGAGTTTGACTTGCATTTCAAGTGAAAGCTCTGGCTTCAGATAGACGCCTAGGGGTTTAACAGCATTTACTGGATCAGAAGCAGTAGACCAAGATTAGGGCCATAAGTCTTCAGGAAAAGGGCCAGCCAAATGAGTGTGATTCATTAAGAGAAGCTTTCTTTTGTCATCATTGAACTTCGAGGTGTTGAGTTGAAGCTAAGATGAGACTGTTAACATTCATTGATAAAGGATTTGCAATGGGCGGCCCGAAGCAATCCACGGCAATAATCATATGTGTATCATTTGCATAATTCATGCAGCTGAAGCCTAAAGATATGACTAACTGAGCCAATTGGCTCAAGCAGATGTTTAAATGTGATGGGTTTTTGGTGAACCCTGGGAATGCCTTGGTTTAAGAACTTAAATTCTGACAATAACCGAGACAAGGTGACCACTTTGCACCTATTGTCCAGATAGGACGTACATGCTGTGCTTTGGCTGGCCGGCGCTTCCTGACATCATGCGTCGCCCTGCAGCTTCTCTCTGCTCCTCGGTGAGGTGAATACACCCTATAGCTGTGGAAATCACGACCACAAATACCAGAAACCCTGCTGCCCGGCAGTTGTTTATATTTTTCAAAAAAAGGGAAGAAAAAAAACAGGGAAAAAAAATGTTTATAAAGGCATAACTACGCACAGGGGGCATATGTTGCTGCTGAGTGAAGTTTGGGATATGCCTTAGAAGCAGACACTGTGGGGACATTGACCAACTACTTCAGCTCTGGAAATTAATACCCCCCAACGCAGCAAGAAAAAGAAGGGCGAGCCAAGGGCGAGCCCGTGGAGGTATTTGGGTTGGTCAAGATGGGCCGCACAGATGGCAGACAGTCAAAGTTACTCGGTATTCCGGCACTGAAGCACCCCTGACCAAGCAGGATGATGATTGGAGATCCCTGCCCCTCACTATGAAAACATCCATTGAGGCAAAGAGGGACACCATGACACCACTGGCAAATTTGGTGAGCCCATACCTTACCGACATCTTTAATTTGATGTTCTTCTCCGGTGTTTTTCCGATTAGTTAGAAGGAGACATCTATTCTGCCTCTCTTAAAAAAAAAACACTCTTGACGCTGCCAACCCCACTAACTATTGGCCCATTGCTAGATTGCCTTTGCCAGCTAAGATAGTGGATAAAATAATGAATAATCATTTGTCACTATTCATTAATGCGAATGGTTTGCTGGATCATACTCAATTTGGCTTTCGTAAGGACCATAGTACGGAGATGGCATTGATCAAAGCCTCTGAGGAGATTAGAGCAGTTATGGACGGAGGAGGCGCAGCAGCTCTGGTGCTCCTTGATCTCTCCGCGGCTTTTGATACGGTGGATCACCTCCTCCTGCAAAGATGCCTGGAGGGACTAGGAGGAGGAGAGACAGCACGAGCACTTTTAGCCTCCTTTCTCACTGATCGTAGATCCACTGTGTCCATGGATGGCTTCAATTCAGATCCGTACACTCTTCCATGTGGTGTCCCTCAGGGTAGCTCATTGAGCCCCACATTGATAACACCAGGAAAACAGTAGTCTCATGCCTTATTTCATCTAAGCTTGACTACTGTAATGGTTTATTCCTTAACGCTCAGAAGCAGCACCTGCGCAAACTCCAGATGATTCAGAACTCAGCAGCTCGCCTCATATCTGACATCCCTAGACACTGCTCAGTTTCCAACGAAATTTTGCAATCTTCACTGGCTTCCCATTTCTCGGCGTATTGATTTTAAAGCTTTATGTATTGTTTTTAAAGCCTTACATCATATAGGTCCTTCTTTTTTGCAGGATCATTTTACGTGGTATCAACCCACCAGACAGCTTCGATCCTTGGGGGCACGATTGCTGGCTGTGCCGAGAATTCATAAAGCTCACTGGGGTGGACGCAGTTTTTATTTCGGTGCATCTAATCTGTGGAATTCTCTTCCCTTTTATCTTAGGAATGCCAGTTCTTTGACCGTTTTTAGAAAGCAATTAAAAACCTGGCTCTTTCAGCACTAGGGGTAAGGCTGCAGCGGGTCATTGTTGGTTCAAGCGCCAAGACACCTCCGGGTATATGTGCGCTTTCATAAAAAATTTTAACATAACATAACATACTCGTATGGACACAATTGTCCACAAAATTGGAAAAACATGGTCAGAGACTCACTGAGGCGGAAACCAGAATTTCGGACCTGGAAGACAACGCCATAAGTATTAAGGAGCAACTCTCCCAAATGGACCGACTGTTAAAGGTCATTCCAGCTCAAAATGAAGAACTCGACAAAATAATGTCTGCCTACTAGGATTGCCAGAAACCGCGAATACTGGCCGGAATGGAGGACTTCATAGAACGGCTACTCTTTGAGGTGTTTGAGCAGAGGCTTTCTCTAAGCATCTGGTGATCGAAAGGGCACATAGATCACTTAGACCACGTCCCCCTCCTGGAGCAGTGCCAAGACCAATTCTAATCAGATTTCCAAATTATCGCGACAGAGATACTGTGTTTCACCTGGCACAGGAAAAACAGGAAGTAGAGAACAAAAACATGGTCCTCACGCTCTATCCTGACTTCACGCTGGCTTTACAGGAGGCGAGGAGGATATTCGCAGTGGTAAAAAAGAAATTGCCTACAGGCCAAAATTGAGTCTGCTATGCTATACGCAGCTAGACTCCGCATCACTCACAGGGGGGAACAGCATGTTTTCCAGAATCCTCAACAAGCAGAAGATAACCTACGCGCAACACCCAGTGGTAACTCTAGTAGATCCAGATTCCGTTCTCCATTGCCTCTGTCAAAAATGGACTGATGAGGTCACACCTACAAATCTATGGCCATATGACCAATGCAAGATGTGAGATCCCAACAAAGGCTATCCCTCCGGGATCAATACTAATGCCACAATACCAAGGGGGTCATATTGTAGTGGTAAAAAACCCCTGATGAGACTCAGAAGACCTTTTTTGAACACTACACTCATGCTACTACCTGACGTGCCCAATCTTTATTTTTTTTTCTTCTATATGTGTCGCTGTCATGTGCCTCCCTATATGGCGTAGTGAGAGATATCCACAGGTTCAGGCGCCCTCCTCTTCCAACCTCCTCCCATCTGTCGGGAGCAATCTCACCTTCTGGGACGAGCGGGTGGAGAGGGTTGTCGCAAACCCCCTTGGCTGCACCCCAGTAGGAGAACCCCTATACTCCCTCCCCTGTTTTCTCCCATGTAGGAGGATAGTTAAGATGTTAATCCACAAGCTATTTCACCCATCATTGCTGAGTTTTTGCTTTATGTTTGAAGGAAGGGGGAATGCATACCCGACGAGTTGGGGAAGTTGGTGTGGGAGGGGAAGGGATTGGGTATCCAGTCGCAGTACTGGGATCCATTTTTACATCATACTAGACAATTGTCAGTCAAGAACATTGATCTACATAACACCATGGTTAGATATATTCATTGCACACTTAAGGTACAATGGCAATACCAAGACCATTAGTTAAATTGCACTGCATATCCTGGAATGTTAGGATATTGAACGACCCCTAGAAAAAATGCCTTATTCTAGGATACCTAGATAGGCACAACATTCAAATTGCTCTACTACAAGAGACGCATCTAGATCCTAGTACAGTACCTAACTTTGCTGCCAGCTGGGCATCACACCGCTATTTCGCTTCCTATTCCACATACTCAAGAAGGGTTGTGACCCCCATAGAAAAAAAATACACTCTTTGTACTAGGAGGCACTATATATGATGCGCAGGGACGTTACTGCATAGTGTGGAGCAGGCTGTGGGCGCATGTGATTACAATCGTAAACTATTATGGTCCAAACACGGCCATCCCCCACTTCTTCACTTCTTTATGGGATCAAGTACTCAACATAGGCACAACATATGTTATATGAGGAAGAAATTTCAATGCAGTTGTTTCACCTACATTAGATAGGTCACATCCGACAACACAGCACATCACAGCTGCGCAGAGACAGTTAGCAGGAATTAAAGTAGATACCTACCTTTTAGATGCATGGAGACACATGCACCCCATGGTAAAGGAGGACACCCACTACTTCGCAGTACATTCTACATGGTCCCGCCTCGACTATTGGATTATCTCTAGGGGCATGGGTCACTGGATAGACCAGGCTGAGCATCTAGCTAGAACCTACTCCAATCACTCCCCGGTAAAATTGATACTTTCTGTACCAGGATGTGAACCACTTGACAATAAATGGCACCTTAACTCAACAGCTCTGGTCTTTAAAGATGAGGTGGGTCAGGGGATACATGAGTTCTTCGAACGTAACGTCGACACAATCTCGAAAATTACTACTGTGTGGGAGGCTTTTAAAATCACAATAAGGGGAATCTGCATAGCGAAAAGTGGTGGCATATTAAAAGAAACCCGAACCCGACTTAAAAAATTAAATAAAGAGATAAAAGAGCTGGAGCAAGACACGCACACCAAATATGAGAGGCAGCACACAAGGTACCCTTCGGGGAAAAATAACTGACTATACAAATACAGCTAAAAGGGAAAGTAAATTTAGGAGCAAATACAATAGAGCAAGAGTTTATGGAGAGGGAGATTGCTTGGGGAGAGCTATTGCAGAGTACATTAGGCAACCTAGATTTTCCAATCACGTAACGAAAATACAAGATTCCAAAAGTACTATTCATAGGAATGCTACAGAAATAATGCAGACATTTATGACATATTATACCTCATTTTACACTTCACAAAGTTCCCAACCACTCGGTCTCCCACAATAGCTAGAGGATACTGCGCTGGCATTTTCCGGGATTCCCAAAGAGAGTTTTTAGCTGCAGACCTAGAAGTAGATGAATTCACAAAAGCTATCATGCAAATGAAATCAGGTCAGGCCCCTGGGTCTGATGGGCTACCTATAGAGTTGTATAAAACTCATATCACACAGCTAGCCCCTTTTCTAAAAAAAGAATTTGTGGAGACAAATGAGGAGGGTACACTCCAACGGACAATGAGAGAATCTATGATTACTTTTTTGCTCAAACCAGTCAAATCTTGAAAGTTCTGCGAGTCCTACAATCCTCTCTCACTGATCAACTGTGACACCAAAATACTTTCAAAAGTCCTCTCAAACAGACTGAACCTACTCATGGACAGGTTAGTGCTGCCTGACCAGGCTGGGTTTATCCTGTTGAGGGATACCTCCCATAACCTCCGCACCCTTTTGTCTGTCCTCCAATACATAGACCCAGAGGCCGCAGCTGTGGGTGTATTTCTAGATGCCACCAAGGCATTCGACTCGGTGGAATGGGATTACCTTTTTGGAATACTTAGACATATGGGTATGCCTCCCAGCTTCCTCAATTGGATAGCTCTTTTATACCATAAACCACTAGCAACAGTTCTCCTCAACGGGTCCCGATCTCCCCAATTGAACATTACGAGAGGAACTAGGCATGGATGTCGCTATCCCCAATATTTGTTGCCCTGGCTATAGAGCCACTCGCGGCAAAACTCAGACAGCATCATAAGGAGCGGTCGCTGGCTTATCCCTCCAGACATGTACTAATACCTCTATATGTGGATGACATAACTTTATATGTCAAATATCTACAAAATAAAACATTAATTGGAGCAAGTTGAGTATTTTTCCCCTTACTGATAAGGTCAAATTATACACTCTTGATTGGAACGAAACAGAAGTTAAATACCATGGAATTAAAATTACAAGAGATAGGAGTGAAATGATGTGAACAAACTACGGCACAAGCCAATATGCTCTTACAGACACCATGACTTGCTGGATAGCTATTCCACTTTCCATGGCAGGAAGGATATCACTAATAAAAATGGTTGTGTTGCCCAAAATGCTCTATTTATTTACAAATATCCCCTATAACCGGTGGAAGACATATTTTAAGGACCTGTGGACACAAATGACCCATCTGGTATGGGGAGGCAAACAACCCATACTCAAGTGGGAGATATTGACCCTTACCTTTTTACAAGGGAGTTTCGAAGTTCCAGACCTGGAGCTATATTACTACTGTGCACAAGCCCACTATGCTGCATAGTGGTTGTACCCACCCCCCTTAATGCCACATCTGGCAGTCAAAATAGGATATATGGAACCCACTTCCCCATCAGTTTTCATTACCGCACAGGTTAAGATGCGGAAAACAGACCCAACCACTGTATCGTGCACTAATGCGGCCTGGAGGAAAATTGCTACTAGGCTAGACATACAGATGCTATACTCTCCCCGCCTACCTATAGCATACCACCCGGACTCACAAGTAACATACGAAAGTGCAAGCAGACAGGTCCTGAAGAAAGCCCAAATTAAGATAGTGGGGCATTTATATACTGAGGGAAGTTTTCTAACAAAGGAACAGTTTTTTCGAGGTGAAAACCCCAACACGATGGAGGATTTCATGTACATGAGACTTAGGGTGAGTGTCTGGGCCGGCACCCCAGAGTACCCCTGGAACCACAAACACTTCCGCCACTACATGACATATTACAAACGGAACCATCCCAGCACGTAACCTCACGGATATACCACAGTACGCAAACTGCATCCGCGCAATTCCCAATCCCAGCACGATCTGCATGGGAGAGAGAGCTAAATATACAAATTACGGATACACAATGTGAATACTGCTGCAAACAGGTGTGGAACAACTAAGCAAATAGCAGGCTGAGACTGATACACAATAAATTTCTACACCGTATGTACTATACTCCAGCTAAGCTACAGAAATTGCAACTAACCTATAACGACAGATGTGTAAGGTGTTGACATTCAGGGGCAGGTTTCTTACATCTTGCATGGGAATGCCCCATGGTCAACGACTATTGACAACAAGTGTCTGCAGCAATGATACAAATGGTGGGCTCCCCGCTCCAGACCACCCCCATAATGACCATACTATGTTACACAGTGGAAGTAGCCTCCACTTACAGGACATTTTCAGCATTAGGGTTCCTGATTGGAAAGCGCAGAGTGGCATGTAGGTGGGGAAGAGGTCGTGTCCCTAAATTTAAGGAATGGCTTCATGGCTTGATAAAGTGGCAGGACCAAGCGCTAATTTATCCAGAACTACTTTCATCCACCTCGAGGCCTAGATATATATGGGGACCCCTGAAATCCTATCTCCTGTCCAACCCTAAACAGGTCACCCAGGAGGAACAAAGTGATGGTGAATAGAGGGGAAACTGTAGTACAGTCTAGCATTAGATGCACGACCTGTTCCAATCCAAGTAATGGGGCAGTTGCAAGGAAGCAAAAAACCAATGCATGTAAGCAACTCAGAAATAAATGTTATTGAATAAACAACATCACATAATACTTCTGTTCCACATTCAGCAAACATTGTATAAGATGCCAGAACTTGTACTGTTGTGTAAAGTCATTGATGCTATGAAAAGTGATACCATGAAGTGCAAATACGTTGATGGCAATGTAAGCAACGATACTGTGACTGTGCTAACTTTTGTTTTTCCTGTATTGTTACTATGAACAGAATAACAAATGAAGTTAAAAAAAAAAGATATGCAACAACTGTGTGCAAAACTCGAGTAGTTTGATCTAGTGTAATAACAAGAAACTACTGCAAATGTATGCAAAATTATGTAAAAAAATGAGAAAAATGCATCTTGCACTCAAAAAGTTAGCTGGATAGTCTGTTTGGGTAAAAATTCAAAGGGAACATTTTATTTTGATCTGATTTCCCATTGCTTTCATTTAAAACATAGCTGCTTGTATTGGGATTTGTAGATTTATACCAAGCAACTATGAGAATGGTCTGCTCTGGTACAAAATCTACCTGAAATATATGCTGACACAAAAGGTAAGGGAACTGCCACTTGCATTCTAAATACTGCAATTCGATGGATTTGTAGTTTTGTTCTCAAAACCTACCCAAGCTGCCTGCTTAGGAACAAAAAAAAATCAACCTAAAATGTCATTCATGTTAAAAAAATTACCCGGATGCTACATTTTGCATTAACATTTCACCTCGAAATTAAGTGATATGTTGTAATAGCATAATCTTGGCTATTTTGCATGAATGTTGTTACGCAAAATTACAACAAGTATGTCAATTACGATCACAAAATTAACATTTCATCCAGGCCCAGTCTTCTAGTCTTTGTCCATTTCCATAAACTTGCGAAACGCATCCACTCAAAACAAAAAAACATTTGTGACACTCCCTACATTAACAAAATGTAAGAGGGCTATTGTTATCAGTTGCCTGGTTTTCAACAATTCACATTTAAAAAGCATGTCAAGATTCCTCTTTAAGTCTTCAAGCACTGCTTATTAGACTTGACATTTGTTTCATCATCCATCTACTCCAGCCTTATTTTTACTCTCTCTGCAACACTCTCATACTAATCCCCCATACATAATTTTTTGCATTTGCGTGGCTGATGTTTTGCCCAGTCAATTGACAGTATATTGAGCAGTGTTTGGGTCTTTCACTAACAACAGTGCCTTCAATCATTTCGAATCTGGTATGAAATCCTTATTAACGCTAGTAAATAAGTCCATCGGCCATACTGCCCTTAGAGAGGTCTACTAATTTCCTGCAGTTTTTCTTTTGACTGGTGTATCTAGTGAAATGGCCAATAGTCCCATTGCTTACACTCCTCCCAAGTGTATAAATATTTGTAAGTCATCTGGCTCAAGGCACTGCAACAATCTAGAGCTCATCAGAATATTTTCACCTGAATCCACCACACATTATACTCTTCCATGATCACATTCTGGTGACTGTGTGGCTGCAACAATTGTAGATTCACGTCATTGAAGACATAGCATATGTTTATGCCACAACTACAGTGCATGCACTACACTTGTAGCATCAGTAGTATGTTTCAGTGCAGCCATGCATCCATGCACATCTAACTTAGAGCATAGCGACAGCCATTATGTTCATTGCCTTGACGGTCTTAAAAATCAATGTCCTGGGGATGTGGCTTGGACACAAATCAAGATGTCTTCCTTGTAAAGGAGCCCCAAGACGAACATGGCCTTTTACACAGAGTGGAGGCAGACTGCATTCTTTATTTCTCTCAAAATGGGGAGAAATAGAATCGTAAGCTTTAGCAAGTAAGAGGATGCAGATGTTAATTTCAACTCATTTTGATATTCCTATAAGAAAGACAAGAAAATTAACATTATCCATTCAACCAGAGTCACAGACCCCTACACATCCTGAAAAGCTTTTTTTACAATTTGACAACTATGGAGATGATTCAATCTCAGAAACAGGAGATGTTATCTTCTTTAATACCTAAATAGGCTTCATCTATTAAAACATCTTCTGAGTCTAACACTACAAATAAAATACCAACAATAGCATCCACATCCTGTCTCAAAAGAATTTCTTTCAGAGTAATTAAGAGTTTTGCAACCATACATGGTAGAGATAACAAATGACATAGCTTGCAAGCTAAGTAGTCACTTATGGACAAAAGGGTGTGGGAGAGGAAAGAGAGTTAGTGAATTGTAGGATGCCTTCACTAAAATAGGACACCTACATGCTGAAGTGTTCACTTTAATGGTGCAAGCCAAAGACCTTGAGAATTAGAATCGAAGAAACAATCTTAGAGCATATTGTACCCCAGAGGGTAGTGATCCAAACTTTAGAACAGCCAAGTTCTAGCAGAATAAATATTCAGAGAGTTCATAGATTGGGCTTAAAAGTATTTGCAAAACCAAGGAGTATGATTCTTCTATTTTTATATTTTACTGACCTGGTAAAAGTAATTAATACAGCAATGGTAAATAAATAATTACAATTGGCTGGTCATAAGATTCTGTTTTCTTCGGATATGGGAAACAGACTGCAGTCAGAAGGAAACTATTCTTAAACATGAGACCAACCCTTCATTAAATATAAGATATGGGCTAAATCATCCGTGCTATTTCAACTTATAAAGACCGAACAGTGATTTATGTTAATCAATCTACTTCAAGACATTTCTTTAATAAATGCATGGAAGATGAGATGCAATTACTACATCCTAATGTTTGGATTATTTTATACGTTTTTTAGAGTTACACTTCATTGCTTTGAGATGTTATAAATTTCACTCTTGCATATTAATATTAAAATATGGCCTTACTCTTCTTCTTTTCCTTTCCCAGGATACTACCAATTATGTTCTCCTGTCTTAGCATGCTATTTTTTTATTGGTGATATCCTGGCCACTTAGTGGGATGCATCATTTTTATTTCTGTATTGTCCCCATGCGACACAAATATTTCTTGCTTGCCTATTTAGGTGCAGTTTTCAATCGCTATCCTTCTAGTAGGTACTATTTTTTCATCATATTTTTTTACCTTCGCTTATTGTTATCTTTTCCTCACTATTTTCTTTGGTGTTTATACAGGCTTTCTTTGTTTTTACTGTTATGTTTATCATTTCTATGACACTCAGTTCAACCATTATGCAATTTTTGTGTGGGAGTAATTTCATTATTATTCATTCCAGAATGAAAAATTTTGAAGTGAATCATTGGAATGGTAAAGGGTTAAGGAATGACATAAAAAGACAGAAAATTCTCTTTCATTTAACTCGTTTGGGCTTTGACGTTGCATTACTACAGGAGATACCGATTTCTGAAAATGAAGCTCTTAAACTTAAAAAATGTTGAGTAGGACTCATTTTGCGTCTTCTGCCCTTACGAAAAAGAATAGTATGATCATTATGCGTAATAGAATTTGATAGTTATTGTTAGATATCAAGAAACAGATGATTAGGGCAGATAGGTTAAAGTGGAATTATTAATACCATTCGGGTTACCATTTTTAATGTTTGTTCATATTTCTATTGATAATTTATTTTGGAAAAATATGATCAAAAATCTTTAGAATATGATGATGACTATTTCATACTTGGAGGAGATTGTAATCAGGTAATAGATTCCTTTACTGACAGGAGGTCACTAACTAAATATAAACCAAAGAAAATGCAAAGAAGCTGCTCCTCTTCAAAATCACAAGAATCTTTAGTAGATCCCTGGTGGATAATTAGTCTAGATTTGAAAAAATATACAGTTTATTCACCAGTTTATAATTCTGTGTCAACCATTTTTTTGGGGAGGAATGTATGACATTACATCGCATACATTCTCAACGCATGGCTTTATAACGCGGTTGTTACAACAACTGCGTTGTTACCACACTTGCCATTACAATGCTAGTTGTTTTTACGACTTGCTGTAGGGGCGATCTGGACTTAGAAATATAATTAATTACTATTCCTTCTCCAGTTTGCGCAACAGCAGGAAAAGGGTTTGGATTTAAAATCCAACACATTCCCTGGTGTTGCACGTCCCCTACAGCAAGTCATTGATACGACTTGCGATGTAATGGCATGCGTGGTAACAACGCAGCTGTTGTAACAACCGCATATTAAAGCCATTGCGTTGTGAAAACAGCGCTGTAAATGCTGGTTCCCTTTTGGGAGTAAACAGCTAACTCAAAATTTGCTGAACGCTGAAAGTGAAGCTATTACAATTTCTTTTCATGCTCTAGTAGTTATAGATATAGAATTATGTTTATATCAAAGAAGGCTGAGTAGATACAGATTTAAAAATTAACTATTGAGAGATGCTGTTTATATAACTTAATTTCAAGGATTGTTCTACTGTATCAATGCAAAGAACACCAGTTCAAATTGTATGGGATGCCTTTAAGACAGCAGCACAAGGTTTCATTATTAAATATGTTTCAAATAAAAAGAAAAATGATAGAGGTAGCAAGGTGATTTTAGGTTAAATTAGAAAGCTTGAACATTTATTTATTGTTCAAATAAAAATACACAGTATGAATATATTAGATTAAAACTAAAGTACATAAACGTTCCACTGATAATGCCTCTTCTTTTCTTTTAAAAAGTACTTCTAGATATTATGGAGGTCAGAATATGTCAGGGAGATAAATGGAAAAACAAATCAAAACAAAAAAAAGATGTAAGTTAGAATCAATATTAAATTATGGTTGGTCTGTATAAAAGGACAAAGAGACTATGTAGCCATTTGTAAAGTTCTATAAGAATTGTATACTCCTGATATTAATCGACAAGTGATATTTGTGGATACTTAACCTCAATCAATAATTTTATGACATATTTTTCATCTTTAGAAAATGATATATCAAAGGTATTAAAGGAGCAACTAATTCAATCTGTTTATTAATTAAATATAGGCAAATCCCCTGGTCCCGATGTTTTTTCAATCAACTCCTATTAACAAATTTCTCCTATTCTATTTTCTAAATTACATGAATTGTTTTTATATTTTCACTCATCTAGAGCAAGCAAAAGTTCTTTTGAGGAAGCAATGTTATGTCTTATACCTGTGAAAAATAATGATCTCAAATGTTGTAAACATTACAAACCAATATCCTTACTTAATAAAAAATTCCGAATGGTTTGCAAAAATTCTAACATTATGGCCCTCATTACTATGCCATTCGGATCTGCTTCCACTGTGTAGTTGGAGTCGGATCGGGCCCCCCCTGCAGCTACATCGTAAGTGGTCAGGCCGACTGGTGCATGTGAATGCACTCAAATCTGACTGCAGTGGTCTATCCAAGTCTGACACGAAATTCCGACCACGGAAGCATTAAAAAGGCCCATCAGAACTAATCGGACACCAGAACAACGTCTGAACCGACCGCCCAATTATGTTGCGTGTTTCAGATGAGGCATCCGAGGCGGTCCAACCACATCGCCAAAGCTGGAAGAACAGGAAGCTCAGAAGGATGAAACTCACTTCCACACAGCTGCACACTTCCTGTATTGACATAGACCCTGCATTACAAGTCCTGCTGCTCCTGTACCTGCACAATGACGAGGAAATCTGTCAACATCATGGGCACAACTGCAAGTAAGTGACATACCACTGCCTTCAATGAGATCCCATAGCAAATTGATGACTGCTGTCAATAAGCTGGATCCCACCTTGTTGTGCAAAAACATATGACCAAGTCATTATACAGGAACACCTTGAAAATTAAATCTTGTAATGAAGATGCACACGAGGGGGCTTTAGGCCTGTCACTGGGTGGGGTAGTGAGTGCTCCTCTCACCTGTAACAAGAAAAAAACATTTGTTTCAAGGCATATCCATCATGCTCATCATAATAGCTATCATCATCAGGATTAACAACTACACAACTGATGTCAGCAGCTGTATCTGTAATATCACTCCCAAGAGACTTGTCATAACACCCTCAGAGTCTTATTATCAATGAACAGAAGCACTTCCAAAATACACAACTAAGCCATATCTTTTGATCATTGTTGTTTGCAACTCACACGCCATCAAAAAGCCAAGAGTCCTGGAATGTCCCATGTGTGAGACCACTTGTATCGCATATCCTGTACCAATTGTAGATTATTACAAATACATGTCAGGTGGCACCCTAAGATAAGTACAGATGCACATCAATGGTGTCATGAGACATGAGCCCAATTAAACAAGAGATGCCCCTCTAACAGACTCCAACAGGTAGTATCTACCCACTGCAAGTCCTCGGAGGCCTGAAGGCCACTTAAAAAACAGTGAGCACTGTAACCTTAGGTAGCAGGTTTTGTAGTGTACATGGTCAGTCCCAGTAGGTTGCCAAAGGTGATGGTCCTAATGTCCTCCACATACCACACATATTTAACACACACTGAAGGCATGCAAAAGACACAAAAATGCACAAGTAACACCTTATACCGCCACAGATGTGTCAACAAACAGACCCATAACAGTCCATCCCCACTGCTGGCAGGTTAGAACTGCTGCATCACCTAAAGTGAATGGAAGTAAGTCAGAGTAGGGGCTTCAACAACTAATGCAACTAATAGCCATTGGTGAATTTGAATTTGGCATCCAAAAACAGTTGCCAGACAAGGGGCCTTCATCATTGCGTGGGAGAAAGTGCGAGAAGCTCCGCACGGTACACTCAATGAACAGCTATGGAAGGAGTTACAACAACACGCCAAATCACCTGCCACAGAATATCTCTTCAACAGATTAAAAAGGATGGAGCTATGTCATCTTTGGGAAACACCAACAACTACCACCGTCTTTAAAAAACTAGTGTGGAAGACAGTGAAACATCTTTCCTTGTTGGAGGACAAAGCTGCATTGGCAAAAAGGGCCCACGGCTGGATGACTCTGAAGTCATACACAAAGCTGGCCAGCCAAGCCTACTTCAATCTGGGCTACGGCAAAAACCAAAAATTGCTTTCATGAAGTACAGACTGGGGCTGCTACCCTGTACACAACACCTACCACCCTGGCTAAGAGAGAAAGTGGGTCCTTTGTGCCGGTTATGAGGATCAGCTCCTGAAGATATGCTGCATCTGCTGTGTTCCTGTAAAAAACTCCTCAAGGAACGGAAACAACTGTTGAAGCAAAGTTTTAACCAGCGGGGGATTCGCACCAGGAGGCAAACCCTGCTGGCATGCTTTGCACCCGATGATCCACAACTTAACTGCTGCTTAGTGAAGTACCTGAGACTGTGCGAAAGTAAAATGCAGGAAATGCTGACCTAAGGAAACCAGGTGGCAAAAATATATGAGCAATTCCCCAAGGCGCAGTGAAGAAATTCTCCCCACCGACAAGAACTTAATTTCGGATGCACGAGGTGGTCGGACTAGACAGCAGTTGAGAACACACCAGACGGAGCCGTTGGTACTTCAATACACGAGTTAACTGCCAAGGTCAGAAGGTCCTCAAACAGGGGGTGGAAAATTGCTGACGGACTGGAATGCTGCCTGCAGCACGTGGACAGAAAACCGACATTTTCACTGTTAAGCTGTTTAACCAGAAACATTTTTAGACATTTTTTGACATAACATCCATGAAGGAATGTGTTGTACATGTATTTATTTTGCTTTTTTGCAACGGCTTTAATTAACTATGCAAATAAGTGTATACCTTATACCTTATACCATTGGTGAAATGCAACTCACCTTTTTACCGGTCGATGCAAAGTGAGATGTAGTTACTGATCTGAATATGTTGTGCCATGTGACAAGATTTAATAAGATCACTATGTACGAATAAATGGCATCTCACAGAGCACAGGTGACAAGTGTGGAAGTTAGCCCATCATGTACATTAACCAGGCTACAGTGACAGTCCAACACCTCCCTCCCCTCACAAATAATGTACACTTGTGGATCACGAGAGTAACAGACACAAAGCTACAAATGCAAAACACTGTACATGACCACCATAATATACAAGTCAGACAGCATGTGTATGTGACAGTGGGTAGCACTAACATCCCAGTTGGAGTTCTACAGACACTGTGGGTCACCTGACTTAAGGAAATCAAAATCAACACTGTCACCCAGTAAACATCATTAAATATGTGACACAGCATTCTGGCCCCCTGGAGCCACAACACAGTGGACATGGTTAGGGACTTTGTATCCCTGGTCCTAAACAAACTTATGTGGCTGTGTGTCCAACATCTCATAAGTTCATTGCTGTTATCTACGTTCCAGTAAGTGACTCTGTACAGACAAACATTTTAAAATACTACATGTGATAATATCTCTGATGCAGTCGTAAATCTGTGTGCCAAAAACATTGCCTACACATTGGACATCCACACTATTTTCTTGCAAACATTACCTGTGACAGTCTCCAATACTTCATGAGCCATGTCATGGTGTCAACTACAGTGTACATCATTGATGAAGTTTCATGGGAAGATATTTTCCCTCCCCTGGAAAGGTTGTGAAAAGTGTTACTGTAAAGTCACAATCATAGCTATTTTACTCCAAAACTGTCAATACTCCTTGCTGATTATTGTCATCCAACAGTGGTGCACTTCTGTAAGACAAGTGGTCAATGCTACACTGCGCATAGCACCTGCAGCAATGTCTCCAGGTGCATATGACTTGTGGCCGCTTAAACAATAGGTAGAGCCAATCTTCTTTCAAAGTGGCATGCACATGTGGCTTTTGGTAAGTGCAATTCTAAAAACAATTCACAGAACAAGCAGTTGACCTGACATCCAATAAATGTTGTTTACAAAAAAACACATGCAAAGCTCACATGTGTCTTCAAAGAAACACATTGAATTAACAAAACCACACCTCCCATGTGTGCAGTTACAAAAAAAATCATTGTACGCAGAGCAAACACCCTTCTACCCTGCATCTTGGGTAGTACTGCAAGCTAGCAGAGATGGCCAAATATGCCATTCTTACCATACCACACACTAACGCTGGGTGGAGCTCATGGAGATTCACTTCGCGGCAGTGGCGGCTCCCAGAGGTCACGCTGTGGGCGGTGAGGTGGGGCGGGGGAGGGGTGTGTGGGGGTAGTGGAGTCCAACATACGATGGCAGGTATTTATTTATTTACATTTGCCTTTGCCTTCGTTTGTCGGAATCCACTACTCTCCACCGAGCCCCTCCTCTGCCCCGCCTCACTGGCCCACAGCATTACCTCTGCGAGCCGCCACTGCTCCGCGGAATTCCACAAAGTTACCAATAAACTGCATATTCAAATTGGCTTTAACATATTGAATACAGTCTCTCTCTTACGCCATCGCCTTGTGTCCTAATGGGTTTAACTCATTTTGAAGGGATCTGCGTTCTTGGCTGCCAGAAGCAGGCACAGCCGTAGCCAGATCACTGTTTATATCTGTTGAATACTACCCGACGCAGCAGGGCTGCCAGCGTGCACAGAGATCAGCAAGCAGCTTCTCTGCTTCGGGGTAACTGGCTGCCCACATCTCCGTTGACATTTTTAAGTAATTTATCAAATTGGACTAAGAATCTGATGGCCGGCCTAAGGAGTTACCGGACGGTACAATTCCCCCAAACCAACATACAACAAAAACGTATTGAAAAAGCTGACAGGTCTCGCTGTTCTTTATAAATCTGTGACCAGTTTTCCGCTTTTTAAAATGAGAGCTCGTGAAAGGTGGAATAGAGAAATGGCTAGATGTAAATATTGCACTTTTAGTGTATGGGGCAGATTTATAAGAAAGTGACGCATCTGTAGATATGCATCACTTTCCGTGCGCCAACCTACCAAATCCTTGCGTCACCATGGATGCGCCGCATTTACAATACGGCGCACCATGGCGCAAGGATTGACAGATGCGTCAGAAATTCTGACGCATCTATTGATGGAAAAGTCACACATTGCTGCAGTCGTATCGCAAGCACGACGCAACTCCAGCAATGCTCAGGGCCACCCTATGCCTAACATGCTGCATCAATTCTTACGCCTGCTTCAAGCAGGCGCAGAGTTTTGACACAGCATGGACGTAAAAGTGACTCCGTGAAATCTTGTCGATTTCACTGCGTCCCTTTTACGGGGCTTCCTGCGACGGAACGCCCACCCTGCATACATTAAACCTGACGCAGGTTTAATGTGGCGCAGGGCTTCACAACATGACGCATCTCCCTAGATGCGTCACGTTGAAAATGGGCCGCAACTTTTATGCTGCCGCTGCGTCACAAAAGTGACGCAACGACGGTGCAAAAATGATGCAAGGGGCTTGTAAATCTGCCCCTATGTGTTTAAGTGAAGGCAGACAAATGCAGCACTGTTGCTGCTTGTGTGCACTGCACGCAGGCAACACAAAAAGACTGAAAATAAAATGGCAATTGTCATTTGTTTCATAAGCTTAGTGTCAGCACACAGTCTGAGACATCACAAATATAGAGCAGCAAAACTGTAAAAGTTAACTTAAATTTTTTTGTGTTTTATTTTACCCTTGTTAGACACACTTGGGGGCATATTTACAAAAGCGACGATCATTTTATCGCCTAATTAGCAAAGTCATGCTAACGCGTGAAACCTTGCATTAGCGCACAAATTCTTAACGCCCAGCTTTGCATATCTAATGAGATGCAAAGTGGGCGTTCCTGACCTGACATGACAGGAGAAATGTCGCTATGCGACATTTCTTTTATCATCAAGCCCCACGCTATGAAGCAGGAAAAGTAACGATAACCCCTGTTATCACTACTTTCCTTACGCCTGCTTCAGGACTGACTTAGCTATGATATCCTATGGAAGGTGGATATAATGGCTAAGTTTGTGGGGCCCTATCAACAAGCTGATGCCACATTTCGTGAGATTATCGCTGGGTTTGCCCTGCACGCAGATACCCTTGCACTATGGTGCAAGGGTGCCTGCGTTGGTGCTAGGCTGCAAAGTGTAGCGCCAGCACAGGGGGAAATGAAGGGCTGTACCATATTCTTGTATATATGGTGCAACACTGAGATTCTGAAGTGGCGGAGTGAGGCGTTACACCAGGAATGCTTACACCTCACTCCACAACTTTCCTTGTAAATATGCCCCTCTGAGTCAGCCAGTGGATGGCACAGCTGGGAAAATAGAGCCAAAACCTGCTGCAGATGGGTCCCCGAAGTGTCTCTCTGAGTCTGTCACGCTTCCTGGTTGTGATTGCTGGTGCCCGGGTCATTAATTATTATTCGGCAGCATTATCAGAGTGGGAAGCTGTCAGATTAAAGTTAAACAAAAGGACACTGAGATTGGCGGCAGCAGGTGGTGAAAAAAACAACAATAACAGTGGGTTGGGGGTCAAGGGCCATCCGCAGATAATTCAATTACTTCAATTAGTCAGACCTAGCTGGAACGACAGGCCACGTTAGAGACTGAGACTGCCGTGGGGATCTAAGAGCTGCCTGCTATATTATTCTGTTTGTTTGCTTTGTTATGTTATGTTATGTTATGTTACTGTCCATTTGTAAAGCGCACATCCACCAGATGGTCTCTTGGTGCTAGGTAACTAGTCAACTTCAACCTCCCATTAGTAATAATGATTGCATGATTAAACTACACTGTAGTCCTTCTATAGCTGTCATCATTGTATTCCTTTTTCAGTGACCACTGTTGCTGTTGACATTAACAGACAGTCCTACTTCTCTGTCAATTTATTGTCCTAGTTGTTGTTTTTGTAAAGTAACGGTCACCATAATATACCGTCCTGACTCAGACACCCTGGGGGGGTTTAGTCATCTTCAAAGACACTGTGGCCCTGCCAGTAAGAGGTGGCTTGATGTAGAGGTGGGCTGTGGGCTCTGGTAAACTCCACCACATGGGGGAGTTAGTGTTTTGTTACCAAACCTTGCGTTCCAGGCAGAGCACGGACTTGCAAAACCTCTGTGAACTCCTCCAGGGGAGCGGAGTTTAACGCCCCCACTTACCAGACACCATGTGCATCAATCTGCTCAGCAACAGTAACTCATCCCAGATATGCATCCAATGAGCTATGATCCCCCCCTCTGTTAATCGATCATCTGTCACAAGGACAGAACATACTTACCACTGCCAAAGGATCTACAAGCATTGTGGAACTAATACAAGCAAACTTTGTCAGTATGGTTATAAAGGGCAGGAAACAGGTCTATAAAGAAAATAGTTACATTTTATTTCAACAAACACATAACTGTGCAATTTGAATGGCCAACCCCCATCCAAATGTGCTAATGTGTGGTCAAGTACACTGCTGTGCTTCAAAACTTCCCAGTCAGAGCATTGCAAGGCACCTCTCAGGACAATGAATAGGTGGTGTTGGTAGATGGGGCTGGATTACTGGTTGGGAGAAATGGGATTGGGAGGGTTGGTTTGGGCGGTAAAAGGGGGAATCAGAACTGGGCGGGCTGGTCTGGGCTGTGGAAGTGCTGGTTTCAGGATTGAGATGGGTTGTTTGAACTGTGGGAGGTGTGGATTCTGGATTGGGAGAGTTGGAGTGCACTACTCGTAGGATTCTGCTCCCCCTAATGAAACTGGTAGGTATAGAGTGGGTGGGGTCAGTTGTGGATCTTGTATTTTGCAGATGTGGGTTGCTGTTTTTTGTCTCTCCTGGATCTTTTGGAAGTAGGTGCTTTGGGGACAGACCTGGAGAATGTCCTACCCTTACCCCATTGTGGTGTAGTGGTGGATGTTGTAGGATGAGGGGAGTTTAGGTGAGGAAGTGGTAGGGAAGGGTCTAGGTGGAAATCCAGTCCTCTTGGATTTGGGAAAGGTAGGCACATCTGTGGCTGGAAAGAAGCCAAGGCCAAAGATGGTAAGGGGCATGGGAGATTTTGGAGTAGGTGAGGGGAGGGATTGGGTCTGGGTGGTAAAGGGTTGTGACTTGTGGATGCACATTTTGTGTGTTTATGTCTCTGAGTGTCTGTCTCTTTGGCTGGTGATTGTGTGTGTGGCTCGGTCCTGTGTGTAGTGTATATGTCTGGTGTTATGGGTGTTTTGTCTGGCTGTGTGCTCTCTACTGAAGAGGATGGTGTTGTGAATGTTGTGTCTGTCTGTAGATTGTCTGGTAGGATGGCTGCAGTGTGCTCCTGTGTGTCTTTGGGAGCAGATGTGGCTTGGACTGGAGGTGTGTTGCCTATTTAGGTATCAGTGAATGTTGTGGGGATTGTGGTGAGTGATTCATGTGTGTGTCCGTGCTATGTTTTTTTCTCTTAACTTTGTTTTGGAGTGTGCTGTGTGATGATGATGTATGCTCAGGTGTGCCTGTGCATTGGACAGGTCTGGGCAAAGGATGGTGGATTGAGGATGGGCAGGAGGAGTGGTGGGAGGGTTAGAAGGCTGCCATGAGTGTGGAATAGAGATGCCTACCAGGTAGGCAATAGCCTGGGTAAGCTTGTTGTCATACTTCTGGAGGGGATGTATGTCATTACATCGCATACCAATACCACGTGTGCCATTACTACGCGGGTATTACAACGCGATGTCAATGACAACCTAAACCCTAAAACACTACACAAACACTACAACACTACCCTAAACCCTAAAATATTACACAAACACTACCCAAAAACACTACACAAACACTACAACACTACCCTAAACCCTAAAACACTACACTACACAAACATCACAACACTACCCAAAACCCTAAAACACTACACTACACAAACACTACAACACTACCCTAAATCCTAAAACACTACACTACACTACACAGACACTACTACTACACTAAACCTTAAAACACTGACACTACCCTAAAACACTACACTACACTACACAAACACCCTAAAATGACCCTAAAATGTAAAACACAACCCCACACAATACAAACATTACAACACTACTTTAACACTATCCTAAACCAAAAGTAACCCCCACCCCAAGGCAATCCCCCTTACCTCTCTTTCCTCATGGTTCCTCTCCAGCATCGCCGTCTCTGATCCAGGTTCCTGCTTCTAGCGGCGGCTGAGGGGCGGTGCACGTCCTTGTGAGGAAACAGCCTAGTTTCCTCACAACGACGTGAATAGCCATTACATCGCATGCGTTATAAAAGCGCATGCGATGTAATGGTTTGCATAGTAAACGCTACGCGTTGTTACATCGCATGCGTTGTAACGCTTGCAATGTAATGGCTACGCGTGGTAAAAACCGCGTAGTAATGGCTGTTCCCCCCTGGAAGACATTAATCACTGCTGTTTCTCTGACAGAGATCTGCCTCAGGTCATCTATCACCTTCACCCTCAGGGCAGTGGGGGAGACAGGGGCAAGCCTGAGGTGCCTAGTCAAAGGAAACTCTCATCTGCTTAGAGGAGTGGCCGCAGACACCAGGTTGGGGAGCAGCAGGGAGGATGGAGATAGATGTGGGGTGGGGTGGCGTACTGAGATATAGCTGATATTGTCTGAGGTTGTTCTGCAACCACCTGGGAGTTGCCTCTTGGGAAGATGAACAAAATGTCGATGAAGTGTTGTCGCCTTGCTCCTCCAGGGCACTCACCATATCCCCCAGGCCAGTAGTCATCTCTGGGTTGCTGTTGCACGGGGAACCACTCTGGCCAGCTTCAACCCCAACAGCCTTGGGCCAGTCTCCTTCACTGCCCTCTGTGGATGCTGGAATAGTAGTACACATCCTCACGTATATCACACCGTTGACACCACACTAAGATGGCCGCATAATTGTCCCAGTTACAACTAGTAGTCCTTTCTTCATGTTAACTGCACACCACGTTACACGCCCAATTGGAGCCCTTTATACATTTGGCGTGGCTTTACACCCTATTGAAACCAGGACGGTTCACTCCGTAAGCGCGTTCGAAGAGGCTACCGACACCGGAGGTTTTTCTCACATGTAAGTGCAATTTCAGCCACAAAGTAATTTTGGGATAATACGTATTTATAGAGCAGACACCTCACTTAGAATTTCTTTTTGTACATTTTTTTGATACAGATTTATATACGGTACAGCGGTACATGTTAAGCAAACACCCGGCGAGGTATGCACACACAGGTGAGAGAGGCTTCTTGGACACGTGTGAGACAAGATATCGTTCATAACATAAGTTACTAAGGCTCTTTTTGTATTTTTGTATCTGCCATGGCTATGCATAGTAACCTTGCACCAGAGGTTATTTACAGCGCGAGATAGCTGACCACAACTCCAGCTTCATTGACTGCAGCGCAGTGATACACAGGCAAACTTCTAGGAATGCCTTTTTAAGGTAGCGTAATCACATTGACCGCAAAGACTTTCAACTCATATGTTATTCACTTCTAACATTCAGTTTTCATCACGTTCTTTTTCCGGAAACAGCAGCCACTCACATTTTTTTCCTTTTGGGACTCTTTATACTTTATTTCACCAGTATTGTAACTAACACATTGTGGACAGCACTAATACACGGAAGCAGTGTGGTGTTTCTGGTCATCCTATCTGGGTGCTTCTTGCGAACGTTGTTTTTTACCTTTCAAAAGACTGAGTTTTTCCAGTAATTGAACGTTTTCCTCCTGATAAATATAAGGCTATATTATATACTTTGCATCCATCGTTGTCATTTGCATTTATGTATACATGTATATATTTATTGTAGATTACCCCTGAAGAAGGGTGCTCAGCACACCCGAAATGCATTGGGAATGGATTTTCTTTGATTGTCAACCGATTGAAATCATCAAAATTGAGATTTCTCCGATATTGCATGAATTTTCCTCTGAATAAAGAAGGATTGGAGATTCTCGCCAACTGATGTCCTTATCATTTAGTATTTATCTTTGCGCAATAGACCGTAATTTTGGATTCATGTTCGTAAATGTAAATTTGGTTTCTCACAGTCGAGATTACTAAACTGAAAATTTGTGAACACTCATGTCTGAGTACCCCTGGTAGTGCTCACTTTGTCCAGAACTATTAGGTCCTGGTTTTTATAAGTCTTTTTGAATGGGTGGTCGGGTGGAACCACCTCAAAGTGAGCACACCTAGTCTGAAAGTTACAATCTTAGTTTAATTGATAACTTGAATACAGTTGAGTGCACCACAGCTGTCTTTATAATTTGGAATAGTAGTACAAGCAGGTGTAAAACTAATGCTGTTGACCAACATGCTAGCATTTCATTGCAAAACACATTTGTCATTACCACGGTCAACTATTGGTATATCGGTCAGTACATCCTCTGTAACATTGGCATTGCAACATGCATTGAGGCCACATGACCTGAGCCAAAGCAATCTTCGGGGTGCCTGGACCATGTACAGCAAAAAATGCGCTTGTGAAACAGTACAGATTTACCCCTCATGTGTGTGGCAAGAATTCTCACCCTCTCAACCTAGACCCTTGTAACATGAGGTTTTCAACTTAAGTTATCTCATGGCACGTAAAATTCCCAACCTATCCACACAGGACCTGCAACAAGCCAAAGGTCATATGTTCCAACCATGCTACATGTTGTACTGCAGTACAAATACAATACATGAGTGACATCCACATCATATTCCGGAATTGACATGGATGTGGCCATTCCACACAACTAATATCTCACAGTGACTATTTCAGTGCTGTTCACTGCCACATGATGCTGTTGACAGAGGCACATTAGTACACAATGTATGCGTCATATGTTGCACACAACAGTAGTACGCAGACAAATAGGCACCAATTAGTGTGAGATAGCACCGCTAATGTTCATTGTAACTGACTCACCCAAGGTTCATCACCATGAAATGTGATATTTGTGTGAGTAGACACGTTCCACAATGTAAATGTCACTGGCATGAGGCAACTTAAAGTATGAGTCATAGGTATGGGACGGTAAATGAAGATGACAGATCGGCCTACACAAGGGCAGAGGACTCAAAGCACAATCTAAGTATATGTGACATGTGTTCATGTAGCACACTGACTGATGACACACATATCACATAAAGATGTCTGCATCTGACATCAAGATGTATTACACCATCAACTGACTGTTATTACACAGACACACATGCCCTTACCAGCAGACTGCATATAATAATATAATGTTTCCAGCTGTAAAGCATTGGCTGAGACAAATTAGAGAAATGCAAACATTTGTGTCATTCTTTCAGCATGTTTTCCCACAAGTTGACCTACATCTATTTCAGTGGGTATGTGTGATACATTTATCCATAGCCCAAAATACCACAGGTTGCTCTCCACCCCAACAATTTACATGCACATCACTCATTCTTACTGCCATGTACACATTGGCAGACAGAAATATCTGATGCACACACAGGTACTCATATGTATCCTCAATTCATTTATGTCACTTGGGTATTCTTAACATTGCAACACTTAAAGGTAGACATGGCTGTATGTCGCAATCCAAAAAGATGGCATGAGTGTTATTTAGCAAACTCTTAGTACTGCACAATTCAAAATACCATGGTATCTCATAAGCAATCACTGCACCCAGAGTACAGTAAATGACAAGCCATAAGTTTGCGGTACACCATCAAATGAGACACGTAAGTGAGGCAGCAACACTACAGACACAAGGATGACAAGTGTGCTGTGTAGGACCACTTAAGCACATGACATCATGTGACAATGCCAGAAAAGTAGGAACATCAGACCACCGTGTGGAGATGCCACATTATTGTGACATGTACAAGTAGACCCTGCTTAGTTTCTGGCAACATAGTCTGCCATTATTTGTGTACGTCAGGCACCAAACACCATACCTACACTAGCAACAAAGCTAATTTTGCGTGGGATATGAGTCCGCTCCAAACTTTATGCAAAAAAGCTACCTGTGTAAAAAAGGTATTTGCCCATGCACAATGTCACACTCAGGCCAATACTCGCCCCAATTTGCTGCTGTTGGGCTCCCAAATGCCCATGAATGTCTGGGTGGACCACCGCTAGTATGCGGACCATGGCGGGGTCAAGGTCCAGTGTGCACCCCTGCTGCTCTGAGGGACCAGTCCCAGCTGGATTTGAGCAATTTTGTGTGCCCAGCGCCGGTAGTCATCCCAGCTCTTGTGGCAGTGGGCACTGCACCTATTGGAGACCCCTAGGGTGCACACCTTCCAGGCGATGGCTTTCCATAGCACCCTCTTCTGATGGGCAGTTGCCGTTATGGACAGAATGATTGTGTTATAATTTCGACACAAGTCATTGGTGGAACTCTGCATGGTAAATCACACATAGCTTCACATCTACCACCCACATTACCATTTGTACGACCCCACACATGTGTCCAATTCACATTTACAACACAAGTAGGAAGACTGAACACTTGTCTCAAACATGGGACATTGTTGGTATGATTATTATTCTGGAAGGCATTCTGATTCAAATTCGGGACCTGGTTTGAATACATTTGGGAACAATTAGCAGCTGGCTGTGGAATGGGAGACTGGGGTACCTGAATCACCAGTGCTGTTATACACACAAAATATCGAAACAAAATACTGTGACATAAATATTGTGTAAAAAGAATTGTGATCTCAAGGTATCGTGGTATGTAATATCAAAGTCAAAAATATCAAAATTAGCAGGGCCCCTTACCGCCTACCCTGCCTGGGCAACCGGTATGGTGCCCCCTTCACATCACTTTACCGCGGAGCTGATGTTTGTCGCTTCCACATCTGCGGCGATGTCGGTCGGAGGACTTTGAAATTATGCCCTTAGTAGTAAATTTTACAAAAAATTTTTCTGTATTATTGATAAACACTAGTTATAGGTAGTATGTATTTGGAAATAAACATTCATAAATATTTACAATTTTTGTAAGTAACATATATTGTTGTAACATTTATTAAATAATATTATGGGCCTCATCACAAGTGTCCGACCAGCATAGTGTCGGAAATGGGACCACCTGACAAGGAGTCATAGGTCCCGTTTCCCAAATTACAATGCAACCACCTTCACGCATTCAAAAAGTGTATGTTTCCTATTGCGGCTTGTGCTGTGGACCATAGCACAAGAGGCAGTAGGAAAAATACACTTTTCAAGCATCCATGCATGGATGTTTGGGGGCACCAAAGGTGTCCCTCAGGACTCATTGGAGAGGCCACTGGGAACAGGGGCCCTTCTAGGGGCAAACACAGTCTATTTCTGACAGTCTTTATTAAACTATTTTTAATGTCATGTAAGGGTAGGGGAAGGTAGTTTGGTTATATATAGAGTATATAGTGTGTTATTTTTTAAATTATTGTGTAGTGTAGTTGTTTTCGGTAGTGTATGAAGTAGTATTGATGTAGTGTTTTTTTTACAAATATATTGTGTTGTACTTCATTATTTATTTGTATTTGAATATGTTAAGTGTAGTAATAGGTGTTGTTGAATTGTTTATTGTATGATATGGAAATGTGTATGTTTGTGCGGGAGGATTTTTCCTTCTTTTCACAGGTGGTTTTGTTCCGGATATAGAGTTATATGGAAGATGTGTTTCACTTTTTTATAAAGGAAATGTGCATTAGTTTATTAAAAATTAAGGACCCAATTACAACTTTGGTGCTTCTGCGCTGGCTCTCTGCCAGCGCTGCAGCACCAAAGCCATGCAAAGACCGCCCGCTTGATTACGAGTTGAACTTCTGCAGGCGGACAGTCCTTTTGCTATTCCCACGGCAGTGCCCTGAAAAAGGGCAACCCCAATGGGAATAGTGATGGGTGGTCCCAAAAGCTGTCTCGAATTGAAGCAGACGCAGAACCGCCACTTCTTCTCCACCGCAAGTCTGGTGGCCTAGACCACCAAACTCAAAATCAGGTCCTCATTCTTTTTAATCATTTCCTTTTCTTTTTCCTGGAGTGTTTCTTATGTTTTACTCTATTTTTCAAGTTGTTTATGGTTTTAAAGCAAAGAGGATTACTTTGATATATTTTTGCACAGTTGTATTTTTGCATATTTTGGGTGGTTCTTAAATTTTGGAAACTTGTCTTGGAAGGATTTACTGTTGGAATTTTCTTTGTTTTGATAACGGTCTGCAGCTACAAAATTGTAAGTAATGTAATTATTTTATTATGGGTGGGAAATGTTATGTGTTTCTTTGTATTTTGATAATTATATATTAAATGCTATATTATGTATGAGATAAATGGAGGATTATTTCAAGTTTGTTTTGTAACTTTCTATTTTTGGGCGTTTAGTCAATTTGTACTATTTTTTTAGCATTAATAAAAATATTTGTATTATGTCCATTATTATTTGAAAATGTATTATATATTTTTTTGACATAATGATAATATTTTTAGATTAATAAATAAATCAATACAAATCAGGCGTGTATGTTATTTTATGTTTGGAAAAATTGTTTGTTGGCGCTGTCATGCACATTCCACCATGGAATGTTGAATTTTGGAGAGCATCTGTGCCCAGATCTGTAGAGCCTTCCAACCCATCTATCTTCAAAATAATCAATTAGGGGAGCAAATTAATTTTCATTTGTTTGATAAAAGGGACTTTCTGTTAGTAGGTTATAATGATTTGCTACTTTAGTGATGGGGACGTAGGCTAGAGCTATTAATCTGTATTGCATATGCAAAATGGCTAATTGTTGCATATTATACACTTAGGGCCCGATTAAGAGTTTTGGCAGTGCGAGGATGGGCGATACTCCGCCGGCGCACCCCCACACAAACGAGACAGGCAGGCGGCATGGTGGTCCCAGGGCGGTGCCTCTTTCAAAGGTGGCAGTGCCTTTGAAAAAGGCACAGCAATGGGAACAACTCACAAGGTTCCTCCACGTACGGTACTGGAAAGTACACAGGGGGGCACAAAATGATGCCCCCCTGTGTCCATACACAATCATAGGAGGCACAAGGGCCCCTGGAGGTTCCCTTTATTTCCTTTCCTCCAGTGTTAAGTACCTCCCTGTAAACCCTGGAGGAAAGGAAACTCTTAATATGCTTGGCGGGACTGCTGCAGTCCAGCAAATCATATTGTGGCCTCCTGACCACCACACCACCTCCAGGGAATGGTGGTTCCCTGGCAGCATTGGTGGTCCCAGGGCAGTCCGACTGCTCCAACTCGTAATGGGGCAGTCGGACCGCTGGTGGGGTAGTGGCTGAACTGCGACCGCCGCGTCACAGCAAGTCTAACTTGGGCCTTAAGGTGGATTTTTACAGGTGGCGCCAAATGCTCTGGTTAAAGGGGTAGTAGCAACCTACTATGGATGTGTGGGGGAAAACGTTAAGAATGGCTTGTATTATTGCTTGTTCAAAATCAATGATAATCTTTTGGAGGAGTAATTGTTAGTTTGCTGCTTTATTTGGGTTAGGAGTTCTACATAGGTACTTGTCTGTTCATTTGGCAATACTGCATAAATGAAAGGTATGTTACTATTTCCCATTGATGGTATAGAGTTGATAAAACGGTTTGGGACAAATTTAAAATGCTCCTTCCATCATCCATATTTGGCATTGCCCCAGTTTTAAAACATTTGTAAGGGTAGCAAAGAGGATAATTCATTTTTCATTACATTTATTGTCATATAAAAGGAATTGTTCCTCTTTGTGTGTTAATGTGAGCTCCATTGGAATGTTCTCCCTCTCTAAATATTTTGGCGCAAGTGGTGTTTGAGTGGTGGCTTTTGTATTTCTGAAAATTAGTAATTTTAAAGTTGGCATAGCTTGTACCTGACCAGTTACCTGCTCTGGGCGTAGGGTAAAATATCTTTTAGAATTTGTGTTGTTGGTTCTTTAATGTTTTCTAGGATGTCTCTAACTTCAATTTCAGTGATTTTGGGGCTGGTTATGGTCTTTAACACTTATAAGAATTGTTTCTCTAGTTTTTGCTGTCCCATAGCAAGCATTTGAGTAATAGTTTGCACAATTCCAATATATGCGGTTCGAAGATCTTTTCTCTTGCCTGTATGTGTACTCCATGTAGCATAGCAAAAGTCTGCTTTTTGTGAAGAGATACATTTTACACCCACTGTCATTTTCTTAATTGCACTGTAATTAAATATATATGTAGAAAGAGTTAACTATATGTTATACACATTTTTTACATGTTAACATTTTTAAAACATTTCAAACTTACTTATATGTTGTGTTTTCAAATTTTTGCTTTGTTGAGAAAGTTTCAGTTGATATTTTCTGTTTTCAGCCTCCTGATTTTTCCAGTTGAAATATAAAAATATGTTTTGTTATATTCTTTGGAAAAGGTAGGGTGTTGAAGAAGGGTAAAGTTGAGGGAAGTAAAGTGTTAGTTTATTGTTTCTTGAGTTGCTTTTTGAGTATACTTACGATATTTAGTTGCTTTTCTTTGCCATTTAGTGAAGTTGTTTGTTTGAAGTTGAGATAGTCTATAGAGAAGGGCAAAATAGGAACACAGTAATGAATTTTATTACTTCAGGTATATTGCTTTTTAATTATGTTAGCTAAAGGGGTGGAAATAAATTAGAAAGTATACTCAATTTGTTCTGTTAATATTTAATATATTTTTTCAGCCAAAAATCCGGGAGAGTTTTGTTCTGCTCCAGTGTTTGCAGTTTTTGATGTAGTTTGTTGTTGATTATTTGCCAGCTTTTATATTGTTTATTTAATTGGTAGAAGGTTTTTACTGGCTGTTGTTGTTTTTCGTTTTATTCGATTGGTTGCTATAGTGTCCGTTTAATTGTTATGTCAGTTATGTCTTTATATAGAAAACGCTATTTAAGTTTGGTTCAAGGTGTATGTGGTATTAAATGTGTATTTATTTAATTATGTGCATTTATTTTATGTAGAAAATAGTGTCAATTAGTTGATATATGTTTGATATTTTGTGTTTATTTTTATTTATGTTACTTTATTTTTTGTTAAATAATTAACGTTTTAAATTTAAAATGTTAATTTTTAAATTATTTTAAACACAAATTTTTAAGAATATATATTTATTTATATGCAGGATATATTTTTATATTTGTATTCTTTTTGTAAAGGTAAATTTTATGTTTTCTCACAAGGGGTACGTGGAATTCTGTGAAGTCACAAAAAAACTCTGCCGCGCTACGTCTAGTTCTGCATTCGGGTGGAGGATCCCAACTCCCTGCGCCAGCAACAGAGCCCAAACAATGGACCTGGCTGGGTGCTCCTTCCACCACAGTGCTGGTTTCTAGGTGGGCAAGAGCGCAGATCATCAAGTGCTTACCAGAAGTCAGCATGGGTGGGACGAATGCCTAGAGGCTCCCGAGGGAACAGAGGATGTAGCTGTCTCCCATGTAGCACACTGAGTGAGTCATGCCAAAATACAAACTTTCTCAATTTCTTTTCATTTTGCACTGTCAAAATTTGCTAGTTAGGTCTAACTCTATTTGAGTCTCATTTCCTGAATGTCGGACCTGTAAAGTTGACAACCTGCCAGGGAAATGTCATTATTTTCAGCTTTGCCCATAACACCTCATGGTCAAAGAAGGTCAGAAGTAGCTAAAAAGATGAACAGTTACCGCCATCATCATCCAGGCAGTGACCCTCAGTATAAGCCAATGATCAACAATTGTGTACCATGTGAACCCCTGTCACCACCACCCCCAGTTCATTGTGAATGTTTTAATTTGGGTCCAGAAAAACAAATGAAGTAATATCAACTCAACACAAACATTTTCAATACCGTCTTAAAAAATAAAATAAATGATAGTTGCTTGGAGAACTGCAGGCACCGTTTTTATGAATGGGATTAATCCTGAATGTCTCACCAAGTCTGGTTCATGTACAACCTCAGTAACCCAACTACAAAATGAATTCAATCAATGAAACAAACAATTATCCCACCAAATTACACTGTCTTGTGTAACAACCCAAATCAGGGTCTGGGGGTCCAGATGGCTTCAGTTGCAAAAATGCTTCCTTAATATTGGCTAGGCACATAAGCGACAGCAGTTCTGAGCCTAGCACATGTGGCATTGAATCCAACTGTGGGAGGTTGAGGAAGTTTATCTTTAATACCCCTGGGTCATTCTACAGTGACTCTGCAAATGGGCCAAGTACAACACCTTCCTCACTTAAATGTGTCATAATGATGTTAAGTATTCCCAGGTTTCTCAAGGAGATAGTGTGAGAATATTCAAGTATAATCAATCAACAATTCAATAAAGGAATGTCCAGGCAAGTTATTTTCATAACAAGAAACAAAAGTACTTTATTACACACTAGAATTAAATACTGCAAACTACTATCAACCAAGGACAATTTATTGTCTCAGGATGCTGCTTGGGTCTATGATGTGCCTCCTCCCACCTCTTCCCTGTTCTGTCCCTGGTTCATGCCATCTACTGGTTCTTGATGGCCCTCTCTTCTGTGAGCAATCCAGTAGTAGCATTAATATTGCTAAGCAGCAGTTTAGTGACCCCTAAGCGTGTGTATACACTGTCAATTTTCAAGTTCCTCCTTGGTCGACCTTGCTGCCAAGCCTTCAAACACCAGCTGCACACTCTGTCCTGGAGAGGCGGCATATCAGTCAGCGTCTCCTCTCCCCTGCCTTGAGTGGTGGAGCCACACCCAGCAGTGCATCTGTACCAGGACCTTCATTGCAGAAGTGGAGATGGCAATGTTGGCTTGGTGTAGTCTTAACTGGACAAACAGAGAGTGTGTCTGACTTTGGGTTATCTATGGTGGGCCCACTCTGAAGGCAGCAGGACTTTGCTTGTGGCCCATTGGATTAGACAGACACTCCTAATGAATGGCTAGCAGGCTCCTTCTCACTCTAAACAGGCACACAGCTTCTAAGCACTTCCAGACAGGTATACCAATCCTCCGGCACAAGATCCAAACTTCAGTTGATGTCCCGTAACCTCTGGGAGACTGGTTGTTCCGCAGACACATACCCTGGTTGCCCAGAAGACCCCTGAGTGTTCTTCAGAGATCTCCTTTCCTTTGCCATAGAGGACTTTGAACTGGAACAACAAGTGGGGTGGTGAGATCCCAACTTTTATACACAAAGTCAGGTGATATGAGATGTGAATCCACAGTATGAAAATGTAACACTGTTTTAAGGTGGTTCTCCTTTTGAGTATAATTTCCATGCATTTCAATAGACACAGCCTTTGTGTAGATTGAAGCTTCTGATATCAGTTTAGTCTTCAACCTGGAATCTGCAGTTCTGCCCTTCATCCTTACCTCCCACCAAAAGGCAGTGGTCGGAAAGACTAATCGGAGCACCTCCTTGCTAAACAAAAGATTTAAGTGACTATCTAACACCACTCTGTCTTTACTACAGCTTCAGTAAGGTAAGCAATACACATCTACTATCTGGGAACACAACCTCACCTTCCATCTTGTGCAAACTCAGGCCAGGGGTATTCAAAACGAATCCTACTGGCTTCTATTTCTCTGGCTCACTCTCACATACCATGTTTGTAACATACAGGCTGCATACATCAACAAGCAGAACACTCACTTGACAACGAAAAGCCCTGGTTAAACACATAGAATTGGAACTTTACACAAGTAGGCCTGCAGGTCTCCATTTCAGTGACTCATCTAAAAAAAAAAACTGATCAAACAATAGATTTTCAAAACAAGGCATGCTGCTACTATCAACCAATCAATCAATCACGGTTTGTAGAGTGCACTACTCACCCGTTAGGGTCTCAATGCTCTGGGGGAGGGTGTATGCAGCTCTGTTAAGGTCATTCGAAGAGCCAGGTCTTGAGGTCTTTCCTGAATTGGTGCAGTGTCGGGCTTTGCCAGAGGTGAAGGGGGAGGTTGTTCTAGGTCTTGGCTGCGAGGTAGGAGAAGGACCTTCCACCCACTCTGTTCTTGTTGAAGCATGGGACGGCGGCTAGGGTGAGGACTGCTGAGGAGAGGTTTCTCTTGGGGTTATGGAAGGAGAGGCAGACGTTGAGGTTTTGTGGTTTGATGTTGTGGGGGGACTTGTAGGTGTGTGTGAGCAGCTTGAAAGGTATTCTTCTTTCGATAGGGAGCCAATGGAGGTTGCGGAGGTGCTGGTTGATGTGGTTGCATCATGGACATTTAGGATTAGTCTGGGCGCAACTTTCTGGATGGTCTGGAGTTTGCGGAGGAGTTTGGTGTTGATTCCGGTATAGAGGGCATTGCCGAAGTCGAGTCAGCTGGTAATGAGGGTGTGAGTTACCGTTTTCCTGGAACCGGGGGGTATCCATTTAAATGTTGTGCATAGTATGCATAGTATGCAGAGGGTGTTGAAGCATGTGGAGGAGACAGCGTTTATCTGACGAATCATTGTGAGCGATGTTTCCAGTATGATACTGAGATTACGTGCATGGCCTGTCAGGGTGGGTGGGTTTTTGAGCGTCGGGGCCAACAGGTGTCGTCCCATGTGGCGAGGGTGGAGCCAAGGATGAGGACCTCTGTTTTCTGTGAGTGTAGTTTCAGGCAGCTGTTCTTCATCCAGTTTGCAATAGCTGTCATACCTTCTTGGAAGTTGTGCCTGGTGACATCGATTTAATTGGTGATGGCGAGGATGATTTGGGTGCCACTGCCATCGGACGTCTGTTGTCTTGCTGTTGGGTTAGACAAACTCATGTATGATGGAGAAGAGTTCCTTGGAGTTGTGGGCATTGGAGATTCATGAAGGAAACCATCACCCTATATGATAAATTCATGAAAGGGGTGTTATTCCACTATCAGTAATGAGGGCAGGGCACACTTGGTGTGCCTCTTTAGGTAACAGGACAATTCCAGGACCTTATTATGTCATAGACAAGCCCAAGCCTCTGCACACAAACTAGTTACCAAGACACCAGGACCGAAAATCAAAAGTCAGGAGGCTTGACACACTTGGTCTGGGACTCTGGACAGGCAAACAAGCCAGTACACCAAACCGGGCAATTTCCCATCTCAATCCACACATGAGCAAGCTTACATTTACATAAAATTACGTAATACAAGTGACCCAAGATGATTCTATAACTAATCATTCTAAATCTAAAGTATTAGTGTAGATACTAGTATTTGCCATTTTTATAATTTATAATTATTCAAATTTGTATTACTTGCCTGCTCCTTGCATAGAAAGGTTTCTCTTTTTACCCTCAAAGATTTATATTGCAATACTTTTTGTTTTGAAAACTGTTTTTACTTTTATTTGAGATCACCGAAAAACATAAAATAACAAAACAATAGTCATCAGGTACATCTCTCATGTCTCCGATGAATATGAAATAGCTATAAAATACAGTTGGTGGGGATACAGAGTATCTAACTTTACACTTCTTTCCTTCTAAGTCTCTTGTGTTGTTCTCCCCCTCACAGTGATTATCGCACACCACCCTCAGTAGATTCAGGTTCTGGGGCACTGGGCTCAACTCCCATATAGTCCCATTTAATAAATTGTGTAATGTTTGTGTCCCCATCCTCTATCTCTAGACCATATTATCTCAGCCAATGTTGCCAGACCTTCCGAAATTTCCTGGGACACCCTCTTGCCCGGTATACTATCCTTTCCACCCCATGTACATGTCCATGCCGGTCCTCCATTCTTTCATGGTAGGCAGGTCCGCTCTACCCCAATGCATGGCTATGTCACGCTTTGCTACTATTAATCCTATATCACTTAACAGAAGGTTGTATCTGGGCAAGTCGACATCAGTATGTTTGCCAAGCAGGACATATTTGGGGTCCATCGGGATTTGTGTCTCAAGTATATTATCCAGTTCTTGTACTATCCTTGTCCAATACCTACGTATTATTTGGCATTCCCATATAGTGTGGATATAGGAGCCCTTCTCCATTTTGCATCGTAGGCATTCTAGCGTCTCAGCTCGACTCATTGCATGAAGTCTCACCATGTCATAGTAAACTCTATGTAATATTTTAGGCTGGATCAGTCTCAGCCTGAGTTTTATTGCCACTTCTCTAGGGTGCATTAGGACCGTTTCCCAGTCTATGTCTTCTAATTTACCCATTGTGGCCTCCCATTCACTTCTAAGTGTTAGTAGATTGTCTGGCATACTATTTATTAGTGTCTTATATTTCCACAAAACTGCCCTTTCCATAATCTCCTCCTGGAGCAGCCTGCCTTCTAATGGGGCATATTCAGGGAGATCAGTAATGTCAGGTTTCTACATGCTTCAGGCATGTTTGAGCTGATTATATTTGTAATGTTGCCTATCTGATTATATTCATCTTGTAATTGTGGAAAGCTTAACAGATCTCTGTGTCTAATAATGTCACCCAGATTAGTAATCCCAATGGTGTCCCATCATTTAAACCTCTGCAGTTTTGCTACCTCCTGCAACCACTTGCCTTCCCATAAGGGGGTAGCCCTTGTCAATCTTTTTTCCCATTTCATTTGGCGTCCTGCTTCTTTCCAGGCTTCTATTACTCTCTGTGTTGCCAGTAGTAAGCCCTGTATTCCATGACCCCTGTATATATATTGTAAATGAGAGTGTTTTTGAATTTGGAGTCTTTCTAGGGCATATGTCGGGTGGTCGCTGGGGGCATGTCCCCATTCGTTAAATACTGTGAGGTGAGCCGCCCTATAATATGCCCAGATATCTAGTAACGCCATTCCCCCATTATATTGACTGTGTTGTAGTGTTTGTAGTGCTATTCGGAGGTGACCTCCGTCCCACAATAGCATGCAGACTTGGTCGTTTATTGCCCGAGAAATTACCTCCGGGATATTGTACAACGTGTTCTGTAGAATATATAAAAGCTTTGGCAGTGTGATCATTTTATACATGGCAGCCCTTCCGAGTAGTGTCAATGGGAGGCGCTGCCATCTAGCAACATCCTCCCGGAATTCTACCAGGAGACGTTGTATATAATGGGTGAGGCAGTCTGTGTCATTAGTGGAGATGAACAGACATAGATATTGGAAGCCATCAGTTGCAATAGAAAGACGCAGTGGTACGAGTTGTGTGTCAGCTGGGCTTCGAATGGAATATATGCTGGATTTCCCCCAGTTAATGGTATAGCCAGCTCGTTTACCATATTCTGTGACCAATTCAAATGCAACAGGAAGTGTTATGTCCGGGCTGGCAATATATAGTAGGATATCATCTGCATAGAGGGAGATTTGTGCATCCCTCGTCTGTCTCTCATCATCTTGGAATCCCTTCAATGCCAGGTGTGCTCTGATTAGACATGCCAATGGTTCCAGTACCAGTGCAAACAGCAGATGGGGACAGTGGGCAATCCTGTCTGGTCCCTCGCCGGATGGGGAAGGCCGCTGACATGACTCCATTGACTTTGACTCTGGCGCTAGGGTTTGTGTATAATATATCTACCCACGAACAAAAATAATTCCCAAACCCAACTTTTAAAAGCACATGTCTCATAAAAGGCCAATGGACTGTATCAAATGCCTTTTCGGCGTCATGCGACAGGAGTATCCAAGGCCTGTCTCCCCGTTTAGCCGTGTCTATCCAATTTGCCAGTCGGCGTAGATTAAGATGTGTGGAACATTTACGCATAAAGCCCGACTGATCCTTATGAATCAATGATGTGATAACTGTAAGCAGTCGTGTGGCAAGTATAGAGGCTAAAATATTAGTGTCGATATTTAAAAGTGAGATTGGGCAGTAGGACCAGGTTTTACCAGGTTTTGGAATGACCACCACTGTGGCTTGGCAAAGATCCAAGGATAGCGTACCCACCTCCTTAGCCGCCAGTAGCATTCTTAATATATGTGGGGCTAGCAGACTATTATTCTGTTTGAAAAATTCCCCAGGTAGCCCATTGGGACCCGAGATTTTCCCTGATTTTTGTTTGGCAATAGCGACTTGTACCTCTTCTAGAGTGAACTATGCTTCTACGGTGTCTATATCCTCCTGGCATAGGGTGGGCATTTCAATTTAGCTAAGCTAGCTGCTTATATCATCTTCGTCAACTGTTACCTTCACCTTATAAAGATTAGTATAAAATCGCTCAAATGCTCCTGCTATGTCTGCTGCAGTAGTGTGTTGTACACATGCTTCAACTATCTGGCCAACCCAGTTTGCGTCTCTTTTTCCTGCCGGCTCAGCCAGGCTAGGAGTTTCCCTGCCCGGTCGCCAGACTCATAGAGTTTGTGCTGCATTGCCTGTATTTGTGTCTGGACCTCCCTATCAACTAGCGGGTGGAGTTGCCTGCATGTGACCTCTAGCTGCTTAAGCTAAGTCGACTCATTTTCAGGGGTAATGTTAAGTCAAGAAGTTGGACTTCCAGGGATTCTATCTGAAGAACTTCTGCTCTGTGTTTTCTCGCTATTGTATCCTGCAGCCTCCCTCAAAGGACTGCCTTATAGGCCTCCCAAAGAGTGGCCTCGGGAGACACTGAGCCGTCATTCTCTCGAAAGAATAGCTCAGTCTCTCGTTTGATAACTTCGATCACTGCCATGTCACGTAATTCCCAGGCACTCAGCCGCTATTCTGATCGTGTTCCACGTGCTGTCCCTCCTACTTGCTTTCTTAGCAGTGAGTGATCAGAAATACCTCTAGAGAAATACTCTACTGCATCGATTGTCTGTATTTCTCTAGCTGGAGCGAATAGGTAGTCAAGTCTCGAAAAGGTTTTATGTGCCCCTAAAAAATAAAACTACGTTTGTTTTAATGTATGGTGTCGGCGCCACAGATCTGTAGGCCCCATTGACCTCACAAATTCAGTCAGCTGGGTAGAGACACGGGTCCCCGCCATCGCTTTAGACCGGTCCTGACTCGGGTCTACCACATCATTAAAATCACCTCCGATAACACGAGTCGGGGTGTCCGAGTCTAACAATATCTTACCAACTGTGCCTAGCGTATGGGATTGCAATTGTGGTGTGGCGTACACACTATCCAGGGTAATCTCCCTCCGTCCCCACGTACCTTGGACAGTAGCATATGTACCACTGGCATCTATCCAGGATTTAGTTGTACAAAACGGCAAAGTTTTCCTAATCAGGATAGCCACCCCGCAGGCCCCGGATGAGAATCCAGCATGTGCCAGTGTGACATATGTCCCCCTACCTATGAACGCACATCGTGTGCCACAGAACTCGGTTTCTTGTAGGAGAACCACGTCAGGCCTAATTCTTTTAATATACTGATTAACTAGGCCTCTCTTAATTTTACTGCCTTATCCATTGACATTCCATGCCATAACTGTATAGGGTAAGTCAGCCATTGTGTGTGTGTATGATGTTGACACTGTAGGGGTCGACCTCGTTCCCCCATCGCACCCATCCAACCTTTTCTAGTCCCGTACCTTGAAATGTCCTGCTGCTGTCTAACTTAGAACCATGGGGCATATCAACAAGGGCTTTATCTCTCCTTTTTTGGCTTTAAAAGCCAAAAAAGGAGAGATAAAACTAGCGCCCTATCAACAACAGGGTGCTAACATGCAAATTTGCATGTTAGCACCGTTTTACTCTACGCTTCCCCTTGCATCTCTAATGAGATGCAAAGGGGGCGTTCCAGAGGAAAATAATAGGAGAAATGTTGCAAAGCGACATTTCTCCTATTATCAAGAATGTCGCGAACCCTGTTAGAGACAAAAAAAGCAGCGCTAACCGCGGTTAACGCTGCTTTTTTACGTCTGGTATTTTTCTGATTCAGCCATGATATCCTATGGAAGGAGGATATCATGGCTAAGTTTGCCTGTCCCTATCAACAAGGTAACGTGAGATTATCGCTGGGTTTCCAGCGATAATCTCACGTTAGCCTGTTAGCGTGAGAATTTTTATCGCTATTGAGATAAGCGTTGCTAATAGCACGCTATCTCAGCGATAAAAATTCACGCTAGCCGGCGATAATTATCCTAGCGCTAAGTGTGCTTAGAGATAATTATCGCCGGTTGTTGTTGATATGCCCCTGTAGTGGGTCTTTGAACTAACGATGTCCCTCACCCCAACCCTAAATCCCCACCCCACTTTCTCCCGCACTTTCCGTCCATCCCTTGAAAAGTCAACGTGACAACTCAGCGTATGTGACAATCGAGAAGTCTGTCAATCCCACCCCACACCTCCCCCCAACTCTAAATAACAATCAAACCACTAAAGGATATACAGTAATAGAGAGAAATGTGTTCAGTCTCTCTAGTCCCAGGCCCAGTCTATTCCTGTTGCACGCCCATAGTTCAGTCCTTTTCACCATCAACATCTTGTTGCAATTGGAGATCATTGTCCATCCCCTGATTCTTGACTCCCAACTCCTCCGCATTGGTGATGGCCTTGAGTAACAGGTGGTCACTATCCGTATCAACCAGGGACTCTTTGTCAGAGTTGGCCACCTGTGCACTGTCCCCCTGGTGTGAGTCTCCGTCTGTGTCTTGGGACTGTCTTCACCCATCTTCCGAAGCCCCTCTTCTTCTCCGATATGGGGTAGGTGGCAGCGTGACTCCGACCGGCTTTTTAAGTTTCCCTGAAAGTCGCCTCGTCAATTTTATCCTCTGCGGTCTGTGTTCCTATCTGGGAAGAGTTTCTCTGAGCCGCGCCTCCGCCCCGCCCGTGCCTGGTCGCACCCTAGGTCTTTCTTCAATCCATGCCCAAGCTTCTTCAGGTATTTGAAAAAAGTGAGCGGATCCTTGGAAGATTACCTTTAGTTTAGCTGGTAAAAGAAGCATGTATTGGAGTTTCATGGCTCGGAGTTTGCTCTTCACCGAGACAAAACTTCTCCGCATTTTCTGGACTTCCCTTGAATAGTCAGGGAAAATCATACCATTGGCATTGGCCAGTTTGAGTTCTCCTACTCTCCTTGCCTCTCTGAGAATCATATCATGATCTTGGTAGTTCAAACATTTTGCTATTAGCGGGTGCAGTGGGGCCCCCGGGGGAGGCCTCACGTTCAGCATCCTGTGTGCCCGTTATGTAATAAAGCAGGTGGAGAACTGTGCCCCTGGAAGAATTTTCTGCAGCCATGTCACCAGGAAGGTGATGAGGTCAGATCTTTCCTGCCATTTGTGAATCCCGATGAAGCAGAGGTTATTTCTTCTGGCCCTTTTTTCAGCATCATCCACCCTCCAGGCCATTTCTCACATATTGGTTTGTAGTTCTTTAATGTCTTTTTGGAATTTGTGCGTCGGGTCTTCCACTTCCGAGATGCGTGTTTATGCTTGTGTCACTCGGTCTGCGATGTTGCGGTCATCATGTCGCTGGAGAGTCACTTCCAATGTAATCTCAGCCGGCTTGGCTTCAATGGCCTCCCTCGAGGCATGGATCGCTTGAAGGATAGCAGCATTGTCTGGCGGGTCTACAGCCTACTTCCCTGGCTCAGGTTGCGGCGGGAGCGCCTTTGTATAGTTATCCATTTTTCCTTGCTTCTGTGCCTTGGGTTCTTTGTCTCTCGCCATCATGAGTGCTGGATATAATGAGTTATGCCCTCGAGGCACACCAGACCCCCTCCAGCCTCCAATTGGTCCTTTGCCCCTGGCAGAGGGACTGCTTAACTATCCTCAAACTCCTGTGTTCCCCACAGTCACCCCCTGAATTGCCAAAGCCGAGTTAAATGGGGAAACCCATGCACGGTTCCGTTCCGCACCAGATAGGCCCTGGCGTGTCCTGCATGCCCCGGCAGCTGGTTCAGTACTCGGGCAGCACCACCCCTGCCTCTTAAGCATGTCGCCACACAGGATGCATGAGGGGCTGTGTTTTCTGTCCATGGCAGTCGTGTTCCGTCACTCCCCGGCAGCCTCCTGGGCCCTCAATCATGTCTCTCCCAAGTCTTTGTTCAATGACGCTGCCGCAGGGTCTCCCCCGGGTGGCCTGGCCTTTAATCTGTTCCTGGAGGCAGCCTGCGGTCATTACTTGGCACACAAACATATACCCTGAGTCACGATCATGGTGGAAATCCACTACTCCTTTGTAAGTAAGGTCTGGCAGTGTGGGCGTCTACGGGCGATCTCTCAGCTATGGCAGACAAGTATAACCAGTCTATTCCACGTTGTGTTGAATCCCTTTTATTCACCCCCTTCTGCAGACAGCTGGGGCAGGGGGGGGGTCCCTCCCCCAGGCCCAACTTGGTCACCGGTGCGGCACACAGCTATCCCCTCAGGCATATGGAACAAAGTCTTTACAGGCCGTTTAGTGATTGGGCCTCTGCCCCTCGAGACCCGACTCACCCGGGCTGAATCTTCATGGCAGCGCTGGCAGGGACAACCTCCGGTGTATCTTCTCTGCCCTGCCCCGGGTTTCTCTCTACCCGGCGTCAGTATCGGAATTCAGAACCCCCTCCGGGGGGCGGGGTCTCACTCCAATTCAGATCTCCATCGGTCCTCACTCTCCGGTTTGTCTACTGCTCATGGCCGGTCCCCGAGCGGCACACCCCGACCAGGGCTAAGCCACTAATGGGTCGCGATGGCCATTTTGGCTGCTTCAGCTCCACTCCACAGTGACACAGTTTCTTGCCTCTGCGAGGCCATGCCAGTCGCCAAGTCAAGTGGTTTATGGATGGGTTGGTATGTCAATAATGGCTCGAAAAGCAGGATTATGTTCAGGATTAGTGTTGGGCGACCGGAGCTCTGGCGAATGCGACTACTCCACCATGCTGCTGGCCACGCCCCCCTATATTGATCTTCAACATGCTACACATAAGGTCAACAACATTGATTTTTTTAAATTTCTAATTTCTTTGGACCTTGCATTTCATATAAAAATATACCTTTACCTTTCCATTTGTTTCATGCGTGGTGTGAACGATCTGAGGACCAAGATCCTTGTACACTGAATCAACAACTAGAAGGTCAAGGCAGGAGAAACTTAGCCAGTGGGGTTCCAACGCAAAACACCGTCATGATAACAGCTCTTGTACATACTGCAGGTGCTGAAAACAATAAAGCAGGACATCAAGAACTGTAATCTGTTCTTATCAAAACTGACAGCAAAAGTTCATCAGGCAGATTAGACACAACAAGAGAATCAAGACCATGCCACCTCAATGAGCATTCTCCCTCAGGCCTTAGGACAAGGACACACTGCCAGCTTGCAGACCACTAAATTAAGCAGTGAAGACCAGGAGCTTTCACGGCTAAATCCATGCATATCCGATACAAATATGGATGTGTTGCAGGTTAGCAGGCCCAAAGTAGATACGCAAGACGTACGGGCAGAGGCCCTAGAAAAGGAAGAAATTGAAGATCAGCTATTTAATAGCAGTAACAGTGGCCAAGACAAAAAAGCAAGTCTGTACAAAAGAAATTTGGATAATCTTTTTCAGCAATTACTGAAGATAACACAAAACACCCAAAAAAGATATTTATCACCTAAACCCAAACAAAACGACAGATCTAGCTGCACATCAGATAATGGGGCAACCGATAAGCACATCACTGTAAACGTCCAAGTGGATGTCATTACTCCATCACTGCTAGCATTGCAAGTATCAACAGACACTCTTATAATGCAGTCAGATACGTTAGATATCCAAATGGATCTAATGAGCATCATTGCATCATATATCGCAGGAATAAACTTGAAACTGGAAAACCTAACAAACCTAATAACAAAAGTGCAATCAATACACTCTCCACAGGAATCTTCCTCTACATGTGGACCAATATTAGATAAGCTGAGTTTTTTTACCAAAATTGTTAGAACAGATCATTAGCCTCAACAAAAGCTTGGTCACCCCAGCAACTTACCCAGAGAGTACAGACATACAATAATTTGTAGACAGCAATGATTGCAGGTAGCTGTAAGCACCGTCTTGGAACTTAAAAATGGTACTCAGTCACCTTCCACAGAAACTGAAGTTTTTGCAAACACTGAACAAACGGTGATACTGAAGGTCAAGTCAGGGCAACCAGAAATGCTGGCACAATCCAGAAGACAAACAAAGAGGGAAAGGAAAGAAAGAAACAAAATGATGGAGCACGAGACCCAGTAGGTTACTAGTGTATATCCTACCTTTTCCAAAATCCAGACAGGGTCAACCTTAGAAGAGCGTTCCATCTCAACTACAACAGTTAACCCCTTGCCTAGCATTACCACCTCACCTCACATGTGGGGCTAGTTGGTAAGAACACAGATAAAATAGGGGCTCCTAAAAAACACATCTGGTGCCCTACTACCGTGGAGAATGCTGACCTGTTTTTTTATGCTAACCCATAAGGGGGGGAGCTTAGAAGCGCTTACCACCTACCCCATATTGGTTAAGCCCAAGCCAGTCATAAACATCTTAAACAGGGGCCAGCAGGCAAGAATGTGGTCAAAACAGGAACTCTGGAAAAACATACCAGTGTCTCCACAGTTTCGGATGACGCTGACCATCATGAGGAAACTGAATCACATAAGAGAGTCGACCCTGCGAGTCTACAAACACAAGAAGTCAAAAAGGAAACATACAAAGTGAGAATCAATAAAGGGAAAAATGTAATGTCCTTAATTCCACAAACACCATTAAATCTACAACTTTGTCTAACGCTCAACATCAATCAATGGGACCAGCAGAAAGTTTGAAGCCGACTAACATTACACATATAACTTCGAATATAACCGACCATTCAGACAGCCCAGATGCAACACCTCCCCCCAGCAGCAGGCAATTAAAGAATTTAAAGACCAATGTCAGCCAGAAGTAATCCACAATCACACCTCACGCTATAAAGTAACAGACCGCAGCCTATCGCCACAAGTACTATTAAGATTTCACAGTTAAAATCTGAAAAAATCCTCTCTGATGGACTGTAATTATAAGGACACAACAAGGGCAATAATACGACAAAACCAGGCATCACAACAGATAATATGGATGCCTGAATATAAATCACAAGGCAGTCATGACACTTTGAACAGAAATCACATCCTAAGACTCATGGCTGAAATACCGGAATTAATGCATATACATACAGTAGATCTTCAGGCAGTTCAATTTCCTACAGTGGGACACAAAGCATTTAAAGACCAAACATTACCCACATAGCAGATGGCAGAGACAGCACACCTAATTTAAGTAGCGCTGATCGATTTGTGGCCTGGGGCATACAAATATCGACTTTAATCATACCCCATTATCCATCTCCTTTCAATGACAATCAAACGTATCAGTGCAAACAAGAATCAGACCAAACATCGGGAACTAAACAGGTCTATTCAATTTTACAAAATGCTAAAGGAAGCAGCGGCATAAACCAGACCAAGGATAGATCAGTTATAGACCTGCAAGACAAAATGGACTTAAATTCAAACAAATGGAACTGGCTCCCTAGCTGGAGCAAAAACACTACTTGAAGAAGGCCTTCCTCTTCAGGAGTTGGCCAATTGTGATATAATAGCTCTACAAGAGACTTGGTAGCTGGAAGAACTTCCCATAGTTGGATTTACTCATTTTAGAGTAGCAGCAGAAAAATGTAAACAATGTGGCTGTGCAAAAGGCAGGCTGGCAGTTCATGTATCTAGAGCTCTAAACAGCTGAAGTCTCCTGATCCCAATATACAACTAATTAAATTTACTGACCAATGCTTAGACAAAAAGAGCACAGTAATACTGATCGATTATTATACTCAACCAGTGGCTCGAACTAAAAAGGGGAAAAATGCACTTTTGAGCAAAATTATTTCAGATCTACGCTGTGCCGAACCTGCCTGGAATATTATAGCGACAGGAGATTTTAATTCAAATTTAATTTAAACTCCAGATGAAGATAAAACCTTGTCAGCAGACAACACGTTCTGGGGTGTATGGCAGCAATCTCAAACTAAGTCGATTCGTGTAGACCAGATTGGTCATCAACTAGTAACAGACCTGGAATATCAAGGCATGCGAATGATTAATGGAAGATCTGAAGAAGATAACATACCCAAAAAAGCGTACCTTGGCTCGAGGGCACAATCAATACTCGACTTTACAATTATAACACTCCCTCTAATGCCATCACTTGCCCATTTTGATATAGAGTACACCGCATTGAGCGATCATTCGTTTCAACATATTGTTTTTAATCTAAATGTGGCAAGATTACAAACTACCAAGTTACCAGAGGGTCAATTGACTTCAACAAACCTAAAACGTCTTAAATGGATAAATGAGACTACAATGGAATGGTTTTCAACAATAAAAGATCTCCTGGCAGAATCAGCAAGCGGGCCTACCAACAGGCTTCAAGCTTGGTATAACGTTCTGAGTAAACTAACAACAATAATGGTACCACCTTGATATAAGGTTATACAACATGATCCATTTAAAGGATTACCGAGTGAAAATCATTAATTAATAAGAGACTTAAAAAGAACAAACAGGAAACTGCATTCGAGAAAATTACGAAGGTATCACATGGGATGTATTTAAACACCAGAGAAAACTCTAGAAAAGAACTTATGGGAAACCAAAATAATGAACACTGAGAGATTTTGGTCCAAATTAATACACAGCGTAAGGCACCCCAATTCGAATAAATTCTGGCAAATGATAAACCACCTGAATAGGCCAGGAAAATCCCAATGTCAAAGGTTCAGGAGAAGGAATGGGCCAACTACATAACTCAGAAATTTAAAGTGATGCCATCTAACCATCCGCAGATACAGAAACCATCAGACCGTCTGTTGTATCTACGTGTGTTGCTGCTTAGCCAGTCTGCTTGGGTGTGTGAGTGGAATGCCCGATGACCATTGGAATGTTGGTGTGCCTGCCTGACTGGGAGGTATGACAGTTGGAGAGAGTGGGCTGAGCAGCAGAGATGCAGTTCCTGGTGGGACCATATATGGACTGTACATCACCATTTACCAACCTGATCTAACTCATCTACTATGTAACTACCATCTTATCATCAACCAATAAACAACTACTTGAATCTACCATATTGATAACTTCGTTTGATTGGAACATTGGCGACGATCTGAATAAAAACCCTGCGTGTACTGTTCCTGCCTGCCTACCTGAAGTGAAGATTTTTGAATATACAAGCAAAGGATAATTATACAGAAATTTTGAAGGAACTTAAACTTGAAAACGAGGAGAAGAACACCCAATTTTGTCCCACCAGTGTCCTCCATCAACCGGACAGCCTACTTTGGGTGTTTCACACTCCTTAATGAAATTCATTCCAACAGCTGAATTATTAAGAGACATGCTGGAGAGACACAGCATTAACTACGAGCAAACCATTGTTAATTTAGTACCTACTAGAAATTGGTAACACACAAGAAAGACAGCCGAAGATTTGCCCAGAGTAAAGAGAACTGCTTCCAAGGTAACGCGGTAAGGAATTCAAGGCAGAAGAAGCCTGTCAGCTATGTATGCTGCTGCCATGAACGAATGATAATCTAAGAAATCTTTCATGGAACATTTAAAATGGTTCAAATGTGACATATGCTGAAAGCGGAGAGCCTACACTCATTTTCACGGAGTTCAGATGTGCTGTGAGATGTTTTATTCACGATTTCTAAACTATGCGCAGCCACCACAAGCTCTCATCATTGGTGAGTTTTTTTTTATCGAGGTGTATGGTGACATTGACTGGATTTAAATGTTATTTTAAGCCGCGCGCAACGCCAACTATTCAATTAGTGCTTAACGTTTCAGCGTTCACTTGCGTCTTTCAAATCCACTGTGAGGCTGCCATGCGCCACTTACCTATGCAGCATTGTGTCGCGAGGAAACATAATGGATCACGCTCTGTCTTGCGCTTTATGCTGCTCACGGGAGGCAGAGGAGCACGTCCTCGCCGTGAGCCACCCGACCCTGCGGAAAAAACGTACCGCCATTTTTGAAGATGATGAACTTGTAGTACTTACCAACCACGTAATTGCCATTGGTGACGCGAGCCATTTTCTGCCAACCACGTTTGCTCTTCTGAGAGAGTCAATAAAGTTAAATTGACTGGTGACCGGAATCATTTTTATTGATGTCTTGTTTCCCGATCACAGTAACCCTTCGTGCTTATTTTATGTCAATGCTCCTGTGGTACTCTTTTGATGGTATCTTCGATCAACCCGGCACCCTGGTATGTGACAGTTGTTGGCATTTGAATACTGAGTTTTTCCAGCTCACCGAAAACTTACGGAGCAGCTGATGCGGCGCTACAAGTCTTTGAGCAACCTTTCCATTATTTAAAACCATTGACATCGTTGCTGTCAATTGCCAGAGGGGGCAAGTTTTCCTCTCTCCTCTTTTAAGTATTTAAAGGGTTACAAACTGGCGTGGGATGTGTTCAACACTCTTCGGGTGAGAGAGTTCGCTCACTGGCATTTGTACTATTTTTTTTTTTTTATTAGATAAATTGTCATTTGGTATTTAGCCAAGCTTTTAAAGGACAAGGTGCCACTTTGAAGGGCAGTGTTCCTTATTCTTCATGGGCAGTGATCCTGTTATTTAAGGTGAAATTGAAGTTGTCAAAATATTGAATGCACAATGTGCAGAGTTGAAGTTGTCAAAATATTGAATGCACAGAGTTGAAGTTGTCAAAAGTTTGAATGCACAATGTGCGGAGTTGAAATTGTCAAAATATTGAATGCACAATGTGCGGAGTTGAAATTGTCAAAATATTGAATGCACAATGTGCGGTGTTGAAATTGTCAAAATATTGAATGCACAATGTGCGGAGTTGAAGTTGTCAAAATATTGAATGCACAATGTGCGGAGTTGAAATTGTCAAGAATTGAATACACAATTCAATTTAATTTAATATGCTAATTTGGAGGATAGTTTTTGTCCTATTCTCATTTTCAAGATGTAATCTTCTTTCTATGTGAATCTCTTTCTTTTCCTGAATTCTTGATATCGTATTTTTCCATTCTTGTTTTTTCCAATTCTCTGTATTTGCATGGTTTTTTTTTTAGATTATTTTTCCAAGGAAAGGGGATGGGTGCTGTGTTGTATTCTTATATTCTCTTTTGCACTTATTTATGTTCTTTCTATCTTCATTTGTCTTTGCATTAATTCTTTTCTATTTTACCTTCTTTCATTTCACATTCTCATTATCTTTTGAGATGATACATCATTGCTTCATTTGAGATATATTTTCTGAATGCAATGTTTCTACAAGTCTTCTGCCTAGTTGTGTTTATCTCATTAGGCTTGTTTCTACTGGTGTTTTGATTTTGTAAAGAAGGGGGATGTGTTGTATCTACGTGTGTTGCTGCTTAGCCAGTCTGCTTGGGTGTGTGAGTGGAATGCCTGATGACCATTGGAATGTTGGTGTGCCTGCCTGACTGGGAGGTATGACAGTTGGAGAGAGTGGGCTGAGCAGCAGAGATGCAGTTCCTGGTGGGACCATATATGGACTGTACATCACCATTTACCAACCTGATCTAACTCATCTACTATGTAACTACCATCTTATCATCAACCAATAAACAACTACTTGAATCTACCATATTGATAACTTCGTTTGATTGGAACACCGTCTAAGTGAGCAACATCTACTAGAAGCAGGCAATTGTCAACTACTCACAAAGGGCACAACCGAGACACTAGCTCAAAGAGGGGATCCTAATATAAACAATTCCCATTACCAAGCAGATGACATAATAAATATAATAAACAAAGGTAAAGCTGGCAGGGCTCCAGGACCTAATGGTATCCCGCAAGCCACCTTTAAACACAACTCTGAATACTAGAGCATTTACCTAGGGAAGCTGTATGCCGAAGTTGAGTATAAAAATCAAATTCCTGACAGTTGGCAAGGATCAATTATTACACCTATATATAAAGGAGGAGATAGAACTAGATCTGGTTAACTGATCAGGTGAACTCAACTTGCTCCCAAAAAATAAAACAAGCTTCAGAAAGGAGATTGGAACCATAATGAACATCTGATCAATCTCCCTAATTGCAGAGAAATGCAAGAAAAAGAAACAGGATTTGCATCTCTGTTTTATTGACCTAAAAACCCCAATTGATAGTGTGGACTGGAAATGTTTGTGGGCTGAACTAAAAGCCTGGGATATACCGGAAAGAATTGTAAGGGGTTTAATGCTAGGGGCAGAGTAAAACTTGGAGATGCCTCCAGAGTCTCGAGGAAAGTGTATACGAACATGGGCCTGAAACAAGGATGTGTGTTGGCCCTGCACCTGTTTAACATATTTGTATCAGACTTGTCCGAAAAGCCTAAAAAAAACATATTCTTATTCACCTTACCTGGGTCAGCTACCACTTTCTCACCTTACACCTTACCTATGCAGACAGCATCATCCTCTTAAGTCTAAACAAGGTTGGTCTGGCCAGATTATTACCTGAACCCTCCGAATTTTGACAGCAAATAGGTTAGAAATTAACATATCAAAAACGGAAATAGTGCTTATCAGCAATCGGTTAGCCCCACACCATAACATCTGGCTAGATGGCAAACCTTTGGAGAACGTATCTAGCTACAAGTACCTGGGTTATTATATAGATAACAAACTATCGCATCGTGAGCAGAAAAATTACATGACACGGCGTGCAGGCGCACCAACTTTTGCTCACAGGTCTCTGGCAAAAAAACTGGAGGGTCCATCATTTAGGCTGTTGATCTCGATAATAGCTGCTAAAACTCTTCCAACTTTAACTTATGCTAGTGCTGCCTTACACAGGAAATATTCTGTCCTCCTTAACAACCTAATGACCAGCATCTACAAAAGGGTTTTTCGAATTCCATGGACTGGTTCGCCAGCACAAATGCGTCTGGAATTTGGGTTAATGAATGAATCGTTGGGAAGACGTTATACTTCTATAAAGATTTGGTACCGTATAAAACAAAATACGGAGAATTCTAGCCTTAATGAGGCACTATGGTCGGAACTTGATAAAGATAAAAAATCGCTGTTCAATCAATTCCTGCACAACACACTTAAATCGACTAGCACTTTTGATCTCTGGAATAAAAATATGTATTTTCCAACATTTAAGATGGCAATAAATAAAGGTGCAAAATTTCATTTGTTACTATTGGATAAAAGCATTTTCAGCCAATTATCTCATTCATGAACGGTGATCAACAACTCTAAAGCTCTTAAACCAGCAGTTTACCTCGATTACTCATTTTCTGTCCATTTAAAAAAATAATTAATTGCACTGCGATTTGGAAGGTATCCCTCGCCTGCAGATGCTCCACATTGGAAACATATTGACTCAAAAGTGTGCCGCCTTTGCAGCAGTCAAAAGGAAGATCTTATTCATCTGATATGTATTTGTCAGAAATTACAACCAGCACAAGTCACTCTATTGATGAGATCCTTCCTGGACAGAGGAGAACCTGCAGGACTGCTGTTATTAAAGGGTTCGATGCATCTGACCCCTAAATGAATTGTAAATTGATAAAGTTCCTCCGTGTACAAGATCAAGTGGTAAAAGCTAAGGCCATTTAATGAGGTTATTTCGTTGGGGGAGAAACACCAATACTACCTCTACTTGTAAGATCATCACCGCAAGGGGAATGTATAGCCCACCAACTTAAATATCCAGTGTGTAGGAAAGTAGGATCTGCTTCTTTTGGCTACCCTCACTTTTTGCTAAATTTAATACTGTTTTTGACTAGTCTGACTGGGATCCTGCAAATCGGGACCCCAGTCTATCTGCTTTCTCCCTAAACTGTTACCACTTGTACTTTGGTACAGTCTAGATTGGATACTGGGGCACCCTTGTCAGTCCCTAGTATATAGTACCCATGTACCCAGAGCATAGGGCTGAAGTATGTATTATTCCAGCCATTAGAGGCCATGCAAAATGGAACCTACAGGCCTGCCATTGCAGCCTGTGTAAGTTGGTGCATGCACCACTTACTTAAGATATAGGTTTATTACATCTAAGGCTCACTGCACTTAAAATCTATAAGTCATTTTATAGCAGGCCTTAACAATCCTGAAGGCAGGGTCCTTGGTTCTATATGAGAGGGTGTCACTGCATGAGCAGGACACCCCTGCAGCCTATGGAGTCCATTCTCCTGGGTTGTCAGTACAGCAGTCATACATATAGGTAGAGGTGCATTAAGCGACCACGTAATGACCATCTCGAAAACGACTGCATGCAACCCTATTGTGTTTGGTATCATACATGTTGGAATCATACCCCTCACCAGCAACCTGTGTGGGAGGTATGATTCCACCCTTCAGAAGCGAGCTTCGTGGGGTCCCTGGTGTTCCCAGTACCAGCTTTCTAGTCTGGAACAGCACAAAATGGTTGCTGATGACAAGAGACATATTTCTGCCCTCCTGCTGCTGAGCCAAGCTCGAGCAGGGGAAGGCAGAACAATAGGCATCCTGTCACAGGGAGGTGTGACCACCTCTCAGATAGGATTTAGTGTATTAGGGCTGGGTGGGTGCACTTGCCAGCGACTGAGAGTCTGCATGAGGGGCATATTTGGTGACCCTGTGCATAGTCCAGTTCAAACCAGTCATGGGAGCCATTGGCTCCCGCTCTGGCATGAAAATGGACAAAGGACATGGGAGTAACCTCCCCAGTTTCCAAACCCTCCCCTGGGAGGGTCCCCTGAATCTGTCCAACCCTCTCCCCAGGGTACTTCAGGGCTTACCTGGCTGTTGGACTCTAGATTCGATGTGGACAAGATTCTGAACCAGAAACCACTGAACTTCGACTCTCTGGACACGCTGGACTTAGCTTGGGCCCGACTTCTTCTCCCTCCCAGTCTGAAGCACTGTCTTTGCCAGTGCACCATAAAGGATTTGTGTAGGACCTGTGGAGCATCAAGGACAACTGAAGATATCTCCCTTGGAGTGAAGGAGTCACTCCCCTGCATTCGCAAGCACCACAACACTGCTGTCCAGTCTGCTAATCCTGAGCTCCTATGGACTCCAAAGACTTCAGCAACACAGGAAGTGAGTTTCTATGTCCCTCGAGGTCTGAGCTGCCCTCTCATCAAGTTTAAGGTCAGAATCCCTCGTCTGGGATGCAATACCATAACCCCTGTGCACCGCGTACATTTGCAAGTGCATATGCTTGTTGACGTTTCCCGATCAAGTGCCCTGGGTTCCAAATAGCCCCAACCTCTGGCACCATTTCCTACCAAGAACTCCGGCCTCCTTGAACCGAGTGCTCCGTGGGCTGCTGGTTGGTGAAATCGCTCGAGGTCCTATCGCGACTACTGTGCCTCTGGCCTGTGAGTCCATTTGAGGGTCAACTTTGCTTTCCTTGGGCTCCCCTGATTACTCCAGGCCTGCCATGACTCTCTTGCTGGGGTGAGTCTCCTGGACCTTGCTGGTCCGAACCGTAACCATCTTTGACCTTCTACATGGGTTGCCATTGTCAAGGCTTGTTGGTGCTCCTGCCGGACACCGACCCCTCAGCTCTCAACATCCTTTGTGGGACAGCTCATATCCAGCACCTGGTCATCCTCAACATCTCCTGGTCCCCATAGCTGCAGAGTCAATGACTCCATCAATGCACCTGAAGCACAGAACATCGGTGGGCATTCTTCAAGCAAGCCCCTGGCAACTCCTGAATGCCCCAGACTCTGTCCCCTCTGCTTTCAGGTACTCTTAGAAAAAGAATATACTTTTGGATTCCAATGGACACTTTTCTTCCTTCCAGTAGTGACACTTTCTTGAAGTCCTCCATTGAGATCAATGACGGTTTACAACGCCACTTCAGCCCTATGCACCGGGCATCCCTGGTATAGGTAACTGGTACTTTGGTATCCACAGGTGAGGTGGCTCTCCAACCTTCTGTGATCCACAGGGTTTCTTCAAGGTCCACTGGGGAGGGTCCTTAAACTTTATGGGCCTCATATATGAGAAGTGATGCATCGCTGCGTGAAAGCAGCGATGCGTCACTTCTCAGTACGCCCTCCTTGCGACATGATGGATGCATCATATTTACAGTATGACGCATCATGTTGCAAGGAGTTACAGATACGTCAGTATTTCTGAGGTATTTGTAGCCGCAAAAGTGACGCATTGCTGGAATGTGTCAGAAAAGTGACGTAGCTCCTGCAATGTGTCCTTTCACATGGGGCAAGCACCATGTGAAAGGTCCTGCGTCAGTCTTACGCCTGCCATTAGTAAGATATTGCCGTATTTGTGTCCTAGAAGTGGCACAGTGAAATCTCATAATTTTACTGCGTCACTTCTACGAGGCTTACTTACATGGGAACGCCCCCCATGAATGCATTATACCTGATGAATACAGGCCCCAGCTAGGCCCGCTGAATACAAGGGTTCGCTCTCCTGTAACAAAAGTTAGAAGGAAGTTGGCACGGAAACTGCAAATACAAAGACAGAGTTTATTAACCCTTAAGGGTGGTCCTACAACCTACACAACACTCTTCAGTATTGCATAGAGTAGCACAAAGAACTTGCGTACGTGGTCCCCTTTTATACACAACAGAGGGGCTCATAAGTGGGTGGATACAACATAGAGCAAAATTCATTACCATTTATGGACATTTTCGATACAGGATCAATATGTGGGCGGAGTTAACAATTTCCTGAGCCCGCGAAAACATGGTCAAACAAGGACTAACTGATAACAGATGTGGTCAAGTCTGGGCATGCGCCAGACGGACAAAGGAGCTATTTATAGACTGTTACTAGGCAGATTACAAGAGCAACTAGCGAAAAGGTAGGACTCTTCTCGTGCAAAGCACGTGGAGACATGACAATATAAAATGGAGTCCGGACATTAGTCAACATAAGACAAGAAACATGTTTTAACTAGAGAGAATTCATCTCTTTAGTGAATGCTTAATCATATCGCTGTTTTAGTTTTCAACAATACCTGGCGCAGGTATAATGTGATGCAGGGGTTCACAAAGTGACGCATCTAGGTAGATGCGTCACTTTGTAAATATGGTGCAACAAGGCTCACTTTTTACACTACTGGTGCTTCCCAAAAAGTGACGCACCGGCGCCGCAAAAGTGACTCAAGGGCTCATAAATAAGCCCTCTCAACTTCAACCGTGACTTCCCCATATAATTTTATGTAGCACGCAGTCGTGTTCCCACACTGCACCCGTCCTCCGTGGGGTTCTTACTTACTTACTTTGGGTGGTTACCTAGGGTTCCAGCGATACCACGTCCTCTCGACACTGACTTGACTCGAATCGTGGTTCTAAGACCACTATTTTAGTATATGATTTGGTTCCTCCCAGACCCACTGTGTATTTGAGCTATTTACTTTCATTTCTGTGCTACAGTATTGTGTGCTTTGTGATTATCTCTGTGTAGGAGATACTGTTTCGTACTAGGTAGTGGTATATTAATAAATACATATTTTTATAACTACTGTGTGGTTCTCCTTACATTTAACCAATACAATAAGGTTGCATTGTGGTAAAACAAGCTGCTTAACATTCCTTCAAGACTAAGCCTGAAGGCTTCTCTCCACAGCTACCACTTGGATAGCTTTCTAAGGTTATCTTTGATGTCTCAAATCACCATTAGGGTTGTTTGGACTGGTGCAAGGTGCCCACTTTAATTAGTGGACAGCATATATGAGGCCACCTTCTCACACAGTTGTAAACACATATGACTCATTTTAGGGACCAAAATCTGACATTTAGCACTTTAAAATAAATGTATCTTATTTGTATTTTTTTTGAGATACAGAATTAACAAAATTGAGGAAGTCATAATAACGCCTTGTGCAAGTCAGACATGCACTACAGAATGTTTTTAAGATCTGAATTAAATTACATTTGTTGTTTTTAAAACACTGTTTGCTAATTGTTACTCTGACTTTGTTGAAATGATTTAAAATATGTTGTTTTAATAACAATTGAGCAATGTAAAACTGTTATGGTTTTAATTAACTAAACAATAAACTTACCTTAATTTACCAGCACTGAAGTGTTATCGCATTCTAAATCACACACAAACAGCACCACGCAGACCGCATGGGCGCAGCCATCTTGTTTATCTGCTTAATGTTATGGTGCTGGGCCTAAATTTTAATCTCTTCTTAATCTTTGTGATCCTCCTCCTTTATTACTTTTTTACCCCTCATTTTTATTTTTTGCAATAATGTGTGTCTTTGTGTTTGTGTATTCTATGTTTTTGTGTATATTTTTCATGTTTTTTTTACTGCTTTTGACTTTATTTTCCCTTCTTTTCCTATTCCTTTCTTCTTTACCTTCCCATCCTTTCCCTTCTTAGTTTATTTTTTACCCATCCAGCACCATGGCAAAGGGACGGCTTCCATTAGGGCACCACCTGGGCGATCTTTGGAGAGGAAGGGGTGGCAGCATTACTTTTTTTGTGCAGCGCCACCTCCCCTCCATGCTGGCAGCAGGCCCGGTAGCGGCTACTCCCTGAGGCACAGCTGGGTCGACATTCTCGACAGGGAACAGGAACTGCTCGACCTGCTAGGCATTGAGATTCCGGGGCTCATTGACCATTCATTATTTGTTGTGAGTGTGTTTAACAATTCTGAAAAAAAAATCGGAATAGCATGCTGCTCACACTCAGAGGTAAGTAATGTTGAGTGAAGTTTATGCTGATAAAGTATAGTGTGATCCAGTTTAGAGTTTCTGTTAGGCAGGTGCCGCTACCTAATCGTATTCATCAAGTGCTCGCTTTGGCTGATTAATTAAGATGCATGTTGGTGAGCGGGGACAGCTGAGTTCTGAAACCCATTTCCCCCAGAACTAGCTTTATATATAGAAACCACAGCTCCAATGGTAACAGGAACAATAAGTTCATCTAGCACTGTACAGACAGTGGATGTCCCAGGAATGCAAGTCCTTTGATTCCCTCCTATCATATTTTGATTCACTGTATAAGTCCCCATCTCGCTCTGGTCCCTCTGCACAGGAGAAATCATATCATACCAGGGCTCATAATTACTGATGAAGTAGGGAATCTGGTATTCCCACCTGCAACCTCTTTCCCACCTCTCTCTGCTCAAATCTCATTATACAGAGGTGGTCACTCAAACATTAATATGTCTAAAAGTCTATCACTAGTATCGCTATCTCTATTTTCATCTGTCTCTTCAGCAGCCGTGACCCATGCAGGTAAAAGCGGTGGGGCAGGGTGGGGGGAGATTTTGATGGACGATGACGAGGGAAAATGAAATAAATAGTTTTCCCTCCTCATCATCCATCAAAATCTACCCCACACGGCCCCACCTCCCCACCACTCTGACCTGCACGGGCCGCAGCAGCTCTCCAGATTGTCTTATTTTACGATTCTTTCTCTTTGCAGTTCCTTTTCCCCCTTCTCAGCTTTGCAATAATGGGTATAATTTCGCTCCTTCTATCATGTCGGTTCTCCACGTTTTCTACTCTGCATACTACCTTGCATCTGCATGAGTATGCGCTGCCTTTTTCACTCATCCCTGACATCTCTCCTTTTCTCTCGCATGAGCCCCACACTCCCAAGCATTAAGTGCTTCAAATTGCACTGGTCTAGTTTGTGGTTTCATTTCCTATAGAATTCTCCTCAAATGTTCAATAATTCTCAGATTAAATGTACCATAAAGTGGAAACGTCAGGGCACCTTCTTTCACAGTGAGCTTGTGCCATTGTTCTAGCCAAATATGTGTGTATGTAACCCCAAGTTTATCACCTTATAATGTCCCACAATGTATGCATATGGGGCTTCTCCCCCCCCTAAGAAGTATCTGATCATCTCCTCTAAACAAATCCCGTACAACTTTAAAACATTTCATATTTTAACAAAATGTATTCATTTCGACACAAACATTGAAATTTTACTTAATATCTCGTACCAAATCATTAACCAATACCAGCGCACCATTTCATCATGTAGATAGTCAATAATTGGGCAGCTTCACACTATCCAACCTATACCAGTGCAGGACGCTGTGACACCAATCTCACTCCTCGCAGCAACTTACCCTCTCTTACAATTTTCATGAATGCCCTCTTTTCAGAAATACATTTTCAACTATGTACAATTCAATAGCAACTGATAACAATTGTCTACTTTACTCAAGAATCCACAGAAATCAATCATGTAAAAGAAACACAACCACACATTCAAATGAATCTCGTCCTGTGGGGAATCACTCTGATCAGTGCATCTTACTTCTGTGAAAATGTTTGGCATACTTTTCATACCTGGATTTCACATAAAAAAATAAACATTCCTATCTCGATTGGGCTGTTGATGATGTTCCACAACAAACCCCACAAAACCTAAGCAAACAATTACAATGTAGTGACTTCTACACTTTTTACTATAATCCAGGAATCTTACACCGCATTGGACCTGATAGCAACTTCTCCACAATTAGCGCTACACTCACGATTATCTAAAATATAAGCACAGCATACCAGACAATCTTCCAAGACACCACACAATAGCCACAAACACTGCAATCTAAGCATCAGCTGCTTATACAACCCTACTGATACTCACTCAACCGCTGTTGCAGCTCACCCTCGACCCACTAGAACATAACTGCCACTGATTGTCCAAGTTGAAATATGGGCACTAGGCACTGATATTGGATCTGAACAAATCTATAGTAACAGTTTCCTAACCGTTTTCACTTTAGGTACTAACCAGTCTCGGTATGCTGTCATCTGAGAACGCTCAAGGCCCTTCCTTCCAATTCAACTCTGATCACTAGATCTTTTTAGTAGCCTGAGAGGAAAAGGGGTTAACAACACTTTAATTCTTAAGGTACAGTTAAAACCACATAATAAAAGTCTGAGTCAATAATTTGAAGTTAAAAGGTTTATTACAAACTCAAAGCCAGACTAATATAAATCAGTCTCAAGAGCATGCTATAAAGATAAAAGATTATCAAAGGAAGCCTAAGCGGCATACAATGTTGGTCCTTGGTAGCAAGGAGCATTAAGAATTTCTGTGGCAGCTGTGCAGAAAATCAGGGATAGGATTTGATGACTAGACACATGGTTTCGATCCTTCTCCCTATACATGGAAAAGATTCACAACATTTACTAAATCCTATACTAAACTAAGGATAGGGGAAACCCTATTGAATCAAGGGAGCAAGAAATGTGTATATTATATAGTACTCTTGTATGTGGCACAATAAACTAACACATTTATTATTAAACAAAAACAACTGGTCACAATTTATAAAGAAAGCATTGAACACACATTACTTATTCTCACTAATCCCTGAAGAATGTGCTACATTATATGCATTTTAGCACACCACATTACTATCTATACCTATAAAAGATTAATATCAGCAATTCATATGTTTCTGAAAAGGAAAAACGTTAATATGCATGCACTATATCTCATTGGTATTATTACTTCAGAAGAGTATATAATGCCAAAGGTAAATACATGTGTAGCCTAGCCAAGGACGGAGACAAAATGATGCTGCTCAACTTACTAAGCCTTCAAATTGTTTCCAGCTATGAGGTGTAAAGCCCCAACTCCAAAATAGGTATCTGAGGCAGGAAACATCTGATTAGCTTCCTTAGTGGTGAAAGTTTACATTTCTATATCTGCCTAAAGGAATTTTGCTTTACTTCTCATGGCTTAAGGCTGCTTGCTGCAGGAAGATGCAGTAAAGTTGTCTGAACAAAAGGACACAGGAGCTAAAGAAAGATTTTTATAACAAATATGTCCATAAGTATACAGAATACTTTCAAAGCGTCCTTTACTAGAAGGGCAAAATATATCGCCTGTAAGTGAAACAATAAACAAGATGAAGCATAGGTTTCTAATTTATAACTATTTTTAAAATACTAAAACATTTGCAGGCACTGTCGATGCATTAAATGCAATGTATACATTGTTTTACCTATGAAGTTCCTTATGAGCACCAGTTACCACAGTCATTTCTCTCAGCATGTCCCTAAAGGTCTACACACTGCAGGCCCCTGCTTGCTCTTCACGGACATGAGAATCAGAGCAGCTAATGTACTTGCAGAGGCCTCAATGATTATGGGGAAACTTTGTCAAACGATTGTGCCAACACATGTTCACTGAGGGCAAATGCTGTTGGCTGTTTTTCAGCGCAAGCCTCAGGCAAATTCATCAAGACTTGCTGTAGTGTTTTGAGTATTCTGGCAGGAGCAGGCTTTGGTTCAAAGGCTCTTCAGGGATGTTGCACAGTACAATGCACAATCTGCCCTTTCTATACTTGCCAAAGTGCCTTTCCTCTTTTTTAAACTGGAATATGATGTAAACTAAATAAAGGCAGAACATAAAATATATTCTAGTAGAAAGACATTCATACTCCCATTGAGTAAATATATCAGAATTATCCATTACTTATATTGGAGAACCAGGTTATGAAATAAAGTATTAACAAGAAAGGCAAAAAATAGGTATATGTAAAGACAAAAAGAAGGAAATTGTACAATAAACTTATTAAACTCTGCACTTATGATATCGCATTTTTTGTATTTTGTATTTAAGAGAAAGAAAAGAAGGAGGAAGAAAACAGAAGAGAATAGAGAAGATTAATAAAGAAAAGAAAGAAAAAGGAGGAATAAAACACTATGCATTACATATCTGTACCTGTATCACATAATAAAGCTTGTATTGTATAATATCTTGTTCCGTATAGTAACATCATGTCATATAACAGCGTATCTCATACAACAACAATTGCAAAATAACCATATATGGTATTAAACAAGAGGGGGAAAACAATCAAGGGGGTTGAAAACCATCGTAGAGTCCTTGGAGAGTTTAGACTTTTAGTTTAAATAATCAATAAGTGGAGACCAGAAGAGGTCTTTATTTATCATTTGTAATGTAGATGGAGCTAATGCTGCATCAAGCCTGTGATGGGAACAAAGAAGATTCCACCAACTAGTAACATTTTATATTTGGCATCCTTTCAATTTGATGTAATGACTTGAAAAGCAATAGTAAGAGACAAATCCAGAAATTTGCCTAATTTAGAGCGTGCTGGCCAGGAGCAGGAGGGACTTCCCAGAAAAATATGTTTGATATCAAAGTGGAAATTAATAGAACAAATAGTAGAGATAGTTTTACATACCAGCACCCAAAAAGCAGTGGTTGGTGGGCAATGAAAAAAGAATATGTAAATATGTGCCAGGAAGGGTTTTACAACACCAACACATATTTGACAGATTTGGGTTATATGTTTGCAAAGAGAGTGGGGTAATGTACTGCCTATTATAAAAAAAATAAAGGGTTAGTGTAGTGCTGGCATTAAGCGAAGTGTGGTGTATTTTACTCCAAATTGAACCCCAAACCCTTACAATAAGGAATATTGAAGATCAGACTCCCACAATGTTTCAATTTTAGACTTGGGAGGGGAAGGGTAGTTATAGTTAGGACCTATTTTCCATAGGAAATCTGCAACATTCTATTTGGAATAACGTTGGCGCTGACTGACGAATCTTCGCAAAATTTTCCAAACTTTTGTCCAGCTCCGGTCCGCTCCTATCCTGAAAATTTCACAGTGATTCGTCAAGCGGAGGCCGAGAAAAATAGGGGGGTGCCAAGATGCATTTTCCCTATGCATTTTCCCATAGGACCTGTTGACGCAGCTACAGCCCGAACTGCTGAATGGAATTACACCAAATTTGGCAAAGAGGTAGTCCTCAGTTTAGACTCGTGCCTTTTGCTTAAGTGGTGTAAATCCGTTCAGTAGTTCCTGAGAAAATCAAAAGTAAAATCACATATATATCTGGGCGAAGCCTAACCACACATCTCATCGTGAGATCTGATTGGCTGTCAGTACTTCATCCAAGAAGTATTGGCAGCCATCTTGGGACCAACATACATGATAGCACCTCATTAAAAAGCATTGCAGTTAATAGAAGGTTTTAAGACTTTAGTTACATTATAAATCATTTGATGATGGTACCATACTCATTTTAGGAATTGTGGTGTGTTCTAAGGTGATTTTACCATGTGAAAAAGCCTTCTGCTGTGATATCATGAATCATGTTTGAGAGAAAACTATTTTCTCATGCTTTTCCCACAGAGATTTGGAAGGTGATCTATAAGCTAAACTGAGAGCATATTTTCTGTAAATTCACATTATCTTTCTCAGTCATGTGAGAATGAAGTCTGACATTCACAGTAAAACATGTACATCCAACAAGGGCAGAGACTGTCAGTTGATTCCTTTGTGTTCTACTGCAGCTTCCCAGAGTGTTCTTTAGAACAACTAGAGCGCTTACTGTCTTACTTATGACAAAAGTATGGCACACCTGAAGCCATCTTGATTGGAATAAACTGGTAACACTTAAAACATTTAATTTAAAAAGGAACAAAATGAGGGGGTTCATTTTGCCATAGAAAGTATGATTAGTGCTGCAGAAAGAAAAATTAGGGCACATTTTGAGTGACTTCTCAAATCCTCTTCTATTTCATTAAAACATTCTGATATGCAGACTGAAACATGCACTTTTAATACCAGCAGCAGACTTCCATGGTGAGTAGTAGCATTACTACAGTGATCTAATGAGCAACTAGAGTGCTAACATTCAGAATTTATGGCAAATGTGTGACATATCTGAATACCTTCTTGATTGAACCAAAGTAAAAAATTGAAAGTCTTTCCTACTGAGGAGACTGCAGTAAATGAGTAAATTAGGAAACGTCATACCAAATAAATCTCCCACAATGGCCACCAGAGACAAAAGAGCCCAAATGTAGCCCAAATATCACCCAGATGTAGCCCACATGTAGCCCAATTACAGAATGTCCCAGAGTGTTCTAACGAACAACTAGAGTGCTAACAGTCTTACTTATGACAAAAGTATGGCACACCTGAAGCCATCTTGATTGGAATAAAGTGGTAACACTTAAAACATTTAATTTACAAAGGAACAAAATGAAGGGGTTCATTTTGCCATAGAAGTTATGATTAGTGCTGCAGAAAGAAAAATTAGGGCACATTTTGACTTCTCAAATCCTCTTCTATTTCATGAAAGAATTCTGACATGCAGACTGAAACATGCACTTTGAATACCAGCAGCAGACTTCCTTGGTGAGCAGTAGCTTTACTACAGTGATCTAATGAGCAACTAGAGTGCTCACATTCAGAATTTATGGCAAATGTGTGACACATCTGAATGCCTTCTTGATGGAACCAAAATAAAAAACAAAGTATTTCCTACTGAGGAGACTGCAGTAAATGAGGAAATTAGGAAACTGTATAACAAATAAATCTCCCAAGATGGCCACCAGAGACAAAAGAGCCCAAATGTAGCCCAAATATCACCCAAATGTAGCCCAAGTTTAGCCTAATGACAGAATGTCCCAGAGTGTTCTTTAGAACAACTAGAGCGCTTACTGTCTTACTTAGGACAAAAGTATGGCACACCTGAAGCCATCTTGATTGGAATTAACTGGTAACACTTAAAACATTTAATTTAACCCCTTCAGCGCGGCGCGGATTACCGCGCCGTGCTGAAGGTTCGTTGCGCGGGCGGGGCCGTGACGGAGCGGTTCCGTCATCCGCACAGCGCGACCGATGCGCATGACGGAACCGCTCCGTCATGCGCATCGAAAGGGTTAAAAAGGAACACAATGAGGAGGGGTTAATTTTGCCATAGAAATTATGATTAGTGCTGAAGAAAGAAAAATTACGGCACATTTTGAGTGACTTCTCAAATCCTCTTCTATTTCATTAAAAAATTCTTGATTGGAATAACGTTGTAAATAGAAATAATGAGTCAAATCTTAATGTATTGCACAAAGATGTGGTGTACCAGTTGTTTATACTCACTCTTCCTTTTACTTTATGTTTTTTAACAAATTGGGATTTTGTAACATGTAGAGAAAATGGATCTTATGTATCGGAACATTGTGATGGTTTTAATTGACTATACAATAAAGACATTTTTATATTATATATTACATTTTAATGTCATTTAGAAATATCGAATTAGAAAATATCGATGGTAAAAATATCGAAGTCAATAATATCGATGTTATGGTTTTTATTTTTTTAATGTTCTATGTTTTATTTTTTTAGTAATTTTGTATTAGTAATTTTATAATGTTTCAACAACTTTTTTATGTTTAATTTTTTTTTGTTTTAATATCATTTTTAGGAGTGTGATATTGGGTTTTTAGCAGAGAAAGGTGGGTAGTAATTTCAAAATATTGATGAAAAATTAATATACATTTTAAATTTGTATATATTTTAGGAGCGGGATGTTGGGTTTATAGGTGATATGGGTGGGGAGTAATTTAAAAATGTTGATGAAAATGTACTATCATTTTAAAATTTGTATACATTTTAGGAGCGGGATGGTGGGTTTATAGGGGATATGGGTGCTGAGTAATTTAGGAATGTTTGGATAAAAAATAAATGTAAACTAATAAAATATAATTAATAAAAAAATTCTAATTTAAAATTTTTGTACATTTCAAAATTATTTGTGCCGCAAAATATTTTGGTACCGATTCCAATCTCGCTCAGATGGCCTTCCCAGAGCACCCCGTAGCCTTACCTTCCGACCAACTCGTTCCGGGAGCCAGTCCATCCAAGCGAGGAAGTACAATGCTCAAATGTGTCCATTTCCCTAGCGACACGCTCGCGCCAAATCCAGCAACATTTTCTGTATAAGCCGGCTCCGTAAACGCTAAATGGACTCGCCCGGAACCATTTCTAAAGCAGTTTCCAGCCAGGCAAGTACGATGTGTACTTCCTCCGCGCTGAACAGGTTGCCACCTCCAGCACGTCATAGCATCCGGAAGAGCTGTATTTCAGCTCCGATTCCCACCACAACACGATCACCTCGTATGAGACGAAGCAGCCATGTATCTGATCGCGCATGTCATCCCTATACTGTATGCCTATGGTCGAATCAGCAACCGGAACTGATGCGTACGTCACAGAAGGTAAGTCAGACACCTACCACACACAAAAACATCATGATTCCGCGAAAGGCAACACACCCATAGAGGGTGGATGTCTATCCCCACTAGCAATGTCCACCCCATAGGGGGTGGATGTCCCTCTCCCCAGCAATGTCCACCCTATGGGGTGGATGTCCATCCCACAAGCAATGTCCACCCCATATGTCTATCCCCACCAGCAATGTTCACCCCACGGGGGGATGTCTATCCCCTGAGCAAAGTCTGCCCCATTGTGGGTGGATGTCTATCCCCACCAGCACTGTTCACCCCATAGGGGGTGGATGTCTATCCCCCAGCAATGTCCACCCCATAGGGAGTGGATGTCCATCCCACCAGCAATGTCCACCCCATATGTCTATCACCACCAGCACTGTCCACTCCATATGGGGGATGTCTATCCCTAACAGCACTGTCCACCCCATAGGGGGAATGTCTATCCCCCAACAAAGTCCACCCAATAGGAGGTGGATGTCTATCCCTACCAGCACTGTCCACCCCATAGGGGGTTGATGTTTATCCCCACCAGCACTGTTCACCCCATAAGGGGTGGATGTCTATCCCCCAGCAATGTCCACCCCATAGGGGGTGGATGTCCATCCCACCAGCAATGTCCACCCCATATGTCTACCCCCACCAGCACTGACCACCCCATGGGGGGATGTCTATCACCACCAGCAATGTCCACCCCATAGGGGGATGTCTATCCCCCCAGCAAAGTTCACCCCATAGCAGTGGAGGGCGAACATTCCCCAACTACTGTCATGCCAAGATTGTGTATTTTGTGCAAGCTGCCTGAAATAGTGACACATAAAGAAAACAAATACAGAAACCCCATCACTGTAGTGACTAAAAGCTGATTGTGGGGTGTAAACACCCAGCATCGTCAGGCATATAGGGGACATTTGGCATAACCCCTCCATCAGTGTAGTGACCCAAAGGTGCTTGTGAGGTTCATACCCCCAGCATTGTCAAGCACATAGGGGACATGGGGTATAACCCCCCCCCCCATCAGTGTAGTGACCAAAAGGTGAGTGTGTGGCTCAATCCCCAAGCATTGTTAAGAACATAGGGAACATGGGGTATAACCCCCATCAGTATAGTGACCAAAAGGTGAGTGTGGAGTTCAAACCCCAAGCATGTGCAAACAATCAGGTATGATTTTTGAGGCCTAAAACCACAAGCAATGTAGTGACAAAATAGTGGTTGTTTGCCAAACAAACAGATCTGTTGAGGCAAACATTGTTGCACCTTAGAAAATACCCCCTGCCATGTGGAGCCAATCATTGCCATTGTGGGCTAACACTGCCACCAATGTTCAATTGGACAATGTAAGAAGTGACCATCAAATTGTAGAAACACATTTATTTATTAACAAACAGTCACACATACAAAGGAAATCCTTCCCAAACCACGGTTTTGACGAGATCCTGTTCCACACTGTGGCAGCAAATTCAAAACATGATGAATGTGCAGACAGAAGATGTAGGAGTCCCAGGGACAGTAGATAAAAAACTCCAACAAACATCCACTCAATGCCCCTCAAAGCCAGTAGAAATACATGGGTGAAGATGCACTAAGAGAACCTGCCAGAAACACACTGCAGAACAAACACAACATGTGTGTGTCGCAAAAGTGACTCAAGGGCTCATAAATAAGCCCTCTCAACTTCAACCGTGACTTCCCCATATAATTTTATGTAGCACGCAGTCGTGTTCCCACACTGCACCCGTCCTCCGTGGGGTTCTTACTTACTTACCTTGGGTGGTTACCTAGGGTTCCAGCGATACCACGTCCTCTCGACACTGACTTGACTCGAATCGTGGTTCTAAGACCACTATTTTAGTATATGATTTGGTTCCTCCCAGACCCACTGTGTATTTGAGCTATTTACTTTCATTTCTGTGCTACAGTATTGTGTGCTTTGTGATTATCTCTGTGTAGGAGATACTGTTTCGTACTAGGTAGTGGTATATTAATAAATACATATTTTTATAACTACTGTGTGGTTCTCCTTACATTTAACCAATACAATAAGGTTGCATTGTGGTAAAACAAGCTGCTTAACATTCCTTCAAGACTAAGCCTGAAGGCTTCTCTCCACAGCTACCACTTGGATAGCTTTCTAAGGTTATCTTTGATGTCTCAAATCACCATTAGGGTTGTTTGGACTGGTGCAAGGTGCCCACTTTAATTAGTGGACAGCATATATGAGGCCACCTTCTCACACAGTTGTAAACACATATGACTCATTTTAGGGACCAAAATCTGACATTTAGCACTTTAAAATAAATGTATCTTATTTGTATTTTTTTTTAGATACAGAATTAACAAAATTGAGGAAGTCATAATAACGCCTTGTGCAAGTCAGACATGCACTACAGAATGTTTTTAAGATCTGAATTAAATTACATTTGTTGTTTTTAAAACACTGTTTGCTAATTGTTACTCTGACTTTGTTGAAATGATTTAAAATATGTTGTTTTAATAACAATTGAGCAATGTAAAACTGTTATGGTTTTAATTAACTAAACAATAAACTTACCTTAATTTACCAGCACTGAAGTGTTATCGCATTCTAAATCACACACAAACAGCACCACGCAGACCGCATGGGCGCAGCCATCTTGTTTATCTGCTTAATGTTATGGTGCTGGGCCTAAATTTTAATCTCTTCTTAATCTTTGTGATCCTCCTCCTTTATTACTTTTTTACCCCTCATTTTTATTTTTTGCAATAATGTGTGTCTTTGTGTTTGTGTATTCTATGTTTTTGTGTATATTTTTCATGTTTTTTTTACTGCTTTTGACTTTATTTTCCCTTCTTTTCCTATTCCTTTCTTCTTTACCTTCCCATCCTTTCCCTTCTTAGTTTATTTTTTACCCATCCAGCACCATGGCAAAGGGACGGCTTCCATTAGGGCACCACCTGGGCGATCTTTGGAGAGGAAGGGGTGGCAGCATTACTTTTTTTGTGCAGCGCCACCTCCCCTCCATGCTGGCAGCAGGCCCGGTAGCGGCTACTCCCTGAGGCACAGCTGGGTCGACATTCTCGACAGGGAACAGGAACTGCTCGACCTGCTAGGCATTGAGATTCCGGGGCTCATTGACCATTCATTATTTGTTGTGAGTGTGTTTAACAATTCTGAAAAAAAAATCGGAATAGCATGCTGCTCACACTCAGAGGTAAGTAATGTTGAGTGAAGTTTATGCTGATAAAGTATAGTGTGATCCAGTTTAGAGTTTCTGTTAGGCAGGTGCCGCTACCTAATCGTATTCATCAGGTGCTCGCTTTGGCTGATTAATTAAGATGCATGTTGGTGAGCGGGGACAGCTGAGTTCTGAAACCCATTTCCCCCAGAACTAGCTTTATATATAGAAACCACAGCTCCAATGGTAACAGGAACAATAAGTTCATCTAGCACTGTACAGACAGTGGATGTCCCAGGAATGCAAGTCCTTTGATTCCCTCCTATCATATTTTGATTCACTGTATAAGTCCCCATCTCGCTCTGGTCCCTCTGCACAGGAGAAATCATATCATACCAGGGCTCATAATTACTGATGAAGTAGGGAATCTGGTATTCCCACCTGCAACCTCTTTCCCACCTCTCTCTGCTCAAATCTCATTATACAGAGGTGGTCACTCAAACATTAATATGTCTAAAAGTCTATCACTAGTATCGCTATCTCTATTTTCATCTGTCTCTTCAGCAGCCGTGACCCATGCAGGTAAAAGCGGTGGGGCAGGGTGGGGGGAGATTTTGATGGACGATGACGAGGGAAAATGAAATAAATAGTTTTCCCTCCTCATCATCCATCAAAATCTACCCCACACGGCCCCACCTCCCCACCACTCTGACCTGCACGTGCCGCAGCAGCTCTCCAGATTGTCTTATTTTACGATTCTTTCTCTTTGCAGTTCCTTTTCCCCCTTCTCAGCTTTGCAATAATGGGTATAATTTCGCTCCTTCTATCATGTCGGTTCTCCACGTTTTCTACTCTGCATACTACCTTGCATCTGCATGAGTATGCGCTGCCTTTTTCACTCATCCCTGACATCTCTCCTTTTCTCTCGCATGAGCCCCACACTCCCAAGCATTAAGTGCTTCAAATTGCACTGGTCTAGTTTGTGGTTTCATTTCCTATAGAATTCTCCTCAAATGTTCAATAATTCTCAGATTAAATGTACCATAAAGTGGAAACGTCAGGGCACCTTCTTTCACAGTGAGCTTGTGCCATTGTTCTAGCCAAATATGTGTGTATGTAACCCCAAGTTTATCACCTTATAATGTCCCACAATGCATATGGGGCTTCTCCCCCCCCTAAGAAGTATCTGATCATCTCCTCTAAACAAATCCCGTACAACTTTAAAACATTTCATATTTTAACAAAATGTATTCATTTCGACACAAACATTGAAATTTTACTTAATATCTCGTACCAAATCATTAACCAATACCAGCGCACCATTTCGTCATGTAGATAGTCAATAATTGGGCAGCTTCACACTATCCAACCTATACCAGTGCAGGACGCTGTGACACCAATCTCACTCCTCGCAGCAACTTACCCTCTCTTACAATTTTCATGAATGCCCTCTTTTCAGAAATACATTTTCAACTATGTACAATTCAATAGCAACTGATAACAATTGTCTACTTTACTCAAGAATCCACAGAAATCAATCATGTAAAAGAAACACAACCACACATTCAAATGAATCTCGTCCTGTGGGGAATCACTCTGATCAGTGCATCTTACTTCTGTGAAAATGTTTGGCATACTTTTCATACCTGGATTTCACATAAAAAAATAAACATTCCTATCTCGATTGGGCTGTTGATGATGTTCCACAACAAACCCCACAAAACCTAAGCAAACAATTACAATGTAGTGACTTCTACACTTTTTACTATAATCCAGGAATCTTACACCTCATTGGACCTGATAGCAACTTCTCCACAATTAGCGCTACACTCACACGATTATCTAAAATATAAGCACAGCATACCAGACAATCTTCCAAGACACCACACAATAGCCACAAACACTGCAATCTAAGCATCAGCTGCTTATACAACCCTACTGATACTCACTCAACCGCTGTTGCAGCTCACCCTCGACCCACTAGAACATAACTGCCACTGATTGTCCAAGTTGAAATATGGGCACTAGGCACTGATATTGGATCTGAACAAATCTATAGTAACAGTTTCCTAACCGTTTTCACTTTAGGTACTAACCAGTCTCGGTATGCTGTCATCTGAGAACGCTCAAGGCCCTTCCTTCCAATTCAACTCTGATCACTAGATCTTTTTAGTAGCCTGAGAGGAAAAGGGGTTAACAACACTTTAATTCTTAAGGTACAGTTAAAACCACATAATAAAAGTCTGAGTCAATAATTTGAAGTTAAAAGGTTTATTACAAACTCAAAGCCAGACTAATATAAATCAGTCTCAAGAGCATGCTATAAAGATAAAAGATTATCAAAGGAAGCCTAAGCGGCATACAATGTTGGTCCTTGGTAGCAAGGAGCATAAAAGAATTTCTGTGGCAGCTGTGCAGAAAATCAGGGATAGGATTTGATGACTAGACACATGGTTTCGATCCTTCTCCCTATACATGGAAAAGATTCACAACATTTACTAAATCCTATACTAAACTAAGGATAGGGGAAACCCTATTGAATCAAGGGAGCAAGAAATGTGTATATTATATAGTACTCTTGTATGTGGCACAATAAACTAACACATTTATTATTAAACAAAAACAACTGGTCACAATTTATAAAGAAAGCATTGAACACACATTACTTATTCTCACTAATCCCTGAAGAATGTGCTACATTATATGCATTTTAGCACACCACATTACTATCTATACCTATAAAAGATTAATATCAGCAATTCATATGTTTCTGAAAAGGAAAAACGTTAATATGCATGCACTATATCTCATTGGTATTATTACTTCAGAAGAGTATATAATGCCAAAGGTAAATACATGTGTAGCCTAGCCAAGGACGGAGACAAAATGATGCTGCTCAACTTACTAAGCCTTCAAATTGTTTCCAGCTATGAGGTGTAAAGCCCCAACTCCAAAATAGGTATCTGAGGCAGGAAACATCTGATTAGCTTCCTTAGTGGTGAAAGTTTACATTTCTATATCTGCCTAAAGGAATTTTGCTTTACTTCTCATGACTTAAGGCTGCTTGCTGCAGGAAGATGCAGTAAAGTTGTCTGAACAAAAGGACACAGGAGCTAAAGAAAGATTTTTATAACAAATATGTCCATAAGTATACAGAATACTTTCAAAGCGTCCTTTACTAGAAGGGCAAAATATATCGCCTGTAAGTGAAACAATAAACAAGATGAAGCATAGGTTTCTAATTTATAACTATTTTTAAAATACTAAAACATTTGCAGGCACTGTTGATGCATTAAATGCAATGTATACATTGTTTTACCTATGAAGTTCCTTATGAGCACCAGTTACCACAGTCATTTCTCTCAGCATGTCCCTAAAGGTCTACACACTGCAGGCCCCTGCTTGCTCTTCACGGACATGAGAATCAGAGCAGCTAATGTACTTGCAGAGGTCTCAATGATTATGGGGAAACTTTGTCAAACGATTGTGCCAACACATGTTCACTGAGGGCAAATGCTGTTGGCTGTTTTTCAGCGCAAGCCTCAGGCAAATTCATCAAGACTTGCTGTAGTGTTTTGAGTATTCTGGCAGGAGCAGGCTTTGGTTCAAAGGCTCTTCAGGGATGTTGCACAGTACAATGCACAATCTGCCCTTTCTATACTTGCCAAAGTGCCTTTCCTCTTTTTTAAACTGGAATATGATGTAAACTAAATAAAGGCAGAACATAAAATATATTCTAGTAGAAAGACATTCATACTCCCATTGAGTAAATATATCAGAATTATCCATTACTTATATTGGAGAACCAGGTTATGAAATAAAGTATTAACAAGAAAGGCAAAAAATAGGTATATGTAAAGACAAAAAGAAGGAAATTGTACAATAAACTTATTAAACTCTGCACTTATGATATCGCATTTTTTGTATTTTGTATTTAAGAGAAAGAAAAGAAGGAGGAAGAAAACAGAAGAGAATAGAGAAGATTAATAAAGAAAAGAAAGAAAAAGGAGGAATAAAACACTATGCATTACATATCTGTACCTGTATCACATAATAAAGCTTGTATTGTATAATATCTTGTTCCGTATAGTAACATCATGTCATATAACAGCGTATCTCATACAACAACAATTGCAAAATAACCATATATGGTATTAAACAAGAGGGGGAAAACAATCAAGGGGGTTGAAAACCATCGTAGAGTCCTTGGAGAGTTTAGACTTTTAGTTTAAATAATCAATAAGTGGAGACCAGAAGAGGTCTTTATTTATCATTTGTAATGTAGATGGAGCTAATGCTGCATCAAGCCTGTGATGGGAACAAAGAAGATTCCACCAACTAGTAACATTTTATATTTGGCATCCTTTCAATTTGATGTAATGACTTGAAAAGCAATAGTAAGAGACAAATCCAGAAATTTGCCTAATTTAGAGCGTGCTGGCCAGGAGCAGGAGGGACTTCCCAGAAAAATATGTTTGATATCAAAGTGGAAATTAATAGAACAAATAGTAGAGATAGTTTTACATACCAGCACCCAAAAAGCAGTGGTTGGTGGGCAATGAAAAAAGAATATGTAAATATGTGCCAGGAAGGGTTTTACAACACCAACACATATTTGACAGATTTGGGTTATATGTTTGCAAAGAGAGTGGGGTAATGTACTGCCTATTATAAAAAAAATAAAGGGTTAGTGTAGTGCTGGCATTAGGCGAAGTGTGGTGTATTTTACTCCAAATTGAACCCCAAACCCTTACAATAAGGAATATTGAAGATCAGACTCCCACAATGTTTCAATTTTAGACTTGGGAGGGGAAGGGTAGTTATAGTTAGGACCTATTTTCCATAGGAAATCTGCAACATTCTATTTGGAATAACGTTGGCGCTGACTGACGAATCTTCGCAAAATTTTCCAAACTTTTGTCCAGCTCCGGTCCGCTCCTATCCTGAAAATTTCACAGTGATTCGTCAAGCGGAGGCCGAGAAAAATAGGGGGGTGCCAAGATGCATTTTCCCTATGCATTTTCCCATAGGACCTGTTGACGCAGCTACAGCCCGAACTGCTGAATGGAATTACACCAAATTTGGCAAAGAGGTAGTCCTCAGTTTAGACTCGTGCCTTTTGCTTAAGTGGTGTAAATCCGTTCAGTAGTTCCTGAGAAAATCAAAAGTAAAATCACATATATATCTGGGCGAAGCCTAACCACACATCTCATCGTGAGATCTGATTGGCTGTCAGTACTTCATCCAAGAAGTATTGGCAGCCATCTTGGGACCAACATACATGATAGCACCTCATTAAAAAGCATTGCAGTTAATAGAAGGTTTTAAGACTTTAGTTACATTATAAATCATTTGATGATGGTACCATACTCATTTTAGGAATTGTGGTGTGTTCTAAGGGGATTTTACCATGTGAAAAAGCCTTCTGCTGTGATATCATGAATCATGTTTGAGAGAAAACTATTTTCTCATGCTTTTCCCACAGAGATTTGGAAGGTGATCTATAAGCTAAACTGAGAGCATATTTTCTGTAAATTCACATTATCTTTCTCAGTCATGTGAGAATGAAGTCTGACATTCACAGTAAAACATGTACATCCAACAAGGGCAGAGACTGTCAGTTGATTCCTTTGTGTTCTACTGCAGCTTCCCAGAGTGTTCTTTAGAACAACTAGAGCGCTTACTGTCTTACTTATGACAAAAGTATGGCACACCTGAAGCCATCTTGATTGGAATAAACTGGTAACACTTAAAACATTTAATTTAAAAAGGAACAAAATGAGGGGGTTCATTTTGCCATAGAAAGTATGATTAGTGCTGCAGAAAGAAAAATTAGGGCACATTTTGAGTGACTTCTCAAATCCTCTTCTATTTCATTAAAACATTCTGATATGCAGACTGAAACATGCACTTTTAATACCAGCAGCAGACTTCCATGGTGAGTAGTAGCATTACTACAGTGATCTAATGAGCAACTAGAGTGCTAACATTCAGAATTTATGGCAAATGTGTGACATATCTGAATACCTTCTTGATTGAACCAAAGTAAAAAATTGAAAGTCTTTCCTACTGAGGAGACTGCAGTAAATGAGTAAATTAGGAAACGTCATACCAAATAAATCTCCCACAATGGCCACCAGAGACAAAAGAGCCCAAATGTAGCCCAAATATCACCCAGATGTAGCCCACATGTAGCCCAATTACAGAATGTCCCAGAGTGTTCTAACGAACAACTAGAGTGCTAACAGTCTTACTTATGACAAAAGTATGGCACACCTGAAGCCATCTTGATTGGAATAAAGTGGTAACACTTAAAACATTTAATTTACAAAGGAACAAAATGAAGGGGTTCATTTTGCCATAGAAGTTATGATTAGTGCTGCAGAAAGAAAAATTAGGGCACATTTTGACTTCTCAAATCCTCTTCTATTTCATGAAAGAATTCTGACATGCAGACTGAAACATGCACTTTGAATACCAGCAGCAGACTTCCTTGGTGAGCAGTAGCTTTACTACAGTGATCTAATGAGCAACTAGAGTGCTCACATTCAGAATTTATGGCAAATGTGTGACACATCTGAATGCCTTCTTGATGGAACCAAAATAAAAAACAAAGTATTTCCTACTGAGGAGACTGCAGTAAATGAGGAAATTAGGAAACTGTATAACAAATAAATCTCCCAAGATGGCCACCAGAGACAAAAGAGCCCAAATGTAGCCCAAATATCACCCAAATGTAGCCCAAGTATAGCCTAATGACAGAATGTCCCAGAGTGTTCTTTAGAACAACTAGAGCGCTTACTGTCTTACTTAGGACAAAAGTATGGCACACCTGAAGCCATCTTGATTGGAATTAACTGGTAACACTTAAAACATTTAATTTAACCCCTTCAGCGCGGCGCGGATTACCGCGCCGTGCTGAAGGTTCGTTGCGCGGGCGGGGCCGTGACGGAGCGGTTCCGTCATCCGCACAGCGCGACCGATGCGCATGACGGAACCGCTCCGTCATGCGCATCGAAAGGGTTAAAAAGGAACACAATGAGGAGGGGTTAATTTTGCCATAGAAATTATGATTAGTGCTGAAGAAAGAAAAATTACGGCACATTTTGAGTGACTTCTCAAATCCTCTTCTATTTCATTAAAAAATTCTTGATTGGAATAACGTTGTAAATAGAAATAATGAGTCAAATCTTAATGTATTGCACAAAGATGTGGTGTACCAGTTGTTTATACTCACTCTTCCTTTTACTTTATGTTTTTTAACAAATTGGGATTTTGTAACATGTAGAGAAAATGGATCTTATGTATCGGAACATTGTGATGGTTTTAATTGACTATACAATAAAGACATTTTTATATTATATATTACATTTTAATGTCATTTAGAAATATCGAATTAGAAAATATCGATGGTAAAAATATCGAAGTCAATAATATCGATGTTATGGTTTTTATTTTTTTAATGTTCTATGTTTTATTTTTTTAGTAATTTTGTATTAGTAATTTTATAATGTTTCAACAACTTTTTTATGTTTAATTTTTTTTTGTTTTAATATCATTTTTAGGAGTGTGATATTGGGTTTTTAGCAGAGAAAGGTGGGTAGTAATTTCAAAATATTGATGAAAAATTAATATACATTTTAAATTTGTATATATTTTAGGAGCGGGATGTTGGGTTTATAGGTGATATGGGTGGGGAGTAATTTAAAAATGTTGATGAAAATGTACTATCATTTTAAAATTTGTATACATTTTAGGAGCGGGATGGTGGGTTTATAGGGGATATGGGTGCTGAGTAATTTAGGAATGTTTGGATAAAAAATAAATGTAAACTAATAAAATATAATTAATAAAAAAATTTTAATTTAAAATTTTTGTACATTTCAAAATTATTTGTGCCGCAAAATATTTTGGTACCGATTCCAATCTCGCTCAGATGGCCTTCCCAGAGCACCCCGTAGCCTTACCTTCCGACCAACTCGTTCCGGGAGCCAGTCCATCCAAGCGAGGAAGTACAATGCTCAAATGTGTCCATTTCCCTAGCGACACGCTCGCGCCAAATCCAGCAACATTTTCTGTATAAGCCGGCTCCGTAAACGCTAAATGGACTCGCCCGGAACCATTTCTAAAGCAGTTTCCAGCCAGGCAAGTACGATGTGTACTTCCTCCGCGCTGAACAGGTTGCCACCTCCAGCACGTCATAGCATCCGGAAGAGCTGTATTTCAGCTCCGATTCCCACCACAACACGATCACCTCGTATGAGACGAAGCAGCCATGTATCTGATCGCGCATGTCATCCCTATACTGTATGCCTATGGTCGAATCAGCAACCGGAACTGATGCGTACGTCACAGAAGGTAAGTCAGACACCTACCACACACAAAAACATCATGATTCCGCGAAAGGCAACACACCCATAGAGGGTGGATGTCTATCCCCACTAGCAATGTCCACCCCATAGGGGGTGGATGTCCCTCTCCCCAGCAATGTCCACCCTATGGGGTGGATGTCCATCCCACAAGCAATGTCCACCCCATATGTCTATCCCCACCAGCAATGTTCACCCCACGGGGGGATGTCTATCCCCTGAGCAAAGTCTGCCCCATTGTGGGTGGATGTCTATCCCCACCAGCACTGTTCACCCCATAGGGGGTGGATGTCTATCCCCCAGCAATGTCCACCCCATAGGGAGTGGATGTCCATCCCACCAGCAATGTCCACCCCATATGTCTATCACCACCAGCACTGTCCACTCCATATGGGGGATGTCTATCCCTAACAGCACTGTCCACCCCATAGGGGGAATGTCTATCCCCCAACAAAGTCCACCCAATAGGAGGTGGATGTCTATCCCTACCAGCACTGTCCACCCCATAGGGGGTTGATGTTTATCCCCACCAGCACTGTTCACCCCATAAGGGGTGGATGTCTATCCCCCAGCAATGTCCACCCCATAGGGGGTGGATGTCCATCCCACCAGCAATGTCCACCCCATATGTCTACCCCCACCAGCACTGACCACCCCATGGGGGGATGTCTATCACCACCAGCAATGTCCACCCCATAGGGGGATGTCTATCCCCCCAGCAAAGTTCACCCCATAGCAGTGGAGGGCGAACATTCCCCAACTACTGTCATGCCAAGATTGTGTATTTTGTGCAAGCTGCCTGAAATAGTGACACATAAAGAAAACAAATACAGAAACCCCATCACTGTAGTGACTAAAAGCTGATTGTGGGGTGTAAACACCCAGCATCGTCAGGCATATAGGGGACATTTGGCATAACCCCTCCATCAGTGTAGTGACCCAAAGGTGCTTGTGAGGTTCATACCCCCAGCATTGTCAAGCACATAGGGGACATGGGGTATAACCCCCACCCCCCCATCAGTGTAGTGACCAAAAGGTGAGTGTGTGGCTCAATCCCCAAGCATTGTTAAGAACATAGGGAACATGGGGTATAACCCCCATCAGTGTAGTGACCAAAAGGTGAGTGTGGAGTTCAAACCCCAAGCATGTGCAAACAATCAGGTATGATTTTTGAGGCCTAAAACCACAAGCAATGTAGTGACAAAATAGTGGTTGTTTGCCAAACAAACAGATCTGTTGAGGCAAACATTGTTGCACCTTAGAAAATACCCCCTGCCATGTGGAGCCAATCATTGCCATTGTGGGCTAACACTGCCACCAATGTTCAATTGGACAATGTAAGAAGTGACCATCAAATTGTAGAAACACATTTATTTATTAACAAACAGTCACACATACAAAGGAAATCCTTCCCAAACCACGGTTTTGACGAGATCCTGTTCCACACTGTGGCAGCAAATTCAAAACATGATGAATGTGCAGACAGAAGATGTAGGAGTCCCAGGGACAGTAGATAAAAAACTCCAACAAACATCCACTCAATGCCCCTCAAAGCCAGTAGAAATACATGGGTGAAGATGCACTAAGAGAACCTGCCAGAAACACACTGCAGAACAAACACAACATGTGTGTGTCGCAAAAGTGACTCAAGGGCTCATAAATAAGCCCTCTCAACTTCAACCGTGACTTCCCCATATAATTTTATGTAGCACGCAGTCGTGTTCCCACACTGCACCCGTCCTCCGTGGGGTTCTTACTTACTTACCTTGGGTGGTTACCTAGGGTTCCAGCGATACCACGTCCTCTCGACACTGACTTGACTCGAATCGTGGTTCTAAGACCACTATTTTAGTATATGATTTGGTTCCTCCCAGACCCACTGTGTATTTGAGCTATTTACTTTCATTTCTGTGCTACAGTATTGTGTGCTTTGTGATTATCTCTGTGTAGGAGATACTGTTTCGTACTAGGTAGTGGTATATTAATAAATACATATTTTTATAACTACTGTGTGGTTCTCCTTACATTTAACCAATACAATAAGGTTGCATTGTGGTAAAACAAGCTGCTTAACATTCCTTCAAGACTAAGCCTGAAGGCTTCTCTCCACAGCTACCACTTGGATAGCTTTCTAAGGTTATCTTTGATGTCTCAAATCACCATTAGGGTTGTTTGGACTGGTGCAAGGTGCCCACTTTAATTAGTGGACAGCATATATGAGGCCACCTTCTCACACAGTTGTAAACACATATGACTCATTTTAGGGACCAAAATCTGACATTTAGCACTTTAAAATAAATGTATCTTATTTGTATTTTTTTTTAGATACAGAATTAACAAAATTGAGGAAGTCATAATAACGCCTTGTGCAAGTCAGACATGCACTACAGAATGTTTTTAAGATCTGAATTAAATTACATTTGTTGTTTTTAAAACACTGTTTGCTAATTGTTACTCTGACTTTGTTGAAATGATTTAAAATATGTTGTTTTAATAACAATTGAGCAATGTAAAACTGTTATGGTTTTAATTAACTAAACAATAAACTTACCTTAATTTACCAGCACTGAAGTGTTATCGCATTCTAAATCACACACAAACAGCACCACGCAGACCGCATGGGCGCAGCCATCTTGTTTATCTGCTTAATGTTATGGTGCTGGGCCTAAATTTTAATCTCTTCTTAATCTTTGTGATCCTCCTCCTTTATTACTTTTTTACCCCTCATTTTTATTTTTTGCAATAATGTGTGTCTTTGTGTTTGTGTATTCTATGTTTTTGTGTATATTTTTCATGTTTTTTTTACTGCTTTTGACTTTATTTTCCCTTCTTTTCCTATTCCTTTCTTCTTTACCTTCCCATCCTTTCCCTTCTTAGTTTATTTTTTACCCATCCAGCACCATGGCAAAGGGACGGCTTCCATTAGGGCACCACCTGGGCGATCTTTGGAGAGGAAGGGGTGGCAGCATTACTTTTTTTGTGCAGCGCCACCTCCCCTCCATGCTGGCAGCAGGCCCGGTAGCGGCTACTCCCTGAGGCACAGCTGGGTCGACATTCTCGACAGGGAACAGGAACTGCTCGACCTGCTAGGCATTGAGATTCCGGGGCTCATTGACCATTCATTATTTGTTGTGAGTGTGTTTAACAATTCTGAAAAAAAAATCGGAATAGCATGCTGCTCACACTCAGAGGTAAGTAATGTTGAGTGAAGTTTATGCTGATAAAGTATAGTGTGATCCAGTTTAGAGTTTCTGTTAGGCAGGTGCCGCTACCTAATCGTATTCATCAGGTGCTCGCTTTGGCTGATTAATTAAGATGCATGTTGGTGAGCGGGGACAGCTGAGTTCTGAAACCCATTTCCCCCAGAACTAGCTTTATATATAGAAACCACAGCTCCAATGGTAACAGGAACAATAAGTTCATCTAGCACTGTACAGACAGTGGATGTCCCAGGAATGCAAGTCCTTTGATTCCCTCCTATCATATTTTGATTCACTGTATAAGTCCCCATCTCGCTCTGGTCCCTCTGCACAGGAGAAATCATATCATACCAGGGCTCATAATTACTGATGAAGTAGGGAATCTGGTATTCCCACCTGCAACCTCTTTCCCACCTCTCTCTGCTCAAATCTCATTATACAGAGGTGGTCACTCAAACATTAATATGTCTAAAAGTCTATCACTAGTATCGCTATCTCTATTTTCATCTGTCTCTTCAGCAGCCGTGACCCATGCAGGTAAAAGCGGTGGGGCAGGGTGGGGGGAGATTTTGATGGACGATGACGAGGGAAAATGAAATAAATAGTTTTCCCTCCTCATCATCCATCAAAATCTACCCCACACGGCCCCACCTCCCCACCACTCTGACCTGCACGTGCCGCAGCAGCTCTCCAGATTGTCTTATTTTACGATTCTTTCTCTTTGCAGTTCCTTTTCCCCCTTCTCAGCTTTGCAATAATGGGTATAATTTCGCTCCTTCTATCATGTCGGTTCTCCACGTTTTCTACTCTGCATACTACCTTGCATCTGCATGAGTATGCGCTGCCTTTTTCACTCATCCCTGACATCTCTCCTTTTCTCTCGCATGAGCCCCACACTCCCAAGCATTAAGTGCTTCAAATTGCACTGGTCTAGTTTGTGGTTTCATTTCCTATAGAATTCTCCTCAAATGTTCAATAATTCTCAGATTAAATGTACCATAAAGTGGAAACGTCAGGGCACCTTCTTTCACAGTGAGCTTGTGCCATTGTTCTAGCCAAATATGTGTGTATGTAACCCCAAGTTTATCACCTTATAATGTCCCACAATGTATGCATATGGGGCTTCTCCCCCCCCTAAGAAGTATCTGATCATCTCCTCTAAACAAATCCCGTACAACTTTAAAACATTTCATATTTTAACAAAATGTATTCATTTCGACACAAACATTGAAATTTTACTTAATATCTCGTACCAAATCATTAACCAATACCAGCGCACCATTTCGTCATGTAGATAGTCAATAATTGGGCAGCTTCACACTATCCAACCTATACCAGTGCAGGACGCTGTGACACCAATCTCACTCCTCGCAGCAACTTACCCTCTCTTACAATTTTCATGAATGCCCTCTTTTCAGAAATACATTTTCAACTATGTACAATTCAATAGCAACTGATAACAATTGTCTACTTTACTCAAGAATCCACAGAAATCAATCATGTAAAAGAAACACAACCACACATTCAAATGAATCTCGTCCTGTGGGGAATCACTCTGATCAGTGCATCTTACTTCTGTGAAAATGTTTGGCATACTTTTCATACCTGGATTTCACATAAAAAAATAAACATTCCTATCTCGATTGGGCTGTTGATGATGTTCCACAACAAACCCCACAAAACCTAAGCAAACAATTACAATGTAGTGACTTCTACACTTTTTACTATAATCCAGGAATCTTACACCGCATTGGACCTGATAGCAACTTCTCCACAATTAGCGCTACACTCACACGATTATCTAAAATATAAGCACAGCATACCAGACAATCTTCCAAGACACCACACAATAGCCACAAACACTGCAATCTAAGCATCAGCTGCTTATACAACCCTACTGATACTCACTCAACCGCTGTTGCAGCTCACCCTCGACCCACTAGAACATAACTGCCACTGATTGTCCAAGTTGAAATATGGGCACTAGGCACTGATATTGGATCTGAACAAATCTATAGTAACAGTTTCCTAACCGTTTTCACTTTAGGTACTAACCAGTCTCGGTATGCTGTCATCTGAGAACGCTCAAGGCCCTTCCTTCCAATTCAACTCTGATCACTAGATCTTTTTAGTAGCCTGAGAGGAAAAGGGGTTAACAACACTTTAATTCTTAAGGTACAGTTAAAACCACATAATAAAAGTCTGAGTCAATAATTTGAAGTTAAAAGGTTTATTACAAACTCAAAGCCAGACTAATATAAATCAGTCTCAAGAGCATGCTATAAAGATAAAAGATTATCAAAGGAAGCCTAAGCGGCATACAATGTTGGTCCTTGGTAGCAAGGAGCATAAAAGAATTTCTGTGGCAGCTGTGCAGAAAATCAGGGATAGGATTTGATGACTAGACACATGGTTTCGATCCTTCTCCCTATACATGGAAAAGATTCACAACATTTACTAAATCCTATACTAAACTAAGGATAGGGGAAACCCTATTGAATCAAGGGAGCAAGAAATGTGTATATTATATAGTACTCTTGTATGTGGCACAATAAACTAACACATTTATTATTAAACAAAAACAACTGGTCACAATTTATAAAGAAAGCATTGAACACACATTACTTATTCTCACTAATCCCTGAAGAATGTGCTACATTATATGCATTTTAGCACACCACATTACTATCTATACCTATAAAAGATTAATATCAGCAATTCATATGTTTCTGAAAAGGAAAAACGTTAATATGCATGCACTATATCTCATTGGTATTATTACTTCAGAAGAGTATATAATGCCAAAGGTAAATACATGTGTAGCCTAGCCAAGGACGGAGACAAAATGATGCTGCTCAACTTACTAAGCCTTCAAATTGTTTCCAGCTATGAGGTGTAAAGCCCCAACTCCAAAATAGGTATCTGAGGCAGGAAACATCTGATTAGCTTCCTTAGTGGTGAAAGTTTACATTTCTATATCTGCCTAAAGGAATTTTGCTTTACTTCTCATGACTTAAGGCTGCTTGCTGCAGGAAGATGCAGTAAAGTTGTCTGAACAAAAGGACACAGGAGCTAAAGAAAGATTTTTATAACAAATATGTCCATAAGTATACAGAATACTTTCAAAGCGTCCTTTACTAGAAGGGCAAAATATATCGCCTGTAAGTGAAACAATAAACAAGATGAAGCATAGGTTTCTAATTTATAACTATTTTTAAAATACTAAAACATTTGCAGGCACTGTTGATGCATTAAATGCAATGTATACATTGTTTTACCTATGAAGTTCCTTATGAGCACCAGTTACCACAGTCATTTCTCTCAGCATGTCCCTAAAGGTCTACACACTGCAGGCCCCTGCTTGCTCTTCACGGACATGAGAATCAGAGCAGCTAATGTACTTGCAGAGGTCTCAATGATTATGGGGAAACTTTGTCAAACGATTGTGCCAACACATGTTCACTGAGGGCAAATGCTGTTGGCTGTTTTTCAGCGCAAGCCTCAGGCAAATTCATCAAGACTTGCTGTAGTGTTTTGAGTATTCTGGCAGGAGCAGGCTTTGGTTCAAAGGCTCTTCAGGGATGTTGCACAGTACAATGCACAATCTGCCCTTTCTATACTTGCCAAAGTGCCTTTCCTCTTTTTTAAACTGGAATATGATGTAAACTAAATAAAGGCAGAACATAAAATATATTCTAGTAGAAAGACATTCATACTCCCATTGAGTAAATATATCAGAATTATCCATTACTTATATTGGAGAACCAGGTTATGAAATAAAGTATTAACAAGAAAGGCAAAAAATAGGTATATGTAAAGACAAAAAGAAGGAAATTGTACAATAAACTTATTAAACTCTGCACTTATGATATCGCATTTTTTGTATTTTGTATTTAAGAGAAAGAAAAGAAGGAGGAAGAAAACAGAAGAGAATAGAGAAGATTAATAAAGAAAAGAAAGAAAAAGGAGGAATAAAACACTATGCATTACATATCTGTACCTGTATCACATAATAAAGCTTGTATTGTATAATATCTTGTTCCGTATAGTAACATCATGTCATATAACAGCGTATCTCATACAACAACAATTGCAAAATAACCATATATGGTATTAAACAAGAGGGGGAAAACAATCAAGGGGGTTGAAAACCATCGTAGAGTCCTTGGAGAGTTTAGACTTTTAGTTTAAATAATCAATAAGTGGAGACCAGAAGAGGTCTTTATTTATCATTTGTAATGTAGATGGAGCTAATGCTGCATCAAGCCTGTGATGGGAACAAAGAAGATTCCACCAACTAGTAACATTTTATATTTGGCATCCTTTCAATTTGATGTAATGACTTGAAAAGCAATAGTAAGAGACAAATCCAGAAATTTGCCTAATTTAGAGCGTGCTGGCCAGGAGCAGGAGGGACTTCCCAGAAAAATATGTTTGATATCAAAGTGGAAATTAATAGAACAAATAGTAGAGATAGTTTTACATACCAGCACCCAAAAAGCAGTGGTTGGTGGGCAATGAAAAAAGAATATGTAAATATGTGCCAGGAAGGGTTTTACAACACCAACACATATTTGACAGATTTGGGTTATATGTTTGCAAAGAGAGTGGGGTAATGTACTGCCTATTATAAAAAAAATAAAGGGTTAGTGTAGTGCTGGCATTAGGCGAAGTGTGGTGTATTTTACTCCAAATTGAACCCCAAACCCTTACAATAAGGAATATTGAAGATCAGACTCCCACAATGTTTCAATTTTAGACTTGGGAGGGGAAGGGTAGTTATAGTTAGGACCTATTTTCCATAGGAAATCTGCAACATTCTATTTGGAATAACGTTGGCGCTGACTGACGAATCTTCGCAAAATTTTCCAAACTTTTGTCCAGCTCCGGTCCGCTCCTTTCCTGAAAATTTCACAGTGATTCGTCAAGCGGAGGCCGAGAAAAATAGGGGGGTGCCAAGATGCATTTTCCCTATGCATTTTCCCATAGGACCTGTTGACGCAGCTACAGCCCGAACTGCTGAATGGAATTACACCAAATTTGGCAAAGAGGTAGTCCTCAGTTTAGACTCGTGCCTTTTGCTTAAGTGGTGTAAATCCGTTCAGTAGTTCCTGAGAAAATCAAAAGTAAAATCACATATATATCTGGGCGAAGCCTAACCACACATCTCATCGTGAGATCTGATTGGCTGTCAGTACTTCATCCAAGAAGTATTGGCAGCCATCTTGGGACCAACATACATGATAGCACCTCATTAAAAAGCATTGCAGTTAATAGAAGGTTTTAAGACTTTAGTTACATTATAAATCATTTGATGATGGTACCATACTCATTTTAGGAATTGTGGTGTGTTCTAAGGGGATTTTACCATGTGAAAAAGCCTTCTGCTGTGATATCATGAATCATGTTTGAGAGAAAACTATTTTCTCATGCTTTTCCCACAGAGATTTGGAAGGTGATCTATAAGCTAAACTGAGAGCATATTTTCTGTAAATTCACATTATCTTTCTCAGTCATGTGAGAATGAAGTCTGACATTCACAGTAAAACATGTACATCCAACAAGGGCAGAGACTGTCAGTTGATTCCTTTGTGTTCTACTGCAGCTTCCCAGAGTGTTCTTTAGAACAACTAGAGCGCTTACTGTCTTACTTATGACAAAAGTATGGCACACCTGAAGCCATCTTGATTGGAATAAACTGGTAACACTTAAAACATTTAATTTAAAAAGGAACAAAATGAGGGGGTTCATTTTGCCATAGAAAGTATGATTAGTGCTGCAGAAAGAAAAATTAGGGCACATTTTGAGTGACTTCTCAAATCCTCTTCTATTTCATTAAAACATTCTGATATGCAGACTGAAACATGCACTTTTAATACCAGCAGCAGACTTCCATGGTGAGTAGTAGCATTACTACAGTGATCTAATGAGCAACTAGAGTGCTAACATTCAGAATTTATGGCAAATGTGTGACATATCTGAATACCTTCTTGATTGAACCAAAGTAAAAAATTGAAAGTCTTTCCTACTGAGGAGACTGCAGTAAATGAGTAAATTAGGAAACGTCATACCAAATAAATCTCCCACAATGGCCACCAGAGACAAAAGAGCCCAAATGTAGCCCAAATATCACCCAGATGTAGCCCACATGTAGCCCAATTACAGAATGTCCCAGAGTGTTCTAACGAACAACTAGAGTGCTAACAGTCTTACTTATGACAAAAGTATGGCACACCTGAAGCCATCTTGATTGGAATAAAGTGGTAACACTTAAAACATTTAATTTACAAAGGAACAAAATGAAGGGGTTCATTTTGCCATAGAAGTTATGATTAGTGCTGCAGAAAGAAAAATTAGGGCACATTTTGACTTCTCAAATCCTCTTCTATTTCATGAAAGAATTCTGACATGCAGACTGAAACATGCACTTTGAATACCAGCAGCAGACTTCCTTGGTGAGCAGTAGCTTTACTACAGTGATCTAATGAGCAACTAGAGTGCTCACATTCAGAATTTATGGCAAATGTGTGACACATCTGAATGCCTTCTTGATGGAACCAAAATAAAAAACAAAGTATTTCCTACTGAGGAGACTGCAGTAAATGAGGAAATTAGGAAACTGTATAACAAATAAATCTCCCAAGATGGCCACCAGAGACAAAAGAGCCCAAATGTAGCCCAAATATCACCCAAATGTAGCCCAAGTATAGCCTAATGACAGAATGTCCCAGAGTGTTCTTTAGAACAACTAGAGCGCTTACTGTCTTACTTAGGACAAAAGTATGGCACACCTGAAGCCATCTTGATTGGAATTAACTGGTAACACTTAAAACATTTAATTTAACCCCTTCAGCGCGGCGCGGATTACCGCGCCGTGCTGAAGGTTCGTTGCGCGGGCGGGGCCGTGACGGAGCGGTTCCGTCATCCGCACAGCGCGACCGATGCGCATGACGGAACCGCTCCGTCATGCGCATCGAAAGGGTTAAAAAGGAACACAATGAGGAGGGGTTAATTTTGCCATAGAAATTATGATTAGTGCTGAAGAAAGAAAAATTACGGCACATTTTGAGTGACTTCTCAAATCCTCTTCTATTTCATTAAAAAATTCTTGATTGGAATAACGTTGTAAATAGAAATAATGAGTCAAATCTTAATGTATTGCACAAAGATGTGGTGTACCAGTTGTTTATACTCACTCTTCCTTTTACTTTATGTTTTTTAACAAATTGGGATTTTGTAACATGTAGAGAAAATGGATCTTATGTATCGGAACATTGTGATGGTTTTAATTGACTATACAATAAAGACATTTTTATATTATATATTACATTTTAATGTCATTTAGAAATATCGAATTAGAAAATATCGATGGTAAAAATATCGAAGTCAATAATATCGATGTTATGGTTTTTATTTTTTTAATGTTCTATGTTTTATTTTTTTAGTAATTTTGTATTAGTAATTTTATAATGTTTCAACAACTTTTTTATGTTTAATTTTTTTTTGTTTTAATATCATTTTTAGGAGTGTGATATTGGGTTTTTAGCAGAGAAAGGTGGGTAGTAATTTCAAAATATTGATGAAAAATTAATATACATTTTAAATTTGTATATATTTTAGGAGCGGGATGTTGGGTTTATAGGTGATATGGGTGGGGAGTAATTTAAAAATGTTGATGAAAATGTACTATCATTTTAAAATTTGTATACATTTTAGGAGCGGGATGGTGGGTTTATAGGGGATATGGGTGCTGAGTAATTTAGGAATGTTTGGATAAAAAATAAATGTAAACTAATAAAATATAATTAATAAAAAAATTCTAATTTAAAATTTTTGTACATTTCAAAATTATTTGTGCCGCAAAATATTTTGGTACCGATTCCAATCTCGCTCAGATGGCCTTCCCAGAGCACCCCGTAGCCTTACCTTCCGACCAACTCGTTCCGGGAGCCAGTCCATCCAAGCGAGGAAGTACAATGCTCAAATGTGTCCATTTCCCTAGCGACACGCTCGCGCCAAATCCAGCAACATTTTCTGTATAAGCCGGCTCCGTAAACGCTAAATGGACTCGCCCGGAACCATTTCTAAAGCAGTTTCCAGCCAGGCAAGTACGATGTGTACTTCCTCCGCGCTGAACAGGTTGCCACCTCCAGCACGTCATAGCATCCGGAAGAGCTGTATTTCAGCTCCGATTCCCACCACAACACGATCACCTCGTATGAGACGAAGCAGCCATGTATCTGATCGCGCATGTCATCCCTATACTGTATGCCTATGGTCGAATCAGCAACCGGAACTGATGCGTACGTCACAGAAGGTAAGTCAGACACCTACCACACACAAAAACATCATGATTCCGCGAAAGGCAACACACCCATAGAGGGTGGATGTCTATCCCCACTAGCAATGTCCACCCCATAGGGGGTGGATGTCCCTCTCCCCAGCAATGTCCACCCTATGGGGTGGATGTCCATCCCACAAGCAATGTCCACCCCATATGTCTATCCCCACCAGCAATGTTCACCCCACGGGGGGATGTCTATCCCCTGAGCAAAGTCTGCCCCATTGTGGGTGGATGTCTATCCCCACCAGCACTGTTCACCCCATAGGGGGTGGATGTCTATCCCCCAGCAATGTCCACCCCATAGGGAGTGGATGTCCATCCCACCAGCAATGTCCACCCCATATGTCTATCACCACCAGCACTGTCCACTCCATATGGGGGATGTCTATCCCTAACAGCACTGTCCACCCCATAGGGGGAATGTCTATCCCCCAACAAAGTCCACCCAATAGGAGGTGGATGTCTATCCCTACCAGCACTGTCCACCCCATAGGGGGTTGATGTTTATCCCCACCAGCACTGTTCACCCCATAAGGGGTGGATGTCTATCCCCCAGCAATGTCCACCCCATAGGGGGTGGATGTCCATCCCACCAGCAATGTCCACCCCATATGTCTACCCCCACCAGCACTGACCACCCCATGGGGGGATGTCTATCACCACCAGCAATGTCCACCCCATAGGGGGATGTCTATCCCCCCAGCAAAGTTCACCCCATAGCAGTGGAGGGCGAACATTCCCCAACTACTGTCATGCCAAGATTGTGTATTTTGTGCAAGCTGCCTGAAATAGTGACACATAAAGAAAACAAATACAGAAACCCCATCACTGTAGTGACTAAAAGCTGATTGTGGGGTGTAAACACCCAGCATCGTCAGGCATATAGGGGACATTTGGCATAACCCCTCCATCAGTGTAGTGACCCAAAGGTGCTTGTGAGGTTCATACCCCCAGCATTGTCAAGCACATAGGGGACATGGGGTATAACCCCCCCCCCATCAGTGTAGTGACCAAAAGGTGAGTGTGTGGCTCAATCCCCAAGCATTGTTAAGAACATAGGGAACATGGGGTATAACCCCCATCAGTGTAGTGACCAAAAGGTGAGTGTGGAGTTCAAACCCCAAGCATGTGCAAACAATCAGGTATGATTTTTGAGGCCTAAAACCACAAGCAATGTAGTGACAAAATAGTGGTTGTTTGCCAAACAAACAGATCTGTTGAGGCAAACATTGTTGCACCTTAGAAAATACCCCCTGCCATGTGGAGCCAATCATTGCCATTGTGGGCTAACACTGCCACCAATGTTCAATTGGACAATGTAAGAAGTGACCATCAAATTGTAGAAACACATTTATTTATTAACAAACAGTCACACATACAAAGGAAATCCTTCCCAAACCACGGTTTTGACGAGATCCTGTTCCACACTGTGGCAGCAAATTTAAAACATGATGAATGTGCAGACAGAAGATGTAGGAGTCCCAGGGACAGTAGATAAAAAACTCCAACAAACATCCACTCAATGCCCCTCAAAGCCAGTAGAAATACATGGGTGAAGATGCACTAAGCGAACCTGCCAGCAACACACTGCAGAACAAACACAACATGTGTGTGTGTGTGTAAGTGTCTCTAAGCTACACCAAAGCACACAATGGTGGGCTTAACTCCACTGAGACATATGCGTGTTGAGTATAATCCAGAAGTATCTCCAGAATTGTGTTACTGATAGTTGGCAATCTGGCATAGTTTGATGAGCATGTTCACAACAGTCACATGTGGAACAAGCTTGGTGGAACAACAAACAATACATCAAGAGACCGACTCTCTATCACAATACCCTCAAGGCCACAACACTGTTGTGACAGTATCCTGTCTGATGACCCTCAATGATGATGAACCAGGATGTGGCCCATACTTTGGAGCACACTCACTCTTGAGCACTGTGTCATGTGTCTTGCCAGAACAACTTTCACACATACCCAAACATTACTCATAGGGCATGGCCTGTAATGTAAGGCCACAATGTAGGTAGGGGCTTTGCTAAGAGGCAAGTCTAAACACCACACACCTTGATCAGCAGCAATGTGCAACAGCTAAGCCTCCATTGACTGGTGTCATTGCACATGCACCCATGCCAATCCCAGTGGTGGTGTTTGGATCTGTGTTTTACAAACACAATACACAGAGCTAGTCATTACACCTGGTGAAATTTGTCACACCATTTAGGATGGAGTAAATGTGCATAACGTGAAATGTATCAGACACATTGGAATATTTAACACTGTCCCAGAACAATGAAACACTCAAGGAGACCTACAAATAGGACATATTGCCATCATGCGACAGGGAAGGGTAGAATATGCTGAGTGTGAGCAGTCATACACACATAAAAGTGCCAAACTCCCTAAAACAGGTGACAGATCAAAAACACACTGATGTTGGTGTCACAGATATGACTTGGGGAATACAAAATATGTCAAATGTGAGTTTGCACAGAGTAAAGTCACTTATATCAACCCAAATAGGGATGACACAATAATGACTCAATTTGGCCCATGCACCCACATCCCGGACACTCAAATTCAAATAGGTTGCCAAAGCACTGGACAAGTCTGCAAGCTTCGCAAACAGCAACATCTGCAGTGACTACAGTCTTGGTAGAAATAGGGCGTGGAACACATAGTCATGCTCACAGAACACACACCATGGGCTCAGGAAATGTCACAGATTAAATCACTGCCATGAGGTGAATTCACTACTGTGGAAGGTCAGCTGTGTCAAGCATGGTCTTGGAATGGGTCTGCTATGTCAGAATGAGACTTGGACATCGATAAACCTATTACAACACACAGACTACTTTGGTCCCATCAGCCCGTGTACAGGTGTGTCTCCAAAGTCATCTGAACATAGTCAAATTCCATATTCAGCAAGTGCCAATGATGAGACAGATGACTTGTTCATCATCAATGTGCAATTCTGCATGTCCATTGGAGACGTGCGCACCGTTGAAAACATTTAAAATGTATACACATCTCAGCCCGACATATGTGCTAAAGTGTAATCCAGTGTTTCCCAAACTGGGGTCCCCGGACCCCCAGGGGTCTGTGACACATTCCCAGGGGGTCCCCAGGCAGCAGTTTTAAAAGCACTGCAAGGTATCTTGTAGAATTAGCAGTTTTCAAACAACAATAAAAGTGTCAAGATAACACCAGTGATTAATGTACCTGCTGGAGAGAGATGAGAGTTTTGTCCAGTGGCAGCTTTGACATATCTAATGTAACACAGAGGATTAATAAGCCTACTGCAAAGAACATGTACCACACATTTTAAAAAACAGTATTTTATGTGCATAGGTCAGTGGATTACTGCTTTTTTCACAGAGATTATTTTGTTACTGTGAAGTTCATAAGTGACAATCGTAATCTATCACAGTGACCTATAAAATGTCAAAGAGCTGCTTGCAAACTTCAAGGTACAAGTTACTGACATGTTTTTTCCCAGTCTTTCATTATCTGAAATGCTGGATGCTGGATGCTGCTAAAAAGGTTTATTTGGGTGGAAATACATTTTTATTGTTAAAGTCAATGCTAACCACTGTGTTATGATCTGAATCCTGAGTTTGTGCTTCTCCAGACCAAGCACCCTTTACAAATGCCTACCAATATGAATGGCATTGAATTCTGCACCTTGTAGTCCCCTTTGCCTTATGTGACATTTTCTATACACTGATTTACACATACGATTCACTGTCTCTATATGTGTGTGATGTAAAGTGCTCTGACATCCTACAATGGTATGAGAGATGCTATAAAAAATGAATACATGTGACAGAAGGGATATGGAGAAATGAAAGGCACTGTTGGAGGGTGATAGTGGGGGAATCATTGAAGAACCCCAAAAATGATTGTTGTATTCTGGTGCATAGTAAATAATTAATTTACTTTTCTTTAAAAGCGAATACAATTCGATATGTAATGATAAATCTGTTGTAGACTGCATCATTGTTTCCTACATTTTTCTTTTGGGGGGGGAAGCATACCAAAGCCCCCTTGGTAGTGGTCAGGCTCACTCACTGCACTTGGTGTGCACCGTATGGGGAATGGTCTGAAAACATTTGCCAGGGATGCTTTGGGTTTCCAGTCTGGCCCTGGCAGGAGCAGGAGCCTCGTACTGCGAAATAAAACCAGCCATTTAAATGTTATTCATGGAGATGCAGCACCAACCTTTCCTTTCATTTTTTGCAAATTCTTTCAATATAAAATACAACAGAAGTGGCGGAGAGTGTCGTTAGCCTCCTTGGCTTAACGACACGCTCCGCCACTTCAGAAACGTCGGGTTGCACATATATTTACAAGAATATGATGCAGCCCTGCATTTCCCCTATGCTTGCACTACACTTAACCTTGTAGCGCCAACGCAGGCACCCTTGCACCATAGTGCAAGGGTGTCTGCGTGCAGGGGAAGATTGTTTATGAACAATAAGGTACCCCTTCCTGCACATAAACAATTTTGAAATGCAGTTTTGTCACGTCTATATGTGCTGCTTAATGCAGCACACATGGAAGTTACAAACTGTCATTTATTTAAAAGATTGTTTATGTGCAGGAAGGGTCACTTTCCTGAACATAAACAATTCAAGTCGTTTTGCAAAAACGAGGAGAAATAAAGCATTTCTCCTTGTTTTGCCAAGTTAAGACCAGGTTTTCCCTGTTCTTAATTTTGGTGCTGTTTCTCATTTACTCTGCCCTTGTTTATAGGGGGCAGCGTCAAAATCAATGGGTGTTGCTATGGAACGCCCACCGCAACACCCACTGCCCACCCCTTTCACACTAAGCATTGGGTGAAAGGGGGTCTTGTTTACTAGGCAGCGTTAAGCCACGTTAAGTGGCTTAACGCTGCCTTGTAAATAAGGCAAAACCCCTATCGCCACCGGAACGTCACATAAGTGACGTTCTCATGGTGATAGGGGCTTGTAAATATGCCCCTAAAATCCTTAGTAATTTGACTATTTGTTTTGTGTGCACGTGTTTATTTTTTTCGAATTACTGTTTTAATGTTTGAAATTTAAATCCTACAAATTGTTTGGGGGTCCCCGGCATTCAGTGGTGACTCAATGGGGGTCCTTAGGAGTCAAACGTTTGGGAACCACTGGTGTAATCTAAAGATAGGAGGTTGTGAAAAGGATGTCACACTCCTTCTCCAAACCTATGTGGATCCTGACAACCTGCAATTACACTCAATATTTCCACAGCAATTCCAGTACACTCATCAGCAACATTATGTAGACAAAATGATAAGCAAAAAAATATCAAAAATGTTCTTTTTTTTCAACAAAAAAAAAAAGCAAATTTTTGATATTTTTTTGCTTATCATTTTGTCTACATAATGTTGCTGATGAGTGTACTGAAATTGCTGTCGAAAGGAAGAGAAGGGAAGAAGAAAAAAAAAAAAGGGGGGGTGTAAGTATAGATGAGAGAAATGAGTGGGACAGAAGGAAAGGAAAAAAGGAAAGGAAAGGAGAAGGGGAGGGGGGAAGGAAGGGAAAAGAGGGAATAGAATGAAAAAAAAAAGGGGGGGGGAAACAATAAAGAGTAAAGGAAGACGGCACATCACCGTATATTGATCCTACTATCCATGGGAGGCTCTATCCCGGGTGGGTTCAGTGACTCCCGACAGGCGACAAGATCGCCAAAGATCTCAAGGGGGGGGATCCTCAAGGGGGGAGGGGGGTTGCAGGAGGGAAAGGGAGTAGAGGGAGCAAAAAAGAAAAATTTACTCATATAATTTTGGAAATGAAAGTAGGGACTGAAATTGGGGCAAGAATAGAGTCAGAAGGGAAAATGATCCACCGTAGGAGAAGCTTGGAAAAAGAAAAAACTCCCCAGATGAATATTATGCCCAATAAAATTAAAATTATTAGCTGGAATGTCAATGGATTGAGAGATAATAGGAAAATGGCTAGAGTTTTTGAATTCTTAAATAAATCAGAGGCCCATATTTGTTTATTGGAAGAGACCCACCTGGAGGCACATGAATGCGAGGCAGCGTTTGGTAAGCATAGGTGGATTCAAGAGCTTCGCTGTTCGAAACAGATAGGAAACACAAGGGGAGTGGCAATTATAATTCGATCTAATAAGGGGATTAGAGTCGAAAAGTTTGAGACGGACCATTCAGGGAGATGGTTAGTTGCATCCCTTCTAGTTGGAAGCTCTCCACTAGCTTGTGCAGTATATTATGGGCCCAATCAGGATACACCCGGAGCTCTGTCATGTTTAAAAACCAGTCTCTCCGCTTTGACTATACCAGTTGTGCTGGGAGGAGACTTTAATCTGGTTTTGAATGAGAATCTAGACCGTACATCTAGGGCTAAATATATCCTTCCCCCCCCGTAAGTCGTTAATGGAGTTGAAAAATATTATTAAGGACTTCAACCTAATAGACATCTGGAGGGTAAAAAACGGTAACAGGAGGGATTTTTCCTTCTATAGCCGCAAGAATAGACACCACTCTAGGATTGATTACTCTTTGTTGGACCAAGTCCTCTATCCCGATGTGGAATCCATAGCATATATTCCAGCTATACTCTCCGATCACTCTATGGTGGAATTGACTATAAACCTGAAGAAAGAAAATCAGCAGAGAAGGTGGACATTAGATAGGTCTATACTATCACAAGAGGAGATCATAGGTAACTTAAAATCGGGGATAGAGGAATATTTCAGGTTCAACTCTGGAACAGCAAACAATCAGACCATATGGGAAGCATTTAAGGCGTATATCAGAGGGACCATAAGTGCATGGATGATCAGGAGAAATAAGGCTAGAAGGCGGATTGAAAAAGAGAGCCTTGTTAAGATTAAACAAAAGGAAGAGCAGCTTCAGCAGGCCTCTGTAGATCCCGGAAATAATATACTCCTTATCCAAAGTGAACTTGATGGCCTGCGGGCAGAATACCAGGCAAGTCTTGATAAAATCTTAAAAGATAGGTGGGATTCAAGTAAGCTTCAGAATTTCTCCTATGGGGAAAAATGCGTCCGACTTCTTGCCTGGAAAGTTAGAACAGATAGAGTCCGAAATCAGATTGGGTGTATTCTGCTTCAAGATACAGGAGTCACCACACATGATGACGTCCTTATCCGAGAAGAGGCCAGATCATTCATGCAAAACCTATATAAAGAAGATACATGTCCTTCTATCTGGAAAATAGAAGATTGGCTAAACCAGATAGAGATTCCCCGGTTAACGGAAACAGATTGCATCTTCTTAGCTTCGAGTATCAGGGAAGAAGAAGTCTCCGCCCAGATAAAAAAAAATGGCCAGGGGTAAGGCAGCTGGCCCAGACGGGCTCCCAATTGAACTATATCAGATAGAGTCTGAGGAAGTTGTCACTGCCTTGACGATTTTGTTCAATAAAGTATATTTATTGGGTGATACTACTCCGGATACTTGGTCGGAAGCCACAGTCACTCTGATCCTAAAACCTAATAAAGATCCCCTGAAAATTGAGTCTTACAGACCAATCTCATTGTTGAACACCGACTATAAAATCTTCGCAGGGGTCTTAGCAGCAAGGTTGGCCAAAGTCATTAAAACAATAGTGCATCAGGATCAGAGAGGTTTCATCCCGGACAGACAGTTAAATGAGTTAACCTTTCAAGCTATCGCAGCAGTAGATGTTGCAGTGGCTAAGAAGCTCCCGCTGACCCTTACGGCCATCGACGCCGCTAAGGCTTTTGATCAAGTAAATTGGTCCTATCTATGGTTGGCTCTGTCCAGGTTCGGACTCCCTTCTAATTTTGTTTCAGCTGTTCCGTCCCTATAAAAGAGCCCTCGAGCAAAAGTTTTGGTAAATGGAGTGCTCTCAGACTGGTTCAGAATCTCTCGCGGCACTAGACAAGGGTGTCCTCTATCACCTCTGTTATTTAATCTTTATATTGAACCTTTTGTCTGTCAGCTCAGCGCTGATTTTGTGATCCATCCTTTTAGAATTGCAGACCTAGAACTAAAATTTGCTTTATACGCTGATGATCTCCTTATGTTTACCTCCAATCCAGCCGAAGCTATCCCAAGATTGTTCGAGCAAGCAGAACTGTTTGGAGCAATCTCGGGGTATAAGGTAAATAAGGAAAAAACGGAGACTATGCAAGTAGGAGGGGCAGTTGGAGCTAAGACACACATGAGGTATTTGGGCATAACTTTGGCCCAAAATATTTCGGAAATAGCTAAAATAAATCTCACGAGAGTCTATAAGGACATTTGTGGTCTATTGCAGCGATGGTCTGGCCTCTCCTTGAGTATTTTTGGCAGAGTAAATCTAATTAAAATGATTGTTCTGCCGAAGATTACTTTTTTGTTTGGCTCTATTCCATTGACATTTCCAGCATCAGTCATTGCCAAAATACAGGGGAAAATAGGCTTGTTTATCTGGAACACTAAGACATCAAGGATCTCCTGGAGAAAATTAAGGAGAAGCCTTAATGGGAGGGTTGACTTTACTGGACTTACTTGTTTACTGCCACTCCTTCCACTTTAAAAACTTCAGAATGTTAGCCGGAAAGACAGATGCCTCCTCTCTGGGTTTACTGTTTCAAGCCCTATTACACGGTATACCTCAAGGGCAAGAATACTTTTTATTCAAATATGGCGACCCTAGGTTTTTTAAGAGGGTTAGACTAAAGATTCTGGATACTGCTCTTAGGAACTGGCTGTATGTTAGAAGGATTCTAAAAATCCCATACTATGCACCTCAGGCTCCGATCTGGGATTCCCCGGGTACACCAGATTGCCTGAATTGTGGAAATATGGATTTTTCTGGTCAGTTATGTCCCCTATCTTGGACCCCAACGGTTCTATGTGCATGTCACAAGTACATGTATGTTCCCTCCAGCTCCAGTTATGAAGACGCAAATACATGTGCGTCCACCGTCAACATGTCCTCTGTCAGATCCGCCATGAATAGGCCGGATATTCCATTCCTAAATATGAAAGGCCACCGGCTTTATATGGTTCACTTATGCCATTTTACAGTCCAGGCAAGTAGGCCCTGATTCTGTCATCAAACTCCTCTTGCTTTCTGCCTCTGAAACCTCGAGTCTGAGCCTGCATCTGTGACCATGAACTTTGTCTCATTCTCTGCGCGGCTCACGAAGCCTGACATCAGCCTATTCTCTGCCAAGAACTGTATTTCACCTTCGAATTATCTGCTTCCCCCTCAGCCGATGCATTCCTGCCTAGTAGTTTAAGTAAACATTCTTCCAGTTACCGAGCAAAAGGCCCGGCTTCTCTGCCCTTATGCAAGTAATTCATAGTCCTGTTACCATGGAATATTCCTACCCCCTCGCATTCAGTGTAGACACTTAGACGCTTGTACACGCATGCACAGTCAGTATAGAATAGATTCTGTCCGAGAGTCCTTCTTTTGTGGATAACATAGTTCTTTAAACATAGGATGTTAGATATGATTTGGGATTAGGTTGACTTGACCCCCCAGACTTTTTGTCTCCACATGTAGAGCTAAATGTCAAGTCCCCTTCACCCCCTAGTTGCACGTCAATTACACGTCATACTGCTGCGCGCGCATCTATGCCAAGAATAATCTTATAGATCCACCTATATGTGACATCATAACCAATTATGTTCCTTTCTACTCCTTATTACACCCATTTTTGGTTACGCAGATAAATCGTCATTTTTCTTATCAATTGTTACGCCTACTGCATTCGCTTCATTGTAATGTATGATCTATAAAAGTCATTTCATGTCAATAATGTATGTACTTCACTTCCTGAACCCCGTGGTGATGGAACTTGGAGCAACCGATTATAATCGATCACTGGAATAAAGCCCATTCCGAACCTCTAATACCACGGATTCTGCCTCTCATTTTACTGAGCTATTTTATTATGTTTCTGTATCAAATTAAGTCCAGGTAAAGGAATTTTATTTACCACATGAATGGCGCCCGAACAGGGACACTTTCTCATCTCACGCGCCGGCGGTGAGTTGCAGGCCCGGTCTCCTGCCACAGCTGGACGGAAAATAACGCGTACCAGCAGGATTTCCTGTATCTCCCTCCGGTCAAGCGGGGGCGACTGAGACTGCGATCAACACCCAGACGAGGCGGTGAGAAGTGCGAAGTATCCCGACCAGAGCCTAGCTGAGAGAGCAAGATCCGAGGTATACAGAGACCCACCAGTTCGAAGTCAAGCCCAGTTTCCGACGAGTCGAGTCGAGTCCAGTCCGGTTCAAGTTCAAGTTACCGAGGCCTTCCGTTTCCGAAGCTACCCGGTGAGTACCATTACTGGGGAGGCATTTCTGACGTGCACATAGGTTGTGCCGGTCAAGACGGGTTTGGGTACACAAATCCGGTCTGCACTGTTTTAGCAGTGTATCTGTACTGTTTAGCAGTATATCAAGTATTCCGAAGTATCTAGTTATTGTCAAGAATTAAGCTTGGTGATTAGTTATGCAGACGATCATCATTGTTGTTTCAGTTAAAAGTTTAATGTTTAATGTTTAATGTGTTTAAAAACGTCCTGCATATTGTGGTATGAATGGTTGTTCATTATTGTGCTTTTGTATTAAGTGTGTTCAAGATTAAGTATCGGATCAGTTGTCAATATGCCGCTCTTTTCGAAACTAAGACAGATCACTACAAGAAAAGGGGTACTCGAAGAAGCCGTTCCTATTCCTCCTAGGGATACTCCAGGGCACTTCATGTATCACAAACATGGCTTAGACGCTATATTATTTCTTGATTTATGGGTAGACTACACCAAGGGATTACCAGAAAGTCAGAGGTGGCCCGCAGCGGGAACCTGGGATGCAGAGTGCATCATGAAAGTCGAGGAAGAGTTATGGAAAAGGAAAGTCAGACAGTCACAGAAAGACGCCGTTGAGTTATGGCGTAAAGAATCTCATAGACGCACAGAAAAAGCACGTAGACAGGAAGAAAAGAATAAAGAGAGTTCAAATAAAGTTCAAGAAAATCTATTAATTGAGGAAGGTATCCGAGTGAAATCAGAACAAGTAGATAGGCAAAGAAATGCCCTTATGAATGGTATGTATCCCCTTCTGGCCGAAGGATTACCTAAGGCTACTCCAGAGATACCGAAAGACTTGCCACCCCCATTATTCCCAATCAAGGTACATCCTAAGGGGCATCCTAGAACCGCAGAAGATGTTTTTCTTTCCTCATATTTAGATGACGCAGCTCCCGAGTATGCTAATTCCGCCCCACATAGACCGCATACCAGGGAGGTCCAACGCCAAGATCCAGTACCCGTATCCCTACAGCAACAGATCGAGTCACAAGTTCCGGCAAGCACATCTGTTTCTACATCTGTTCCTACAGCTACTTCTATAGCTGTGTCCACACCTGTAGTTGCTGTGTCACGTCCGACGAATCCTTTCACACCCGACACCCCAGATGGGGCCACAGGAGGTGCTACCAATATTTTTTCTACGCCACCCAGAATAAATAAACTTACTTTTCAAGAGTCAGCACATTCACGTACACCCAAACTCATAAGTGCCCGTACGCTCAAGGAACTTCTTATAGATTGTAGATATGACCCTGTGCCCGGTAAAGAGGACGAAATGACCCTGGCATCATTGCGTATCAGACGAGCCGCAGTGTATTTAGGGAAGTTACCAGGAATGACTGCGCATCTAGATAAAATATATCATTTTGTCCAAACAGGGCGAGATCCAGAATGTATTAACAGAGCTATGGAATACCAGAAAGTAGAGATACAGGGGGAACTGTTACGTTTCCTCATAAATTGTGTGATCAGAAATCAAGACCGACCGGGGGTAAACCCGGAAGCAATGCAAATTCTTACCAGATGGAGCCAGAATATATCAGAAGGGAGACATGATAAGCAAAATTGTATAATAGCCATGTGCCGAAAGATCCGTAAAGAAATAGAACGCCTACACGAAGAGAGATTAGAGGTAGACGAGTTCGAACAAAGCGAGGAAGAAGGGTCAGGACTGCCCACAGGACAGTCAGACACCATAGCCTATGTAGGAAGAGGAAGATCTTGTAATAGTAATAGATGTCTTATTGACCCGATACGTCCGATATGTCCAGATAATAACAGGAATTTCCAAATACCTATAATTAACATCAGGTCTAACGAGCATTCGTTCCAAGCCGCCGACAAACTACTCCGAGAACGAAGGGGTTATCATTTTCTCGATTCTATGGACGAACAAGATTTAGCCAGGGCAGCTGTCCATTGGGTGGACAGTCCCGGAAAATATAGTGATGATACAGTAGTACGCACATTTTTGAATCTCACCCCAGATGAACAGAGGTTAGTTGGGATTTATATGATTCAACAACTCATTATACTATATCGGAGTCAACATTCGGACCCTGGTCCCTTACCTGACATATTGACTGAATTGCTTATGAATAAATGGAGAGGTGCAGGTACTAAATTAATTAAAGAAATTCTAGAATCAAGAAAGCAGTATATTCTTTTTGTATGCGCAGAGCATGTCTCATTGCCCGTCAAGGAAAGAACCACGTATCACATGGATAGACAGAATCCCTTACGAGAAGTGCACCCAATAAAAGGCGAGGACAACGAGTTCAAGCGCGTATTTGTATATACGCCCATATCGAAAATAGAATTGTTACAAATGAAGAAAGTGGTACCCAGTCATGACAAAGATCCAGCGGGTTTTCACCGAGAAATTAAAGACATGTTACTCATGGGAGAGTATACCTATCCCGACATTATGACAATATTAAAGGTATTGATGCCTGCTGGCATTTATGAGAAACTCAAGGAAAAAGAGTGGGAGGTAGGAGACCAAAAGATAGAATGGTCAGTGTTAGAAGCGGAAGAAAAGGCCCGAACTGCAGGAGCAGGACTGGGGGATAAAACTAAAGCATTACCAGGTTTATTAGTACAGGTACTGCCACGTTTATTGACTACGAAAAAGGAAGATTGGGGTACAATTTCAGCCTGTAAGCAGAAGCAAGATGAAGACACTAGTGATTACTATGCCCGATTTGAAAAATGTTTTGGTATAAATAGTGGCATAAAAGCAAGTAGCGAATCATACCCGCATCTGTTTGTGACAAAATTAGTAGAAAATGCCCTGCCCCCAGTAAAGAATAGAGTATTAAAATTCGAGAGTACCTGGCAAGGTAATACTCCATCACAAATGTTACAAATGTTACAGTACCATCACAATAGAATTAGAGAGGAACAAGAACATGAACACAGACGCATGAAAGACACGAAAATGAAAATGCTAGTTTCCCAGACAGTTCCAGCTGAAGGACATAAAAAGGGTATGACACATTCCGATTCAGCAGGACCTGTAAAAGGGACATGCAATTATTGTAAAAAGCCAGGTCATTAAGTACACGACTGTCCAGTTTTAAAACATAATATCGCCATAGGTAAAACACAAGAAAGATCACGGCCACTCAGACAAGATCAGAATGAACAAGGAGCTCTGCAGCATGCCCAGGCCATGCCAGCCGCACAACAGCCAATACAGTTTGTGCCAGCTGCACCACCGTTGCCTGTTGCTGCCACACAGACAACAACACGACAAATGTATCAGACCGCCCAGTATGAATATCCTGAGTATCAGCGTTACGCATGAACTAGCCTAGAGAGGGAAGTTGACTTACCCCTTATTGAAATACCTGTAGATCAAGAAGGACCTTATGTACATAGTGAATTATTAGGCCAAGATAGGAAATTTTTACTCGATACAGGGGCAAGTCGAACAACTATAAAACGTAGTGAAGTTCCAGGGGCACCCCTCTCAGGCTCTCAGAATATTTCCCTTGGTTTTTCAGGAAAACCTATTGTTAATGAAGTATCACAGCCTCTTCCACTTACGATAGGACCTCTGACCCGAACTACAGATTTATTGCTTACTAAATCATGTCCAGAAAACTTGCTAGGAATAAAAACTCTGAAAGCTCTAGGAGCCATAATATGTTGTTCTCCGGAAGGAGTAAGGTTGTTTTTACGTGATTTTAAAGGTCACTATGTGTCTAGAGACATGGATTCCCGACTGCAGACTTTACCTACACATCTATGGGCACGAGGCCCTACTGATGTTGGTTGCATGAATATTACACCATATCGAGTCACATTAAAGGCAGGAGTGGTGCTACCACGAATACGACAATACAAGTTACCACCAGATGCTGTAGTGGCTTTACTACAAATCATTGACGAGCTTATTGCCCAAGGAGTAGTTGTAGAAACAGACTCCAATGTATGTAATTCACCGATAATTCCGATTCTTAAACGAACAGATCCTAAGGCCCCGCCAGTATATCGATTGGTTATTGATCTGCGCGAGTTAAACAAATGCATTGTGCCACAATTTCCTGTGGTCCCAGATATCTCGTCATTACTGACAGCTATTGATTCCGAAGCGACATTCTTTACTGTAATCGATCTCAAGAATGCCTTTTTCAGCGTCCCAATAGATCCGGAAAGCCAATATTTGTTCGGATTTAGTTTAAATGGGCGTAGCTTTAAATTCTCACGCGCACCTCAAGGATTTACAGAAAGCCCCAGCATCTATAGCCAAGCACTGAAATGAGAACTCGATAGTATCCACATGCCAGTTAACACTGCCCTGCTTCAATACGTCGATGATCTGCTGATCACCGCGAGAAGCGAACCGGAATGTGAAAAAGCATCACTGACAGTTTTACAATTTCTAGCCGAAAAGGGGCACAAGGTGTCCCCTTCTAAGCTGCAATTCTGTGTCCAGCGAGTTATTTATCTTGGACACTCGCTGTCCAAGGAGGGAAGGCAGCTTACACCCGACCGCATTCAGTTAATAGCTAACATGCCAATACCCAAGACACAAAAGGAGGTGCGGGCTTTCATAGGCCTCACTTCATATTGTAGGCAGTGGATCCCTCAGTATGCATTTCTAGCAAAACCACTCATTCAGTTAACCACACAGGAGGCAGCCACATCGACTGTCCTCCCTTGGACTCAGGAACATACACAAGCTTTTGAAAGCTTAAAGAAAGCTTTATGTCAAGCACCTGTTTTAGCAACACCATGTTACAGAAAACAGTTTACACTCTTTGTTACAGAACGCGAAGGTACTGCCTTGTCAGTACTCACACAGGAACAAGCAGGAGCACACAAACCATGTGCTTATTTTTCTAGTACATTAGATCCCGTAGCTCAGGCTTTGCCTGCGTGCCTGAAATCAGTGGCAGCGACAGCTTTAGCAATCAGACAAAGCGATGCCATAGTGTTAGGACATCCATTGACAGTACAAGTACCACACGCAGTAGAGGTTCTTGTAAATAGAACGCAAACACAACACTTGACTATAGCGCGACTTACAGGGTACGAACTTACATTGTTTCAGCCACATATAGAAATCAGACGCTGTAACACATTGAATCCTGCCACACTTTTGCCAGTAATCGGAACAGACCCACTAGCTCATGACTGTATTGAAGTTATTACAATCACGACGAAACCCAGACAAGACTTGACAGATGTTCCATTGTCAGATCCAGACCTGACGTTGTATGTAGATGGTTCATGTATGAGAACAAGTACAGGAGAGCTAGTGGCTGCTTACGCAGTCACCACAGATACTAAAGTCATTGAAACTAATCGTATAAATACTTTGTCAGCTCAAGCCGCAGAGCTCATCGCTCTGACACAAGCCTGTATTCAAGCCACAAATAAAAAAGTCAACATATACACTGATTCACGTTATGCATTCGGAGTTGTACATGACTTCGGCGTGCTGTGGCGAGAGAGAGGTTATTTAACTTCCCACGGTGCCCACATTCAGCACGGACCCCTCATTCATGCCTTATTAGATGCAATACATCTACCCACGGCAATATCAATTATGAAATGTAAAGCTCATACGAAAGTTACTGATATCATTTCCCAAGGCAACGATCTAGCCGACAGAACAGCTAAACAGACTGCTCAAACATCCGACATGACAAAGACAATAGTCCCGATGCCGACACAGTGTATGACAGTTAAAGATCCTACTCTTGACGTAATTGACATACAGACACATGCTACACCAGACGAAATAAAGAAATGGACTGAATTAGGAGGGATTCAAACGGACCAAGGATGGATGATGAAGGAAAAGTCTGTATGGTTCCTTCCTGATTCAATGGTCCAAGTTATAATTAACACTATACATAGTCCAGCACATCTAGGAGAAAAAGCTATGCTAGACAGCATTCAACACATTTGGTTCAATAAACATTTACGAGCAGCAGCCAAACAAAAGGTCCGTACCTGTATGATCTGTTGTCAGTTTAACCCAGGAAAAAGCGTTCCCGTAGAACAGGGTGGATTTCATCCTCCTAATCACCCTTTTGAAGTCCTCCAGATGGATTATATCCAGATGGAACGATGTCGAGGATTCAAATATGTTCTCGTAGTTGTCTGCGCTCTGTCCCGTTGGACGGAGGCATACCCGGTTTCAGATTACACTGCCCCGACTACTGCCAAACAGTTGGTTCGAGAATTCTTCCCACGATACGGTTTACCACGTGTTGTCTACTCAGATAACGGCCAGCCGTTCTCATCCGAATTAATGAAACATGTTTCACTTCTGTTAGGATATCAGTGGAAATTCCACTGTGTCCGACACCCCGAGGCAGCAGGTCTCGTAGAAAGACATAACCAGATACTGAAAATCAGATTGTCCAAAATATGCAGAGAGAAAGGTGTCGACTGGGTAGTAGCGTTACCAGTTGCACTCTTTTACATGAGAATGGTAGCACACTCTCGAACAGGGCTATCCCCGTATGAGGTGATCTTCGGCAGACCACCAAATATGTGGGGGACGCCTGTACCACGCAAAATAACTGATGTTGACTGTAATATGCTGACAGATTACTTGGCTTCCTTGATGTCTGCACTACAATCTTGTCGTTCACAGGTAGCTGCAGCCTTTCCCGACAACACTGAGGTGAAACCCCATGACGTAGTTCCGGGTGATCTCGTATTTGTGAGAAATTTCGACCGAAAGACTCAGCTGGAGCCGAGGTGGAAGACACCCAAGTTGGTTCTGCTCACCACAAGGACAGCCGTGAAGATCGAGGGCCGCAAGGGCTGGATTCATTCAAGTCATATCAAGAAATTTCATGGACTATCCTCGGATATAGACATTGTGCCCTGCACTCCCTCACAGACTGATTCAAAACTTCCTTTGGTTGAAAAGACTGAAACCGAACTCTATAAAGTAAAATTGAGGCCTAGAACGTCAGACAATTTGGTTGTTTAAGTCCTCTCCAAGGTGAAGCGGTTGAATTTGTCTCTGACATGTATCCTCTAGACCTGAATCATGGACAGTCGCGAAAAATGATGAAACGACAGGCGTATTGTAAATCACTGCGTAGCCATTGCATAGTGACATTATTAATCTTGTTTTTCTTGAGTCTTTTAATAATTACTGCAAGTATATTGTTGCACATATATTACCCTATTTCTAGACATGTTTATAATGTTACTGCTGAACATTCTTTTAGTGACTTACCTCCGCATGAATTGTCTTATAGACTTGCGCTGCGCAATAACACTTTCATTAGTATGTTACATCATTCCCATCAGACTAGTAATGCTACTAATTGTTGGGTGTGTGGCCGACTCCCTCCCTATCAGAATTATGAAGGAGTCCTGCCTTTCTTTCCACATCCGTTTACACATAATGGCTCCTGTGGAGCATGGTTTAGTTTAATCAATTCCATAGATTCAGACACAGCAGTTTACCAAGATCATTGGGTATGGGGAAATCTGAACCTAGTTTTACTCAAAGTCTGCTACCCTGACAAGGAGGGTCGCCCCAAAAGAACAGGAACTGATCTAGAAAATGAAGTATATTGATTAGGTAATTTTACACCTAATCTCATGATTCTAAATGTCGTATCCGAAGTTGAACTAGTCTTACCCACCATGTCAGTATTCCCAGCGAAGGGTGAATTGTGTGTAAGAAAGGTTGGTTCCATACATATGGGCCATAGTAAATGCACTACTATAGTAGAATTCAGTGATCAAGGCAAATCTTCATTTAGAGCTTATCGCCACTCCTACTTTATATGTGGTCAGACTGCATATATGCGTCTACCTCTAGATTGGGATGGTACCTGCTACATTGCATTCCTTTTGCCACCTGTTTTCCTAGCTCCTCCTGATTATTACAGAAATATTCATTTAGTACACAACAGAGAGCGGAGAGATCTCCCCATTGTCGATTACACTGAGACGGCATGGGACAAGTATGTAGATTTTAATAAAGGCATCTTTCCCTATATAGGTACTGTTACTAATAGTAAGCTGATACGTAGATTAACTAGAACCCTTGAAGCAGTAGTGAATGAAACTATTTCCGCCCTAGGCAATTTAACAGAAGAGCAGTCTGCTATGCGGATTGTTGTGCTTCAAAATCGTCTTGTCCTTGACGTCATCCTGGCTGATAGGGGCGGAGCTTGTAGGGTCATCGGATCAAGCTGCTGCGTATTCATACCAGAAAATTCGCCATCTGTATATAAAGCCATCACTCGCCTTCATAAGATTGTAAACCAGATACACCAGAACCCAGGCACTTGGACTTGGTCCAGTTGGTTTTGGAGTGTGATATCAGCCTGGGGATGGAGAGTTTTATCCTTCCTAGGTATTGGCCTTCTCATACTATTCAGTTGCTGTCTATGTCTACAATGTGGACCAGCGATCTGTGGTCTGTGTGCCACATCGTGCATTCCACATCAAGATTTTCATTCAAGATCCCGGAAGAAGAAAGAAGAACAAATGATGCTATATGAACAGATCAATGGATTAATGAAGATTGATATCTCTTGACGGGCAAGTAGGGGACAAGGAGGGAATGTGGAAATATGGATTTTTCTGGTCAGTTATGTCCCCTATCTTGGACCCCAACGGTTCTATGTGCATGTCACAAGTACATGTATGTTCCCTCCAGTTCCAGTTATGAAGACGCAAATACATGTGCGTCCACCGTCAACATGTCCTCTGTCAGATCCGCCATGAATAGGCCGGATATTCCATTCCTAAATATGAAAGGCCACCGGCTTTATATGGTTCACTTATGCCATTTTACAGTCCAGGCAAGTAGGCCCTGATTCTGTCATCAAACTCCTCTTGCTTTCTGCCTCTGAAACCTCGAGTCTGAGCCTGCATCTGTGACCATGAACTTTGTCTCATTCTCTGCGCGGCTCACGAAGCCTGACATCAGCCTATTCTCTGCCAAGAACTGTATTTAACCTTCGAATTATCTGCTTCCCCCTCAGCCGATGCATTCCTGCCTAGTAGTTTAAGTAAACATTCTTCCAGTTACCGAGCAAAAGGCCCGGCTTCTCTGCCCTTATGCAAGTAATTCATAGTCCTGTTACCATGGAATATTCCTACCCCCTCGCATTCAGTGTAGACACTTAGACGCTTGTACACGCATGCACAGTCAGTATAGAATAGATTCTGTCCGAGAGTCCTTCTTTTGTGGATAACATAGTTCTTTAAACATAGGATGTTAGATATGATTTGGGATTAGGTTGACTTGACCCCCCAGACTTTTTGTCTCCACATGTAGAGCTAAATGTCAAGTCCCCTTCACCCCCTAGTTGCACGTCAATTACACGTCATACTGCTGCGCGCGCATCTATGCCAAGTATAATCTTATAGATCCACCTATATGTGACATCATAACCAATTATGTTCCTTTCTACTCCTTATTACACCCATTTTTGGTTACACAGATAAATCATCATTTTTCTTATCAATTGTTACGCCTACTGCATTCGCTTCATTGTAATGTATGATCTATAAAAGTCATTTCATGTCAATAATGTATGTACTTCACTTCCTGAACCCCGTGGTGATGGAACTTGGAGCAACCGATTATAATCGATCACTGGAATAAAGCCCATTCCGAACCTCTAATACCACGGATTCTGCCTCTCATTTTACTGAGCTATTTTATTATGTTTCTGTATCAAATTAAGTCCAGGTAAAGGAATTTTATTTACCACAGAATGATCAACTATCTCGCCCTCTTAAAGTGGCAGGCTTGTTTTACTGGCAGGATCTGCAGAAAGACTCGCAGCTTCTGAATTGGGAGTCCTTATCTTGCCTGACAGGTGGAACCCTATCAAGGTATAAGTTCTATCAGCTGTCAGGATGGTGGGCAACTAAATCCTGGGAATCTGAATCATTGAACCCCAAGTTTGATTATGTATCAAGAAGTGGTAGATGGAAGCAGGAGGTATCCTTCTGGTACTGGGCCATGCTAGAGGTGGAAGCTATAACAGAATCCGAACTTTCTAAACTTTGGGGTAATGTCATAAACTCAGCTTCTAATTTAATGAAAATATGGGGGGATTCTTTTACCATGTTACATGCGGTGGTTAAATTAGCTCCACTTAGAAGAAATCATCTATATACCGCATACAGAGTCTATATATCCCCAAAAAAGCTAACAAAGATAACAGGTTTATGTCATCATTGCCCTAGATGTAAACTGCCTGCAGCTGACGATTGCCATATGTTTATAGAATGTCCTGAGATAGTAAGCTATTGGGCCACGGTGCGAGATTTTTTAGTCGAGGTATTACATAAACATATTGAAGTCACCCCAGAAATGATTATGTTTGGATTGCATACAGACAATCATCTTAATGATCCGACATCCAAATTTATTTTTTATGTGATTATCTTGGCAAGACGAGAGATATGTAGATCCTGGAAAAACATAAGTGCTCCTATCTTTACAGAGTGCCTGAAATATATAATATATACTAGTGAATCCGATATGGCATGCGACGGAAACAGTTATGGAAAAATTTGGGCAGCCCTTGTTGCATGGCGGAACAGATAAAGAATATTCCAATGATTCCACCTGGGCACTGTTGGTCTGGTCCCTCCAAATTACGCCGGGTCATCTGGTAGCGCGAAAAGGAGTGGACACCGAAAACAGTGGTTGCCTGAGGGTTTGAGCTTCTCTCTCTCCGCACCGGTCTTCAACATCAGGGCTGGGTTACGTTGATTGGTGGGGAGAGGTTGTGGCCTCCCATCAGGAAAGCCCATTTTGGTATATGAGGAAAAAAAAAAAAAAAAAAAAAAGTGCTTTTTTCAGCATTTGTGTGTAAAAAACAAAAATCAGGAAGAACAATAAGGCCAATGGCCAGTCCATATTAATGAGTCCTTCAAGGGGCAAACATGATGAGTCATCATCCATTGCTTGCCTACACTGACATAAGTAGGGGACATCTCCCCGACATGGGGCAGCTTTAGGGGCAGTGCAGGCATTGCAGGGACAGAATTATAGTGTACCAGTATGGGTTATGGGAGGGATGGGGGCTACTGGAGTGACCTTATCAACTGCAGTGGACATGTTGGATTGAGGGGGTTGTGTCTCCACTGTAGTTGACATGTCGGATTAAGGGGGTTGTGTCTCCACTGCAGTGGACATGTTGGATTGAGAGGGTTGTGGCTCCACTGCAGTGGACATGTTGGACTGAGGGGGCGGGGCTCCACTGCAGTGCCCATGTCAAATTGAGGGGGTGTGGGCTCCACTGCAGTGGACAGGCCAGAACGGAGGGCCAGGGTCTGTACTTCAGTGTCTGGAAAGGACTGAGAGTGTGGTGTTGTTTAAGTGGAAGTGCTTCTGGTAGGGGGGAGGGCCAGATCATCTTGGGGATGGTGTAATGGTGTGTGGGTGAACCTGGGATGGCTTGTGATTTGTGAACTTTGGGAGGGGTGGCCTTGGCTATGGAGGATGGAGATTTCATGGTGGAAGTGTGGGGTGGTGGTGGGGTTTGCTTTTCTTTGTCCTAGGGGATGTACAGGTGGGGGCCTCAGTGTTCCTACTCTTAGGGGAGTGTGTGCATGCGGTGATGGATCTCCTCTCTGTCTGTGGTGATTTCCTCTTCCCCTTGTGAGTATGGTCCGATGTATCTGTGGGGAAGAGACCAAGATCACAGAGGAAGAGCCTCTGGGAAGGGGGGTTGCAGGGCAGTCAAGGGTAGGGCTTTTGGAGGGAGAGGTAGCTGAGAAATGCGGAGTGGTTGTGGATGGGTGTACGTGTTATGTTGCCCTATACCTGTGTGTGATGTCAGTCCCCTGAGTGTGCATGCGTGTTTGTTTGGACTTTGTTTTAGGGTGCTGTGTGCTGCATATGTCTGTTGGAGTGTGTGCATGTGCCTGTGTGAGTGTGCTTTGGTCAGGTTGGTTAGTGTGGACTGTGGATGGGGCAGAGTTAGGAGGGGTGAGAGAATGTTGTAGGAGGGACACTGCTGCCGTCAGTGAGGAGGCCATGGACTGATTTGTCCGCTGTAGGGCAGACATTTCTGATGACATGCCCACCATGTATGACATGTGTCAATAGAATGGTGTGCATGGAGGACACTCAGCATGGATGTCTGCCCCACAAAAGAGACATGCTCCCTAACATGGGAGTGTTCATGGACCTTTGGAATGGGAGCAGCTAGGAGGGTGGAGATGGTGGTGGTGGCGGGGACAGACTCTGTTGTTGTGTCCTCTGCTCTGGAAACACCAACCACCACAAGGGAGTCATCACTGGAGCTGGATTGGTCCGCAGCTGATGTTGATGTTTCTGAGTGACCCTCATTGTGGCTCCCCTCAGTCTCTGTGCCACTGGGTCCTTCCTCCTCCTCCAAAGTGGACCCCGCCTGGCTAGCCTCTTCCTCTTGGTCCATGGAACTGTCTCCTCCAGTCACCGTTGATGATGCTATGAACAAGGAGGAGTAACAGATTCACATCAGTCATCTGCATATACTTGACACATGAGTTTTTTCACAATTCATCACAGAGAAAGCCCTTGCATAATGTTCATGCCCTTTTTCATATTCATGACACATATGTGAACATGTCACTTGTCAGTCTGCCAGGGAATCATGGTTACAAACACATGATGGGAATGGAACCATCTGTCATATGTATCTCAAATTAAACTAAATACATGGCCAACAACGCACTGTTTTGCCTGTTGTCTGACCTGTAATGCTCCTGAGTGTCAGGCCTCATTACAAATATGTCTCATCTCATGCAAGGTAGTCTGGAAGTGGCACAACAAATGGGATGGACAAATTCATAGGTTGACATGGGTGAACATACTTCCATCCCCAGTTACCATGATGGGCTTATGTCTTGAACTTCAATGCTAAAATGGTCTGCATGCAGGACAACAGACAAGTACAAATTCTGCATCCTCAAGATTTTACATGTGGCACACTATGCCACAGGCCTGTCTGGCTAAACAGTCTGTACTGACTCTTGTTACAGGGGCAGTGAATGCCAACTTTACAGTCAGCACCGTGCCACACTCATGTATTCACTGTTAAAGCAACATCTGTAGTGGTGAAGTATAAATGTCCCCTAAGTGCTACACACAATTTCAACACATTTACAAGCTCACATTGTTCTACTGAGACATTGGAGTATATGAAGTAACACATCTGTATACATAAACATTTTGAAAGCTCCCAAGAACAAAGTGATTCAGCATACACACATTTTTTGAAGCCACCATTATGCACAGTCAAGGGATAACACACACAAGTTTAGTCCTGTGTATCTGAGCCAATTTACATACATTAGATATCTGTCCATATGCAATATATTTGCCATCGTGTATTTTTGAAAGTTCTTCCTGTACACACTGACACAGAGTCAGACGCATGGATTTAAATTTTGCAATGGTTGAAGTGTTGCCTGACACACAAAAATAGGATGTGCTAGTGTTTCAGATGGCCTGAGCTGGCATACCTGTCCTTGGTCCATGTGAAACATGGGATTAGCCGGAGCATTAGGCAGGTGACTACGCATTTAAAACGCTTATCCATTTCATTTGTCTGAGGCATCAACATTGGTCTTACCTGCTGCACCGGTGTGTAGTATTATTCTCACAAACCTGTGTTGATCCAGATCAGCAATTCAAACATTTATGTATGTACCACACAGAGTATAGGTCATATTTCTGTCAAAGTGCTGACACATGTCAGAAAATCACCTCACTCATGATGGTCAATTCAATGCCCCAGTTGTCTATGTGTTGTTTACATTGACCTTGGACTACAGCAAATACACTGGACCCAAGTGACACATGTCACAGACGGAAAGGGACACACCTGGGCATCAGATGAGAATGGGGCATCATTACATTTTGCCACATAAGTGTTGTCTCAGCAGACAGGTGACCTGTGAGAGTGTTACCAGGCTGAGGGAGTGCAACATATGTCAGACATAGTTCAGCAAAATGGCACAAACTCACCCTCTCCTTGCTGCTCTCTGGCCTTCAACTGCCCATCCAGGTCAGGGAAGACCACCGTCAGTATCCGGAGCATGTGGGGGGTCAGGGTCCATCATCCACCCCTATTGCGAGGAGGTGATAGCTTCAGCTGGACTCTTGCAATCCTCCGGGTCCAGCCACGGAGGTCCTGCCACCTCTTCTGGAACATACCCTCACCCACCCCTCCTGCATCTGGGCACTGCTGGGAGGACTCTGCACACATCCCTCCTGTGTCTGGGCACTGCTGGGAGGACTCTACACCCACCCCTCCTGTGTCTGGGCACTGCTGGGAGGACTCTACACCCACCCCTCCTGCGTCTGGGCACTGCTGGGAGGACTCTACACCCACCCCTCCTGTGTCTGGGCACTGCTGGAAGGACTCTACACCCACCCCTCCTGCGTCTGGGCACTGCTGGGAGGACTCTGCACCCACCCCTCTTGTGTCTGGCCATGTACGCTCCATACATACACTGGTGGGGGTACGGTCCGTACATACACTGTTGGGGCGGGGGTACGCTCCATACATACGCGGGTGAGGGTACGGTCCGTACATACACTGTTGGGGTGGGGGTACGCTCCATACATACGCGGGTGAGGGTACGGTCCGTACATACACTGTTGGGGTGGGGGTACGCTCCATACATACGCGGGTGGGGGTACGGTCCGTACATACACTGTTGGGGTGGGGGTATGCTCCATACATACATGGGTGGGGGTACGGGCCGTACGTACACGGGTGTATATACACGGGTGGGTGTACGGTCCGTATGTACGGGGGTGTACATGCACGGGTGGGGGTTCGGTGCATACATACGAGGGCTGGGGGGGTGGTTCGGCGCGTACATACGGGGGCTGGGGGGGGTGTTCAGCGCGTATGCGGGCACATGTCTCCATGGTTGCTATGGGAGTTCGGTGCGGGTGGTGTTTTTTCCATACGGTTGTAACATCGGATGCACGGGATGGATCGTACTTGCGCGGTCGGACTTCACTTTTCACATTTGTACGGTAAATCGTCCGGGGACGTGTCGGACACATTTTCCGACCCGAGGACATGTGGGGAATTATTCCCAATGCGATTCGTATGGACTTTTTCCCATGCGAATCGTACTTGGCAGTTTGTACGGCACTTGTACGATTCGTACAGTAAAAAGACCGGATACGAGTCGTACGGGGACATTTTTTCCAGGATCCGAATCGGCACCTATGTGTCTACCAACTAACCCAGAGTCCAGTATGTATGTGAACATTTGTGATCGACTATTTTGTTATATGTGTTCCTAGTTCTCATCTCATTGAACACATGTGATTGTGTTTCTGTAGCAAATGGTATTGCTGCTTAGCTTTGTGTGTGATAACGCCATGTATATTGTCCTTGTCCTCCATGGACAAATGAGTTTATCAAGGCTGCTTACTTGCTTTTACATGCTCATAACTGTGAGGTCCAGAGGTTTCTGTGCTTGGGTTATGCTGCTGTAAATTGTACCCCTCCTCCCACCCAGTCCAGATTACTCCTCGTGTTGAAAGTGTCCATGACAGTGAGGGGAGTGTAGTGCCAAGGATGCTGACAACGCTGCATGATGTAGGAGTTGAATGCAGCTCACAACAGTGCTTTTTGTAAATGACACCATGCAACAGAGTCAGCTATCTTACTGTGGCCATTCCATTCACTATCAGGTATCCCTTGTCAATGATGGATATGTTGCTTTGTCTGTGTGTATTGATGTGTGCTATGTCTGCATTTTACCATATGCCCACACACCTTCACAGCCAGCCGAGGGGCCACCCCTGGGACAATGCATCCCCAGACAGTGAGTGGCAATGTACAGTGAAGATGGCTGAGAGTGTGGACTGGTGTGAGAGGGCCAGAGCATAGGTGTGACTTGTGGCCAATTCATACATAAGGCCCATGTCTCAGACATCTTGCCGGTACATTTGCTTTCTCTGTCATGGACTGACTAGTAGGCCTGGGCGGTAAATTCCGTTCCGTTCGCGGAATTTGCGGAATTTGGGCAATTTCGCGTTCTGCGGAGAACGCGAAATTGCCCAAAATTCCACTTTCTGCGAGTTCGCGAAATTTTTGCTTGTTCGCGTTCTCAAAATGCGTGTTCGCGAGATATTTCTCCCCGAGCACGCAAACAGCGATTGTGAACAGGAAAAAAGCATCGCGAACAAGCAATTCCGCGTGTTCGCGGAATTTCTGCGTGTTCGCGGAGATTTTTCACCGTTTCGCAGAGATTTGCGTAACGCGATTACGCAAATTCCGCCCACCCCTACTGACTAGTCACAAGATTGCTATTTGTACTGGCTGAGAAGGTGTGTGTAAGGCATTCTTTGATAGTAGTTGAAGTCATTGAGGTACCTCCTCCTCCCCCTCAGACCAGATAGGCCCCCATGAACCATGCTTCCATGACAGTGAGTCAAAGTTTACGTTCAAGATGTCTGACAGTGGTGGGCTGGTGTTTGTGTGAGCACAACTCCCAACAGGGCCTTGTACTCCCCACACTATAGCCCAATGTCAGCCATTTTGGCAGTTCTTTTCCGCTCCCTGTGAGATGAGCAGGCTGCCGTAATTCCTGATGAATCTCCGGTAGTAGCCCATGAGACCCAGAAAGGCTCGGACCTCCGTTTGGGTAGTGGGGGGTTCCCAGGCTAGGATGGCGTTGATTTTGGGCTGTAGAGGGGCAACCTGCCCGCTTCCGACCTGGTGCCCCAGGTAGGTTACCGCACCTTGCCCAATCTGGCACTTGCTGGCTTTCACGGTGAGGCCTGCCTGGTGCAGGGCGGTCAGCACCCTCCGAAGGTGCTGGAGGTGCTCACTCCACTCAGAGCTAAAAACTGCGATATCGTCGAGATATGCGGCACTGAATTTTTCCAGGCCGGCCAGGACTCTATTTACCAGTCGCTGGAAGGTGGCCGGGGCATTTTTCATCCCGAAGGGCATCACGCGAAAGCGATAGTGCCCATCCGGGGTGGAGAAGGCGGACCGCTCCTTGGCTCCTTCTGTGAGCGCAATTTGCCAGTAGCCGCAGGTGAGATCGAAGGTGCTGAGGAACCGAGCAGCCCCGAGCCGGTCAATGAGCTCGTCGGCTCGGGGAATGGGGTGGGCATCGGCTCGGGTGACTTCATTGAGTCCCCGGTAGTCCACGCAGAAGCAGAGTTCTGGTGCGACCCCGGGGGCAGCTGCTTTTGGGACCAGGACCACGGGGCTGGCCCCGGGGCTGTCTGAGGGTTCGATCACGCCTAGGGTCAACATTTTCGAGACTTCGGCTTGGATACAGGACCGGACCCGATCAGGGACTCGGTAGGCCCGGTGTTTCACCGGTGGGCTGTCTCCGGTATCCACGTCATGGACACACCAGTCGGTGACCTTAGGGACCAGGGAGAAGAGGTCCGAAAACTGCCCTAGGAGCTGGCGGCAATCTTCACGTTGCTGGGGAGTGAGAGACGGGGAGAGGTTCACTCCCTCTATGGAGCCGTCCTTCTCTTTGGTGCACAGGAGATCCGGGAGAGGATCTGACTCCTCCTCGGACCCATCATCAGTGGCCAGTAGGAGGCTCAGCTCCGTTCGCACAAAGTGGGGCTTAAGGCGGTTCACGTGGAGGACCCGGAGGGGGTCCCGGGTGGACTGGACGTCCACCAAGTACGTGACCTGGCTCTTCCGCTCAACCACTTTGAAGGGCCCGGTCCATTTATCCTGGAGGGCGCAGGGTTTCACGGGGGCCATGACCCATACCTGCTGGCCCGGCTGAAACTCGACCAGAGTGGCGTTCTGGTCGTACCAGCACTTCATCTCCTCCTGACTCGCCTCCAGGTTGGCCTCAGGCATCTCTCGGAACCTTCTAGTCTGATTTCTGAGGGTCAGGACGTAACGGAACACATCTCGGGGGGGCCTCGGGGCGCCGCCTCCCAGCCTTCCTTGACCAGGCTGAGGGGCCCCCTAACGGGGTGCCCGTAGAGTAACTCAAAGGGGCTGAACCCCAAGGATTTCTGGGGAACTTCACGGTATGCGAATAGGAGGCAGGGGAGCAGGATGTCCCACTTACGCCGGAGGGGCTCTTCCAGGCCCGCGATCATCCCCTTCAGAGTCCCGTTAAACCGCTCTACCAGGCCGTTTCCTTGGGGGTGGTACGGGGTGGTGAACTTATAGGACACCCCGCATTGTTGCCGTAAGGACTTCATGTATCGGGAGATGAAGTTGGTACCGCGATCGCTCACGACCTCGCGGGGGAAACCCATGCGGGAGAAGATTCCCATCAACGCCCGGCCCACCACGGGGGCCGTGACGGTGCGCAGGGGGATGGCCTCAGGGTAACGGGTGGCATGGTCCACCAGGACGAGGATGAACCAGTGCCCTTGGGAAGTTGGGGGGTCCAGGGGCCCTACAATATCGATCCCGACCCGCTCAAAAGGGGTACTGACGACAGGGAAGGGTTGGAGGGGAGCCTTGCTCTTCCCTCCGCTCTTCCCACTGGCCTGGCACGTGGGACAGGACTTGCAGTGGGCTCCTACATCTGCTTTCATTCTGGGCCAGTAGAAGTGGGTCACGAGGCGACTGTACGTTTTGTCCTGGCCCAGGTGGCCTGCGAGGGGAACATCGTGGGCCAAGCCCAGGAGGAGGTTTCGGAAGCGTAGGGGTACCACCAGCACCCGGCCGGACCCTAGCTCCACCGACTTCTGTTCGCTATACAGAAGGTCATTCTCCCAATACACCCGGTGCGTCCCCGTCTGGTCGCCTGCGGCCTGGGCCTCTGCCTGTTGCCGGCGCCCGACCAGGGAGGGACAGGTAGCCTGCTCTCGGCAGAACTCTTCTCGGGAGGGGCACCCCTTGTGGCGCCAATGGGCTAATTCGGGCAGGTCGCCTAACTCGGTGACTGGGGTGGAGTCGGAAGGTGGGGGTTCGTCACTGGCGATCGACTCTTCTGGTGGGGGAATGGGGGGACCCTCGGCTGGGACCATCCTATCTTCAGGGATCGGGGCGTTGTCGACTTCCCTCAGGGGGGTTAGTCGAGCCGCCATGGATCGAGTGGTGGCGCACACCCACTCAGGGAGGCCCATCATCCCTAGGTGGGTCTTGCGCTCAACTTGTCCCCAGGGGGAACTTTCCAGGTCGTTCCCCAGGAGACAGTCGACGGGCTGGGAGGTTCCCACTGCAACCTTCAGTTTACCGACCACCCCTCCCCACTCAAAGGGTACCAGGGCTACCTTACATAGGCTTTCTGTGTTGTTGGCTGAAATGACAGGGCAAAAGACGTTGGGGAGGACCTGGTCTTCATGTACTAAATGGCTGAGGACACCGGTGATGCTGGCCCCGGTGTCACGGAGGGCTTCTACTTGGTGGCCATTGATCGTTACGAGCTGCCCATATTTCTTTGTGTTAGAGGGCAGGAGGCTCCCAGGGACCATCTCTCTATCTCCTAAGGATACTAGGGCCATAGCGGCGGGTTCCCACTCCTCGGCCTCCTCAACCTCCTCCCCCAGGGCTACATTGGCTATCTGTCTAGCAGGGAGTGCTGCCTGGGTGGTGCGTGGGGCCATGGGGCATTCAGGGTCATTGGTGTAATGCCCGGGCTTCTGGCAACGGAAACAAGTGATGGTTACCCGGTGCCCCCGTCTAAGGGGGGGGGCGGATACAGCTGGTGGGGGTGCCGGGGTGCCGGGAAAGGTGGAGGTTGGGACTTCGGGGGACTAGCCTGGGACTCTCTCTGCCCTCCCTGGTTTCCCCCTCCTCTCTGGTGGGGTGGTCCAGCGATCCGCCTCGACAGCCAGCTTTCTTGGGTCCGTGAGCTTGCTGTCGAGCAGATGCTGGCGTAGCTCCACAAAGCAGTTGGCCGCTAGGTGTTCCCACAACATAAGGTCGGTTAGTTCTTCCATGGTGGTTACCTTGCTGCCCTTGATCCACCCATCGAAGGCGCGGCTGAAGAAATTCACATATTCCACCCAGGTGATCTTCCTGCAGTCCCGGAACCGCTGGCGGTACATCTCTGGGGTGAGGCCGTACCTTGTGAGGAGGGCCGCTTTCATGTGTTCATAGGAGGTTTGCATGGAGGTGGGTAGGTCGAGCAGGGTGTCTCTCCCTTCGCTCAGGAATCGTCCCCATAACCCAGCCCCCCAATCCTTCTGCGGGACCCGATGGGAGGTCATGGCGACCTCGTAGGCCCGGAACCACTGCTGAATGTCATAATTTTTGTAATATTCTTTGACCACATCCTTGGGGATGTGGACCTTCTGCTCCGTCGGGGCGGCCGCCTCCCGGTTCCCCGGGGGCCGCGTTTCTTCGCTTCTTGCTTTCAATTCTTTTTCCTTCAGGCTGCGTTCATGTTCCAGTTGAAGTCTCCTTCCCTTGTGTTCTCGTTGGAGTTTCTTCTCTTCTAGTTCTCCTTGTACTCGCAACTGTTCTACTGCTAGCTTTTTCTCGGCTAATTTCAACTCGCCCTCAATTTTGAGTTTGGCTAATTCGAGCTCGTGATGACGACTTTTTTCTCTGTCTGCGAGTTCCTCCGGGGATAGGCCCCCATCTGGTACGAAGCCTCGCACCTGGTTGCTGCTGCGTTCTCCTTGGGAGGGTCCTGCTTCGTCGTGGGGCTCCCCCGCTCCTTCTGGGCGGGAGGCTCCAGAATCCACCCAAGCTTTCAGTGCCTTTTGCATATCTTCTTTGGTGTTGAGACCAGTGGTAGCGATTCTGAGTTCCTTACAGAATTGTTTTAGTTCTTTGTGAGTGTACTCTTCCAGCTGTTCCACCTGGAACACGGTACTGGCGTCGTTTTCTATGAGAACCACGGCGTTTCCTTCTGCCATCTTTGTCGGTAGTGCGTCAGCCGTTCACGGTACGATCTCTAGATTATGGGCCCGAATCCCGTCGCTTGCCACCAATGTTAGAAGGTAGCCTCAGAGGGGCCCGGAGGGGGCCCTGACTGCCCTGAGACCCACCCTCGAGGTATCGTAGCCGGGCACTGGCGGGAGACTCCTCAGGGGAGGAACCTCGTATCTAGGATCGCACACTCGGCACCACACGACAGAGAGACACCACACGAGGAGTTCTTAAGAGCAAATCTTTATCAGATCGAAGTGGTAGGATCTTTATGATCAGCCAGGCAAATATATACAAGCAGAGCGTGGGCTCACAGAGTCTTGGAGGGGGTTAGGAGGTAGCGGGACAGTCTTTGGGGATATGGATCAAATGCAGGAGCGTACCCGGCACACAGCTCACAATCCTCGAGCTGGGGGGATACGCTTGTCGTCGTGGGGTCCGGCGGGACCAAAAGAGTCGGTGGGAGCCGCGAGTCACTCAGCAGGGCTCGGATACAAGTTCGGTGGTCTTACGATCTTTGAGGAGCCGCGAGTCACTCAGCAGGGCTCAAGCACAAGTTCGGAGGTCTTACGATCTTCAGGGAGCCGCGAGTCACTCAGCAGGGCTCAGGTACAAGTTCGGAGGTCTTACGATCTTCAGGGAGCCGCGAGTCACTCAGCAGGGCTCAGGTACAAGTTCGGAGGTCTTACGATCTTCAGGGAGCCGCGAGTCACTCAGCAGGGCTCAGGTACAAGTTCGGAGGTCTTACGATCTTCAGGGAGCCGCGAGTCACTCAGCAGTGCTCAGGTGTTCCAAGGCGAATCTGCCAGACAGTCCCAGAGCACCCCTTGTTACAGGGCAACTCCTCTTTGATGTCCGGAGTCTGTGCAGGCAGGGGTCTTGTCACCTGGGGGTCGCTTGTTGGGGTTTCCTGCCATTGTCTTTTGATCCTTTCAGGGCCGGGTTGGGAGGAGTCCCAGACACCCAGCAGGCGTGGAGCCAGCCCTTGGGGAGGCCGGCAGGTCGATCGAAACCCACCGTCCCAGGGAAGCGCAGAGGTGTGATAGAAACTGCTCCTCCCTCTCTCATCCCAAGGGGAGCGTGATGTCCTCCAGCCGGAGTGGCGCCTCTAGGCGAGGGTCGCGCTGGGGCCGGGCGGCCATCTTGGTGCATGCAGTGGGCACGCGGGCCCGGTGTGGCCGAAGGGAGGAAGGCCACGGACGGGGAAGTCCGGGTTGGGTGCGTGCGAGTTCTGGTGGGAAGGATCGGCTAGGCCGTGGGTTTGGGGGCTGGTGTGAGGTGCAGGGGTCAAGTCCAGCTATGTTACGAGGGCCGGGTCTAACATATATTATCTACTGGCGGTCGGCAGTAGATAGTTATAGTTAGGACCGTGTTTCCATAGGAAATCTGCAACATTCTATTTGGAATATATATGCTTTTAAATGCTATTTTCTCAGGAAATACTGAACAGATTTACACCAGACCTACAAAAGGCACATCCCTGACCTGAGGACTACCTCTCTGCCAAATTTCAAGTAATTCTGTTCAGCCGTTCGGGCTGTAGCTTGGACTAAAGGTCCTATGGAAAAATGCATGGGGAAAACGTGTTTTGGGACCCCCCCTTTTTCTCAGCCCCTGCTTGACGAATCCCCCCGAAACTTTCAGGGAAGGAGCGGAGTGGAGCGCCCCACCTATTTTGAAAATTTCGCGAGGATTCGTCAATCGGCGCCAAAGTCATTCCAAATAGAGTGTTGCGGATTTCCTATGGAAACACGATCCTAATTATAACTATCTACTGGCGACCGCCAGTAGATAATATTTATATATATATATATATATATATATATATATATATATATATATATATATATATATATATATATATATATATATATATATATATATATATATATTACCTACTGGCAGTCGCTAGGTAGTTATAGTTAGGACCAAGTTTCCATAGGAAGAGTATTTTTGGTTTTGCTTATAACTGGCGTTGTTTAATGAATCTTCATGAAATTTTCCAAACAAATTCTTTGTTCATATCAGCTCCTATGTGGGAAGGTGATTTGGAGGTGATTTATCAAGGGGGGGCCAGAAAAAAGGGGGGTCCCAAAACGTGTTTTCTCCATGTTAATTTCCAAAGGAAAATTTAGACAAAGCTACAGGTCGAACGGGTGAACGGAATGACCCCAAATTTTGCAGGGAGAAGGGTCCTGGTCTAGAAAGCACACTTTTGTTTATTTGGTGTAAATCCGTTCAGTAGTTTTGGAGAAATATCAAAATTTACGGATATCGATATTTGGGAATTCTGCCATCTGATTGGCTGAGGTGTTACGAGCATGAGCTTGCTGCTAATTGGTTGTGAGCACTGCGAGCGATTGCAACTAGGAAGTGTTGGCCACCATTTTGTGATTCCATTGAAGCGAGTAAGTGGGAAAAAGGGCGCAAAGATTAGGAAACAGGAGGATAGGAGCACTGTTACCTCTGTGGGGAAGTGCGAAGCGAAGTAGTCACACCTACTATGGTGCTGAGATGAGATGGTGCTACAGTCGGGTATGAAACCTAGAGCCTAAACCAGGAGGTCATTGCTGTAAAGTGATGTGCTCTGGTGTTTGTAGGATACCTATGGAAGTAGTGTTAGTAGGCGTTTATATCATACAGGGAGTGGGAAGCGAACTACTGTGCTCTACCGTGTGTTTATACTATACCGGAAGTGGGAAATGAAGTACTACGCCTACCGGTGTGAAGACTCTGGGATCAAACCGAACTGATTGTTGTAAAGTGATGGGTTGTGGGCGCTGTACCATACTGGCCTCTGTAGTATAACTGTAAGTAGTGTTAGTATGTGTTTATACTATATAGGGAGTGGGAAGCGAACTACTCACCCCTACTGGTCTGAAGACTCGGGGATTAAACCGTGAGCTCATTACTGTAAAGTGATGTGATCTGTTTAATATTTCAATACTATAATGTAAGTATGTAATGTTAGAATGTAGGGCTGTCATGAGGGGAATCTTGGGGAGTTTGTACATGGTGCTGGAGAAGACGGATGTCTTGGTGTCTGGTCCTGTTGGTGGCTGTTTAAGCTTTTCCTGCAATAAATCTACTTATCGGATCCACTGCTGTCTTCCTGTTCACTACATAAATTTGGCGACGAGCGGGAGAAGGTGAAAAGAAGGCAGCACTCACCAAGATTTTGCGCTTTCTTGCGTTGTGCTGCAGACCGATTTTCTTGGTAAATCTGTTTCTACTCATCCCAGGATCATGTGCTGAAGACACGTTTTCTTGGTGAATCTGTTTCTACTCATCCCAGGGTCGTCGGCTGATCAAACTAAGTGATCCTACCTCTCGTAGGAATTATATTTTTTGATTTTGGGCTTCCTCTGTCTCTTCACTACACTCTGGTTGCTGTACCACACGTGTGCAAGTAGTGTTAGTATGCGTTTATACTAATTCTGTAGGTATGTATTAAACAAAGGATCATTGTCCCATGGAGCGCCACCACCCAGGCGCAGGTCATTCAGTGTCCCGGGGTGTGCAAGCACGGGACATTTGTTTGGTATTACAGGGCGGGAGCATTGCTTGCACCCTGTGATAGTAAATTCTTGTTTGCCTCGTTGAAGCGAGAGGAGGAAAACCTCGTATCGTTTCAATAAAGCGGAACCGGATGGTAAAAATGGAGAAAAAAAAATGAAGCGGGGTCTCACCTGTTGATTTAAGTGAGCACACTGGTGGGTAATGTTCCGGGGCCAATCCTATTATTATATTGCGGGGTCTCTGCAACACTGGGGATCTTAATCTCACATGTAAATTAGGCACGGGAGGGCACAGAGATGTTTCGCAGACTAGGGGATCGACACCTCCCCGGGTATTGTTTACAAATTGTTTGGGGGGCTTCGAGGCCAACTCAAGACCGAGGATCGGCAACCTCTGGGGCTTTATTTAAATATGGAGGGTGGGCCTCGGTGGCCCTAGGCAGTGCCTTATTGGTTCTGAAATCACACGGGCAGTACTCATGGTGTTATACAGTGATACACTCATAGAACTCTTGCCGTTGTACAATTACCCAGGCTTCATTTATGTAATAGTCTGTCGGTTTATATTTGGTAGGTGCACCGAAAAATTCAACAAAATTTCCCTTATAACCTACTATCAACTGCCGATTTTCACAATAAACTACAGACAAGTGTTGTCAGAAAAAGAAGGCCCATACACTCACTTATTTATTGGTAAAAAAATAACTTTTATTGAAACAACACAAATAAATGGAAACTTAACTTTATTTGAACAAACAACAGTAAAACATAAAAGAAGTGGGTGGGACTCCTCCGGAAGCAGCATACAAAACCTGCAAGAGAAAAAAGAAACATAAGTAGGTGTGCCATGTCCAAGAGTAAAAGAAAGGTAGTCAGAATGAAAGGAAGAAAGTGAGAATGGGACAGAGAGCGAGTGGGTGGAAGGGAGAAGGGGAGGGAGAATCAAAAGAACAGAGGGAGGAGGAGACAGAGTGTCGGCCTACTGCACCCAGCCCTCACTGTTCACCTCCCGTCACCTGTGTGTCTGGGACGCTGGGGTCCTCGAGAAAGAGTGTGGTCCAGCAAGTCCTTAAAATGGAACAGAGATATGAATGAGGCCAGAGATTACATTATTATCTATGGCAACAACGCTTGCCTGCACTGTGCACCCAGGCTGCTGCACCCCAGCCCCTTCCCCCGCACTGTGCTAAATTGCAGCTCCTGCGTGCCGAGGCTTGACTGCTCACCTGCCACAACCGGTGTGTCCAAGGACGTGCTGGTGCGAGCTCCAACTCCGGGGTGCCACTATCAGGGTGGCCCAGTAGGACTCCGGTCGGGGACGGTGTCTTGATACCACAGTGGAAGGCGTCAGAATGCCCAGGGCATCATCATGGGGTGAGCATCTGCTCTGCCCATTTGGCTCCACTAACCCAGTGTCTGAAAAGGGAGAAAAAATATAATGTTAGAAATGTCTTCAGGTAAATGAAGATTTCTTTCAACGTTAATAGAGAACACCAGTTGAGTGCATCCTTCCTTCTTGAAGTACGAACTTTGAACTGTTAGTGGTAATCGTGGTTCAAAGAGGAGTTGGAGTGCACGAGAATACACAAGGTTAAATAATAATATGTTATGCCAATGTTCACATACAAAGGAACCGAGCGCATGCTAGAAGTATAATGTGCGTGTGTAATGCAGTGGCGCTAGCCTGTGTGCATGTACACTTAGTAATCAGCTCACTACAGTGCCCCAAAAGCCAACGCCACATGTCTGTAGGGCAGCGCTGCCCGCTGGCTCAGGCCTACAGTACGGTCCAGCAGGTCCTTAAAATGAGACAGAGATTTAACTGAATGAGGTCAGAGATCACATCGGTACGCAGGGTAACATCGGTTTTTCACACCTTTGCACACAGGCTGATGCACTCCACCCCTCCTGCAGCACTGCGTTCAACACGTGTCTGTAGGGCAGCGCTGCCCGCTGGCTCAGGCCTACAGTACAGTTCAGCAGGTTCTTAAAATGAGACAGACATGTGACTGAATGAGGTCAGACAACACATTATAAAGCAGGGCAATATCGCTTGTTTGTACCTGCGCAACCAGGCTGATGCACCCCACCCCCCCCGCAGCATCGCACTCAATTGCAGACCCTGTGCACCCAGGTCCCACTGCTCACCTGCTGTCATTGTTGTGTGTCCAAACACGACGGGCAGCAGTGTTCACAATTCAGGTGCAGTGTTGATTGCGACGAGGGTGTATGCCTCATGGATCCTTTTTTTTTATTGCGCATTGTGATATGCAAGGTGGATGCGGACATATCACCTCAGGCAGTGTAGAAGAACTGGGACATGTGGTGTTGTCGTTATCCTATTTATACGTACGCAAAGTGGGGTGGGCTTGCGTACGCCAGGCGAGCGTAGGGGTGTGAATAATAGTCCTGGGGACCTGGGCATTGTTCAGTTCCTGCCTGGCCAGGAAGTGTACTTGTGTGTGTTTCTGTTGCAGTTTTGACGTTGCAGAATGTGCAATTGACATTAATGTAGCATGTACCGGGAGGGTGGCAACTATCGCTACTGAGATGCTGTTTGAAAACATTGAATTGCCAACAGCACATGTCGTTGTCAAGGTTGTGGATATGTGCAGACACTCATGTGAATGGTGTGTGGTATATTTGAAAGTGTTGCTATCGCGAAGCGCACACATGTGAATGTGCTCGGATGGAGGGAGGATCAGCAGTGAGGCTACATCATAAATAGTGATAACGTTCATTATAGTTAAGCAATGCATGCCAAACGTGAATCTGAAAGTCTCACATATGACCCACTACTATACTGGTAAAGCCTGACAACAGAGAATACAGCAATGCAAATGTACACATTAATGTTTACTCTTTGTCACATGTGATCAAGGATGTGCACTCTGCCCGTGGCTGATGATACCCCTTCGGGCCAGCAATACCCAGGCCGAAAGGCAGCACAATAATGTGTGCACACACACACCAGGGGCATCGTGTAACACACATTTGATTTTTGATGTAACCTTTGAGATGCTTGGTGATCACACGTGGAAGGCTAATGTACAGATCATGAATATTGATGAAGATGATCGTTGCATGTTGTGTGTAGCAGAAGATATGTGTACACAGCAAAAAAACTTTTCAAAAAAGCTCTCTAAGCAGAAGGGGTGTGTCTCATCAAACGCCGTAGAGAGAATGACTAAAATGGGTGGGGTCTTCCAACTGTTACAATGGGAAATGTTATGAACTACTCAAAAGGTTTTTTTAAGGTCACATGGCAATTGCGGATCGAGGGCGCAAGGAGGCCACACCCGACAAGATTTTGAGAAAATATATTCATCATAATATTTTATTACAGTTAGAAATATATAAATGTTTAAAATATTTTAGATTTTCGCTTGCTCTCATACATAGTTTAAAGTTATTTTGATATAGTTTTGAGACATAAAAAAAAATGAGGGAATGGCGTACCCGGCGCGACACCATACATCTATGACGTAACACAGGGCCTGGCAGGATGCACTCGTCGCATACGCAACGAGCAGCAGGCATGACCTCATACGTACATGACGTAACGTGCGGCTTGGATGTCATCAGTGATGCCACTAACCATGTCATGAGTGATGTAATATGTGACATCATCAGCAGTGCATTGCGGGCGTGTGAGTTATAGTTAGCTCCACTAACTATAACAGGCGAATTTCTTTGGTTTTATATGAGTCAAATGTCCAACTATCTATAACGTCCCTGAAACCTATGTGTTTTTTGTGAATTTCAAAGGTTTTTTAAATGCTAATTCCTAACTATAACGTCTGTAAAACTTTAAAACCTATGGTTTTTTCAGTGAATATATATATATATATATATTAACATCCTGAGCATCTCTTCAACAAACAGGCACCAACTCCGTGAGTACTTTTGACACAGAAGACGATATTGATAGTAGATAGATAGATATATAAATATATAGTTATATAGAAATAGATATATAGATATATAATTAATATTATATAAAATATACTTACATTAGTGTTGCTTTACTATTCTTGATGGTATGTTTGATGGTCGTTCTTTATTCACTGTTATATTTTCTGTTGGTATGAAAGAAAATGTTTCTGTTATTAAAATGTTACATATAATTTTAATAAAATTGTATTGTTTTGTATTTAGTAGTAAAATAATTAATACTTACTAGTTGTAGTTGATGAATTTAATTTTGTGGATGTTTTTTGCTGGTGCAGTTTACAGAAGCTGAGAAGAGAAAAGTATTTATTTATTAAAATTGTTATTTTAATTAATTTATTGTTTATTATTTTGTTCTATTTGTTAGCTCCTTTATATACCTACTTTGTTTGCTGTTTTTCTTTAATTCAGATTTTGTAGTTTTCTTCGAAGTTGTCTGTTGCCACTGTTTTTGGTGCAGTTGTATTGACATGTAAGCTGTGAAGTAAAAGAGAAAAGGTGATATTTTTAGATTATCAGATTATTTTCATAATTTATGAACCCATATATGAAGCTAAAGAACTGCGATTCTTTAAAAGCCATGTTAAAGGAATTGCTTTTTAGGAGTTGCAATTTTTAATGTATGTAGGAATTGCTAAATAAATTGATATTTATACACAATCTGTAATAGGGAGTATAATATTTTGTTATTAATTCTTATGGGCGTAGGGCGTCATAGCAATCACCTGGAAACTATTTGTAGTTTTATAATACCTATTTTGCTATTGCGTTTTGAGTTGATGTATTTTAAAGTACTTTTATTTGTTACAAATGAGTCTATTTTGATAATTGGCTTGTTTGTGACACGTAATAAGCTTGATGCATGTGCTAATTCGTTTTTAGTTTAAAACATTTTGTAATACAAATTATATACTTACTAATTTCCGTTGATGAAGTGGTTTTTGTTGATGTTGATGTTTAGTTGAATTTTGTGTCAGCTGTAAAAAAAGTATTTGTTAGCTAAGTTTTGTACTTTTATTACGTTTTAAAAATCAAATTAATTTAATTTATTTGTAGATTAAGTTCTATATTTACTTTGTTATATTTTTTATGATTTTGAGTTAAATATTGTGGGCACTAAAATGTTTCTCCTGTATTTTCTAGGTGTGTTTGTAATGAAGTTTGATCTGTGATATTTAAAGAAAAACATGTAATGATGTACTTAATTAAATTAAAATAGGTGAAGTATTTATATTTTATTATAAAGTTTTGTTCGTACCTGTGTAGTAGAAAATTCAATATAGTTGTTTATTTAGTTCTTCTTTCTTCTCTGTTCTCTCTCTTGTAAAGTAACGTTCTTTCTCCTTGTTTGGCCGATATAGGGTAAAATTGCATTAGTGAATTCCTTGTTTTTATAGAGTTTATTTAATTAGTTAACGTTTTCTATTGGTTTGTTTTTCTTTAGTTTAAATTTATCAGTCAAGATATCTTTTTAGAATTTTTTTGCAGTTACCTTTTAATTAGTTTAACATATATAATGTTTATTTCATGTTTGTATTTATGTTCCTATTTAAACATATGTGTAAATAAATGTAATTTAAAATATTTATAGTTGATATATATTTATTTTAGTTCATTCTCGGTTAGTTGGATATTTATTTAATGTTGTATAGTTAATTAATTCATTTATTTGTGTTAATATTATAATAGTATTTGTTTAAATAATTAAATATTTTATATATATTTTGTTAAATTTTTTTTAAGTAATTGGGATATGTAGTTTAATTATATAATTTGAAATAATATTTTTTGATGTAGTTTATATGTATTTTATCGATATTTGTGGAGTCAATATTGTTGATATTGATATTTTTGGTGTATTTGGTTTTTTTAATGCTATCAATATTTTTGTTGACTATATTTATGTTGTTGATAATTTCACATCGATATTTTTATAGACGATATATTTTTTGCGATGTTTGTGTAATATACTGTTTAAGTACAGGGTGTCGGTATTTTTGTTTGCGATATTTTTTCTGTGTAATTTTGTAGGTCGAGGTTTTAGGATTCAATATTTTATCAGCGATTCCCATCAAACATATCCTTCAGACAATACTTATTAAGAGGGGAATCTACTACGTTATTCCGCCGCCTTTTCCCCCGCTTGGAATCACAACGCAGTCGTTACAACGACCGCGTTGTGATTCCAGATACCATTACTCCGCAAGTCGGAAAAACGACTTGCGGAGGGGGGGCGCTGGATGTTGGAATAGTATCATTTACTATTCCAACTCCAGTCTGTGTGGACACTAGGGAAGGTGTTGGATTTTAAATCCAGCACCCCCCCTCCGCAAGTCGTTCTTCCAACTTGCGGAGTAATGGTAAGAGGAATCACAACGCGGTCGTTACAACGACCGTGTTGTGATTCCGCATACCACTACTCCGCAAGTCGGAACAACGACTTGCGGAGGGGGGGCGCTGGATGTTGGAATAGTATAATTTACTATTCCAACTCCAGTCTGTGCGGACACTAGGGAAGGTGTTGGATTTTAAATCCATCACCCCTCCCTCCGCAAGTCGTTCTTCTGACTTGCGGAGTAATGGTATGAGGAATCACAACGCGGTCATTGTAACGACCGCGTTGTGATTCCAAGCGGGGAAAAAGTTTCGGGGTAAACGTTATTTACCTTAAGAGGGAGCACTTTGGATTTTGAAAAGTTCAATTAATAGCCAAACAATTTAGAAAACAATGATAAAAGATTAATAAAAGCCGGGATTGATATTTCCAGCTAAGAGACATAGAGGTTCACATCATCTGCCTATGCTGAGAACCTAATCCCAGTATCTTTGTGTCAAAAGCCATGAAATGATGAGGGAAAAATGAGTGTAAAAAGGGTTCTAGGGATAAAACAAAAAGCAAAGGAGACAAAGGACATGCCTGTCTGGTACCCTGTAAAACAGGAAAATATGAGGACTGAGAACCATTTAAAAAACTGATGTCATTGGGGAAGAATATAATATAGCTATATACTTGAAAAAGGTTGGACTAAAACCATGCCATTTTAGATTCCTCATCATAAACTTCCAATTTACACGATCAAGCGTCTTTTCAGCATTTTAAAGTTACGGCAGCCATAGGTGTATTATCCAAAGAAGCCATATATAGAATATCAAGGAACAACCTAGAATTGTCAGTCATGTGTCTACCCTAAACAAATCCAGTCTGCTCCAATCCAACCATATCAGGAATTAGAGGAGAGATCCGGATTGCTATAATCTTGGCAAAAAGCTTACAGTCTGGATTGATAAGGGAAATGCGTCTATAATTGGCACATAAGGAAGGGTCTTTATCCTTTTTAGGTCTCAGATATATCATAGCCTCCCAAAATGTCCCGTTTGCTTCAACTTGTGCAAAAAAAGACTGATATAAACTAAGTGTGGGAGTAAAATATGTGAAAAACAGGAGCAAAATTCACCAGAACAACCATCCGGATCCGGTGCTTTATCTTTGGGTACTGCATCAAGAGCAGGCTTTAGATCAGATATTGAAATGGGCTCTTCTAGAAAAGGAAGATCCTGCATCTGTTACCGTGTGTAGAGATTTGTGTACAAAACTTTAAAGCACTTAAGAATTGCATTATTTTTAAAATGAGGATATTCGTTTTCATCCATGATCTTTATTATTTTAGATTTTTGAGATTTAATTTTCAGGTAGTTAAGAAGTAATTTGCCTGCCTTATTGCATCCACCAAATAATTTAGAATAGAGTTTTAGCAGTGTACCAGAAGCCTCCTCAGTTGCCCTTTTAATAAACTCAAATTTAGTATGCATTAAATGTTGTAACACAATATCATTCTTGATGGTGAAAATCTCATGTTCCAATTGTTTAATGGACTGAAGTAGTAATGAGGATTCCTCATTAGCTTTTTTTCTTTTTAGCCAGGTTGAAATTAATTATATGCCCACGAGCAGAAGCTTTACAAGCATCCCAAAAAATATTAAATGGAATATCTGATGTGATATTATTAAAAAAAGAATTCTCATATAAAACATTCAAAATTCTGTACAAAATCTTTGTCCTTCAAGAGGCTATCATTGAAGCATTATTTATTAGGTTTAGAGAGCTCAGGTAATAGATCCAAATCTATTATTACCGGTGCATGTCCTTAAATTAATATTGATCCAATTTCAGCATCCAAAAGAGTGGCAACTATAGGGGATGAGAAAAATAAGTAATCAATTCTACTCTGGATTGGAATTTATGTGTTGGTGAGAAAAAGGTATATTCCAATGTGTCCAGAGAGTATAACCTCCAGGCATCAACTAATCCTCTGGAGTGAATAAAACGTATAAATGTTTTCTGCATTTTGTTAGGAACATATTTGACTTCAGACTTTCTATCTAAAAAAGGTTAAAAAATCTGATTAGCATCACCTCCAACAATTAAATTTGCATTTGAACAGGAGCGTAAAAGAACTGACATCTGTTCCCAAAATTGTACATCTATACCGGTGGGACCATAAATATTCAATATAAAGATACATGTGCGAGGAACAGTGGCATGTATCAGAATTAGGCTTGGGCTAAAATTTCGTTCCGTTCGCTGAAATTGCGATAATTTGACATTTTCGCGTTCCGCGGAAAGCGCGAAAATGTCCGCATTCCGCAGCTTGGCGATAATTTGTTTCTTGCTCGCGCTGTAAAATAATACATTCGCGCGCACGCACGATCGCCTTACCTGAATCCCTGCGTTTGCCGACAAGTTTTCTTGATCTGGTCGCTTTCTCCATGAGATGTTGTATTGTTTTTAGCCATTTGCGCTGTCTCGCGACAGTTCGCGCCCGCAGTGACGTCATGCGTCGCGTGATCACGTCTTTCTTCTCGCGATCATGCACCGCGAGATAACTGAAAACAAGATGGCCGCGCCCGCGAGCAACCACATGGGTAAGTTGGCGAGCCGCAACCTGCAGAAAATCTCGTGAACATGCGGGAAAAAAACTTCCGCATCTTTGCGATATTTCCGCGTGTTTGCGATAATTTTTAACATTTTCGCGATAATTTGCGAAAGTGGATTTCGCAAATTCTGCCCGCCCCTAATCAGAATCGATCGACCTGCCAGATTTCGTTCCTTTTTTGAACTAGAGTAATGACCCCATTCTTATGATCAAGGGCAGGAAACAAAAAATTTGATCCACCCAGTTCTTATGCAATGAATTTTAATCTTTGTTGAGTACGTGTGTTTCCTGTAAAAGAGCTAAATGGGTCAAAACTCACTGTTTTTTGATAGGATTATGCAAGCTCTTGACAGTCCAAGAAATAATTTTAAGGGAGTTACCATTGTAATACTTTAACCTATATATTGAACCAATGTATCCAAAAAAGAAAACCAGAACAACAAACCTTCAAAATACAAATAACACATAAAATAATCTAACCGTCATGATCAATGAAGAACTATAAAACATGATGAGACCAAAGAAAAGGAGCAAGAGAAAGAAACAAGAAAAAAAGGAAGAAGATCTGAAAGAAAGGAAAGGAATAGTAAGTCTGATAGAAACAATAGAGATGAACAAAAGCCAAGAAGCTTTAGTCATGAAGAAAGTCAAACACATCCAGTATGAAAAGAATATGGAGGAGGAGTAGAGAAGCACAATACTCAAGAAGGGCAACAGGCACAAATCTATTTAGATTGGGTGCAACAGTGACAAAAACAATCATTGTAATGAAAAAGAAACAGAGAGCATTAAAATAAATAAGCGTGTTGCAACAAATCATGTGACTAGAATCAAGTGGGACCACCATTGATACCCCGAAGTCAGAGACAATCACTGTTGATACAGTTAAGACCACACCAAGCCAAGATTGTCATCTCCGCTTCTGCAATGAAGGACCTGGTGCAAATGCACTGCAGTGTGTGGCTCCACTACCCAAGACTGGAGGAAAGAGGTGCTGTCTGGTATTCTGCCTCTCCAGGACAGAGTGTGCAGCTGGTGCTAGAAGGCTGGGTAGCACGGCCGACCTGCAAAGAACTTGAAAAGAGACAGTGTACACACACATCGGGATGACAAGACTGGTCATGAGCTATATTAATGCTATTACTGCAATTCTCACAGAAGAGGGGGACATCAAGAACCAGTAGACAGCATGGAAAAGGGAGGGAACAGGTGGGAGTAGGCACATCATTGACCCAAGCAGTGCCCAGAGACAATAAATTGTCCTTAGTTGATAGTAGTTTGTAGTATTTAATTTTAAAGTGTGATAAAGTACTTTTTTCTTGTAAAGAAAATAACTTGCGTGGACATTTCTTTATTGAATTGTTGATTGATTATACTTGAGCTTTTTCACACTATCACTCTAAGAAGCCTGGGACTGCTTACCATCACTATCACACAATTAATTGAGGAAGGTGTGGTACTTGGCCCATTTGCAGAGTCACTATAGGATGAACCAGGGGCATTAAAGATAAACATCCTCAACATCTCACAGTTGAATTCAATGCTAGGCTCAGAACTGCTGTCGCTTATGTGCCTAGCCAGTATTAAGGAAGCATTTTTGCAACTGAAACCATCTAGAGCAGCAGACCCTGATAACCTTCTTTGGGCTATTACACAATACAGTGTGTTTTGGTTGGAAAATTGCTTGGTTTATTGATTGATTTTATTTTGTAGTTGGGTAGCTGAAGTTGGAATTGAACCAGACTTTGTGAGAAGTTCAGGATTAAGACCATTCATAAAAAGTGACCCTGCAGTTGTCCAAGCACCTATCATTTACTTTATTTTTTTAAGACGACACTGGGAATTTTTATGCTAAGCTGATATTACTTCATTTATCTTTCTGGCTCCAAAGGCAAATATTCACAATCTACTGGGGGGGGGGGGGGTTTACATGGAATACAGCATGGTTGATCATTGGCTTGTCCTGAGGTCAATTTTACAGGTCTTACATTCAGGAATTGGGACTCATATAGAGTTTGAACCTAACTGGCAAATTGTGACAGTACAAAATGATCACAAATTAAGAAGCATGATTGTAGATTGGCCTGACTCACTCAGTGTTCTATGTGGGAAACAGCTGCATCCTCTGTTCCCTCAGGAGCCTCTGAGCCTTCCTCCCACCCATGCTGACTGCTGGTGAGAAGCTGGATGCTCCGCGCTCTTGCACACCTAGAAACAGGCATTGAAGTGTAAGGAGCACCCATCCCTTCCATTGTTTGTGCTCTGATGTGGTCTCTGCGAGTTGGAATCCCCTGGGAAAAGCCATAGGTGCCCCATCCCTGGGAAATGAGGGTCCGTGGGGGGGAGGTATGATGTGGGGAGGCAGGTACCATGCACAACTCTTCCCCATTCAATATCAAGGACTAAGGGTGCACCGACGCCAGAGGCTTGGTCCTCCCTTGGGCAGTTTTGAAAATTACAGTGAAGCACCACATTTTTTGTTTCCCACCTGCCCCGCCATCCGGGGGACAGGGCTTCTCTGGTTGTTTTCGCTGGCATTGTTGGGCCGATTCACACACTCTTGGTGTTGTTTTCCTACTGATTTTCTTCTCTATCTATCAGGAGCTTTTCTACAATCCTCCTGGCCTCCAAATTATACTTTTGTTTTTGGCTACTGCCTTGATGCTCCTTTTGCAGAACCTGTCTTTTTCCGGGATCCTAGCACCTGTCTTCACCTAGTAGCTTCCTAAGTAGCCCGTCCACAGTGCACTAGCAGAGTACCTTCCATAATGCATACCAGAGGCCCCATTGCTTTGACCAACTTTCATGGCATCTGTGTGTCAGCAGCAGAGTAATGCCCTCCCTCCTGATGGAGGTTACCCATCTGCAGCCCACAGACGATCTAAGAGAACCCCTCCAAGGTTCCCCCCAGACAAGTCTATTTCTCTACGGTTCCTCAGAATGTATAAGAGGGCCAAAACCACTGGCCCTAGAGAGACTCTGATAGTCCCTGGATGCCATTGGGAGTCAAAGTCCTTCAGTCTATCCTGCAGTGGATTTAAGTGGCCTCTCCTTCCAGAAGAGCAGTCCTCTGGCATTCTCACTCTGGTCCAGTGAGTTCTCAACTATCTCCCCTTTGTGCAGGAGTTTTAAAGTGGGGGTGGAAACTTTTGGAATGTAGGAACCTCTGCCCTATCATAAGGTGCCAGATCATCACTCCATTCTTGCCCCAACCCTCCTGCACAGCATTGTTGGACATTTAAACATGACGGCTTGAAGTGGTCAATGGAAAGAACTTCCCTGAGAGCTTCAGCCCCATCCCCAACTGACACAGTTACTTGATCCCTTCCCATCAAAACTTCAAAGGGAAGTGCCTTGTGTGTTTGTCTCTAGAGGTGTGGCCTTCTTTATTTGTGTCTGTGAGCCTGGACCTCCCCAGTCCACGAGAGGTCTGAAGAGGCAATTAGCACATGCAGATTCCATCTTCATCCCTTCCTTTCCCAGTAACTGGGCTTTGCACTGGCAAATGGCTCTATTGAGTAGGAAGGCTTTTGATCCTCCTGCTGGCCAGTGAGTAATATACTTTCCCCCACAAGGGAAACAAAGGCCTAGAAGCTGCTTATTAGCTGAGCCAGTTCCATAATCACATAGTTATCGCGCAAGTAACAGTGGATGGTTACATTTTTTTCTTAGAATTGATATCTTACCTGTATCTCTAGGCCTAAGCAGGGTGAAAATGTGCTAACAGGCTGGTTTCACTCATAATGTGTAAATCACTAAAACACACAGATTTTTCAGTTACAAATACAGATGTATACTTTCAATGTCCATTCACATTATACGTCCTACACCAGATTAGCACCAATTTCGTAATGTCCTTTCTGCAACAGGCTACCTGTGTACTACTGATAAATGTGGACACATGTGTGTCCTCACATGTGCGTGTGCAACAAGTCTAGAGCCTCTTACCCTAGCTAAGCAGCAGTGGCTTTGTCTTATAAAACAGACAATAGTGGTTAGCACTTTCAGTCCATTTCCTACAGAAGTTACAGTGAGTGACGCTCAGTTAGTTAGATTCACTCAAGTGAAAACTCCAGTGGAATTTAATTCGCTGAACCCATTTGTTACTGCATACTAGGAAGATTACGATTTAATAGGTGTGATGTTACATTACTCATCTTTGCACATGAATGAATAGTAGAAGATGTGAGCTGTTAGTTATTCCTTTGTGGTCTTTTACTTGGTTTTGCAGAGACTCCAAAAGCAGGTTCATTGGATCCAATATAGACTTGTGAGGGTTAAAATATAAAATATTTGTTACTCTAGTTAGTGATCATTCATAAAGGGGGCTCATGAGGGGAAGGTTAGTTTCTTATTGATGCAAGTTACATACTAGAGTTATGGTGGGAAGGGGAGAAATTGCATTTTTCGGTCACAGAACAGTATAATCTTTGAGAATGAGGTGGGGAGGAAGAGTGGGTGTGAGAAAGATGGTTATGTAGGAATAGAGTGGAAAAACAGCCAATATGAAAATGATCAAATTTTGAACAGGAGCATCATTGCCTAAGATGGAAGAAAAGCGAGATTACCTCTTACTTGCCAGATAGGTCTAAACCTGGGTTGGCTTCAGTTCAGCTGTACCAAGATGGACTCTGCAGGCAGAGAAGTAATCTTGGGAAAGGTGGCACATCGAAGAATAAAGGAAAACAATACTACTTTTTTGCTTTTCAGTAACTCATTTACAAAATGTGTTTAGAGAAAGATACTCTTGACCTACAGGGCAGTATAAATAGGGTTATTACTCTCTCATGATTTTCTGCCCCCCTATGTAGATAAACCTGAAAGTTCCATTTTCTTTATGTTTTGCCTCTTGTACACATACATTCATAAATAGATAATGTATGATGGACAACCTTTGAAAAGACATTTAAAAGGTGATTCATTGAGTTGGCCGAATTTCACCTCAAACGGAACAGTCCTCGCTAACATGTATGAGATGTCTCTGTAAATTGAAATCCATGAGTTGCTCAGGAATGCTGCTGGCCTGAATTATTCAGAACCCTGCAAGTTGAGGTATCCTGAGAACTTCTACATGTTTGCTTTGACTGATTCACGTTCTTTTCAGCCATTTCATTTTCATTGTTACATAATGTATATATAGCCTCCATAGCTGAGCTTGGCCCCATAATCTCTGTCTGGTACAGATAGGTTTAAAGTAAAGAAAACACATGGAACACGTGGGGTCTTGCCATGGACCCACCTTTAAACAGTGCAATGTTAGTATATGAGAGGAATGCAGTGAAACAGTCTATGATATCCACCATGGCTGATCAACGCCCTGGGGAAACATATTGTACACAAAATTATATGTTATAAGATCACACTCTTAGGAAGGAACATATAATTTCAGTGCACAAATGGGTTCTATTTATGTATCTTTTATTTTAAAATACAGATGAGTACAAACTTAATTTGCCTTTTTCAAGAGACTGTAGGTTTTATCAAATTATTCATAAAAGATTAGAAGAATCCTAATGAGTTTTTGAAGATGAGCTGGATCTGCTCGTGGTAATATTGTCACCGTTAAACTCTGACAGAACACAATCCTTTCCCTCAGGCGTGTCATGGAAAAAAAATTGTCTGTGGGTTTTAGGCATGTACGGGTAGGAGAGTTTATTTTTATAGTTTAACCTATGGTGGAAGTGTTGGGTGCTGAGCACCAAAACTTCTCCAGTTATGTCATTTCTCATTTGGTGCTGCTCTTAGGCATGTCAGTGATAAGAAAGTGTGCACACTCTGTGATGTATAGCAATAACTTGCTGAACCTGAGACCTGAACCCTGATGTTAAGTATGGGGCGTTGCAGGATGGTTGAACAGAAGTACTTTATGCTCAGAAAAGAAAGCACCACCGGTTACATGTCTTCTTGCTCCGGTAGCCTCTCAACACCTGCCTGCATCAAGTCATGGCACCAACCAGATGTTCTAGAATGGAGCATCATGATCAAGCCATGAAGCAATGAATTCAAGCTTCAATACACAACACATTTTCCCCCTTTAATAAATAAAAATAAAAAAACAAATAATAACAATAAAATTAACAATGGTGAGTAAAAAGTGAAACAAAGCACAAAACAAAACAGCGAATTCAATAGAATAAAATTTCACTCTGCAAATTTGCCTATGACAAAAGCAACAAAATCAGACAACCACTTGGGCTTTTTACAAGGAAGCTTATTTGTTGACTCATTAGCCTGACTCAATAGAGTCATTGCAAGCTTTAGGAACAAAGTCTTTGTCTGTTTCTTCTTCCTCTAAAATAATCCTGTGGAAGTACCTTTTTAGAATCAACTCCTCCGTAACCAGCACACTCAAACTTACTTTGACACCCTGCTTAATAAACATTTTTGTCTGCTTGAAGAACCACTATTCTGCTAAGGTTCCACACTCTACCACCTGTAAGTCTTAGAAGATTCTTTAATACTTCTTTGAATTCAAAGGACCCATATATTGGCTTTCCGCTTTTCTTACCCTCCATTTGTTTTTTACTTTCACAAGCATTCCAATACTGATCACAGGATTACCTTTTGATCCCCATTTCTTATCAAAATTCTGTTTGTTGGTAATGTGTGATTTAGCAATCCTACCCTTAACCACTTCCAAATCCAAGGTAGTAGAAGTTGACTGGACTAACCAAGCATGATTACACTTAGTCCTGGGTAACCTACCCCTCATCCTTTCAAATGGCAGCACCCTGTCATGTTGTTTATCATTGTTCTGTACATCCAGACCGTTTTAAATATTTGTGTCTCCCATCTATCACTTTCAACAAAAAAAATGGGGGGTGGCGGTCAAGGCTTGGTTTATCCTCCTTACAGACACGTCTTCAAAAGAAATTGAAAACCAGCCCAGGAAAAGTGTATGACATATGATGAACCACCACTTGGATAGTTTATTAGGATTTTTTTTTCCTAGAGACCCCTCACCTACCAGGGTTACCCCTTGGTGGCATGCTTCATCAATGGGGTTCATTCCAATCCTCTATGGATTGAGGTATGCTTTGACCAGGCAGTTACTCGGGAGCAATTATAGATGGAGTCAATGATAAAGACAATGTTAGTGAAAGGGAGTGGGACAATGGGTCCTGGTGAGTTGAAAATACCTGACTAGTAGGATTCCTATTTTAGTCCCGCCTCTAGTCGGTAAGGTTAAAAATCAGGGGTGGACTATATTGATTGTGTTCTCTTCAGAGACAGTTGGTCAACATGTTCCCCTAATGGCTCTTCTTCAGGACCTACAGGAAAAATTATCCCATTGGTACCACTCCACGCAGTCCTTTAATCAGGACACAAAGGATAGCATGCCATTCGAGTGCCCCTATTAATACATACGGTAACACGTTGTCAGTCTGTATTTTTTGGATGCTCTACTGGTGTGTCAAGGTCTTTCCAGGGCAGAGTGGCCTGTAGTCAAACCTTCATCAAGGCTGTCCTCGGCCTGTTCTCCTAATTTGATTCCCTGGAGACCACATCAATGCGGTCTCCAGGGAATCAAATAGTGTCATTGACTGCAAGCATTTAAGGGGAAAAACAAACCAGACATTCTCTGCATGGCCTGGATCGCTTTGAGAGGTGACCTTAAAGGAACAATAAGACACAAGTAAGAGACTGGCACTGACACTTTTCCTCCTCCTTCACATCCAGTAGCTGCCTGCTTAAAGAGGGAGGAGGGTGCCAGAGCTCAGGTACAGGAACCAGGCAGCGTTTACATTCCAGCTACACTCAAAAAGAGGTGGCGATATTGAATCAAACTGAGGCACTTTGAGGCTTGTAAAAAATATCAGCTATCTTACTTATTTGGCCGTCTTGAGATGACTGCTAAGCTTGTGTGAGAAATACACCACTGGTCCAAAAGCCTAGCGTTTAAGCAAGTTTTTTTTCTTTTTGAAAGCTCTAATGTTCTGAGCCCCAGAATTGTGCAGCTGACAACTTGATGAAGGCTGGGAGATGAGTACAATATTGTATGGAGAAACTGTCATACAAGGGTGTCACTATCAATAATGCAGCAGATGCAATGGCACCTGGACCAAGGGGTTTCGAGGACCCACTGCACATTATTGTTGTCTTTTTTCCTAAACGATGTCTAATGCAAACAAGTGAAATGAGACACAGGACCTTGGGGCAGATGTAGGACCGTGAAGATAGAGTCTCGCAAATTGCGAGGTGCTATTTCCAATGTACAGCAGTGTTTTTCACACTGTTAGTGATACCCAATGGGGTCGCAAATAGAGAGGCTCATGAATATTAATGATCCACTCGCAATTTGCGACCCCATTGGGAATGGGAGGCCCTCTCAGGTATGGTGGCCTGCTGGGCCCAGCAGACAACCATGTCTGGGACTGCTTTCAAATTAAGCCGTTTTTTGTTTTTAATGCAGCCCATTTGCATTTAAAAAAGAGAAAAATGAAACGTTTTTGTTTCATTTTTTAAGGGCAGGTAGTGGTCCCTGGGACCACTGCCTGCTCTTAAAAAATATTTTCCCCTGCATTTGCAAAGGAGAAGGGGTCCCCTGCGGACCTCTTCCCTTTTGGGACCCCATTAACACCCTTTTGAAGAGGGTGGTAATTTGCAAGTGTTTTTTGCCCGCAATTGCAGATGCCAAACATTCTTACATAGGGTTGTGCTCGGAACACCCCTTCCTAATAGCGAGTCACAAAACCCTATTTTGCAAGTCGCTAAAAAAAAATCATAATTTTACCAAAACGCAATACTGCTCAAGTTCACAAGCCAGTCATTTTTGCTTGTACTTCTCCATTTGATGCTATTCTGGTTGCAGCCTTCAAGTGGAACTACTTCTACCCGTTTCCCTTGCCAGCTTTGGCTATGAATTTTATCGGACAATCCTTTATTCTTTCGGCAAAAAACAGGCGGGTCAGGCTCTATTTATTTCCTCCTCCACTTTTGCTCCTTGAGAGCCCCAGACCCTAGCAGGGCGTCATGGCGTCACCGGAATGAAGCCATCGTGTAAACTTCACTGCCACACTGCTCTCTATATTTGAAAAAGAAGTATGCCGACTCCCAACTGCACTTGGTCACAGCAGTTTTATTAACATGGAAGATATGCAAATTGCTGCCAACTACCCAAAGTGTTTCTGCCCTCTTTAAGTCTTGATCATGGGTGAGCCTTATTATTTTGAATTTGATCACGTGATTCAGTCAGTGGTCGTATTCTCATTTAAAATGCGCATGGTAAATTAACAAATGATAATATATGTATATATATATATACACACACACACACACACACACACACATATATAAACTGGGCCTCTGAGTTTTGTTTATGGAGGTAAAGTGATGGGCTTCTCCGTGCCCATTGTACAGAGGCCGCCCTGCAGGGTTGGGGGCTCCTGTGCGCGGAGGATCGCTGTGTGGTACTATGAATCTGGAGCATGACCCACTTGCAGCAACATGCCTACAAAAGGAACGCTATTTCAGCAAAACTGTTGGTCTGCGAGGAAGGGATTCAGCGTTGAGAAATCTCTGTGCTGATTGGTCCGGAGGGCAGGCTATGTCAAGGACAGTCACAAGATCTTACTCTGAGCACTCTGCACGAAAGCGGACTCACCTGACTATGCAAATTATAACGAGAACTTTCGCAACGTACTTTACATACAAAAGCACAATGCACTTTGGGAAATGTAGTATTATTACAGTCACGTGATATATTTTGTGTTTTGAAGCGCGCACATAAGCACTTTGCAAAGGAATTCCCTCTGTGAGTAAGGCGTCTGAGCGCCGAAATGCGTAAGGGAAAAGGAAGCAAGTTGTGCTGCTGTGTCCTTAATAAAGCCATGTCCCCGGAACTGGGCCTCTGAGTTTTGTTTATGGAGGTAAAGTGATGGGCTTCTCCGTGCCCATTGTACAGAGGCCGCCCTGCAGGGTTGGGGGCTCCTGTGCGTGGAGGATCACTGTGTGGTAATATATATATATATATATATATATATTATCTACTGGCGATCGCCAGTAGATAGTTATAGTTAGGACCTATTTTCCATAGGAAATCCGTAACATTCTATTCCCAATAAGTCTGGCGCCGGTTGATGAATCCTTCCAAACTTTTGGCCATCTCCGCTCCGCTCCTACCCTGAAAGTTTCGTGGTGATTCGTCAAGCGGGGGCCGAGAAAAAAGGGGAGGTCCCAAAACGCATTTTCCCCATGCAATTTCCCATAGGATCTGTTGTCGCAGCTACAGCCCGAACCGCTGAACGGAATGACACCAAATTTGGCAAAGATGTAGTCCTCAGTTCAGACTCTTGCCTTTTACATATATGGTGTGAATCCGTTCAGTAGTTCCTGAGAAAATTAGAGTTAAAAGTACATAAATATCTATGGCCGGGGAGGATCCGCGGACCCTACCTGCACTGTAAGCGCACCCTCCCAGAACCAAGCGCGCACCCTCCCGATCACGTGCTAAATGCTAATTGGCTGTCGAGTGTCTCTCTACATTCAAAACCAGGAACTGTTGGTGGCCATTTTCTGCCTCGGTAGAAGCGAGGCTGAAGAAGCAAGGGGAAAAAGTGTGAAAACATAGAAAGGGGGCAAAGTGGAAATACTCTGACCCTCTAGAGGTGCCCAGAAGGACCCCCTGGGGCCCCCCTTTTAAAAAAAAAAAAAAACGGCGAAATGCGCGCACGGTGCGCGCATCCTAAAGCGTTGGGTGCACGGATTCTCTCGCGTTGGGTGTGCGGATCCATGGAAATGTTTTTTGAAAAAAGACAAGAAATCATTGGTTGTATGACTACTTTCTACACTGAAAGGTAGGGTGTATATTTCTGTTTTTTAAAGGTATGATTCTTATTGGTTAACAAAAACAGATTGTAAGGAACATTATATATGATAAGCTGATCTGTTGAAAAGTTAAGCACACTTCCTGTCTTGTTTAGTAACATTGTGTGCTGAACTTGTGACCTGTGAGCTCAGTGCAGTGTTCCATGACCTGTTTCTATGGTAACAGGCAGAAGGCAGATTGGGGGAAGGGTTGAAATGTATTTCAGTTGGAAAGGGTTGAAATGTTTAACCAATAGAAATGTGTGTTTGCTTTTGAGTTTATGTGTGAAGGATTGTGATTTGATGTTTACATGTATATGTGTGGAAAATGAAAGGGAAACTTTTCCATTCTTTGTTTTTTCTGAGAGGTGCACAGAGCAGAGATTCTGTAAAAGAAAATATGGTGAGTGACTGATATACTTCTTTATCTACAAAAGAACTTGAAAGATGAGTTATTTAATTGTGAGGGGATGTATGTAGACTATTTTGATTTTAATCAGACTTATGTATTTCTCCTGCTAAAGCGTAGGGAGTACTTTTTTTCTCTACAATCTGATTGACAGTGTGTGTGCATGTAGAAACCATTCTGTAATAAGCATTTGTGTTTTTCAAGTGTTTGCAGACAGATAACTGTGCTGTTTTTATATTTTGGTGGAATTAGTAACCAGTCATTGTTTATGAATTTGTGAAATGAGTTATGTTTCTACACTAAAATGTAGTACTCCTTCTAGATGAAGAAATGTGTTTTGGTATAGTGCAAGGGACAGTGAGTCTGTGTGCATTTTGGAACCACTGTGAGAGAAGCATTTGGTAACATCGTGTATTTGCTGACAGATAACTGTTTTAAAACCTGTCCTGTTGTCAAGTTTTAGTAGCATTAGAAGCCAGTTACGGCTTATGATTTGATTAAATGAGTTAGGCTTTGACAGAAAAGTGCAGTCGTGAAATATGTAGATTGTGTGCAGTTCCCTTACCACCTCCACTGTAGTGAATACGTTTTGGTAAACTCCTAGGGATAGTGGTGCTTGTCTAGAATCACACTGTGAGTCTGTGTGCATTTGGGAACCACTGTGAGAGAAGCGTTTGGTAACATCGTGTATTTGCTGACAGATAACTGTTTTAAAACATGTCATGTTGTCAAGTTTTAGTAGCATTAGAAGCCAGTCTTTGCTTATGCGTTGATTAAATGAGTCAGGCTTTGACACAAAAGTGCACTTTTGAAATATGCACATTGTGTGCAGTTCCCTTACCAAACCCATAGTAGTAAATACGTTTTGGTAAACTCCTAGGGATAGTGGTTGTTGTCTAGAATCACACTGTGAGTCTGTGCATTTGGGAACCACTGTGAGAGAAGCGTTTGGTAACATCGTGTATTTGCTGACAGATAACTGTTTTAAAACCTGTCATGTTGTTAGGTTTTAGTAGCATTAGAATCCAGTGTTTGCTTATGCGTTGAATAAATGAGTCATGCTTTGACACTGATGCGCTGTACTTAAATATGTAGATTGTGTTCAGTTCCATTAACGCTTCTAGACTAGTGAATTAGTTTTGGTAAACTCCTAGGATAGTGTTGATTGTCTAAAATCACACTGTGAGTCTGTGTGCATTTGGGTAAGGATTGTGAGAGAAGCATTTGGTAACATCGTGTATTTGCTGACAGATAACTGTTTTAAAACCGGTCATGTTGTCAAGTTTTAGTAGCATTAGAAGCCAGTCTTTGCTTATGCTTTGATTAAATGAGTCAGGTTTTGACACAAAAGTGCAGTCCTGAAATATGAAGATTGTGTGCAGTTCCCTTACCACTTCCACAGTAGTGAATGATTTTTGGTTATCTCCTAGGTATAGTGGTTGTTGTCTAGAATCACACTGTGAGTCTGTGTGCATTTGGGAACCACTGTGAGAGAAACAATTGGTAACATCGTGTATTTTTTAGCAGTTAATTCTTTTACAACCTGTCATGTTGTCAAGTTTTAGTAGCATTAGAAGCTAGTCTTTGCTTATGCACTGATAAAATGAGTCAGGGTTTGACACTAAGGTGCAGTACCATGTACTATTCTGTTCACTGTGGCAGAACTGAAAATTTAAAAGTTTTACCTAAGCACTGTCCTAGAAGTAGTCTGATTATTTAGTCAGTTTCTAAGTACCAAATAGATTGCTTCAAATGTCTATGCAGTATGCATGTAGTGTTCTAACATACTATACACTTGTCTTTTACACCTTCAATGCCCTAGTCAGTATCCATACACTTCCAGGAAACACCCTGTCACTCCCTTTGCAGTCCTCTAGTGACCCATTCAACACCATGTACTAATCCATTCACTGTGCCAAAACCCAAACAGTTATAAATTCACCAAGACACTCTCTTTCCAGTACTCTAATGATTCAGTCACTGCCTAAGTATTTATGCACTGAGCCAGGCCTTAGCACATGGACTTCTTCAAACCCCTATCCACTATGCATGCAGTCCTCTAACCACCTACACACTTGTGTTTCACACCTTCAATTCCCCAGTCAGTATCCATACACTTCCAGCAAACACCCTGTCACTCCTCTAGTGACCTTATTAAGCATCATGTACTAATCCATTCACTGTGCCAAACCCTAATACATTCACTCAGGCACTCTCCTTGAAGTACTCTAATCATGCAGTCAGTACCCAAGTACTCATCCACTGACCCAGGCCTTAGTATCTGGACTGCTTCAAACCCCTATCCACTATGCATGCAGTCCTCTAACCACCTACACAATTGTCTTTCACACCTTCAATTCCTTAGTCAGTATCCATACACTTCCAGGAAACACCCTGTCACTCCCTTTGCAGTATTCTAGTGACCCATTCAACTCTATGTACTAATCCATTCACTGTGTCAAAACTAGGCCTGGGCTAAATTTCCGTTCCGCTCGCGGAAATTGCGATAATTTGACATGTTCGCGTTCCACGGAGAGCGCGAAAATGTCAAAATTTCCGCATTCTGCAGCTTAGCGATAATTTGTTTCTTGCTCGCGCTGTAAAATAATACATTCTCCCACGCGCGATCGCCTTACCTGAATCCCCGCGTTGGCCGACAAGTTTTCCCGATCCGGTCGCGTTCTCCATGAGATGTTGGATTGTTGGTAGCCATTTGCGCTGTCTCGCGACAGTTCGCGCCCGCAGTAACGTCATGCGTCACGCGATCACGTCTTTCTTCTCGCGATCATGCACCGCGAGAAGAGTGAAAACAAGATGGGCCGCGCCCGCGAGCAACCGCATGGGTAAGTTGGCGAGCCGCGACCACACAGAAAATACCGCGAACGGGCAGGAAAAAAACTTCCGCATCTTCGCGATATTTCCGCGTGTTTGCGGAGATTTGTAACATTTTCGCGATAATTTGCGATAGTCGCTTTCGCAAATTCCGCCCACCCCTAGTCAAAACCCAAACACTTATAAATTCACCAAGATACTATCTTTGCAGTACTCTAATCATTCAGTCAGTGGCTAAGTATTCATGCACTGAGCCAGTTCTTAGCACATGGACTGCTTCAAACCCCTATCCACTATGCATGCAGTCTTCTAACAACCTAGACACTTGTCTTTCACGCTTTCAATTTCCTAGTCAGTATCCATACAGAACAGCAAACATCTTGTCACTGCCTTTGCACTCCTCTAGTGACCCATTCAGTACCAAGTACTAATCCATTCCCTGTGCGAAAAGCCTAGCACTTATAAATTCACCTAGGCACTCTCCTTGCTGTACTCTAATCATTCAGTCAGTAATAAAGTAGTGATGCAGTGAGCCAGGCCTTAGCACATGTACTGCTTTAAATGCCTATGCAGTATGGATGCAGCTCTCTAATCACCTACACAGTTGTGTTTCACACTTTCAATTCCCTAGTTAGTATTCATACTCTTCTAGCAAACACCCTGCCACTCACCCAGTGTGTCTCCTTATAGTACTGTAATAATTTATCAGTTAGCATGTAGAGTTTTAGGGCCTGATTCACAGAACTAACTTAAGACAAAATCCTAAACTTACTACTTTTGGTATTCACAGAAGTTAGGATTTTGTCTTAAGTGTGTCTTAAGACACACTTAAGACAGATTTAAGACAGACTTAAGACAGACTTAAGACAAACTTAAGACAGACTTAAGACAAACTTAAGACAGACTTAAGACAAACTTAAGACAAACTTAAGACTGACTTAAGACAGACTTAAGTTAGGATTTTGTCTTAAGTTAGTTCTGTGAATCGGCCCCTCTGTGAGGTAGGCTTTAGGGCATGAACTGCTTCAAAGTAGTATGCACTATGCATGTAGTGTTTTAACCATCGTCACACTTGTGGTTCAGGGACATAGTTTCTTAGTCAGTATTTATATAAAATATGTTTGTACAGTAATGGAATAGTATAATTTTGAAAGTTATTAATATACATTTATTTTTGATTCTTTTTTACAGATGCAGAACAGGAGTGTTTCTCATCTGTTTGCACTCTTCTCGTGCAAGATTGTTTGGATGAAGGGTCCTTAGGTGTTTCATCATGAGTATTTTTTGTTAGGATCCCCTTGTAACAGAACTCTTTTGAAAATCTTGTGCATGAGAAAGGTGGTATTAGTCTTTGTTTGCCCCTCGAGAAAAGTAGAACATTTCCACTTCACTGAAGGAAAACGTTGTGGGCGTGGTGCATCCTCCAAAAATTCAACTTTAGATTTGGTGAATATTTTATAGCAACATCATTTACAGTTTTTGTAAGTTAAAGTTAAAAAATGTTGTTAGCTGTGTGCATTTTATATTTCTGTGATTTGTATTTTGAGAATGGCATGTTGGTTTGTTTTTAACAATCTTTGAGATTGTGTTTTTTTTGGCCGCTGTTAAGTGATGAGTACTATTGAAATCACTATTTTTAGTGAAATTTAATATATTCTGAGAAAAGCAAGAATGGCAAAAAAATTACTTTGTGGAAATTATGCTGTGTTGTATAAAATGTATTATTACATGTTATATATTTTTTTTCCTTTTCTTTCACAGATCCAAATTTTAAAATAAGCAATTTATATGAATTTATATTTGAATGAAAAACAGAAATAAATGTATACCATTTTTTATTCCTATTAATGTGAAGGTAAGTTTAACTAAGTCTCAATATGCAGAATGAAGAGGCCTGCAAGAAGCTACACAGTTGAAACATGTTTCTAAAAACACTCTGTTTATGTAGTTTTGAAATCTGACCACAATCAGATATCATGTGACCTGCAAAAAAAGAGATTTGAGGGGTTCATAATATTTCACCTTTTTAGCTGTTGAAGGACCGCAAATATTTCAATCATTCTTCTTTGAACATCTTTGCAGACAAAACTCTGTGCTTACCTTCTATCATTCGCAAGGAAATTTAAAAACGGAAATATGTCACTTTTTGTAACATAGTTATTGTGCAAGATACTCTTTTATATTTACAAAGAGAGGAAAAGGCACTCTGTGCACTTTTTATACTCCATGTAAATATAACCTCATCATGCACACCACTTTCTGTTGAAAGGGTGTTCTATAAGTGTTGTTGCGCATGATTGCACTTAATACTCATAGAACAAGACACATGTCTAGATTTATCAGTAATCATAAATCTCGATATGAGTGTGAATGCTGCACCATTCTAAAAATTGGTGTAGGAAAGCACAACAAGGAGAATTGTTTTCATTTCTCCACATTTTTATATCTTCAATGCATGCTGAAATGTTTAGCATACATTGAAGGACAAAAATGCATTTTCTCATTGTTTTTGTGCAGGAAGGTGTGTGTTCCTGCAGAAAAACAAACAGCACATGACACAGATATCCTTGCAGTATGGTGCAAGGGTGCCTGTGTCACCACATGGCTGTAGTTTAAGCAGCCGTGCAGAGAGAAGCATAGATTTGCAACATTTATGTACATATGTTGCATTCCTGTGCTTCGGAAGTACTACCACACTGCAGTTAAAGAGGTTACTGTGTGATGCTGCAGCACTTCCTCATAGTTCTGCACTTAAACATTCACCATACGCTATTAATGCATTCATTCAGTCAATTACACACTACACATACATTCATCTAAACTAACACTAACAAAGAAATTTAGCTCTTTTTTTAAACCAGGAAAGTTAGTTCTTAAAAGAACTTTTTTTTTCTTATTTCTTCTTTTATAATTTTTTTGGGGTTTTCTGAACAATTTTTTATTTTTTGGGTTTTTCTGCAAAAAACAAAAACAAAAAAAAAACAGGAGAAACCAAACAATGAACTTCAGGGAACAATACATTATTTTTTAAAAATAGCAAATGTGACTTTCTTGGCGGCGGCAGATCAGATCGATTGACTGCTCACCATAGCACGAAGTCGCATTGCACTTAGTGCAGAGCACTTTTAAAAATTGAAATTGAGGACGGATGTCCAAGGTTTGGGCTGATGGATGCACTCTTCATGTGCTCGGCTGCGATGAGGTGGCTGGCGCAGGAGCAGGAGTGTTTCTCATCCGTCGGCACTCTTCTCGTGCAAGATTGTTTGGATGAAGGGTCCTCATGTGCTTCATCATACTTGCCGTGCCGCAAGAGTATTTCTTGTTAGGATCCCCTCTCGATAGGACTCTTTTGCAAATCTTGCACGTGACCAAGGTGGCATTGGTCTTATTCTGCCCCTCAGGAAAAGTAAAACATTTCCACACCACTGAAGAAAAACGTTTTTTGAGTGCTTCCTCCGGCAAAAATTCATCCTCAGAAGTATGAGGTGATGCAGGTGATGCCTGCTGCCCTGAAGCCATTTTTGGTTGAAAAAAGTTAGAGCTAAGTGTAAACTTAGTCTAAAAAATCTTCTTCTCTCCAAAGAGATGGTGCTCTAAAGAAGGTCAAAGAAGAATGATTGAAATGGGTGGGGTCTTTCAATAGTTAGAATAGGAAGTGTAATGAACCAATCAAATCTCTTTTTTTGCAGGTCACATGGGATCCGCGCACCCTGCGCGTACGCAGCACGCACCCAGCGCGCATCCGCGAAATTGAATTAAAAAGAAATATAGATTAGATATAAAAATATATTAGTTTTAAGACTAGTTTAGAGTTTGTCTTCAATTAATATTCACATGAAATACATATATATATGTTTTTTTAAATGTTAAATATTTCATGGGATCCGCGCACCTACCGCGTGATAGATGCAGATGACGCGTCGCGGAAGCGCGTAAACGTCGCGTTACGTGCATCGAACATGTCGCGTATAGGCTGGGAGTCGTGTACCGGTCGCATTGCGATAGCGCACTCCGTACGCGGATGCTATCACGTAGGGATCGAGAACGGTGCGCATAGGGTGCGCGGATCCAAAAACATTGAAAAAATATATATATAAAATATCGTTTTGCACATATAGTTAAAAAAATATTTTGAAAAATATAAAAAAATATGTTTGAAAACCCATTAAGTTCAAATAATATTTTTAATTTTTAAAAGAATTAATTGAAAAAATAAGTTTAAAAAATGGTGATAAGCCGGTGGCTTTGCTCTGACTTTGGGAATGGGGCCTCGCCCCCATCGGGAACTGGCACGAGTTCATTGTGTATACTGCCTTGCTTGTGTTATTTACTTTAGGTTTGTTTAAAAAAGGAACCTTTGTTTTTCCTGTTCCAGAGCTGGGGACACTTTCATGTGTTGTACTTAATGGGCTGCCGAACCTCCGGGATGTCGGCTGAATAGCTGTGTTCCAGACTGGCATAAATAAAGGTTTTTAAAAAAAAAAAAAAAAAATGGTGATAAAAAAGTATTTAAAAAAAATGTAATTAATGAAATTGACACACTGAATTTGAAAAATATATAAATCCAATCAAAATCATTAAACATGATATCTTCAGAGATAAGTTATAGATAGGAATTAGCATTTAAAAAACCTTTGAAATTCACTGAAAAAAACATAGGTTTCATGCACGTTATAGTTAGGAATTGGCATTTAAAAAACCTTTGAAATTCACTGAAAAAACCAAAGGTTTCAGGGGAGTTATAGTTAGGAATTGGTATTTAAAAAACCTTAGAAATTCACTGAAAAAACCATAGGTTTCAGGGGTGTTATAGTTAGCTGGACATTTCCCTCGTACAAAACCCTAGAAATTCCCCTGTTATAGTTAGTTCAGCTAACTATAACTCGCGCCCCCGCAATGCACTGCTGATGACATCACATATTACATCACTCATGACATGGTCAGTGACATCACTCATGACATCAATGATGACATCTCAAATGACATCACTGATGACATCACTGATGACGTCATCCATGTGATAAATTGGTGCATCTTCTCACACCCTAATATAACCTTTGATACACCGACTCAAAATTTCAGACGGCCATTTTGAAAACCATAGATACTCCAATACGAATAACTACATACCCACTCATTAACTCTTAGGTCTACATACACCTCCACTCACTCACCTGTACAGTCACTCATTCTTACAGTCACTCCGTACAAGACTATCATATGCATTTATACACCTACATAGACACTCACACACCACCAATCATCCATAGAGGTAGTCTCACACCTAGTCAGTTATACAAATAATTAATCACACTCCCATTTACTCACCTACACAGTTATACACACTCAATTTCACTTACTCATAAAAATAGTACCACATTCTTACGCTCTTATACAATCATTGATACAAGCACACACTCATCCATACAGCCACTCTCACAATCACACACTCTCACATATAACCCCTTATATACTCTTACACGCATATATACTGCCTTTCACATACGTAGTTAGTCACACATGTACCACTTAGATATACATTCAATCCCTAACACACCAATACATACAGTCACTCAACCATACAGTTCATCACAGATGCACTCTTAAAACCATGCACCCATAGAATCACCCACTCACACATCTATGCATAGAGTCACACACACCCTACCCACACAAACACTCAGGCACCCATACAGATACTCAGACAACCAATCAATAACTCATATAGACACTCATATAGCTATTTACAAAACCATGCAGCCACTTATACACCTACATACAGACACATACAGACATTCACATAGTTTAGTCACTAGTCTGCAGTAAGATACATTTAATGACTCACTTATAGAGTCAGTTACGCACCTAGAAATCATCCATTCACACACTTGTACACCCACTCATTCTTCCACAGGCCTTTCACTATAAATATATAAAACATATTTAAACTTTACGAAAACACACAGTCACTGGATGGCGTCATCAATGATGTCATCAGTGATGTCATTTGAGATGTCATCAGTGATGTCATCAGTGATGTCACTGATAATGTCATGAGTGATGTAATATGTGACATCATCAGCAGTGCATTGCGGGGGCGCGAGTTATAGTTAGCTGAACTAACTATAACAGGGGAATTTCTAGGGTTTTGTACGAGGGAAATGTCCAGCTAACTATAACGCCCATAAAACCTATGGTTTTTTTAGTGAATTTCCAAAGGTTTTTTAAATGCCAATTCCTTACTATAACGCTCCTGAAACCTTTGGTTTTTTCAGTAAATTTCAAAGGTTTTTTAAATGCTAATTCCTATCTATAACTTATCTCTGAAGATATCATGTTTAATAATTTTGATTGGATTTCTATATTATTCAAATTCAGTCTGTCAATTTCATTAATTATCTTTTTTTTTAAATACTTTTTTATCACCATTTTTTAAACCTATTTTTTCAATTAGTTCTTTTAAAAATTAAAAAATGTTATTTGAACTTAATGGGTTTTACAAACATATTTTTTCATATTTTTCAAAATATTTTTTTAACTATATGTTCAAAACTGTATTTTATATATATTTTTCAATGTTTTTAGATCCCCGCACCCTATGCGCACCGTTCTCGATCCCTACGTGATAGCATCCGCGCATGGTGCGAGTTGTATTCGTGTTTAGTGCGCGATTGCAATGCGACAGGTTCGCGACTCCCAGCCTATACGCAACACGTTCGAAGTATGTAACGCGACGTTTACGCGCTTCCGCAATGCGTCATCTGCGTCTATGACGCGGTGGGTGCACGGATCCCGCGAAATAAAAAACATATATATATGTATTTCATGTGAATATTAATTGAAGACAAACTCTAAACTAGTCTTAAAACTAATATATTTTTACATCTAATCCTAGATTTCTTTTTAATTGAATTTCGCGGATGCGCGCTCGGTGCGTGCTGCGTAAGCGCAGGGTGCGCGGATCCCATGTGACCTGTAAACAAAGAGATTTGATTGGTTCATTACACTTCCTCTTCTAACTATTGAAAGACCCCACCCATTTCAATCATTCTTCTTTGACCTTCTTTAGAGCACCATCTCTTTGGAGAGAAGAAGATTTTTTAGACTAAGTTTACACTTAGCTCTAACTTTTTTCAACCAAAAATGGCTTCAGGGCAGCAGGCATCACCTGCATCACCTCATACTTCTGAGGATGAATTTTTGCCAGAGGAAGCACTCAAAAAACATTTTTCTTCAGTGGTGTGGAAATTTTTAACTTTTCCCGAGGGGCAGAATAAGAACAATGCCACCTTGGTCACGTGCAAGATTTGCAAAAGAGTCCTATCGAGAGGGGATCCTAACAAGAAATTCTCTTGCGGCACGGCAAGTATGATGAAGCACATGAGGACCCTTCATCTGAACAATCTTGCACGAGAAGAGTGCCGACGGATGAGAAACACTCCTGCTCCTGCGCCATCCGCCTCATCGCAGCCGAGCACATCAAGAGTGCATCCATCAGCCCAAACCTTGGACATCCCTCCTCAATTTCAATTTTTAAAAGAGCTCTGCACTAACTGCAATAAGACTTTGTGCTATGGTGAGCAGTCGATCGATCTGATCTGCCGCCAGCAAGAAAGTCACATTTGCTATTTTTTTTTTATTTTTTTTTATTGTTCCCTGAAGTTCACTGTTTGGTTTCCCCTGTTTTGTTGTTTTTGTTTTTTTTTGCAGAAAAACCAAATTTGTTTTTTAATTGTTCAGAAAACCCCCAAAAAATTATAAAAGAAGAAAGAAGAAAAAAAAAGTTCTTGTAAGAACTAACTTTTCTGGTTTAAAAAAAGAGCTAAATTTCTTTGTTAGTGTTAGTTTAGATGAATGTATGTGTAGTATGTAATTGACTGAATGAATGCATTAGTAGCGTATGGTGAATGTTTAAGTGCAGAACTATGAGGAAGTGCTGCAGCATCACACAGTAACCTCTTTAACTGCAGTGTGCTGTATTACTTCCGAAGCACAGGGATGCAACATATGTACATAAATATGTTGCAAATCTATGCTTCTCTCTGTACGGCTGCTTAAACTGCAGCCATGTGGTGACACAGGCACCCTTGCACCATAGTGCAAGGATATCTGTGTCATGTGCTGTTTGTTTTTCTGCAGGAACACACACCTTCCTGCACAAAAACAATGAGAAAATGCATTTTTCTTCTTCAATGTATGTTGAACATTTCAGCATGCATTGAAGATATAAAAATGTGGAGAAATTAAAACAATTCTCCTTGTTGTGCTTTCCTACACCAATTTTAGAGTGGTGCAGCATTCACACACATATTGAGATTTATGATTTATGATAAATCTAGACATGTGCCTTGTTCTATGAGTATTAAGTGCAATCATGCACAACAACACGTATAGAACACCCTTTCAACACAAAGGTGCCGATCACGATCCGGCAAAAACCGGGTACGAACCGTCGGACGGAGCACAATCTCCGCCCGACGCGTACCCAGTCGTCAATTTTTACAAACAAGGAATTACGATTCGCACGGGTACACCATTACTGTACGAATCGTAAAAAAGCCCGACCGAACAAAAAAACCCCTACCAATGCGATCCGGGAAAGCGCCGACCTGACGTCGGGACGCTCGCAGCCAGCCATTCACGACCCAGGAATCACGATTCGCACCGACGTCACCCCGCACGGTGAATATTTTGCGGCAGCTAAAAACTGCCGGGAAATCAGGACGACGCGAACAAGGACCACCAGTACGCGACGGACAGACGACGACGCGAACAAGGAGGACCAGTACGTGACGGACACACAGGACGACGCCACCAAGGAGGACCCGTACGCGACAGGACGACGCGATCAAGGAGGACCCGTACGCGACAGGACGACGCGATCAAGGAGTACCAGTACGCGACGGACAGACATGGACCCGAACCTACGAGTCATCCCTGCCCTCATAGCAGTCCACCTCCTCTACAGGTTACGACGCAGACGCCGCAGAAGGTCAGAATAACTAAGGGAGGGGGGAAAGTGGGGTCGGGTGGGGGTGGCAGGACCAGGGCAGGCCACAAAACAACCACATAAGTCACACACCACACATGGCCTGGACATACCTGACTCCCATGCCCTGGTCACCACGAGGGGGTGGGGGCGTGTCCTGATAACCCAGCGACCGCCACAACGGAAGTCCATCACCACGCGAACCGGCAACACAACCAGACAGGAACGTCCCGTACCCACGCCTGAAGAGCGTGGGTACGAGTCGGACCACGCCCACACACGTCACCCCAACAATGGCGGGACGGATCGCACCCACGTGGCAAAGGCCTGGGTACGGGCCGCACAAACATCACATAGCGTGGGGACGGATATGTACGGACCCTACCCCCACCCCGTATGCAAGGAGCGCACCCCCCACCCCAACAGTGAAAGTACGACCCGTACCCCCACCCGCGTATGCATGGAGCGTACCCCCACCCCAACAGTGTAAGTACGACCCGTACCCTCACCCGCGTATGCATGGAGCGTACCCCCCACCCCAACAGTGTAAGTACGACCCGTACCCTCACCCGCATATGCAAGGAGCGTACCCCCCACCCCAACAGTGTAAGTACGACCCGTACCCCCACCCGCGTATGCATGGAGCGTACCCCCCAGCCCAACAGTGTAAGTACAACCCGTACCCCCACCCGCGTATGCATGGAGCGTACCCCCCATGCCAACAGTGTAAGTACGACTCGAACCCTCACCCGCGTATGCATGGAGCGTACCCTCCATGCCAACAGTGTAAGTACGACTCGAACCCTCATCCGCGTATGCATGGAGCGTACCCCCCAGCCCAACAGTGTAAGTACAACCCGTACCCCCACCCGCGTATGCATGGAGCGTACCCCCCATGCCAACAGTGTAAGTACGACTCGAACCCTCACCCGCGTATGCATGGAGCGTACCCTCCATGCCAACAGTGTAAGTACGACTCGAACCCTCACCCGCGTATGCATGGAGCGTACCCCCCATGCCAACAGTGTAAGTACGACTCGAACCCTCACCCGCGTATGCATGGAGCGTACCCCCCAGCCCAACAGTGTAAGTACGACCCGTACCCCACCCGCGTATGCATGGAGCGTACCCCCCAGCCCAACAGTGTAAGTACGACCCGTACCCCCACCCGCGTATGCATGGAGCGTACCCCCCATGCCAACAGTGTAAGTACGACTCGAACCCTCACCCGCGGACGTACGGACCGTACCCCCACCCCCACCAGTGTAAGTACGACTCCTACCCCCACCCGCGGACTCACGGACCGTACCCCCACCCCAACAGTGTAAGTACGACCCGTACCCCCACCCGCGTATGCAAGGAGCGTACCCCCCAGCCCAACAGTGTAAGTACGACCCGTACCCTCACCCGCGTATGCATGGAGCGTACCCCAACCACACCAGTGTAAGTAGACTCGTACCCTCACCTCGAATGCATTGAGCGTACCCCCACCGTGTATGTTCCAAGCGTACATATCCTGAAATCGGAGGTGTGTGTGCAGAGTCCACCCAGCAGTGCCCTGAGACAGGAGGGGTGGGTGTGGAGTCCTCCCAGCAGTGCCCTGAGACAGGAGGGGTGTGTGCAGAGTCCTCCCAGCAGTGCCCTGAGACAGGAGGGGTGGGTGTGGAGTCCTCCCAGCAGTGCCCTGAGACAGGAGGGGTGTGTGCAGAGTCCTCCCAGCAGTGCCCTGAGACAGGAGGGGTGGGTGTGGAGTCCTCCCAGCAGTGCCCTGAGACAGGAGGGGTGGGTGTGGAGTCCTCCCAGCAGTGCCCTGAGACAGGAGGGGTGGGTGTGGAGTCCTCCCAGCAGTGCCCTGAGACAGGAGGGGTGGGTGTGGAGTCCTCCCAGCAGTGCCCTGAGACAGGAGGGGTGTGTGCAGAGTCCTCCCAGCAGTGCCCTGACACAGGAGGGGTGGGTGCCTATCACTAACAGCAGTGCCCTGAGACAGGGGGGGTGTAACACATGTGTGTGAGGCCAGAATTATCCACATGCATACTGGCTACAAGGGAACATGTCCCCATGAACTCATGTCAACAGACTCCACACACAAGTACAGTGATCACCAAGGATGCCACGATTGTTGCAGGTGGAGACATGGCCCTGCATGCATGGCCAAAGTAGAAGGGCTCCGTCACACACACAGCTCATGTAGACACAGCTCTGCGCTAAACATTGGGAACACCCTGCAGGGAAGAAAGCTGGGTACACAGAGGAAGGAATACACCCTGGGACAAGTGCACCATGCAGTAACTGCTTACATGAACAAAGAAAGTTAGTCAACACCTTGTGATGGCACACAGATCCCAGGGTCCCACCAATGAGCAGTACACTACTACATATCCCACACACCCAAACCCTTACACACCACCCAAAACCATGTAGCTGCCCCACCAACACCAATACCAGCATAGCAGTAGTGTGATAATGAAAACAAAATTAAGCTTTAGTCAGCATGAGCACAATGTCCGTGGATCGCAGGCAGTTCAATCTTCACAAAGCCCATAGGGCAGTCAATGATTCTCAGCTGGATGGGGGACACAGTGGGATGCGTGTCCCCTACCTTGCCTGCACAGTCAAATGGCATCGTCTTCCACACTGGTGAGGGCATCAGGGGGGGGGGAAGCAACAGGCACCGCAGGGACATCAGGGCAAAGGGGCGGCGTTGTGGGTGCAGGGATGGAGGACTCCACCACAGGGGGTGGGTCAGTGCCAAAGGCGGAGGCCAGGATGGCACTACACACCTTTGCAAGGTCCTCCAGGGAGTCCCCTGCACCCGAAGGGACCTCAGGCCCCAAGGAGGGGGGGGGGTCAGAGGGATGGGTCGCAGCGCCACCGGGGGAGGGTGGAGACAGGGGGGGAGACTCAACCACCCTGACCGGGGACCTCCTTGACCGCTTGCGTGGTGGTGTAACTGTGGGGCTCAGGGACAGAGCGGCCATGAAGGAGTCCTTGGGGGAGATGTGGCCAGGAGAGCTGAGGGGAGGGGATTTGGAGGGAGTGGACTGGGTGGAATGCGGACTCCCACTATGGCTGCGTGTCACACGTTTGCCCCCCGACCCAGTGGGTGTGCCTACCTCACCCTGTGTGTGCGTGTCAGGAGGAGTGTGGTGGACCTTCCCTGCTGGTGTGGTGCCCGTGTCCGTTGATGTGGGTGCATGCCGACGTCTGGGTGTACGTGGGACAGGCATGGGAGTGGGAAGTGTGGATGGGGCAGGGGTAGGTGGGGGGAGGTCGCGCTGCAGGAGACCCACTGCTGCAGTCAGTGTGGAGTCTATGGACCTCAGCAAGTTGCGTTGGTCAGCCTGCGATGAATGAATGCCCTCCAAGAAAGCCTCGATGTTGGTGAGGGTTTTGCCGTGGGCATGGAGGACATTAAGGATCGCAGCCTGACCAACCTGCAGTTGCCGCTGGATGTCCACAGACTCTGCATTGGCGGCAGCAGTGGAGACAGGGGCAGGGGGTGCGGTGCCTGGCAGGAAGGAGACATGCTGTGACCGGGCACGCTGGGAAGGGACACGAGCAAGTGGGAGGCGGCTGGTGGAAACTGAGGGGGCGGTGCGAGGTGTTGTTCCGCTGTCAGCTGCTGGTGCAGCCACCGCCCACTCGGAGACATCCTCCTCAGCTTCGTATTCTGACGTGCCAGTCGACAGGTCCTCGGCCGCACTATCCTCCACCTCTGTCCCACTCGATGTGCCAGCCCCGATGTCACGGCTGGCACTGGTGCTCGGTCCCTCCGCCTTGCCTGTGTCCATGTCTCCCTCTGTGTCCCCCGACGATGCTGTGGGCAGGGTGGAGAGACAGAAATTAATCAGACAGCTGTACACATCAGTCACATGAGTCCAATCGACATAGGTAACACTGCATAGCCTGAAAAGGAAGATCCCTAACATCTACTAAACAAGGTACCGATGTAGGGCATGAAACACACAGTTGGTTGAGCCACCATGCCACTGAAATACCATGGAGAGCATGAGACAATAGCTAAACACAGGAAACGGAGTCTGACATAGCACCCAGGCCCTGGGGACAATCCAGCACTGCATCTGCACCACACAGCGTTGGCGAAAATACCGATGACCAGGGACCATATCCATGAACTTGAGACACATGCTGCATAGGTAATGCTGAAAACATGCCCAACATGACTCGGTCACTGCACATTGCGTGTGTGTCCAGACACATCACACACTGCCCAGACCCAGCAAGTAGAAATCAGGATTTGACACATAGGCATTGCCCGCCCCAACAAGACCCTACACGAGGCAAATTGTTGAGACACAGGTGGCACCAACATCTCATAGTCTGGGTGATACACACAGGGGCAGGCAAAAAGCAAGATTGGACGCCAAACAGCCAAGGTGCGCCTGTACAAATAATGAGGTACCAGTGCCCATCCTCAGATGAGTATAACAAGACACACAGGCACTGGCAACTGTGAGTATGAAGAAGGACAATAAGGTCAGGCTGCACAGTGGACACCTGTACACAATAGCACGTCTATATACATGGTGACAGGGGACAATGGCACAGAGCACATCCTACGCTGTAGACACTGAGATTGTCCACGTTTATGACGACACATACACCACTGAGGAAAAGGTGCCCCAGGGGACAGTAGTGGGCACGCAACTACATGCTACTGAATGGTAATGACTGCAACACACGTCACCATCCCTGCACTATGTGTATCGCACACTCATGCACATCATGTCACAGGCCACTACATAGGACATGCGCGCTGTAAGGCATGACACATGAGAGACCAACTCCCATGTCTGGAGTCAGCATCAGTGCCAACTGACATGGAACCCACATGCAGTGAACTTGACAGTGCACAGGCAAGGTCCCACAACCTGTTACACACCACCCCCACACATGATGCTACAGTCATTGTTCTCGTGGACAAAGCGCCAGCCTACATTACCTTGTGAAGGAGTGACTACACACAGACCAGGGAACACATTGCAAGGAGGGGAAGGGTGGCAGGGGCGCAGCGCTATACTGGGGCAAACAGGATCTACACAGCACCTTTAAACCCTGCCAGTGAATTCATGCTACTGTGCCCTTACAAATGCCGGTGACACACAACAAACACACATGTACCTACCCCCTTCCGGCTGCTGCATCGCCTGTAAGCGCCTCTCCAGGTCTGGAAAGACCACCGGCAGCACACGCCTGTGGAGGTGGTTCAGACGGCGGCGGCCGCGGTTCTTGTGGCTCTCAGGTGAGTCCCCCAGCAGGAGCCGTGCAATCCTCCGCGTCCAGCACCGGATATCCTGCCAGCGTTTCCTCACCTGGGGCAGGCTCCGCCTCCGACCATCCACACCCCTCACGGCACTGACGGCGGTCAGCCAGATCTGCTCCTTGGCAGTGGCGCCTACCTGTGAGGAGGAACAAGTGACACCACATCAATACACCAGCCACATGTCACAGAGAGACATATGGGTACAAATTAGCTGGTTACAACAAGGCATGTCATGCAGCCAACGCATTGCACCTTTGTCATAGGGACATCATCCCCTGGTGAGGGAAAAAGCAGTACGTGCCACAGTGGGTACACAGGTGGAATGATGGCAATGTCACAATCAATGATCAAGGCTCACACTGTGCATCACACCCACCCCTCCTGTCTCAGGGCACTGCTGTGAGTGATAGGCCCCCACCCCTCCTGTCTCAGGGCACTGCTGTGAGTGATAGGCCCCCACCCCTCCTGTCTCAGGGCACTGCTGGGAGGACTCTGCACACACCCCTCCTGGCTCAGGGCACTGCTGTGAGTGATAGGCCCCCACCCCTCCTGTCTCAGGGCACTGCTGGGAGGACTCTGCACACACCCCTCCTGGCTCAGGGCACTGCTGTGAGTGATAGGCCCCCACCCCTCCTGTCTCAGGGCACTGCTGGGAGGACTCTGCACACACCCCTCCTGGCTCAGGGCACTGCTGGGAGGACTCCACACCCACCCCTCCTGTCTCAGGGCACTGCTGTGAGGACTCTGCACACACCCCTCCTGGCTCAGGGCACTGCTGGGAGGACTCCACACCCACCCCTCCTGTCTCAGGGCACTGCTGGGAGGACTCTGCACACACCCCTCCTGTCTCAGGGCACTGCTGTGAGTGATAGGCCCCCACCCCTCCTGTCTCAGGGCACTGCTGTGAGTGATAGGCCCCCACCCCTCCTGTCTCAGGGCACTGCTGGGAGGACTCTGCACACACCCCTCCTGGCTCAGGGCACTGCTGTGAGTGATAGGCCCCCATCCCTCCTGTCTCAGGGCACTGCTGGGAGGACTCTGCACACACCCCTCCTGTCTCAGGGCACTGCTGTGAGTGATAGGCCCCCACCCCTCCTGTCTCAGGGCACTGCTGTGAGTGATAGGCCCCCACCCCTCCTGTCTCAGGGCACTGCTGGGAGGACTCTGCACACACCCCTCCTGGCTCAGGGCACTGCTGTGAGTGATAGGCCCCCATCCCTCCTGTCTCAGGGCACTGCTGGGAGGACTCTGCACACACCCCTCCTGGCTCAGGGCACTGCTGTGAGTGATAGGCCCCCACCCCTCCTGTCTCAGGGCACTGCTGGGAGACATCAGGCACCCCCCCTGGGACCCCCCCGACAGTACATGGCATGTGTGTTACACCTGGACACAATGGCAGAAGTCACAGTCACAACATAGGGACAGTCTGTGGCAGTGGCCTATGCACTCACCTGATACCCTGGTCGCCCATACAGCATGGAGTACTGTGGGAGGATCACATCCAGCAGAGCCATGTTCTCCTCCAGGGTGAATGGCTGTGTCCTCTCCACAGCCCTTGACATGGTTCCAGGGAATCAGTAGCAGCAGCTGGGTCGACGAATGCAAAGATGTGCAGGCAAGTACTCCCTCATGGGACCTGGCTGCCTTATATGTGCCCTTCTGCCCAGTCTCATGCACAGGAGTACAGAGTGATTGGTCACTCACATTTGCATCCTATGTTTCCACCAATCCCTTCAAACCTAGCAGTCTGTGGGTTCTCTATCGGTTTCATTCTCCTGCATGATGTCAGCCCCACAAACACATTGCAACAAAGTAGAATAATTCCAACTGACTTCTGCTGTGCACCTTCCAGAACAATTTCGAAATTTGAACTTGGTCTCCATGACAACCAGCATGCATGTAGGCCTTAATACTTGTCCCCTATGTAATTTGGAGCATCACACACAGGTACGGTGCGTTTCGGGGCCCTAGGGCACCCCAAATGCATGGCAACGGCCCGTACATGCATGCCTACGTTCACTATCACTATGGGTCTGCACGCGTATGCGTACAAGTAGTGGTACGGGCCGTACACTCGCATGTACGCTCACTATCACTACGAGTACACATACGCGTGCAGACCCATAGTGATAGTGAGCGTAGATGCGTGTGTATGGTCCGTACCACTACGGGTACGCATACGCGTGCAGACCCATAGTGATAGTGAGCGTAGATGCGTGTGTACGGTCCGTACCACTACGGGTACGCATACGCGTGCTGACCCATAGTGATAGTGAGCGTAGATGCGTGTCTACGGTCCGTACCACTACGGGTACGCATACGCGTGCAGACCCATAGTGATAGTGAGCGTAGATGCGTGTGTACGGTCCGTACCACTACGGGTACGCATACGCGTGCAGACCCATAGTGATAGGGAGCGTACAGGCGTGTGTACGGCCCTACCACTATGGGTGTTCTTGCGTATGCGTACTCGTAGTGGTACGGGCCGTACACATGCCTGTACGCTCGCCATCACGATGGGTACACATACGGCAGCACTCCCATAGTGAAATGGTAACGTACACAGGCCCTCTTCGCAGCAGTACAGTGGTTTTCACACATCACAGTGGTGACAGGCGGCACACAGGTAGGGATAGGGCGGACATACTTGTCCATGGATGGACATACTTGTCCATGGATGGACATACTTGTCCATGAATGGACATACTTGTCCATTAATTGACATCGAGGCATCGTCTGTGCATTACTACATGTGTGGGGCACAGGTGTGACGGCCTGTGATGTGGAACATTACTCCTGAGTCGAGAAGGCACCAGATGTATGATGAGATGTCTACAGATGTACTGTGTGATGGTGCAATGTGTGCCAGGCATGCCCTTGACTCCTTTGACATGTGTGCATGTCGTACTGCACACTTGGGGTGAGCGTCACTGGCATGGCACGGACACCAACACACGGAAGTGTCCCCTGCTGCTCGGTACAGGGGTTACCACACCTGACTTGTCACTACCCACGGTGCACAATGTGACTATGTCATGTATGTGTGGGGGCTTCCCATCAGGTTGATGTTGGAGCACCCTCAAAAGCTGCAGCCGTTGCAGCAACCAAAATGTGTCTGTGTGTAGATTGACATTGCACACTGTTCCGCACACCATGCCACATGTGGTATCAGATGTGAGGTGCACATGTATGCATGGGACACGGAGTAGCGTGACAACGACATGTCTGCATCCTCACAATGAATGTGTGGTGAGTCATGACATGTGCACCTTCATGGCAAGGTGTGTGGGCTGTCCTAGTGTGATGTCATGTGACCTGTGGCTCTAGTGTTCCGCAACCAGTCTCTGCAATCGGCATCCCACTTCTGCTGATGTGTGGGTGTATGTCACTCCTGTCTTCCGTCGGGCTGTTCACTTGCACTGGGACACAGCTATTCCCATGGCGTGGCATGGGGAGGTTCTCTATCTCCGTGTGTAGCTGGGTCTTGGAAGGAGTGTCACCTTGCATCCATACGTGTCCTGGGCATGTAGCACATACCTCACTCCCTATGTAGCATGTGTGTATTGCCAGATTTACATGTGCTCAGTAGACATGAGTTGTTGTCGTAGTGCACTCACTCTTCCTTGTCACTTCCAAATTACTGCAGAGCGCCGCCTCTTGCCCGAAGAATTCCAGACTTGGCTGCCATGCAGGAGAATGACAGGATCCGGCTCTACCGCTTCACCCAACCGTTGATCCTGGAGCTGACGGCGAGACTGGCACCACACCTGCAACCGCAGCACAGGTATCCTACGGCACTGACACCCCAGCTGAAGGTAATGGCTGCCCTACATTTTCTTGCCACGGGTACCTTCCAAAATACCATAGCTCATGTTGGTGGCATGTCCCAGAGCATGTTCAGCGGTGTGCTGCATGATTTCTTGGAGGCCATGTTGATTCACCTGGATGACTTCATCAAGTTCCCAACCCCTGAACAGATGACTGAGGTCAAGCGTGGATTCTATGCCCTGGGAGGGATGCCCCATGTCATTGGGTCCATAGATGGGACACATGTAGGTTTGGTACCACCACACGCACGGGAGGTGGCGTACCGCAATCGGAAGCACTACCACTCCATCAATGCCCTTGTGGTGTGTCTGTCCAATATGGTGATTTCACATGTCTGTGCTCGTTTCCCAGGATCAGCACACGATGCCTACATCATGAGGCGTAGCGGGATGCCTGATATGATGATGCATCTGCGCAACGAACGGGCATGTGTTGTTGGTGGGTACAGTCTGTCTGTCCTGTATTCTGTATAGCCGACCAGCACGACCGCTTCACAAGTTCTAACGATGTCCATGTGCTTCCCATGTAGGGGACGCTGGCTATCCCAACATGCCTTGGCTGCTGACACCTCTCCGCAACCCCATCACGCCGGCCCAGCTCCGCTATAACACCGCCCATGGCCGGACAAGGCGAGTGATAGAGAGGACGTTTGGCATGCTGAAGAGCCGATTCCGGTGCCTCCACAAGACCGGCGGTGCACTCCCTTATGCCCCGGCGAAGGTCTGCAAGATCTTCATGGTCTGCTGCATGCTGCACAACATGGCAGTTGAAAGAGCTGTGCCACTCATCCTGAATCAACATGACGAGGACCATCCACCCGTGGAGGACGAAGGGCTTGGCAATGGGGCTAGTGATGTGGAGGATGTGGAGCCGCAAGAGGACATCCGGACTCGGCTCATACGCGACTTCTTTGCTTAGTGGTGAGTACCAGTGTCTGAGTGTGCACGCATTGGTCCCCGTGTGGCATGCGTTGTGATGTGTGTCTCCACCTGCATGTATGGCACGTGGGTCAGAGGTGTGTGTGGGTGTGTCACTGGAGTGATGGTGGCAGTGATGGTAGTATTTCCCCAGTCATAATTGTGACCTAGCATGTTGTCATCCATACATGTGTCGAGTAAATGCACATGCAAGTGGCTGTGCTTTTTGTGGCTGACTTCTTGTGTGTCTCTCTTCCCCAGGTACCTGCGCATGCCGTTTGCTGGTTGCATTGTTGTGGCACTGCTATTCCTCATGGACATGACATCGTGGGCTGACTCAGCGTTACAGGCACGGACACGTTTGGAAGTCTCCATGGGGTAAGGGATGCATCTGGGGTGTATTGGGTGTGGCAGTTGTTCACGATGTGTGCACACTGCCCCGGTCGGGGTTTGGTTCCTCTGCAGACATGTGGCATCCCCATGGGACACGACATGCAGCTGGGTACACCTGAATAGATGGGCTGCCTGGTTGTCAGTCATCAGTGATGGGATAGTGGATTGTGATGATGGCATCAATGTGTGTGACACTGCCCTCGGACACATACGGTTAACATTGTCTTGACATGGCGTGGGACTTCCACATCAGCGGATCTATGGTGTATGTCAGGCTCTCCGTGTGCAGCTGTGGGTATTTAGCTGTTAGCCGACACTTGTGTGCCAGTTCCATGGCTATCATGCATTTGTGCTGCAGAAGGGGGGTGCCAGTGTTGGACCCACATGTTACTCCACATGATGTGTTCATGTGTACTTCAAGTTGCCTCTGCAATCCCAAAAACATGACTAATAAAGGTGTCCCTATGCCTCCAAGGTGCCTCTTCTCAGTCAATGCTGGTGTGTTGGCACGGTGCATCCTGCATGTCTGGCATGGTATTCCCTGATTGTGGCTATGTGTCAATGTGTCGAGTGGCAAGATGCAAGCTGTGTGTGTGTGCTGAGACTGTGTATTGGGCATGATGTCCATGACTGTGTGGGTATTGTGACATGTGCCATCCCCATGCATCCAACGTTGTCCATGACCCCATTCTCTGCATCCACCGGACTCAAGCTTGCAGGACATGGTTCTGCCACATGTCTACACATACCTGGGTGCCCCCCAGGACACTGGCCAGGATCCCTGACCTCTGCGCATGACTGTTGCTGTACTCAATGTGTCTGTCAGCACGGTTGTTCGGCCACCCCCTCAGCTGGTTCTGCCCATCACGGGTGTGTATGGTGCTCCATGTCTGTCTTGCCTAATAAACTGTGACCCATGTGTCCTGTGCCAGACTCAGGCCCCAGGGTGTGGATGGTTGAAGAGAACAGATGACTCAGGCATGTTTAGACTGTACAAGACACATGTTAGGTAATAATGCTACCAGCAGGCATCTACTCTTAATAGTGTGATTTATTATTGGGGGGGGGGGACAAAGTGAGGGGCTTTCCGGGATTAGGGAATCCAAAGTTCAGTAGGGGAGTTGGTGTCCTTGCCATTGGAAATCCTCAGAGTCCATGCCACAGTCTTTGTCAACATTGGTCAGCCAGTGACCAGCAGGGCCATGTGGCAGAGAATGTCTCTTGATGCTGTGATGCTGTTGCTCCAGTGGGCCAGGTGCCAGGCCAGGTGTCCTGGGAGATGGTGATGTAGCAGCCACCCTCACGGTCCTTTCCGTGGACGACCCGGCTTCCTGCGGGGAACCTCAGCAGCAGGCTGTGACGACGTCTGGGATGCTCCGTCGGATGTTTCCTCCTCCTCCTCCTGATCCCTCCCTGTGGGTGGTGATGTTCTCCGCCTTCTGGCACAGGGAGGGTCGGCCATGGTGTCGGCCATCCGACGGAGTGTAGCGTGAATCCCCTGGAACGCCGTCACTTGCTCAGCCTGTCTGTCCTCCATCCTCCGTTGGTGTACCAGTAGACAGGCTATTAGCTCCGCATGTTGCTGGGCCTGCTGGACCTTGATCCCCTCGAGGACGGACACAACCTGGGCCATGCCCGTGGTGTCCTGCCGGTATGAGTCCAGGATGTTACGGACATGGGAAAATACCGGATCCCCAGCCAACTGGTCAGGCTCGCGCCTCCGCCGTCCTCCACTCCCACCACCCCTGCCCACTTGCGTCTGGCCTGCACTTGTGGGCACATCGGGTCTCCGGGACCCCTGAGGGGTGGCATTGGCGTTGTCGCCTGCCTCCTCCTGGGTACCCGGGACACCGTGTCCCTCCTGGCGAGCCTGGCTGCATTGTGGTGTTGGGGCAGGGATCCTGGGTGTCTCCTGGGATGTGGCAGGAGTGGGGGTGGTGGTTGGCACGGTTGTACCTGACGCAGGTGCTGCAGGTGGTTGGACACCAGAGGGGCCAGGTCGGTCGGGGTCGTCCGCAGAGTGGTGAGAGTGGTCGCTGCCGGTGGGATCGGTCTCCTGCAGATCCGGGTCCTGTGAGTGTTCCCCCCCAGTGTTGGGGGGTGCAGCACGACGTTGACCTGTGTGTGAGAGAGACAATGTTAATTTTGGTCCATGCAACATCCATGTTTCATCCGTTTCAAAGTTGGCACATTTCCTCTTGGAATTAGGATCTGTCTTGCATTCCACTCACAGTGCACTTGTGCATGGGTGTGTCCCTTGGGCACCAATTTGGCCCCTTTAACTATGTGTGGCACAGTCTTACTTGCTGCGTCAAGTGTGACTGCAGTCAGCAGTGGAGTGTGCAGGTGTGGCGAGCCATGCATTTGCGCCTTCCTTGTAGCTCTGTACATGTGCACATGGAGTGGATCCACACACTTATATGATGCAGGTAGCTGTCCTTGTGCTCGTGTACAGGTTGTGACATGGCCCTGCGTTTTGCCATGATGAAGAGGGGGGGTTCTGGCACTGGCCACCCTTGTCTACATGCACGCAGTCCACCTGCTGACGAGCAGACATTCCCACACACCAAAGGACTGATTTGCTCTCCCTGTGTCTCCCTCCTTCTCTGTCCCCCTCTCCCTCCCTCTCTGTCCCCCTCTCCCTCCCTCTCTGTCCCCCTCTCCCTCCCTCTGTGTGTCACCCTCCTCCCTCTGTCCGTCTTCCTGTGTCTCCCTCCCTCTCTGTCCCCCTCTCCCTCCCTCTCTGTCCCCCTCTCCCTCCCTCTGTGTGTCAGCCTCCTCCCTCTGTCCGTCTTCCTGTGTCTCCCTCCCTCTCTGTCCCCCTCTCCCTCCCTCTCTGTCCCCCTCTCCCTCCCTCTGTGTGTCAGCCTCCTCCCTCTGTCCGTCTTCCTGTGTCTCCCTCCCTCTCTGTCCCCCTCTCCCTCCCTCTCTGTCCCCCTCTCCCTCCCTCTGTGTCCCCCTCTCCCTCCCTCCGTGTGTCAGCCTCCTCCCTCTGTCCGTCTTCCTGTGTCTCCCTCCCTCTCTGTCCCCCTCTCCCTCCCTCTCTGTCCCCCTCTCCCTCCCTCTGTGTGTCAGCCTCCTCCCTCTGTCCGTCTTCCTGTGTCTCCCTCCCTCTCTGTCCCCCTCTCCCTCCCTCTCTGTCCCCCTCTCCCTCCCTCTGTTTCCCCCTCTCCCTCCCTCCGTGTGTCAGCCTCCTCCCTCTGTCCGTCTCCCTCCCTCTCAGTCCCCCTCTCCCTCCCTCCGTGTGTCACCCTCTGTCACCTTGGCCCAGCTTCCTGGGCACACACTGTTAGCAGATCTTTGAGTGGCCCTTGGCCTGTTGATGTGAGTTTGTTTCTGATCTCCAGGCACCCATTTGGTGTGATGTGTGTCTGTGCGCTGCTGCTGTGGTGGTGTGTGCTGCCACTCTTTCACAATGTTGGCTGTTCATTAGCTGCTGTCATGTGCAAAACAGTGCCTTCACCCCCATGTGTTGATGCAAGGCGTCCGCCATTTGCTGGCAAGTCATTCCTGTGTTGGGACACACTGTTTGTCTGGCTGTGACCTAGGCCATATGGGCAGAGGGCATTGTTGTCTGCTTTGGAGTCGCACTATGTGATTTTTGGGGCCCAGCCTCCCGCCATCCGGGTTACCGTGTCATGTGTTGTTGTCTTCTGTGGCCTGTGACTTGACATTGTCCAGCTGGGTGCATGGGGCATGGTGGCAGCAGTGGCATGTGCCTGCTCATGGAGTGTGGTTGAGTCATGCGATGGCTTGTGGTGGTTGCGTGCCTGTTAGTAATTTTGGTTGTGGTTGCAGTTCCCCCCATGTGAGGTGCGTTGTTTGTGGACTCACCCGGGTCTCGGAGTCCTTCTAATCCTTCAACTGCCTCCACCGGCAGTATGGCCATCACCCTCTCCTCCCAGGGTTGGTACTGTACGGCTCTGCGGGAGGGCCCTCCTCCGGTGGCGTTGGCCTGGTCGTGTTCCTCCTGCCTCTTGGCTCTGACCCTCCTCCGCAGATCGTACCACCTGTTCTGGCAATCCTGCTTGGTCCTCCTGGTGTCCGCAACGGCATTCACAGCATCGACGATGGTCTGCCACATGGCTGTTTTGGCTGCCTGGCTGGTGCTTCTGACCAATGTTCCAAAGATCTGTGGCTCGACTCTGAGGATTTGATCAACTAGGACCTCCAACTCTCGGTGACTGAACTTTGGATTCTTGGTAGTGGGCATGGTGAGGGGTGTGGGTGGGGATGGTGTGGGTGTGGGGGGGGTGTGGATGTTGGGGGGGGGTGTGGATGGTTGTGTGTGTGTGTGAATGTGATGAGAGGGTGTTTGTGAGGGTGGTCGTGTGAAGGTGTGCAAGTGTAAGGTGTGGTGTAGCTTGTAGTCTGGTTCTGTGGTGTCTGGCAGCAGTGAGTCTGTTGCAAAGGCTCATGGTTTGTGTGTGTGGGCCCTTTTTATTGGTCCATGGGTGGGTGTGGCAGTGTTTGAAGTTTGGGTGGGTGTGTTATAAGGAGTGGTGGTGTATTGGGCCTCTGTTTGTTTTTGGCAGTTGCAGGTCAGTGATTGTGTTATTTTAGTGGTTGTTGGCCATGTTTAGTGGCTTTGTGCCTTTCGAATGGTGTATTCTTGTGTTGTTTTGTTTTGTCCTGGTTGTGTACGTGCGTTTTGAGCGTGTGTACGGTGTGTACATGGGCCATTTGGTTGTACGATTATGTCCTTGTGTGTGGCTTTGTACGACTCGTACATGCGGTTGTGATGTTGGGGCATGGGGTGCGCTCCGTACTTAGGAGGTTGGGTTGGGGGTGCGCCAGGAACTACTGGGGTGTACATAGACGGTGGTACGACACGTACAGGGGTGGGGGGGTGTACATTGACGGTGTTACGACACATACTGGGGTGGGGGTACGACTGGAACGTACTGGGGTGTAGGTACACGGGGGGTATGACACGTACTGGGGTGGGGGTGGGGCTCGAACGTACTGGGGTGTAGGTTCACGGTGGTACGACACGTACTGGGGTGGGGGTACGACTGGAACGTACTGGGGTGTACATAGACGGTGGTACGACACGTACAGGGGTGGTGGGGTGTACATTGACGGTGTTACGACACGTACTGGGGTGGGGGTACGACTGGAACGTACTGGGGTGTAGGTACACGGGGGGTATGACACGTACTGGGGTGGGGGTGGGGCTCGAACGTACTGGGGTGTAGGTTCACGGTGGTACGACACGTACTGGGGTGGGGGTACGACTGGAACGTACTGGGGTGTACATAGACGGTGGTACGACACGTACAGGGGTGGGGGGGTGTACATTGACGGTGGTACGACACGTACAGGGGTGGGGGGGTGTACATTGACGGTGGTACGACACGTACTGGGGTGGGGGTAGGAATCGAACGTATTGGGGTGTAGGTTCACGGTGGTACCACACGTCCAGGGGTGGGGGTAGGACTCGAACGTACTGGGGTGTAGATTCACGGGGGGTATGACACGTACTGGGGTGGGGGTACGACTGGAACGTACTGGGGTGTAGGTACACGGGGGGTATGACACGTACTGGGGTGGGGGTACGACTGGAACGTACTGGGGTGTAGGTAGACGGGGCAATGACACGTACTGGGGTGGGGGTACGACTGGAACGTACTGGGGTGTAGGTTCACGGTGGTACGACACGTACTGGGGTGGGGGTACGACTGGAACGTACTGGGGTGTACATAGACGGTGGTACGACACGTACAGGGGTGGGGGGGTGTACATTGACGGTGGTACGACACGTACAGGGGTGGGGGGGTGTACATTGACGGTGGTACGACACGTACTGGGGTGGGGGTAGGACTCGAACGTACTGGGGTGTAGGTACACGGGGGGAATGACACGTACTGGGGTGGGGGTACGACTGGAACGTACTGGGGTGTAGGTAGACGGGGCTATGACACGTACTGGGGTGGGGGTAGGACTCGAACGTACTGGGGTGTAGGTTCACGGTGGTACGACACGTCCAGGGGTGGGGGTAGGACTCGAACGTACTGGGGTGTAGGTACACGGGGGGTATGACACGTACTGGGGTGGGGGTACGACTGGAACGTACTGGGGTGTAGGTACACGGGGGGTATGACACGTACTGGGGTGGGGGTACGACTGGAACGTACTGGGGTGTAGGTAGACGGGGCTATGACACGTACTGGGGTGGGGGTGGGGCTCGAACATACTGGGGTGTAGGTTCACGGTGGTACGACACGTCCAGGGGTGGGGGTAGGACTCGAACGTACTGGGGTGTAGGTACACGGGGGTATGACACGTACTGGGGTGGGGGTACGACTGGAACGTACTGGGGTGTAGGTAGACGGGGCTATGACACGTACTGGGGTGGGGGTGGGGCTCGAACGTACTGGGGTGTAGGTACACGGGGGTATGACACGTACTGGGGTGGGGGTACGACTGGAACGTACTGGGGTGTAGGTACACGGGGGGTATGACACGTACTGGGGTGGGGGTACGACTGGAACGTACTGGGGTGTACATAGACGGTGGTACGACACGTACAGGGGTGGGGGGGTATACATTGACGGTGGTACGACACGTACTGGGGTGGGGGTACGACTGGAACGTACTGGGGTGTACCTAGACGGGTGGGGGTATACATATACGGGGGGTACGTGTCGGACGTACGGGGGCTGGGGGGAGTGTTGGGCGCGTATGCGGGCACATGTCTCCATGGTTGCTATAGGTGTTCGGTGCGGACGGTGTTTTTTCCATACGGTTGTACGCTCGGACGCACGGGATGGATCGTGATTCCTCGGTCGGACTTGGCTTTTCACGTTTGTAAGGTAAATCGTCCGAGGACGTGTCGGACACATTTTCCGACCCGAGGACGTGTGGGGAATGATTCCCAGTGCGGTTCGTATGGACTTTTTACCATGCGAATCGTGATTGCCAGTTCGTACGGCACTTGTACGATTCGTACGGTAAAAAGACCCGATACGAGTCGCACGGGGGAATTTTTTGCCGGATCGTGATCGGCACCAAAGTGTTGTGCATGATGAGGTTATATTTACATGGAGTATAAAAAGTGCACAGAGTGTCTTTTCCTCTCTTTTTAAATACAAAAGAGTATCTTGCACAATAACTATGTTACAAAAAGTGACATATTTCCGTTTTTAAATTTCCTTGCGAATGATAGAAGGTAAGCACAGAGTTTTGTCTGCAAAGATGTTCAAAGAAGAATGATTGAAATGATTGCGGTCCTTCAACAGCTAAAAAGGTGAAATATTATGAACCCCTTGTTAGACCTGGCACCTTGGCGTGAGTCTCCCTTCCACTTTTTGTCGCTGTGCCTCATGTGTTTTGCTGGTGTTAGCTGCTCAGAGCACTGTGCCACTGCCAACCAGTGCCACAGTGCAAGTGCTCCCTATTTAAAATGTATATGTTGGTTGGATTCTATGATTGGCTTATTTGGTTTACTGTCAGACCCCAGTAAAGTGCACCAGGAGTGCCCAGGGCTTGTAAATACAAATGCTGCTGGTGGGCTTGCAGCACTGGTTGTGCCACCCACAGAAGCGGCCTAGTAAAATGTGTCTAAGGTCTGCCATTGCAGAACCTGCGTGCAGTCTGGTACTGTCATGCTGACTGGGCAAGTGCACCCACTTCCCAGTCCCTAAACCTTCCCCTAACTTCATATTAGTCACCCCTATGGTAGGCCCAAGGGCAGGGTGCATTGTAAGCATAAGGTAGGACAAGCCCTGATGTGTGTGGCAAGTCCTAATAGTGAATTACAGCCATTTTCGTTTTTCACTATTGTAAGGCTACCTGTTCTCCATAGGCCAGAATGGGCTGTTAGAATTGTTACTTCTTATCATCCTAACAGACCCAGGGAACATGGTAGAAAATCGAGTTTAGTATGCCTGAACTCAGAATAATAAAATACATATTTTAGTAAAGTTTATTTTAATATTCTGTGTTTGCAAATACTACTTTTAGAAAGTTGGTATTTGCTTGCCTAACCATTTCAGCCCGCTTCTGCTATGATGTGTATCTGCCCGTCTGGTTTGTGTGAGTGACAGGGCTGGGGAAACCCAGAGGGGCAGGGCTAGGTAGCCTTTGGGTAAATAGAGAGATTGACATCCAGATGGGTGGGAGGAGTGCACCTGGACTCTGAATAGGGCTGTGCTCTGCCACCACAATGCTGGCTCCACCTCCTGTGGAGCGGCTGATGTCTCAGCCCTGCACCCTGAATAGAAAGGCAGAGTCATGTCAACAAAGTGCTCAGGAACTGGTTTGGACTGGGCAAAGGTCCCTCTACCCCAGAGGAACAAAGGAATTAGGGGTATAAGTATTGGGACCCTGCTCCCAAGAAATTAGATCCTGCTTGACAAGAAGAACCAGGGTCCACAAGGGTCCCGTGGGAGACTCTGCCAAAGGTGGGCAGGGTCCCCAGCAGAAGAGCAGGGGGGACAAGGGTAAACAGAGGGAGTTCCAGAGGAGGCCCCAAAGTAATCCCCAAGGGAACCAAGGGAAAGGTTCTCAGCCTCCCCCACCCCAGAAACTGACTGGGACCCCGACAGGTACCTCTGTTCAAAGAGGGCCCCCAACCTGTTACAGATGTGGGGAGCTGGGTCATTTTGCCAATGATCCCAAGTGTCGCCAGTTTGGTAAACCAGCACCCCCTGGTGCAACCCCCCGGCAGACGGCTAGTGTAGCCCTGGGTGGAGAGATGGGTGTCCAAGGTGGGTGGGGTTCAGTAGAAATGTCCCTGGTCTCATTAGGAGACCATGAAGTGGTCCCCAAAACCCAGCTGCCTGAGAACACTAAAAAATACAGGCAGTGGGTGACCATAAATGGCCATAGGGTGGAAGTTCTCAGAGACACAGGAGCCAGTGTGAAGGCTGTCAAGCGCCACCTGGTGTCTCAGGAGCAGGTTGTCCCAGGAACATTCTATCCAGTTGTTGCCGCCGACAACACCGAGAGTCACTGCCCGGTGGCTCAGGTTCCCTTTGAGTGGGGGGGTCTCTGGTACTCTTCGGGTAGCTGTGAGGCCCGCCACGCCTGTAGACTGTCTAATAGGGAACGATCTGGAGAGCTCACCTTGGGCTAAGGTGGAGCGGAGTGCTCACCTGGAGATGTTGGGTATGCCAGATTGGGCGTGTGTCACCACACGGTCCATGACAGCGAGTAGAGGTGCTCAAGAGGATCTGGAGCCTGAGAGGGAGGCCCAGGAACCGGCCTTAGGGAGAAGAGGCAGGGGGCACGGGAAACTGGCCCCTGAAGTTCCCACGGTCCAGGAGGAAGCAGACCTTGAGGGGGATGCCCTGGAACCTACAGGGGAACAGATAGCTGAACTGGGGGACCTACCTGAGCTGACCCATTGGCAGCAAGAAGGAGGACCCTCCAGGGAGGAATTCTGCAGGGAGCAGAAAGAGTGCCCTTCTCTCGTGGGTATGCAGCAGCAGGCTGCAGACCAGGCCAACGGTGATCAGTCTGGACCCGGTATTTGCTTGCCTAACCATTCTGCTATGATGTGTATCTGCATGTCTGGTTTGTGTGAGTGACAGGGCTGGGGAAACCCAGAGGGGCAGGGCTAGGTAGCCTGGGGGTGAATAGAGAGATTGACATCCAGATGGGTGGGAGGAGTGCACCTGGACTCTGAATAGGGCTGTGTTCTGCCATCACAATGCTAGCTCCACCTCCTGTGGAGCAGCTGATGTCTCTGCCCTGCACCCTGAATAGAAAGGCAGAGAAATGTCAACAAAGTGCTCAGGAACTGGTTTGGACTGGGCAAAGGCCCCTCTACCCCTGAGGATCAAAGGAATTAGGGGTATAAGTATTGGGACCCTGCTCCCAAGAAATTAGATCCTGCTTGACAAGAAGAACCTCTGCCTGAGGAGAAGGAACTGGGAAAGCCGTAAGGAGGAGTACTGTCCCTGACCTGGGGGATTGGCCTGCAATGGTTGCCTTGCTGCTGGAAAGAGAGGAGAAAGACTACAAAGACTCTATTTCAACTTGTGGTTAAAAGATCTCCAAGGGCTTGTGCTGAGCTTGCCCCCTGAACGAAGTTCCAGGACCAGTGAACTTCACTCCCCAGCTCCCCAGAGTTCTTTGGAAGTGCCTGCTGCTGTTCTTGGGCCTTCTGAGGGACTGCGTGTCGCAAGGAGCTAGAAGCGCGACTCAAGAAGGAGAAGCGTGCTGCTGTCTGAGCTGTTGTCGTCGCATCTCGCAAAGGGTGTCGCCGCTGCACCATCGCATTGAGTGGAAGCGTCTCGCATCATTCCGGAAGTGTCTCGCAACGCCGAAGAAGCGTGTCGCCATTGCAGCCATCATAGTTGTCGCATTGCATCGTATCAAGAAAAGCGCCGCGCATCCACGGAGAAGCGCGCTGCCGTCGGAGCTGCTGTCGTCGCACCACGTAAAGGGGTGACGCCGCTGCAGCATCGCATCGAGCGGAAGCGTCTCGCAAACGTCGGAGAAGAGTGCCGCTGCCTAGGCCGCTTTCGTCGCATCGCGTAAAGGGGTGACGCCGCTGCAGCCGACGCATCGAGACGAGTCTTCTCGCAACATCGGAGAAGCGTAACGCATCTGGAAGATCTTCACGTCTTTATTTCTTTGCACCAAAAACTTCATCGCATCAGCATCGTTGCAACAGTTTTGTTGCCCTGTGTTAGATCTGGGGGTCTCTAGTTGGCAGGGTAGGTACCACTGTCCAAGTAGGGACCCTTGCTTCTAGTCAGGGAAAGGGGGATACACTGTTAAGATAACCCCTGCTCACCCTCTAGGTAGCTTGGCCTGAGCAGTCTAGGCTATCAAAGGCAATGTGTAAAGTATTTGTACCAACACTCACAGTAACACAGTGAAAACACCACAGATTTACTCCACACCAGTTTTAGAAAAATAATGTATCTTTACTAAAAACTTCACAAGACCAAATACTACAGACAAACCAACATATAATTCAAAAAGGTTACTTTAAAGATAGTTCACAGTTTGCAGAAAGTACTCCAGGATGTAAAAGTCAGTGTCCTGCACAATGCGACTCTCAACGCACAAAATGCGACACTTTCGTGCCCAACAGTACCTGTAGTTGCGATAAGGTTCCCAAAAGCTATAACAAGGAAGCTTGCAAAGGCGATGCGATACTCCTGAGATCCTGGGGAGGCTTTGCAGCAGCCCTGCTTCACGCAGCAGAGGTGGATGCGCCGGCTCCGATCTGTAAGGGGAGGATGCGATGACTTTGGCCTTCGTTGCGTAGGTTTCTTAGGGGGAAGCTTCACGCACAGGTTCGATGCGACACTCTTCGATGTGGTGCGATGCGTGGCGCAGCGCTGCCTTCCGGCGCCGCAACTCTCGATGCGCCACGGAACGGGACTCTGCGTCGACGCACGCAGCGACTGGAGACTTTTCACGCACCGGCAGTGGTGCGGCCCGCAAACTGGTTCTGCGACAACCCTCGCAATGGCAGGAAGCTTCACGCTTCGGGACGATGCTCGACGCACTCGGCGATGCGGGGACCCTGCGTGTTGCGATGGTGCCGCGATGAGATTTTCCACGCACTCTCGTCTTGCGACACGCAATCGGCGTTGGGTACCAGTCACTCTTGTTCACGCTTCTGCTTCCCAGCTCCCAAACACAGCAAAACGACCTCCTGAGGCCCCAAGACTGGGCAAGCACTCCAAGGCAGGTCAGAACTCTCTCAGCAGAGTTCCAGGGGAGCTGGTGGTGAAGTCCTTGTGTTCCTGGGACTTCTTAACGGGGAGGCAGCTCTTCTCAGGCCCTTGGAGATCAGAATCAAAAGAAGGGGATACAGCAAAGTCCTTCCCCTCTCCTTGGCGGCAAAGCAAAACAGCAAGCAGGCAGTCTTCTCCTCTTCAGTCCTTTCAGCTTTCTCCTTGGCAGAGGTTTCTTCTTAGTTCCAAAGTGATCTAAAGTTTAGGTGTCTGGGGTCCTTTTCTTATACCCCTCCAAGTCTTTGTCTCTCTTTGTTCCAGTGGGGGGATTCCCCTGCTCAAACCGGTTCCTGGGTGTGCTCTGCTCTGGAGCACCTGGTTCCTTTCAGAGTGAGGGGCAGGGTCGTTAGACGCTCAGCAGGAGGTGGAGCCTTCTTTGTGCCAGCAGAGGCAGAGTCCTCAGCCTGGCCAGCAGGGGGTGGAGCCAGCTTTGTGTTTGGCAGGGACAGCCCTATTCAAACCCAGGGACTACTCCTCCCACCCATCTAAAGCAGATCTCCCTATTCACCCTGCTGCTGACTCATCCAGGCTCCTGGAGCCACCTAGCCCATCACATGACACCCTTCAGCCAACCAGCACACAGGCACACAGGAAGGTTAAACAGGAGAATAGCTACTTTCTAAAAAGTGCTATTCTCACACGGTGAATTTAAAAACCATCTTGCTAAAAAGATGTGTAATTAAATTCTGAACACAGAGATACCAAACTTGGATTTTCTATCTTGCCCTTATGGGAAGATAGGCATGTAAACAGCCTTCCCCATTCTATCCTATGGGCAAGATAGCCTCTCAGCAGTGAAAAAACTAAAATGGCTGTAATTCACTACCAGGGCATGTTACACACCTCAGTACATGCCCTACCTTTCAGATACACTGCACCCAGCCCAGGGGGGTACCTAGGGCCACCATAGGGATGCCTGACATGTACAGAAAGGGAAGGATAAGGCCTGGTCAGTGGGTGCACTGGCCAGGTCGACATGGCAGTCCTGGACTGCACATAGGCACTGCAAGCAGGCCTAAGACCTCATTTTAGCGCTACTCCTGTGGGTGGCACAATCAGTGCTGCAGCCCACTAGTAGCATTTGAATCACCAGCCCTGGCACATGCAGTGCACTTTACTAGGGGCTAACAGGTGAAACAAATATGCCAATCATGGATAACCAATCAACACAACAATTTACCAAGGGAGCACTTGCACTTTGACACTGATCAGCAGTGGCAAAGTGCCCAAAGCATCTAAACCAGCAAAAACGAAATCCAGCATAGCATCAAAAATACAGGAGGTAGAGGCAAAAAGTCAGGGGTAACCACGCCAAAGATGCCAGGTCTAACACGTGTCCCCTCCAGCTGAAAGTGGGGAGAACTACCCACCCTCTTGGGAGTTCTCATCGCTAAGGCGGAAAAACCTGGACAGACCATCAGCGTTGGCGTGTTCTGTACCGGGGCGGTGTTCCACCGTAAAGTCCATCCCCTGTAGGGAAATGGACCACCTCAGCAGTTTAGGATTCTCACCCCTCATCTGCATCAACCATCTGAGGGGCCTGTGGTCCGTCTGAACCCGGAAGTGAGTCCCAAACAAGTAGGGTCTCAGCTTCTTCAGCGCCCAGACCACAGCAAAAGCTTCCCTTTCAATCACACTCCACCTCTGTTCCCTGGGAAGTAGCCTCCTACTAATGAAAGCTACAGGTTGGTCCAAGTCCTCATCATTTAGTTGTGAGAGCACCGCTCCCACCCCATGCTCAGAAGCGTCTGTCTGCACTATGAATTCCTTGGAGAAGTCAGGCGCCTTGAGTACAGGTGCTGTACACATGGCCTCCTTCAGGGCATCAAAAGCTTCTTGGCAGGCACTGGTCCAAATCACTTTCTTCGGTAACTTCTTGGAAGTTAGTTCTGTCAAGTGAGCAACAATGGTGCCATACCCCTTGACAAAACGGCGATAGTACCCGGTGAGTCCTAAGAAGGCTCTCACCGCTGTCTGGGTTTTGGGGGGTTCCCAAGCCCAGATGGTATCTATCTTGGCTTGTAGGGGCGCCACCTGGCCGCTTCCTACTTGGTGTCCCAAATACACCACCGAACCCTGCCCTATCTGGCACTTACTGGCCTTGATAGTGAGGCCTGCACTATGCAGAGCCTTCAACACTGCGCAGAGGTGTTGCGAGTGTTCTTCCCAAGTGGAGCTGAACACAGCAATGTCATCCAGATATGCGGCGCTGAATTGCTCCAGCCCGGACAGTACCTGGTTGACCAGTCTCTGGAATGTGGCAGGGGCGTTCTTCAACCCAAAGGGCATGACATGGAACTGGAAGTGCCCCTCTGGCGTTGAAAACGCAGACCTCTCCTTGGCCCCATCAGTTAAGGCAATCTGCCAGTACCCAGAAGTTAAATCAAACGTACTGAGGTAGTTGGCAGCTCCCAACCGATCCACGAGCTCATCAGCTCTGGGGATGGGGTGTGCGTCAGTCTTCGTGACAGCATTGAGCCCACGGTAGTCCACACAAAACCTAAGTTCTGGAGTGGCACCTGGCGCAGCAGCTTTCAGTACAAGTACCACTGGGCTAGCCCAGGGGCTGCTGGAGGGCTCAATCACCCCTAGCTCCAACATCTTAGAAACCTCCTTCTTGATGCTGGCCCTGACCTTGTCAGCCACCCGGTAAAACTTCTGTTTCACAGGCATGATATCTCCCGTGTCCACGTCATGGACACACCAGTTGGTGATACCGGGGGTCAGGGAGAACAGAGATGCAAACTGACCCAACACATGGCGACAGTCCCTCTGCTGTTCTGGGGTCAGGGTGGGCGAGAGGACCACTCCATCCACTGACCCATCTTGCTCCTTAGCTGCCAGGAGGTCAGGAAGAGGATCACTATCCTCCTCCATCCCTGCATCTGTAGCAAGTAGCATTGTTATTTCAGACCTCTCAAAATGGGGTTTGAGGCGGTTCACGTGTAGGACCCTCATGGGGTTCCTGGGAGATCGCAAGTTGACCAGGTAGGTCACCTCACTCTTGCGCTCCACCACCTCATATGGCCCAGTCCACTTGTCTTGGAGCGCACAAGGCTCCACTGGCGCCATCACCTACACCATCTGCCCAGGTTGAAATTCCATCAGAGTGGTATGCTGGTCATACCACCTCTTCATCTCATCCTGGCTGGCTTCCAGATTCGCCTGAGCGAGGGCCCGGAAGCGCTGTGTCTGGTTGCGGATGGCCAGCACATAGCTGAACACATCCTGAGGGTTTTCCCCGGGGATTTCTCCCAACCCTCCTTCACCAGACTGAGAGGTCCTCTAACAGGGTGCCCGTACAAAAGCTCAAAGGGACTGAACCCTAGAGACTTTTGTGGTACCTCCCTGTAGGCAAATAATAGGCATGGCAAAAAGACGTCCCACTTCCGTCTCATGGGCTCTGTCAGCCCCATGATCATGCCCTTCAGGGTCCGATTGAACCTTTCAACCAACCCATTTCCTTGAGGGTGGTAAGGAGTGGTGAACTTATAAGTTACCCCACACTCCTCCCACAGAGACTTCATATACCTGGAGATGAAGTTGGTACCCCGGTCAGATACCACCTCTTTGGGGAAACCCACACGGGAAAAGATCCCCATCAACGCACGGCCCACCACCGGGGCTGTGGTTGTCCTGAGAGGGATAGCCTCCGGGTACCGGGTGGCATGATCCACCAGGACCAGGATGAACCTGTTGCCTAAGGCGGTCCTGGGGTCCAGTGGCCCCACAATATCTATTCCCACCCGCTCGAAAGGGGTGCTCACTACCGGAAAAGGCTGGAGAGGGCCTTTGCATTTTCCTCCAGCCTTGCCACTTGCCTGGCAAGTCTGGCATGATTTACAAAAGGAACCGACGTCCGTCTTCATCCCGGGCCAGTAAAAGTGGGTGGCAAGCCTTTGTCGGGTCTTGTCCTGCCCGAGATGTCCTGCAAGCGGCACGTCGTGAGCCAGACCCAGTAGGAAGTCTCTGAACCCTGCGGGTACCACCAGGGTACGTGATCCACTGGGCTCAGCAAACCTAGGCTCACTGTACAACAAGTCATTCTCCCAGTAGAGAAAAAAGTTCTTCGGATCAGCACCTGCTGCCTGGTCTGCAGCCTGGTGCCGCAGACCTTCAAGAGTAGGGCATGCTTTCTGCGCACGGCAGAACTCCTCTCTGGAGGGACCACCCTCTTGCTGCCAATGGGTCAGCTCAGGTATGTCTCCCAGCTCAGCGACCTGTTCCCCTGTAGGCTCCAGGGATTCCCCCGTAGGTTCTGCTCCTTCCTGGACCGTGGGAACAGTGGGGGTGGACGCACCACGCCCCTTGCCCTTCCTCTTTCTGGCAGGGACCTGGGCCACTGTTTCAGGCTCCAGGTCTGCTTCACAACCCTGTCTGGCTGCCATGGACCGGGTGGTCACACAGACCCACTCAGGCAAACCCAACATCTCCAAATGAGCCTGGCGTTCCACCTCCTTCCACGGGGAACTCTCCAGGTCATTACCTAGCAGACAGTCTATTGGCATGGATGGACTCACAACAACTTTGAGAGGACCTGAGACCCCCCCCACTCAAAGGGAACATGTGCTACCTTGCAAAGGCGCACAGAGTTGTCAGCTGACACTACTGGGTGAAGTACGTCTGGAATGATCAGCTCCTCAGGGACCCACTGACACCTGACCGTAGTCACACTGGCTCCAGTGTCCCTGAGAGCCTCCACCCTCCTCCCATTGATGGTCACCCACTGACTGTACTTCTTAGTGTTATCAGGGACAGGGGTTTCCTGGACCATCTCTGTGTCTCCTAAAGAGACAAGGGACATAACTGCTAAACCCTCCAAATCACTAGAAATTAAGACCCCCCAAAAGCTACACTAGCTATACCCGGTGTGGGAGCACCAGTGGGTGCCTGGGATTTCTTGGGACACACAGGAGACTTGTGACCCAATTCCTGACAGTGATAACACCTAATGGGACCCTTGTTATCCGACCTGCCCTTAGGGGGCCAGGTTGGTTTGGGTTTTGACTTGGGGGGCTGGGACTGGTTACCCTGGGAACTATTTTGGGGCCCTTGTGAGAACTCCTTTTGGTTACCCTTGTCCCCCCCACTCTTCTGCTGGGGACCCTGCCCACCTTTGGCAATGGTACCCACAATTCCTCTGTGGACCCTGGTACTGGTCCAGCGGTCCGCCTCCTTAGCAAGCTCAATGGGGTCCGTCAACTTGCTATCTAAAAGATGCTGGCGCAGCTCTGGAACACATAGACTACTCAAGTGGTCCCAACTAATTAAATGTAACAACCCCTTATAATCAGTTACCTTGCTGCCCTTCATCCAACCTTCCAGTGCCCGCGAGTACAGATTCACACACTCCATCCAAGTATCAGACTCTTTCTTCTTGGAATTCCTAAACTGCAGTCTATACTGCTCTGGAGTAAGTCCATACCTGAGACATAAGGCCTCCTTCATATTGGGGTAGGTCATGGCACCTGCTAATTCTAAGGGCTCTAGAGCACTCCTCCCAGAAGCCTCAAAATGTTTCCACAGGCCCGCCCCCCAATGCTGTTCAGGCACACCATTCATTCTCAATGCAATTTCATATGATGTAAACCATGCATAGATATCCTCACTCCTATTGTAATTCTGTACTAAATCCTTGGGTATATATACTTTACCCCCCTGCACTGGCTGTGCGCTGCCACCATTTGAACCGGACTCCACCTGCTTGGCCTTGATGTCCAGTTCTCTCATGCTCACTTCATGAGCCAGAAGCAATTTCTTCTCTTCCAAGGCACGGGCATTCTTGCTCTCTTCCGCCGCCTTGTCCTTCTCTACTTTCAATTGCTTCATTTTCATTTTCATCATTTCCATTTCATGGTCTCTCACCCTTTGATTCTCCTCCAGCTCCTCTGGAGAGAGCCCCCTACTGGAATGGGAGCTGCCAGCCCTTGAGACTGCTCTGCCCACGGGCAGATCTTGGGGAACAAAACCATCCTCTTCATCTGCATCATCCTCCTCTTGGGCCTCCCACCAGGCCTTCAAGACTTTTTGGAGCTCATCCTTTCTAGCTCCGCTTTTAAAAGGGCAACCACGGTCTTTGCAGAATTGCTTGAGTGCTACCACTCCGTACGAATACAAATCCGCAATGGCAAACTCCACTTCTGCCTTCTCACTGGCTGCTTTCTCACTTTGAGCCATGATGCTCTTGAAGAGTTATTCAAAAATAGAATCAAAAATATAGTATGTGGTTGTCTATTGGTCTGTACTCCTAGTGATGTACACCAATTACTGTGGGTCAAGTACAAATACAAGTTCAATCCTCACCGCTGACCACCAATGTTAGATCTGGGGGTCTCTACTTGGCAGGGTAGGTACCACTGTCCAAGTAGGGACCCTTGCTTCTAGTCAGGGAAAGGGGGATACACTGTTAAGATAACCCCTGCTCACCCTCTAGGTAGCTTGGCCTCAGCAGTCTAGGCTATCAAAGGCAATGTGTAAAGTATTTGTACCAACACTCACAGTAACACAGTGAAAACACCACAGATTTACACCACACCAGTTTTAGAAAAATAATGTATCTTTACTAAAAACTTCACAAGACCAAATACTACAGACAAACCAACATATAATTCAAAAAGGTTACTTTAAAGATAGTTCAGAGTTTGCAGAAAGTACTCCAGGATGTAAAAGTCAGTGTCCTGCACAATGCGACTCTCAACGCACAAAATGCGACACTTTCGTGCCCAACAGTACCTGTAGTTGCGATAAGGTTCCCAAAAGCTATAACAAGGAAGCTTGCAAAGGCGATGCGATACTCCTGAGATCCTGGGGAGGCTTTGCAGCAGCCCTGCTTCACGCAGCAGAGGTGGATGCGCCGGCTCCGATCTGTAAGGGGAGGATGCGATGACTTTGGCCTTCGTTACGTAGGTTTCTTAGGGGGAAGCTTCACGCACAGGTTCGATGCAACACTCTTCGATGTGGTGCGATGCGTAGCGCAGCGCTGCCTTCCGGCGCCGCAACTCTCGATGCGCCACGGAACGGGACTCTGCGTCGACGCACGCAGCGACTGGAGACTTTTCACGCACCGGCAGTGGTGCGGCCCGCAAACTGGTTCTGCGACAACCCTCGCAATGGCAGGAAGCTTCACGCTTCGGGACGATGCTCGACGCACTCGGCAATGCGGGGACCCTGCGTGTTGCGATGGTGCCGCGATGAGATTTTCCACACACTCTCGTCTTGCGACACGCAATCGGATGATGCGTTGGGTACCAGTCACTCTTGTTCACGCTTCTGCTTCCCAGCTCCCAAACACAGCAAAACGACCTCCTGAGGCCCCAAGACTGGGCAAGCACTCCAAGGCAGGTCAGAACTCTCTCAGCAGAGTTCCAGGGGAGCTGGTGGTGAAGTCCTTTTGTTCCTGGGACTTCTTAACAGGGAGCCAGCTCTTCTCAGGCCCTTGGAGATCAGAATCAAAAGAAGGGGACACAGCAAAGTCCTTCCCCTCTCCTTGGCAGCAAAGCAAAACAGCAAGCAGGCAGTCTTCTCCTCTTCAGTCCTTTCAGCTTTCTCCTTGGCAGAGGTTTCTTCTTAGTTCCAAAGTGATCTAAAGTTTAGGTGTCTGGGGTCCTTTTCTTATACCCCTCCAAGTCTTTGTCTCTCTTTGTTCCAGTGGGGGGATTCCCCTGCTCAAACCGGTTCCTGGGTGTGCTCTGCTCTGGAGCACCTGGTTCCTTTCAGAGTGAGGGGCAGGGTCGTTAGACGCTCAGCAGGAGGTGGAGCCTTCTTTGTGCCAGCAGAGGCAGAGTCCTCTGCCTGGCCAGCAGGGGGTGGAGCCAGCTTTGTGTTTGGCAGGGACAGCCCTATTCAAACCCAGGGACTACTCCTCCCACCCATCTAAAGCAGATCTCCCTATTCACCCTGCTGCTGACTCATCCAGGCTCCTGGAGCCACCTAGCCCATCACATGACACCCTTCAGCCAACCAGCACACAGGCACACAGGAAGGTTAAACAGGAGAATAGCTACTTTTTAAAAAGTGCTATTCTCACACGGTGAATTTAAAAACCATCTTGCTAAAAAGATGTGTAATTAAATTCTGAACACAGAGATACCAAACTTGGATTTTCTATCTTGCCCTTATGGGAATGTGGAAATTTAGCTTGTAACTGAACATTATCTGCGCCATCTTGCCTCTCCCCAGCGCCACGCACAGCGAACGCACGGCCGCCATTTTAGGCACCCCACTCTCTCCCCGCTCATTCTCGATCGCCAGCGCGTTCCCCTGGCGCTGCGAGCATTCCCCGCGCGCCGGCCACCCCCGCTCTCTCATACACGGGCCATAAACCCCCCCTCCTTCTGCGCGACCCTGCCATGGAACCTCATCCCATGCCCGACCGACATCCCATACATGGTCATGCATCTCTTTGATAACCCCCTTCCTCTGCGCCCCATTATCCGAACCGGTCCCAGGCCATCACCTAGCCCTGCGGATGCAGTTTATTGCCCCTACTGTAAGGGAAACACCCCACATCAAAGGGATTACAGTGGATCAAAGCCCCTACCCCCTGAGACCCGGCCGGTTGCACACACCCCCGGGAATTGGCGGAATGTCCAGCTGCGTGATAGCCATCTCCTACTGTAGATGGGGTGGGGACTTCCACTGTAGATATGTGTGGGAACGAGTTCGAAGTGGGGATTCCGAAGACGTTCTTTTATACATCAAAGTAATCTCAAGAATGTGCCATGTACAATAAAGTCATAAACCTGTGTATAAGAGGCCAGGCCTCAGAGATGCAGTTAGAGCACCTCGTGACGATACCTTGCTGTCTGATCTGATGTGTTCTGCTCCGACGGAATAAAACTTTGTTTCCTGCCTTCCAGTCTCCGGCGCCTGCCTCTTTAATTGTTAAATTATCGAATGGTATGAGAGGCGATTACCGCCGGGCAATACTTGAAGGGTTATCGACTGAAACTGCCGCTACCATTTAACAATTGGCGCCCCAAGCGTGGGGCCCATCAGAGACACGTGGATCCAGTGGGAGAGGTCCTGACGACAGAGTGAACGACTGCAACGATCGGGAGAGCTCCTGCCCAATAGACCCTCGTCTGGCAGCCGATCATCCGAACTTCACTGGTTCCGAGCAGACCTCTCTCGAGTGATCTACGGTCCTGACTGGGAACCATCAGGAGTCCCGCAGCAATAACGGAGAGTAGAGGACGATCGGGCGCTGGAGGCGGAAGACGAGAAACTGTCCACGCGGTCCGGGTAAGGTCGTGATACATGACAAATTGCGAAATAATTGATTGATTGTTTGAAGTTTTGAAAATACTAGTATTGCTCATTGATTGTTCTCTTTGAGATATTCGCTGTCTACAAACGGGGAGGAGTAGAAATACTCTCTCTCTCTCTCTCCCTTTGCAGATAGTGAAGGGTAGGTAACGCAGACTTTTGTCCCCGTTGAAACCCGTCGTGCCTATCTTTATCTCCCCACTGATTGATTGTCCGAACATTGATTGTTTTTGAAGAATAGTGCTCTTTGAGATATTCTCTGTTTGCAAATAACGTAGAATAGAAATATTCTGTCTAGTTTTTGCAAATAGTGAAGGGTAGGTAACGCAGACTTTTGTCCCCGTTGTAACCCCTCGTCGCTATCTTTATCTCCCCATTGATTGATTGATTGATTGCCCGAACACTAGTTGTTCGATATTGGTTCTTTGGAGGTATTCTCTGCTTACAAATAACGAGGAATAGAGATATTCTGTCTAGTCTTTGCAAGCAGTGAAAAGATAGGTAGTGCTGACTTTTGTTCCCATTGAAACCCGTCATGCCTATCTTCTCCCCATTGATTGGTAGTTGGTTCTGCCCGGACCGTTTATTAGAGGTGGACCATCCGGCTCCTCTGGAAGGCACCCCTAATAAGGACATATTCACTAAAACACGAACTAATCGCCATAGTTTATAGCAAGCTATGGCATAAAATATACAAAGGGGGACCCCGAGAGTCAGTGGCCACTGATAGGATCCTTTTTGACCCTACAAAACTAAAAGAAACACTAGGAAATAGCCCTTTGTAGGATATATGGAACTAGGGGAAGGAACCAAGCTCACGGTCAAGACGGCCACGAGGTAGCCCGGTCCCATCGCTCTCACTGCCTAAACATGTCTGCCCTACTACCCACCCCGCCCAATAAGCATGACCAAATCCTGCACAAACGGAAGCCTGCTGATACCCACCATCGACGTCACCGAACTAGGGCTAGATCGCGCACAATTGGGCTATGTTATTTTTCCGATTACGCAGTAGCATCCTTGTGCTCGTCGCCAGATTGCAAATATGTACAAACACTCCAACGAAGTAGTATAGTTATAACATTTTAATAACTTATAGGTATAACAAACACACCAACAGGGTAAACAGGTTAAAACACGTTTTAAACAACTATTTACATGACGGTCTGCTGCAACCTGCATCCCAAAGCATCCACGTCCACGTGACACCGTCCTCGTCTCTCCTTCCTCGAAGTTGCAACATTGGCCTGTTTTGGGCGGTCCTTTTAGTCAGTTTTGGGCTATAAAAGCCATGCAAAAATCCATTGACATCAGTGGCGGACGACTGTGCGAATAGGCCGGAGGCTGCACGAAGCGCCGAAGCTCTGGCAGCGCCAAGGCGGAGCCTGCCACGCCGTGCGGATCTTCCCATTTTCTTCTTCCTTCAATAACGAAGGGTGCCCTGGCGGGGGGAAGCGACGCGGACGGGCTTCCCCCACCTCCCCAGGTGGAGGCTCACCAGCAGATGAGGGCACCCCAACCGTCTCTTTTCACCGGCCAGCCAAGTTGGCGCCCCCTGCGCTCGACCGCCGGACGGCCACCCAAGCACGGGTTCACCAGGATCGCCACTAGCGCCCGACGCGAGGAGTGGGCCCCCGCAGCCAAGTAATCAGGGACCCACCCCGGTGGCGATACCATCCAAACTGCTGTTGTTGCTGCTACTGGAATCACCCCGGTGGCGATACCATCCGAACTGCTGTCGTTGCTGCTGCTGGCCCCTCTCCGGTGGCTGTACCGAAGAGCTGCTACTGCTGCTGCCTTTGGACTCCGGCGGTCGGTTCTTCGGATCCAGACCTAGCCCTCCGTGAGGCGATTCTGGACTCGAAAGCTTGTCTGCTTGGGCGTGGGCCCCACCCTTGACAAAACGCTCCCCTCAGCTTTGCAGAATCTGCTGGAGTCATTGGCACTCGACTCCCGCGGACTTCCGGTAAGGACAAACCGCCGCCATTGTTCTTTGCCTCGGGCGGCAGCCACCATGTCTCCGCTTGGTGCAGTGAGAAAGACTGGTTCAAAGCGTCGGCGGAAGAACCCGCCTGCTGCCCCGCCCCAAGAACGAACCATGGCATTGCTACGAGGTCGCGGTAACGCCATGCTGACGCAAAGTTGACGCTAACGAAAGTTCTCGAACTACCGAAAGGAATTCTGGTCCAACAGCTAATTCATGGAAAGACTTAGACTGTACACTGGCCCGACCTCGCCCCAAGATGGCGCCGATGTAGGAGAGGCCTACAACTCCTTGTGGCGTTCCAGTCACGTGACATTTGTGTTAAAATGAGATATATATATATATGCGATGCTTCCACACATGATGGTCGGGGGGGGGCGGGGAGGGAACCGATTTTATGCTAAAGTGGTGTTGCTCATGATGCTCGACGCCTCTCACGCCGTAGCCGGCCTATAGCGGTTATAGGCCCGTATTTGTATACTGACATTGTTTTAAATAAAGGGCTTCTTAAAAGGAATTACGGAATCAGTGTCATGACAAATCATCTAGGTTGTTAAAGGTTTTTCTTTTGAATAAATGATTGTTACTCCCAAGCGAAAGAATACAGATAATGCAGACCCCATTTGCCTGAATCTTTTTGATTAACGGAATTTGTACCCATCACACCTGTCCTTTTCCAAGAGTTGTCAAATCGATGGTCAACTATAGCTTAAGGTGTAGGCCGAACGCAAGGTATGATATCTTGCACCATAATACACGACCGATTGAGAAAGGCATGCGCGACCAGGGAACCCGAATTTAGGAGACGAATGAAATAGAGCATCTTTGCCTCGGACAAAAAGAATAATAGGTCTGTGGTATTACCCACTCCTGCGGCTAGCCTGGTACGTGGTAAGTAGAACCTTTTCGTGTCTACGCGCGCTAAGGTACTTTGAATACTGCACATCCCCTCCCCTCTTTTCTCCCCTCTGTAGGTCACGACGAAGTTCCGACTAAAGAATGGAGTGGACATGGACCGCACCGCGTTCGATATCAGGAAAAACATAGACAAACGTTGTGGGGTAGTGCGTAAAGCGCAGACCACCATTGGGAACATGAAAAACTGTATGATATGACTGTGCGTGTGTGCTACGATTATACGGTATGACTGTGTATGCATTCCATGCTTGGGTCACTTGAAGAGAGCGTCACCGTATGATTGAAGTGCTCGTCCATCGACCAAAAGGGAGGAGAGTAAAAGGTCCAACACCCCCCCAAGATAAACTACAAAAATACTGAAAATACGCAGCATGCTTAGGAAAGAGGACAGGAAAGGAGAGGTCCCCATACTCAGCGTAGCCCTGAGTCTCCGTCTTAAGTTTCTGCGCTTGATGCATGTACTGTCACACCCTATCCGGTATTTGTGTGTACGTGATCACCGAATTTATGTCTTTTTCCCGCTGGTGTTTTCTTACATAGAACCGACCCATGCCACTCCATGTTGTGTGTGCACCAAGTGGCCTATTATCATACCCATGTCTCTCTCTCTCTCTCGTTTTGTGTCGTACATATGCCAAATAGCCTACTTGATGCACACGTCTCTCTCTCTCTCTCTCTCTCTCTCTCTCTCTCTCTCTCTCTCTCTCTCTCTCTCTCTCTCTCTCTCTCTCTCTCTCTCTCTCTCTCTCTCTCTCTCTCTCTCTCTCTCTCTCTCTCTCTCTCTCCCTCTCACTCTCTCCCCCTCCCTCACTAAAGGCTTTTCTTGCCCTCTTTCTTCTTGAATAAATTAACGACACATACCTCTTCGGTAAGTGTATAATTGGCCTAAACACGGTGGTGTTCGAACAAATTGACAGAAACAAAACGACCATACTTTACCACGTTACTACCTCTCCTTTCTGCAAATGTTGAGCTTAATTGGCTGAGAAAGAAAGGACAGGTAAGACGACTGATGTCTCCCAATCTGGCCCTCATCACGGGGACTATATGTCAGTGGTTTTCGTTTTTAGAAGACACCATCTCCACCGCCCAGAATTACCCCCGACCAATTACCCCGAAATAGAATGTCTAAAGCACCCCGGTCTCCCAAAAATAACCCCAGCCCTATACTAGCCGTCTCAGAGTATTTCGAACGAAACAGCTGATGACCTTATTCTCTAATAAGACATCGCCTAAACTGATAAAGGGTTACCTATTGTCGCCAGCAAAAATAATGCTTAGCTTATGTTCCTCCCTGAAATGGATACTCGTGAACCCGTGACAGTAGCACCTCGCACTTTCTTTTCTTAAACTTAGCAGTCCTCGGAGAAAAATGTGTATTAACAAAACTTGTGTTAGGATGAACGAGCCTCTACCGGAGAAGCCGGTTCGAATTTTTACTAGACCAGAAGGTTGACAGATGTCAGGCTTCGATTATAGGGCGCAGAAATCGACACCTAGAAGGCCAGACGATGGACAGGGACACCCACAGAAACCTGCACCACAGCAATGATTAATAGATTGGTAACACGCACACAAACATCAGAGTCAATAGACACCAATCATACAGCAACCGATAAAAGCATTTCCGCAACTACTCGGTGGTTGGGAGAGAGGATGAAGTATGTAAATGTCTTCCCTGCCAACTCTCTAAGATTTTTGTTTCTTGTACCCATTCAAAGATAACCTGCGGCCATCGGAAGAGAGGGGTCGGACGTGACGCACAGCCTGGCTGCGGACCATGGAACATCTATGGCATCGACCAAGGGGGAAGCATCGAAGCAAATAGGGCGTGAGACGAGGCACCAATATCAGGATGATAAGTGATAGAACGAAGGGCTATATCAAGGCCCCCTGCTCACTGACCAGCGTGCCTGAAGTCCCAACCCATCGGGCCCGATTGATGGGCCCAGTGCTGGAAGATTCTGCTCTCCTTGGTCCGCATTTTGATCCGATCCCACTCCACCCCCTCTTCCCTCGGCATCCCGAAGCACGTCACACCCTTCTCTCTCCCTCTCCCCCTTTTATATGGATTATGAATTTGACTTAACTACAGAAGAACAAAAAGCAGGTACCCTGTCTCAAAGTACCTATGATGAACTGTGTTAAGGAACAGGACTATGATCAGAGAACAGCGAATGGTCACACCCTGCCACGTGAGAGATTGGATTTGAGCTGGACCTTAGCTCCACCGCCGGTGCTCAACAGTGCCAACGAAAGAAAAACAACAATAAGAGCTTACCAGTGATGGCTCTTCGTAATAGGACACTGGAAAGAAGAACCCATGTTAAAGTTGAAAAATCCTCTCCCAACCACCATTTTATATTAACTATCTTCCTATCGAGTTTTCATGATGTTGCATCAGTCACTTCCGACTGCACACTGAGAAGTTTAGAAAATCTAACTTTGTATAATGACATTCATACAACACCAGCCATGCACACGACTATACTGACTATCTTTTTGATCCACACGAAGTCTGGGCCATATGTAATGTACGGAATATCCCTTGCTTTGCCAGAAACATTTTTTTGCTTTACAGTATCCTATTTGTGCTCAAACAAGCTCACCTCTTCCTACCCCTGGGCCTGACATGCGGCGCAGCTGATGTAACTTTGTATGTACTACCTCCTCGCCTACTTTATCACCTGTATGTAACTATGTACAAATGTGTCAGATTACTCCTGCCTGCCCTAAAACCTCTGTATCTTTAAGGAATGTACGAAAAACATTAGCGATATTATAGCTGAAGGTTAACGAAGGTAAACGTCGGCCAGGCAAGCTGGCGAGATATGTTAAAAGGGAGGACTGTGGAAATTTAGCTTGTAACTGAACATTATCTGCGCCATCTTGCCTCTCCCCAGCGCCACGCACAGCGAACGCACGGCCGCCATTTTAGGCACCCCACTCTCTCCCCGCTCATTCTCGATCGCCAGCGCGTTCCCCTGGCGCTGCGAGCATTCCCCGCGCGCCGGCCACCCCCGCTCTCTCAATCACGGGCCATAAACCCCCCCTCCTTCTGCGCGACCCTGCCATGGAACCACATCCCACGCCCGACCGACATCCCATACATGGTCATGCATCTCTTTGATAACCCCCTTCCCCTGCGCCCCATTATCCGAACCGGTCCCAGGCCATCACCTAGCCCTGCGGATGCAGTTTATTGCCCCTACTGTAAGGGAAACACCCCACATCAAAGGGATTACAGTGGATCAAAGCCCCTACCCCCTGAGACACACACCCCCGGGAATTGGCGGAATGTCCAGCTGTGTGATAGCTATCTCCTACTGTAGATGGGGTGGGGACTTCCACTGTAGATATGTGTGGGAACGAGTTCGAAGTGGGGATTCCGAAGACGTTCTTTTATACATCAAAGTAATCTCAAGAATGTGCCATGTACAATAAAGTCATAAACCTGTGTATAAGAGGCCAGGCCTCAGAGATGCAGTTAGAGCACCTCGTGACGATACCTTGCTGTCTGATCTGATGTGTTCTGCTCCGACGGAATAAAACTTTGTTTCCTGCCTTCCAGTCTCCGGCGCCTGCCTCTTTCATTGGTAAATTATCGAATGGTATGAGAGGCGATTACCGCCGGGCAATACTTGAAGGGTTATCGACTGAAACTGCCGCTACCATTTAACAGGAAGATAGGCATGTAAACAGCCTTCCCCATTCTATCCTATGGGCAAGATAGCCTCTCAGCAGTGAAAAAACGAAAATGGCTGTAATTCACTACCAGGGCATGTTACACACCTCAGTACATGCCCTACCTTTCAGATACACTGCACCCAGCCCAGGGGGGTACCTAGGGCCACCATAGGGATGCCTGACATGTACAGAAAGGGAAGGATAAGGCCTGGTCAGTGGGTGCACTGGCCTGGTCGACATGGCAGTCCTGGACTGCACATAGGCACTGCAAGCAGGCCTAAGACATCATTTTAGCGCTACTCCTGTGGGTGGCACAATAAGTGCTGCAGCCCACTAGTAGCATTTGAATCACCAGCCCTGGCACATGCAGTGCACTTTACTAGGGGCTAACAGGTGAAACAAATATGCCAATCATGGATAACCAATCAACACAACAATTTACTAAGGGAGCACTTGCACTTTGACACTGATCAGCAGTGGCAAAGTGCCCAAAGCATCTAAACCAGCAAAAACGAAATCCAGCATAGCATCAAAAATACAGGAGGTAGAGGCAAAAAGTCAGGGGTAACCACGCCAAAGATGCCAGGTCTAACACCCTGCATGTCGCATATAAGGTACATTGACTTAAAGCGTTGCATTTTAGAACTTAAGAGAACTAAGCAAACTTCTACCATCTATAGTAACAGTATTGTGTATTTTTGTCGTTTAATGGTCTTGTGGTAACTCTATATAAAGAATCCTTATTTTTAATATAAAAACCTGTGTGGTGTCCATCTGTAGTGTTGTCACTTGGTTACTGTATGTGTTCACAAATGCTTAACCTATAACGCTCTGAGATAAGCCTTGTCTGCTCGCGCCAAGCTACCTAGAGGTTATTTTAGGAGTGTAACCCCTTACCCTGACTAGAGGAAAGGTTCCCTGCTTGTCACAAGTACCTACCTGTGCCAACAAGAGAACCCGGATTCTAACACCCCTCAAATCTCTTTTTTTGCAGGTCACATGATATCTGATTATGGTCAGATTTCAAAACTACATAAACAGAGTGTTTTTAGAAACGTGTTTCAACTTTGTAGCTTCTTGCAGGCCTCTTCATTCTGCATATTGAGACTTAGTTAAACTTACCTTCACAGTAATAGGAATAAAAAATGGTATACATTTGTTTCTGTTTTTCATTCAAATATAAATTCATATAAATTGCTTATTTTAAAATTTGGATCTGTGAAAGAAAAGGAAAAAAAATTATAACATGTAATAATACATTTTATACAACACAGCATAATTTCCACAAAGTAATTTTTTTGCCTTTTTTGCTGTTCTCAGAATATATTAAATTTCACTAAAAATAGTGATTTCAATCGTACTCATCACTTAACAGCGGGCAAAAAAAACACAATCTCAAAGATTGTTGAAAAAAAACCAACATGCCATTCTCAAAATACAAATCACAGAAATATAAAATGCACACAGCTAACAATTTTTTTTAACTTTAACTTACAAAAACTGTAAATGATGTCGCTATAAAATATTCACCAAATCTAAAGTTGAATTTTTGGAGGATGCACCACGCTCACAACGTTTTCCTTCAGTGATGTGGAAATGTTCTACTTTTCTCGAGGGGCAAACAAAGACCAATACCACCTTTCTCATGCACAAGATTTTCAAAAGAATTCTGTTGCGAGGGGATCTTAACAAAAAATACTCATGCGGCACAGCAAGTATGATGAAACACCTAAGGACCCTTCAGCCAAACAATCTTGCACGAGAAGAGTGCAAACACATGAGAAACACTCCTGTTCTGTATCTGTAAAAAAGAATCACAAATAAATGTATATTAATAACTTTCAAAATTATACTATTCCATTATTGTACAAACACATTTTATATAAATACTGACTAAGAAACTATGTCCCTGAACTACAAGTGTGACGATGGTTAAAACACTACATTCATAGTGCATACTACTTTGAAGCAGTTCTTGCCCTAAAGCCTACCTCACTAAACTTCTACATGCTAACTGACTAAATGATTACAGTACTATAAGGAGACACACTGGGTGAGTGACAGGGTGTTTGCTAGAAGAGTATGAATACTAACTAGGAAATTGAAGGTCTGAAACACAACTGTGTAGGTGATTAGAGGATTGCATCCATACTGCATAGGCATTTAAAGCAGTCCATGTGCTAAGGCCTGGCTCACTGCATGACTACTTGGGTACTGACTGAATGATTAGAGTACAGCAAGGAGAGTGCCTAGGTGAATTTATAAGTGCTAGGCTTTTCGCACAGGGAATGGATTAGTACTTGGTGCTGAATGGGTCACTAGAGGAGTGCAAAGGCAGTGACAAGATGTTTGCTGGACTGCATGGATACTGACTAGGAAATTGAAAGTGTGAAAGACAAGTGTCTAGGTGGTTAGAAGACTGCATGCATAGTGCATAGGGGGTTTCAAGCAGTCCATGTGCTAAGGCCTGGCTCAGTGCATGAATACTTAGGCACTGACTGAATGATTAGAGTACTGCAAAGATAATATTTTGGTGAATTTATAACTGTTTGAGTTTTCACACAGTGAATGGATTAGTACATGATGCTGAATGGGTCACTAGAAGACTGCAAAGGGAGTGACAGGGTGTTTCCTGGATGTGTATGGATACTGACTAGGGAATTGAAGGTGTGAAAGACAATTGTGTAGGTGGTTAGAGGACTGCATGCATAGTGGATAGGGGTTTGAAGCAGTCCATATACTAAGGCCTGGGACACTGGATGAGTACTTGGGTACTGACTGAATGATTAGAGTACTGCAAGGAGAGTGCCTGGGTGAATTTATTAGGGTTTGGCGCAGTGAATGGATTAGTACATGATGCTGAATGGGTCACTAGAGGTGTGCAACGAGAGTGACAGGATGTTTGCTGGAAGTGAATGGATACTGACTGGGGAATTGAAGGTGTGAAAGACAAGTGTGTAGGTGGTTAGAGGACTGCATGCATAGTGGATAGGGGTTTGAAGAAGTCCATGTGCTAAGACCTGGCTCAGTGCATGAATACTTAGGCAGTGACTGAATCATTAGAGTACTGGAAAGAGAGTGTCTTGGTGAATTTATAAGTGTTTGGGTTTTGGCACAGTGAATGGATTAGTACATGCTGATGAATGGGTCTCTAGAGGACTGCAAAGGGAGTCACAGGGTGTTTCCTGGATGTGTATGGATACTGACTAGGGAATTGAAGGTGTAAAAGACAAGTGTATAGTATGTTAGAACACTACATGCATACTGAATAGACATTTGAAGCAATCTATTTGGTACTTAGAAACTGACTAAATAATCAGACTACTTCTAGGAGAGTTCTTAGGTAAAACTTTTAAATTTTCAGTTCTGCCACAGTGAACAGAATAGTACATGGTACTGCACCTTAGTGTCAAACCCTGACTCATTTTATCAATGCATAAGCAAAGCCTAGCTTCTAATGCTACTAAAACTTGACAACATGACAGGTTTTAAAAGAGTTATCTGCTAAAAAATACACGATGTTACCAAATGCTTCTCTCACAGTGGTTCCCAAATGCACACACACTCACAGTGTGATTCTAGACAACAACCACTATAACTAGGAGTTTACCGAAAATAATTCACTACTGTGGAAGTGGTAAGGGAAATGCACACAGTCTTCATATTTCAGGACTGCACTTTTGTGTCAAAGCCTGACTCATTTAATCAAAGCATAAGCAAAGACTGGCTTCTAATGCTACTAAAACTTGACAACATGACCGGTTTTAAAACAGTTATCTGTCAAGAAATACACGATGTTACCAAATGCTTCTCTCACAATCCTTACCCAAATGCACACAGACTCACAGTGTGATTTTAGACAATCAACACTATCCTAGGAGTTTACCAAAACTCATTCACTAGTCTAGAAGAGTTAATGGTACTGAACACAATCTACATATTTAAGTACAGCACATCAGTGTCAAAGCATGACTCATTTAATCAACGCATAAGCAAAGACTGGATTCTAATGCTTCTAAAACTTCACAACATGACAGGTTTAAAAAAAGTTATCTGTCAGCAAATACATGATGTCACCAAATGCTTCTCTCACACTGATCCCAAATACAAACTAACTCACACTGTGATTGTACACAAGCACCACTATCCCTTGGAGTTTACCAAAACTCATTCACTACAGTGCAAGTGGTAAGGGAACTGCACACAATCTACATATTTCAGGACTGCACTTTTCTGTCAAAGTCTGACTCATTTAATGAAATCATAAGCCATAACTGTCTTCTAATGCTACTAAAACTTCACAACATGACAGGTTAAAACAGTTATCTGTCAGCAAATACACAATGTTACCAAATGCTTCTCTCACAGTGGTTCCCAAATGCACACAGACTCACTGTGTGATTCTAAACAAACAACACTATCCCTTGCACTATACCAAAACACATTTCTTCATCTAGAAGTAGTACTACATTTTAGTATAGAAACATAACATAACTCATTTCACAAATTCATAAACAATGACTGGTTTCTAATTCTACCAAAATATAAAAACAGCACAGTTATCTGTCTGCAAACACATGAAAAACACAAATGCTTATCACAGAATGGTTTCTACATGCACACACACTGTCAATAAGATTGTAGAGAAAAAGAAAAAAAGTACTCCCTACACTTTAGCAGGAGAAATACATTAGTCTGATTAAAATCAAAATAGTCTACATACATCCCCTCACAATTAAACAACTCATCTTTCAAGTTCTTTTGTAGATTAAGAAGTATATCAGTCACTCACCATATTTTCTTTTACAGAATCTCTCCACTGTGCACCTCTCAGCAAAAACAAAGAATGGAAAAGTTTCCCTTTCATTTTCCACACATATACATGTAAACATCAAATCACAATCCTTCACACAATTTAAGATGTCAAGTGCTTACCTTGCCATTTGAAAATAAAGACTTTGCCTGAAGTCGGCTGTGGCACGAGTGCACTTTCATTGCAGAGCAACTTTGGACAAATTTATTCACGGTGGCTACGGTCGTGGAAAAAGCACCACCCGAGGATTGCAGTGGGGCCAAGGGGCTCGGTATTGACAGATGCCCTGTTTTGGAGTCACAGCTTTATCTTAAATATGTGGTAAAGAGGCACTTTGCGGCCCATACAGGGTCATTACTATATTAATTTATGTAGGCTATGGACACATTCACTATCCCAGCAGGCATTGGTCCTTTGTCTCCAGATGGAGCGCGCAATGTCGGTGCTGTAACATTCATAGCCCCCAGATGGGCCTTGGTGTGCCGGTGGATATGCTAAATCTGTTGCTGCCCACAAAGTCGGCCTGCTCAATAACAGACTGCTTGGCCCCCACATCCTGGGGTGGTGCTCCTTTGCGGCAGGGTGTGATGTGTATTTATCCAAGTACCCAATGTGCAAGGAGCACTCGAACAGCAACATGCTCATGAGGAGCCTTTATGGTATACAGTCCGCCAGCACAACAATAGCTTTAAGCAGTACAATATTCCCTGGATGCCTGACACGTTTCGAAGTGTCCACACTTCTCTTCAGAGGCTTTGGCAATTGAAGGCACTTAGGACACCGCCCTCATCATTTAAATGCTTCAATGCATGCCCTAGGCGTGAATCGACAGGCATGCTGTAAACTGGATCCGACCGCAGATCCGGCTTTTACCTCATGAAGGTTGCTGCAGTGGATGTCAGAGTGCGTCTCAACAGGTGGGAACCTTGGAGCTTTGATATATATATATATGTATATATATATATATAATGCTTCTGGGATGTTATAGTTATGAATTAAAACTTAAAAAACCTTGGAAATTCACTGAAACAAACAACAAAGATTGCTGGGATGTTTTATTTAGGAAATGGAATTTAAAAAGAATTGAAATTCGCTGAAAAAACCAAAGGTTAGAGAGACGTTCTAGTTAGGCTCAACTGTCACTCGCACAAAACCAGAGAAATTCAGCCGTTATAGTTAGTGAGCTAACTATAGCTCGTGCCCCCACAATGCATTTCTTATTACGTCACATATTATATCAATCATGACATAGTCAGTGACATCATTCATGACATCTCAAATCACATCACTGATGGCAGAATCCGACAATTGTGAGTTTAAAAAAAGTTTATGAGTGTTAAATATACATACCAGGATGTATTTGTGAATCAGTGGGTATATGAGTGCCTAATTGGATGATTCAGTGGGTGTGTGCCTAACTGTTGAAGTCAGCGATTAGGTGTCTCAGTGAAAGTATGGGTGATTGACTGGTTCTGTGAAAGTCTTTATCTGTCTCTCAATTGGTGTCTAAGTGGCTGTATGGTTGTTTGAGTGGGTAAGAGAGGTTCTGTATGGGTAAGTGATTTATTGTCTGAGTACCTCTATGGGTGTCTGAGTGTCCGTGTGGGTAGGGAATGAGTAAGTAGGTGAGTTAGTAGCTGTATGGGTTAGTGAGTGCATGTGTGTGGGGCTGTATGCATGACTAAGTGTGCGTATGGCTGTGTTGATGACTAAGTTCATGTGTCAGTGGTATATAGGTGAGTAACTGGGTATGTGAAAGGCAAAATAGTGATGGGGTATATGAATGACTTTATGGGTGATTGAGTGAATGTGAGAGTGGCTGTATGGGTGAGCATGTGCTTGTGTCAGTGACTGTATAGGTGAGTGAGTACCTGTTACTAACTGTATGAGTGAGTGAGTGTGTGTGTAACTGTATGGGTGAGGAAGCAGCTGTGTGATTGAATGTTTGGGTGAGTGAGTACGTGTTAGTAGCTGTATGAGTAAGTGAGTGAGTGTGTGTGTTACTGTATGGGTGAGTAAGCAGCCGTGTGATTGAATGTTTGGGTGAGTGAGTATGTGTGTCTGTAGCTCTGTGGGTGACTCGCTCAGTGTGTGAGTGTATGTATAGTCATGTGAGTGGATATGTTAGTGTTTGTATTAGTGAGCGGGTGTATGTGGGGCTGTACGGGTGAGTGAGTGGATGTGTGTTGATCTTTGAATCACTGAATGGCTGTGTCAGTACTGGTATGTGTGTGAATGGGTTTGAGAATGGTAGTGTGGTAGTTGAAGTGGGTATATAAAAGGTTATATGGGGTGTGAGTGGGTGTGTCAGCGATTCAATGGTCCACATCAACATTCTTTGATCTACACCAGGGTACTTGGCAGAGATGCGGCTTATACCCCAGCTTTACCTCATCACCATTGAACCACTCTTCCATATGCTAAGCTCCTTTTCTAACATAAAAATCCTTCCAGTTTGGCAAGTCCTGTTTCAAAACATCAGTTTATGCTGACGACATTCAGATATATTAACAGAACACTCTTACATAGCAGCCCCTAGTATTCTCAACATTACTCAGACGTTCTCTACTTTTGAGGTTATTCGCTGAAAAAGGAAAACATTAAGTTTTACCCCTCAACGTTCCCTAACTCCCCTACTGTGTAGGTGACACTGGATTATTATGACAATAAAATACATCAGCTATCTGAGTATCTGGTTTCATCGAGATCTGTCCACTTCTGTCTCTTACAATGAACAAAACACACGGGACAAAATCAGAGACCTCTTAGCCCCTTGGTTACCTAAATACATATTATGGTGGGGTAGGCTGGAAACAATGAATATGATGGTTACTGCGTTAGTCAATTTTTTGTTTGGTATGCTTCATGTATAGCTCTCTTCCTCTTTTTTTCCCCACATTAGATAAGTGTTAGAAATTGGGTTGTTGGTGGACTGAGGTTTGATCTCTAGTCAAGCAGTAACCTCACTCCTAGTCAGGATAAGAAGCCGGCAAACCCTAAATTAACCTGTGCTCACCCTCTTGTAGCTTTGAACAGAGCAGTCAGGCTTAACTTTGTGTTTTTTACTTGTGCAACACTCTAGACAGTAAAACAGTGAAAACACCACAGAAAAATGATTCCACAACCGGTTAGAAAAATAGAACTTAATTAAATAAATAAAGCAAGACCAAAACAACTAAGTAGAACTTCAGATACCAAATTTCAAAGTTTTGTGGTAAAATAGTGCCTATAAGCAAGAAGCGCTATTCAGATATCTGGTCACACCGGATAGGGACAAATTCAAATGTTCAAGCCAACTGCGATAGAGCAGGGGACAGATATAAGGATCCGCTGAACAAAAGTGCCTTAATCCTGGCTGCGCCAATGTCGAGGATACATGGTACAGTTGAGGCAATGCATAAGTGCCGGTCCGTGCAGCAGCAATGACACGCTGGTCCTGATCCACACAGCAGTTGAGATGAGTTCACTCTGGTGAGCCATGAGCTGCGATTTGGAGACCTTGCACTGGGAAGTGAGTCATGCAGTTGTGGTTCCAAAGACCATGCATCTGTCCAATCGACACAGCAGTGGTGATGCAGCAGTGTCAACCCATGCAGCAGAGTTGATGCACCGGTTCTGAGCAGCACAGGAGAGGCGATGCATCGGCTCAACAGTGGATGTTTTGGAACTGCTGGAACAAGCACTGTAGTCCCACGTCCAAGAGTCCAGGACTGGGGTGGAACCACTTGGCAGGGCAGACTCACAGATGGCAGAGTCCAAGTGCAGAAGCAGGGTGGTTGGAAGTTTTTATGTTCCTGAGTTGTCAGCCAGCTAACCCTTGTAGTCACTATGGGTTCAAGTGATGTAGGTCCAGTCCTTCTCATCCAGGCAGGGGAACAGCAGGCAGCAGTGCAGCACAGCAAGGCACGGGTCTAGCAAAGCGGCAGTCTAGCAGAATAGCAGTCATTCAGAAGCACAGCAGTCCTTCCTGGTAGAGTCTTCACAGGTTCAGAGGTGTACTGAAGTGATAGTGTGTGAGGTCCAGCACTAAAACCCAGTTGTTCATTTAAAGTGTAGCAGACTTCAAAAACATGCCTTTGAAGTGCACAAAGGTCCATCCCTTCCTGCCCTGGCTCCAAATTCAATAAAGGGAGTATGCAGACCTTCACGACCCAGCCCATCCAGGTGTAAGTGAGGTTGGGTCCAGCTCCTCCCTCCCATCCTGCCAGGATAGCCCATGAAGTCACACCTAAGCTCCCATTATGAGTGGCTCTCTAGGAGGAATATTCAAAGTCCAAATGTCACCCACCTCAGACATGTGATCAGAGACAGACAGCAGGCCCCAAATGGCTAGAGTAAGAAAATGAAACATTTCTAAAAGTGGCATTTTCAGAATAACAATTTAAAATCCAACATCACCATAAGTTTTGATTTTAAATTGTGATTCCAGAGACACCAAACTCAGAAAGTATATATCTTCTGAATATGATATCACACTTAAACAATGGAATATAATCCCAATGTTATTCTATGAGGGAGATCGGACTTGAGCAGTGAAAAACGAATTTGAGAGTTTTTCACTACTAGGACATGGTAAGTATATACCCTGCTATTTAAATACATTGGGGCAGATTTAAAAGGACTTGCACATCCCTGCATATCAGCAGAGATGCACCAGGCAAGATGCGTCACTCACGTTTACCCTTGCGCCACCACAGATGCGTGATGCGAGTGATGGCGTAAGGGCGGTGCATTGCTGGAGTCGTGTCGCAAGAGCGACGCAACTCCAGCAATGCTCAGGGGCTGCCCATATCTAACATGCTGTGTCACGCCTTATGCCTGCTTCAAGCAGGAGCAGGGTTTTGACGCAGCAGCATCGGAAATGTGACTCCGTGAAATCTTGTCGATTTCACTGTGTCACTTTTCTGAGGCTTATTCGAGGGAACGCCCGCCCTGCATACATTAAACCTGATGCAGGTTTAATGTGGTGCAGGGCTTTACAACGTGATGCATCTCCCTAGATGCGTCACGTTGTAAATACCCCGCAGCATGGCGCTGGCTTTACGCCGCCGCTGCGTCAGAGAAGTGACGCAACGGCTGCGCAAAAGTGGCGTAAGGGGGCTTGTAAATCTGCCCCATTGCATCCTGCCCTCTGGGTTGTCCTGGGCCTACCTTAGGGGTGCCTTATAGGTACAAAAAGGGAAGGTATGGGCCTGGCATGAGGTTTATCTATCCAGTATAAACTGCACACAGGCTCTGCAATGGTAGGCCTGGGCCCTGGTTAAAGGGCTAGTTACTTGGATGGCACAATAATTGCTGTGGTCCACTCGTAGCATTTAATTTACATGCCCTGGCCACATGTAGTGCACTTTACTGGGGACATATGTAAATCAAATATGCCGATTGGGTATGAACCAATATTACCATGTTTTAGGAAGAGAACACATGCACTCAAAGTACTGGTTAGGATTGGTAAAGTGCTCAGAGTCCTAAGGCCAGCAATAACGAGGTCAAAAAAAGTGGAGGAGGAATATAAAAGGTTTGGGGGTGATCCTGCCGAAAGGACCATTTTAAAACAATAAAGGGTCCTCTATTTTTCTGTGGAGTGATAAGAAACATAGGATTAGCTTTAGTAGCTTCTGCTACACCTATAGTGCAGATGTTTACAGTCTTCTCATTGGTTTGATTACGAAACAGCAATCCAGGCTACTCGGGGATGCTCAGGTTTTCTCTGTATTTTAGGAATCTTTTGCCTTGGTTACACATTGAATGCTTCCTATTCTCTTCCTATTCCATTGACACCATTTTAACCATGTCCTCAATGGGTCTTACTCACTCTACCCAAATCATGTGCAAGCCCTGCGAATGTTGGATAAGCAACTTCTCTAACCCTACCTACATGCCTCTCCGGAAGAGAAAAAAAAATGGACACCAGAGCCTTCAAAACTATTAGCCCGATTTAGGCAGCTAAGGTTCACTAACGTTATTGCTGATCTCTACTGTGATATAGAACCGCTATTCTTTTCGCATTCGGAAATCATATTTTCACCGTTCAACTTGGATTTCTATTATTTCCTAACAATTAAAGGGAAGGTCTATAAATTAGGCCCTCTGCAGCCACTAGCCTTGATGAATTTTCTTGTTCATTGTTTATCTACTTGACAGATTCCATCTACAAATATGCTGCTCTGCAGGCTCCACACACACACATTCCCCTGTTTCATTCAGTCTAAATGGTCCAAATACCTCCATAACACAAATAGACCACCTCACTCCCTGAATACGTGGGGGCGATCTGCAGTTATTCTCTACAAAATAAATGTATTCCTTCACTAGTATAAACTAAATTATTTGTGTTACACCTTCTAAATCGGTCCCCGGATACAATATTTAGATTGAATCTAGTGATCCAGACACCTTCTGGTCATGTCAGTCAATATGTGGCGACCCTGAACATATGTTTTTTGGTTGCAGGTTGTTGACCCATTACATGCCTCAATTAGTGAACCAGTTGACTGACATCTTTACTGCCACTAATACATTCGACTTCCCCACAATTATACTTGGCCCGCTTGCAGCCAAGGAACCTCCTCCCCTTTCTGAAGATGACTTGGCGCCCCTGGATCTCTTATTGACGAGTCCAGTCAAGGTTGTCATCCTTGATTGGAACAACGCTGGTAGTTGTTTTTCCATACATGGTGGGCCTGGGTAACTTCTATCAGAGCCACACATTCCTCTCAGATGTAACTCAAAAGTAATCCTAGCATTTCCAAGAAAATATGGAAAACACTGGACAGTTTTACTCGGATCCACACCTCTGTTTAACCAAGGAGTGATTCTACATCGCACATTTGTTTCCTCTCATATTCCGACCCACAGGACGACCATGCCTCTTTGGTAACCTCTTTGCTACTTTTATTCTCTGCCTCATCTTTCTTTTGCGGGTTGGTTCTCACCCTTCGACATGTTGACTTGTGCGTCTTCTTGGCAAATACTTACTCTCCTTACCAAGTGTTTGGGCTTTACACAAAATTTCTGTGCAGTCCATTTTTGATCTCTCACCATCATAGCCATCTATTGGGCTTACTGTGCCTACTAAAATAGCATCCTGCTTTATTTTGGCTTCTGTTGTAATTTACACGTTATATTGTTTTTTACTGTTATACGTACTCCTACACCAATGTATCACTCCTGCTATTCTTTTATTTGTATTTATCTCTCGTTACTAATTATCCTTCTTTGCTGTCACTTTCAACATTTGGTATATAGAGATAAACTCATACAGAACATGCACACACGCCGAGTTCAAAGTCTAGCTTTTCACGAACATGAGTCCTGTTCTAAGGATACTTTTAATCAATCTGTTTGCAAAAGAAATGGGCAATTTCTGATATTTATATCATTACATGAACTGTTGAGGTTTGTACTTCTGATCAAATGTCACTCAGAGTGACACACATAAGGCACTTGAATGTCACACATATACACATTAAAAACATGCAAATGTCACAAATATGCACCGCGAGCAGCTACGTCTCTTTAGCCTGAGCAAGATACATGGTCTAATTCCTCTTATCCTCCAAAAATGGATATGATGTTTCGAAATTGGATGATTATCAGTCTCATTGTCAAGCACTGGAACCACAAACACAGAAGTCATAAGAAAGCACAGAGAGGCTGACAGTCCTTCATTTCTTTTGCTGCTGCAACTCCCGCTATTTTTACAGGCAGTAACCAAGCTAAGTGTACTTGCACCTATCAGAGCATATCCTGGTAACTTTAACAAGCCCAGCAGACATGGAACCATATGTGCTTACTCAGCACTTGTATACAGCAAAGCAAGAAATATTTGGAGGAGGGGTGTCACCCCGCTGCAAAGAATCATCATCTACTGAGGTTGGTGCCCATATCTTTGCTCCTCTCGTACCCTCCTAATGTATCATCACTTTCTGAGGATGGATTTTATTTACAGTGAGCTCTGCAGCATAATCATATGGAATCACTTAAACATTCTGCAAGATTACCGGGAGTCTTGCAAGAACATTAATTGTGTATTTATCAAGTATTTTTAAGCGCAAACACTCCCCCTCACGTCCAACATGGATGCAAGGATGCATTCTGCGCTAGGAAATAGCAATAAATGTTAGATGTGCACTTGAGGTAGAATTGTCTCCTAGCATTTATCACTATTTTGTTTGTGCAAAATGCACCCTGTGTCTAAAATGGACACAAGATTACATTTTGCACTAAGAAATAACACTAAATCCAACAGAACATGAATAGTGAGTGCAAGCACCACTTGGGCTTGCTAAATGTGCTCACCAAATTACTCTTACTAAGGTGAGCTTGCGTAATCACAATTATTATTTGCAAATACATGTCAAATGCAGAAGTACCAAAATTACTCCAATTACTCAGCCGTAATTGAAATTCTGCTCCGGTCTACTGCCAAGCTGCCCCACTGCGCATGCCACTTCTTTAAACAGTCTTAGAGTTCCCAGCCACCCACGTCTTGCTCACTTGAACTTGCACGAGAACATGTATCTAGTGAAATTCCACACCATACAATGTGTAGCTGATTTAATAGCTAGGACTGATGGAAACTATCACACATGAAATGGAGCATCTTGGCAATAATGCTGTGCCTTCAAACAAATGAAGCATCGAAGTCTCCAAATGAATAGGATCAAAATGTGAGCTGAATTGAACATTTGAGTATGTTTAAAACAAAAAGATAAGAACTAACTCTTGCACTTCTGTGTGGTCTTCTACGTCTAAAGTGAGAGTCCAGCAACACACCTACATTAAAGTCACTACACTAATTCCTGGTTAAGTAAACGAGAATACTGAAAACAGCAGCTATCTTCCACACAAAGGTCAACATGGTGGGGCACCAAGTTACAGCACTGAATTACTGCTACACAATCTGTTAACAATATATCTAAGATGAGCCTCCCAAAAAATACTTTATGACCACTATTCAGTATAGAACTGGTTTGGGGCATAATCCTTCCTCTGACCAAGCTCAGTCCTAATGGAACTGTTGACACTATCTATATATAGACACAAACAATGAGTCAAATATTGCTGCAAGTTGCACACACTTATTCAAAAAGAGCCATTTATCTGGGACAGGGTGTGTCATGTAGTTCCTACCAATCGGTAGGATCTGTGCATTGTTTGGACAACATAAACTAAAGGCTTGGTGCCTAGATTGATTCCAGACACCCCCAGAGGGATATGTTGGCCTATAGACCACCTAGCTCACAGTGCTACTGGAAGCCCCCTAATCTAGCAGGGAGTGAACTGTTTCACCCCTGATTCCTCAGGAACTGTGGAAACAGTACAGAACCTTTCGCTTAGTTACTGGTGCTCACTTGTTCTCAAAGAGATATACAGAGAATACACAATGGGACATTTTCAATGATATTTATTGAACCAACATTATTCTTGCATAAAGCACTTATGCTGGAATGGTTAGGAGACAGAAACAAATAAAGGAGATTACAAGCACCAAGAGAGTAAAGAGTAGATACATTTCTACCATGGTGCTGAAGCAATGAATATATGCAGGCATAAATGTAAAAATGGTAATTTAACGTACTACTCTGACGCAAACCCTGCTCCAAGTGTACCTAGAGTGTATGTAGATGTAGAGCCTAGAATCCCCCTAGGAACGATCCAACCCCATACTACCTGATGGGAGAGAGTAAATTACCTCATCTTGGTCTCGAGTTGGACACCCCTCACGGAATGTCAGACCAGTGCGTGGTGTTTTCTCAGCAGGCACCTTTGGTGTTAGCAGAAGTGCCTCCTCTACCAATCTATAGGATGCCTATTATTTATAATAAAAAGCAGCCTTTGCATTGTGCACGCTACATTAGTGATGTTATGGACATGTGGATAGTGCTGTCACCCCGTGGATAAAGATAGGATGACTTTTGTACCTAGCCCGTAGAGCGGCCTGGCACATGATGTTCAGGGCATTGTGACAATGTTGTGTGAAGCTGTATGTATAAACAAAGTAGTTTCAGATAAACTAATCCAACTTTGTCGTGCATGCAAATGTGTGCAAAAGGTCACAGCTGAAACTTGATTTTCTAGGACAATGTAAGGAATAAGCTGCCTTGCTACATTGGCCTAACTCGGGAATATGACACCAACTCCTCATCCTAAGGGTCGATATATAAAAACAATCTAAAAAGACAGTAAAGAAATTGAATCAAAAGGTAAAAACGACTCTTAACATACTCTAAAAGCCAGCTTCCCCTTTAAAATATTTTTAAAAAACTTAAAGTCATTATACTGTTTGAAATCCCAAGCACTCTGAAAGCCATCGTGCCCAGAAAATAAAAAAAAGAAAATGTTTTGGTTGAAATTGGTTTATAAAACAAGCCGAATTGTTCCCACAAGGAAAAGGCCAATTATTTAATGTGTTCCGGATGGCAGACACAACAATGTTGTTGTGCATAACCACAGATGATGATCCCAGAGGCGCACGTTGAAGCAGATTAATAGAGCAAATATAATTCCATCCAAATCCCACAACAGCCGCTGAGGGAGAGACTGCATCCTGTATGTGCATTGTAGAGCCGTTGTCCAAGTCACTAGGAGCCGAAGCATCCCAGGGTGGCTCAAGAAATACATTCATCAGCAATGGAAGACTCTGGGGACAACAATACCGAAGGGCTGTTAACGGGTCTAGCAGTACATCAGTGTCCAATCACGCAACCAGTTGTGGTCTTAGGCATATGTCTAATACGCATTTGTGGCTGTAGAGCAGGCAGTAGAATGCAGGATGCATGCAGTTAAGCCAAACAGGCCTGAAGTACAAGAACCAGTGCTTGTCCAGTTCTCGAAGTGGAAGTGTGCTAAATGTGTGAACCATGTGCTCATGGCATCGCAGCACAAGTAGTGCTGTCTCCATTCTTTATCGAGCTGGGACGTCCATTGCCGATCAGAAAAATAAAATCAGGATTTCCGCTAAATTTAGCAGGATAAGCGCGAGCCGTCCAAAAATGCTTCCCAGCACAGAGTGTATGAAAGATGCTAATCAGTCCAGAGCCAAGACATTTAAAAAAATGCACTATTCTTCTTGTATCAGAAATGTTAAAGATATGATGGACTAGTTCCCCAAAATGCAGCAGGAGGTTAGTGTGGAATAGTGTCTGTATCTCCGACAAGGACCTTGCAACCTGGAGATCAAACGTCTCTGGCTGAAGTTAAGGCCACATCTTGTTGAAAAAGCATGGCTTTCAGGCTGCTAAGGAAATCAAAGCATATGTTTGAAACATTTATCGAAGGCCACAGTGCTGCCTCCCAAATTTGGAGGGCAGGGAGAAGCAGTATTTGTGTACAACAAGTGACTAAGGAAATAACCGTCACCAGATAAGAAATGCTGGTTCCATTCCACAGCAGTCTTGATCATTCAGCATCAAGAAGCTCCCATTTAAGAACAATTCAAAAAACCGGATGTATCATGGCAGGGGGGTAACCCTTCAGATAACACGACAAGTTTGCAACAGAAGCATTCACGCCGAATAATGAGAAATGTTCTTGCAAACTAAGAAACCGCTTAGGGCATCCTCACACTCAGAACCACTAAGAAAAACATCAGTGACCCCTTTCCTGCACTTAAACCTGAAAGGCTATTTCCAATACTCGTGCACATAACCTTCCCATAGCGCTTCGAATCTGCTTACCTGTTGGTATTGGAGACAATATTAGAATTGGAAACTTAGGATCAGTAGGGTGATATAACCATGGATAATCCAGTCTGTGGATGGTGTCTCAGCCACGGTAAAAGGTAACTGGTATTTTTTTCAATGTTCAGCATGGTGTATTTAGCGTCTCTGCATTCCATAGTTATCTGTCTTTCCGTCAGATCATATTCACAAAACAGGCTGGTAGTGTTGATATAACACCATGGCAAGAACATAGTGCTTGCAACGTCCATCTCAGCATTATGATGGAGCGCAATTGTGACGGCCCATGTTGTAAAATAGGCATGTCCTGCTATATTATGTCAATTGCAGAAGACACAATGCTGCCTAGCGAATACATTCTGAATAATAAAGTGGTCATACAGTTGTCAACCACAGCCAAAGCCTTTTCCATATTTACCCTGTCGATCTCACGTAATCTCTCTGCAGCTTCCTTCTGAAAAATCTTCCGTAGCTCGTTGTATATTCCTAACAAGAAGTGCTTTTGATGTGGGTTTCTGGGACCTAGCAGAAAATCTCTGAGATCCAGATCATCAGAAATAAGGGACAAGTGTTGTTTCACTTGGGATAGTCTTGAGGTCTTTTGAAAATCTAAGCATAACTTCCTGTTACACCTGGCACCATTGGTGTGGGTCTCTCCTGCATTTTTTACCTTTGCCTCCTGTAGTTTAGCTGTATTTTGGACCCCGTTTTGCTGGTCTACATGCTTTGGACACTTTGCCAGTGCTGTTCAATGCCAAAGTGCAAGTGCTCCTTTTGTAAATTACTGTTATGGATTGGGGTTTCCATGATTGGCTATTTGATTTACTAGTCAGTCCCTAGTACAGTGCACCGTGTGTGCCCAGGGCCTGTAAATCAAACGTTGCTAGTGGGCCCCAGCACTGAGAACCTGTGTGCAGTCTGGGACTGCCATGTCGACTTGGCAAGTGCACACACTTGCCAGTCCCTAAATCTTCCATTTTCTACATGTTAGTCACCCATAAGGTAGGCCCAGGTACCCCTGTGGGCAGGGTGCATTGTATGCGAAAGGTAGAACATGCCCTGATGTGTGTGGCATGTCCTGATCGTGAAATAATGCCAATTTCGCTTTTCAATATTGCAAGGTTGCCTGTTCCCATAGGACAGAATGGGAGTTTGTTTATAACATCTTATAAACATAACTGGCCCTAGGAACAAGGTAGAGAAATAAAGTTTAGTATACCTGACCTCAGAATGTTAAAATACATCTTTTAGTGAGGGTGATTTTTACATTCAGAGTTTGAAAATAGCGCTTTTAGAAAGTAGGTATTTTCTTGCCTAATCATCCAGTGTGCCTCTGCTAGGTTTGTGTATTGCATGTCTGGCTTTTGGATGACAGGGGCTGGAGAGATGCAGTGGCTCCAGAAGTCTGATGAGTCAGGGCTAGGCTGAATCGGCCTGGTCTGTATTTGGAGTGGTGGAAGGAGTAGCACCTGCACCTGAATAGGGCTGTGCCTGCTGTCCATAATGATGGTTCCTCCCCACGGTGGTGTGTCTAGAGCCAAGGCTCACACTGACAATGGAGGTTGTTGTGCACTTGCAAAGTGCCCCACAGAACTGGTTTTGGCTGGGTGCAGATACTCTGCCTTCAGAGAACAAAGGAATTTTGTGTATAAAAAGAGGGGCCCAGACCCCAGACTTTTAGATCACTTCTGGGAATCAAGAGGAACCTTTGCCAAGGAGAAGAGCCGGATAAGCTGAGGAGGAATACTGCCCCTGTGCTGTTTGGTGTCTGGGGTTGCCCTGCAGTGGCTACCTGCTGCCAAGGAAAGGAGAAAAAGGACTTTGCTGTTTGCTTGGTCACCTGCTTGAAGAAAAGTTCTCCAAGGGCTGAGCTTGCCTCCTGTTCTGAAGTCTCAGGGACTTCACCACCAGATCCCCTGAATTTCCTTGCTGGGAATTATAACCTGCAAAGAGGTGACTGCTGTTGTTTAGGACCTCTAGAGACTGTTTGCCACTAGGAGCTGGAAAATCGACGCAACATCTAAGAAGCGTGCTTCAGCTGCACCAGATTCTGACGCATCGCTGAAAAAAACCGTCGCAGCGTCTGCCACAGCTTGAGAAATCGCTGCATGATGCATTGGGTGCAACGATCACCAAAGTCTGAGATCACCACACTGATCACGAAGCAAGCCTGCTGTGCTTCTGCATGAAGCCACTCATCGTACCGGATCGATGCATCGCATTGAGGCACCAAGACTGTCACATCGTAGGGGGATGCAAGAAGATACCTATGCATCAACTCTCCACGGAGTAAGAAAACGATGCATCACCTCCTCTCTGGTAAGGAACCAACTCTTCACCTCCCCTGCGCTGTAGTATGCAACCGACACATCACCGCCCCCGAAGCAAGGAACCGACGCATCACCTTCCCTTCATGTAAGAAACTGATGCATCACCTTCTCTGCTGCCATTTTGTTTGTATTGCATGACGCATCTAAGGTACTCTGTGAGAAAAGTGTTGCATTTACAACTTGCATTGAACTGAACTATTTCTACCATTTGAAAGCCTTTTTTTTATGACTGTACTGTGTATTTTTGTCGTTTGGTCTTGATTTGGTTTAGACAAAGATTACTTATTACTTATTTTTCTAAACTGGTGTGGTGTCCATTTGTAGTTTTCACTGTATTACTGTATGTGTTCACAAATGCTTTACACACTGCCTCTGAGATAAGCCTGTCTGCTCGTGCCAAGCTACCAAGGGGGTGAGCAGGAGTTGTTTTAGGATTGTATCCCCTTTACCCTGACTAGAAGCAGGGTCCCTATTTGGACAAAGGTACCTATCTCTGCCAACAAGAGACCCCCATTTCTAACACTTCCCAACAATATATGATGTCTCCATCCCTGAGTGTTATGTTTGGACATAGCTTAGGTTTGGCCTGTTGATCTTAAATCCACCTGTGTTACCCCAGAACCTAGACTGACATTTGTCTGTGACTGGAGGCCAACCAACTTACCCTGATGATCGGGTCTGGTGTAGTGTATGATCCATGGCAGAGTAATACATCTTATGTATCTTCACTATACTTTGTGTATTGTTGTCAATGTTCAAAGCATGTACATGTGGGATTGCGAGGTGTGTTCAAATCTTTTGTCCTAGCTAAACAAGACAGAATGTTTTTTGCACTGTATTATTCAAGAAAATCATTTGATGTGGAATGAGGTAAGCTCTAATTAACACCTCTTTTCCCTGAACCTGCCAACCTTTTGTTCCCCAGACCGATTGTGTGTCTATTGTGTCTTTCCAAAAGCCAAACCCTGTGTAGACAGTTGGGAAAAAAGGAAGCACAGTAATTCAGCCTGGTGTTTGTGAGCATATTTTTCGTTGCAGGTTTAGGTGCAAGTCTGTAGTAATAAGAGGCCAGGTCTGATGTGTCAAAACCATAAAAATATGCAAATGTGTTTGAGCTACCTTTGGGCGTTGTTGAGCAATGTTCCCATTGGGTGTAGTTGTAAACAGCACATGGGATATTAGCTTTGTGTAAAATATGGTGACCATAATTTTAATAAGAGAACATGTCTCCAAAATTACTTGTGCCATCATGCAATTCATCATTAGAAAATGCTGCTAATTGCTCTAGATCTGAAAGCAAGTTATGCACAGTTTTAATGTCCCAATCATCAGCTGTACTAGAGGTGATGATATTATGTAAATACATTTTAAACAAATATACAAATAATTTGCAAATGTTCAGTGGACTATATACATCATATGATACCATGTCCCATACTATTTCATCCGGAACGGGTATTGCTGTAATGTTCGCCAGGGACATGTCCCTTAGTTCACGGTGTGATGATGTATGCTGTTTTAGAACCAAGTTCACATGTTGGACTGCAGAGCATTCTGGGAGACGATATCCATTCAGAAGTAGAAAAAGGATAGTCATCAAACCAATCTAGAGTATCAGGAAAATGAATACAATAGTAACCCAGACATGTATCCAGGGGGCAATCAGGTATGTCTTTTTCAACCAAACATAGAGAGAATAAAATCGTGAAAGGGAGTGGTGGTATTGGCAATTCAGGGTCACTGGAATCTGATGAAAAATCATCATAATGCAAGAAGTATCCAGACGCCATCCGGTCTATTTTTGGCAGCGCAGCAGGTTTTGTAGAACTGGGAGATGACTTGATCTGTGGCATGTTGACCTAATGTCGTCAATTTTTCGAATTGAAATTTCTGTACTTGTTGACAGTACAGTTGTAGTTATTTCAATCAATGAGAAGCATCATCTCATTTTTATCGACAGCTTATCTTTCGAAAGTGGAATCTTCAGTCATTATTAGCTTCCATCTGAACTTCCTGAGATTGTCGGCTACCCTGGAGTTCACATGGCCATATGTTGAGAATCAGCCACATACTGTGGTTTGATCAAATAGATGGAGACAAACCTTTTGTCTTGGCGACCAGCAAGAGGCGGAAGAAGTACAGTTCTGGTACCTTCAACAGCCAGGACAGGTACAGGCGCTCTACAAGATGGCCCTAATTCTTTCTTGTCCTGTACTTTTTCTCAGACCATGTGCCAAATCCTTGGGGCCCAGGCAGGTCTTGCCAATACTGCTTTCACTTCTCCAGTGATGGTGCATTTCACTTCAACGTTGCTTTGTAAAGTTCTGTATTCTTTTAAGTCTTGTAAAAGATCCAAACAATCATTGATGTCAAATGGAGTTTCAGCCACCACTGCGCTGACACTATCAAGGTCTGGGACCCACATTCTTACCCCAAACAGGATCTCATAGGGTGTACGACACTCCCATGTATTTTCTTGGCTTGTTGTTATGATCCCTCTGCACCCCATATAGGTGATTGACCCAACTGCCACCTGAGCCAAATACCCTAGCTGTTAAGTATTGCTTTAAGTCCCAGTTCTTCCTCTCAATGACCGAATTTCCTTCGGAATGGTAGGGAGAGGAATACTGCATGGCCACACTCAAACTTCACATGGCTTCTTTGTAAGCCCGAGAGCCAAACGCCGGTCCCTGGTCGGAATGTAATGTGCCAATTGCGTATGTCCCAATTAAGACTTGCTAATCCTTTATATCAGTTCAGGCATCAGCAGAGCACTGGGGCCAATCCCATAGGAATCTAGAGCATGAATCCACAGCCAACAAGATGTACTTGTAAGCCCCGTCAGAGTGTAAGGAGCCACAGTGATCCAAATAGGCACAAGTTAGACTGAGATCAAAAAAGGTGTTTGCGGTGGATGTGCTATGGTGGAACCTTTCATCTGCTAGCAGATGTCGCATTTAAGGACAAAGTCCTTGGTCTTTTCAATGAGACCTGGCCTACAGTAGCTCTGCTTCAATAAAAAAAACTGTAGCAGTAATCCCTGCATGTGCTGAACACAGACCCTCATGCGCTGCTAGTATTAATCCCAATCAACGATCAGTGTTTGGTATTACTTTATCCTCCACTCCTGGAATATCTTGTGCATCTAACTTGTAGGAGTACTTGAGTGGAAAGCCTTTTGGTGGTTCTGAACAGTTGCACCTGGCATTGACAGCTATCATAGTTGCTCAGTCTATTTTTGCACTGTTGCTTTGGTTGCATCATTCGCCACTGAATTCCCTTCAACGTGAATGCCAACACGCTGATGACTCAATGTATGAATTACATGAGCCCATGGCAGGCCTTCTTTCTGCTATGCCACTTGTTCCCAAAGCATCTTGTGCTTGATTGTACAAACCTTGGAATCTCAAAACTCATTTTGGCCCCAATAGTGAAGATATTCATTATAAGAATGGACACAGTAAAATGAATCACATGCTATGAGCGTGGGGAATTCGCGATCCGTATTTTGTAGTGCCAGTATTAGGGCCTTTAGTTCTGCCAACTGCGCTTTGCAGTCCCCTAGGGACAGTGTGTATTATTCTCAGAAGAAACTTGCCAACTCACATGCGCCCTTTTACAATTGCGCATGCTGTAGAATATTGCTGTTTCGATCCTACGGCAGGTTGAGCAGATCCATCAATATAAATGATGCATTCATATTGCTCTAGTCTAGAGGCATCATTTCATTCGGCAGAGGATATTCTTGTTCGTACTGCAGGAATGCCTGTGTTTGCAGTGTAGCATTAACTCTGTAGTCTACATCTGTTGCAGTGAGTGGGTTAGTCCATTGGATCCATCTTGGATGTAGAGCTGGAGTAACAACAATTATGCATTTTCCCTTATCCAGGGCTCTCTCTCTCATTAGAGCAGTCTGTTCAGCGGTGAGGATTTTTTCAGTGGATGCAAAACGCATTTTAGAGTTTGTACACAGATTTGACTTGTTTGCTAAAGGTGCCGTATCACCCTCATTGAAAGTGATATAAGTATACCCAGTATGTCCAGTGACTACGTGGATCACCAGGTTAGATGTGTTGACATATGTGTGTAAATGTCTTGCAGCTAGCTTGTCCACATGTACGGAACATAAAATATCAGTATATTCCTATGTCCAGTGTTGCACTGAAAAATCTGGTCTAATTAAGTTGTAGAATGGTTTTACCCTTTCTGCATAATTCAAAATGTAAGTTCTGTCAAAATTGAAATATACCAAAATGGATTATAGTCTCTTCATAGTTGTTGGAGCAAGGCACATTTTTTTAATAAATGTGTCGCCAGGCTTTTGCCTTCACTTGATAACTCGTATCCCAGAAACAGGATACTGAGGTGGGCTTTTTTAGATATATAGATAGCAAATCCCACTTTTATGTTGTTTACTTTAGCCAAATGTTCCATCAATTCATCGCCTGTCAGATAAATATCATCTACATAGGACACTGCCTACTTATCAATAATTTGAAGTAACTCTGTTACTCTGGCTTGACACAGCCCAGGGCTAGTCTTATACCCTTGTGCAAATAACAAAATTGACGCTGAGACCAGAGCGTTGACTATGCGGTCAAATATCTACTTCCGGGCGCTATATTCAGGCAGAAAAAAACATTTGAGATGTCTAGTGTTGTTTTGTATTTCTTCCGCACCATGTTATTCATCAGTGTGGCACTGTGTGCATTATATACTGCAAATGTGCATGTGAATGCATTTAAAATGTATATAATCTAAGATTAAACAAAATGAATTGTCAGTTTCATTATGGGAAATAAAGGATTATTCATATGTGAGGTGCAAGTCTCTGTTACACCTTGGTACTCAAGTTGATCTGAGATCTGACTTGTTTCTTTGCTTCATGTTTAATTGGGTACTGTCTCTGCGGTTGAGGGATCATTTTTATTGGGATCTTGTGATGAGGAGACTCATCATCCCACCCAACATGATTGCGGTATAGAGAGAGCAGCACGTATACATTTTTAACTGTTTCTGCTACAAAAAGCAGGTAGAATTACTTCTTCCCCAATTGGACAATTTATTACAAACTTAGGTGGCCAATCCTTTTCAGCCAAAAGAATGTTGTAACCATGAGTCAGGTCCTCCCAAAAGAGACCCTTCACTTCTCTTTGTATGTCCCCTTCTATTTGAAGCATTATTTTGTGTAAACGATGCGGACAACTCACTCTCATATCAGGTGTTTCCACCGTAAGATATTCACTCAGAGCTACTACTTCCAGAAAATCCATCATGTACTGGCGAGCTATTGTGACTTCTGCTGTGCTGTCCAGCATCGTCAATGCCCATTCCCCATTCAGAACCAGAGTCCTCAGCAGCCTGGGCATCTCTGATCTTTATCCCTGCTACTTTTTGATTCTGAAATTGAGGTTTCATAAATCTTTGTTTATTCTCTTGTTTGACGATGTAATCTGAAGTGCGTTGTGTCTCCTTTTTCGTCTTAGTTCGTTCTTCTGATCTTTGCTCTGACTATCCTCCTCTCTCCAAGCATTTCTCAGATTGATTCTGAAAAGAACTAGAGGAAAATGTATTTTTATCCTGATATCTGTCAGGCTTTCTAATGTTATCATGGTTTTTGACATTATTTCTCACTGCAGTGTGCTCCTGTTGAGGAGACCCACTCCGTGATTGCTTTTTATTTTGTTTATCATGTTTCTATTTATTATCCCATTTATTTTTAAAAGAAGTGGGTGCTTGCTTAGAATTATCCTTTTCAGATATACCCTTAAAGACTGGTTTCCTAGGTCTGACTCCCAGATTATCACTTCCCATGGAAGCATACATTTCTGCCATAATCTTAGGTAACTCTCTGTCCTGTTGTATAGGAGAGTGTTCCCTTAGTCGTTGGCGTATAGCCATTGCGGCTGCCTCCCCTTTTATGTTGCTTAACATAATTGCCAAAACCTTGGCAAAATAGCCTATTATTTTTTACCCTAAGTCCATAGCAGGTTCTGCCCCATATTCATTCCGTATTTGTTTCAATACATCTGGTATTACCAACATCAACATCAAAGCTTTATTTCGATAAAAATTGTATCATAAAAGCAACAACATACATACATAAGGGATGCAATTTATCGATTGGGAGAGAATATTAAAAAGTTAAATAAGTCCATTTCATGCAGAATATTTACATTCAAATAAAAAGGAATTACATTTCCATATATGTCCCAAAGCTTTTGATTTGATAGTAAACAAGCTAAAAAGATAAAAAAGATTTTTTAAAAAGCTAAGAAATCGTATCGGGGTGAAGATTCTTGACCCTAATTATCCAAGACCACCCGAGAAATTTCGCCACACCACAAACCAGTACTGTGCTGGTATCTGATTGCAAAATCCTGAGGGCTACACGATAGTTCGATGTGCCCAGCTGTCTGCAGACTGGACTTAGCCATCTGCCTCTTGGGTTTTTATAAGCCGGGCACTCGAACATAAAGTGTGCCGTGCTTTCGACTTTCTCACTATAGCTCGGACAAAATGCCGTGGTCTGGAGGGGAGGCTTCCATTTATTAGTATACTCTCGGGTAGGTAATGTGCCTAATCTAAATTGAATATAAAGTGTTCTGTCTCTTGGTTTCTGGATGAGGTCAAGATACGGCTCAAGGCTGACGATTTGTTTGTGTGAATAAAAGGCTTCTGTTAATCTACCTTGGTTAGGTTTACTAATCTCTTGGGTATCAATCCATGACCAATAGGCTCTTTTAAGATCGACCTTGTTTAGTGGTTTGCCAGACTCCCAAGCTTCTCTAAATCCTAACTGTAGTAGAAGCTTTTTAATATTACACAGCCAGCCAACTCTATGTTAGCCCGGAGTGTTTATCACTTCTCTGAGGCCCTCTGTGTACTTTGATAACTCGGGGGTTCGCCATAAGCGGGCCCAAACAAGCAGGGGACGCAGTCTTGCCAAGTCCTTGATTGCACGCCTGCCCAGGTCACAAAATAAGGGTTTAACAGGGACTGAGACCAATTCCCTCAAGAATTTATTTTCTGACCCAGATATTTCTTTAACATCATCGAAGCCCCAAAGCTCAGCACCATATAGGGCTGAGCTGACGGCTTTTGCTTGGTAAATCACTAAAGCGGGTGCGATGGGTCTGCTCTGTGAGGAGCGATGTTCTTTGATGATGGTCCCCGCAACCCGCTTGTGATTAAGAAGCATCTTATCTAAATGGGGTCTCCAGCTAATATTATCAGAGATTGTAATGCCAAGATAATCAAAAGTTTTCACAAACTCGAGAGGTACTCCGTCCAACTTAAGAATAAATTTAGAAGGTCTACGTAAGTTAAACGAAAGAAGTTTGGTCTTTGAGGTGTTTATGATCAGTCCTCTTAAATTGCAGAACAGGTGAAATCTATCCAAGAGCTTCTGCAACCCTGCCGGGGTCTTGGAGATTAGCAGGGTGTCATCTGCAAAAGGAGGGCGGGAACCTTTTCGCCCGCCAGGGCCGGAGCATCTGCTGGAATGTCTTGTAAAAAATGTTACCACCCCGTTCACAAATAAGGAGAATAGGGTGGGTGCCAAGACACAGACCTGGCGAACTCCCCTATTAACAGGAATTTTTGCTGTTTTTTTATTCTGGGTTCCCCATCTAATCTGAGCAAAATTGCCCTCATGTAGGCGGATCAGAAGGTCAAGGATTGGCGTAGGCAAGCCCATTTCCCTCATGACTGACCACAAACGGTCACGTGGGACCAGGTCAAAGGCAGTATTCAAATCTATAAAAGCTAGATGAAGGCTGCCTTTGCCGATCGTGACCACCTTCCAGTGCAAAAGGAGGAGTCTAAAGGCCTGATCAATTGTGCCTGTATTTGATCTAAATCCTGCCTGGTAATGAGACAGAATATTATTCTCATTAACCCATAGCAGGATTCTCTCCAGCAAAGCTCTGCCAACCACCTTCTGACCAGCATCAATGAGGCTGATCGGTCGGTAGTTTGCAGGGTCCCCTCTAGAGCCCTTTTTAAATATTGGGACCACCTCAGCTCCTTTCAATGAGTCCGGAACAGGTGATCCATTAATAAGGGCATTGAGCAAAAGAGTAAAATACTTTGCCCAATTTCGAGAATCAGCTCGAAACAAGTCACCGGGGAGACCATCGGGGCCAGAAGCCTTAGCAGGGACTATTTTATTAATGGCAATCAAAACCTCAGACTCAACAAAAGGATCACATGTATCTATAGTGGAGGTGGTTGCTATTGGATGATGTAAAATTCTAGGGCTTTGTACATCCTCCCCAGAATAAAGTTTTTTAAAATGTGTAAACCACTCTTGGCTAGAAATATGATTGGGTATAGTGTCAAAATCTGAACATTAGGACATTCTACACAATTTCCAAAAGGAATTTCCGTCCTTGGCCAGACTAGCAGCTTTAAGATCATGCCAATGGGATTCCTCCCATACACGTTTTGCTTTCGTTACCGCCTTTCTGTACTCTTTCCTAGCTCTTTGCACTAGGCAAGAGTCAGAGGTTTTAACGGCGGATATTAGTATAGTCTTTTTTTGCCTGCACTCTGAACTATACCATGAGCCTGCTACGTTATGAGATTTGTTAGAGGTTCTCAAAGGACAGTGTATCGAAACAAGTGAACCTATCTTCGTGACTGTGTCGTTATGAATGGTCCCCACCCTTAGGCACCCATCTGGATCACTACATGCGTTTTGCAGTTACATAATATTGGCTAGCAGGACCTCCTTTATGGCTATCATTTTCTGCTCATTACAAATAATTTTGGGCCATTTGAGGTATCTCCTGCAGTTTGATGGGACTACTTCTTTGGAAAGAGTAATGGGACCTACACCAAAGCCTGATGAGACAGAAGACCATGGACTCTTCAGAGTTAAGCACATAGGATTATGGTCGCTTTCGACAGATGGAACTATGGCCATATCCACTGCGCTTTTTCATAGTCGCCAATCAATCAAAATATAATCAATTTGCGATGGGCAAGACATTTTATTGAATGTGTTAGCTCCGTGGAGATCGGATGGGAGACGACCATTGGCTGCTCGTAGGCCAAATTCTAATGTTATAGCATTTAGTTGAATTGCTACTGGTGTCCATTTTTTAATTGGAGATAGTGTTAAAGATGGAATAAACCACCTGGCATCCTCATTCTCCACCTCAAGAAAATCATCTGTGGCCAAGGGTTCGAACATACAGTTCATGTCACCTGCCACCAAAATAAAGGAATCAGGTGAACACAAAGAGAGTTTGTTTCCCAGATCTGTTAGTATCGATGATTTGGAGCCACCACTTGTTCCTTTGATGTAGACATTAAAAAGCTCAATGACAGGGCCGCCCCTAAACCCTCTCAGCGTCAATCTCATTATGTCAGGGGAAATGTTGAGAAAACCGTAAACCTCGAGATTGAGGGCGATGCTCACCCAGACTATAAGTCCTCCCGTGGGGCGTCCTCGCCCCTTAGAGGTTGCTGGAACACAAAAACAGGCATAGCCATGTTTATGTAATGGAGCAAGGCTCCAGGTCTCTTGGAAGATACATATATCATGGCCTGCAATCAACTCATTCCAATCTGGAAGAGAAAGTTTGGTTCGCAGGCCAGCAATGTTCCATGAGATCATAGTAAAATTTGGGAGAGGGGGCAGTGAGATGTCGGTAGCGTTAACATGAGATAGATGCAATTGGGGTGTATTCGCTCCACCTACACCGATGGCATTAATATTATGAATCCTAACAGAAGATTTTTGGAGTTGGGCCATTTGTATATCATAACCAGAAGAAGTACCTAGATAACTTGTCAACATCACATCAGGAATTAGTTAGTCAATATTATCAAGCACAGAGTGGTTTGCCTCTTTTAGGTCCTGTTCTACACCCCTTCTCCTATTGAATTTAACGGGGGGTGTTGCCTAAATTGGATGGCAGATGAATCTGAAGAAGAGGTTCTAAACTCTAAAGCTAAAAGGCCTTCAGCCAAGAAATGGTTAGCCAGAGTAAGTTCAACGGTTTCTGTGAGACTATCCTCTGATCTATGTCTTTGTGCTCCGATAATATCATCCCTTATTAGGGATCGACAACCTCTAACATGGCGTATCCAATGGGTGACCTTATTTTTTAGTGATCCTTCATCTTCTCTACCTTTTGCTAGCGGAACCCCGGCCATATAGACCGTAGGCTTATTAGGGGCTAGAGATGTTTTGGCTAGATTGGAGGACATAGGTAGACTAGAAGCAAGATCACTACGCAATTGGTTGGTCTGACTAGAATGGTTGGGTGGAGTGGGGGTCAAATGGAACTTCTTAGGAAGGTTAACAGAGTTAGGGCCTAGTCTGTGCGCTGCCCTTGGTTCTATTCTGCTACATTCAGATAAAATAACAGGGGAAGTGTGAGTTTCGGTATGTCTTAAGGTGACAGGCTGAGTCGGAATACAAAATGCAGGATATAGAGGTTTATCAGTAGGGGTTAATGCAAAATGTGGGATAGATTTTTTGATAATCGACATCAGTTCAGAGATTAGCATTTTCATTTCACCAATTTCCTGTCTTAACAAATCAACAGTTTGCCTGACATCTAATGCCCCCCCACCCATTCGATCTTGGGGCCCACATTCCTTTGTCATATTAGTCAGAAGTCGCTGGTCATGTTCTAGGTCCGATTCAGGTAGTGTAGCCAAATCAGAATTATCAGTTAAGACTGCATAGTGGTTGGAGCACACAATCACTACAGGGTCAAGGGGTGCTGGGATTACGTCAGTAGTCATAGGATCTGGTCCAAGATTAGCCACCAAAGCGCTTCCCTCATCACTCCCTTTCTCCTCATTGTGGGGTGCTGGTTGACGAGGGGGTATTTTGCTAAATATTTGAGGGATGTACTTAGTGCCAGATCGGTATTTTCTCGGTGTGAGAGGTTCCGTACCAGGTGTGATTATTGCATCCGGGGCAGCTTGAAGTATCTGTTCACAGTCCTCAACCAAAGATTCAATACGATCCATTGCGGCAGGGCTATTCAATAGGACTTTCTTACAAGATTTGTTGGATTTTTTCCGTTTGGCTGCCCCACCTATGTTTGCTTGGGACACTCCAGTAGCATCTGGCAACTTCCTCTTGCCCATACTTTACAATGTTAATGTCAGAAGATCAACATAGATGACCAAACCAGGAGGAGAAAATGGGGCCAAAAGGAAGGGTACAATACAGATGAATACCCCCGTAGTAGTTGGAACGTTACCTTTAGCATGACGCCAAGGGAGCCACAATACCTTAGAAGGTAGGCCCAGCCCAGCCTCGTACAGCCCCGGACGGCCACAGGCGGCCCGACCTTTGCCCGGGCTTAGCCCGGCACCACCCGCGCGCGATCCCGTGATGCGGGGGCTCTCCTCGAGTTAAGTAAAACTCCGGCCGCCGAGGAGGCGTGTGCGGCTTCCTGCCGCTAGTACTGATGGGGGATGTAGTCCTCCCCTCACTGCGGCCGCGCCGGGATGCAAGAACGGTGGCGGCGGCAGGGAAGACAGGCTGCAGGCGAAGGGAGCAGCAAGGTACAGTAGCCTGGGCTTGTTAGGCAGCAATGGACAGAGCCCCCGCTCCACCGGGACTCCCCTCGAGTTAAGTACACCTCCGGCCGCCGAGGAGGCGTGTGCGGCTTCCTGCCGCTAGTACTGATGGGGGATGTAGTCCTCCCCTCACTGCGGCCGTGCCGGGATGCAAGAATGGCGGCAGTGGCAGGAGAGACAGGCGGCAGGTGAAGGGAGCAGCAAGGTACAGTAGCCTGGGCTTGTTAGGCAGCAATGGACAGAGCCCCACACTATTGAAGGGGTACCATGAGTTCTGGTGTAGTATATACAGAGCCAGCTTCCTACAATGTCATATTCCATCCACATCACTAAAGGTAAACAAGTTTATCACAATACATTGTGCCCATCATTTCACTACTGCATCCTATTCCCCCATTGTGCATATGAACGAATGCCACAGCTCATGTTTACAATGATCTACAATGGACATTCTTCCCTTGCCACTCGATGAATCCTGTTTGCACTGCAAGAGGTACTCCAGCCTACCACTTCATCCATCCAACAGGAACCTGCTTGACCTTTAAAGGGTTTTCCGATCCACTACTTCATCCGTCTTTTATTGCCACATGGCTGATAGTCAGGTGACACTCCTGCCCGTTACGAATTCCCATTCAACTGCATTTTTGGCCAGTATGGTAAGATTTTGTAGCTCAATATTTAAAACAGAATTCTGTGCAGTGCAGTGTTGCAAGCTGAAAAGCTATTCAGCGCTTCGGGTGTCAGCCATTGCACTAGACCATCTCTATGTAGGAGTAGGCTATTTAGCTCACCTCATCCTTGCATCACAAATCCTAAACATATAATGGAAAATACAGGACTACAAACACCATAATCCAAAGCAACAACTTGGACCAGATCAATCCCTCATGTACAGATCTGGAATCCTCAAGAACTTGCTTTTCTCACTTAAGAGGCCGTTTTGCATCTGAGGCGCGGTTGAAATAGGCAAATGTAATGCACAGCTTCCTCCCTCACCAATTTAAGGAAATAAGGATGCCTCCATTGGTGATTTTGGTAGACACAAAACCTTACCTCTTTTCTCTCACTCTGAAACTCACAATTTTATTTTATAATGTAAAAAAGAATTGGTATAGTCTGCAAATCCACTACTCAAGATCCCTTTACTGACCAATTGTTGGACTTGTTCCTTTTTCCAGGGTCATCCCAGAGCGTTTTGCCTCCCTCCTGTATTTATTCTGACCTGTTGTTCTTGGTTTTATGACTCTGGAAAGTGGTTGCCACATCTGCAACTCCCCTTATACTACATATAAGTCACCCCTAAGGCCTAAGGTACACCCTAGCGAGCCATATGGGCAGGGTGCTGTGTAGGTAAAGGGTAGGACATGTGCCTTAACTGAGTGGCATGTCCTGGAAGTGACAAACAGACTGTTTGGTTTCTCACTGCTGTGGGGCTGTCCCCTCACAAGGTTTGCATTAGTGGTTCCATGTGATCCAGTGGTGATTTCCGATATGAGAGGGGTAGTATGACCATATGTGGTGTGTTTTGAATAGTAGCGATAAATCCTGCTTATTGGTGAAAACGGATTTGTCATTATTATTTTAGAAATGCCACTTTTAGAAGTCGGCATTTCTGTGTGCTTATGAGTCTTTGTGCTGTTATTCCTGGTGTGGCGGTATTGTACTGCTGTGTTGTGCTGGTCGGGTGCTGGGCTTGGCTTTGCCCCTTCATTGGTCTCCAAAAACACCTACCAGGGAATCCCCCGTTACCTGCATCGACGGCCGGGCACTGCTCCGCCGAACTACATCCCCCAAGAGCCTCGGGGGCAGGACGCCTCACACCAACACGCCAGGAGGCGCCTAAAGGGGGTCCCTGTGCTGAGCCCTGCGAGGACGCGTGCGGGACGTGCCGGGCGAAGCCCGGGCAAAGGGCGGGCCGTCTGTGGCCGTCCGGGGCAGGGTGAGGCAGGGCTGGGCCACCCCCTTTGCTCCCCGTTACATGTATGCCCGATGCTGAGGTAAGAGCAGCTAACTATTGGAAACATTGCTGGGGTGTCTACGGGTTTGGAAAACGAACGAATATTTGAATCATACTAATTGCCACAGAGATAGTGCCGGTGTTTTCAGTTGAAATGGGGAAAACTGCCACTGGACCATCTCGTCCCAACACCAGGCAGAACAAATCTACAAATAACCCTCTTCCAAGTCTAACAGCCATAGACAGGATGTTAAAAAACACTATTGTGGTCGTCGCCACAGCGATAGAGAACAGGGAAAGACGCCTCTCGCTTCCTATTGGCTTAGACCCGCATACATTACCTGTTAATTCTTCCACAGTTATGGCTAATTCTTTTGACTGTATGCTGATGACATCGTATGCTGGACTACCAGGTGCAGACAAAATTCCTGAGACATTCAACTCTAACCATATTTTGCACTCGAATTTGTCCCCCCTGGTAAGCAGACTTTCGACTACACCAGTACTCCAGGAGCAGGACTTAAGCATAGAAGTCCAACTAGTCAATGACACTACGGATCTTGATAGTAATAATACCAAACTGTCGTCCAACACTACATGTATGGCCAAGAAACATGTTGTAAATTCACCTGTTAGAACAAGAGGGCAAAAGGCCAAAAGTACTCAAAAGCATATTAACAAAGAGCAGATTGTACACAAACATAGGGGTAAAGGTAGCAGAATACATCACAAAACGCCACCAAATCTGCTGGGCCGTAAGGGGGATTTGTGTGAAGAACAGTCAAATGCTATAGATGTCCAGCCTAATGGAACTAAGAACGAGCTTAGCAAAGATGGATTCTAGAAGAGAATGGAGATACTTTTATCAACACTCTTAGTGCCAATTAGTGAGAAAAGTTGTGTTATTGAAGCTAGGGTAGGTTCTATTGAACAACATTTAGCGGAAATTCCCTATTTAACTAAGTCCACTCACGCCTTACCAGTTGCCCCCTTACCCGAATCCACCCTAATTAAGGTTGTGTCTGAATCTGTTTTACATACGACCGAGGGTGTTAAGGATAAGATAAGGGGAACAGTTACACAACGTACAGTTCCAAGTATCTTACCTGAAAGTATTGGTAATATCAGTAGTCGTCCTATTGATGGGGGAAGATGCGAAGGAAAGGATACAGCTTTGTTGGAAAAAGGTGTTACCTTAACGGAAGGCACTGGGAAACAAGGGGGCCAAACAATAGACCAGTTAAGGGGCTCACATCACCCAGAAGATTTTAAAAGTAATAATGTACCTTCCATGATGAATTTGCCACCAGAATGTGGAGCATATGTCACAGTTCTCTGCAATGTTCCCAGATTACGGGAAGGGCAATTTGAAACTAACGAAACCCTTAAAAACAAAACTCTCCACTGGTTAACTAAAAATTGTGGTTTTTCAATATTAGATGCAGATCAGATTATACTCACACAAAGAGTGGGGTGGATAGGCCCCACACCTAAAACATTTGACGGGGACTGCATCATAGTTAATTTTAGGTCACCAGTCTGGGCACACAAAGTTTTATTTAGAGCCCCTCCACCTTCTTGTTGGGAATTTAACACAACTTTATTGCCACTTGCCTATTTTTATAGACACTCAATGGTAAATAATCCTGTCACCAAGCCTATGGCCTACCATTTGAGTAATAATTGGTCACCAATGGGGCCGGTAACCCATTCAGTGCTATCTCCCCTACCATTATATAACAGGTTTCAATGTCTGACACAAATGGAGGATGATGATTGACACATAAATAGAGCGGGGACCATCGATTGGGGGGAAACGGAGAGTTCTAACTTAAATACAAGGCAAAGTGTAATAAGTAATACCCATTCTTCGCATATGGATTCCATCATGATGACTGAGTTATCGGGCACTAATGGTACTAATGAGACTGATATTTTAACAACTAGCATACTTGTAGAGCCTATTGTGAGTTTGGATGTGCCCACAAAGCTGAATATTGCCAAAGGAGCAATAACACAAGAGGGGTATACACTGACAACATGGAATATCGCAGGTATTGGAAATAAATTAGGTACGCCTTTTTGGGAAAACTTTATTACTTGCGGTAGCGATATAATGTGCCTACAAGAAACATGGAGCACAGATTTTGTTACAGTTGACGGCTATACCTCATATTGTGTAAATGCGACACCCTCTTTAATGGGTAGAGCCAAGGGTGGATTACTATTGCTAATTTCTACAAAATTGATTGGATGCAAAATTATAACCTACTCATTTATTGGTAATCACAGTCAAGTTTTGCGACTATCCTTACCAAACGGAAAGGATTTGGTGATAATAAACCATTATAATAACAATTTTCATAAAGACAGGGGAGCACCTCTAGACCCTTTGGAAAAAGAGATAGACAGGGTACTAAAAATTTCAAACAAACTGGCGGTTGTTTTGTGGGCGGGCGATTTTAATATTCAAGCATGCCCCGCTACATTTACTAACTCATGTGGGTATATGAAGACCTATACGACCGCTGCGGTGACAAAGGATGACATATTACATTTCCCACACTGTGAATATGGTATGACCCTTAATACTCTAATGGCAAAATTCGATCTCGAGCTGTTAGATTGTACTAAGAGAAAGGGCCATATTAAATGTCCAACATTCACTGGTAGGGAAGCAAATAGTAACATAGATCACATCATATTCACGAAGAATAGCCCATATACGAACCTTTGGATATCCGAACACGTGGTTAGTGACCACAATAGCATTTCCATAGTTCTGTTGGCTTGGGGCAACAGACTGACTAATACTGCCCATCCAATTACAGATATTCTCCCAATCAGGCCGAATGGTATGAGAATTAAGTGGGATGGCATGGCCCCACATAAGATACAATCGGATGTGGTTAGTAAATGCAGAGACAGTATTAATTACTGTCTCAGTGAAGAGGTTACCCCTGAAAAGTTATGTATGGAATTTTCTAATATAAATAATGTGGTTAGGAATATTTTAACCAGGAAAACTAAAGGTCCGAAACAAGATGGAAAGAAGTGGTTTGATTCTGAATGTACCGAGATACTATCTAACTTAAAATCAGTATTAAGGTCTAAACCCCGTAATCAAATTCTTGTTCGAAAGTTGCGAAACGATTATAAACAAGCTGTCTTGGCCCATAAAAAGGTGTTGAGATTAGATGCCTGGGACAAATTAGGTATGGCAAGTGAAACCAATAATATAAAACTTTTTTGGGAAATTGTAAATAGCCCCTTTTTAAAGGATGATCATATTCCTGAACTGACGTCTTATGTTAACTGCACAGAATGGATTGAACACTTTTCTAATATTTTTAATCCAGATAAGGTTTTTTTAAATCCTCTTTTATTTAATGATTCTACATGGCCCACATTGCCGCTAATAATTAGTGTCAAGGAGGTGTGTGAAGGGATGGTAAACAGTAAAGGGGACAAGGCACCAGAACCGGATGGTGTTCCGATTGAATTCATATACTGGACCTTTGGGCACCAATTCTTACAAGAATTTTTAATGCTGCCGCTATAGGGAATTTCCCAACATCATGGGCTGAATCATTAATTGTCCCCCTTTACAAAAAGGGTTCGCGTTCCGAAGCATGCAACTATCGCCCAATATCATTACTTGACTCTTCAATAAAAGTGCTAAGTAGGGTACTCCTAAAAAGATTGGAAACATGGGCTGAAGAATCGAAAATATTGACCCCAGTTCAATATGGTTTTAGGAAGGGCATTGGGACCATCGAACAATGTTTAAATTTGGATTTACTTATCAACAAATACACAGTGGTGAAAGGGGGTAATCTGTTTTTATGCTTCGCAGACTTGAGTAGTGCGTTTGACCTAGTGGACCATTCGCTCCTTTGGTCAGTACTGCTTGAACTGGGGGCACCAAAGGAGATCGTGTTTTTCGTAGCTAGGGTATACGAGAAACTTTCTTGCAGTGTACGATATGGGTCTACTGGTGAGCGAACCCCTTTCTTTACTGTGCGAAGAGGCATCAGACAAGGGTGCGCACTGGCACCTTTTTTATTCTCCCTTTTTATCAATCAAATAGCCTTGCTTTTAAACAAGATCCCGGCTGATGCCCCCAAAATAGATAACACTGTTGTATCCGTATTGCTATATGCGGACGATGCTGTCCTAATTTCACGTACTCCCTTGGGTCTGCAACGTCTTATCGATGCTTTTACTGATTTTATAAATGGCAGGAAATTGTTGATTAACAAATTAAAGACATTTACCATGATATCTGGCAAAAAATTAAAGTCACCGCGGTCCTTCTTTTTAGAAGGTTGAAAGATTCAAGCTGTTAAGACCTTTTGTTATTTAGGTATTAGCTTTGATGGAAACGGTAAATGGACCAATGAGCAAGAAAACATTGGACATAAAGTGATTAGAAATTCCAATGGTATTTTTCGTTTTGCAGCAAAAATTGGGGACCATAGAATAAAAGACATGGTAACCATATACAACGCTAGATGTGTCTCTTCGGCTTTATATTGAGCTGGATTATGGAGTTATTCGTCCACGGTCCAACTTCAAATAAACAAAAATAATTTCCTTAAACGATTGTTATGTGTCCCGGCTGCAGCTTCATCTGATTTAATACATCAAGAAACCTGTCTTAAATATATATCAGATCTGGCTGACTTACGCCCTTTATTATTATGGCGTTCAATTTGGCACAAAAAGGAAACTGAGTTTACACAGTCAGTAATCAAAGACTGCCTCAAGTTAGACCATTGTTCCCGCATTCCGTGGTTGAACTATATTATCTTTTGGTATAACACATTATTCGGAATTAATATCTCTAAAGACTCCGATTATATAATATCACTCTCTAAGAAGGAAATAAAGGACACATTTCTGCTTCACAAGACGGAAGAAATAAATAAATTGCTCCGTTCCCATAAGACTTCTGTATTTTATAGGCAGCTTAATCTTAAGAGTGGGTTCCAGTCATACTTGGTGGACGTGACTAGAAAATCACATCGATTTGTACTAGTACGTTTAAGGTTGGGCATCGCACACCACCTTGTATCCTTCCCCGTAATCGGGGCAGGCTCTAACCAAAAGTGCCCTTGTGACAATGTCTCTAAACAAAGCTGTTGCCATTTTTTGCTATTTAGTAAGGGTGGGCGTAGTGGGCGTAGTGGGGCTACGTGATGCAGCACGTAGTGTGCCCAAATCTACGCACACTACGCGCTTCGCGTAGCCCCACTACGTGCCACCCACCTCCCGCCCGCCCTTCTTTTAAATAATATCAGCAATATAAAATAAATTAAAGTAAAGCGACTTACCGTAAGCGCGGCGTCTCCGGGGCTCCCTCTTCTTCGTTTCTAATTTCTTCTGACAAATGCGCATGCAAGGACGCCCGCGCATGCGCATTTCTCGCGAGAAATGCTTATGCGCGGGTGTCTGCGCATGCGCATTTGCCAGAAGAAATTAGAAACAGAAAGAGGGAGCCCCGGAGACGCCGCGCTTACGGTAAGTCGACTTACTTTAATTTATTTTTCATTGCTTATATTATTAAAAGGAGGGCAGGCGGGAGGTGGGTGGCGGGTGGCAAGCAGCTACGCTTCGCCCTCGGCGTGTGCGTAGCGCTGCCCTGCTTCGCCTACTTCGGAAAGTGCGAAGCAGGCAGCGCTACGTACACTACGTGGGCGAAGCGTAGTGCTACGCCCGGGGTTACTATTTAGTAAATTTTATGTATTTTTAAGGAAATTTTATCTGAAACCTATCTTTTTAAAATACAATATTCGTTTAACAGTAGATATTATGAATTTATTATGTTCTCTACAGAGTCCAGATGTCTGCTTCCATGTTGCACTATTTATTTTGGAATGTAGAGCTGCCAGGAAATCCATAATTATATGATTAATGTAAAACTGTGTTCTGTTATGGCCTAATTTGCACCTACGCACAAGTCACTTTACGATAGCGAGGTAGAACTCTTTTACTTTGTTATGGCCTATTTGTATCTGTGCACAAGTCACTTTATTATGGCTAGGGAGAGCTCTCTATTATGGTGGTAATTAATGCGTTTTGAGCAATTCCATATATTGTTGTAATATTACAATGTTAAGATTTATTTTGCACATTTGCACAGGTCACTTTATTACTGCGAGATGGCGCCTTCTACTGTGTAGGAAACTAATGGCTTCATGATTAATGTGAAATTGTGTCTATTATAGCCTAATCTGTACTTATGCATAAGTCACCATTTATAGCGAGGTAGAGTTTTCTACTTTGTTATGGTCTTTTTGTACCTATTCACTTGTCACTTTATCATGATAAGGTAGAGCTCTTCAATACGACGGGAATTAATGTCTCCTGAACAATATATAGATATTGATGCCATACAACAAATTTTGCACAAGTCACTTTATTATAGTGAGGTGGAATTTTCAACTTTGTTGGAATTAACATTTATTGAGTATTTCCACTTATGTAGTAGCGACACATGTCTGATCTTATCCTTAATTGATGTTATATTTGTTTATTTATTGCTGTATTTATGAGTAGTGTTTCACCATTCCTTGCGAGATACTAGGACCGGTTCAGGAATAACTTTTTGCTTTTTAAACTGTTAAATTTGTGTGCTATACTATTTTATTGTATATTATTTTTGTCTAGCTTATATGGTTGTATTCATACGAACCGAATAAAAGCTTTTTGACTTGACTTGAGTCTTTGTGCCCTGCCTGGATGTGTATTCACCTTCTTTTTTTGACTGGCAGGAGAGAGGGAATGTGCATTCACTCTAGACAATCACAAGGGCGGTTGAGGTGTGTCTTGCCTTTCCTGGGTGACTCAGTGCTAGGATGAACAGTCCTTGGCTGCATTTAGAGTAGCAGGAGGAGTTTCCCTTCCACCTGGATAGGCCTGGTCTGCATTTAGAGTGGTGGGAGGAGTTGCACCTGAACCTGAATAGGACTGTGCCAGCCCTCTACAATGCTGCGGGCCCCCTGCAGAGTGTCTGGTGCCAGGGCTTGAGATGTGAATGGGGGTGTTGTGCAATTCTAAATCGTGTTTGAAGAGCCCCCAGAACAAACACTTTGGAACAATAAGTACAGGAGTTGTGACCCAATGATTGGAGACACTGCCTGGACAGCACCTTGTCAGGAGGAACTGCTGAGCTGCCAGGAGAAACCGCCATCTGAACTTGCTTGCTTTGCTGTGCTCACCTGTGGCCTGCTAGGTCACAAAAAGGACTGACACTTTGCTGCAAGAAAAGGACCCTGATGAGCTGGCCTGCTGGTTGTTGCCTGCTGTAGTGCCCCCCAGGTTGTCCTCCATGGACTCTGTAGGACAGCCCACCCTGTTTGCTAATAGCGAATGGTGAGCACTTTGGAATTTGTGTTGCCCGAGTCCGAGGAGTGGGCTCACCCTGAACTGAAGGGAGAAAAGTATGCTTTTTGTTGCCGTGCACCATGTTTAGGGCTGCATTTCATTGTGGTGTTTGAGCAACAGGAGGGGAGAGCTACAGCAGAAGGAGTTCTCTTCATTTCCCTGTCATCTTCCCCACATTGTTTTTCTGGCTCATCGACGGCTGGGGCTCTGCTTCATGGCCTAGGGCTTCCAACCAGCCCACTAGCAAAAAGGAAACCCCGCCTGACAGTCCTTCTGCATTGCTGGGACAACGCTCATGTCCAAAGGGGGGACCAACCGTGAGAGAAAGCTGGAGCCTCGCAGGCTCCCATCAGTCGCCTGAGGAGGAATCGGAGCCTGGTGGGCTCTGTTCTCTGGCTCCCCCCTACCCCGCCTGGGGAGTGCAGAGAAGAGCGGGCGTTGACTTTAGGCCTCGTCGAGTAGACCATGGCAGTGCCAAGAGCGGTCTCAGGGAGATCGCTGCAACAAGAGCTCGATGAGTTAGGGCCTATGGAGGTGAGCACGGCCGTCCCCCTCCACTTTTATCCAGCAGTTGAGCCCATGTCTGTGGGCCGCAGTCCCATTGTAGAACTTTTGGGAGCATTGTTTGGTTTGGCCCGCGGAGTGAGAGCAGCTTCCTCTCACAGAAAAACTGCAACATGGCCAAAACGGCCTTTCGGCCATTCTCCTTGTGGGGAAGATCAGATGTGGGTTCACCTGAAGCGAGGGTGCCCCCCCCCCTCCTTGTTTACACATACCTGGGGGGCAGTTGTTGAAATGGTGCGACCTGGGGTGGAACCTCGATAGTGGGACCCGGTTGCTGAGAAATACTTACCATACTCCCCCTGAAAGGTTTACAGGAGTGCCGTCACTAGCATTAGGAACTGCAATTACCATTTAACCTGTAAGGGTAGAGCAAGTGTGCTATGTCTAGGAGAGAACTACACGACTAAGGTGATTTTCTGTGATTAAGGCCCTGCCTGTTATTTTGGGTGATGTTTTGCACCCTGTGTGTTTTCTCTCTCCCCCTTAACTGCAGTATTTATGCCCTGTGTTTCTGATTTATGATCATACCAGGTGAGGAGGTGTTTTACGGCAACAAGCAAAATTATGTACAATGTTGGCATGATGTGTAATGTTGTCACTGTATTTCACGCCCTAATTATGATTTATGGGTGACACAACTGTATATTAGGTACCTGTACATAATTGGCCACATTTTATGCCCTGAAATGTTTAGTGCACTACTGGTGGTGTTATGCCAATTGCCTGATTGGCAAAGTGATTTTGTAATCTATGTTACGTCATGAAAAGTGCCTAGTGGCACAGTGATTTATGTGATTTTGGACTAATGTGTTTTATGAATAATACAAAGGATATTTTTATTTAAGCTTGTGTGGAGTCTCTTTTTGTGGTGTGCCTAGTGTGTCACTGTTGTGTGTGTGTTGTGCAAACGCTTAACACATTGCCTCTGTGATAAGCCTGACTGCTCTGCCAAGCTACCAAGGGGGTGAGCAGGGGTTATCCTAAGTGTGTAACTCCCTTGCCCTGTTTAGAGTGGTGAGTTCTGCCTGGCTTATGTGTATACCCTAGCCATCCAGAAATCCCATTTCTAACATTGATTGTCAGCAGTGAGGATAGGACTTACGTTTGCGCAGTACCACAGTGACTCATTGTTGCACTACAAACTCGGCACTTAGAGAATCATGTGTTTTGTTTTTTTTCTCCTGATTTTCAATCATTAGTAATTTTTAGGTCTCGGCTGGCGTTGGAGCGCGCATGCGCTCCTCGCCTCGAGACTTATAGTAAACAAGTTAAGGGGGCTCAATCACGCCCCTCCTTTCCATTGGGTAGCGTCAGTGTTTATGGTAAATGCTGGCTACCCATTGGAAACAAGGGTTTTTAGTTGCCTCCCTTTGGCTTTTTGCTGGACGGGCTCGTCTGATTCACAGCAGTTGTGAAGACTTTTTTATCTGCTTGTTTATTTAACAAGCAGATAAGAAAAGTATTCACAACAGCTGTGAAATAGGCACGGAGGCACAGAGCTCAGAGCCGCAGAGGGAGGACAAGGCAATGGCGAGCGCTTGTTTAGTTTTATCCCTTTCCAGGAGAAGTGTTTGTAGAAATATAGTGTATTCCTTTATTATCTCTTAACCCCGTAAAAAGATGGTCCCCGGTCGTGATCCAACTAAACGCCCTAGCTCTAGAATTTGGTCTAAGAGCTGCGAATGGGCGTACAGCCTCTGACCTGGGTGGTGCCATCACCTTCAACAGGGTCGTCTGTCAAAGCAGAATCGATTACATCCTGATTGACAGGAGGGCTGGAAATTTGTTGCTGATATGATAATAACCCCCTCAACCAGCAGCGACCATAACCCTTTATCACTTAGCATGAGAGAGTTGTGCTATAGCCATGATCAAACTCCTTCACATGGATTGCAGATGCTCACCAAGATACTCCACCCCTCTAATTGCAACAGATTCCTCAGGTGGTCTAAATTTGTCCTGTCTAATACAAAACTTGCTGCTCTGGAAAAAATCCTTGTTGATTATACTGCCAGGCTTTCCATGGCATCCAGTGATATGCCTGGTTATACCAAACCTTCGAGGAAACTATGGACTCGATTGGTATCTTGTTTCTTGACCATAGGAAAAAAACAATACCAAAAACTAAGTCAGAAAACAAATGGTTTAACAAGGACTGCAGATCAAACAAAAATACCCTGATCCTCGCAATCAAATCTAATAATCCAGGTGTGGTCAGGGATGCGAGGCAGCTCTATAGACAGGCACTTGTCACTGCAAGGAAGGATTGGGATGAGCAGCGTTGGGATGCTTTAAAATCTGCAAGCCACTCAAAAAACGGCGAGCTTTTCTGGTCCATTTTGAGAAAATCCTCTATGTATGACCAGGATAAAATCCCCAACCATATTACGGACAGGGAATGGTTCGACCATTTTAGGAACCTATATGTAGGGGTGGGGCCTGAGGAGGATCATTGCACCCATTTGAGGCCCTCAGTTACTCCCACTGAACAATTCTCATTCGACAAGATCGAGAAGAAAGAGGTAGAGATTGCCATCAATAAAATCGTTTCTGTAAAGGCCCCGGGACCAGATGGCATCCCGGGTGACCTATATAAAGCGAATGTTGACGGATGGGCGAAGTACTTTGCAATTTTTTTTAATAATCTCCTAGATGGCTCCCCGGTGCCCGAGTCTTGGAGGGGAGCAGAAGTAATTCCCATCTTTAAAAAGGGTTCAAGGGGTGACCCAGCGAACAATCGCCCAATCAGTCTTATAGACGCTGGTCAGAAATTGGTCGGCAGGGTCCTCCTGGAGAGGATCCACTCCTGGGTGGACGAAAATGGCATCATGACAAAGTTCCAGGCAGGCTTTAGGGCCTGCACTAGCACAATTGACCAAGCATTTAGGCTAGTGCTACTTTACTGGAAGGTGGTCATTATTGGCAAGGGCGCCTTATATCTGGCGTTCATTGATCTTAAGACCGCCTTTGACCTGGTTCCTCGTGATCGCCTGTGGCTGATTTTGGAGGAGTTGGGGATCCCCCCTTACATCCTGAACCTTCTCATCCGGATGCATACTAACAACTTTGCCCGCATCAGATGGGGAACTCAGGAACAAAAAAACGATAAAATCCCGGTCAATAGAGGGGATCGCCAAGGCTGTGTGTTGGCACCTACGCTCTTCACACTTTTTGTGAATGGTGTAGTCTCTTACTTGCTCGAAATTGAAGCTGACGTCCCCACACTGGCGGGTGACAAAGTCCCCGCCCTTCTATTTGCGGACGACACTCTTCTAATTTCAAAAACACCAGCAGGACTACAGAAGCTTCTAGATCGCTTCTTTTTGTTCTGTGAGCTGAGAGGCCTTGTCATCAACACCTCCAAAACTAAACTCCTTTACTTCAACCCTACTAGATCCTTCCGGTCCACCCTGACCCTAGATGGAAAACCACTTGAGCGTGTCAAGGAGTTTGACTACTTGGGGATCAGAGTCACTGATAGGCTCAAGTGGCAGCCCCATATTGACAAAATGGCACTCAACCATAGACGGGTAATAGGAAGCCTGGGAAAGGAATTCCGTGCCTCTATTACTAAACCTATCGCCCCAGCTTTGGATATCTACGCTCCAAAGGCGGTAGGCAGCGCCCTTAATGGGGCAGAATTATGGGGCTTTTGCTGCGTAGATACCCTAGTGACCAACGAAAACAAGTTTTTTAGAGACCTTCTATCACTCCCGAGGGGCACCCCGACTAGTCCTCTATTGAGCGACCTTGGCAGGCGCTCTATTAGAGACCTAGTCACCCTCCGTCCTTTGTTACACTGGGCGCGGCTGTGGCGTACCCCTGAGCTCTCCAATTATGCTGATGGCCTCAGGGAGGTCATGAACTTACAAGGAGCTCACAAGATCGAGTGGTTGACAAACATTAAAAAGCTCTTGGTCGCAACAGGTCTCGCATTTGACCGGGTTCTGGGGACAACAATACCGAAGGATGCAATCAAAAGAGCATATTGGGCATGGGTTGATGCCCGGAACCATAGTGACCCCAACCATGGTAGGCTTACAGAGGCATTTCGTCAACACAAGCTTGTCCCTTTTTTAGAACCATATCTGGACTTTATTTCAAAGCCCAAAGACAGAACGCTTTTTATCCAGTTTAGGTTTGGGACTCTTCCCCTCCGCGAAAGCACTAGTAAGTGGAATCCCCCGCATAAGACCCCCCTGGATTGCCCAACCTGCCCAGGCGTTGCTGAAAACATTTCCCATTTTCTTTTTGTTTGCCCAGCTTATGCGTCCCCAAGAATGAAATGGCTTAGGCCCGTTTGCCTGCAGCTTGGGATAAGGGACTGTTTTACCGCCCTGAGAATCCTTAAATCGACAACAAACACTACTATAATTTGAGGGGCGGCCAAATTTTTAGGATGGGCATGGCTGATCAGGCAGAGGCTGATTAGCTCTAGTTAATCTTTCTTTTACATCAAAGCTGCTAAGTTTAATTCATTTTTTAATTATTTATTGCGCATTAGGCATTCAGATCCTTTTTACGACATGTTTTTAAATGTATCTTTTGTATGTAATTGTATTTTTATAGTATTGTGCTTTTATGACATTACATGTTGAAATAAAGCTTGATTGATTGATTGATTGATTGAGAAATATAGTAGATCCAAATTAACTGCTCAGCTGGAATCTGGTATTTCTCTGCTGGTTCCACCTTCCCCTGTTCATTCGCACACATTCCATGTTTGTCAGACAGGGGAAATACGAGGTGACGGAGAGCTGTAACTGGTCCCTGCGAGTGTGCAAGGTGTGGGATACGACTGCATTAACACTGTATTCTGGACCAGGAATTTAAAAACACCTGGCCAGTCGATTAAACAGTGTTTTGATATAATATCCTCTGCTACAGCTCCACTCACGCCTGATCGGTAAAAGGCCCCAGTCTCTGTTAAAAAAACGCACACTACCCAAATCTGTTTTAAAAAGAAAACAAGCAAACAAGAAAACAGATTACTTCAAAGAACCCATGGTTTGGGCAGCGCTCTCTTTCCGTCCATTGTGGTATTTCCTTAGCCAATAATTGATAAATGCACAGCCCACATTCCAAAATGTCGGTCTTCTCCAGCAACAGGGTTATCTCTGGCAAATAAACAACGTTGGTGAAATATGTAATACGGTCAACTCCCTCTAAAGAGCAGAAATTATGACCCGGTGACAGGATAGGCAGAAAGAATAATGTGGGGAGGAAAAGCAAGAAATGTGTTTCCTCGAGTTAGAACTGACCCCCAACTCTGCAGTGGCAGTGAGAAGAGTTATTATTTAGAGGGAACGTTCTCGATCCCAGTGCCCTTGTGTTGGGTCTCGGGAAGTGTGTCTGTCTTTGCAACTAAGAGTGTGGGTGCACTGAAGCAGGTGGTGTCACCGTCTGGTGTCTGAAGAAAGCAAATGCATGTCGTGCTACCACTGATGTGCGCGCAATCACAAACTACTTCACACCTATAAGGTCCTGAGTTATATGGCATTGCTATGAGAGATGACTCTTCAACCTGAGCACTGGTTCAGGGATTGTACACGTCTCTGAAGAAACAAACGCATCATGAACCTCTTAAGACTTCCCTCACAAGAAACAGCAGGGCGCGCATGCTTGCAAAAGGCACGGCCCTTTTAATACATGTGCTATAAGAGTTGGCACACAAACACACAATTGTGGAAAACATATAAAAAGACGTGCAGGTTGATATGTGGGAAGAAACGGGGCAATAAACAGCACCCACATCTGTTAATAAGCTTGTACGGAGAATTACTGCTAAGCGTTCTAAAACAAAGTTTTAACACCTCCGTTGTATACATGATATTCAACCAGGCACGCGTCGACTGCCTTTTTGAGCCCCGCCCAACTCAATTAGGGTGGAGGTGTGGCCAAAACGCAAGGAGGAGCAATGAGGACATGTTGCAACTTCAATAATGGGTTGTGCACTAGAGACTACTGTAAGTTCAGGCACAAGTGTTCAAAATGTTCAGAAAGACATTCGCTCATCCAGTGTAATAGGGTAGAAGGAAACACGTAGGGTACACAGGCAGAATAGTGAAACCAATACCAAGAAGCCTATAATGGGCAACTGGGTAATCCAATGAAGAGGGGAGAATGGGGGGCACATGGCAATATGAACAAAGGTTCATATGCCGATTAAGGGTGGTCAACTTGACTATTAGTTGATGCGATATCATGAGAGACTTAACACAAAGTTGTTGAGCGATGATGGTTTCCGGTAGGGGTTTTGTTTGGCGTACAGGGGCCCCAGAATCACAAGATGGGCAGACAATTTGAAATCTCTGCTGACCCATATACAAGTTGGCAGGGAAAAGTTGGCAAAGTAAGTTCAGGAGGGCAGAATGGCAGGACGTTAAGGCAATGGCCTATGCCCAATTTGATTGTGTCACTGATCGGGGTGGTGCCCAAAAAAAAAAGAGGTTGAGTCCGGCAAATACAGCATGTGTCATGGCTGGAAGGGAGCTTGGTTAATGACTTTATCTCAGGTGAGGATATGTCGCTGTCATATTCCTTAGTGGATATGGCTATTGCATTGTTGGAACACATCAGAAGGGGCGCAATCATGGCAAAGTGTGACATTAAGTCCGACTTCCTGGACTTAATGACTTAAAGTTCATCTACAGGATTCTCAGTTGCTAGGCATACAGTTTGAAAGCCAATGGTATGATGATACGGCTTCACCCACGGGCTGTGCGATATTTGTGCACAGTTTGAGTGGTTCAGCTCCTTCCTACAGTGGGTTTTTACGTCGCACAAAGGTCAGAGGACTGTAACATACTTTCTGTATGATTTCTTTTTTGTGGGGGTGACTGGTTCTGCAGATTGTCAACGGCTGTTGACAAGTTTTCAAGAGCTCATGGGCAACTTATGGGTACTGCTGGCTTTGGAAAAAACTAAGGAAATGGCAACTGTGCTTTCGTTCCTGGGTATCAAACTGGATTCTGCATCCATGGAAGCGCTCCTCCCGGTGGGCAAGAAGGTGCAAAGTGCAAATGTTATTAGGTGCAATGCTGTACAAACAAAAGGTGATAGTCAAGGAGTGCAGCTCTTACAGGGACATTTGAACTTTGCATGTAGTGTAATCAGGACAGGGAAGACTTTCTGTAAGCATTTGGGCATGTACATAGTGGGCTGTCATCTCCTTGTCATCAAATGTGCCTGTCAGTGGGCACAAGGAAGAACCTGCGTGTGTGGCACAGGTTCCTGGACGATTTCACTGGGATACCAAAGATCACCCAAAGGAATGCGATTTAAACATGAAGATATACTCAGACGCATCTGGGGGGGAATGTTTTTGGGCTTTACAGGAGGTGTGCAGAAGAATGGTCGGTGGCATGGAAGCAGGGGGGTAGGAGCACTGCTTTTCTGGAATTCTTCCCCTTAGTCATGGCAGTGCTTCTATGGGGGCAGGAGCTTGCTCACAAAAAGGTTTTATTCAGAGTAGATAATATGCCAATGTACATGTGGTGAACAGGCAGAGATATGAACAGGTACTTTAACTGCTGCGTGTTTTTGTGATGTGTTGTTTGAAGCATGATGTTGCCTTCAAGGCAAATCATGTGCTAGGTGTGGAAAATGACATTGTGGGCGCTTTGTCTCATTCACAGTGGGAGAGGTACATCGGCTATCCACGAAGTCAGACAAAGACAGGAAAAAGGTACCAGAAAACATGTGCAACATAGCAGAAAGAGGATGCTGCAGTTGGTGATAGGGCAGTTGGCCGTATCCACCAGAAAAGCATATGCCTTGGCATGGAAAGAGTTTCAGGTAGGGGGACAAAGTGGAGGTTAAAGCCGTGGGATAGGGAAGAGGATGCCGTACAGTACATCCTCACACTGATTGTAGGATGGCTCTCAGGGCCACTGTAGCGTAAAAGCTCGCAGGAATTGCCTTAATGGGCAAGCTCTTATGAGCATGTACTCCTTTGGCTGGGGCGCTGGGAAAGAAAATGCAAGAGGGATGGTCTAGGGAAAGGGGCCACTGGCCTCAGCTGAGAAGGCCATTAACACGGCATTTGCTTGGTGAAATGATAGCGGCACTGCCGGAGATATGCACGAAAAGGGGAGAATGGGTTCTTTTTTCCACTCTTGTGTCTTGGATGTTTTTCGGGGCTTTCTGTGTTTCCAGAACTGATGGGTAGGAAAGGTATTCCGGGCGTGGAAGGTGAGGAAAGTGGGCCAGAATTGTGCATTTGACAATCCAAGACAGATCAGAGGGTGCTGGGGAAGCGAGTTTGGCTTCAAGTTTTCAGACAATATTGTGTGTCCGGTACATTGGGGAGAAAAGTGTTGGGTGGTTCGCAGGTCATAAAGGGGGGAGGTTTTTGTCACGTTGATGGGGCCTGGGTGACTTCTCTTCATCTGCATTTGGTCATGCTAAAAACATTGGAAAGCATTGGGGAACACCCGGGAAACTTCGGTACGCATTCTTTTAGAATTGATGTGGCCACAGGGGCAGCTCAGAGGGGCTGTGGCAGAGAGAGAATTATGAAATTGGGTCACTGGTCATCAGACTGTTTCCAGCGAAATGTGCGCAGGAACAGGAAGGGGGCTTCTGAATGGCTGCGTCAAGACAAAAAGGGGGGGGACCAGGAGCTAGTTAATGGTCCAGTGCCTATGCTCCGAAACGTCAATGGGGTAATCACTATGAGGACACTGTTCCGGGGTGGATATGGTCAGAAGACGACCAATGTCCAGCCCAATGTTAAAGGATAGAGGAGAAGTGAGGTCTAGGGTAAGGTACTAGGGATAGGGGGAGACAACTTAGGGGCCGATTACGATCCTGGAAAAACCCGGTACAAACTGTGGGTCGGAGCTTTTTCTCCGTCCGACTCGTACCGGGTTGTAAAACTTTACAAACATGCAATTACGATTCGTACGGAAACACCATTCCCGTACGATTCGGAAAAAAGACCAACCGACAGAAAAATACATACAAATGTGATCCGGGACACCGCGGACGTGACGTCCGGACGGAGTTAGGCATGTTTTTACGTACCAGCAATTACGATTCGCACCGACTGCAGTCCGGATGGGAAAATTTTTACGGCACCTAAAAAGTGCCGGAAAAGCTAAGTACGCAGCGATGCGAGCTGATTAGGGGGCCCGGTACGCGCCGTACCCACCCTCCCAGCCCCCGTATGTACCGAGCGTACCCCCCAGCCCCCCGCTACGCGCTGGGGGTCCGCACCGTATATATGGGGGTGGGGGTATGCTCCGTACATACGGGGGGCTGGGGGGTACGGGGGTACACTCCGTACATACGGGGGGCTGGGGGGTACGCTCCGTACATACGGGGGGCTGGGGGGTACGGGGGTACGCTCCGTACATACGGGGGCTGGGGGGTACGCTCCGTACATACGGGGGGCTGGGGGAACGGCGCGCCCATCCGCGGGGGTGCTGGGGGTACGGCACGAACATACGGGGGGCGGGGGGGGGTACGGCACTTGTTTGGACATCTCCATGGTTGCTATGGGAGTTCGCTCTGGACGGTCTTTTTTCCATACAGTTGTACAATCGGACGGATGGGACGGATCGTAATTGCGCATTGGGACTTCAGTTTTCCCATTTGTACGTAAAAATGTCCGGGGACGTGTCGGAGACTTTTCCCGACCCGAGGACGTGTGGGGGAATTTTCCCAATGCGATTTGTATGGACTTTTTCCCATACGAATCGTACTTGGCAGTTTGTACAGCGCTTTTACCATTTGTACGGAAAAAAGTCCAGATTCAATTTGGTTGGGGAAATTTTTTCCAGGATCCTAATCGGCACCAAAGTGTCTCTTGTTGCCCTCACACACCCCGAGGGATGCCATGCTTCATCATCGGGCGTGTGCTCCTCGTCGGGCCGGCGGTGCAATGCCCTACAGGTTCCCCGAAGGGTCTCTTTGGCGGAGATCTTTTAGAGAGCTGCCGATGGGTGCATGCGGGTATGTGGAGGGAAAGTTGGCGTCTGGACCGGGCAGGTTTCCAGTGCCGTCACCTGAGCAACCCGTGAGTATTTCTTCAGGCAACGACACTCTTCCTCTAAAAGTAAGTCTCAATAGTACGCCTGCCTTAAGTGTGCCTAATGCTCTACCAACATTATTCCTTTCCTCCTTACTCTCGTGTGGCTCACCTCTGGTACTCACAACTGCTCGCTACCAGCCCTAGATGGTGTGGGCATCCTACGCCGCTTAGCTCAAGGAGTAATTCCAATTCCTTTTTAGGTAAGATTCCTCTCCTATATGCCCCGCATTGAGGTTACGGGTTTGTTTTGAAGCCACGACTGAGACAGCGAGATTATCTCTGTAGCCATCGCCTATCGTTACATGATTGGTGCACCTATTGTTAAGCCTAGTGACAGTTCAGAGTGCATGTGGGAATCAGTGGTTACCTTGCCCCACTACCGCCGGTCTCTACGGCGCCCCCCCCCTGGCTCCGTTATCTGTCACATATGGCTAGCTTGGGATACCACCCACAGCTGCTCTTCCTACTGTTATCAAATGTACTTGTGGCAAGAGTGTGTGAAAGCATGACTGTCTTATGGCATAGTCTGGAGTCCATTCTTGCCTGCATTATACCGTAAAAAACGAAACTCCCGCAGTTGATTTCAACTTGGTTTCCTTTTGCTGCTCTGCCTACCAATATCAAGTGATCTTGTGCCACTGGTTTGTTGAAAGTATGACTGTTTTCCGGCATCGTGTGGAGATCTCTCCTGCCAGCAAAATGCCGTACGAAACAGAACTTCCGCATTTGAATTCAACTTGATTTCCTTTTTTCCCTCTCTGTGTATTTTTATCATTTTTCTTTTGGTCTAGGTCCTTTGCAAAGGGGGCATAACAGACTCCTTAACCACACACAACTTATATAGGAGACACTACCCCCTCATTTGCCCAGTAAGAGGGTGATTTATACCCCTCTCACTACACTTAGTCTGTGCACCTTCCTCACATCACTCACCTCTACTGGTCCTGATGAAACGCCAGGGATCGCTTTGACCACTTAAGGCAAGAAACATGTCGACCACTTTTTTAAGCTACCTTAGACACATTACGTCTTGATAGGTAACGATTAACCTACGGGTTTTTTACCGTACCAAGGGTACCTCTTTATTAAAACACTCCCTAGTCTTAGGTAACCCTTAGGTACTTTTAATTTATTTTGCACACACTACTTCCACTCCTTATCCCGGTACTTTCCCTCCACATACCCGCATGCACCAATCGGCAGCTCTCTAAAAGATCTCCGCCAAAGAGACCCTTCGGGGGACACGTAGGGCATTGCACCGCCAGCCCGACGAGGAGCACACGCCCGATGATGAAGCATGACATCCCTCGGGGTGTGTGAGGGCAACAAGAGACACTTTGTTGTCTCCCCCCGTCCCTAGTACCTTACCCTAGACCTCACTTCTCCTCTATCCTTTAACATTGGGCTGGACATTGGTCGGCTTCTGAATGGCGTCAATTCAGCATCTCACAATTGTGTTTTTTGCAGGTGCGGTAGGTAGGCCGGATTGACTTGCCTATATGGATCATAGGACATTCATTTGTTAAATGGGATGAAAGGCATGTACTCCAGAAGGGTTGAGGCTGTAATCTTGGACTGAGTGAGAAGATTTTTACAGTGAAGTGGCATGGAAAAGGTTGTGGGAGATGGCGAGAACTTAGACACTGCTTGAATAAGCTACTGCGGAGGCACAGGTATACTCACATTATTGTGTTACTTCTAGGTGAACACGATTTACTGGTTTGTAAAGGTCTTGTCATGCTCAAAGAGATGAAGGGGGACATGCACGTGAGTAGGAGGCAATGGTCAGGGACATTTGTCATCTAGAGAGACTTTGTTCCACAGCAGCACTGGAGAGGGGCGGCCAAGCAGGCCACCGTTGACAAAGCTCGGCGAAAGAATAACAGGGACATGAAGATTTTTTGTAGGAAGGAAAGGTTTGAAAGAGTAGAATACCCAGAACTGAGATTCAACGCACCAAATTTCTTCAGAGGGAATGGGGTCCATTTATCAATGTACGGGATAGATCTATATTTGATACAGATTGGAGAGGCCCTCCATCAAGAAAGCTTTGACAGGGAGCGGAGAGTAGGAAAATTCCTAAAAGGGGGAGTGGGGTCTAAAAAGGGAAGGTAGGTGATAGGCCTTTTCTGAGCGGCGGTGAGCAGTTTCACTTGCCATGGTTATACATTAAGATGGTGGTTGTGAACATAGGTGAAGTAGGACAATGAGGGGGTGGTAATAAAGTTAATACTGGAGGAAGCAAAGGAAAAGTTCAGAGCTAGGATACTTAGATAGTTAGATGATAATAGAAGTAGGTTAAAGTGTTTATCGATGTAAAGGCTGACAGTTCAATGCCACAGTTGGAGTTACTGTTGCAAGACAAGGAGAAAGTAAGTAAGTAAAGTTTATTGTTTAGTTGATTAAGACCATAACAATTTTAGTGCATGGATCAATCATAATTTAAAACAGAGATTACAATTATTTAACAGGAGTATCATAAAAAAAATTGCATAATGTAATACCTAGTTTGCACGGAGCTTATTTTTGGCTGTGAAGTTTCAACCAGTCTGATACCTCAAGAGAGACATAACAGACACTACATGAAAAAAACACAATTTAGCAGGTAATAAATATAGTAAAAAATCCCAAACTGTAATGCTCAATTTACACAGGGTAATTTCTGACTATGATGTATCAGCTAGTCATATACCTTAGGATAAACAAGTTTAAAAAATATCAGTTGTTGGGTAATAAAATTATTATTTTAGTTTCTGACTAGGAATGATTTTTCCAATTTAGTTAAGTGCATAAGTCTCTGGGTCTAATGTTTACCAGATTGACGAATCAGTGTCCATATGGTGAGTCACATATATTTGCTACCAGGTAGATGTATCAGTAGGATATGATATCGCCTTTTTCTTAGGGAGGTGATCTAACGGGTCGAATTACTATCGCGTTTGACCCCCAAGGAGAAAACCTCTTAATGGGCACTAGATTTCACAGCCTGTTTGGGTATTCAGAGGAGCTATCATTATGTCAGCTCTGCAGGTTCATATTCCTCCATCCCGAAAGTCATTTTTTTGTAAAATGACTTGTGCTGATTGTAGTTTCTGACAAATGCATATCCAATGGGTGAGGTCTTATTTTTAGCTGCCGCAGAGGCGACATGCTCTTGAGTCAGTACTTTTCCAGCTTGGAACATCTGACAGTGAGGGATGCATTCCAAACTGCAATGCCATTAGTTGATTTTTTAAATGGACAGAGAATGTATGATCCAGGTAAACCACTGGTTTAAGAACTTTGTAGTTGTTGACCTCTGACCAAGCATGAGACCTCAGGCTAAAAATGCTTTTATCCAGTAGTAATGAGTGAAATTTTGCAGCTTTATTTATTGTTAGTCTAAATGTTGGAAAGGGCATGTTTTTGTTACAAAGTTCAGAGGTGCAAGTCGATTTAAGTGCATTGTGCAGGAATTGCTTGAACAGTGATTTTTTTGTCTTTCTCAAGTTTGGACCATAGTGCCTAGATAAGGCTAGAGTTCTCCGTATTTTGTTTAATACGATACCAAACCTTTATGGACGTGTGCAATCTGCCCAGTTTTTCGTTCATTAGCCCAAATGCTAGTTGTTGAGTTGTTAAGGAAGGCTGAATCTTTCACACATAAGGCGGCACTAGCGTAGGTTAAAGTTGGAAGCATTATGGCTGCTATTGCCATCAGCAGCGGTGTAAACGATGGGCACTCCAAGTTCTTTGCCAGTGACCTTTACGCAAAGGATAGTGCCCCTGCCCACCGAGCCATATAGTTTTTCTGCTCACGATGAGTTAGTTTGTCATCTATATGATATCCCAGATACTTGTAACTAGAAACTTTCACCAGGGGTTTGCCTTCTAGCCAGATGTTGTGTTGAAGGGCTGGCCGATTACTAATAAGCATTGTTTTTTTTGATATGTTGATTTCTACCTTGTTTGCTGATAAGACATTTTACATTTCAGTTAGTAATCTGGTCAGACCTACCTTGATTAAACTTAGTAAGGTGACGTTGTCTGTGTGAGCAAGATGTGAAAAGGCTAGCGGACCCAAGTGCGGTGGTTGAGAGTTGATCTTGTAGAGTTTGTTAGACAAGTCTGATATTTATTTTTGCGTTGAAATTTTTTATTAGCATTTCAGAATCATTAAACAAAAACAAGAAAACTCAAATACAAGTAATAAGGGTAAGGATCATATGATAGAAAGTAACAAGTAAATGCATATATGGAACAATATTTAACATTATGCTATCTAAGACAATAAATATATATAACAATATATAAAGGAAAGAGTGAAGAAGCATATAAAATCAAGTTTTAAAAACTAAATGATAACAAATACAAACATGTTAGGAAAGTAAAAAAAGGATTCCATATCTGTGAAAATAACTCTAGTTGATCTTGAATATTATATATAATCCTTTCATGCAAAGCATTTTGAATCATAGCAGATAACCAGGACTCTTGAGATGGTGGAGTGGAATATTTCTATTGTCTTAATATACAGATTTTAGCAGTTGCAAGCGCGGTATGTAAGTAACAAGATTGTGGTTTAGAAAGAGTGGGAACATTTCTGAAATCATGTAATATATTATTAGCTGTGGAAAGGGGTAAATGCAGTGAGATAGACTTATGTAAAGTCTGACCTATGCAAGACCAATAATGTTTAACCAATGGACACGTGCAAAGGATATGAACAATATCACATCCAGAAGCATTACATTTCCAACAATTGGAATGCGGTAACAAGCCTGCCTTATATAATCTAACCGGAGACCAATGCCAGTCATGTAGAATTTTAAATAAGCAAAACTTTAAACGAGCTTCTCGAGCTCCCTTATCCAAACCATCTAGTATATTCATCCATTCCATATCTGAAAAAGAAGTCTGTAAACGTGTTTACCATGTATGTCGGAGATCGCAGGATAATGGGTGTGAAAATAATTGAGATGTAATTGTTTTGTAGAGACCTGAAATTACACCTTTCTGTTTGCCACAAATTTGTAAATAAAACACTATTGGTAATATAGATAATGACCAAGGTGTGGAGCCAAGAGCTTTGAGAAGAGATTTTCTAAGTTTATCGTATTTGGCATGCTGCAGCGGGGGTAAGTTGAATTCATCCATTAACTGTGATAGAGGTTTAAGATCCCCGTCATGGAGAATTTGGTCTAGTGTGAAAATGCCTGCCGATTTCCATTGAGGCCATAGAAAGCTTCTACCTTTAATGCGTATTCTGGAGTTGTTCCATATAGGAGCCTTTACATGTAATTGAGAATTAATGCCCAAGATACGATGCGCTCTTTGCTATATCTTATGCATTGCAGACAATAGGGGGTTAGGTGGATCTATTCGGCTTGCACCAGATCCATATAAAACTGCAAGACCATTTGTTGCACAGAGAAGATGACGCTCAACATGGACCCAATGTGGTGTATTTAAATTATCTTGGAGCATGTATGAGAGCTGAGACAAATGCAAGGCAATGGTATAATGTTCAATGGAGGGAAGACTGAGACCACCATAGGAATGATAATCATTTAATTTATGTATAGCCAGACGAGGTTTAATAGAACCCCATATGAAAGATTTTATTTTGGAATCTATAAGGCGCAATGTGGATAAGGGAACATGAAGAGGAAGCATACCAAGAATATAAAGAAAGCGCGGTAACGTAACCATCTTCACCGTTTGAACTCTACCCCATAAAGACAGACCCAGGACTTTCCATTTATCAAAATCTCATTGCATCTGAATGATTAAAGGCCCTAAATTATCTGATACCATGGCGTCCAATCCCTTATTTACCAAGATACCTAAATATTTTAACCGAGAAGGTTGCCAATGAAATGGATATCCCTGTATCACATCCCTTGAGGTGACATCAGAGATGGGAAGTGCTTCACTCGTATCCCAATTTATTTTATACCCAGAAAAAGAAGAAAATTCCTCTATAATTTAAAGTAATGATGGTAAAAATCTGTTTAAATCAGTAATAGTGAGCAGTATATCATCCGCATATAGATAAAGTTTAGATTCACCCACCGGTAAGGAAATACCAACCACATTGGAAGATTGCCGAATAGCGGCGGCTAAAGGTTCAATGGCTAATAAAAATAAAAGCGGGGAGAGGGGGCATCCCTGGCGGGTGCCTCGCTGTATAGTAAAAGTATCGGAAGTAAATCCTCCACAATTGACCAGTGCAGTGGGTTGTTCATATAACAATTTAATCTTTCTTATAAACTGTTCTCCCAAACCAAATTTTTTCTAAGATTAGGAAAAAATAATCCCACTCCACTCTATCAAATGCCTTTTCGGCGTCTAATGATAATGCCAAAGCATCATCCTGTAAAGATTTAGCAGTATGCAGAGTGTGAGCTAGGGAGCATAAATGATTTCTGGAAGATCGACCAGGTACAAAGCCCACCTGAGTATTATGAATGAGAGAGGGAATAACTCTGCGCAGACGAGAAGCAAGAATACTAGCTAAAATTTTAATGTCACAGTTAAGAAGTGAAATGGGATGATAACTGCTACAAAGAAGTGGATCTTTTCCTGGTTTTGGTAAAACGGCTATTACTGCTGTATTAGATATATAACCTAAGGTGGAAGTACGTTCGGCTTCTTGAAATGCCGCATGCAAACAGTCTATAATTTTATCTCTGGACCAGCGATACAATTCTGCTGGAAAACCATCCTCTCCTGGTGCTTTATGATAAGGAAGTTTAAGGATAGCGTGATAAATCTCTTCTTTGCTAATGTCTACATCCAGTATGGATCTATCTTCATCAGAAAGAGATGATAATTCTAATCCATTTAAAAAAGACAACATTTTACCCTGATCTATATGGGCGCCTGGACTGTATAAAGATTTATAGTATGTGGCAAATTCATTAGCAATATCCTGAGGACATGTTAACATGGAACCCTTAGAGGATTGTAAAGCAGGGATAGCCATAGCAACCTCTCTTTGCTTCAATTGTGCTGCTAGAAGTCTACCCGCTTTTTCACCCTGTTCATAGTGCCTCCCTTTCATTTTTTGTAAGGCATATTCTGCCTTAGAGGTGACAAGAGAATTTAATGCCATGCATGATTGTTCCAGTAATTTTCGAATTTGTAAAGTAGGGCTTTTAGTATATAAACGTGCGAAATTGGTAATTTCCTGTTCCAATTGATTTTGTTTAGCAATATTTTGTTTGTTGAACTGGGCTGTGTTTCGCATAAGTCTACCACGAATATCAGCTTTAGCAGCAGCCTATATGACCCTGTGAGAATCCACTGAATTTTGATTAAATGTGAGATAAATCATGAAGATGTTCTTGCAATTGTTTTTTACCAAGGGGTTTTTATGACATTGGATGTTCATTCTCCAGGGTTTACGACCTGGTTTGGGTGTCCCAGTCTGTAGACATAGGAGGACCGGAGAATGATCAGAGATGGATGACTCCAAAATACAAGAAACTTGGATCGATTGGACCGTTCTCTGAGAAATTAAAAAGTAATCCAATCTTGATAAGGTGCCATGGGAGGGAGATGTGACTGTATATTCAACATCAGTTGGGTGTGATAAGCGCCAATGATCTATAAGGCCATTATTTGCAATGATATCATTCATAAGGGCTCTGTCCGCTGCATTATTCTTATCAAGAGGTCCAGTTATCCGAAACTGGACCTCTCACCAGGTTCCAATCGCCTCCGATGATGTATTGTGAGGCATCAATCTCCGACAGCAAACAATTCAAACGTAGAAAGAAATCTTTTTTAGCACCAGTAGGAGCATAAATTGAACCCACACATATATGAATATTACCAATGCACATTTTTGCAAAAACATATCTGCCTTGTGAGTCTTCCCATGTTTTAAGTACACAAACTGGTAATGTTTTTCTGATAAGGATTGCTACCCCACATTTTCGAGTAGGGCCTGCTTCTAAAGAAGTCCCCTTGCTGATACTACTGTGGATAACTTTACCCACCCAATCTCTACGAAGTTTATTAAGATGAGTCTCTTGAAGAAGAGCCACATCCACCTTTTTAGATTGTAAATAGGACAAAACCTTCTTCCGTTTGATATAGTGTGTTAATCCATTGACATTCCAGGATATAGCACATAAATCATGAGCACGGACCATGTTAGAAATAAAAATAATTAAATAAAATTAAAAAAAAAAAAAAAATAGAGTCTTGCAAAAAGATGTGATGGAAATGGGTATAGAAGAGGAAAGGAAAAAACCCACCAATAAGAAAGATAAATAAAGTTAAAGTATAGAAAGCAAATAAAGAAAGATTTATAGACTACAAAAGAATAATAGAAAGAGTATAATAGAATAACAATAGACTTTTAACTGCGGGTCTGGGCGCACTAGAGCACCGCTCTAGGCCGGGACTCCATTAATAAGGAAAATCCAGGGCAAGAACATTTAAAGAGAGAAAAAAGAAGAAGAAAAAAAAGGCAATTTAAAGTGGCCAATAACATTGATATGAGAAGCTAGAAAAGAAAAAAACCCTGAGAGAATAAAATAAAGAAAAATTAGAAAATATGAACCAAGCTGGTAAGGAATACGAAGGGATATAAAATCTGCCCTTTAAAGGATAGCATATTAAGAGAGTATAACTTTTATAATATAACATTTTGGAAATATATTAGAAGATTTAAGTCATAGTGAACTAAATATTGATAAAGATATAGGATTTGAAATATATTAATATCTAAGAATAGGTCAAATAGTCAACATCATAGATAAAATAACTATATTGCATGTGATAGATAAATCATGCACTAATAACCTATAAAAGACATCATCAAGAAATATAATAGTAGTGAATGATCAAAATCCATAACCTAAATAAGAGCCCTAATAAAAGATAAGCATGAAAAGTTAATACTCAGATATTTTGATGACTAATATATGTAAAATGCTACAGAGATGTGACTATCTATTCATGAATATAGGAAAATAAATAGAACATTCCAAAAGGACAAGAGAATTTAACCAGTAAAACAGCACAGAGTTCATCTATATCTGTCAATTAAAGAGACATAAGCAAAAGTAGCTGCAACCTATGGCTTAATAAGTTATATAGGAGCCATGACATCAAAATTATTCCTCATTAAAGGCAGATTTTAGAGGAGAATGGGACTTATCTCGATGTTGTTCCTGAGTTAAGGTGGAGACAGTATTTAAGGTGGAAGATGTATCATCTTGACTGCGAATAGACCGTTCAAATACTCTGCCTCTTTGACGGGATTCATGTAGATTGCGACGCATGTCATCCACAGATGTGGGACTAGCTTGAGGATTCCGAGAAGGAGCAGGGGTAGGAGCAGATTGCGTGTCCATGTCTTGAGATGTCATGTCAACCAAAAAACGTTGTAAGTCGTCTGGATTGTAAAAGTCTATGGTGTCCCCATTCTTAGAGACTCGAAAGCGTGCTGGATCAAACAAGCCATACTTAATGTCCAATTTCCTCAATTGAGGTCTCATGGAGAGAAATGCTTTCCTTCTTTCATTGGTGTCATGGGAAAAATCAGCTGCCAATCGTATTTCATAACCGTCATAAGAGTAGGAACCCTGAGTACATGCTGCTATCAGTAGTTGTCGAACTTGCTCATGCTTTCTGAAACAAGCAATAAGGGGTTTTGGACGTGTGTCTTTACCGTGCCGTGGAGTACCTAATCGATGTGCTCGCTGGATCTCAAGCGGTGGATCGAACTGAATGCCAACTAATTTAGGGAGTACATTACACAAAAAGACTCTGGTATTCTGGCCTTCAATTTTTTCTGGAAATCAAAAAAACGAATATTGTCTCTTCTGCTGCGGTCTTCTAAATTCACTAACTTACTCCGCAGCAAAAGAAGTTCTTCATCTCTAGACTGCGTTGAAGCGATTTTATTTTCAACAATTGTCAAACGTTGATCAAGACCCTCCGTTTTAGCATGGAATAGTGCCTTGTCAGCTCGCATTGATTTAGTTTCTGAGGTAACAGATGAAATGTTTATAGCCATGTCTGTTAGCTGACAGCTGATTGTTGAAATTTCTTGGAAAAGACGATCCATGGCAGCATTGGATACCGCCGAGGAAGTATTATGTGCCTTATTAGAAGTTGATGTAGTGGAGTTTTTCCCAGACATCTTGCCTGGTTATTTTAATACATCAGCAAATAAAAGTGAATGAGAAGGTTTGTTTCCACTCTTGTTATTAGACATTCACTTCTAACTTCAAATGTCGGGAATATTTAAAACTTCAGACAAACAACCCTTCAAGTAGAGCGAATGTAAGGCACCAAGATGAGTAATCTTCAGTTGTGAATAAATAAATAATTATCAGAATATTACATGAATTAGCACTTAAATGACATATGAGCCAGATTCCACAAAGCAAGATATAGTCAAGTGCTATTGGAGTCAAAAGGCATTGAGGAAAATAGCGCAGCAGTTTTATGTAGATTTGTAGAGTAAACAACCAGTAAGCCTGCAGCTGAAAAATCTCCTTATTTTAATGAAAACTATCATGAGAGAAATAGGTTGCGTATAAATATTGATGATATCATTTGAATATTGTGGTAGAGCATGAAAAGCATGACCAACAAAGATGAGCTCTTAACCTGATAGACATATGTCTAAATGGAATATTGTAAAGACTTAAGTTGTGAGGAGAAAAAGAAATGAGGAGTTTGCGCTATATGAATAGCATTGATGCATATTGATGTACATGCAGACAGCATTAAACCTTTCAGGGAATGCTGGAAAAATCACTGCAACAATGATTTCCCTCACTTTCTTTCAGTAACAATCCTCATGTGAGAGAAAAAATGCAGAGTGCGCAGTTCTGCACTTTGATTATGTTAAGCCTCAAGTTGAGTCGTCATTCATCATATATAAAATATGAGACCGGGAATATTACATCCGGACTGACGCCTGCAACACTTGTAGCCCAATTAACAGGTAAGCAGTGAATATAATGTGCTATCAACTCACTTCTTTTTTTGAACACATGTCTGTACACCGATTACTTTTAACAAAAAGTAAAGCTGCCTTTTTTCATAAATAAAGATTGCTTCTTATATCCAGGTTCACATTGTTCCATTCTTAGTCCATTTAGCAGAGGAGTCAGCAGGAATACAAGTCACACATGCTCCAGGGAACATAAATTATTACTGGGCCCGGCAGCGGTGTGTTGAAGCAATGTTTCTTATTTCACTGAAGCAGTGGAAAAAAGCTTAACCTTAACCCAGAGAACATACATTACTGCTGGGCCTGGCAGAAGTGTATTGAAACAATGTTTCTTACTTGAAAAGGAACTGTGGAAAAATGCTTAAAAAGGCAACTTAATAAAATGAGAGGAGCAGTATTGCTTAAAAATGTTGTATTAGCAGTCTTGTACAATAAAAGGGAATTGTGACAGATGTTTTCCTCAGAATACAACACTTCAGTTATAGATGATTATAAAAAGGGCCGTTTTACCTCATAAAGAAAAAATGTTTTTGACCGGGAATGTTTCCTCCAGCCGGTGTCTTTGGAGTCACAGCCCAATTAGCAGTGAGGTCATCGGGAGTTCAGGTTATGCAAGCACCAGGGATCCTAGGATTCTGCTAGGCCCAGCAAGCCACAATGTATCCACACCTCAGAAAAGCCAGTTAGAGATGGTCTAGCAGGACGGAATTTTCACAGCTGACAGCTTCAATGTTCCGATTACTCAGAAATGCCAAAATAGCATCCTTAGACACCTGCAAATAGATGTTCAATCCATTTGAGTGCCGACCCAGAGCAGAGCCTCACAGTTAGGCGGCCATCTTCCAATGTGGCCAGTCCACACCAACGACAAGTCTGATATTAATAGATTAAAGAGATGTGGGGCCAGCACTCATCCCTGTTTTAAGCCCTTATTCGTGAAGTTTTTTGACCAAAAAACTGAGGGCAGAGGCTATTTGAAGCCGCACTCAACAAATGAATAATGTGTCTGAGTAGCAAATAGTGCACGAAACCAAGGAGCACTCCCCTCTATGCTCCCCAACATAGGAACCAGTCCTACAACAACATTCAATACAAAAAGTTTCAGCAATTTACAAAATAATATGAATATGTCACATCACAAATTCAGAAACAGTTGGCACACAAAGAAACGTCCAAATCCAAGATGTGCATTTCTTGACGAAATTTTCTCTTTATTTTTCATAAAAGGATTTTTCTTTAATATCCCATTAGCACATGATTATAGCCAACGCGTTTCGTCTCCTCAACGAGACTTCTTCAGGGCTATTAAAATATACATACAAATATAGTTTAATAAAATGAATCTAAACATACCCATCATTAACAATACATAAGAAGAAACACACATTTCTACAAAACTCACATTGTTTCAAAAACATATAAAGAATTTATTTTTTCAAATGCTGCTTATAAGTGAATCCTTTAAATATGCAAAAATAAATTTGCATTGTTCCCAAAGAAGCAACATTTACCATCAAGCGTATTTATAGAATCATAAACATTAGGTTGCATATTTGATAAAGTTTGCTTAAAAACAGAATATCTAAAAAGGAAGCTCCATAGAAACATACTTATGGCAATAATAGACCTCGTACCTTCAAAGTATGGCAAAAAATCTTTTGTATTCATTAGACGGTCATGTGATTTCAACAGTTTAAATATCCAATATTCCGAAAGCTTCTGTAAATGTCAAAGACTCTGAAATAACAGATATATGGAGTATATTTGGACTTTTCTTTGTGTGCCAACAGTTTCTGAATTTGTGATGTGACTTATTCATATTACTTTGTGAAGAATTTTGTTGAGGTCCTAGAGCCGTCCCCAAGTTTTACTCTCACACATGTTTCAGAGTAAAATAACATTAGGCCTCTTAAAATTCTTTTGGATATATTCCAGGCCCGGAGTTTGGCCCACAAAGTTGCCCGTCAACACTGTCAAACGCAGCTTTTAAAACAATGAAACAGAGGTGTAAGCTCTGTTTGCTTTTGTTGCATTTCTCTGCTATTAGGGAGATTGATAAGATGTTAGAAATGTTTCTAATCCCCTTTCTGAAACCCGTTAGATTTTTTGGGATTAGGTTGAGTTTGTCCGACCAGCTGACAAGGTCTTCCAGGACCAGGGAGGCGAGGTACTTTGCTTCTACATCCAGCAGAGCAATAAGCCTGTAGTTTGATAGGTTAATTCTGTCTCTTTCTTTGTATATAGGTGTAATAATTGATCCTTGCCAACTGACTGGGATTTGATTTTGGGACTCAACTTCGGTATACAACTTCTCTAGGTAAGGGCTCCAGAAATCTGGGTCATGTTTCAAGATGGCTTGCAGAATGCCGTTAGGCCCTGGTGTCCCATCTCTTTTACTTTAATTTATTATATTTGTTATTTCCTCCACTGAGTATGTGGAACTGTGTGTTTTTAGTCCCCCACGATGGTCAAATTTTTTGTTTCTGCCTTTTGTTTGTAAATGACAGTAACCTGAGTCTCATAGTTATCGATGACTTTAGGAGTCCGGTAGTTTCTGTGTCAGTTGTAGTTCATGAGTCTCTTCTTTAAATTTCTGTGTTATATAGCTGGCTTATTCAGGTGATTTATCACTTGGCAGAATTTGTTCGAGTTAGGGGGCTTTAAGTGGTATATTATTTGGACCAGAAGCTCTCCATATTTGTTCTTTTATTTTTCCATAGCTTGTCTTTGTAGAATGTCCTCTGTTGCCGAAATGATTCCCATTTGAAGCTTTCGTTATTTCTTGAATGTGGTTTCTGGAATTATTTTTTTAAGTCCCTTTTTAGTTTTTGAACTTCGCTTGTTAAACCTTTAAATGGATTGTATCCTGTGGACTTAATTCGGGGTTTTGTCATTAAGGTTGTTCATTTGCTCAAAAAATTAGACCAGGACTAAATCCTGTTGGTACTCTCATATACCGATTCTGTTAACAGATCTTTAGTTGTTGTAAACCACTCCAGTTTTGTTTAGTTTGTCCACTTCAGGCGTTTTACATTTTTTGAGATTGTTTTACCTTCTGGTAACCTGACGGTTTGAAATTTTGACAAATTGAGATTGAAGAAAATATGTTGGAACAAATGATAGCTCAGTGTGGTATACTCCATGTAATAGTGCACAAGAGATGGCATTAAGGGAAGGGAGATGATCGTGTAATCAAGTATCGATTGGGACCTTGGACCATGGTAAGTATTTTTTGGCAGGTTATCTTCAACAAATCTACCATTTATCACTCGCATGCCATGATATTCGAGTGCTTTTACTAAGTGCTGACCAATATAGTCTGGGCGAGTCATCCTGGCTTGGAGTTGTTGGTTTACACTCCAGAAAATGTTATCCGTTGACAGTATTTGGTCTGTGTCTGGAGTGTAAATACATTTGAATTAAAGTCTCCCACCAATACTATATTCCAGGCTGGTTCAGAAGATCGCAAATCCAAAATAGGTTTATTTAAGAGTACGTTATTATCCTTTTTTTAGGGACTGTTGGTTGAGTGTAATAATTGATCAATATTACTATTCTCATTTGTCCAGACATTGGTCCGTAGGTTTGATAAGTTGAATACCAGGGTCTGGAGATTTTAACTGTTCTGATGTAATGTTTAATGCTGTAGATAAGTAAACTGCCAAACCACCTTGTGCACAGCCATAATGTTTACATTTTTCTGCCACTACTGTATAATGAACAAAACCAACTATGGGGAGATCTTCCAATGCCCATGTCTCTTGTAAGGCAATTATGTCACAAGTGGCCAACTCAGGGAGAGGGAGGACTTTTTCAAGCAGTTGTTTTGCACCAGCTTTATTCCATGATAGCATGGGATGAGACCCTCCTGAGGATTGCCAGCTTTGTCTTGCCTTTGCAATCTGTATTCTAGGTGTCAAAAGACAAGGATGATAAGGGGGGTTGGAAATTTAAGGTTTGGGGTGGAGGGAATTAGGTGACGTTCTGTATAGTGAGGTCAAGTGTTGTGAGGCTAAGGCCTAGGGTGATTTTATGTGATGTGCACCTGTCTTCAAAAAGCTGCCTCTGTCACACAAGAAACGAGAATGTGGTCTGTGCTGCCCCTTTTGGCCCAATAAGCCAGAACTGGAAAATTGAAGAACTCATGAGACGGAGCTAGTTCTCAGCTTTGCAAGGACGTTTTGTTAATTTTTCTGTAGCGTTGACTTTGGATTTCATTCTGCTAGGAGTCTTTAAATATTGGCCCCTATACAGTCCCTTTAAGGGTGACCACCTTGAGAGATGTCATAATGAATTGCTCAGACTTTTTTACTTAGACTTCTGGGATGTGTAGCCTTTTAGAGCCAATTATAAAATCATGTTACATTTCCCATCATGCAAAGAGTAAACCTTGACAGGGTTAGTTACTCACGTGTGGATCTGGAAAGCTTGAAAATTCCATGTTTTGGGAGTTATAGTCTTGCTTTAATTCATTCAACCGAGGGCCCTAACTCGCCTGATAACAATGACTTTCAGGAGTAAAGTTCAGGGACAGAAACATGCTGTCCTGATGACATGGAAAGTGAGGTGGCAAATAAATTCCGAAAAGATGGCCCCCCAGTTTGCAACGCTTCATCCTACGCATTACCTTTAAGTATCGGCCAATATTGTAACTGCTGTGGGGATCTCAAATAAAACACGGGATGGATCTGCGATCAAACAAGCGGATATGCAGAACGGTTACAGCTAAAGTGTTACTTTCAAAGCCTTGATAAAAGACAAACTATAACTACAACCGAATTTGTGTCAAACCAACCTTCCAAAATTTGAAAAAGTAACTAGTCATTTCAATTAAATTTAAGACTATGAAATTAATGCAAAGTTTGTCCTGATAACAGTAGACGCTGCTTTTTGCTTAACAGTGTAATGGACAAAATTATTACAGAGGAACATACTGACCGAGTTCTCCTACAATTTGCCGCGAGGAATTGCACTAATGTGCCTTGAACTTTTTGTTCTTTGCACCTTACGAGTTTTGGGAGAACCATTGGCTTGAGTTTATTGACCTGAGGAAGCCTTTGTAAGGTGAAACGCGTTTGCTGTGCTGTTGTATTGTGGATGAAGAATCTAAATAAATAAAAAAAACTACATTTACGCCAAAGATCTATGAGTTATAGCTTGTGCTGATTGTTTATGCATGTAAATGGGTTCGTTGCCTCTCTTTCTTGTGTAAAAAATCCTTAATGTATGATACAGTGATCACTCCAGGTGGTGAGGCATTGGGTTCCCTGGCTGCTAGTTGTTCAGTATATTGATATTACTGCTGGTTACAATAAATGCCGACTGGAGCTAAGGGGAGTTTGTGAAATGTTGAACTAACCTTTGCAGACCCCTTTAAGAAAAGCTGCTGTTCGGACTGCGACGCCTGGGGCGGCCACGCCGGCCAGTGAGTTTCCAAGACTTCTTCCATCCCCCGATGAGTTGAGGATATCATGATTTCTAGAAGAAGCTGCAGAAATGTGCAGAGAGCGCCTGAGCTAGGGTGAGGGGGTAATGAAGATTACAGAACTGTAAATGCGACTACAGGAAAATAGCACTTTACATGCAACTGAAACATTGTTCATGTCTGTAAAGTCTGTCCCTGGCACCTTGGTGACAGTCCGCATTATTTTATCAGCAGCTGGAGCGCAAGAATACGTTTTTCCATTTCTCCTTGTTTGTGACTGTCCAATTTGTATTCAATAAAGTATGGATGAAAGCGGCCTCTGTCAATGTGTGCCTGTACATTAATCCTCCTGTTATCCACGTGACAGTAAAGGTCAATAGTTTGTTTTCGTGATTCCTCTTTTCAGACTGACTCTTTCTGCACTAAAGTCTTCCAAGTTTCTCTTCGTAATGCGATATTTTTATGTTGTGAGTTTTCTCTCTCTTCATTTCTTCTTGCCTTCGACACCTATGCCGTGCCCCTCGAGTTATCGCCCACTCTTTAAAGTCATTGGGACATGCAAACACGTGCCTTTTTATCTCCGTCCCTCGGCGCCGAAGTCTAAATACATTTCTCACATGACATTATGAACATTGTGAGACAACAGCAGCTGCATGAGCAATTTTCAGTGATGACAGGCAATGTGGCTTGGTAACTTAATCAGTAGTGTCAGCTTTAATTTGAATGCTAAAACTAGTGCCTGTCCTTGTGAGCGCAAGCGGAGCAAACAATTCCATATTTTTCGACATGCTCTTTCTTACCGACTGCATTTATGTCGCTCTTCTTTTATGTATACAATTTAGCTCTCGGTTCTTCTCAAAGGAAGGCCAATGGTTGCAGTTCAGGATGGTGGCAGACAAAATGGATCTTTTAAGTGACTCCACGAGGCTTTTTTTTAATGGTTGTGTTTCCACTTTCTAAGAAACCCATTCACCCGAAAGGCCGGAAGTCGTAGTTGGAAAAAAAATTCAAGAGAAAAACAAATCAAAGAGCCTTCAAAGCTTGTTCATGAGCTGTAACTTCACAAGCAGAGGTTCAAAATAATGAGCACTAGTTGTGATGAATGAGGCTTTCCCATGAAAAATGCATAGATTGTAAAGAAATGGCGGCCGCAGCTGTGTGTTTTTCATCCGCAACATTAGACCGAGTTGTAATACTTTGCAATCGCACCACTGTTATCCCAAGAAGACAACGACGCATGCTGCCAGCGACATTAGCATGTAACAAGGGAATAGTATCGCTAGCAAATCACCACCAGTTTACTTTCTCTCTAGGTGATAATGAGTGAAAAAAGATTTGGGTTGAAGGGATAAATTGAAAGGGAGATTGAGTCTGGAAAAGGAAATGGATGCCGACAAGAAGATGAACAGCAATTTGGTAAGTGTTACTAAATGGAGAATCATGCCAGTGTGCAGAACAGCAGGAGAACCCGAAAGAAAATGTAATGAGGAAAAGGATCAGGATGCATTACACAGGAAGCTCACATAGAAAGGTGTACATTTCCACTGAGAAATCTCCCTCATACGCAGCCAGATGTGTTAGTGTGATGTGTTTTTAATGTATAATGCATTTATTTAGGGATTTGGTAAAATCACAAAAACACACATTAGGGGCCTCGGAGATTGATGGTGTAAGAACATATCAAATCCAGAGGTGAAAAAGGTAGCAGTTGGTGCAACCTGGTGTTATGGAAAGAGACTACCTGCTACAGGTGGTGCTTCCATAAGTCCCTAGCCTTCAATTGTTTCCCAGAGATGGCAAAGCCTTACACTAGAGCATATTCCTGACAGCCAAAGATCAAGTGGCCCACAGGCCACAGTTGTCTGACTTCAGAAAACAGCAAAGGAAGTCCAGAAGAAGAGTTAGATCAAAAAATAGCTGAGAGAATAGTTGTCTTTAATGAAGACAGTTTACAGCCTCAGAGATCATGAGGGGGCATTCCACAGGAAAGAAACTTGAACAAGAAAAAACTGTCCACCAAATTTCTAATCTTGTAAATTGTGTAGTGGTGGTGGACCTGCAGAGGCCAAGAGTTTAATGAGGTTGTTTAGTGACTGACTGTGGAGTACCTTATGGACTAGGCAGAGAGTAGTGAAGGCCGTTTTTTCTTTTACTGGAAACCCATGGTGGAATTTCAGGGCCAGTGTGACACACTTATCATTTTTGCCCAAATTTTGAACTTGGTAAGAGGGGGATTTGAGGAAAAAAACCTATGGGAATAGAATTTGCCTATTGACTTACATTGAAAAAGAGGAGATTTTAGGCAAGAGGCAGATAAAATAAAGTCTGTTTGGGCTTAAAAAGATTGGAAGTCTCCTGCCTGAATCAGGTCTGTTGGCATGTATGACTCATGTCTGTTCAAACTAAATAGATAGTGTTCTGCGTCGTTTTCAACTCTCTGGAGATTTGAAAGCGAGATGTTGGGGAAACCATTCTGTAAACTGGAGCGCCGGCTTAACAAGATGATGGTTAGGATTACAGAGATCTTCAGAGAGCTGTGGAGTAGTGGCAGTACCCTTATAAATTAGACTTTCATGGAAACTGAGTTTTAAACTTTGCATTTATTTGAGGAGTAAACCATGGATCACTATCAAAAGTAACTTCAAAGATATGGATTCTATCCACAGGGATTGGCAAAATGGCAGTTGGTCGAGTTGTGCTGTGTGGCCTGTTTTGCAGAGTGTGTGCGGCCTGTTTTGCAGAATGCTGTTATAGGTAGCCACTGCTGTCATGAAACATTCACCATACCCAATGTCTGATAGTGAGAGGCAAGTCAATAGGATATGAAACAGCTCACATCCAGGGCCATTGCATTTCCAGCACTGCTCTTCCAAAGCCAACTTTAACCTGAAAAATCTAGAGAGAAACCAGTACCAATTATGCAAAATATTAAAATAGATTTACTATAAGCAGATTTTTCACAGTTCCCTTTCATTAGTCAAAAGCATAGATTTCCAGTCTTCCTTCGAGCATTGAATGTCCAACAACATATGCCAGCATTGTGTAGACTTCTGAAGCAGGAGGTGGAGGGCAGCAAGGAGCTTAGAGGACCGTACATCGTTGATACTACTCCCTTGGCTCTGCCCCTCTTGTTCAGGTATGTAAAAATTGAGGACTCGGGGAGAATGGAGGGGACGGGGGAAAGTGTAACATTTAGGAAATTCTCTAATTGTTGATACCGCCAAAATTGAAGTTATCAGTGTTTAAAAGATGGATAGGGTACAGAGACAAGGCCTTTATCTGCTGCTTCGATGGGCATATATTTGTCTATACTTGACTATGTATGTTCCCACAAAAGCTGGATAAAAGCTAAGTAAAGATACAAATAATTTTGAGGGAGGCTAAGTGCAAACAAGATATTGAAATAATCCCGATTTTGCACTTTATGACATTAAAATGTATTTATTATTTTCAGACCCTGTTTGGGTTTGAAAACACCCCTGAGGTTCTAAACTTAAATATGAGGAAGCTTTCTTGCAGAAGGTGGCAAAACATACATCAACATTCTCCCTGTCCCATTGGCTATGACCACCAATGTTTTGGAATTCAAGCTTAAATTATTGGTTATAATAAAAAAATATATATATATATATATGAGCTGAGGGCTGTTGTGAATGTCAGTATGTGTATGGCAAGACATTTGTTTGGGGGACCTGTTTTTAGAATTCTTTTTACAAAATAACTTTTTTTAGGATTATGTGATATGACATTTTAGTGAATTCTATAATAAAATCTGATTTTTATTTTGTGTTTTAAATAACTAATTTATTAGATGTGAAAATAAGGCGATTTTCCATATTCATTTTTGTGGGTTTGTCACAAAGTACATTTGGTCACAATGTTGATTCAGTAAATGTGTCTAGGGATAATTTCAGGTTATTGTGAGTGTAGGAGAGTAGGATCTGCACTTATGTTGTCCCCACTTTTTTTCTGATGTTAACACTGGTTTCTGGCTATAGTCAGGCTGGGTCCCTGCTAATCAGGGCCCCAGTCTCTCTGTTCTCTCTAAACGACTTGGAGTGCATATTAGATGCACTAGTGATTGGATACTGTGGTACCTTATGACTCCCTAGTATATGGTACCTTAGGTACCAAGGGCATAGGTACTTCACAGGCCTACCAGGGACTGAAGCATCTATTATGGCACCCCTGAGAAGCAGACTAAATCTGACACCACAGGCCTGCTACTGCAGCCTGGGCGAGGTAGTATTAGCACTCCTCACTGAGGTATAGGTTCCTATATCTCACCTTACACACACATATAAACCTATCAGTCACCCCTATGGCAGGCCCTATCAATCCTGAGGGCAGGGTGCTAGGTTTACAATGTGAGGGGGTGCCTCTGCCTGAGTAGGGCCCCTCTGCAGCTGGCAGGGTCTATTCCCTGTGGCTGTTTGTGGATGCAGTTAAACCATATACTCTTAAGTGCATTATAACCTCCCGGTTAATGCTAACTTTGGAATGACTGCATCAAAACATGTCAAACATCTTGGAATCATACACCCACACTGGTAACTGGTGTGTACTGGTGTGGGAGTATGATCCCACCCTTCTAGAGGGGACGACAAGTACCTACTGTGGAAACACGGTAGAAATCAGAAAGAGCCGTGGCATCACAAAATGAATGCCACCAGCATAGACACTGGGCTGCCCTCCTGCTGCTGACTGAAACTCGCAGTGGAGGAGGCCCAACAATAGGCAGCCTGTCACAGGGAGGTGTCACCGCCTTCCAGACAGGATTTAGTGTATTGGGGCTGGGTGGGTGCACTCTTGAGTGCTTTGAAGTCCTGCACTGGGGGAGCAGTAGGCTCCTCTGTGCATATGCCAGCTCAAACCGGTACAGAGGCTACCTGCCCCTGCTCTGGCGTGAAACTGGACAAAGGGAAGTGGGTGTAACCACCCACTCCCCTGACCCTCCCAGAGGAGTAGTCATAGAGCTAGTCCCTCCCTTCCTTTTGGTATAAGTTAGGGAAACCTTGCCATGGCAAGTTAGATAACCCTGGACGACGCTTTACAAGAAGAATCCTGGTCCTTTGACGTTCCACTACCTTTGGAAGATGGAAGAATCTCCCTTGGAGTCAAGGAGTGACTCCCCCGCTTGGCAGGCACCAAAAACTTGAATCAACGGTCGCAAACTTTCCCGCTCCTGCCGGAGTTCCGAAGTCCCTGCAGCCCCAGAAGTGGATTTCCTGACCTCTCGACAGCCATTGTGAGTCCCCAGTGAAGCTGTGGCGTGTGGACCCCACGAGTGATGAGGAACTGCAATACCTGGGAACCATGCACGATTGTCGAGTGCAACCCCTTCACGACATTCTACGAACCTGTGCTTTGTACCAAGTGTGGCCCTAGCCTCCAGCAGGTTCTGCAACGAAAATCAGAGGCCTACCCCATTCCGAGTGACCGTGGGCTCCTGTAAAGCATTTCCTCATGAGGCGTCTTTGCAATCCCTTGCTGGCTGGCTTGTGGGTTCTCTGAAGACTTCTTCATCAAACCAAAGGGCTCCCCTGGTTGCTCTAGGCCTGCCCTCATTTATCCTCACAGGGTGAGTCCCTCAGACCTTGCTGGTCTGCAGCATTGACTTTATTCACTTTTCACAAGACTTGCTGTTGCCAAGGCTTGTTGGCTCCAATCCGGTTGCCAACACCTCAGTAAGCTGAAGACGTTGTGGCACACTCCGAATCCAGCTGCTGGTCATCGTCGACCCCTTCTGGACCTCGTGAGCGAAGAGTCAAAATACCCTTGATCACCTGAAATCACCCGACTTCCGTGGGCATCCATCTTCCTGGCCCCGGGTCACTGGCAAGTGACTGTGAACACTGTCCCTTCTGCTTTCAGGTCATCTTCATCTTGAATCCAGCCTTGGATTCCACCGGACACTTCTTCAGTCTTCACAAGCAGCAAATCTTCATCGGCTTCCATTGAAATCGACGGCGCAACCCGACACCAAAAGACACCTATGCACCCGGCTTCCGTGGGTGAGGTAACTCGTGCACGCCGGTGCTCCACTGGGTGTTGGCCCTCAAACTACTTACCTTGTAAGTGACTTGCTTGTAGACTTCCTAGAAGTACCTTTAAACTTTAAAAATCCAACCGCGACTTGCTCCCTTGTAATCAAAAGGGAACCAGCGGCTGTGTTCTCACACTGCACGCGTCTTCCGTGGGTCCTTTACTTACCTGCCTTGGGTGGATTAGTGAATCCCCAGCGATTCCACAGGCCCTAGGCCTTGTCTCCCTGGAAGTCGACTTTCCTAAACCACTTTTTTAGTATATGGTCTGGTACGCCCCTAGGGCTACAACCATATGTGTGCTTAACTTATTGTGAAACGTTGATATTTTAATGTGTTCCTGGCTTCTAATCTCATAAAGAGATTAGTAGAGTGTGTCTGGAAATAAATACATATATATTTGATATATATACCTGTGTGGTGTCCTTTCATTTGGTAATTCAAGAGATTATAAGGTAAAACAAGCTGCTTTACATTCCTCTGAGACTTAGCCTGAAGGCTGTTCTCCACAGCTACCACTAGGATAGCTTTCTTTAAAAGGTTGTCTTAAACCTATCTGCCATAAGAGTCGAATTGGACTGGTGCAAGGTGGCCACTATAACTAGTGACCAGCATATGCCAGGCCAACTTCTCACATTGGTGAGTAAGACCTTCGTTCCATGCCCATAAAAGTTAAGGTAGGGTGATCTTTCTCTCAATTGAAACTGGAAGGTCTGACTATCCAAGATAGGGATACCTGTAAATGGCTAAGAAAGTGGGACTCAAGCAGAAGGCCTGCACTACAGCACTGTTTTGGAAAACAATAGTTCTTCTGTGGCCGAAGAGGTCCAAAGAAAAAAAGCAGTGTCAAATTGAGGGACAATGCGCTAAAGTCAAGATTGATAATAAATATCTCAGGGAGCGATAATTAATATGAACAGGGACATCTGAGTCAAAATAAAGATTGTTATTTATTTTATGAAAATATGCAAGATAAAACTCAGGTGTTCATATGGGAAAGTGACAACAAGCGTGACTTTAAAATATATACATCGCATTGACAACACATAGGAGAACTCTGCATGAATAAATTATACAAAGTGTACAGAGTTCCTGTTGTAGGGGGTTGACGGCGTTTCGATCTCAGCTGTTTGAGGTCATCTTCAGGACATAGCAATAGTGAGCTAGCTGAATTCAAAACCGGGCGATGCTCGGGAGAAGGTAGTGATAAATGAAGTAGATCGCCTCAAAGGGCATGAAAACCTGATATTCGAAACGGAAAGCGAGGAATTATTCCAACTGTGAATGGCGTCCTCCAGTATATGTGCTGATAGGTACTTCATGCCTTGCTGTTCTTGCACAGGCTTTGGGTAACCCCAGAGTTGAGCCACTATGTTGCTGCACTATTAGATGTTATAAATGCTGAAAGATTCCACAAAGTAGCATGGTTACACTCAATCAAGAATCAGTTAAGTGTAATAGGTTATGTAAACCTTTGCAACCATCCTGCCCTAGGTTCTTTCTCTTCTAAGGAGATATTGAAAAAACAATATTGGCCAATGTCAATTCAGCGGGAGGAAATTGGTGTTGCAGGTAGCTCCCGAATGGGGCAATTCATGAATTTTAATTCAATTTATGAATTAGTGATGTAGTGGGATTTTATAACTACCCCGCAAGACAGGAAATTGTTTCACCAATTTAGAGCATGGACACTTTCCTTAAAATCATTTATGGCAAAGTGGAAGGGTTCTGTAACTGTGAATTGTCCTTATTGTTTTGAACAAGAGGAGACTGTACCTCACGTGTGGTTGTATGTCCTGCCTATGCCCAAATACATGCGGTTTGGTTGGCACCTGCAAGTAGGCTTATGGCGACTCAATGCCATTGCACAGCCTTAAGGATATTAAGATCTGATCCCTCGGCACTCTTTGCTTGTGCTACAGCAAGATTCCTAGGTAAGATGTGGGCAAAGTGAAGTATAGCTATGAAATGCTGAACTTTTAATTTGTAGCTGTAAATATCGATTAGTAATTATATATAGTATGTTTTGGCATAATTTTAAAGTGTATTAATGTATATAGATTAATTGCGATCTAGTTTTAAGAGGAAGCATCTAAAGGTTTTGTGACTGTTTTTATGGTGTTGATGTAAATCATTTATGGCTCCGCTGAAATAAAGTATTTTTTAACTGAACTGAACTATCATGGATATAAATATTATTTTTTCCCTAGATTTTAAAAGTTTTAAAGTCTCAGCATTAGGCAATGTATGCAAAGTATATAAAAACACCATCTGGCATCATACAAATATTCAAAAGAACACCTCTAGTCAGTCTTTGATTTTTGAAGAGGAAGATTCATCTCTCTCCTAAAATGTATAACTTCTGCTTCAAGTCTTAGATCAACTGGCAGTGAGTTCCAGATTTCAAGGCATCTCCTGAGATTTACTGTGCTCAGATTTTCTGAACCTAAACACTCGTATTTCCAGCCGAAGAGAGATGTTGTTACACGGTGAGCAGGAATCCACTGAGATTGTAACTTGTTTTGTGTGTGCTGTGGTTAACTGACTTAACCGATAAACTGTCCATTTTGAAGATGGAGAAGCCCCTATTGGGTACAGGGAATCAGAATAAATTGTAGTTAGTACTGCAAAGGAAAAGTAGGAAGAAAGGGAAGATGAGAGAGGACAATATGTTGAAACAGACACAGGAGTAAAGGGAACTGGGAGGTAGTGACAAAGAGAAATGTAGGTGGAACTAGTGTGAGAATAGAAAAAAGAAAAATATTTGGAGAGTAGGAGAAAAAGATGTGACTGGCAATCCTAAAAAAACAATAGATTATAGTTTGCCAACATAAAGGACAGAAGGCTAAGAGTGACATAGAGAAATATACGGATTTATACAACGCAGTATGATGAAAGAGATAAGGCACGTATGATGACAGAACATAGGTATTGACCCTGTTCAGAACAAAAGGAACTAGGAACAACTGCAGGAAATCCAAATGCTGTTATACACTCTTTTCTGTGGCAAAAATTGCATAGCATGCAATGTATTTTTGTGATACTAAAATGTAATGTTTGCTGGCTGCAAAAACACAACACGCATGCTGAGAAATCCTTCTCAAAAGCCAGAGTTTATTTTCATGAGGAGGAGACACATTGGGGGCGATTCACAGAACTAATCTGAGAAAAAATCCTAAACTTACTACTTTTGATATTCACAGAAGTCATTTAGTAGTAGTAAAGTTAGGATTTTGTCTTAAATTTGACTGAAATTTGACTTAAGTTTGACTTAAGACAGACTTAAGACAAACTTAAGACAAACGTAGGACAGACTTAAGACAGACTTAAGACAAAATCCTAACTTTACTACTTCTAAATGCCTTCTGTGAATACCAAAAGTAGTAAGTTTAGGATTTTGTCTCAGATTACTTCTGTGAATGAGGCCCATAGCAATTAACAAAGTCTCGTTGTGCTGGCACATTTCTAATACTTCTGGAACCCTCCAGTTCGTTGTTTTGTCCCAGGTGACTGTTCTTGAAGCATTTTGGAATATGTAACTGTTGCAGAAATATTTTAGAATAATTTTGTGTAGAATTTTGAATTAGGACAGCCTTCCATTATTTACACTCACATCCATGTGTGTCAATTCACCAAAATGCCAGGGGCAGTGGAAGAGACATCATATACCCTTCAACCTTAATGACCTCACAGGAAGTGACATCATATGGCCCTGAGATTTGTTCCAGGAAGTCATGTCACATGATCTTAACCATGATGACAGCGCAATAGTTGATATTGCTGCAGTTCCATGATAACAGTATATTAATAGCATATCACAACAAAGTCAAACATGCATTTTAAATACTGCTTATAATATAGTGCTGTCTTGATCTTTGACATTTGAAGATATAATACTTACCATTTATTGTAGTTAGTGAGCAACAAATCAAGGCTTCTACTAGAGAGATTCTCTCCCTGAGAAAATTCTGAAAAGTATATGGTCTTATAGTGCATTTTAAAGCACAGTTTTCCCATACATTTGCTAAAAAGTCATAGGCTCTGAAATGACACTCCTTAGATTTTCAAATCCTTTCATGGTGTGTGTTAGACCTGGCATCCTTGAAGTGGTTCCTCCTAACTTTTCGCCTTCGACCTACTGTTTTTGCCGATTTAAGTTTTGCTGGCCGAGGACTTGGCATACCTTACCACTGCTAATTAGTGCTAAAGTACTTGTACTCTCTACCCAAAACATGGTAAGATTGACTTATACTCAATAGGCATATTTAATTTACTCATAAGTCCCTAGTAAAGTGCACTACATGTGTCCAGGGCCTGTAAATTAAAGGCTACTAGTGGGCCCGAAACCCTGATTGTGCCACCAACTTAGGTAGCCCTATAAACATGTCTCTGGTCTGCCATCACAGAGCTTGTGTGTTCAGTTTTAATCTGACATGTAGGCCTGGCAATATAAACCTTTTTGCCAAGGCCAACCCTTCCTTTTTAATACATATAAGTCCCTGGACAACTCCAAATGCAAGGTGCAGTGCATTTATAAAGATGGACATGTACTTTTAAGTTGTACATGTTCTGGTAGTGAAAGACTCTTAAATTAGGCTTTCACTACTGCAAGGCTTACCTCACCCATTGGATAACATTGGAGTTGCCCAGGCACACAGGTAACAGGAAACTGTGGTCAGACACAAACTCTTCAGTACATTTCTGGACCTGTGGAAACTCTGGCAGGAAGAAGGACTGCTGTGCTGCTACAAAGAGTGCCACTCTGATGGACTGCTGCCCTACAGTGAACAGCTGCTCTGCTGCATTCGTGGCTGGGGAAGATAAACTGGACCTACAACCTTATCTTGAACTCAGGAGCCAAGAGGGCAAGTCTGCTGGTCTCCTGATATGAGCATCAGGGACATAAAAGGCACTACAACAACTCCTGGTCCCGTCTTCAGTGAGTTCCTGACCCCCAAGTGATGTTCCTCTGGTCTTAGACCCTTAATCTGGGTCAAGGTCTTGAAATCCAGATTTTGGGCTCTTTGTGACCATGAATGGGGCTGTTTACAAAGGAACCGCACCGCTCACTTCGGAAATCAGCAAGAACTGCCACCAGCTCAACTTTAAGCACAGCATCATTGACAAACCATGGTGGACTGCCAACTCAATTCTCCAGTCCACTCATCCATTATGCCAGGCCTGCTCTTCACGCCACGCTGACCACAGCCCATGACTTTCCTTGCTCCTGACGTCCTTTGACACAAACTGGACTGGACAAATCTTGAGATGGAAAAACTTCAGTGAGACTAATTTGGGACTGCATCTGACCCGTGCTCCTTCCTGGTCGGCCTTAACTTTTGACTTTTAAATTGTCCAGCGTGACCAGAAAGCCCCAGATGGTGCTTAATGCTTTTAGGTACTATTTTTAAGCCCGGTCGGATAACTCTGCTCCGCCAGTGAAGTTTACAGAGTTTTAAAACTCCGCACTCCAAACTCAGCAATAGCAGCGGAGAAGAGTAAGACTTACTTCTCCTCTAGTCCTACAGTGTCCTGCCTGCTCCTGCTGCTGTGAATCCACTCACCTTCTGCTGCTCAGCTGCTCTGGCTATTCCGGTTCAATTCATTAACAACAGGAAAAACTGCAGTGCGCATGGCGAACTGCGTGAAGGCATGCCTAACCCCAGTGTTAGGCATGCCTTCATGCAGTGCATCATGCGCACTGCAGTTCTTCCTGTTGTTAATTAATTGAACAGGAGCAGCCGAACAGCGGTAGGCGAGTGGAGTCACAGTCCACCTTCACCTCTGAAGCTGGCTCAGCCCTATCCTCTTCAACACTTATATGACACGCAATGGCAGCTATTGACATTTGTAAGTGGTGGGGTGTAGAAGTTTGGTATGAATTTTATGTAGTGATTGATGCAAGCAAGCCAAATGGTAAAACGTGGGACCCAGTCTGGGTCCTCCTCTAGGTAAAGAATTGAAAAAAGATTGAAATGGTAAATTTGTTAAAGCAAGACTTATAAAGCAGTGGGAAAGTATTGTCTTGAAATTATAAACACATTAAAAACTGCCCTCCATCTTACTGCATTCATATGTTCAACAGTTACTATAATGTGCAAATTGTACAACACAACAGTTTAAGCCTTTTAAATGTGTGCTTGCCCAGCGTCTTGTATTGCATGCGGCATCAGCTTTGGAAGAAAATGATCTAACTTGGCTTTGGGAAGGACCCACATCTGCTGACTGCAATCAGTTATATAGAAATATGTGCAGGCAAGTCGTTAAGTGGGATGAAAAATGGGGGGGCTCTCTAAAAGGGAACATGTAAAATACATTTCTATGATTCCCATAGCATGCTACCCGACCGGTGTTTTGGTTTCTCTCTGAGATGTAATTGCATCCAGATATATAAAACAACAACTGACCTACACCCAAAACATGTCAGTACGATTGACTTTGTCAATGGTTGTTAGCTGTCAAAGATGAATGAGTAACAACAAGGATTTGTTATGAATAATTAACTTTGAAAATGTTTAAATTCTGAAATGTCAATGGTATTGAGGCCTGTGGAAGGAGTTTTGGTCTTCAGTTATGTGCGCTTTATGTTAGATATGTATGCCCTTTTTCTATGCACATCCTGTCCACCTGCACATCTTCAACCACCACTCTTACCTCTTCAGCACCATCTTTTCACTCTTCTCTGAATGCACTTTCTCGCATCTGTCCCACTTTCAAACATACACTACACTCACTCACATTTAAGCAATTTATTTCCTTTTGCTTTTGCCCTGTAAATATGTTGCCATCACTGCACCACCTTCACACACATTTCCACAGAAATGAAATTGCAACTGGAATTCATAACACTTGTTCTGTGTGCTCTGCAGAGAGGCCAACCTACTGACAGGCACTTTGCTTTGGCTTCAGCATCAAATCTCTTAATCAAAGCCCTTTATAAACACCAGGCACAGCTCAAAGTTTGCATGGACAAAAAACAGAAACACATGATTAAATAGCTATCACTTGAGGAAGGCAAAATTAAGTAAAACATGTCGTAAAAGAGGAACAAAGTTTTTAACACTCATTGTTCGTAAATCAATAAATGTTTTTGGCAATAATGTTGTTAAGGGCATGATGACAGTGCCAGTTTTGATGTTATACAGCAGATAACTGTGTACTATAAGCACATATCCCTCGCTTTGCGCTTGACCCAGATATTTGGATCAACTTCATAAGGGAACAAGAACCCTGGCCTGCTTGTCTTTTGGATCAATTTTGCGGGAGAACAAATGCAGCATCTCCACTTGTTACAGGAGCAGCAATGGGCAGCCAGGGCCTGGTGTGTCACAGTGGTGGAGGTTAGCATGGGGAGGGGGTCTCAGCACAATATACAGAAAAGAAGATTAGCATTATTGTAACACTTACCATTACCGCAAACAAGGCACCAAAACACACATGCTTGCATCCACTCCTATGTTTGATGAAAGGGTGCTATCTGTCCCTGTGAATGATGGGCGCCTGCTCTCATGTAGGGGCAGAGGCTCCTATGCCTGAAACCATGATGTTGACAGTGTTACTGGCTTATAGTGGATACTGCCATAGACTACAATGGCAATGAAGGGCTTTAGAACGATAAGCCCTGTGTCGTGCGCCACCGTTCAGAAAGTTCAGTTACTGCCTGGCTTCCGGCTCATGCTTCAGAGGGAGGCAGAGCAGGCAGCCTGGGACAGACAGACCAGATGTAAAGATAACAATTTGTTTAGAGATACAATGGAATCTCTAAATATATCAATCTATTTCTTATTTGTACAGGAATGTGTAGGAATTTCAGGGGGTTACAGCCCCAGAGCCCTTATCGAGAAACTGCCACTGATGACACCTCTGGCTGGCATCGCAAAAACCCATGGACTCAACATCAAATCCTACACTGACGCTACACAATTCATCCTCTAGCTCTCCAAAGACGCCACCAACACCAAGACTAACTTCGACAACTGCATGACAGACATCACGTACTGGATGAAGGACACATGCTTGAAGTTCAACACAGACAATACAGAGATACTGATTTTCATAAACAAAAGATCCCCCCGGGGATGCATCATGGTGTCCCTCAGAACTAGGGATATACACCTACCCCCACTAACAACTGTGGGAACCTAGGCATCATTCTGGACAACAAGCTAATCATGACGGCTTAGGTCAATTCCCTCTCTTCCTCCTGCTTCTTCACCCTCCACATGATTTGCAAGATATTCAAATGGCTACCTCAAAGCTCAAGATGCACCATCACCCAGGCCCAAATCTACAGCCGACTGTACTATGCCAATGCTCTCTACGCATGGATTGCAGCTCACCTCCTCTGAAGACTACAGACCATACAGAACGCCACAGCCAGACTCATCCTGGATCTTCCTAGGCAAACCCACATCACTCTCTACCTGAGGCAACTTCTCTGGCTCCCTGACAGAATGATGCCAGTTCAAGTTCCTGACCCATGCATACAAAGATATACAGCATGGTGTCCTCACATGCACTCCAAATGTCCTCTGTTAAACTATTTATCAGTTCCTCCATAACAGTATTACCCAAATATCTCTTCATTAAGGATTACCGCAATCAGGTATACTAACATATCTTCCGCTAATTTTAACATAATCCACATAAAATACCTAACACTAAGGTCATGCTCTTTGGAAGCTTTGTGTGCGACTTGATATATGTCTATATCTGTGCTCACTACTAATGCCATCTGTTCCTATAGAGCATGGCCTTAAACTATGCCCTCTGGGAACCTGACACAAACCATGACATAACAAATGTCCTGGGCCAAAATCCATTCTTGTGCTAGTTGTATAATATGGGCAAGCACCATGCCTTGAAAGCACAGGGCAACAGACAGGGCTTGTGGCAATGATTTGAAAGCAGTGCCCAAGCCTTTAACAACCAATGTGCATGCCTGGGACCATTATGTTGATACCACATGGCATAGCCTCTAGGGCTCAGTCCAGTGTCAAAATCCTCCTCAACTACTCTTTGCTCCGTGGGTGTTAATGTGGTTTATACCGCTACCAATGCCAACTGTACCATGCAGTATATCCAGCAATGGTATGAACAAACTTAGATGAACATCATGAACAAACAGTTCATGGTGTTCATCAGCCAATAAACATACCTTCAATATAACCTGTCCAAATACAAGATGACGGATAGAGTGTTGACACTTTACAACCACTAACCCCCAGTCAAGAGATCAGGTTTTATTCAATCATTCTTTTGCTCACAATGCCAGTCCAGTTTGGACCCAGCCATATTCAAATCAATCTTGACCCTGCTTCTCATGGGAACAATCCATTCCAAATTGCCAGGCCAGGTCCTTCCTGGGCATGATAGAGCAAAATTGGTCCCAGGATTCTTCTTTCCGGTCCAGGGAGAACCTGGTCTGGCAGTTTGGGCTGGACTGTTCTCATGAAGAGCAGGGTCAAGACTGATTTGCATATCAGAATTAAAATGAGAGATGCCATTTTTATGACCCCTCTCTTCCCCACACTCTGAGTGAAAATATTCCTGTCTATCTTTCAATGGGAGGTACTGTCATTAAGTTGGCGCATCGCCTCAGCATGTCCCAATTCATGATAATAATGTTCTCTTCTCTGTCAGAGGGGTGTATCACAATATTGTCATCCTCAGAAAATGATTCTACCAATTGCAAATCCCTTAAAAAAAGTTATATTTCTTGTCAAATTTCGAATAAATTCTTAGATTCTTTAAATCAGTAATCATCATATCGTGGAATGTATCCAGATTACCATGGGGCATTTTAGGATAGAAAGTAGATGGGGTTTAAAACCACCAGGAAATGCGGACTCAAAAGCTCCCCCACTCCTACGTCAGTATTGCTGTCATTTGAATTGTCCCTAGATAGTTCTTCTAACACATTCAGGATGTCTACATTTCCTACAGTTAGGGTATTGTTAGTAGGCAGTTCTGACACAGTACCCATCTCTGCCACAGCTGATCTAGGTTTTAACTGATGCCACTTAGTCAGTTTTAATTTGCTGATGCATTTGAATATAACTATTCTTGTGTCCACATAATTGTAACCCCGTGAGGAGCAAAATGAAAGAGCCAAACATAGCTGCTATTTCTCTCTGCGACTCAGTGCTCTAACAGATAAGTTAATAATAGTTTTATTGACCATTGACTCATCCATTATTTCTTGGTAGTTGGGCTATGCATGTCATTTCTCATTTGCCCTCTTGCAGCCATCCTTGCGTCCACTCTGCCGGAGTTGTCCACGATTTGTTGTCCATGATTTTTTGTCCAAGCTCATATCTGGCATGCGGCTTTCATGGTGGGATCGTCACATGGTGTCATGCAAGCACCATGAAGTATATATTCAGGATTGTGAGACACCTGCTCGTGGGATGGCCCTCTATGATTCCGTCCCCACCCTTTTACCCCTCTTTTTCTTCCCCACATCACTCCCATACATCTTGCATTTATACACATTGTGCTGCCACCATCTAGCGTAATAATTTGGTTGAGTATATTGACACACTTTTGCCGCAGCCTTCAGCTACCACAATGAGCTAGGACAGGCAGGAAAACACACCTTTTCTTTCTATTTCCTCATCGGGTGGGAATTGACTAAGAAGAACCGTTGTGCCTTCGAGATTTGAGTGTGTGATCATTATCCAGATACAAAGTGATTTTCTCCTCTTGTTAGCTGACCGCGATGCAGGAGAGACATTTCTGGCAATTTAATGTCAGTAGGGCACATGAAAATAGATATACCATGACTATTGTGGGACTTCATTGTATTGTATATGGACAGTAAGGTACATATTCAGCATGTGAAACGAGTTATCATTATATAATTTGGTATATTTGTTTGTATTCTCATTATGCACGGTGTAAAAATGCCTCAGTATGTTTTCATTGCTTAGTACACAAGTTTGTTTAAGACACGGCGATTGGATGTGTAAATCATGTAATTAAGGCCAGCAATGGCCGAAATATGTCTTGCGATGGAGTAAGCATTTGTAAATACTGCATGTACTCCTGAGCTAACGTCTTCTTCCTTACGGAGTGAGAAGTAATTGATATACGTATATATGCATACATATATATATATCTGTGTGTGTAAATACATATATATTATCTACTGGCGGTCGCCAGTAGATAGTTATAGTTAGGACCGAGTTCCCATAGGAAATCTGAAAATTCTATTTTGAATAACTTTGGCGCCGGTTGACTTATCTTCGTGAAATTATCAAAACTTATGTGGCGCTCTGCTCAGCTCCTACCCTGAAAGTCTCTGGGTGATTCGTCAAGCGGGGTCTGAGAAAAAAGGGGGGGCCCAAAACGCGTTTTCCCCATGCATTTTCCCATAGGACCTTTAGTCCAAGGTACAGCCCGAAGTGCTGAACGGAATTACACCAAATTTGGCAAAGAGGTAGTCCTCAGTTCAGACTAGTGCCTTTTGCTTAAAGGGTGTAAATCCGTTCAGTAGTTCCTGAGAAAATCAAAAGTAAAATCACATATATATCTGGGCGGAGCCTAACCACACATCTCATCGTGAGATCTGATTGGCTGTCAGCACTTCATCCAAGAAGTGTTGGCAGCCATCTTGGGACCAATATACATGATAGCACCTCATTAAAAAGCATTGCAGTTAATAAAAGGTTTTAAGACTTTAGTTACAAAATCATTTGTTGATAGTACCATACTCATTTTAGGAATTGTGGTGTGTTCATGGGTGATTTTACCATGTGAAAAAGCCTTCTGCTGTGATATCATGAATCATGTTTGAGAGAAAACTATTTTCTCATGCTTTTCCCACAGAGGTTTGGAAGGTGATCTATAAGCTAAACTGAGAGCATATTTTCTGTAAATTCACATTATCTTTCTCAGTCATGTGAGAATGAAGTCTGACATTCTCAGTAAAACATATACATCCAACAAGGGCAGAGACTGTCAGTTGATTCCTTTGTGTTCTACTGCAGCTTCCCAGAGTGTTCTAAAGAACAACTAGAGCGCTAACAGTCCTACTTATGACAAACGTATGGCACACCTGAAGCCATCTTGGTTGGAATAAAGTGGTAACTCTTAAAACATTTCATTTAAAAAGGAACAAAATGAGGGGGTTCATTTTGCCATAAAAAGTATGATCAGTGTTGCAGAAAGAAAAATCAGGGCACATTTTGAGTGACTTCTCAAGTCATCTTCTATTTCATTAAAAAATTCTGACATGCAGACTGAAACATGCACTTTCAATACCAGCAGCAGACTTCCCTGGTGAGCAGTAGCTTTACTACAGTGATCTAGTAAGCAACTAGAGTGCTAACATTCTGAATTTATGGCAAATGTGTGACACATCTGAATGCCTTCTTGATGGAATCAAAGTAAAAAACTGAAAGTATTTCCTACTGAGGAGACTGTAGTAAATGAGGAAATTAGGAAACTTCATAACAAATAAGTCTCCCAAAATGGCCACCAGAGACAAAAGAGCCCAAATGTAGCCCAAATATCACCCAGATGTAGCCCAAGTACAATGCCAGAATGTCCCAGAGTGTTCTAACGAACAACTAGAGCGCTAACAGTCTTACTTATGACAAAAGTATGGCACACCTGAAGCCATCTTGATTGGAATAAAGTGGTAACACTTAAAACATTTAATTTACAAAGGAACAAAATGAGGGGGTTCATTTTGCCATAGAAATTATGATTAGTGCTGCAGAAAGAAAAATTAGGGCACATTTTGACTTCTCAAATCCTCTTCTATTTCATAAAAACATTCTGACATGCAGACTGAAACATGCACTTTGAATACCAGCAGCAGACTTCCCTGGTGAGCAGTAGCTTTACTTCAGTGATCTAATGAGCAACTAGAGTGCTAACATTCAGAATTTATGGCAAATGTGTGACTCATCTGAATGCCTTCTTAATGGAACCAAAGTAAAAAACAAAGTATTTCCTACTGAGGAGACTGCAGTAAATGAGGAAATTAGGAAACTTCATAACAAATAAATCTCCCAAGATGGCCACCAGAGACAGAAGAGCCCAAATGCAGCACAATTGCAGTTAATAGAAGGTTTTAAGACTTTAGTTACAAAATCATTTGTTGATAGTACCATACTCATTTTAGGAATTGTGGTGTGTTCATGGGTGATTTTACCATGTGAAAAAGCCTTCTGCTGTGATATCATGAATCATGTTTGAGAGAAAACTATTTTCTCATGCTTTTCCCACAGAGGTTTCGAAGGTGATCTATAAGCTAAACTGAGAGCATATTTTCTGTAAATTCACATTATCTTTCTCAGTCATGTGAGAATGAAGTCTGACATTCTCAGTAAAACATGTACATCCAACAAGGGCAGAGACTGTCAGTTGATTCCTTTGTGTTCTACTGCAGCTTCCCAGAGTGTTCTAAAGAACAACTAGAGCGCTAACAGTCCTACTTATGACAAACGTATGGCACACCTGAAGCCATCTTGGTTGGAATAAAGTGGTAACTCTTAAAACATTTCATTTAAAAAGGAACAAAATGAGGGGGTTCATTTTGCCATAAAAAGTATGATCAGTGTTGCAGAAAGAAAAATCAGGGCACATTTTGAGTGACATCTCAAGTCATCTTCTATTTCATTAAACAATTCTGACATGCAGACTGAAACATGCACTTTCAATAGCAGCAGCAGACTTCCCTGGTGAGCAGTAGCTTTACTACAGTAATCTAGTAAGCAACTAGAGTGCTAACATTCTGAATTTATGGCAAATGTGTGACACATCTGAATGCCTTCTTGATGGAATCAAAGTAAAAAACTGAAAGTATTTCCTACTGAGGAGACTGTAGTAAATGAGGAAATTAGGAAACTTCATAACAAATAAGTCTCCCAAAATGGCCACCAGAGACAAAAGAGCCCAAATGTAGCCCAAATATCACCCAGATGTAGCCCAAGTACAATGCCAGAATGTCCCAGAGTGTTCTAACGAACAACTAGAGCGCTAACAGTCTTACTTATGACAAAAGTATGGCACACCTGAAGCCATCTTGATTGGAATAAAGTGGTAACACTTAAAACATTTAATTTACAAAGGAACAAAATGAGGGGGTTCATTTTGCCATAGAAATTAGGATTAGTGCTGCAGAAAGAAAAATTAGGGCACATTTTGACTTCTCATATCCTCTTCTATTTCATAAAAAAATTCTGACATGCAGACTGAAACATGCACTTTGAATACCAGCAGCAGACTTCCCTGGTGAGCAGTAGCTTTACTTCAGTGATCTAATGAGCAACTAGAGTGCTAACATTCAGAATTTATGGCAAATGTGTGACTCATCTGAATGCCTTCTTGATGGAACCAAAGTAAAAAACTGAAAGTATTTCCTACTGAGGAGACTGCAGTAAATGAGGAAATTAGGAAACTTCATAACAAATAAATCTCCCAAGATGGCCACCAGAGACAAATGAGCCCAAATGCAGCACAATGACAGAAGTGTGCAAAACACTTATTTTTTGTGTATTTGCAGTTTTATACAGTGCAGACTTGTCAGGTATTGGAGTGCTTTACATGCGCATTGGTTACATCACACAAGATCAAATTAATTTTGGTTGTAGACATGGGGAGATTAAGTGATTTGACCAGAATCACAGAATGTTGAGCTGAAGCAGAAACTCCAACCTGGTCCCCCAGTTGCAAAGTCTGCAGCTCTGGAAGTAACACCACATCCTCTCCCCTAGGTGCAACATTTAATCAAGTGGTCAACTGGATAAAAAAACATAAAGATTACAAAAAAATTAAAAGTTCTTTGTCGCTATTTGAAAACTCAGAAAATATGTCCTCATTTTAGTTTTTTAGAGCACTAACCATAATTTTGATGCAAATAAGACCCTCTCATACATGTAATTTCTAAAGGAAATGCTCTAAGTATTACAGTTTTGATTACATCAAGATGACGTCAGGCGTTCCACACTTTTGTAATAAATATAGAATGTTAGCAATCTAGTTGCTCATTGGGATACTGTTGAGAGGCAGAGGCCAGGGGCACGGACTCTGAAAATTGAAGGCAGGTAGGAGACTGCAGAGGCAACAATTTGACCACACTGGGCAGGCAGGAAGGGCAGTGGCAGCACAACAGACTATGGAGGGCAGCGGAAAGGGGGGCAGGGGCAACAAACCAACAATACAAGACTGGCAAGAGAGGCTGTGGCATTATAATAGACCATTGTGGGCAGAAGGAAGAGGCAGTGGTAGTACAACCATACATGCCAACAGACCCGTTTCAGCCAGGAAATGTCCAATGTTTTTAAGCTCAAATGGCTTTATTTGATCTTTCTCCTGTTTACAATCTCCTCTTTTTCAATGTAACTCAAAGAGGAAAATCAATACCCCAGTTTTTTTTTCAAAATCTCCCTCTTACCAAGTTCAAAATGTTCGCAAGTATGGTACATGGGATCATGGTAGGCAGGAGGAATTGGGGTTGGGACATGGACTTGGATAAAAGAGGACAGGAGGGACATGGAGAGGTGCACCAAACTGACCCTACAGGGCAGGCATCAGGGTTTGCAGCAGCACAATACACCACACAGGGCATGCGGGACGGGAGTGCAGCACAACAATCCATAGAAAGCAATAGCGAGGGAACAGGACCATGCACATTAACAACAGAGTGGAAAGAGGCAATGGTAGCTAGCTGACCATAATGGACAGACAGGAGAGAAAGCTGCAGCATAACAGACCATAAAGGGCAGGTGGGACGGATCAGGGGCATTACAATGGAACAGACAACCCAGGAGGGAGGAAATAGGGGTCTGCACATGGAAACAGAGGGCTGGGGGCAAAGGGGCAGGGCAGGATCAGCAAGATAACCATGGAGGTCAGGCAGGATGGGCACTAGAAACAAGACACACCATGGAGAGCAACAGTGAGACTATGATGGCATACACACAGACCATGGAGGGAAGGTGGGAGGGGGTCAGGGGCAGCTAGCTGACCACACAGGGAAGGTGGCAGTGGCCATCACAGCACAGAAGACTATGCATGGCAAGCGGGAGGGTTAGTGGCAGCACAATGGCTATGATGGGCAAGAAGGAGGGTGCAGGGGCATGCACAAAGGACCATGGAGGATAGAAGAGAGGGTCAGGACCTGGGCACAGACAAGAGAGTTCAGGGGAAGAGGCCTCACAACAGACCACGCGGGGCAGGCAGGAGGAGCAGTTGCAGCACAACAGACCAGGGAGGGCAGAAGGGTGTGGCAGTAAAATGGACCATGGAGGACAGGAGGAAGGGGATAGGGGCATGGCATGTGGACAGGCAGGGTGGAGGTGGCAGGGACAGGTTACAGTCATCTGACAATGCTAGGCAGGTAGGAGGGGAGTGGCAGCTCAACAGAACACTCAGAGTAGATAGGAGTGGCAGGTCCATGGAACATGGTGGGCAAAAAGGATGTAGCAGGGGCATGCACAAAGACATCGGAGGGCAGGGGGAAGGAGAATAGGGGCAGCAAGCTAAGCACAGAGGCTAAGCAGGAGGTCAATGATGGGCCATAGAATTGGGCAATGGAGGGCAGGAGGAGTGGACTGGTACATCATGCTAAATGGAGGGCAGTGGCAGCACATCAGACCATGCATGGCAGGAGGGAGGAGGCTAGTCCATGGATTCAGACAACAGAGGATAGGGAGGAGGTGGATGGGGCAGCAAGCTAACTATTCAGAGAATGTGGGTATTAGGAACTTTATTTTTTTTTAAATGTGCGTCTGTGCGAACTACTTAAAATATGAACAAGTATGCAGCATAATCTCACTTTCATTGAGGAAGAAGAGGACGTTTGTGACTGTGACTCTGGGCTCACTTGGCAGAAACACCCCCTGACCCTCCACCCCCCATCGCAAAATGTAATGCCCGTGAAAAGGGTAGGTGGACGCAGTGTTATATAGAACATAGTCCTGAGAGCACGATTGAAAATGAAAACTAGATATAGTATATGGTATAAACTATGCACCAAAAAGTGTGATATAAGATGAACTGGGGCGTGAAATATAATATGCAATACATTGTGCGCAATGACAGATTCATTGGAGAGCGCGAGATAGCACAGGCACTAGCACGTGCTATGCGATATGCGCCTTGGAGTGTAATCTGCACAGGGCAGTGTTGTGTAAACTAACTAGTCTGTAAAGTTGTAATATAAAGTATGTGCTGGGGAGTGTAACGTTGCATATGCACTGTGACAAAGATATGGAACCCAGATTGCAATATGTATGGCATAGCGCTGTGCGTTATTACTTAGGCATCGAGGAAGGCCCGTTAGATGGGGCAATATAATCTGTGCGAAGGCAAGTGTGGCATGACATATTCACGGGGTGGTGTTACAGTGCACATGGGCTAGAGAGTGTCATAGCATACGCACTAGCTGGTGGAATACAACACAGAGGTGTGTGGCACTGGTGGGTGTAACATAGCATTGGGCTCAGCCAGGAGCACGCTGTGACTCTCAAGTGAGGTTTGTCTCCTTTACAGAGAGTAAAATAAAAAGTATTACACATCCGGCGGTGGATGTGTGTTTTATTAACCGTGAGGGGGGTTTCTTGCATAGTTTGGTGGAATTTTTGTCGAATCCCCTTTGAATGGCTTGGTGTGCGTGTATTAAATGTGTCCGTCAATAGCTACCCATGTTTGTATAAATAAATGACAAGGGTGTCTACTTGGAGAGTACCCACCGGCGGGGGCGCCGGGATTAGGCACGGTAGGGCGTCAGACACGTCCGAGCTTCACTAGCGGTGTAAATACATTCCACTTGGATTCATTGTATGCATAGTCGCCTTTTAATGAATATCACACAAATCGTCGTGGTGATAGGTACATACGGTTTGTCCAGCATGTCCTAGGTGTTTCTATAAATATATATATTTTTTTAAATAATAAAAAACAAAGGCCAGCCCCGGGGGATGGGGTCCCCGGGGCCATAAGTGGCCTTGGGAGGGGGGCCACATGTCCCCCTTCCAAATTTATTTTTTTCAACAAAACAAAAAATTAGGGTAGAGGCCCTGGGGGATGGGGTTCCCAGGGCCAATAAATTAGAAAAAGAAGGGGGGCCACACAGCCCTCCTTCTTAAAAAAATAAAATAAATAAAAGACAGTCATCGCGCCGGAGGCCACGCCCCCTCCTTGCAGCACTCTGCAAATGCGCCCCCTGGCCAGTTGTAAGTTGGGGAATTAATTCCCCTTCAATACTGAAGGTCCCTGAGGGCCAACTAGCCCAACAGGTATCTCCAGTATGCGCCAGGAAGCTGCGTTGCAGACAGGCGTTCTGAGGCCATGCCCCTTTTTACACCTCTATGCAACGCAGCTCTGTGGCGCTTACTGGAGGTACCTAGTGGGCTAGTTTGACCCTAGGAACCCTCAGGATTCAAGGGGACTTAATCTCTCAACTTAAAACGGCCACAGGGCGTGTTTACACAGTGGGGAAGGGAGGGGACGGGGCCTGAGGTGACGTGTGCAAACACGCCCTATGGCGCGTTTTAAGTAGGCCTGGGCGGTAAATTCCGTTCCGCTCGCGGAATTTGCGGAATTTGCGTAATTTCGCGTTCCGCGGAGAACGCAAAATTGCTAAAAAGTCTGTTTTCCGCGATTTCGCGAAATTTTTGCTTGTTCGCGATCTCAAAATGCGTGTTCGCGAGATATTTCTCCCCGAGCACGCAAACAGCAATTGTGAACAGGAAAAAAGCATCGCGAACAAGCAATTCCGCGTGTTCGCGGAATTTCTGCGTGTTCGCGGAGATTTTTTACCGTTTCGCGGAGATTTGCGTGACGCAATTCCGCAAATTCCGCCCACCCCTAGTTTTAAGTTGGGGAAATAATTCCCCTTCAATCCTTAGGGACCCTGGGGGCTAACTAGCCCACCACGTGCTTCCAGTAAGCGCCACTGAGCTGCATTGCAGAGAGGTGGTCCAGGCCGTGCCACTTTTTACACCTCTCTGCAACCCAGCTCTCTGGCGCTTACTGGAGGTACCTTGTGGGCTAGTTGGACCCTAGGGACCCTCAGGATTCAAATTACCTTAATCTCCCAACTAAAAGCGGCCATAGGGCGTGTTTACACAGTGGTGAAGGGAGGGGACGGGGCCTGAGTTAACGTGTGCAAACACGCCGTGTGGCGCCTTTTAAGTTGGGGAAATAATTCCCCTTCAATCCTGAGGGACCCTGAGGGCCAACTAGCCCACCAGGTGCTTCCAGTAAGCGCCACTGCGCTGCGTTGCAGAGAGGTGGTCTAGGCTGTGACCCTTTTTACATCTCTCTGCAATGCAGCTCTGTGGTGCTTACTGGAGGTACCTAGTGGTCTAGTTGGACCCTAGGGACCCTCAGGATTCAAGGGGACTTAATCTCCCAACTTAAAACGGCCACAGGGCGTGTTTATACAGTGGTGAAGGGAGGGGACGGGGCCTGAGGTGAAGTGTGCAAACACGACCTGTGGCGCGTTTTAAGAGTTAGTTTTAATCCCCTGCCCTATTATATACAGAGGAGGTCATGCTAATTACGGGGGACCCCAACGCATAGTGTTCCCTAGTGTATGTAGGTGTTTTCACTGTATTCTGAGTGTCTTTTAACATAGCACTGGCTCTAGGACTGGTTAGTCAGACTTGGTTACCACCAGTATCCGTCTGAAAAAGTTGAGGGTACAGGATGATTTTCCAACAAGGCTTCTTTCTGCTCTTCTGTTTGTTCTTTCTGCATGTTATCCTTCTTCCTGCACTTTTCTTCGTCTTTGAGGACTTCTGTTGCTTCTTTCTGCATTCCTTTTTTTTCTTTCCGTGCGTTTTTTCTTCTTTCTTCACATGTCCTATCTCTGTAGGCATAGTTAGAAATTAGCATTTAAAAAAACATTGAAATTCACTGAAAAAACCATAGGTTTCAAGCACATTATAGTTAGGAATTAGCATTTAAAAAACCTTAGTAATTCACTGAAAAAACCATAGGTTTCAGGGGCGTTATAGTTCGCTGGAGTTTTCACTCTTACAAAACCATTGAAATTCCCCCGTTATAGTTAGTTTGAATGTGTGTATCAAAGGTTATATGAGGGGGAGAGGAGGTCTGCCACTCTATCACAAGGATGATGTCATCAGTGATGTCATTTAAGATGTCATGAGTGATGTCATGAGTGATGTCACTGACCATGTCATGAGTGATGTAATATGTGACGTCATCAGCAGTGCATTGCAGGCGTGCGAGATATAGTTAGCTGAACTAACTATAACGGGGGAATTTCAATGGTTTTGTACGAGTGAAAACTCTAGCTATCTATAAAATGGACTACTCCTATAATACTTAGTGTCTGGACTATAAATACCAGCATGCCTAGCACTAGACTAAAGGCACGGCACATTGCAACCACCTGATGAAGACGAAAGTTGAAACGCGTAGTGGTGTTGCTAGACTACTGCTGAAATAAAGAGCGTTTATTTGAACTTCTAGGAGTGCGTCGAAATCCTCCTTTGTTGGTTACATATATATATGTATCTATATATATATATATTACCTACTGGCGGTCGCCAGTAGGTAGTTATAGTTAGGACCCTGTTTCCATAGGAAATCCGCAACATTCTATTTGGAATAACTTTGGCGCCGGTCGACGAATCCTCGCGAAATGTTCAAAATAGGTGGGGCGCTACGCTCCGCTCCTACCCTGAAAGTCTCGGGGGGATTCGTCAAGCAGGGGTCGAGAAAAAAGGGGGGTCCCAAAACGCGTTTTCCCCATGCATTTTTCCATAGGACCTTTAGACACAGCTACAGCCCGAACGGCTGAACATAATTACTTGAAATTTGGCAGAGAGGTAGCCATAAGGTCAAGGAAGTGCCTTTTGCAGGTCTGGTGTAAATCTGTTCAGTATTTCCTGAGAAAATAGCATTTAAAAGCATATATATATGTGGGCGGAGCCTAACCACACATCTCATCCTGAGATCTGATTGGCTGTCAGCACTTCATCCAAGAAGTGTTGGCAGCCATCTTGGGACCAATATACATGATAGCACCTCATTAAAAAGCATTGCAGTTAATAGAAGGTTTTAAGACTTTAGTTACATTATAAATCATGTGTTGATGGTACCATACTCATTTTAGGAATTGTGGTATGTTCTAAGGTGATTTCACCATGTGAAAAAGCCTTCTGCTGGGATATCATGATTGAGAGAAAAATATTTTCTCATGCTTTTACCACAGAGGTTTGGAAGGTGATCTATAGGCTAAACTGAGAGCTTATTTTCTGTAAATTCACATTATCTTTCTCAGTCATGTGAGAATGAAGTCTGACATTCTCAGTAAAACATGTACATCCAACAAGGGCAGAGACTGTCAGTTGATTCCTTTGTGTTCTACTGCAGCTTCCCAGAGTGTTCCAAAGAACTACTAGAGCGCTAACAGTCCTACTTATGATAAACGTATGGCACACCTGAAGCCATCTTGCTTGGATTAAAGTGGTAACTCTTAAAACATTTAATTTAAAAAGGAACAAAATGAGGGGGTTCATTTTTCCATTAAAAGTATGATTAGTGCTGCAGAAAGAAAAATTAGGGCACATTTTGAGTGACTTCTCAAATCCTCTTCTATTTCATTAAAAAATTCTGACATGCAGACTGAAACATGCACTTTCAATACCAGCAGCAGTTTTCCCTGGTGAGCAGTAGCTTTACTACAGTGATCTAATGAGCAAAAAGAGTGCTAACATTCTGAATTTATGGCAAATGTGTGACACATCTGAATGCCTTCTTGATGGAATCAAAGTAAAAAACTGAAAGTATTTCCTACTGAGGAGACTGCAGTAAATGAGGAAATTAGGAAACTTCATAACAAATAAGTCTCCCAAGATGGCCACCAGAGACAAAAGAGCCCAAATGTAGCCCAAATATCACCCAGCTGTAGCCCAAGTATAGCCCAATGACAGAATGTCCCAGAATGTTCTTAAAAACAACTAGAGCGCTTACTGTCTTCATTATGACAAAAGTATGGCACACCTGAAGCCATCTTGATTGGAATAAACTGGTAACACTTAAAACATTTAATTTAAAAAGGAACACAATGAGGAGGTCCATTTTGCCATAGAAATTATGATTAATGCTGAAGAAAGAAAATGAGGGCACATTTTGAGTGACTTCTCAAATCCTCTTCTATTTCATTAAAAAATTCTGACATGCAGACTGAAACATGCACTTTTAATACCAGGAGCAGACTTCCATGGTGCAGTAGTTTTACTACAGTGATCTAATGAGCAACTAGAGTGCAAACATTCAGAATTTATGGCAAATGTGTGACATATCTGAATACCTTCATGATGGAATCAAAGTAAAAAACTGAAAGCATTTCCTACTGAGGAGACTGCAGTACATGAGGAAATTAGGAAACTTCATAACAAATAAATCTCCCAAGATGGCCACCGGAGACAAAAGAGCCCAAATGTAGCCCAAAATCACCCAGATGTAGCCCAAATATAGCCCAATGACAGAAGTGTGCAAAACACTTATTATTTTGTGTTTTTGTAGTGTTATATAGTGCAGACTTGGCAGGTATTGGAGTGCTTTACATGAGCATTGGTTACATAACACAAGAACAAATTCATTTTGGTTGTAGACATGGGGAGACTAAGTGATTTGACCAGAATCACAGAATGTCGAGCTGAAGCAGAAACTTCAACCTGGTTCCCCAGTTGCAAAGTCTGCAGTTCTGGAAGTAACACCACATCCTCTCCCCTAAGTGCAACATTTAATCAAGTGGTCAACTGGATAAAAAAACATAAAGATAACAAATAATTTAAAAGTGCTTTGTCGCTATTTGAAAACTCAGAAAATATGTCCTTATTTTAGTCTTTTAGAGCACTAACCATAATTTTGATGCCAATAAGACCCTCTCATATATGTAATTTCTAAAGGAAATGCTCTAGGTATTACAGTTTTGATTACATCAAGATGATGTCAGGCGTTCCACACTTTTGTAATAAATATAGAATGTTAGCAATCTAGTTGTTCATTAGGATACTGTTGAGAGGCAGAGGCCAGGGGCACGGACTCTGAAAATTGAAGGCAGGTAGGAGGGTGCAAAGGCAACAATTTAACCACACTGAGCAGGCAGGAAGGGCCGTGGAAGCACAACAGACTATGGAGGGCAGTGGAAAGGGGGGCAGGGGCAACAAACCAACAATACAGGACTTGCAAGAGAGGCTGTTGGAGGGAAGATCTATTACGGGTCAAGGAAGCTAGGGGCGGTCCCCAGATCCCCGGGAGCCACCACAGAACTGAGCAGGAGAGTGAATCAGGGACAAAAGGGGCACCTTAATTTGAGCCGGGGTGCCTAGGAACGCTTGCTCCAAAAATGAAGAAAACAGACATATGAGACATGGAATTGGAGGCAGAATACAATGGCAGTTTAATGAGAAGATGCAACTTCAAAGAAACCGCAGAATAGAGACATAAAGTACAAAATACAGAAGCCAGATAATCATACAGCTGTCATAATATTCTCTGTATCTCAATTAATGTACTGACAGAGAGAGAGAGAAAACACATCTATAAATGCATCATGAGAAACAAGTTACACCAAGGAAAATGTTACCTAGGAACACTCACGTTTACTCTTAGAGCAAGCATTCCTGCAATTACAATACAAAATCTTTTAAATGCAAAAGTAAAGAGAACAATGGTTAAACATAACATGACATTTCATATAGGTAAAATAGAATAAGATACTTCAAGCAAAGCAGAGCAAGACATTTTAAGCAAAGGAAGACAAGAGCTCCCAGCTCTTGGGGAAAACCTGCACTGCCTGTTAACCTACATACAGACGGCGAGGTAGTCCGTCGATATCTGTGGGTGCTCCCTTTTTATAACATTTTGTGGGCTCCTTTGCACGCTACATCTACCTACGTATGCTACCCAAAAGCTTCGTCTGCAGATTTTACCAGACATTTCGTCATTTACCCACTTAATGCTGACAATGGACTGGGTGAAAAGGTCAGTCTCTCAGGCCAATCGCTTATCGTAAGTTCCATAGAGCAAGCAGAAAATAATGGGTATTGTACGGGAATTCAATATATTCATGTATAAAATCTCCTCAGTTCTCCTAACTTGAAGCTCTGCGGTTGCCACTTCCTTAAAAGCGGGAAACCTGCCCAGGAAGCAAGTACCAGTCCAGGATGCAGCCTACTGTATGTCGACAGCTTCAGGGGGATGTTGAACTTTGATACCGAGCACGGAGCACTCGGGTAGGGTGGGGGCTACTAGTTTGGATCAGAAGGCCTCGCAGACCTGCCTTCAGACTGCTATACACTAAAATTGCAGAGCTATGGTCAATTTAACAAAGAGGCCTACATATTGAACAGAAGGGCCTACACAGGGGTTTTATGCTGGCTGAGTGGTAAGGATGTCTCAGGATAATTATATAGCAACACAGGACCCGCTGGTCAATTTAATACGACCTACAAATGCAGCTGGCAGGGCAAGGACAAGGGTCTCATACTTCAGGTGTGGACAGAACGGGCCAGGGGCCCCCTGTGATACAAAATCTACCCTCCTTCAAGGCTGTGGCAATGTAATAGACCATTGTGGGCAGAAGGAAGAGGCAATGGTAGTACAACCATACATGCCAACAGACCCGAGCAGCAAGATAGCCATGGAGGTCAGGCAGGATGGGCACTAGAAGCAAGACACACCATGAAGAGCAACAGAGAGACTGTGATGGCATACACACAGACCATGGAGGGAAGGTGGGAGGGGGTCAGGGGCAGCTAACTGACCACACAGGGAAGGTGGGAGGGGCCATGGCAGCACAGAAGACCATGCATGGCAAGTGGGAGGGTTAGTGGCAGCACAATGGCTATGATGGGCAAGAAGGAGGGTGGAGGGGCATGCACAAAGGACGATGGAGGATAGAAGGGAGGGTCAGGACCTGTGCACAGACAAGAAAGTTCAGGGGAAGGGACCTCACAACAGACCACACGGGGCAGGCAGGAGGAGCAGTTGCAGCACAACAGACCAGGGAGGGCAGAAGGGTGTGGCAGTACAATGGACCATGTAGGACAGGAGGAAGAGGATAGGGGCATGGCATGTGGACAGACAGGGTGGAGGTGGCAGGGACAGGTTACAGTCATCTGACAATGCTAGGCAGGTGGGAGGGGAGTGGCAGCTCAACAGAACACTCAGAGTAGATAGGAGTGGCAGGTCCATGGGACATGGTGGGCAAAAAGGATGGAGCAGGGGCATGCACAAAGACATCGGAGGGCAGGGGGAAGGAGAATAGGGGCAGCAAGCTAAGCACAGAGGCTAAGCAGGAGGTCAATGATGGGCCATAGAATTGGGCAATGGAGGGCAGGAGGAGTGGACTGGTACATCATGCTAAATGGAGGGCAGTGGCAGCACATCAGACCATGCATGGCAGGAGGGAGGAGGCTAGTCCATGGATTCACACAACAGAGGATAGGGAGGAAGGGGATGGGGAAGAAAGCTAACTGTTCAGAGAAGGCGGGTATTAGGAACTTTATTGTTTTTAAAACATTGTGTCTGTGCGAACTACTTAAAATATGAACAAGTATGCAGCATAATCTCACTTTTATTCAGGAAGAAGAGGACGTTTGTGACTGTGACTCCGGGCTCACTTGGCAGAAACACCCCCTGACCCTCCACCCCCTATCGCAAAATGTAATGCCCGTGAAAAGGGTAGGTGAACACAGTGTTATATAGAACATAGTCCTGAGAGCACGATTGAAAATGAAAACTAGATATAGTGTATGGTATAAACTATGCACCAAAAAGTGTGATATAAGATGAACCGTGCGTGAAATATAATATGCAATACATTGTGCGCAATGACAGATTCATTGGAGAGCGCGAGATAGCACAGGCACTAGCGCGTGCTATGCGATATGCGCCTTGGAGTGTAATATGCACAGGGCAGTGTTGTGTAACCTAACTAGTCTCTAAAGTTGTAATATAAAATATGTGCTGGGGAGTGTAACGTTGCATATGCACTGTGACAAAGATATGGATCCCAGATTGTAATATGTATGGCATAGCACTGTGCGTTATAACATAGGCATCGAGAAAGGCACGTTAGATGGGGCAATATAACCCGTGCGAAGACAAGTGTGGCATGACATATTCACGGGGTGGTGTTACAGTGCACATGGGCTAGAGAGTGTCATAGCATATGCACTAGCTAGTGGAATACAACACAGAGGTGTGTGGCACTCGGCAGGCAATGGTGGGTGTAACACAGCATTGGGCTCTGTCAGGAGCACGATGTGACTCTCAAGTGATGTTCGTCCCCTTTCCAGAGAGTAAAATAAAAAGTATTACACATCCGGCAGTGGATGTGTGTTTTATTAACCGTGAGGGGGGTTTCTTGCATAGTTTTGGTCGAATTTTTGTCGAATCCCCTTTGAATGGCTTGGTGTGCATGTGTATTAAATGTGCCCGTCAATAGCTACCCATGTTTGTATAAATAAACGACAAGGGTGTCTACCAGGATTAGGCACGGTAGGGCATCAGACATGTCAGAGCTTCACTAGTGGTGTAAATACATTCCACGTGGATTCATTGCATGCATAGTCGCCTTTTAATGAATATCACGCAAATCGTCATGGTGATAGGTACGTACGGTTTGTCCAGCATGTCCTAGGTGTGTCTATAAATATATATTTTTTAAAAATAATAAAAAACAGTGGCCGGCCCTGGGGATTGGGGTCAAAATAATATAATTAGGAGACTGGCCCTGGGGGATGGGGTCATCAGGGCCAATAAATTAGAATAAGAAGGGGAACCAAACAGCCCCCCTTCTTAAAAAACTAAAATAAATAAAAGACTGGCATCGTGCCGGAGGCCATGCCCCCTCCGTGCAGCACTCTGCAAATGCGCCCTCAACAGGCATCTCCAGTATGCGCCAGGGAGCTGCGCTGCAGCCAGGTGTTCTGAGGCCAAGCCCCTTTTTACACCTCTCTGCAACGCAGCTCTGTGGCGCTTACTGGAGGTACCTAGTGGTCTAGTTTGACCCTAGGGACCCTTAGGATTCAAGGGGACTTAATCTCTCAACTTAGAACAGCCACAGGGCGCGTTTACACAGTGGTGAAGGGAGGGGACGGGGCCTGAGGTGACGTGTGCAAACACGCACTATGGCACGTTTTAAATTGGGGATATAATTTCCCTTCAATACTGAGGGCCCCTGGGGGCTAACTAGCCCACCAAGTGCTTCCAGTAAGCGCCACTGAGCTGCATTGCAGAGAGGTGGTCCAGGCCGTGCCACTTGTTACACCTCTCTGCAACGCAGCTCTGTGGCACTTACTGGAGGTACCTAGTGGGCTAGTTGGACCCTAGGGACCCTCAGGATTCAAATGAACTTAATCTCCCAACTAAAAATGGACACAGGGCGTGTTTACACAGTGGTGAATGGAGGGGACGGGGCCTGAGTTAACGTGTGCAAAAACGCCCTGTGGCCTGTTTTAAGAGGTAGTTTTAATCCCCATGCCCTATTATATACTAGGGGCTTACAGAGGAGGTCATGCTAATCACAGGGGGACCCCAACGCATAATGTTCCCTAGTGTATGTAGGTGTTTTCACTGTATTCTAAGTGTCTTTTAACATAGCACTGGCTCTAGGACTGGTTAGTCAGACTCAGTTACCACCAGTATCCGTCTGAAAAAGTTGAGGGTACAGGATGATTTTGCAACAAGGCTTCTTTCTGCTCTTCTTTTTGTTCTTTCTGCACGTTATCCTTCTTCCTGCACTTATCTTCGTATTTGAGGACTTCTGTTGCTTCTTTCTGCACTTCTTTTGTTTCTTTCTGTGCATTTTTTATTCTTTCTTCACATGTCCTATCTCTGTAGGCATAGTTAGAAATTAGCATTTAAAAAACCTTTGAAATTCACAGAAAAAACCATAGGTTTCAGGCACGTTATAGTTAGGAATTAGCATTTAAAAAACCTCAGAAATTCACTGAAAAAACCATAGGTTTCAGGGGTGTTATAGTTAGCTGGACTTTTCACTTGTACAAAACCATTGAAATTCCCCCGTTATAGTTAGTTCAGCTAACTATAACTCGCGCGCCCGCAATGCACTGCTGATGACGTCACATATTACATCACTCATGACATGGTCAGTGACATCACTCATGACATCACTGATGACATCTCAAATGACATCACTGATGACATCACTGATGACATCATCCTTGTGATAGAGTGGCAGACCTCCTCTCACCCTAATATAACCTTTGATACACACATTCAAAAATAGAGACTAAAATTTTCAAAACAATGGACATACCAATACCAGTTACAACAACCTCTTCAGTAATTCTAAGATCCACATACACATCCACTCATTCACCAACAGTCCTATACAGTCACTCATACATGTACTCACTCATCATATGTACTCATACACCTATACATCCTGTTACACAATGCCACTCATCCATAGAGTTACTCACACACATAGTCACTCATGCTAATAAAGAATCAAACATACATTTACTTGCATATACAGTTATACACACACCACCATACTTACTTCTACGGAAACTTACACATACTTAGTCTTTTAAACAATCACTTATAGAAACACATACTTATTCATACAGGAACTCTTTCAATCTCTCACTCTCACATATACTCACATATATACACCAATAGTCACATATACTAGTTTAAAACATATGTAGTTACTCATAAAGACACTATTGAGACAGTCATTCACTCACTAACACACCCATACACACACTCATCCACCCATACCGTCCTGCACAGATGCTGTGTTCAACCCATACAAACAGTGAGTCACTCATTCATGCACCTATGCACTACGTAATACCCCCCACCGAACCATGCAGACACTCAGACTGATACTCAAAAAACCAACTAATAACCTATATAGACACCCATGTAGCTACTCACCAACCCATGCAGCCACTTATACACAAAGTGAGAGACTGATACAGATATTTACATATTTAAACATTACTCACTAAGCCATGTATTCACTATGATACACTTAATCAGTCAGTTACACAATCAATTTTTCAAAAACAAATCATCCATTTAGACACTTATATACCCATTTATTCTTCCATCGACCTTGAGATATACATATATAAAATATATTTAATTTTCAGAAAAACACACATTCACTGGATGATGTCATCAGTGATGTCATCAGTGATGTCATTTGAGATGTCATCAGTGATGTCATGAGTGATGTCACTGACCATGTCATGAGTGATGTAATATGTGACGTCATCAGCAGTGCATTGCGGGCGCGCGAGTTATAGTTAGCTGAACTAACTATAACGGGGGAATTTCAATGGTTTTGTACAAGTGAAAAGTCCAGCTAACTATAACACCCCTGAAACCTATGGTTTTTTCAGTGAATATATATATATATATATATACATACATATATATATACATATGCCAAGGTGTATTGAAGAATGAGTGGGTGTATAAGGGTCTGAATGGATGATTTAGTCGGTGCGTGACTGATTGTATAAGTGACTGATTAAGCGTATCTTACTGAATGCATGGGTTAGTGATTTTAACTGTGTAAATGTCTGTATCAGTCTTTCAGTTGGTGTATAAGCGGCAGCATGGGTTGGTGAGTAGCTACATGACTGTCACAGGCCAGGAAATAAAACAGGCAAGGACTCCATCCCCCGAGGCCTGGCCTTTTTTTTTAAAAGTAGATTACCAGGAAAGGGGGCCACGTGCCCCCCCTCCCCAGGGCCATTTCTGGCCCCGGGGACCCCATTCCCCAGGGCCCACACATCTCTCAATTAATGTGGGGGGGCCACGTGGCCACCCTCCTGGGCCACTCCTGGCCCCGGGGGCCCTATGACCTGGGGCTTGGCCTGGTTTTTTAAAAAAGTGATTCAATGTATGTGGGGAGGGGGGCCATGTGACCTCCCTCCCCTGGGCCATTTCTGGCCCCGGGGACCCCATCCCCCAGGGCCTGGCCATTTTTTTTTAAATTAACATGGAGGGGGGCCCCAAGAACCCCATCCCCTGGGGTCTGCTCTTTCTATTGGATACCATAGGGGGAGCCCCTAGGGCTCCCATGGTCCCACCGGCTCACCACCTCCTGCGGGAGCCAGCATTGCTTTTGAGAAAGTGGAGCTGCTGACATGAAGCTCCCCTTGCTCAAAAGCAATCTGATTTGTTTTTTTGAAGCGAGAGCAGGTTTCCTGCTCTTGCTTCGAAAAACCAAAGCAGAGTATGCTATGATAGGGTGGGAGCCGTGCTCCCTCCCTGTCATAGCAAACAGCAATGTCCAGTGGGTGGGCACCCCGGGACATTGCAGGAGCCGGCCCTGGGGGGTGACGGTCCCCAGGGCCATCAAGGCCTCCTAGAGGGGGGCCGTGCGGCCTCCCTCCCTTCATTATGAAAGCCCGGGGGAGGTGGTGGTCTCCGGGGCTAGGGGTCTGTAACGGACCCCCAAAATTGAATAAAGAGTGCCCTGGGGAGGCGATTGTCCCCTGGGCATGTTGGGCTGCTCTTGCCCCCCACACTTCTTATTGAAAAAAAAGGAAAAAACAGAGCTCCGGGGTGGTGGCGTTCCCCGGGGCTGTGGGGGGGGGGCGCATGCCCCCCGTATACAATTAAAAAAGCCCCCGGGAGGTGGCGGTCCCTGGGGCAGTGTGAGGGACATGGGACCCCCCACGCATTTATTTTGTTTAAAGCCCCGGGAAGGTGGCAGTCCCTGGGGCTGTGGGGGCCCCCACAGGCCCATGCTATTTTTTTGGGCATTGCCCCCGGGACCTGGCCCACCCAGGGGTCTCATTAACATGAAGTGGGGGAGCCCGCATTTGATTTAAAATAAATTACGGCAGGATTCGTGACCCCAATGTGAATTCTGCTGTTTAAAAAAAAAATGCTTTTTATGGCCCTTGGGGTCCTTGTGGAACCCCGTGAGCAGGCCTAGGGTTCAAGGTGTTTCTACCCTGCCCCCTTTTCTCCTTTTTAAAACTCTTTTTCACTGTTTTCTTGTGATTCGGTTCTACAGAGTCACAAGATGGCTGCCAACACTTCCTGGTTTGGAGTGTTGGCAGCCAAATGGAGTGAAGCTTATGCTGAGAGGGTTCACGAATCCTCCTCGGTGCTCAGATATCGATATTTTTCTTTTTCTAATTGCTCAGGAACTACTGAACGGATTTACACCATTTAAAAAAGGGTTTCTTTCTGAACCAAGGGCTACCTTTTTGCCAAATTTGGTGTAATTCCGTTCAGCAGCTCGGGCTGGAATGTATTTCAAAATTCCTACAGAAATTAACATGGAGAAAATGCGTTTTGGGACCCCCCTTTTTTCTCTGCCCCCGCTTGACGAATCACCCCGAAACTTTCAAGACAGGAGCTGACCGGAGCGCTCCCTCTAAGTTTGAAAATTTCACGAAGATTCATCAAAGGTCGCAACTATAACTACCTACTGGGGACCGCCAGTAGGTAATATATATATATATATATACACATATATATATAAATTACGGAAATTATAAATGCACAATTCATCTGTGAGGGTCTCAATGCACAGGTGGGGGTAAGCAGCTCCGTTCAGTCGAAGAACCAGATCTTGAGTGTCCGCCTGAAGATGTTTAGGGAGGGGGCATGTCTGATGTCGATCTGGAGCTTGTTCCAGGTCTTGGCTGCGATGTAGGAGAAGGCTCTTCTACCTGTTCTGGCTCTGAGGATGCACGGGGTTTCGGCCAGGGCGAGGTCAGCAGGTCGGAGGTTTCTCTTGGGTATGTGGATGAGATTCTCTCATTGAGGTATTGGGTCTGTGTTGAGGAGGCATTTGTAGGCATGGGTGAGTATCTTGAAAATTAACTTTCTTCTCTATGGGAAGCCAGTGGAGGTTGCACAGGTATTGGGTGATATGTTTGTGTTGAGGGATGCTGAGGACAAGTCTGGCTGCTGTGTTCTCTATAGTCTGGAGTTTGTGGAGAAGGAAGGTGTTGATTCCAGTGTAGAGGGAATTTCAGTAGTCCTGTCTGCTGGTTATGAGTGCCTGGGTGATGGTCTTCCTTGCTTTGGGGGTATCCATTTAAACGTCTTTCGGAGGATGCGGAGGGTGTTGAAACAGCTGGAGGCAACGGTGTTGAACTGTCGGGTCATGGAGAGGGAGGAATAGAGTATGATGCAGAGGTTTTGTATGTGGTCCTTGGGGGAGGGAGGGCTAACGAGGGCGGAGAGTCACCAGGTGTTGTCCCAAGCAGAAGGGGAGGTGCCACGGATGAGAACCTCTGTCTTTTCTGAGTTCAGCTTCAGGCAACTGCTGCTTATCCAAGCTGCGATGTCCTTCATTCCTTCCTGGAAGTTGAGTCTGGTGGTGACGGGTTCCTTGGTGAGGGAAAGGATGAGCTGGGTGTCATCGGTGTAGGATACTATGGTGAGTCTATGCTGTCTGACGATGGCGGCAAGGTGGGCCATGTAGATGTTGAAGAGCATGGGACTGAGTGACGATCCCTGGGGTACTCCGCAGTTGATTTCCGTGGGTTCGGAGAGGAAAGGTGCCGGTCTGATTCTTAGGGTTCTGCCAGTTAGGAAGGAGTGGATCCAGTCGAGGGCGGTTCCATTTATGCCGGTCTTGTAGAGTCTGCCAGTGAGTGTGCAGTGGGAGATGGTGTTGAATGCAGCAGAAAGGTCAAGTAGGATCAGGGCAGCGGTGTGTCCTTGGTCATGGAGGGTGCGAATGTCATCTGTGGTGGTGAGTAGAGTGGTCTTGGTGCTGTGGTTGCTGCGGAATCCTGATTGGAAGGGGTTGAGGATGAAGTTTTCTTTGAGGAGTTTTGTTAGCTGGGTGTTGACGATCTCCTCTGTGACTTTTGCTGCGAAGGGGAGGAGCGAGATGGGTCGGTAGTTCTTGAGGTCTGTGGGGTCTGCTGAGGGCTTCTTTAACAGGGTTCTGACTTCTGCACGTTTCCAGTTGGTGAGAAAGTTGCTGGCCTTGAATGTGGCGTTGATGGTGCATTGCACTTCTGGAGTTATGGCGGCCCTGTGATAGATTTGTGGTGGGCTGGGGTTTGTGGGGGCCCCTGAGTGGGTACCTTTCATGGTTGCAGTGGTGTCTTCGGTGGTGACTGGGGTCCAGGAAGAGGTGGTAGGCTGGCTGGCGCTTTTGGAGAGGGAGGTGGTTTAGGAGTCAGGTATATGGTTGTGGAAGTGGTCATAGAGACCCTTGATTTTCAGATGGAAGTAGGATCCGAGCTTGTCGCAGAGGTCCTGGAAGAGTGTGATGTCTGTGGTTTCTCTTGGGTGCTTGGTGAATTCCTGGATGAGGTTGAAGATTTCCTTGGAGTTGCTAGAGTTGGCGAGGATCTTGTTTTAGATGAAGGTTTTTTTGGTGGTTCTGGGGCTGGTCTGGATATGGAATTGAAGGTGTTCGGTGGTGGAGAGGTAGTCATTTGTGGTGGAGGTGGAGAGACAGAGGGAGCTCTTGTGTGCAATGGTGAGTCCTCCTCCTTCCTGGGCTGTTGGGGGGGTTTTCCTCTGGATCTTGTATCAGTCGGGGATGGCAGTGGCGATGTCTGGGTTGGAGGAGATGTTGGTCCAGGTTTCTGTAAAGAAGGCGATGTCTGGTGAGAGGGTGTCGAGGAGGTCCCCCATCTCGACATATTGTCTGTGCAGGGAGCGCAAGTTGAAGAGGATGCACTTGATGGCATTGGTGGTGTTGGCATCTAATATGGGGGCAGTGCCCATGGGGGTGCGGAGGGGTGTGAAGGTCTGGTGGTAGTGACAGCAGGAGAAATGTCCATGGGTGGTATTCAGCCGGACAGCTGGCAGTTGTTGTTTCTTCCGGGGCTGAGTGGAAGGAGGGTAGCTGAGTCGTAGTGGTGGATGGTTGGAGATCCAGGCTTCCTGGCGCTGGTCAAGGACGGGTTGAGGACGGGCACAGATGGGCTTTCCTTTGGCGTGCCTTCATCACGCCAGTTGCGCGCGGCTGCACAGCAGCCACCATTAAATAGGCGAGGTGGGAGTGAAAGCACAACTGGGAGGTGGGAGCGGGGTGTGGCAGAGGGGAGGGGCTGCAGGGGCAGAAGCGGCAGGAAAAGGGCAGCAGAGTGGAGGTAAAAAACGGGGCCCAAGAGCAGGCAGAATAAGGCAAAATGCAGGGGCACAATAGAGACAGGTGCAGGTCCTAAAAAGGAGGCACAATCTAAGCACAAAAATGACAATACAGGGCTACACAACAATTACCTGAATAGGAACCGGTGGAGAGCGGACTCAAACCCTGCTGATCAGGGCAGAGCCCACATGGCAGAAGGGGTACACCAGCGAAGCTGCGGGGGTGAGAGCAGATATATATATATATATATATATATATATATATATATATATATATATATATATATATATATATATATATATTCACTGAAAAAACCCAGAGGTTTCACACACGTTATAGTTAGCTGGTCATTTTACTCGTAAAAAAACAATGAAATTCCCCCGTTATAGTTATTTCAGCTAACTATAACTCGCGCGCCCGCAATCCACTGCTGATGACATCACATATTACATCACTCATGACATGGTCAGTGACATCACTCATGACATCACTGATGACATCTCAAATGACATCACTGATGGCATCACTGATGACATCATCCAGTGAGTATGTGTTTTTGAAAAATTTCAATATGTTTAATATATATAGGAAAAGGCCTGTTTAAGAATGAGTGGGTGTACAAGTGTGTAAATGGATGATTTTCTGTGGTGCATAACATGATTCTTTAAGTTAGTCATTAAATGTATCTTACTGCAGACTAGTGACTAAACTGTGTAAATGTGTGTATGTGTCTGTATGTTGGTGTATAAGTGGCTGCATGGTTTTGAGAACAGCTATATGAGTCTCTATATTGGCAATTGATTGGTTGTCTGAGTATCTGTATGGGTTCATGAGTGTTTGTGGGGGTAGGGTGTGTGTCACTCTATGCATAGATGTGTGAGTGGGTGATTCTATTGGTGCATGGTTTTAAGACTGCATCTGTGATGGACTGTATGGTTGAGTGAGTGTTTGTTTGGGTGTGTTAGGGATTGAATGTATATCTCAGTAGTACATTTGTAACTTACTACATATGTGAAAGGCAGTATATGTGCGTGTAAGAGAATATAAGTGAGTAGATATGAGACTGTGTGATTATGAAAGTGACTGTATGGATGAGAGTGTGCTTGTATCAATGATTCTATAAGAGTGTAAGAATGTGATACTAATTTTATGAGTAAGTGAAATTGAGCGTGTTTCACTGCATAGGTGAGAAAATGGGAGTGTGATTATTTGCATGACTGAGTAGGTGTAACAGTAGGTCTATGGATACTTGTTAGTGTGTGAGTTTCTATATAAGTGTTTAAATGTATATTATAGTTTTGTACGGAGTGACTGTAAGTATGAGTGACTGTACAGGTGAGCAAGTGGAGGTATATGAAGACCAAAGAGTTAATAAGTGGGTATGTAATGATTGCTATTGCAGTATATATGGTTTTGAGAATGGAACTCTCAAATTTTTAGTTAGTGTATTAATGGTTATATTAGGGTGTGTGAAGATGTGGTAATTTTTCACATGGATGACGTCATCAGTGATGTCATCAGTGATGTCATTTGAGATGTCATCAGTGATGTCATGAGTGATGTCACTGACCATGTCATGAGTGATGTAATATGTGACGTCATCAGCAGTGGATTGCGGGCGCGCGAGTTATAGTTAGCTGAACTAACTATAACGGGGGAATTTCATTGGTTTTTTACGAGTAAAATGACCAGTTAACTATAACGTGTGTGAAACCTCTGGTTTTTTCAGTGAATTTGCAAGGTTTTTTAAATGCTAATTCCTAACTATAACGTGTGTGAAACCTATGGTTTTTTCAGTGAATTTGCAAGGTTTTTTAAATGCTAATTCCTAACTATAACGTGTGTGAAACCTATGGTTTTTTCAGTGAATTTGCAAGGTTTTTTAAATGCTAATTCCTAACTATAACGTGTGTGAAACCTATGGTTTTTTCATTGAATTTCAAAGGTTTTTTAAATGCTAATTTTTGTATTTTTTAATTCTATTTTTTAAATATTTCTTTTTCAAAAATTTCCCTATGTATACATTTATATATCTGTATCCTTTAATTTGGTGTGGCTAATTTTTTTTTTTACTTTCAATTAGGATAAAGTTGAACAGCATAGTTAATCTCTTCTATTAAATTATGTCCACTTTTTTTTTTTATATAAATTCTTAGGGTGCGCGCTCAGAGCGCGCACCTAGTACGTTTGCGTACGTTTTTCATGAATTCCGGCGTACGTTATTTACGTACGCATACATACGTTTTAGTGCGCGCTCGGAGCGCGCACCCAGTACGCATGCGTACGTACGCATGCATGCGTGCGTCGTGCGTGCTCCACGCGGTACACTTCCGTATACGCGTAGAGTACGCGCGCTGACGTTCACGCATACGCGCGTGCTGCGTATGCACGTTACGTACGCTCATAGTACGTATGCGCATGCGCACTTACGCGTTCGCGCATGCGTAATTGCACCGTGCGCGCTCGGAGCTTGCTCAGTGCGCGCACCTCGGGTTATGTTAATAATAAAACAACACTTTTAATTGGTTTTCATTACTTTCAGTTTCAGATTGTTTCAACACCACACCCAATCCCCTCATGGCAAGTCATGTGATGAAGAAACATCACTTTTCATTGGTTCAAAGTACTTTTAGTTCCAGATTCTTCCAAAATCACACCCAACCCCCTCATTGTTAGTTCTGATTCCCTAGAAGGAGCTAATCTGTTTTTGAGATACAATGGCAGAGCAGCAGCCATCTTCTGAGAGTTAACAGGACACTCTTGAGAGACAAAGGCAGAGGAAGCAGAAAGACTCCTTCATATGGCAGTTTTTCACTTTTCCAGAGGGACAAAAGAAGGTGAATGCACCAAAGGTCACCTGCAAAATGTGTCAGCGCGTCTTGTGATGTGGGAATGCTAACAAGAAGTACTCTTTTGGTATTCATACTATGATGAGGCACGTTGAGGTAATGCATCCAGTGACTTTTCGTCGAGCTTCTGGAGCAAACCCTCCACCTGCTCAGCCGACGACATCTGCAGCAGCTCAGCCAAGCACTTCTTTTGCAATGGTGCCTTCACCTTCTTCCACACCTCTGGATATTCGTCCTTGTTTTGGGACGATGAGTAAACACTGCATGGATTGTGGTCTTCTTATTTCTTTGGGTGAGAGCATTATTGATCTCATTCAAAGCCAATTTGAAAAGCATCTTTGCGAAAGGCCATAATTTTCTTTTTTTTTTTTTCGTTTTTCTCTTCCTCTGTCCCTACATTAACTCAAGGGCTCTTTTTTTAGAACCACCTAAAATCAAAACACAAAAACTTGTTTTTTAGAATCTATTGCTCTTTTTTTTTTAGGGTGCGCGCACTCAGCGCGCACCCAATGGGTTTTAAAAAAAAAAAAAAAATCCTTTTTTTCACCTTTAGTAAACCTTCAGGGACTCCCTGACAAAGAGAGGGGAGTGGCAAAGTAATTAAAAAAGAGATGGTGTACATTTCACAGATGAAGAGAAGAGAGTCTTCCTATTAAACTTTAAACTCTGCATCAGTATTTATGTGTAGGTACCCAAAAAAGATAATAGCTCATTTTAGTGCTGCATTATAATTGCCTGTATTTACAAGGAGAGGAAAAGACACACAAAGAGCCTTACCCTCTCCTTGTAAATATGGAAAAGCACCCTGCGCCACTAGTTCGTCAAGAAAATTGACGTAGTGGTGGCGCAGGTGGCTTGAAAATGTGCCCCAGAGATGTTAAGGAAATTAAGGGTAAAACAGACAAACCAAGAGTGACAGATACAGGCACAGAGAGCAAACAACTGAGAAGGAGTAAGGCAGTTAAAAAGACTAAGACATATGCATACAGAAAAAGAAACATGGATGAAAAATTAGTGATGGAGGTAGTAAAGGTAGGGGAGTAGTAGAGAAGGAGTGAGGGAGTTACAAAAGAATAGTAAAGCAGGAAGAGAGAGTGAGAAGAGAAATGAGAAAAGTAGAGTAAGGAGAGGTGAAGAAAAGGAAGCATGAAACGAAACCAGTGACACATACAGATATGTTAAACTTACCTGACCATCAAAATAAATAATTTAGAATTAAATGTTTTTATTTAATTGCAAAGATAACTGAATTACATCTTCTACATTTTCTTTCTAGTTCTGAAAAAAAGAAAAAAAGTATTAATATTCAACAATACACTTTATTAAACAGTACATGTTTTTTCATATTTAGCAAAGCAATTTGTTTTGAATTTCACTGAAAATAGTGAAATCAATTGTATTCATCATTTAACAGCGGGCCAAAAAAAAAACAATCTGAAAGATTGTTTAAAAAAGCCCCAAATGTATCCTCACTAAAACATACCTTAATAGAAATGTCAAAAATACCTTTAAGAACAATAACAATTTTCAAGAAATAACGTCTGTAAACCTTGTTACAAAAGAACATTTTCCAAAATAATATCTGTCAAAGAAGTCCACAAATGTTTGTTTTACCTTTCCTTGAGGCCAAATGGTAAGTTTAAAATCTCTATTGAGCGAAATATCCAATTTTAAGCCTTTTAAATTTTAATAATGCTTTCTTCCGATGATGATGTTAGTATTTAAAATTTGGGTTTCAGAAAAATTAGGTAAGAATTGGGTAAATCATAAGGCAAACGTTGCTTGAAAATCAATTGAGAATCATTACACAGTGTCCATCCTTTTTCACATTTAAGTTAAACTGTGTAATGACCAGAAGTTATAGAAGGACCATCATGAAAAATTATTGCAACTGCTACAAAAGTTTTTCCAGATATAGATACTTGGTTGCCAACAAACTTCTTTAGTAAAGTTTCCAATTTTGTTCCATCAGCTCTACAACGTTGTACCATTAAAATTACATGCTGTCCATATTTCTTTAAAAATAACGTTGACAACATTTCAGATTTACATTTAGAACATTCCATGTTGTGATTAGCATCTTTAACTAATTTTCTAAAAGTCACTGTTTTACTCTCTGGTAATGGTAAATATATGAACCTTTCAGAATCAACATTAGTATTGCTTGTGTTCATACAGTTATCACAACAATGTTCCCATTTATAAGAGACACCAAATAAATGTTCTACTTCTACCCCTTCATCTTCTAGTACCATCAGGATATACATCAAGAATTCCTGTGCATCTTGCTGGACATTTTGTGTAAACTGTGTACGTCCAGAACATACATCTAAAAGATTTCTAATATCAGAAGCACTTTCTATTTTAGTTTTATCATTACTCAGCTTCTCATAAAGGAGACTCAGCAAAGAACAGAATCTTTTTTCATGATTTAGTATTATCTGCTCTTGCAAAAAATCCAGATAAAATACAACATTCAGCACTACATTTGCGTAGCAGTTGACACCACAGCTATTTTCAAAATGACAACCAACAACCTCTTCCACACTGTCCTTTTTCTTTTTGCTTGCAGTCACATCACTATCCTTTTGTTTTCTCTTCTGTACATCCTCATTACAGATATTCTCAAATCTCCTTTTCCGACAAACAACACGTTTTTCAAACACAGGATACTGACCTAAATGAGGAGCATAGCTTCTTCTTAATCTATTATACTCCTTACACAGTTTGCATCAGCACTAACTTTTGAGTCATCAAAGTCTATCATGAATAACCCAGATATTTTTTTCACGCGTGACAAAGCAACATATGCCATACCTTCTTTAAACACAGTAGATCCAATGTTTACAAAAGCACTATCAACAGTTAATCCTTGAGATTTGTGAATAGTTACAGCATATGCTAGAGAAAATGGAAACTGCTTCCTACGTACATATAAGTCTCTTTCACAAGCAAGAAACAAACTGAACAACGACAAATGTCTTTAACCTCTTGTATCTGATCAAATTTTATTTTTAAACATTCAATTCCAACTTTTTTTCTGGTAATTAACAAAACCCACAACTCTTCCCATAGCTCCATTCACTAAACCTTTCTCTACATCCAAATAAAGGGGCAGATTTATGACGACTGGCGCATCCCTGCATATCAGCAGGGATGCGCCAGTTATTATGCGCCACAGCTGCGCCACCATGGATGCGCCGCATTTATAATGCGGCGCACCATGGGGCAAAAACGGCACAGATGCGTGACGCATCTGTGCTGAAAAGTGGCGCATTGCTGGAGTTGCGTCGCAAGCGCGACGCAGCTCCAGCAATGATCTGGGGGGCCCTATCTGTACAATGCTGCGTCAATCCTTACGCCTGCTTCAAGCAGGCGCAGGGTTTTGACGCAGCATGGGCCTAAAAGTGACTGAGTGAAATCTTGTAGATTTCACTCAGCCACTTTTAGGAGGCGTTCCTGCGCCGGAACGCCCCCACCTGCCCTGGAACGCCTACATGTGGCGCAGGGCTTTACAACGTGACGCATCTGGGAGATGCGTCACGTTTGTAAATGCCCCGCACCATGGCGCAAGATTTGCGCCGCTGCTGCGTCACAAAAGTGACGCAACGGCGGCGCAAAAGTGCCGCAAGTGCAACATAAATCTGCCCCAAAGATTCTTTTCCAAACCAGCTGTTTTTGAAATGTTTTTCTCCAGAGAATCCAATTTAGTACCCAATTTGCCTGTCAATATAATAGTTATTCGTTCATGTTCTATTTTATCCACAGCTTCCAGTTTTATGATCTCTTCATTTTCCAATTTCAAAAGTTCTTGATTGAATACAGAGCATTCATGTAGTGTTGGCATTAAGCAGATTACAGTATTTTTTTCCGCAATTTTCTTGTATATTTTCTCTGGAACTATTTGTTCTGTTGGAAACAAATTACATAGCAATCGACTCTGTAATGCTTTTCTGCCATGTTCTGTGAGTAGTCCAATTCTTATATCTTTCAGAATACTTGCATAGTCCTCATCATTGGCTTGCCTCATATTGGTAATGAGTTCCTTATACTCAAAATATGTCCAAATATTTACATTGCCTATACTTCCTAACAACTTTTTTGTGTCTTCATGTGTAAGAGTATGGAATACCAGTTTTCCTTTAACTGGAGTAAGTTGCAAAAGATCTCCAAAAACTATGACATGTTTTCCTCCAAATAACACGTCAAAGTCTGTCTTCAGAATTTGCTGCATTCTTAAATGCACAAAGACAAGCATTAAGTTTGATACCATGCTAACTTCATCAATAATGAGTACTTTCATTTTCTATAATACTCTTGAAACTTCCAAGCATGCTTCTCCTGCTAGTTTGTGGTACTGTATTTTGTTCTCGTGCTCTACTGGTAACATTAGCAAACGATGTAAGGTAACTCCTTTGATGTTATACGCTGCTAACCCGGTTGGAGCAGTAACAACACAAGACAAAATGGATTCCATTTTCTTCTGTAGGTAACTTCTAATTACATTAATTAAGAAACTTTTTCCAGTTCCTGCTTGTCCACTTACATACATTCTCATTGGTTCAAAAGATGTGCATGAGCACTCTTTATTTTCATGTAGTAATCCGTGATCAATTTTTGGTCTGACTTCTTCATAAATTTGTTTTTGTTCTTCATTCAGTTGCTTCTCCAAAGATGTTAAGTCTACTAAATCTTCCTGAGCTTGATTCATAGCTGTTTCCACTTCGTTCATAGCTATTGCTGCTTCATTTTCGACGATCGGTTGTCCTAGAGGATCTTGACTGAATGTCCCAGAACTTTGACTGTCTTGAGAACTGTCTCTAGCTACTTCAGCTGCAATTGTTGCTTCTTGTTCAATTTCTTCATTTAACATTTGAACATAAGTTGTGAAAGTACTGCATTCTATGCTGTCTTTGCTAGCATTGAAGGAATCTTCATAGCTCTGAAATTCTCCAAGTAGTTCGTCCTCTGAACGCCATGGTTTAAACAGCTGCAAAAATGCCAAGTAGTAAAATTCCTTTTTATCAGGAGTGTCGCAACTCAGCTTCCGGTGATTTATCAAACTTCCTTTTGTTTGCTTCACCAAACATCCTTCCTCACCAATGACTTTATATTTTCCATTGTTGATATCTTCTGTGGCATTCCGTTTAAAAATAAAGTTCTGCAGCACTTCATAGAGACACATGTTCTCAAGGTGATGACTTCTTTATGGATAATATGTGTCCAACATGTTTGTTCTTAAAATGTCTGTACTTTCTGGTTCGAACTCTGCTAAATATTCAATTTCTCGAATAGATTTCAGTACTCGATTTCGCATTCCTGCAAGACCTAAACTTGCCCAAATTATTCTTCTGGATTTTGAGTACAGACTTGCAGATGATAACCTATCTGAGCATTCGTAGGATCCAATTTCTCGATGCGATAACATCTTTAAACTGAAACTGTATAGCTTCTTACTGACAGTCTTCTTGTGAGAAATCTCTTCCCACATTTCCTTCAATTCCGTTTTCTCAGATTTAGTGGTGTAAGATGTGACATAGCGAGCAACAGCAATCGAATTGTCAGCCACATACTGTATATCCATGTTAGCATTCCACATGGATAAAATGACTGGGTTGTAGTCATTTATATATTTTGACTCTTCTTTTCTTCTTAGATTGTAGGTATTTTTAGGTGATTTTCTTGTAATAGTATGTCGCACAGCTGACATAAAACTGGTTACTCTTCCTTTTGAAAGAACAGGTCGTGGAAATCCAAATCGACATTTTGTGTAGAATTTATCTTTACTCTTGTACTTTCGTCGACAGTATTTTCCACACCGATGACTTTGGAAACGTAAAACTTGCTCTTTTAAATTTTTCTCTTCTGTGCTTTTAGGTATAGCACATGTTGCATATCCTTCGATGAAACTTAAAACTGCATCATCAGAATCTGTTCCAAATTTTGGGGCATCCTTGATCCACAACAGCATATGAATATGAGGAGCACCTCTGGCTTGGTACTCTTTTCTCCAAAAGAAATCCACAACTTCTCCAAGAGGTGGATTTTTTTTATTGCAGATGAAGGACATCATAGCCTCAAATCTATGATTGAAATATCTGCAAACATTAACTGGATCCAATGAGCACAATTCTCCTGCTGTCTTGTATTGGATGTTTTCAATATTTGAATTTGCCTCTCGAAGCAAATCCAGAAGATCATCCCTAGCGTACTCAGCACAGCTTAGGGTAAGGAACCATGTAGGAGTTCCTAAATTCCGTAACATACACTTCAATTCTCCATGGCGTCGGTACCAATATTCATTAGTCCCACGCTGACAAGCCATCAAATTGATCAATTGAGATTCCAAATGATCATCTCGCTGTTGCACTTTGTTCATAAAATCCTTTGCAGTCACATTAATAGATGTACTCCAGTTTTCAAAATGTGATTTACTGCATAAGATAGTGCTGACAAGTCACTTTCAAATAAAAGATGGAACAAATAAGGAATACTTTGACGAAATCTAGGATCTTCTGCATATAATCTTGTAGTCCGATACTCCGAAGCAGGAATCTGTACTGGACGTTCATCATATCGTCCTCCTTCTCCTGTAGGAAACAGCTGTGAAAAACAACGAGCTTCCAAGCTCTCTTCCCATACACTCTCGGGAGTTCCTTGTGCTTTCTTCATCTGAAACAGATCAATAGCGTTTCCCATAACTTCTTTAGAATGAAGAGGATGTATGCTGAAATGTTCATAAATTTCTTCTTCTTTTGACTTATCCACTTTTTCAAGTTGCCCAGTTGGTATTCCTGTGTCTTCTAGTATTTCTTCTTCATCTTCATCCATATAAATGGCTTCATACCATTTATTATTTTTTTTCAAATACAAATTTGCTCTTTGTGCTTTCGTACATCCTCCAGCTCCTGCCAAATTTTCTTATTCTTTGTAGGTACACCATTAACCAGAATAACTAATGGTTCAGTTTCCAAAGTATCTGCATCAATTGTTTCCATATTTTTTTTCAAATCCAATGGCAAATAGACAACTCTTCCTTTTAAACCTCTTTGTAAATCCGAAGGAGGTAATTTACCTGTTTTTGGCTCCATACGCACTATGGTCTGAAACGGATGGACACATTGAATGAGTATAGACTCATACGTATTTAAATCAGAAAGTTCTGGAGGAATATCAACCAATTCTAATTTATTATGTACAGCTCTTGCTGGCATTCTATTTTCTTCTAACTTGTTATAACAGTATTTACAAATACGCTGATCTTCACCCAATTCAAAACAATTTTCCAGAAATATATATGTTGCAAAATCTTTCCACTTATAATTATCTTCATTTTCACTTTTTTTATAGAGATCAACATTCCTTGTTTGAATTTTATAATGGCTTCTCCGGCAACAAATACAAGTAATATTTGGTCTTTCATTAGAGATAATAGTAAATTTTGTCATTTCATCTTCAAAATTTTTACTAACAGTGAGTTCTACATTCTCTTCCACATTTTCATCAATCACTGTGTAATTTTCTACACTTTCTTGCTCTGGACCAAAGTAACAAAACTGAATTTCATCAGTAACCTTCACTATATCTGATACAGATCCACGGAACAGAGCATTCTTCAACTCATTTAACTTTAGTGGTGGACTTTTAGCAAAATACAATGTTCTCACAAACTTTCTCATTTCAGTATGATGAACAGCCAGCATCCTAAAATGGTGAAAAACACTTTGACACACTTTCCGAGATAGACAAGCCAGAGAATGTCCTTGCAAACCAGTATTCTCTCTCACTCTGCATGGATCTAGTCTTTGAAGCACCTTAATCTTCTGTATAACACTCTTTTTACTATATTCTCTTAGAAAGTCACGTAATTTATCAATAGATTCCTGTCGCACAGTACAAATACTACAACAATTCCAAGTGTACACTGGGGCTTTAGGACGTCTCCCCATAACCTCATCAGCCATCACTTGTTCCTCATTTCTTGGAACCATTTTCTCCTTTTCCATTACACAACCATCCTTAACTTCATATGCTCTACCATTGGTGTCAACTGCATTCAACAAACTATTACTTTGAAGATAACTCTCTTCATTAAAAAATGGTTCAGTACTTGAACTATGCTTCCATTCTCCTAAGAACACTTTACAATAGTTGTTTTTTTTTACTTCTCTTTTCCTTTTGCTTTGTGACTTCATTGCATTGACTAATTTATCTAATCTACGCATCCTGTTCAAAATTAAAATGAATAGTTTTTTTTTATTTCTAATGCCTTGGTAACAATACTTTCAATAAATTTCTTTTTCTTATAAAATTTGGTTTTTTTCTTATATTTTTTCACATCCTTCAGCAAATTTAACATCACTTTTCTCTGAAACATTTTTCGACGAATGTTTTTAAAATCTATTTTCCGTGTTAAGTCACTCTTCCTAACTTCTGAGTCTATACTAGCATTTTGTTTTTGCTGTCGATCATTTTTTTTTTTTGGAAGATATTTTTAAAAAATTCTTTAGTTTGCTTACCAGAAGACTTTTTCTGTTTTCCAACACACGCTTCGCCTCCTATTTTCTTTTTACCAGTCGTCTTCAAATATAGTTGTTGTTTCTTTTCTTTTCTTTTTCTTGACTTTATAGGCATCTTTATAGGCATCTTTATATTTTTTCACTGTTGCTCAGCAATACCTGCAAGAAACTAAAAAAAATACCTTTATGTAATTTTAATTCATTTCAATTTTTTTTTTCAATTTTTCAAATCCTATCACACGAGCTGATCCTTTCCTACGAGTCAAAGTCTTACAAAATAGGAGAAACATGAATTAAATCTCTGACAATAATTCCTGTGTGCACACAGACTCATGGTGTGATTCTAGGCAGAAAACGATATTTCATTGGCAGTTTGAAAGCACATGTACTTCTGTTGATGAGCAAATGATAATTACTGTGACAGCCTGACACATTTTTCTTATATTTTAGAGAAGTAGAAAAGAGCACATGTCCTTACAGCTATTTGACACCATGACCATGTGTTACAGGGTGAGTGATTAGACTACAGCAAAGGAAATCAGCCTTGATGACGTTGAATGTGTTTGCTATGTGTTTGCATTTGTCTCACATTTTTGAGATACTGATTTCTGCTGAGTGCTAATCAACACATTTGAAGAAAACAAGGTGGCCCTTTCCTGAATATGCAAGTTTTACAGAACAACAGCAACACAAATTGGAATGCTGACAACAATTCCTGTGTGCACTCAGAGTCATGGTGTGATTCTAGGCAGAAAACGATATTTCCTTTGGCAATTTGAAAGCACATTTAGTACTGTGGTAGAGCAAGTGATAATTACTGTGACAGCCTGACACATTTTTCTTATAGTTTACACAGACAGAAAGGAGCACATGTTCTAACAGCTCCTTGAGACCATGACCATGTGTTACAGGGTGAGTGATTAGACTAGAGCAAAGGAAATGAGCCTTGGTGACATTGAATCTGTTTGCGTTACACACTACTATCTAAAACACCACACACAGCTGACTATTATACGTGGGAGTGTACGAGAAGCTGCTGCGTGTGTGCAAAGAGTGTGTTTCTGGAAACTGTGTATTGTCAGCTGCAAGAGAGATCTGCATGGAGACTTCCACAACTGCATGAAGAGTGCAGACATGTGTATAAGACTACATGTGTGGTAAGGATTAATTAGACTTTTCAACATGTAGGACCCACCTTAGCCATTGCAAGAATTGATGAAAAATCTACCATGCTATTTTGACATGTGTTATTGCATTTGCCTCACATTTTTGAGATACTGATTTCTGCTGAGTGCTAATCAATACATTTGAAGAAAACAAGCTGGCCCTTTCCTGAATATGCAAGTTTTACAGAACAACAGCAACCCAAATTGGAACGCTGACAACAATTCCTGTGTGCAAACAGAGTCATGGTGTGATTCTAGGCAGAAAGCGATATTTCCTTTGGCAATTTGAAAGCACATTTAGTACTGTGGTAGAGCAAGTGATAATTACTGTGACAGCCTGACACATTTTTCTTATAGTTTACACAGACAGAAAGGAGCACATGTTCTAACAGCTCCTTGAGACCATGACCATGTGTTACAGGGTGAGTGATTAGACTAGAGCAAAGGAAATGAGCCTTGGTGACATTGAATCTGTTTGCGTTACACACTACTATCTAAAACACCACACACAGCTGACTATTATACATGGGAGTGTACGAGAAGCTGCTGTGTGTGTGCAAAGAGTGTGTTTCTGGAAACTGTGTATTGTCAGCTGCAAGAGAGATCTGCATGGAGACTTCCACAGCTGCATGAAGAGTGCAGACATGTGTATAAGACTACATGTGTGGTAAGGGTTAATTAGACTTTTTAACATGTAGGAACCACCCCAGCCATTGCAAGAATTGATGAAAAATCTACCATGCTATTTTCAAATGTGTTTGCATTTGCCTCACATTTTTGAGATACTGATTTCTGCTGAGTGCTAATCAACACATTTGAAGAAAACCACCTGGCCCTTTCCTGAATGTGCAACTTTTACAGAACAACAGCAACCCAAATTGGAACGCTGACAACAATTCCTGTGTGCACACAGAGTCATGGTGTGATTCTAGGCAGAAAGCGATATTTCCTTTGGGAATTTGAAAGCACATTTAGTACTGTGGTAGAGCAAGTGATAATTACTGTGACAGCCTGACACATTTTTCTTATAGTTTACACAGACAGAAAGGAGCACATGTTCTAACAGCTCCTTGAGACCATGACCATGTGTTACAGGGTGAGTGATTAGACTAGAGCAAAGGAAATGAGCCTTGGTGACATTGAATCTGTTTGCGTTACACACTACTATCTAAAACACCACACACAGCTGACTATTATACATGGGAGTGTACGAGAAGCTGCTGCGTGTGTGCAAAGAGTGTGTTTCTGGAAACTGTGTATTGTCAGCTGCAAGAGAGATCTGCATGGAGACTTCCACAACTGCATGAAGAGTGCAGACATGTGTATAAGACTACATGTGTGGTAAGGGTTAATTAGACTTTTCAACATGTAGGAACCACCCCAGCCATTGCAAGAATTGATGAAAAATCTACCATGCTATTTTGACATGTGTTATTGCATTTGCCTCACATTTTTGAGATACTGATTTCTGCTGAGTGCTAATCAATACATTTGAAGAAAACAAGCTGGCCCTTTCCTGAATATGCAAGTTTTACAGAACAACAGCAACCCAAATTGGAACGCTGACAACAATTCCTGTGTGCACACAGAGTCATGGTGTGATTCTAGGCAGAAAGCGATATTTCCTTTGGCAATTTGAAAGCACATTTAGTACTGTGGTAGAGCAAGTGATAATTACTGTGACAGCCTGACACATTTTTCTTATAGTTTACACAGACAGAAAGGAGCACATGTTCTAACAGCTCCTTGAGACCATGACCATGTGTTACAGGGTGAGTGATTAGACTAGAGCAAAGGAAATGAGCCTTGGTGACATTGAATCTGTTTGCGTTACACACTACTATCTAAAACACCACACACAGCTGACTATTATACATGGGAGTGTACGAGAAGCTGCTGCGTGTGTGCAAAGAGTGTGTTTCTGGAAACTGTGTATTGTCAGCTGCAAGAGAGATCTGCATGGAGACTTCCACAGCTGCATGAAGAGTGCAGACATGTGTATAAGACTACATGTGTGGTAAGGGTTAATTAGACTTTTTAACATGTAGGAACCACCCCAGCCATTGCAAGAATTGATGAAAAATCTACCATGCTATTTTCAAATGTGTTTGCATTTGCCTCACATTTTTGAGATACTGATTTCTGCTGAGTGCTAATCAACACATTTGAAGAAAACCACCTGGCCCTTTCCTGAATGTGCAACTTTTACAGAACAACAGCAACCCAAATTGGAACGCTGACAACAATTCCTGTGTGCACACAGAGTCATGGTGTGATTCTAGGCAGAAAGCGATATTTCCTTTGGGAATTTGAAAGCACATTTAGTACTGTGGTAGAGCAAGTGATAATTACTGTGACAGCCTGACACATTTTTCTTATAGTTTACACAGACAGAAAGGAGCACATGTTCTAACAGCTCCTTGAGACCATGACCATGTGTTACAGGGTGGGTGATTAGACTAGAGCAAAGGAAATGAGCCTTGGTGACATTGAATCTGTTTGCGTTACACACTACTATCTAAAACACCACACACAGCTGACTATTATACATGGGAGTGTACGAGAAGCTGCTGCGTGTGTGCAAAGAGTGTGTTTCTGGAAACTGTGTATTGTCAGCTGCAAGAGAGATCTGCATGGAGACTTCCACAACTGCATGAAAAGTGCAGACATGTGTATAAGACTACATGTATGGTAAGGGTTAATTAGACTTTTCAACATGTAGGAACCACCCCAGCCATTGCAAGAATTGATGAAAAATCTACCATGCTATTTTCAAATGTGTTTGCATTTGTCTCACAGTTTTTGAGATACTGATTTCTGCTGAGTGCTAACCAATACATTTGAAGAAAACAAGCTGGCCCTTTCCTGAATGTGCAACTTTTACAGAACAACAACAACACAAATTGGAAAGCTGACAACAATTCCTGTGTGCACACAGAGTCATGGTGTGATTCTAGGCAGAACGCGATATTTCCTTTGGCAATTTGAAAGCACATTTAGTACTGTGGTAGAGCAAGTGATAATTACTGTGACAGCCTGACACATTTTTCTTATAGTTTACACAGACAAAAAGGAGCACATGTCCTAACAGCTCCTTGAGGCCATGACCATGTGTTACAAAAAACAAGCTGCCCCTTTCCTGCGAGTGCAAGGATAATAGAGCAAGACCAACACAAATCAAATCTCTGATGACATTTCCTGTGTGCTCACTGTCTCATGGTGTGATTCTAGGTAGAAAACAGTATTCCTGGGTGATACCAGTACAACTTAACTTATAGTGAAGACATACTCCATAATATATAACATGTTCAAGCCACTTAAATATCTTCCTTAACATAAAATGAAAAACACAACTTTTAAAGTAGTAGGAAAATGTACCATACTATTTTCAAATGTGTTTGCATTTGCCTCTCATTTGTGAGTAACTGATTTCTGCTGAATGCTAACCATCACACTTTAAGTTAACAAACTACCCCTTTTCTGCGAGTGCAAGACTAACAGAACAAAAGCAACACAAATTAAATCTCTGACAACAAATCCTGTGTGCAGACAGACTCATGATGTGATTCTAGGCACAAAACTGTATTCCTCAGTGATACCAGTACACCTTAACTTACAGTGAAGACATACTCCATAATATCGTACAAGTTCAAAACAGTTAAATATCTCCTAAACCACAAAATGTAAAACTCAACTTTAAAAGAAAATTGACATTTCTATTATTTATATCAAAATACACCACATACTTCCCCTCTCAAACTCATAACTCACCTTTAAAATTAATTCGTTGAGAAATAAATGTGGCACTCAAACAGCAGATTATCAGAGCCAGAATCTCAGAGCTGTACACCTCTCTCCTCTCAGCAGAACCAGTACATGGCAATGTTTCCCTCTCTTTTTTGACACATATACATGTTCATTTCAAATCACAGTCCTTCCCACATTTTTTCAAATGGAATCACACATTTCTATTGGTTGCAACTTTGAACCCCTTTTCCAAATCATCCCTTCCCCCAACATGACTTCTGCCTGCTACCATAGCAACAGGTCATGGAACACTGGTGTGAGCAGAGAAGTCAGTAGTTCACCACACAATGTTTCAAATCCAAAGAGCAAGAGTGCTTGACTTTTCAAACCTAACAGCAAATCCAAAGTAATGTTCTGTGGGAACACATTTTTCTGAACCAATACAAAACATGCTTCAAAAAATGTACACATACAGCCTAGTTTTAACTGTAAAATGATTTGAAACAGCCAATGAGTTCTTTTTATTAAAAAAAATATATGTATGCCTCCATTTTACAACTGTCTTTAATTTCATATTGCCATTCTACTGAAAGACACCTCCTGAGTGCATCCACATCTCCTTGAAAGATGTTCACAGTGTGGATTGTAGGTCACAGCTATGTCTTCTGGAGTGAAAAGGATGCAGAAAAAAGAGGTATGGTGAGAGATCTTGCTTTGCCAAATGTAGACATTAAATGGATCGGTCAGAGAGGGTTAAAGTGGCACCAATTAATGCCTTTGGTGAAAACCTTTCTACATCTCCCACAGCCTAACCTTATTATTGTGCACTGTGGTGGAAATGACCTAGGCATTTTAACTGGGGTAGGTCTGGAAATGCTTGTTAAGGACACCTTTGTGCAATTGATGTCACTTTTTCCACAAACTACCTTTGTATATTTCAATATATGCCAAAGGCAAAAGTGGAACTGGTCCAACCAACATTGTCCGCAGATTGACAAAGCAAGAAAGCATGTCAATAAGTCTGTTTCTGCTTTCCTCAGAGACTATGGTATGGGTTCTATATACCACAACAACTTGCGTTACAACATGCAAGACATTTATAGAGGAGACAGTGTACATTTCAATGATGAAGGGAACAGAGTCTTCCTCTTGAACTTTAGACTCTGCATCGGTACTTACTTGTAGGTACCGAAAAACACTCAATAAACACAAGGGCTCTTTTTAGAGCCACCTAATATCTAAACACTTAAACTTGATTTAAAAAAAAATTCAAATCTATTTTTTTTGCCCTTCGTGGTCCTACTGTGACCCCCTGACAATGGCTAGGGGGTCAAGAACTCCCTACCCTGCCCCCTATTCACGTTCTCCACCTTTCCTTTTCAGTGCGACAGACAAAATGGCGGCCAACACTTCCTGATTGCGACCAATTCGAATGTTTACTGACATCTAACAACCAATCAGAATTACGCTCGTGCACGGCAGGGTGCGCGCACAGGGCTTGCTCAGTGCGCGCACGGTACGCGCGTATAGATATTGATATGCTTTTAAATGCTATTTTCTCAGGAAATACTGAACAGATTTACACAGGCCTGCAAAAGGCACTTCCTTGACCTTATAGCTACCTCTCTGCCAAATTTCAAGTAATTCTGTTCAGCCGTTCGGGCTGTAGCTGTGTCTAAAGGTACTATGGGAAAATGCATGGGGAAAACGCGTTTTGAGACCCCCCCTTTTTCTCGGTCCCCCCTTGACGAATCACCCCGAGACTTTCAGGGTAGGAGCTGAACGGAGCGCCCCATTAGTTTTGAAAATTTCGCGAGGATTCGTCAACTGGCGCCAAAGTTATTCAAAATAGAATTTTGAGATTCTCTATGGAAACTCGGTACTAACTATAACTATCTACTTGCGACCGCCAGTAGATTATATATATATATATATATATATATATATATATAATCAAAAATGGAGTCCCAAACGCGCTCTCGGAGTCAAAAAATAATCACCAGGGAAACGGACGGTCACTTAGACACAGGTAGGTTTATTAACGTCATAAACCTGCTGCAATGCGTTTCACCCGCGAACGGGTTTGTTCACACAGCGTGCTCAACACAAATGCCACAATACATACTATTTCGTAAAAATTCAGTTGTCATGGAAAGAGGACTACGTAATCCTCACTCATTAATACAGGTATCAGCAAAAGTACGTTACACACAGCGGCATGTTGTACTATGTTTGTAGTGCTGGTAAGTATGGATCTATAAACATTGAATACATTATAGTACTAGCATATCGTAACTTGCACAGAGGAAACGGACATCCTTAATGGTAATAAACTTACGTAACTTGGTAAATCTAATCCACCTCAAATTTATATTCTTGTGTGTCTAGTGTGGAATCCGATAAACAAAAGCTGTTTAATTCGTTGTCGAATATACCGTATTGCTCCTATAGCTGTGTATCAGTTTCCACTACGCTATGTGTCTTCTTGACAGCGGGATTACTAAGGCCGTGTACAATCCCTTACGGTGCTAGGGAGCCGTTTTTAACATGGTTACTTTCGTTTTGTACAAATAAAACTTTATGCCGCCTCGTGGACATTTACACCACATCATGTTCGCCTAATAGTGGCCAGAGGCTGCCTGCATTTAAACCTGGTTATCACCGCCTGTGCAGGCATTTCCCTAGGACGTGTAAGGTGTAAAGGCAACCCTTGTTAAAAGGGGGAGCCGTCCAATCATGTAAACATATGTGCCGATACAAGTATATCAAATAGACTCTGAGAAATGCTTTGTTCACCTAATAGTGGCACAACACAGTCTGTACCCCACTTGGTCATAAACGTGTCTATATGTGTATACTAGAAAGGATATAAAAGGCTAAGTGCATGCAATTAGGGTGATTTTAACGACAAACGAAGGCTAGTTGGTAACATGTTACTCAGTTTTCGGTCTGCCTTCTCTCACTTCGCTTCTTTTCTCTCTTTTTTCTTGTTCTTCTCCTTGCAGGAGGAAAGGAAGGGACCATCATGCTTATGGGCCCAAGGGGGTCCCTACCCTTTTCTTCGTTTCTACTTCCAGGCACTGGGCCTTTGACAACTATCAAGTAATTTACTAGAAGTTGAGGTTCCGAGTACATAACAATGAACTATGTATTTGATGTACCAATTAGACATTATAGAGATTTAACCTCCTATATGACCTCTTGCCACTTAGAAAACCAAGATGCACTCTTTTCTCTCTCTCTGACATGATTCGGTTTTCCTATATTATTTAATTTTGGTTTACACGGATGGGTGTTTATAGGAAGATAGATTGAACAGGGCAACTCAACTTGCCACATGCATACTTTTGACAACATGTGTTTGAGGGACCTTAGATAGGTGTCATGACCCCTGCCACCACAAGGCGACTCTTTTAGATGGACCAAACCGTACATTACTAGGAGTAATATGTTGCAGTCACACTTATGCCACTATAGGGCGAGTTTCTGTTTTTTACTGTCGGTATTATCCGACGAGGGAAACCCTAATTGCATGCACTTAGCCTTTTATATCCTTTCTAGTATACACATATATACACGTTTATGACCAAGTGGGGTACAGACTGTGTTGTGCCACTATTAGGTGAACAAAGCATTTCTCAGAGTCTATTTGATATACTTGTATCGGCACATATGTTTACATGATTGGACGGCTCCCCCTTTTTACAAGGGTTGCCTTTACACCTTACACGTCCTAGGGAAATGCCTGCACAGGCGGTGATAACCAGGTTTAAATGCAGGCAGCCTCTGGCCACTATTAGGCGAACATGATGTGGTGTAAATGTCCACGAGGCGGCATAAAGTTTTATTTGTACAAAACGAAAGTAACCATGTTAAAAACGGCGCCCTAGCACCGTAAGGGATTGTACACGGGCTTAGTAATCCCGCTGTCAAGAAGACACATAGCGTAGTGGAAACTGATACACAGCTATATGAGCAATACGGTATATTCGACAACGAATTAAACAGCTTTTGTTTATCGGATTCCACACTAGACACACAAGAATATAAATTTGAGGCGGATTAGATTTACCAAGTTACGTAAGTTTATTACCATTAAGGATGTCCGTTTCCTCTGTGCAAGTTACGATATGCTAGTACTATAATGTATTCAATGTTTATAGATCCATACTTACCAGCACTACAAACATAGTACAACATGGCGCTGTGTGTAACGTACTTGTGCTGATACCTGTATTAATGAGTGAGGATTACGTAGTCCTCTTTCCATGACAACTGAATTTTTACGAAATAGTATGTATTGTGGCATTTGTGTTGAGCACGCTGTGTGAACAAGCCCGTTCGCGGGGAAAACGCGTTGCAGCAGGTTTATGACGTTAATAAACCTACCTGTGTCTAAGTGACCGTCCGTTTCCCTGGTGATTATTTTTTGACTCCGAGAGCGCGTTTGGGACTCCATTTTTGATGATAGTAATGCCGGTTGTCTCCGCCGGTCCGCGCCACCCCTCCACGGGGGCTTGAACTTCAGAAGGAGCAACTTCGTGGATGTATATATATATATATATATTCACTGAAAAAACCATAGGTTTCACACATGTTATAGTTAGCTGGACATTTCACTCGTAAAAAAACAATGAAATTCCCCCATTATAGTTAGTGCAGGCAACTATAACTCACGCGACCGCAATCCTCTGCTGATGCTAATACTGTATTTAGACACTTATTTGCCCATGTCTTCTTCCATTAAATTTTAGCTATACATATATTACAAATATTTTTTTTTCATAAAGACACATATGTCATCAGCAGAGGATTGCGGTCGCGTGAGTTATAGTTGCCTGCACTAACTATAACGGGGGAATTTCATTGGTTTTTTACGAGTGAAATGTCCAGCTAACTATAACATGTGTGAAACCTATGGTTTTTTCAGTGAATTTGCAAGGTTTTTTAAATGCTAATTCCTAACTATAACGTGTGTGAAACCTATGTTTTTTTCAGTGAATTTGTACGTTTTTTTAAATGCTAAGTTACTTTACGCCATTCGTGGCGTGCGCGCCCACTTAACGCAGTTCTTTCCATGCGCACACGGTGCGCTTCGCGCACCGTGCGCGCACAGTGAGCACGCGGTGCGCTTCGCGCACCGCGCGCCCACTTTACGCAGTTAGTGCCGTGGATGGGCCATGTACGCTTGATGCGCTTCGCGCACCGTGAGCACGTGGTGGACATATTATGCGCTTCGTTGTGAAAGATAAATATTTATTTACTGTTTAAATTAAAATTTTATATGCCATGCACAAATGGTGCCCTATGCCCACCATTTGCACACGGGGTGGGGAAATTGTGGATATTTTTTTTTAATACATTTTTTTACCGTACGCGTACGGTAAGCGTAATCGGCGAATTTGCGTAAAAAAATTAAAATGAATTTTTGGCCTTGGGGGTTCTTTGGGGACACATTTAGCAAGCCTAGGTGGTTGGGAGCTGTCTAAACAGTCCCTTTACATGCTTATTCTCTTTGTTTATCATCCCCCCCTCAGAGTCCGAGAGAGAAAATGGCGGCCGCCGCTTCCTGGTTTCGAGCGATTCGAATGTTTACTAAGATCTAGCAGCCAATCAGAATCGCGGTCGCGCCCATCACCGTACGCGTACGGTAAGCGCACCGTAAGCGCACCGTATGCTGGCTCAGATATATATATTGATTTAAAGGCTATTTTCTCAGAATCTACTGAACAGATTTACACCAAACCTACAAAAGGCACTTCCTTGACCTGTAGACTACCTCTCTGCCAAATTTCAAGGAACTCTGTTCAGCCGTTCGGGCTGTAGCTGTGTCTAAAGGTCCTATGGAAAAATGCATGGGAAAAACGCGTTTTGGGACCCCCCTTTTATCTCAGCCCCCGCTTGACGAATCCCCCCGAGACTTTCAGGGTATAATATATATATATATATATATTACCTACTGGCGTTCGCCAGTAGGTGGTTATAGTTAGGACCTACTTTCCATAGGAAATTCGGAATATTCTATTCCCAATAACTTTGGTGCTGATTGACGAATCTTCACGAAATTTTCAAAACTCGTGGGGCGCTCCGGTCGTTACCTATCTTAAAAGTTTCGGGGTGATTCATCAAGTGGGGGCCGAGAAAAAAGAGGGGTCCCAAAACGTGTTTTCCCCATGCAATTTCCCATAGGAAACTTTAGACACGGCTACAGTCCGAACTGCTGAACCGAATTACACCAAATTTGGCAAAAAGGTAGCCCTTGGTTCAGAAAGATCCCTTTTTAGGTCTCGCTTGACCCAGCGCATGCGCTGGTTTGGCGAGACATTTTGTGAGGGCTCCAAAAAGTGCTACCAGGCCAGCCTAGAGCTACAGTGCATGTGCGCTGGCGTGCGCGCTTCACCGAGGTTACTTTCACTTTCGCGGCCGCTTTGATGTTTGATCGCCATCACGATCACTTTTGCAGACACACGGCCGCTTGGCACAGCCAATAGGTCTCGCTTTTGGGACCTTATAAGTATTTAGTTATGCAACTGTTGCATGGCTAAACACTTATAAGGTCCCAAAGGCGAGACCAATTGGCTATGCCAATGCTTGATGTTAAATGGTGTAAATCCGTTCAATAGTTGCTGAGAAAATCAAAATTAAAAAAGTTTCAATATCTATGGCCGCGCAGAATCCACGCACCCTCCCAATCACGAGCTTTATGCTAATTGGCTGTCAACACTCCAAACCAGGAAGTGTTGGCAGCCATCTTGTGCCTCGGTAGAACCGAGGCAGAAGAAATCAGTAAAAGAAATGCGCAAAACACGAAAGAGGGATAGAGTGGTTCAAAACAATGCACATACCAATACCAGTTACAACACACCTATTCAGTAATTCCAAGAGCTACACACACATCCACTCATTCACCAACAGTCCTATACAGTCACTCATACATGTATTCACCCATCATATGTACTCATACACCTATACATTCTGTTACACACCACCACTCATCTATAGAGTTACTAACACACATACTCACACATGCAAACAAAGTGTCAAACATCCATTTACTTGCATATACAGTTATACACACACACTACCACACTTACTTCTACAGAAACATACACATACCTACTCTTGAGGTTCTGTAGCGATCCGAACCCGTGAATTCGGTATCTTGGTACTGACACGATTTTGGTACCAATGAACCGCAAATGATCAATTACATGCATGACAGTGTTTTCGCTACACAACTAGCATGAATTCACTGAGAAATAGGGCATTCTGTTGTAAAGTCGTGGCATCCATTTTAGTTACGGCATCCATTTTGTTTCTTGCCCTCACATAGTCAATGAACGGGCGATGACCCCGGCAGAATCACCTTGTTAAGGACACGTAAGCCGAGCCCCGAGAAAGGCTGACTCTACATGACTAGGCAGAATCAAGCTGCCTCCCCTGCCTGAGGCCAGCCCTGCCATACTGGTTCTCGTGTCCGTTGTCCTGACTGAAAGGCCGAAGACGGTAGCCATGCCCGTTTATGACCCATAAACACCCCTTATCCTCCTTTTCAATCCTTTGCACCTGGCTCTGCTCCTCTCCTTCTGGGCTTTTACAATGGGGAGGTTACGATTTTTATGATGGGGAGGATCGGGTAAAGAATGGAAAACTGACAAGGGGATCTGATCGAATACCGAAATCCTACAAATTATTGTTTGATTGTTATTGTTAGGTGTATTTGTAAAGCGCGACATTCATCCTGCAAGGATATCACGGCGCTGCAAAAAATAACAGTAAAACCAAAGCATTAACCTGAGAGCATATTGGTTATTATGGAGTAGGGAATAGTGCAGTTTTTAGTTTTTTTTTGAAGATGGAATAGGAGTCTGTGAGTCTGAGGTTGATCGGTAGTTCATTCCAACATTTCGCAGCAATATGTGAAAAAGCATTTCCGCCCATTCTGGAAAGCTTAATCCGAGTGGTGGCTGCTTTGGCTGAGGCTTGCGAACGTAGGTTCCGCTCTGGAGCATAGAACTTAATTCTATTTCGAAGAATGTAAGGGCCTGTATTGTGGATTGTTTTATGGGCAATACATAGCATTTTAAACATGGCTCTTTGTCTCATGGGCAGCCAGTGTAAGGCTCTCAGACAGCTTGTGGCAGAGTCGTACTTTCTCTTATTGCAAACTGCTTTTGCTGCGGCATTCTGGACCAATTGTAATTTTCTTAATAAGTAGTCCGACATTCCTACAAATAACGAATTGCCATAATCCAGCCTGCTAACTAGTAGTGACTGGACAAGGATCTGTCTACATTCAAGTGGGATCCAGGGGAAGACCCTTTTCAATCTTTTTAATCTCGCGAATCCTTTGCCACATATTGAGGAGACATGGCATTTCAAAGATAAAGTGGTATCCATCTGAATTCCTAAATTCCTAGCAGACGATGTGGGGATTGGTGGAGAGCCTAAAGAGGTTGGCCACCAGGTGTTATCCCAGAGCTGTTTGGCCCCACCAAAAAGTAGAATTTCTGATTTGTCAGCGTTCAGTTTTAAATAATGGCCGTGCATCCAATTGGATAGCTCTGACAGGCAGTTGTGTAATCTACTTTTGGTGTCATTATCTCCATTTAGGGTTACCATCAGCTGAGTATCATCAGCGTAGGAGCAGATATTAATGCCCCATTTCTTGCCAATTGATGCCAAAGAGGAGACATATACATTGAACAATGTTGGGCTCAATGTAGCTCCTTGGGGAACTCCATATTTAATCTTACGGGGGGTAGAGGTAAAATTACCTAAACAAATAGACTGGGATCTGTTTGATAAAAAAGACTCCAGCCAGTTTAGGGCTTTACCTTGTATTCCTTTTGCAGCAAGTATATGAATTAGCAGTTTATGGGACACGGTATCAAATGCCGCTGATAAATCAAGAAGTATCAGGGCAACCGTTTTACCTTTATCGACCTGCATACGAATGTCGTCCATTACGGCCAAAAGCGTTGTTTCTGTGCTGTTGTTAGATCTAAATCCTGTTTGAGAGACATCAAGAAGATTGTTGATCTCTAGATAACTTGACAGTTGTTTTGATACCAGTCTTTCTAACACCTTCGATAAGAAGGGGAGCTGTGAAATGGGGCGGTAGTTGGCTGGATCGTTAATATCCGCACCTGCCTTTTTTAATAGTGGAATTACTGCCGATTTTTTCCAAACTTCTGGAAAGACAGCTTGCTCCAGAGACTGGTTAAGAACTTTTGTGACTGCGGGGCCAATTATAGGAGTCAGTTGGGAAAAAATGAAGTGTGGGCAAACATCCCATGGTGAGCCAGATTTAATTTCTGACATGGTTTTAGTGATCACATCTTCTGAGAATGGGCCAAAGGTAGAGCAGTTGGTTTGCAAAGTAGGGTCGATCTGATACTCCACAGAGGCCTGAGCGTTATTTGTGAAAGAGGCATATATTTTATCAATTTTATCACAAAAGTAATCACTGATTTTTGAGCAGTTCTCTTGTGATGGAGTCAGATTGGATGTGAGACAAGGAGGATTACAAAATTCTTTTACAATTTTAAAAAGCTCCTTGGATGAATTTTTATTCTCTAAGATTTTTTGAGAAAGGTAGTCTTTCTTTGCTTTACGTATGGCAGTGTGGTATATTTTCAGCTGATGTTTGTAAATGGCTCTGTCTTCGGCGTTTCTACTTATTCTCCATTTATGCTCCAGTGAGGTGCATTTTCTTTTTTCGATTTTTAGGTCTGGGCCATACCATTTCTCAGAGGTTTTTGATTTCAATCGATTGGTTGCGCGAGTCCGTGAACAGTGATCAAGTGCTTTCTCTATGTTCTCTCGTAAGAGGCTCTTCGCATGTCATTTCGGAGCTAGAAAAAAAGGAAAAATCTTCCTTGAATTTTTCCAAGGAAAATTTGCTCCAACATTTAGTGGAGTTGACCGACTGAACTAGCGGTCTGTTGGTTTTTAAAGGTAGGTTTAAGGTAAAATATATCCTGTAGTGGTCTGTCCATGTCAAAGGAGTTATATCCGTAATGTTGGTCTTTGAAATGTTTGTAAATATAAGATCTAGCATATGCCCCGCTCTGTGTGTGGGGCGAGCTATTTTCTGTGAAAGTTGTAGGATTTCCATGTCTGTAGTAAATTGTTTAGTTAGGGAATTATTGGTTAAATCGAAATGAACATTGAAGTCACCAATGACTATAATGTTTTTGTGATTGAGGCAGAATGGAAGGATTTGTTCGAGAAGTTGGGTGCTAAAATCAGTTGTACTATTTGGGGGATTGTAGATGATTGCACATCCGAGGATAACCTGAGTGTTGATGAAAATGGAGATGGTTAGCACGTCGTGATTACCTAGTTGAGTGACTGTTTCTTGGTAACATGAAAAACTATCTTTAAATATCATGGCCACTCCGCCACCTCTCTTAGTTTGTCGATTTAGATTAATGATTTTATACCCAGTGGGAAGGGCTGCGGTGATATCCGGGGTATTGTGCTCACCCAGCCAAGTCTCCGAGATGAAGGCAAAATCGGGTCTGCTATCATGCAACATGTCCCATAGCTCTGTCGAATGTTTAGGGAGGGACCTAGCATTAACATAAATGCATGTGTAGTCCTGTGTGGGTGTGACTTCCGATGAGGGTAGCTCCAAGTGGTTACAACTCCATCTACAGTGGCGGCAGCTAAAGGGGCCCATGGTGTGGGAGGGTCCAACCTTCGCACAAAGGGGGGCTGTTAAGGGAGTATTTAACATAAGCAGCTCACCTCGCGTGTAAACCATTGAAGGTTTGCCTGGTCTGCCTGTAGTTGGGGAGGCAGGGGTTGTGGCCCCTGGTCCCGGCCTGTCGCGGACGGGCGCAGACGGGCTCGCCTTTGGCGAGCCTTCGGCGTGCATTCGACGCGCCCGCTGCGCTCGTCCGCTGCGCTTCCTGTAGGGACACATCTTTTATAAGAGAAATAGATGAAGGGGCGAGTCTCAGAGCAGGGGGCGTGGCCTTCAATCGGCCAATGGCGTTCCCGTGTTTGCTCCAGTCACCCTCCCACGTCAGCTGTCAGGGCGCTGAGCGCAGAGCGCAGGTAATGCTCGTTAATTAAAATAGCAAAAATTCACAAATCATATATAAGTTTTAAAATGGAACAGATGATCCTACTCCCGGCTGAGCCTCAGGAGGAACTGCAATTTCAAGCGCAGCGCTCGTAGTCAGCGCGCGCTTTTGTAGTGCAGAGGGGCGAGTCTCAGAGCAGGGGGCGTGGCCTTCAATCGGCCAATGGCGTTCCCGTGTTTGCTCCAGTCACCCTCCCACGTCAGCTGTCAGGGCGCTGAGCGCAGAGCGCAGATAATGCTCGTTAATTAAAATAGCGAAAATTCACAAATCATATATAAGTTTTAAAATGGAACAGATGATCCTACTCCCGGCTGAGCCTCAGGAGGAACTGCAATTTCAAGCGTAGCGCTCGTAGTCAGCGCGCGCTTTTGTAGTGCAGAGGGGCGAGTCTCAGAGCAGGGGGCGTGGCCTTCAATCGGCCAATGGCGTTCCCGTGTTTGCTCCAGTCACCCTCCCACGTCAGCTGTCAGGGCGCTGAGCGCAGAGCGCAGGTAATGCTCGTTAATTAAAATAGCGAAAATTCACAAATCATATATAAGTTTTAAAATGGAACAGATGATCCTACTCCCGGCTGAGCCTCAGGAGGAACTGCAATTTCAAGCGCAGCGCTCGTAGTCAGCGCGCGCTTTTGTAGTGCAGAGGGGCGAGTCTCAGAGCAGGGGGCGTGGCCTTCAATCGGCCAATGGCGTTCCCGTGTTTGCTCCAGTCACCCTCCCACGTCAGCTGTCAGGGCGCTGAGCGCAGAGCGCAGGTAATGCTCGTTAATTAAAATAGCGAAAATTCACAAATCATATATAAGTTTTAAAATGGAACAGATTATCCTACTCCCGGCTGAGCCTCAGGAGGAACTGCAATTTCAAATTATTGTTTGATGTCTATTTACTGTTTGTTTTGGGATACCGGGTTGGGCATGAGAAATATTCGTGTAATGTAGCCTAAAGACATTTTGCGCGTATTTAAAGAGTAACCCACTTAACGCAATTTGAACAGTCTCGTAGATTCTGCCTCTGTGTGGTTCCTATGACTTCTGTGTCCCTGCAGTAAATAAACCTTGATCTTTGACGCCACCATCGAGAAGCCCGTGTCTCTGTTTATTTGTGCACCGAGACAGGAGGAACTCAGGGGTCTTTGGGTGTTGTTTCCCTGACACCTCTTGACTCTTAAAAGTCCAGAACCTCAAATTGGCACCCAACGTGGGGCGACGTCATCCGGTACCAGTCCAAAGCCTGAAAAGTTCGAGAAGTTTCGTGTGAAGATTCCGGAGGGAGGTACCCCGCTTCATCGATCCCTGCATGTCGTAAAAGTGGCCCGACGATCTCTTCCACGAGGGTTCCCGTTCCCAGACGGCTACAGAGGACCGCTGCCCTGACTGTCGCCCTGTCTTGGACCCGAGGTGCAGACCTTAGTACGGCGAGACGTAGACGGGTTCTCCTTCGTGACGTCTTCCACATTTCAGTTAAGTATTAAGTGGGTTACGCTCAGTTTGGTTGTTCCTTGTTGCTCTGGTTTAATTTGTAGATTATCATTGGTTGCCCTTGTCTAGATAATCTTTGTTTTGGTATTAGTTCATTTTGGTAGGCCTAAGTTCTTTGCGCATTTTGGTTGGAATTTGTCTTTGTTTGTCATGACTACCAGTAGTAATTGTTTCCTGTCCTGGTTACGTTGCAACGAGGATTCCCGGTTAGAGGATTCGTGTTCAGTTCCTCCGATTGGAACTCCTACATATGAGCTCTATTGTAAACATGGTGTTGGTCCTATTACGTATAATGAAGTATGGGTCCGTTATACCAGAAAAGATGGTGTCCTTAGTTGGCCACCGCATGGTAGCTTCGAAACCGAAATTCTAGACAATCTAGAAAAGAAGTTGTTTAAGAGAAAAGCCCGGCCGGCAATGTTTGATTCTTTTCGCGTATGGCGTAAAGAAGCCAATCAGAGAGAAATTAGGAAGACGAAGAAAGAACAGAAAGAGAAAGGGTTGACTTTAATGGAGTCTGCTAGGCAGCTGCATGTCAACGAGACTGAGAAAGCAATGGAGATGGCGAATAGAAAATATAATTTGGCAATTGATAAATGTTACCCTGTATTGCCATCTTGTCCTACTAAGCTGATGGAGGATCATGAGAAGGATCCTCTGTTGTCTTACCTGTTGAATTCACCTCCACCGTATGCACAGGGTATTACAGTACCACAGTTACTACCTATTGTACAGCCAGCTGCTGGTCAGCCTGGAATAGTTGCTCGACTTCCTTTGATTCCAGCTCCTGTCCTTCCCGTGGTTAATGTTCCTTCGGCACCCCCTCTCCCTGGGTCGCCTGCTCCGCCTTTTCCTGTCGTTTCGCAAACTGCTTTACCTGCTACTCCTACCCTTACTATTTCATCTGCTCCAGCTGCCCTATTCCCGAACCCTGTGAACATTCTGACTCCGCTTTCCGTTCGTCGGAAAATAACCGACTCTGTAACTAATATTTTAACTCCTCTCTACAGGTCTTTAATTGGGACACCCGTTTCTGACTCTATACAGAGACGTAGCCAGCTTCCTGGTCCCCAGGGAACGAGAAATGTTAGATTCGACAGCTCTTAGGTGGATGTCGAAAGCTGCGAAGTATGATGCATGAAGAGTGTTAGATACTTTTATGCAATGGAATGAACCTACTCAACGTTATGTTTTTGACGTGAAGAATGGGAAAATGATGACTTAGATTCCGTCCCCTCTGATTTGATAAATATTCAACAGAAGTTCGCCGCAGGAATGGTGATAGGTTCAGAAGTAAGGGGAGCGATAGAACTGATTTTAGCTCATAGGGATGATTCCCCTCTTCGAGCGACAAGAGACCCTGACGGTTCACCGATTACTACTAGAAAAAAACGAGGTCAATATCCGATGAGGGAAGTTCCGCCGATATGGCGTGATGCAGTTCAAGCTGATGGGGCTAATAATATTGTAGCTGCCCCGGCACATTTCCAGAGAGTGTGGATACACATCCCTTGGAAACGGGCCGAAGTATTAGCAGTAAAACAAGCGTTACAAGACCCACGTAAAAATCCTGCTGGTTATTACAAAGAGTTAACGCAGACAGTTCAGGCGTGCATCATGAATTTGGCAGACATTGAAATGTTATTTGGTAATGTAGTGCCACAGCCTATATGGGCCAAGATTCGGCAAGAGAACCACCCAGTCGCCTTAGGAGTTGATTGGCCAGCTATTGTAGCAGCAGATGCGCAACAAGTTGGCGGTGCTAAACCTGAACCTCTGATTGCTGCCCTACCTGGCAGAATAATTAATCTGATGAAAACGCTGATGCCAGCATTACGTGTCAATTGGGATAAACTATCGGCATGCAAACAAAAGAAGGATGAAAGCGTCTCTGACTTCTTCACTAGATTTGAAGAGACCTTCGTAGATCACAGTGGGCAAGATATGAGTACTGAGGGAGGCCAAAGGTTGTTTGTCGACAAGTTCGTGTTTAATTTACTACCTGAGCTTAGTAACAAGTTAAACGATTCTGAAAGTGCATGGGCAGTGTCGACGACAGCACAGATACTTGCACCTGCTCAGTATTACGAGAATAGAGAGAAAGAAGAGAAGGAAAAGTCAGAAAAGAAAACAAAAGATTTAAAGACTAAAGTTCTTTTGCAACAGGCGTATCCGCCTCGCTCGAATCAGTCAGATTCACAGCAGCGACCCCAGTTTCACCAACAGCCACAATTCCAGCAAGGGACGTCCCAAAGATCTAATTATGGTTTTTCCCGACAACAGTTAGCATGGAATCAGTGTGCCTATTGTAAAAAGGAGGGTCATTATAAGAATGAGTGTCCGGTACTGCACGCACAGACTAGTGGTGTCCCAGCTCAGAGAAGTACTGTTGGATTTATGAAAGCTCCTAGAGGTAGAGGACGTGGTACTATGACACCACAGGCCGATCGCCAATCGAATTATTTCGATCAGCGAAATGCACAATCTGCGCAAACAGGTAGATCTCCACAGTATCATGTTGAAGATTACTATGATCATAATGAGGAGATTCAGAGAAGCGAGTACTAGGACAGCCACAGGCAAAGAAAGGGAGTAGTATCAGTTCCAGTTGATCAGAGTGGACCTTATGTCGCAGTAGTTACCTCAGGCGTGGTCGAACCGTTTCTGTTGGATACTGGTGCGGCAAAAAGTTCAATTATGCATGCGAAACTCCCTGGCGCACCTTTGTCTGGCTTAGCGAACACTTCAGTAGGTTTCTCAGGCGCCCCTGTTCACAATCCTGTTTCTAGTCCTTTATCAATATCTGTTGGGCCATGCGAACTAGAAGCACCCCTTATTCTAACAACCGGTTGTAATGAGAATCTGCTTGGTTTAGATCTGTTGAAACGCCTACATGCGACACTGTACTGTTCTCCTTCGGGAGTACAGCTCACATTGGGCAAGAGAGTCATCTCTCCAATGTATGTGTCGATGGATAAGCTCCCACCGGAGCTGCGTTCTCTCCCTGATACTCTTTGGGCAACTGGTCCTAACGATGTAGGCCTCTTGGAAATTCCCCCTTATGTGGTAAGTTTGAAAGCGAATGCTAAATTCCCACGAATCCCACAGTATCGGATTTCGAATGAAGGGGAACGAGCACTCTTACTGATTGTGAAAGACTTAATACAGAAAGATGTGGTTGAGGAAACTAGAGGAAATGTCTGCAATAGTCCTGTTTTGCCGATTTTGAAACGTACTGACCCATCCAAACCTCCAATCTACAGATTTGTGATTGACCTCAGAGAAGTTAATAAAATAGTGATTCCACAGTTTCCTGTGGTCCCAGATATCACTGCATTATTGACGTTGATTCCTGCCTCAGCCTCATGGTTTACGGTTATCGACTTGAAAAATGCATTTTTCAGCATTCCCATAGCCGAGGAAAGTAGAGACATTTTTGGTTTCTCCTTAGGAGGTCGCAGTTTCAGATTCAAGCGCTCTCCACAAGGTTATTGTGAGAGCCCTTCAATTTACAGCCAAGCATTAAAGAGTCAATTAGATGCTCTTGTACTTCCGCCTGGTGTTGCCCTGATCCAATACGTAGATGATCTTTTACTGGCTGCTGATGACAAGGAAACTTGCCAAACAGCTACAATTTCTTTATTACGTCATTTGTCAGACTTACATCACAAGGTGTCACCTTCTAAACTGCAATATTGTTGCCAAGAAGTGACCTACTTAGGTCATCTTTTGTCAAAGGAGGGAAGAAGGTTGACCCCAGAGAGAATCAAAGCAATCTCGCAGATGACTGTACCAAGCACACAGAGAGAAGTGCGTGCGTTTTTGGGTATTACGTCATACTGTAGGCAATGGATCCCAAATTTTTCTCTCATGGCAAAACCATTGGTGGCTCTGACTGGAAAAGGTGTTCCGAGTCCTTTGCCATGGTCTGATGAATGTCAACAAATCTTCTCGGAATTGCGTGATGCGTTATGCTCAGCTCCTGTGTTAGGTACTCCTGACTACAGTAAGCCGTTTACACTATATGTCCATGAAAGAGAAGGTTGTGCGTTGAGTGTTTTAACGCAACAGTTTGGTGACAAACAGCGGCCTTGTGCATATTTCTCATCCACATTAGATCCGGTAGCCAGAGCATTGCCGAGTTGTTTGAGAGCTACAGCAGCAGCTGCAGTGTCTATTAGGCAGTCTGCTGGACTAGTCATGAACAACATGTTAATAGTCTTGGTTCCACATGCCGTGGATACACTCATGAATCGAACGAAAACTCAGCACCTCACCAGTGCTAGACTATCAGGCTACGAGCTGACACTTTTGGCAAGTCACATTCAGATCAAGCGATGCAACATACTGAATCCAGCAACGTTGTTGCCGACTACTCAGAAGTCGAGTGATTCAGAGCCCCATAATTGTTGTTTCAGAACTGAGGAAGAGACAAAAGGTCGGATTGATTTAAAAGACACTCCGTTGCCAGATCCAGACGGCACTTTATATGTCGATGGGTCTTGTTTTAAGTTACAGAATGGTGATGTGATGGCCGCGTATGCAGTTACGACTTTGAGTACGATTGTTGAGACTGCAAGAGTAAGTCAGAATTCTGCCCAAGCTGCAGAATTAATTGCACTAACAAGAGCGTGTGTTTTAGCAGAGGGAAAGAGAGTGAATGTGTTTACTGACAGCCAATACGCCTTCGGCGTATCACATAACTTTGGACGTCTCTGGAGAGAAAGAGGTTTTCTCACATCCCATGGGACTAAAATCCAACATGGACAGTTAGTCAGTGATCTATTGGAATCTCTGACCCTACCGAATGAAGTTGCGATTGTGAAATGCAGTGCACATCGGAAGATTACGGATGATGTAGGCCGTGGAAATGCGTTTGCTGATGAGGTCGCCAAAGAGACGGCCAAGAACATGACGAGCCGAATGTATGTTGCAACGTCTGCAAGATGGATTGCTGAATCAGGGATGTGTGAGAATACGATTGAAAGTGTGAACGCAATCCAGAATGAAGCAACTGAGAATGAAAAGAATGAATGGAAGGAGAAACGGGTAAAATGGATTCAAGTGGATGTTGGGTTGATTTGTCCGAACAGCAACGTTGGATGTTACCTGATGCGTATGTACTTGCGGTAGTCACGATGGCGCATGGAGCGGCGCACATCAGTTTGAAAGGGATCTGTAAAATGTTAGCTCCAGTATGGAAGAACGATGGAATTACTAAGTGTGCGGAAAGAGTGGTGAAAAACTGCATGATATGCCTGATGCATAATCCTGGCAAGGGAACCCCAACCCCAACTGGTCATTTTGCTCCCCCTTCTTGTCCCTTTGAAGTGATTCAGTTGGATTATATCCACATGGATAGGTGTAACAATCTTAAATACGTCCTAGTGGTAGTCTGTGCCCTTTCAAGATGGATTGAGGCATATCCGTTGAAGGATAACACTGCTATGTCCACTGCCAAAATCCTCCTCAAAGAATACTTCCCCAGGTATGGTATGCCACGGATTGTTTGGTCGGACAATGGAAGTGAGTTTGTAGGGAAAGTTATGAAAAGTGTGTGTGCGGGTCTGGGTATTAATCAAAAAATTCCACAGTGCGAATCACCCACAGTCAGCGGGTTTGGTTGAAGGGTACAATGGCACCCTGAAGCTGAAACTTGCTAAAATTCAAGCTTCCACTGGTCTCTCTTGGCCAGACGCACTGCCTTTAGCTCTACTGTCCACCAGAGCGACTGTACACTCTCGAGTAGGGCTTAGCCCATATGAGATTGTGTTCGGTCGTCCTGCTAATGTCTGGGGAGTCCCGAGGCCAAAGGAATTCAAACAGATTGAATACCCAATGTTGATTGATTATCTTTATGATCTGACTGCTAAATTAAGCCTTATTCATCAACAGGTATTCGAATCCTTGCCTAAACTGCCAGAGAGTCCAGGCCACACGTTGAAACCAGGCGACCAAGTTGTAGTTCGGAACTTTGAACGAACTCGAAACCTCCAGCCAAGATTCGTGGGTCCGTTTCAGGTACTCCTCACAACAAGAACTGCAGTACGCCTAGCTGGAAGGAAAAACTGGGTACACGCTAGCCATACGAAGCGTGTCCCTCTCCCACTCCCCTATGACAATTGGGTTAGACAGGGACTTGGTGTATCCGAGACAGAACCTGTTCCTAGGCACATCCCTTTCAGTGATGCAGAGTACATAACGGACCACCCACGAACTGAAACACAGAACTTTGACACCTCAGCAGGAACCGCTCCTTTGAATCCTGGACCGAGTATTGCACAAAGTGAACATTTGCCACCTGTGGAGTCGAACATTTCCGCACCTGTAGACCAGCTATTTCAAGATTAGACAAGACCCGGAAAGTACAGATATAATCTACGTTCTCATGTTATGAACCAATGACATTGCATAATTGCCTTTCCGTTTGAAAATTGTTTTGATCTAACTGCATTCCATTCAGTCAGGAAGTTTGCTCAAAATTTTTATCTTTTTGTTTTTATTTGTTTTTCTCACCTTGCCGTCTGGGTTACCGTAGGGTCGTAACGTGTGCCTTGTTTTAATTTGCAGGGAATCAGACATAAGGTCGGTTTCTTCTGTCTATCTTGGGAACTCCCAGGGTAAACAGAGGCAAGTTTTTAACAGGTACAAACCATCCGTTGCGAACGGTTGTAGAAGATGGAGCTTCCTGAACTGCGACGGGTTAATGTCATAAATGTGCACAAGACAAAGCTATATGACATATTATATAGCAAATGTTTTCTAATGCAATGTACTCTGACACTTCTAATTGTTTTGATAACTTTGGTAGGCGGAATTATCTTTGGTATCCAAATGATCTTTACACCTGTTACATCTACAGTATCCCCCCATGTTCCTGTTTCTCCGACTGTTGTTTCTTTTCATTCTTTCCACCCTTTTCCTGCCCACGAGCAAGCTCGACGCTCTGAGTTTATAAATAACACTTTCATTCAACTCTTGCACCAACATCAACTAGTGGTTAATACAACAAACTGCTGGGTGTGTGGCTTGATACCACATACCATGGACAAGGGCATCCCTTATCTGGTCCTGCCCTTTAGTTATAATGGATCATTCTGGGCATTTCAGACCATGTTCGCTTATGCCCTAGAGACCTATCCTCCACGACCTCCGCGTTCCACTCGGTATAACTCTGCTAATAGAGCCTTGGTAAAAGGAATCACTGACATGGTTAGAGATGTCAATAATACCCCGTTCATTCCCAAGGATGAATTGCGAGTTTACATGGGTTGGAATGTTACGGAATATGGCATTACTCTGGGTGAGAACAAACGTAAAAGCTCGACTCCGATCTGGGTCGTACCCCACCAAGGTCAGGTCTGTTTGCAAGGAAATGGGAGGAATCCGAAAGCTCGACTAGGGAAGAGTGACTGTATCGAAACATATGTTTTCCCGTCACAGTCTTCCCCTGCATTCTTAGCTGCTAAGGGTACTTATTTTGTTTGCCAAGACAGAGCATACACATGGCTGCCTGCTGACTTCTCAGGCTCATGTTATATCGCTCAACTGCTACCTCCGACATACACTGATGCACCGGACTATCACAAAACTAGAGTTGTGAGAGGTGTTTTCAGTAAGGAAGATACTACTGGCCAAGAAGCAGGAGACTTCTTCAAAGGTTTCCTTCCGTTCTGGGGGCCTATGGCCAACAGTAGAAACTTACGTCAACTAACACGGGTAGTTGAATCCACTATCACCGAAACTGCGGGTGCCCTTAGTAACCTGACAGCTGAGCTTCAAGCGGATCGCCTCATGACGTTACAGAACCGTATGGTTCTTGATGTTTTACTTGCAGATCGAGGTGGAGTGTGTAAGATGATCCAATCGAGTTGCTGTGTTTTTATCCCAGATAATGCACCAACAGTGTACAAGGCCATCTCTAAGTTACATAAGATCTCTGACTCTATTCATGTAGAGGAAGGTGACTGGTCATTAATGGGATGGTTCTGGAGCCTGTTGTCTGCGTGGGGATGGAAGGTTCTGATAGTCACTGGTGTTGCATTAGTATTTTTATTTTCGTGCTGTCTCATTGTTCAGTGTGGTCCTGCCTTATGTAACGTCTGCATTTCAACATGCGTAAGAAGACCACCTGTTTTTAGAGATACGCCACGGGATAGAGTAATGCTCCAACAACATATCAGTGACCTGATGAACATAGAAATGGATTCTGACATAGAGTGAGTTATTGCCTATGTAAGGGCAAAAGGACAGTCTGAGGTTCTGTAGCGATCCGAACCCGTGAATTCGGTATCGTAGTACTGACACGATTTTGGTACCAATGAACCGCAAATGATCCATTACATGCATGACAGTGTTTTTGCTACACAACTAGCATGAATTCACTGAGAAATAGGGCATTCTGTTGTAAAGTCGTGGCATCCATTTTAGTTACGGCATCCATTTTGTTTCTTGCCCTCACATAGTCAATGAACGGGCGATGACCCCGGCAGAATCACCTTGTTAAGGACACGTAAGCCGAGCCCCGAGAAAGGCTGACTCTACATGACTAGGCAGAATCAAGCTGCCTCCCCTGCCTGAGGCCAGCCCTGCCATACTGGTTCTCGTGTCCGTTGTCCTGACTGAAAGGCCGAAGACGGTAGCCATGCCCGTTTATGACCCATAAACACCCCTTATCCTCCTTTTCAATCCTTTGCACCTGGCTCTGCTCCTCTCCTTCTGGGCTTTTACAATGGGGAGGTTACGATTTTTATGATGGGGAGGATCGGGTAAAGAATGGAAAACTGACAAGGGGATCTGATCGAATACCGAAATCCTACAAATTATTGTTTGATGTCTATTTACTGTTTGTTTTGGGATACCGGGTTGGGCATGAGAAATATTTGTGTAATATAGCCTAAAGACATTTTGCGCGTATTTAAAGAGTAACCCACTTAACGCAATTTGAACAGTCTCGTAGATTCTGCCTCTGTGTGGTTGCTATGACTTCTGTGTCCCTGCAGTAAATAAACCTTGGTCTTTGACGCCACCATCGAGAAGCCCGTGTCTCTGTTTATTTGTGCACCGAGACAGGAGGAACTCAGGGGTCTTTGGGTGTTGTTTCCCTGACACCTCTGGACTCTTAAAAGTCCAGAACCTCACTCTCTTAAGCAATCACTTATAAAAACACCTACTTATTTCTACAGGAACTCTTCCAATCTCTCACTCTCACATATACTCACTTATATACACCAATACTCACATATACTAGTTTAAAACATATGTAGTTACTCATAAAGACACTATTGAGACAGTCTTTCACTGACTAACACACCCATACATACTCTCATCCACCTATACATTCCTGCATACATGCTGTCTTCAACACATGCAATCAGTGAGTCACTCCTTCATGCATCTATGCACTAAGCAATACTCCCCACCGAACCATACAGACACTCAGACACTCATACTGATACTCAAAAAACCAACTAATAGCCCATATAGACACTCGTGTAGCTACTCACCAACCCACGCAGCCTCGTATACTCAAAGTGAGAGACTGATATAGATATTTACATATTTAAACATTACTCACTAACCCATGTATTCACTAAAATACACTTAATCAGTCAGTTATACAATCAATTTTACAAAAAATTAAATCATCCATTTAGACACTTATATACCCATTTATTCGTCCATCGACCTTGAGATGTACATATATAAAACATATTTAATTTCAGAAAAACACACATTCACTGGATGAAGTCCTCAGTGATGTCATTTGAGATGTCATGAGTGATGTCATGAATGATGTCACTGACCATGTCATGAGTGATGTAATATGTGACGTCATCAGCAGTGCATTGCGGGCGCGCAAGCTATAGTTAGCTGAACTAACTATAACGGGGGAATTTCAATGGTTTTGAACGAGTGAAATGTCCAGCTAACTATAATGCCCCTGAAACCTATGGTTTTTTCAGTGAATATATATATATATTCACTTAAAAAAACATAGGTTTCACACATGTTATAGTTAGCTGGACATTTCACTCGTAAAAAACCAATGAAATTCCCCCGTTATAGTTAGTGCAGGCTACTATAACTCACGCGACTGCAATCCTCTGCTGATGACGTCAGATATTACATCACTGTATTTAGACACTTATTTACCCATGTCTTCTTCCATTAATCTTTAGCTATACATATATTACAAATATTTATTTTTCATGAAGACACATATGTCATCAGTGATGTAATATCTGATGTCATCAGCAGAGGATTGCGGTCGCATGAGTTATAGTTGCCTGCACTAACTATACCGGGGAATTTCATTGGTTTTTTACGAGTGAAATGTCCAGCTAACTATAACATGTGTGAAACCTATGGTTTTTTAAGTGAATTTGCAAGGTTTTTTAAATGCTAATTCGTAACTATAACGTGTGTGAAACCTATGGTTTTTTCAGTAAAATGCTAAGTTATGTATTTATTAATTTTTTTTTTTTTCAGGTTTTTCACCGTGCGCGCACCGTGAATTATTATTTTTTTTTTTAAATCGCGAGGTGCGCGCACCGAGCATCCCCGGGTTCACAGTGCGTGCCGTGCACGCGCGGTGCGCGCACCTCGAAATTTAAAAAAAAAAAGTTTTTTTCTCCCTTGGGGGTCCTTCTGTGACCCCCTGACCAAGGCTAGGGGGTCCGGAACTGTCCACTCTGCCCCCTTTTGACGTTCTCCACCTTTTTTTTTCACCCCCTCAGACTACGAGAGACAAAATGGCGGCCGACACTTCCTGGGTTCGACCGATTCGAGTGTTTACCGACATCTAACAACCATTAATGGGATGGTTCTGGAGCCTGTTGTCTGCGTGGGGATGGAAGGTTCTGATAGTCACTGGTGTTGTATTAGTATTTTTATTTTCGTGCTGTCTCATTGTTCAGTGTGGTCCTGCCTTATGTAACGTCTGCATTTCAACATGCGTAAGAAGACCTCCTGTTTTTAGAGATACGCCACGGGATAGAGTAATGCTCCAACAACATATCAGTGACCTGATGAACATAGAAATGGATTCTGACATAGAGTGAGTTATTGCCTATGTAAGGGCAAAAGGACGGTCTGAGGTTCTGTAGCGATCCGAACCCGTGAATTCGGTATCGTAGTACTGACACGATTTTGGTACCAATGAACCGCAAATGATCCATTACATGCATGACAGTGTTTTCGCTACACAACTAGCATGAATTCACTGAGAAATAGGGCGTTCTGTTGTAAAGTCGTGGCATCCATTTTAGTTACGGCATCCATTTTGTTTCTTGCCCTCACATAGTCAATGAACGGGCGATGACCCCGGCAGAATCACCTTGTTAAGGACACGTAAGCCGAGCCCCGAGAAAGGCTGACTCTACATGACTAGGCAGAATCAAGCTGCCTCCCCTGCCTGAGGCCAGCCCTGCCATGCTGGTTCTCGTGTCCGTTGTCCTGACTGAAAGGCCGAAGACGGTAGCCATGCCCGTTTATGACCCATAAACACCCCTTATCCTCCTTTTCAATCCTTTGCACCTGGCTCTGCTCCTCTCCTTCTGGGCTTTTACAATGGGGAGGTTACGATTTTTATGATGGGGAGGATCGGGTAAAGAATGGAAAACTGACAAGGGGATCTGATCGAATACCGAAATCCTACAAATTATTGTTTGATGTCTATTTACTGTTTGTTTTGGGATACCGGGTTGGGCATGAGAAATATTCGTGTAATATAGCCTAAAGACATTTTGCGCGTATTTAAAGAGTAACCCACTTAACGCAATTTGAACAGTCTCGTAGATTCTGCCTCTGTGTGGTTGCTATGACTTCTGTGTCCCTGCAGTAAATAAACCTTGGTCTTTGACGCCACCATCGAGAAGCCCGTGTCTCTGTTTAACAACCAATCAGAATTGCGCTCGCGCACGGCAGGGTGCGCGCACCGTGCGCGCACGGTGCGCGCGTATAGATATTGATATGCTTTTAAATGCTATTTTCTCAGGAAATACTGAACAGATTTACACCAGACCTGCAAAAGGCACTTCCTTGACCTTATGGCTACCTCTCTGCCAAATTTCACGTAATTCTGTTCAGCCGTTCGGGCTGTAGCTGCAACTAAAGGTCCTATGGAAAAATGCATGGGGAAAATGCGTTTTGGAACCCCCCATTTTTCTCGGCCCCCGCTTGACGAATCACACCGAGACTTTCAGGGTCGGAGCTGAGCGGAGCGCCCCATTAGTTTTGAAAATTTCGCGAGGATTCGTCAACCGGCGCCAAAGTTATTCAAAATAGAATTTTGAGATTTCCTATGGAAACTAGGTTGTAACTATAACTATCTACTGGCGACCGCCAGTAGATAATATATACATATATTGTAATGTAGTGCTCTCCCCTTAGTATTCCCACTTCCAATGAAGACGCTGCACGGGACTGAGGTATAGTGGTTTTAATTACCAGAAATTACATACATGCAGGAGCGCCGGTTCGGAGCTCCGATCGCGTTTGAATCAGCGCGCTAATACCGATTCCAAAATGGCCGCCGCCAGTAGTCCGCTGACGTCGCACGTAGTGCACGCCGCAGACTAGACCGCTACACCACATCTCCCTCCTTTATAAACACAACATACCAAGTCCCCTCTTCAAATGTGAACAGTTTTACTTGTGGTCCAAGCTGAACTCTTCGAACCTTCGTGGCAGCATTATTCTCCTCCCGCAGCGTGTTCTCCTGCCTTCTGCGCTCGCGGTCGGGGTGGTGTCAACCCCACTCGGGAACGCCACCCCACTCGCTTCTCGGAGTTCCGGGCCACCCAACTCCGTCTCCTCCAACGTCTCTTGAGCGTCCTGTCCTTGCGTCCTGACTCCTCCCTCTCCCGGGCTCCTTGGCCCCCGAGGGGAACTTCCTACTCCGCCTTCTGGTCTCCTCCTTTCACATGCTGTCGCCGGTGTGGATCTGGCCCTTTCTGTGCTGTTCAGTTCATTTTCCTGTTCTGTCTCATCGGCCCTGGCACACCTCGCCATACGATCTTGGGCCCATATCTTCCCGTCGCTTAGTAAGGCTGATGTGGAATATGGTTCCACTACTTGGAATGGGGGTGTGAATTTGCTGTCCCCTTTCTTCCCAGGCGTCGGCAATTTCACCCTCACCCACTCTCCTCTCTCCAGTGCTACTTCCTTGGTGTTATGCCTTGAGTCATAATAGTCTGTATACACGGCCTGTGCCCTTTCCAAGTTCTTGCGCACTACTGCCGGTGACCAATGACTCTGCACTGTGAGCTTCTTCCATGCCACGTTGTCTCTAGTGAAAGGTTCTCTCCCTCTCAGTATACGGAACGGGCTGTAGCCTGTGGACGCGGGAGTTATCCTGTATGCCCATAGCAGTCGTTTGAGTTCCTTCTCCCAGCTTGTACCCTGACTGATTGCCGCTTGTACCGATCCCATTATTACTCTATTGAATCTCTCCACCGCTCCGTTCCCCGCGGGGTGGTAGACCGGCGTGCGCCTGACCGTTATTCCATTCCTGTCCATGAAGGCCTCCCATTTGATCGACGTGAACTGTGGGCCGTTGTCGCTTAGGATCCCTTTGGGGATGCCTTCTCTGATGAATACTTCCGTGAGGAATCCTAAGATGGTGTCTGTCTCCGCGTTCTCATCCACGTGGACTTCTGGCCACTTCGAGTACCTGTCGATGACCACGGTGAGGTACCGCTGGCGTCTTGTATTGGGCCTAGGACATGTACTGAGATTTCTTCCCAAGGATTTCCAGGGCATTCGAAACGCCCCAGTGGTGGGCGCAGAATCCTTTGCGTCTTGTCCGCATTGCTGCACTGTTCGCATGCTCTGACATGACGTTCCACCGCGAGGTCTAGTCCTGGCCACCAGTAGTCCTCCTTCACTCTCCCTTTAGTCTTCACTATTCCCAAATGCCCTTCATGGGCGATGGCCACGACTCTTGATCTCAACACCTGCGGAGGTACTACCTTGTTGCCCCGGAACATGAAACAGGGGTCGTCCCCCAACAACAGTTCTTCCCTGACCTCCCAGTACTGTTTGAGCTCTTCTCCGAGTAGCCTCTTCTCCGGCCACCCTTGCGTCATACACACCTTGACCGCCTTCACCTTCTCGTCTGACTTGTACTCTTCTTCCCACTCCTGCCTGCTTATGGCCTTCTCGTGGTCGCCCATGAACGCCACCGCATACTCTCCCCAACTTTCTGCGCCTTGCGTCTCTGCAGATTCCTTTGCCGCTGCTCTGCTTAGATAGTCTGCTACTCTGTTCCTGGTCCCCGGTATGTACTCCACATCGTACACATAGTCGAGGAGTCGCAGCGTCATCTTGGCGATTCTCGGTGTTGCGTGCTCGTGGCCGCTGGACGTGACTACCTTTACAAGTGGCTTGTGGTCTGTTCGTAATAGGAATCTACCTCCCCACAGGAATTGTCGGAACCTTTCCACGGCCCATACCACCGCCAGCATTTCTTTTTCAATTACACTGAATTTGCATTCATTGTCCGCCAGCGTGCGGGACGCAAAGCTGATTGTGGAAGTCTTCCCCTCTGCGGATCTTTGAGTTAGTACTGCCCCAAGACCTCGGTCGCTCGCGTCCGTGGTTAGCACCGTGGGTGCCGTTGGGTCGAACCCTTGTATGGGTACCGCTTCGCATATCTCCCTTTTCATCCTCTCGAATTCCAGCTGTTGCTCCTCCTTCCACTCAAACGCCGTTTTGTCCTTCAGGATCAATCTCATGTGGTGGGTCTTCGAGGCAAAGTGGGACACAAACTTGCTGTAGAATTCAGCCATCCCTAGAAACGTCCGGACGTCTTCCTTGCTTGAAGGCGTGGGTGCATCTCTTATGGCTGCCACATTGGACGTTTTGGGTTTTATTCCTGCCTGGCTGATCTCGTGCCCTAGATACGTGACAGTTTTCATGCCAAACTTGCACTTGGACTTCTGGCGGCGGCCATTTTGGAATCGGTATTAGCGCGCTGATTCAAACGCGATCGGAGCTCCGAACCGGCGCTCCTGCATGTATGTAATTTCTGGTAATTAAAACCACTATACCTCAGTCCCGTGCAGCGTCTTCATTGGAAGTGGGAAGACTAAGGGGAGAGCACTACATTACAATATATATATATATTATCTACTGGCGGTCGCCAGTAGATACAACCTAGTTTCCATAGGAAATCTCAAAATTCTATTTTGAATAACTTTGGCGCCAGTTGACGAATCCTCGCGAAATTTTCAAAACTAATGGGGCGCTCCGCTCAGCTCCTACCCTAAAAGTTTCGGGGTGATTCGTCAAGCGGGGGCCGAGAAAAAGGGGGGGTCCCAAAACGCGTTTTCCCCATGCATTTTTCCATAGGACCTTTAGTCGCAGCTGCAGCCCGAACGGCTGAACAGAATTACGTGAAATTTGGCAGAGAGGTAGCCATAAGGTCAAGGAAGTGCCTTTTGCAGGTATGGTGTCAATCTGTTGTGCGCGCACCTTGCCGTGCGCGAGCGTAATTCTGATTGGTTGTTAGATGTCAGTAAACATTCGAATCGGTCGAAATCAGGAAGTGTCGGCCGCCATTTTGTCTGTCGCACTGAAAAGGAAAGGTGGAGAACGTGAATAGGGGGCAGGGTAGGGAGTTCTTGACCCCCTACCCATTGTCAGGGGGTCACAGTAGGACCACGAAGGGCAAAAAAAATAGATTTCAATTTTTTTTTTAAACATAGCAAGGTGTGCGCACCCAGCGCGCACCCGAAAAAAAACATTAAAAAAAATAGAATTAAAAATCAAGTTTAAGTGTTTAGATATTAGGTGGCTCTAAAAAGAGCCCTTGTGTTTATTGAGTGTTTTTCGGTACCTACAAGTAAGTACCGATGCAGAGTCTAAAATTCAAGAGGAAGACTCTGTTCCCTTCATCATTGAAAAGTACACCGTCTCCTCTATAAATGTCTTGCATGTTGTAACGCAAGTTGTTGTGGTATATAGAACCCATACCATAGTCTCTGAGGAAAGCAGAAACAGACTTATTGACGTGCTTTCTTGCTTTGTCAATCTGCGGACAATGTTGGTTGGACCAGTTCCACTTTTGCCTTTGGCATATATTAGAATATACAAAGGTAGTTTGTGGAAAAAGTGACATCAATTGCACAAAGGTGTCCTTAACAAGCATTTCCAGACCTACCCCAGTTAAAATGCCTAGGTCATTTCCACCACAGTGCACAATAATAAGGTTAGGCTGTGGGAGATGTAGAAAGGTTTTCACCAAAGGCATTAATTGGTGCCACTTTAACCCTCTCTGACCAATCCATTTAATGTCTACATTTGGCAAAGCAAGATCTCTCACCATACCTCTTTTTTCTGCATACTTTTCACTCCAGAAGACATAGCTGTGACCTACAATCCACACTGTGAACATCTTTCAAGGAGATGTGGATGCACTCAGGAGGTGTCTTTCAGTAGAATGGCAATATGAAATGAAAGACAGTTGTAAAATGGAGGCATACATATTTTTTTTAAATAAAAATAACTCATTGGCTGTTTCAAATCATTTTACAGTTAAAACTAGGCTGTATGTATTCATTTTTAGAAGCATGTTTTGTATTGGTTCAGAAAATGTGTTCCCACAGAACATTACTTTGGATTTGCTGTTAGGTTTGAAAAGTCAAGCACTCTTGCTCTTTGGATTTGAAACATTGTGTGGTGAACTACTGACCTCTCTGCTCACAGCAGTGTTCCATGACCTGTTGCTATGGTAGCAGGCAGAAGTCATGTTGGGGGAAGGGATGATTTGGAAAAGGGGTTCAAAGTTGCAACCAATAGAAATGTGTGATTCCATTTGAAAAAATGTGGGAAGGACTGTGATTTGAAATGAACATGTATATGTGTGAAAAAAGAGAGGGAAACATTGCCATTTACTAGTTCTGCTGAGAGGAGAGAGGTGTACAGCTCTGAGATTCTGGCTCTGATAATCTGCTGTTTGAGTGCCACATTTATTTCTCAACTAATTAATTTTAAAGGTGAGTTATGAGTTTGAGAGGGGAAGTATGTGGTGTATTTAGATATAAATAATAGAAATGTCAATTTTCTTTTAAAGTTGAGTTTTACATTTTGTGGTTTAGGAGATATTTAACTGTTTTGAACTTGTAAGATATTATGGAGTATGTCTTCACTGTAAGTTAAGGTGTACTGGTATCACTGAGGAATACTGTTTTGTGCCAAGAATCACATCATGAGTCTGTCTGCACACAGGATTTGTTGTCAGAGAGTTAATTTGTGTTGCTTTTGTTCTGTTAGTCTTGCACTCGCAGAAAAGGGGTAGTTTGTTAACTTAAAGTGTGATGGTTAGCATTCAGCAGAAATCAGTTACTCACAAATGAGAGGCAAATGCAAACACATTTGAAAATAGTATGGTACATTTTCCTACTACTTTAAAAGTTGTGTTTTTCATTTTATGTTAAGGAAGATATTTAAGGGGCTTGAACATGTTATATATTATGGAGTATGTCTTCACTATAAGTTAAGGTGTACTGGTATCACCCAGGAATACTGTTTTCTACCTAGAATCACACCATGAGACAGTGAGCACACAGGAAATGTTATCAGAGATTTGATTTGTGTTGGTCTTGCTCTATTACCCTTGCACTCGCAGGAAAGGGGCAGCTTGTTTTTTGTAACACATGGTCATGGCCTCAAGGAGCTGTTATTTATACACATGTCTGCACTCTTCATGCAGTTGTGGAAGTCTCCATGCACATCTCGCTTGCAGCTGACAATACACAGTTTCCAGAAACACACTCTGTGCACACACGCAGCAGCTTATCGTACACTCCCATGTATAATAGTCAACTGTGTGTGGTGTTTTAGATAGTAGTGTGTAACGCAAACAGATTCAATGTCACCAAGGCTCATTTCCTTTGCTCTAGTCTAATCACTCACCATGTAACACATGGTCATGGTCTCAAGGAGCTGTTAGAACATGTGCTCCTTTCTGTCTGTGTAAACTATAAGAAAAATGTGTCAGGCTGTCACAGTAATTATCACTTGCTCTACCACAGTACTAAATGTGCTTTCAAATTGCCAAAGGAAATATCGCTTTCTGCCTAGAATCACACCATGACTCTGTGTGCACACAGGAATTGTTGTCAGCGTTCCAATTTGGGTTGCTGTTCTGTAAAAGTTGCACATTCAGGAAAGGGCCAGGTGGTTTTCTTCAAATGTGTTGGTTAGCACTCAGCAGAAATCAGTATCTCAAAAATGTGAGGCAAATGCAAACACATTTGAAAATAGAATGGTAGATTTTTCATCAATTCTTGCAATGGCTGGGGTGGTTCCTACATGTTAAAAAGTCTAATTAACCCTTACCACACATGTAGTCTTATACACATGTCTGCACTCTTCATGCAGTTGTGGAAGTCTCCATGCAGATCTCTCTTGCAGCTGACAATACACAGTTTCCAGAAACACACTCTTTGCACACACGCAGCAGCTTCTCGTACACTCCCATGTATAATAGTCAGCTGTGTGTGGTGTTTTAGATAGTAGTGTGTAACGCAAACAGATTCAATGTCACCAAGGCTCATTTCCTTTGCTCTAGTCTAATCACTCACCCTGTAACACATGGTCATGGTCTCAAGGAGCTGTTAGAACATGTGCTCCTTTCTGTCTGTGTAAACTATAAGAAAAATGTGTCAGGCTGTCACAGTAATTATCACTTGCTCTACCACAGTACTAAATGTGCTTTCAAATTGCCAAAGAAAATATCGCTTTCTGCCTAGAATCACACCATGACTCTGTGTGCACACAGGAATTGTTGTCAGCGTTCCAAATTGGGTTGCTGTTGTTCTGTAAAACTTGCATATTCAGGAAAGGGCCAGCTTGTTTTCTTCAAATGTGTTGATTAGAACTCAGCAGAAATCAGTATCTCACAAATGTGAGGCAAATGCAATAAGACATGTCAAAATAGCATGGTAGATTTTTCATCAATTCTTGCAATGGCTGAGGTGGTTCCTACATGTTGAAAAGTCTAATTAATCCTTACCACACATGTAGTCTTATACACATGTCTGCACTCTTCATGCAGTTGTGGAAGTCTCCATGCAGATCTCTCTTGCAGCTGACAATACACAGTTTCCAGAAACACACTCTTTGCACACACGCAGCAGCTTCTCGTACACTCCCATGTATAATAGTCAGCTGTGTGTGGTGTTTTAGATAGTAGTGTGTAACGCAAACAGATTCAATGTCACCAAGGCTCATTTCCTTTGCTCTAGTCTAATCACTCACCCTGTAACACATGGTCATGTTCTCAAGGAGCTGTTAGAACATGTACTCCTTTCTGTCTGTGTAAACTATAAGAAAAATGTGTCAGGCTGTCACAGTAATTATCACTTGCTCTACCACAGTACTAAATGTGCTTTCAAATTGCCAAAGGAAATATCGCTTTCTGCCTAGAATCACACCATGACTCTGTGTGCACACAGGAATTGTTGTCAGCGTTCCAATTTGGGTTGCTGTTGTTCTGTAAAACTTGCATATTCAGGAAAGGGCCAGCTTGTTTTCTTCAAATGTGTTGATTAGCACTCAGCAGAAATCAATATCTCACAAATGTGAGGCAAATGCAATAAGACATGTCAAAATAGCATGGTAGATTTTTCATCAATTCTTGCAATGGCTGAGGTGGTTCCTACATGTTGAAAAGTCTAATTAATCCTTACCACACATGTAGTCTTATACACATGTCTGCACTCTTCATGCAGTTGTGGAAGACTCCATGCAGATCTCTCTTGCAGCTGACAATACACAGTTTCCAGAAACACACTCTTTGCACACACGCAGCAGCTTCTCGTACACTCCCATGTAAAATAGACAGCTGTGTGTGGTCTTTTAGATAGTAGTGTGTAACGCAAACAGATTCAATGTCACCAAGGCTCATTTCCTTTGCTCTAGTCTAAACACTCACCCTGTAACACATGGTCATGTTCTCAAAGAGCTGTTAGAACATGTGCTCCTTTCTGTCTGTGTAAACTATAAGAAAAATGTGTCAGGCTGTCACAGTAATTATCACTTGCTGTACCACAGTACTAAATGTGCTTTCAAATTGCCAAAAGAAATATCGCTTTCTGCCTAGAATCACACCATGCCTCTGTGTGCACACAGGAATTGTTGTCAGCGTTCCATTTTGGGTTGCTGTTGTTCTGTAAAAGTTGCACATTCAGGAAAGGGCCGGCTTGTTTTCTTCAAATGTGTTGGTTAGCACTCAGCAGAAATCAGTATCTCAAAAATGTGAGACAAATGCAAACACATTTGAAAATAGCATTGTAGATTTTTCATCAATTCTTGCAATGGCTGGGGGGGTTCCTACATGTTGAAAAGTCTAATTAACCCTTACCACACATGTAGTCTTATACACATGTCTGCACTCTTCATGCAGTTGTGGAAGTCTCCATGCAGATCTCTCTTGCAGCTGACAATACACAGTTTCCAGAAACACACTCTTTGCACACACGCAGCAGCTTCTCGTACACTCCCATGTATAATAGTCAGCTGTGTGTGGTGTTTTAGATAGTAGTGTGTAACGCAAACAGATTCAATGTCACCAAGGCTCATTTCCTTTGCTCTAGTCTAATCACTCACCCTGTAACACATGGTCATGGTCTCAAGGAGCTGTTAGAACATGTGCTCCTTTCTGTCTGTGTAAACTATAAGAAAAATGTGTCAGGCTGTCACAGTAATTATCACTTGCTCTACCACAGTACTAAATGTGCTTTCAAATTGCCAAAGAAAATATCGCTTTCTGCCTAGAATCACACCATGACTCTGTGTGCACACAGGAATTGTTGTCAGCGTTCCAATTTGGGTTGCTGTTCTGTAAAAGTTGCACATTCAGGAAAGGGCCAGGTGGTTTTCTTCAAATGTGTTGGTTAGCACTCAGCAGAAATCAGTATCTCAAAAATGTGAGGCAAATGCAAACACATTTGAAAATAGAATGGTAGATTTTTCATCAATTCTTGCAATGGCTGGGGTGGTTCCTACATGTTAAAAAGTCTAATTAACCCTTACCACACATGTAGTCTTATACACATGTCTGCACTCTTCATGCAGTTGTGGAAGTCTCCATGCAGATCTCTCTTGCAGCTGACAATACACAGTTTCCAGAAACACACTCTTTGCACACACGCAGCAGCTTCTCGTACACTCCCATGTATAATAGTCAGCTGTGTGTGGTGTTTTAGATAGTAGTGTGTAACGCAAACAGATTCAATGTCACCAAGGCTCATTTCCTTTGCTCTAGTCTAATCACTCACCCTGTAACACATGGTCATGGTCTCAAGGAGCTGTTAGAACATGTGCTCCTTTCTGTCTGTGTAAACTATAAGAAAAATGTGTCAGGCTGTCACAGTAATTATCACTTGCTCTACCACAGTACTAAATGTGCTTTCAAATTGCCAAAGGAAATATCGCTTTCTGCCTAGAATCACACCATGACTCTGTGTGCACACAGGAATTGTTGTCAGCGTTCCAATTTGGGTTGCTGTTCTGTAAAAGTTGCACATTCAGGAAAGGGCCAGGTGGTTTTCTTCAAATGTGTTGGTTAGCACTCAGCAGAAATCAGTATCTCAAAAATGTGAGGCAAATGCAAACACATTTGAAAATAGAATGGTAGATTTTTCATCAATTCTTGCAATGGCTGGGGTGGTTCCTACATGTTAAAAAGTCTAATTAACCCTTACCACACATGTAGTCTTATACACATGTCTGCACTCTTCATGCAGTTGTGGAAGTCTCCATGCAGATCTCTCTTGCAGCTGACAATACACAGTTTCCAGAAACACACTCTTTGCACACACGCAGCAGCTTCTCGTACACTCCCATGTATAATAGTCAGCTGTGTGTGGTGTTTTAGATAGTAGTGTGTAACGCAAACAGATTCAATGTCACCAAGGCTCATTTCCTTTGCTCTAGTCTAATCACTCACCCTGTAACACATGGTCATGGTCTCAAGGAGCTGTTAGAACATGTGCTCCTTTCTGTCTGTGTAAACTATAAGAAAAATGTGTCAGGCTGTCACAGTAATTATCACTTGCTCTACCACAGTACTAAATGTGCTTTCAAATTGCCAAAGGAAATATCGCTTTCTGCCTAGAATCACACCATGACTCTGTGTGCACACAGGAATTGTTGTCAGCGTTCCAATTTGGGTTGCTGTTCTGTAAAAGTTGCACATTCAGGAAAGGGCCAGGTGGTTTTCTTCAAATGTGTTGGTTAGCACTCAGCAGAAATCAGTATCTCAAAAATGTGAGGCAAATGCAAACACATTTGAAAATAGAATGGTAGATTTTTCATCAATTCTTGCAATGGCTGGGGTGGTTCCTACATGTTAAAAAGTCTAATTAACCCTTACCACACATGTAGTCTTATACACATGTCTGCACTCTTCATGCAGTTGTGGAAGTCTCCATGCAGATCTCTCTTGCAGCTGACAATACACAGTTTCCAGAAACACACTCTTTGCACACACGCAGCAGCTTCTCGTACACTCCCATGTATAATAGTCAGCTGTGTGTGGTGTTTTAGATAGTAGTGTGTAACGCAAACAGATTCAATGTCACCAAGGCTCATTTCCTTTGCTCTAGTCTAATCACTCACCCTGTAACACATGGTCATGGTCTCAAGGAGCTGTTAGAACATGTGCTCCTTTCTGTCTGTGTAAACTATAAGAAAAATGTGTCAGGCTGTCACAGTAATTATCACTTGCTCTACCACAGTACTAAATGTGCTTTCAAATTGCCAAAGAAAATATCGCTTTCTGCCTAGAATCACACCATGACTCTGTGTGCACACAGGAATTGTTGTCAGCGTTCCAAATTGGGTTGCTGTTGTTCTGTAAAACTTGCATATTCAGGAAAGGGCCAGCTTGTTTTCTTCAAATGTGTTGATTAGCACTCAGCAGAAATCAGTATCTCACAAATGTGAGGCAAATGCAATAAGACATGTCAAAATAGCATGGTAGATTTTTCATCAATTCTTGCAATGGCTGAGGTGGTTCCTACATGTTGAAAAGTCTAATTAATCCTTACCACACATGTAGTCTTATACACATGTCTGCACTCTTCATGCAGTTGTGGAAGTCTCCATGTAGATCTCTCTTGCAGCTGACAATACACAGTTTCCAGAAACACACTCTTTGCACACACGCAGCAGCTTCTCGTACACTCCCATGTATAATAGTCAGCTGTGTGTGGTGTTTTAGATAGTAGTGTGTAACGCAAACAGATTCAATGTCACCAAGGCTCATTTCCTTTGCTCTAGTCTAATCACTCACCCTGTAACACATGGTCATGTTCTCAAGGAGCTGTTAGAACATGTACTCCTTTCTGTCTGTGTAAACTATAAGAAAAATGTGTCAGGCTGTCACAGTAATTATCACTTGCTCTACCACAGTACTAAATGTGCTTTCAAATTGCCAAAGGAAATATCGCTTTCTGCCTAGAATCACACCATGACTCTGTGTGCACACAGGAATTGTTGTCAGCGTTCCAATTTGGGTTGCTGTTGTTCTGTAAAACTTGCATATTCAGGAAAGGGCCAGCTTGTTTTCTTCAAATGTGTTGATTAGCACTCAGCAGAAATCAATATCTCACAAATGTGAGGCAAATGCAATAAGACATGTCAAAATAGCATGGTAGATTTTTCATCAATTCTTGCAATGGCTGAGGTGGTTCCTACATGTTGAAAAGTCTAATTAATCCTTACCACACATGTAGTCTTATACACATGTCTGCACTCTTCATGCAGTTGTGGAAGACTCCATGCAGATCTCTCTTGCAGCTGACAATACACAGTTTCCAGAAACACACTCTTTGCACACACGCAGCAGCTTCTCGTACATTCCCATGTAAAATAGACAGCTGTGTGTGGTCTTTTAGATAGTAGTGTGTAACGCAAACAGATTCAATGTCACCAAGGCTCATTTCCTTTGCTCTAGTCTAATCACTCACCCTGTAGCACATGGTCATGTTCTCAAAGAGCTGTTAGAACATGTGCTCCTTTCTGTCTGTGTAAACTATAAGAAAAATGTGTCAGGCTGTCACAGTAATTATCACTTGCTCTACCACAGTACTAAATGTGCTTTCAAATTGCCAAAAGAAATATCGCTTTCTGCCTAGAATCACACCATGCCTCTGTGTGCACACAGGAATTGTTGTCAGCGTTCCATTTTGGGTTGCTGTTGTTCTGTAAAAGTTGCACATTCAGGAAAGGGCCGGCTTGTTTTCTTCAAATGTGTTGGTTAGCACTCAGCAGAAATCAGTATCTCAAAAATGTGAGACAAATGCAAACCCATTTGAAAATAGCATTGTAGATTTTTCATCAATTCTTGCAATGGCTGGGGGGGTTCCTACATGTTGAAAAGTCTAATTAACCCTTACCACACATGTAGTCTTATACACATGTCTGCACTCTTCATGCAGTTGTGGAAGTCTCCATGCAGATCTCTCTTGCAGCTGACAATACACAGTTTCCAGAAACACACTCTTTGCACACACGCAGCAGCTTCTCGTACACTCCCATGTATAATAGTCAGCTGTGTGTGGTGTTTTAGATAGTAGTGTGTACCGCAAACAGATTCAATGTCACCAAGGCTCATTTCCTTTGCTCTAGTCTAATCACTCACCCTGTAACACATGGTCATGGTCTCAAGGAGCTGTTAGAACATGTGCTCCTTTCTGTCTGTGTAAACTATAAGAAAAATGTGTCAGGCTGTCACAGTAATTATCACTTGCTCTACCACAGTACTAAATGTGCTTTCAAATTGCCAAAGAAAATATCGCTTTCTGCCTAGAATCACACCATGACTCTGTGTGCACACAGGAATTGTTGTCAGCGTTCCAATTTGGGTTGCTGTTCTGTAAAAGTTGCACATTCAGGAAAGGGCCAGGTGGTTTTCTTCAAATGTGTTGGTTAGCACTCAGCAGAAATCAGTATCTCAAAAATGTGAGGCAAATGCAAACACATTTGAAAATAGAATGGTAGATTTTTCATCAATTCTTGCAATGGCTGGGGTGGTTCCTACATGTTAAAAAGTCTAATTAACCCTTACCACACATATAGTCTTATACACATGTCTGCACTCTTCATGCAGTTGTGGAAGTCTCCATGCAGATCTCTCTTGCAGCTGACAATACACAGTTTCCAGAAACACACTCTTTGCACACACGCAGCAGCTTCTCGTACACTCCCATGTATAATAGTCAGCTGTGTGTGGTGTTTTAGATAGTAGTGTGTAACGCAAACAGATTCAATGTCACCAAGGCTCATTTCCTTTGCTCTAGTCTAATCACTCACCCTGTAACACATGGTCATGGTCTCAAGGAGCTGTTAGAACATGTGCTCCTTTCTGTCTGTGTAAACTATAAGAAAAATGTGTCAGGCTGTCACAGTAATTATCACTTGCTCTACCACAGTACTAAATGTGCTTTCAAATTGCCAAAGGAAATATCGCTTTCTGCCTAGAATCACACCATGACTCTGTGTGCACACAGGAATTGTTGTCAGCGTTCCAATTTGGGTTGCTGTTCTGTAAAAGTTGCACATTCAGGAAAGGGCCAGGTGGTTTTCTTCAAATGTGTTGGTTAGCACTCAGCAGAAATCAGTATCTCAAAAATGTGAGGCAAATGCAAACACATTTGAAAATAGAATGGTAGATTTTTCATCAATTCTTGCAATGGCTGGGGTGGTTCCTACATGTTAAAAAGTCTAATTAACCCTTACCACACATGTAGTCTTATACACATGTCTGCACTCTTCATGCAGTTGTGGAAGTCTCCATGCAGATCTCTCTTGCAGCTGACAATACACAGTTTCCAGAAACACACTCTTTGCACACACGCAGCAGCTTCTCGTACACTCCCATGTATAATAGTAAGCTGTGTGTGGTGTTTTAGATAGTAGTGTGTAACGCAAACAGATTCAATGTCACCAAGGCTCATTTCCTTTGCTCTAGTCTAATCACTCACCCTGTAACACATGGTCATGGTCTCAAGGAGCTGTTAGAACATGTGCTCCTTTCTGTCTGTGTAAACTATAAGAAAAATGTGTCAGGCTGTCACAGTAATTATCACTTGCTCTACCACAGTACTAAATGTGCTTTCAAATTGCCAAAGAAAATATCGCTTTCTGCCTAGAATCACACCATGACTCTGTGTGCACACAGGAATTGTTGTCAGCGTTCCAAATTGGGTTGCTGTTGTTCTGTAAAACTTGCATATTCAGGAAAGGGCCAGCTTGTTTTCTTCAAATGTGTTGATTAGCACTCAGCAGAAATCAGTATCTCACAAATGTGAGGCAAATGCAATAAGACATGTCAAAATAGCATGGTAGATTTTTCATCAATTCTTGCAATGGCTGAGGTGGTTCCTACATGTTGAAAAGTCTAATTAATCCTTACCACACATGTAGTCTTATACACATGTCTGCACTCTTCATGCAGTTGTGGAAGTCTCCATGCAGATCTCTCTTGCAGCTGACAATACACAGTTTCCAGAAACACACTCTTTGCACACACGCAGCAGCTTCTCGTACACTCCCATGTATAATAGTCAGCTGTGTGTGGTGTTTTAGATAGTAGTGTGTAACGCAAACAGATTCAATGTCACCAAGGCTCATTTCCTTTGCTCTAGTCTAATCACTCACCCTGTAACACATGGTCATGTTCTCATGGAGCTGTTAGAACATGTACTCCTTTCTGTCTGTGTAAACTATAAGAAAAATGTGTCAGGCTGTCACAGTAATTATCACTTGCTCTACCACAGTACTAAATGTGCTTTCAAATTGCCAAAGGAAATATCGCTTTCTGCCTAGAATCACACCATGACTCTGTGTGCACACAGGAATTGTTGTCAGCGTTCCAATTTGGGTTGCTGTTGTTCTGTAAAACTTGCATATTCAGGAAAGGGCCAGCTTGTTTTCTTCAAATGTGTTGATTAGCACTCAGCAGAAATCAATATCTCACAAATGTGAGGCAAATGCAATAAGACATGTCAAAATAGCATGGTAGATTTTTCATCAATTCTTGCAATGGCTGAGGTGGTTCCTACATGTTGAAAAGTCTAATTAATCCTTACCACACATGTAGTCTTATACACATGTCTGCACTCTTCATGCAGTTGTGGAAGACTCCATGCAGATCTCTCTTGCAGCTGACAATACACAGTTTCCAGAAACACACTCTTTGCACACACGCAGCAGCTTCTCGTACACTCCCATGTAAAATAGACAGCTGTGTGTGGTCTTTTAGATAGTAGTGTGTAACGCAAACAGATTCAATGTCACCAAGGCTCATTTCCTTTGCTCTAGTCTAATCACTCACCCTGTAACACATGGTCATGTTCTCAAGGAGCTGTTAGAACATGTGCTCCTTTCTGTCTGTGTAAACTATAAGAAAAATGTGTCAGGCTGTCACAGTAATTATCACTTGCTCTACCACAGTACTAAATGTGCTTTCAAATTGCCAAAAGAAATATCGCTTTCTGCCTAGAATCACACCATGCCTCTGTGTGCACACAGGAATTGTTGTCAGCGTTCCATTTTGGGTTGCTGTTGTTCTGTAAAAGTTGCACATTCAGGAAAGGGCCGGCTTGTTTTCTTCAAATGTGTTGGTTAGCACTCAGCAGAAATCAGTATCTCAAAAATGTGAGACAAATGCAAACACATTTGAAAATAGCATTGTAGATTTTTCATCAATTCTTGCAATGGCTGGGGGGGTTCCTACATGTTGAAAAGTCTAATTAACCCTTACCACACATGTAGTCTTATACACATGTCTGCACTCTTCATGCAGTTGTGGAAGTCTCCATGCAGATCTCTCTTGCAGCTGACAATACACAGTTTCCAGAAACACACTCTTTGCACACATGCAGCAGCTTCTCGTACACTCCCATGTATAATAGTCAGCTGTGTGTGGTGTTTTAGATAGTAGTGTGTAACGCAAACAGATTCAATGTCACCAAGGCTCATTTCCTTTGCTCTAGTCTAATCACTCACCCTGTAACACATGGTCATGGTCTCAAGGAGCTGTTAGAACATGTGCTCCTTTCTGTCTGTGTAAACTATAAGAAAAATGTGTCAGGCTGTCACAGTAATTATCACTTGCTCTACCACAGTACTAAATGTGCTTTCAAATTGCGAAAGTAAATATCGCTTTCTGCCTAGAATCACACCATGACTCTGTGTGCACACAGGAATTGTTGTCAGCGTTCCAATTTGTGTTGCTGTTGTTCTGTAAAACTTGCATATTCAGGAAAGGGCCAGCTTGTTTTCTTCAAATGTGTTGATTAGCACTCAGCAGAAATCAGTATCTCAAAAATGTGAGGCTCTCAAAAATGTGAGTCTAATCACTCACCCTGTAACACATGGTCATGGTGTCAAATAGCTGTAAGGACATGTGCTCTTTTCTACTTCTCTAAAATATAAGAAAAATGTGTCAGGCTGTCACAGTAATTATCATTTGCTCATCAACAGAAGTACATGTGCTTTCAAATTGCCAATGAAATATCGTTTTCTGCCTAGAATCACACCATGAGTCTGTGTGCACACAGGAAATATTGTCAGAGATTTAATTCATGTTTCTCCTATTTTGTAAGACTTGGACTCGTAGGAAAGGATCAGCTCATGTGATAGGATTTGAAAAGTTGAAAAAAAAAATTGAAATGAATTAAAATTACATAAAGGTATTTTTTTTAGTTTCTTGCAGGTATTGCTGAGCAACAGTGAAAAAATATAAAGATGCCTATAAAGTCAAGAAAAAGAAAAGAAAAGAAACAACAACTATATTTGAAGACGACTGGTAAAAAAAAAATAGGAGGCGAAGCGTGTGTTGGAAAACAGAAAAAGTCTTCTGGTAAGCAAACTAAAGAATTTTTAAAAAATATCTTCCAAAAAAAAAAAATGATCGAAAGATAAATTCAAACAGTGTATCAAGTACAAAACAACAACAGAGTCGACAGCAAAAACAAAATGCTAATATAGACTCAGAAGTTAGGAAGAGTGACTTAACACGAAAAATAGATTTTAAAAACATTCATCGAAAAATGTTTCAGAGAAGAGTGATGTTAAATTTGCTGAAGGATGTGAAAAAATATAAGAAAAAACCCAAATTTTATAAGAAAAAGAAATTTATTGAAAGTATTGTTACCAAGGCATTAGAAATAAAAAAAAACTATTCATTTTAATTTTGAACTGGATGCGTAGATTAGATAAATTAGTCAATGCAATGAAGTCACAAAGCATAAGGAAAAGAGAAGTCAAAAAAAAAAACTTTTGTAAAGTGTTCTTAGGAGAATGGAAGCATAGTTCAAGTACTGAACCATTTTTTAATGAAGAGCGTTATCTTCAAAGTAATAGTTTGTTGCATGCAGTTGACACCAATGGTAGAGCATATGAAGTTAAGGATGGTTGTGTAATGGAAATGGAGAAAATGGTTCCAAGAAATGAGGAACAAGTGATGGCTGATGAGGTTATGGGGAGACGTCCTAAAGCCCCAGTGTACACTTGGAATTGTAGTAGTATTTGTACTGTGCGACAGGAATCTATTGATAAATTACGTGACTTTCTAAGAGAATATAGTAGAAAGAGTGTTAAACAGAAGATTAAGGTGCTTCAAAGACTAGATCCATGCAGAGTGAGAATACTGGTTTGCAAGGACATTCTCTGGCTTGTCTATCTAGGAAAGTGTGTCAAAGTGTTTTTCACCATTTTAGGATGCTGGCTATTCATCATACTGAAATGAGAAAGTTTGTGAGAACATTGTATTTTGCTAAAAGTCCAGCACTAAAGTTAAATGAGTTGAATAATGCTCTGTTCCGTGGATCTGTATCAGATGTAGTGAAGGTTACGGATGAAATTCAGTTTTGTTACTTTGGTCCAGAACAAGAAAGTGTAGAAAATGACACAGTGATTGACGAAAATGTGGAAGAGAATGTAGAACTCACTGTTAGTAAAAAGTTTGAAGAAGAAATGACAAAATTTACTATTATCTCTAATGAAAGACCAAATATTACTTGTATTTGTTGCCGGAGAAGCCATTATAAAATTCAAACAAGGAATGTTGATCTCTATAAAAAAAAGTGAAAATGAAGATAATTATAAGTGGAAAGATTTTGCAACATATATATTTCTGGAAAATTGTTTTGAATTGGGTGAAGATCAGCGTATTTGTAAATACTGTTATAACAAGTTAGAAGAAAATAGAATGCCAGCAAGAGCTGTACATAATAAATTAGAATTGGTTGATATTCCTCCAGAACTTTCTGATTTAAATACGTATGAGTCTATACTCATTCAATGTGTCCATCCGTTTCAGACCATAGTGCGTATGGAGCCAAAAACAGGTAAATTACCTCCTTCGGATTTACAAAGAGGTTTAAAAGGAAGAGTTGTCTATTTGCCATTGGATTTGAAAAAAAATATGGAAACAATTGATGCAGATACTTTGGAAACTGAACCAGTAGTTATTCTGGTTAATGGTGTACCTACAAAGAATAAGAAAATTTGGCAGGAGCTGGTGGATGTACGAAAAGTACAAAGAGCAAATTTGTATTTGAAAAAAAATAATAAATGGTATGAAGCCATTTATATGGATGAAGATGAAGAAGAAATACTAGAAGACACAGGAATACCAACTGGGCAACTTGAAAAAGTGGATAAGTCAAAAGAAGAAGAAATGTATGAACATTTCAGCATACATCCTCTTCATTCTAAAGAAGTTATGGGAAACGCTATTGATCTGTTTCAGATGAAGAAAGCACAAGGAACTCCCGTGAGTGTATGGGACGAGAGCTTGGAAACTCGTTGTTTTCCACAACTGTTTCCTACAGGAGAAGGAGGACGATATGATGAACGTCCAGTACAGATTCCTGCTTCGGAGTATCGGACTACAAGATTATATGCAGAAGATCCTAGATTTCGTCAAAGTATTCCTTATTTGTTCCATCTTTTATTTGAAAGTGACTTGTCAGCACTATCTTATGCAGTAAATCACATTTTGAAAACTGGAGTACATCTACGTAATGTGACTGCAAAGGATTTTATGAACAAAGTGCAACAGCGAGATGATCATTTGGAATCTCAATTGATCAATTTGATGGCTTGTCAGCGTGGGACTAATGAATATTGGTACCGACGCCATGGAGAATTGAAGTTTATGTTACGGAATTTAGGAACTTCTACATGGTTCCTTACCCTAAGCTGTGCTGAGTACGCTTGGGATGATCTTCTGGATTTGCTTCGAGAGGCAAATTCAAATATTGAAAACATCCAATACAAGACAGCAGGAGAATTGTGCTCATTGGATCCAGTTAATGTTTGCAGTTATTTAACTCATAGATTTGAGGCTATGATGTCCTTCATCTGCAATAAAAAAAATCCACCTCTTGGAGAAGTTGTGGATTTCTTTTGGAGAAAAGAGTACCAAGCCAGAGGTGCTCCTCATATTCATATGCTGTTGTGGATCAAGGATGCCCCAAAATTTGGAACAGATTCTGATGATGCAGTTTTAAGTTTCATCGAAGGATATGCAACATGTGCTATACCTAAAAGCACAGAAGAGAAAAATTTAAAAGAGCAAGTTTTACGTTTCCAAAGTCATCGGTGTCGAAAATACTGTCGACGAAAGTACAAGAGTAAAGATAAATTCTACACAAAATGTCGATTTGGATTTCCACAACCTGTTCTTTCAAAAGGAAGAGTAAACAGTTTTATGTCATACTATTACAAGAAAATCACCTAAAAATACCTACATTCTAAGAAGAAAATATATAAATGACTACAACCCAGTCATTTTATCCATGTGGAATGCTCACATGGATATACAGTATGTGGCTGACAATTCTATTGCTGTTGCTCGCTATGTCACATCTTACATCACTAAATCTGAGAAAACGGAATTGAAGGAAATGTGGGAAGAGATTTCTCACGAGAAGACTGTCAGTAAGAAGCTATACAGTTTCAGTTTAAAGATGTTATCGCATCGAGAAATTGGATCCTACGAATGCTCAGATAGGTTATCATCTGCAAGTCTGTACTCAAAATCCAGAAGAATAATTTGGGCAAGTTTAGGTCTTGCAGGAATGCGAAATCGGGTACTGAAATCTATTCGAGAAATTGAATATTTAGCAGAGTTCGAACCAGAAAGTACAGACATTTTAAGAACAAACATGTTGGACACATATTATCCACAAAGAAGTCATCACCTTGAGAACATGTGTCTCTATGAAGTGCTGCAGAACTTTATTTTTAAACGGAATGCCACAGAAGATATCAACAATGGAAAATATAAAGTCATTGGTGAGGAAGGATGTTTGGTGAAGCAAACAAAAGGAAGTTTGATAAATCACCGGAAGCTGAGTTGCGACACTCCTGATAAAAAGGAATTATACTACTTGGCACTTTTGCAGCTGTTTGAACCATGGCGTTCAGAGGACGAACTACTTGGAGAATTTCAGAGCTATGAAGATTCCTTCAATGCTAGCAAAGACAGCATAGAATGCAGTACTTTCACAACTTATGTTCAAATGTTAAATGAAGAAATTGAACAAGAAGCAACAATTGCAGCTGAAGTAGCTAGAGACAGTTCTCAAGACAGTCAAAGTTCTGGGACATTCAGTCAAGATCCTCTAGGACAACCGATCGTCGAAAATGAAGCAGCAATAGCTATGAACGAAGTGGAAACAGCTATGAATCAAGCTCAGGAAGATTTAGTATACTTAACATCTTTGGAGGAGCAACTGAATGAAGAACAAAAACAAATTTATGAAGAAGTCAGACAAAAAATTGATCACGGATTACTACATGAAAATAAAGAGTGCTCATGCACATCTTTTGAACCAATGAGAATGTATGTAAGTGGACAAGCAGGAACTGGAAAAAGTTTCTTAATTAATGTAATTAGAAGCTACCTACAGAAGAAAATGGAATCCATTTTGTCTTGTGTTGTTACTGCTACAACCGGGTTAGCAGCGTATAACATCAAAGGAGTTACCTTACATAGTTTGCTAATGTTACCAGTAGAGCACGAGAACAAAATACAGTAACACAAACTAGCAGGAGAAGCATGCTTGGAAGTTTCAAGAGTATTAAAGAAAATGAAAGTACTCATTATTGATGAAGTTAGCATGGTATCAAACTTAATGCTTGTCTTTGTGCATTTAAGAATGCAGCAAATTCTGAAGACAGACTTTGACGTGTTATTTGGAGGAAAACATGTCATCGTTTTTGGAGATCTTTTGCAACTTACTCCAGTTAAAGGACAACCGGTATTCCATACTCTTACACATGAAGACACGAAAAAGTTGTTAGGAAGTATAGGCAATGTAAATATTTGGACACATTTTAAGTATAAGGAACTCATTACCAATATGAGGCAAGCCAATGATGAGGACTATGCAAGTATTCTGAAAGATATAAGAATTGTACTACTCACAGAACATGGCAGAAAAGCATTACAGAGTCGATTGATATGTAATTTGTTTCCAACAGAACAAATAGTTCCAGAGAAAATATACAAGAAAATTGCGGGAAAAAAAAACTGTAATCTGCTTAATGCCAACACTACATGAATGCTCTGTATTCAATCAAGATCTTTTGAAATTGGAAAATGAAGAGATCATAAAACTGGAAGCTGTGGATAAAATAGAACATGAACGAATAACTATTATATTGACAGGCAAATTGGGTACTAAATTGGATTCTCTGGAGAAACACGTTTCAAAAACAGCTGGTTTGGAAAAGAATCTTTATGTGTGTATGAACTGTAGAGTAATTTTAAGACGTAATTTGGATGTAGAGAAAGGTTTAGTGAATGGAGCTATGGAAAGAGTTGTGGGTTTTGTTAATTACCAGAAAAAAAGTTGGAATTGAATGTTTAAAAATAAAATTTGATCAGATACAAGGGGTTAAAGACATTTGTCGTTGTTCAGTTCGTTTCTTGCTTGTGAAAGACTTATATATACATAGGAAGCAGTTTCCATTTTCTCTAGCATATGCTGTAACTATTCACAAATCTCAAGGATTAACTGTTGATAGTGCTTTTGTAAACATTGGATCTACTGTGTTTAAAGAAGGTATGGCATATGTTGCTTTGTCACGCATGAAAAAAATATCTGGGTTATTCATGATAGACTTTGATGACTCAAAAATTAGTGCTGATGCAAACTGTGTAAAGGAGTATAATAGATTAAGAAGAAGCTATGCTCCTCATTTAGGTCAGTATCCTGTGTTTGAAAAACGTGTTGTTTATCGGAAAAGGAGATTTGAGAATATCTGTAATGAGGATGTACAGAAGAGAAAACAAAAAGATAGTGATGTGACTGCAAGCAAAAAGAAAAAGGACAGTGTTGGTTGTCATTTTGAAAATAGCTCTGGTGTCAACTGCTACGCAAATGTAGTGCTGAATGTTGTATTTTATCTGGATTTTTTGCAAGAGCAGATAATACTAAATCATGAAAAAGGATTCTGTTCTTTGCTGAGTCTCCTTTATGAGAAGCTGAGTAATGATAAAACTAAAATAGAAAGTGCTTCTGATGTTAGAAATCTTTTAGATGTATGTTCTGGACGTACACAGTTTACACAAAATGTCCAGCAAGATGCACAGGAATTCTTGATGTATATCCTGATGGTACTAGAAGATGAAGGGGTAGAAGTAGAACATTTATTTGGTGCCTCTTATAAATGGGAACATTGTTGTGATAACTGTATGAACACAAGCAATACTAATGTTGATTCTGAAAGGTTCATATATTTACCATTACCAGAGAGTAAAACAGTGACTTTTAGTAAATTAGTTAAAGATGCTAATCACAACATGGAATGTTCTAAATGTAAATCTGAAATGTTGTCAATGTTATTTTTAAAGAAATATGGACAGCATGTAATTTTAATGGTACTACGTTGTAGAGCTGATGGAACAAAATTGGAAACTTTACTAAAGAAGTTTGTTGGCAACCAAGTATCTATAACTGGAAAAACTTTTGTCGCAGTTGCAATAATTTTTCATGATGGTCCTTCTATAACTTCTGGTCATTACACAGTTTATCTTAAATGTGAAAAAGTATGGACACCGTGTAATGATTCTCAATTGATTTTCCCCTATCTAGGTATCCTTATTGATAACCACCTGTCCTGGAAATCTGCCATATCCAGCAAAAAACTGCAGTTTCAACGCACAACATCTGCACTGACTTCGTTCTCTAGGAAACTGGGTAAGCCCGCTCCTACTGTGCTTTTGAAGATCTACCAAGCTAAATGCATGAGTGTGGCTACATACGGCGCCGGAGTCTGGGGCTATGTGTCCGCAGACGAGCTACAAATTATAGAAAACTACTTTCTGAAATACACATTAGCCCTCCCCCGTAGTGCTCCTACTTTCGGCACCCATGTGGAACTCGGTTGGGAGTATCTGACTGACATCATTAGTTACCAGCCGATTCTACTATGGCATCGTATATGGACTCAGGAGCAATGACATCTAACTAGGTCACTAATATCTGACTGTCTCACTTTGTCCCATTGGAAAAAGATTCCTTGGCTGTTATATGTTTCAAAATTTTTGACAGATTTGAATCACCCTGCATATTTCACTGACCCTGCATCTCTATTGGACATATCCAGAAAATCTTTGAAAAAGCTATGTGCTGACCACCTAAGCGATCTTCGTTTGTGTTCTGAACTTGTCAAAAAGCCAAATGTTCATTTAACGATGGTCCAATCTTCTTATGGCATTCAACCTTATTTGTCATTTTTTCTGTCAAATTATGAGAGGTATGTTTTAACCAGATTTCGGTTTGATGTATTTTATCGCCTTGTCTCACTGCCTGTGCCCTTAGACTGGTCACGGGAACTAACAAACTGTCCCTGTGACGGTCTTACTCGCCAGTCAACTCTGCACGTAACCTTTTTCTGCGGTTTCTATAAATCCCCGCGGAAACGATGGCTGGTTCCATTGCTCCGACACTTAGGACTGAGAAGATGCAGACCGGCCCTTTTGGCACTTCAATACCTAGACACCCCGTACGTTGCCAAAACCGTAGCCTGCTTTCTCAAAGCCTGCTTGAAAACTCATTCCCAACTATTGGCAACTGTTTCCTAAGATTTTACTGACTACTGTGCTATTATTCTTGTATATAGAGTGTTAGTGTTTACTTGTAAAATGCCTGCCCTCCTTAGCAGCCAATGAGCAAACCGAATTTTTACTGACTACTGTGTTATTATTCTTGTATTTAGAGTGTTAGTGTTTACATGTAAAATGCCTGCCTTCCTTAGCAGTCAATGAGCAAACTGAATTTTTATAATGTTGCAATGTTTTAAATGTACTTTTTATGATTGTAAATTCAATCGAAATAAAGTTAAAAGTAAGTAAGCAATTGATTTTCAAGCAACGTTTGCCTTATGATTTACCCAATTCTTACCTAATTTTTCTGAAACCCAAATTTTAAATACTAACATCATCATAGGAAGAAAGCATTATTAAAATTTAAAAGGCTTAAAATTGGATATTTCGCTCAAAAGAGATTTTAAACTTACCATTTGGCCTCAAGGAAAGGTAAAACAAACATTTGTGGACTTCTTTGACAGATATTATTTTGGAAAATGTTCTTTTGTAACAAGGTTTACAGACGTTATTTCTTAGGTATTTTTGACATTTCTATTAAGGTATGTTTTAGTGAGGATACATTTGGGGCTTTTTTAAACAATCTTTCAGATTGTTTTTTTTTTTGCCCGCTGTTAAATGATGAATACAATTGATTTCACTATTTTCAGTGAAATTCAAAACAAATTGCTTTGCTAAATATGAAAAAACATGTACTGTTTAATAAAGTGTATTGTTGAATATTAATACTTTTTTTCTTTTTTTCAGAACTAGAAAGAAAAATTAGAAGATGTAATTCAGTTATCTTTGCAATTAAATAAAAACATTTAATTCTAAAATATTTATTTTGATGGTCAGGTAAGTTTAACATATCTGTATGTGTTACTGGTTTAGTTTCATGCTTCCTTTTCTTCACCTCTCCTTACTCTACTTTTCTCATTTCTCTTCTCACTCTCTCTTCCTGCTTTACTACTCTTTTGTAACTCACTCACTCCTTCTCTACTACTCCCCTACCTTTACTACCTCCATCACTAATTTTTCATCCATGTTTCTTTTTCTGTATGCATATGTCTTAGTCTTTTTAACTGCCTTACTCCTTCTCAGTTGTTTGCTCTCTGTGTCTGTATCTGTCACTCTTGGTTTGTCTGTTTTACCCTTAATTTCCTTAACATCTCTGGGGCACATTTACAAGCCACCTGCGCCACCACTACGTCAATTTTCTTGACGAACTAGTGGCGCAGGGTGCTTTTCCATATTTACAAGGAGAGGATAAGCCTCTTTGTGTGTCTTTTACTCTCCTTGTAACTACAGGCAATTATAATGCAGCACTAAAATGAGCTATTATCTTTTTTGGGTACCTATACATAAATACTGATGCAGAGTTTAAAGTTTAATAGGAAGACTCTCTTCTCTTCATCTGTGAAATGTACACCATCTCTTTTTTAATTACTTTGCCACTCCCCTCTCTTTGTCAGGGAGTCCCTGAAGGTTTACTAAAGGTGAAAATAGATTCTAAAAAACAAGTTGTTGTGTTTTGATTTTAGGTGGCTCTAAAAAGAGCCCTTGAGTTAATGTAGTGACAGAGGAAGAGAAAAACGAAAAAAAAAAAAAAGAAAATTATGGCCTTTCGCAAAGATGCTCTTCAAATTTTCTTTGAATGAGATCAATACTGCTCTCACCCAAGGAAATAAGAAGACCACAATCCATGCAGTGTGTACTCATCCTCCCAAAACAAGGACGAATATCCAGAGGTGTGGAAGAAGGTGAAGGCACCATTGCAGAAGAAGTGCTCGCCTGAGCTGCCGAAGATGTGCTCGGCTGAGCTGGTGCAGATGTCATCTCCTGAGCAGGTGGAGGGTTTGCTCCAGAAGCTCGGCAAAAAGTCACTGGATGCATTGCCTCAATGTGCCTCATCATAGTATGAATTCTAAAAGAGTACTTCTTGTTAGCATTCCCACGTGACAAGACGCGCTGACACAGTTTGCAGGTGACCTTTGGTGCATTCACCTTCTTTTGTCCCTCTGGAAAAGTGAAAAACTGCCATATGAAGGAGTCTTTCTGCTTCCTCTGCCTCTGTCTCTCAAGAGTGTCCTGTTCACTCTCAGAAGATGGCTGCTGCTCTGCCATTGTATCTCAAAAACAGATTAGCTCCTTCTCCTAGGGAATCAGAACTAACAATGAGGGGGGTAGGTGTGATTTTGGAAGAATCTGGAACTAAAAGTACTTTGAACCAATGAAAAGTGATGTTTCTTCATCACATGACTTGCCATGAGGGGATTGGGTGTGGTGTTGAAACAATCTGAAACTGAAAGTAATGAAAACCAATTAAAAGTGTTATTTTATTATTAACATAACCCGAGGTGCGCGCACTGAGCAAGCTCCGAGCACCCACGGTGCAATTACGCATGCGTGAACGCGTAAGCACACATGCGCATACGTATAATGCGCGTACGTAATGCGCATACGCAGCACGCGTGTATGCGCGAACGTCAGAGCGCCTACTCTACGCGTATATGGAAGTGTACCGCGTGGAGCACGTACGACGCACGCACGCATGCGTACGTACGCATGCGTACTGGGTGCGCGCTCCGAGCGCGCACTAAAACGTATGTATGAGTACGTAAATAACGTACGCCGGAATTCATGAAAAACGTACGCAAACGTACTAGGTGCGCGCTCTGAGCGCGCACCCTAAGAATTTATATATAAAAAAAAAAAGTGGACATAACTTAATAGAAGAGATTAACTATGCTGTTCAACTTTATCCTAATTGAAAGTTAAAAAAAAAAATTGCCACACCAAATTAAAGGATACAGATAATATATAAATGTATACATAGGGAAATTTTTGAAAAAGAAATATTTAAAAAATATAATTAAAAAATACAAAAATTAGCATTTAAAAAACCTTTGAAATTCAATGAAAAAACCATAGGTTTCACACACGTTATAGTTAGGAATTAGCATTTAAAAAACCTTGCAAATTCACTGAAAAAACCATAGGTTTCACACACGTTATATTTAGGAATTAGCATTTAAAAAACCTTGCAAATTCACTGAAAAAACCATAGGTTTCACACACGTTATAGTTAGGAATTAGCATTTAAAAAACCTTGCAAATTCACAGAAAAAAACAGAGGTTTCACACACGTTATAGTTAGCTGCTCATTTTACTCGTAAAAAACCTATGAAATTCCCCCGTTATAGTTAGTTCAGCTAACTATAACTCGCGCGCCCGCAATCCACTGCTGATGACGTCACATATTACATCACTCATGACATGGTCAGTGACATCACTCATGACATCACTGATGACATCTCAAATGACATCACTGATGACATCACTGATGACGTCATCCATGTGAAAAATTACCACATCTTCACACACTCTAATATAACCATTAATACACTAACTAAAAATTTGAGAGTTCCATTCTCAAAACCATATATACTGCAATAGCAATCATTACATACCCACTTATTAACTCTTTGGTCTTCATATACCTCCACTTGCTCACCTGTAAAGTCACTCATACTTACAGTCACTCCGTACAAAACTATAATATACATTTAAACACTTATATAGAAACTCACACACTAACAAGTATCCATAGACCTACTGTTACACCTACTCAGTCATGCAAATAATCACACTCCCATTTTCTCACCTATGCAGTGAAACACACTCAATTTCACTTACTCATAAAATTAGTATCACATTCTTACACTCTTATAGAATCATTGATACAAGCACACTCTCATCCATACAGTCACTTTCACAATCACACACTCTCATATCTACTCACTTATATTCTCTTACACGCACATATACTGCCTTTCACATATGTAGTAAGTTACAAATGTACTACTGAGATATACATTCAATCCCTAACACACCCAAACAAACACTCACTTAACCCCTTCGGTGCTCATGACGGAACGGTTCCGTCATGAGCCACGGTTGAGCTGTGCTCATGACGGAACCGTTCCGTCATGACCACGCCCGCGCAAGATTCCGTCAGCACAGCGGCGGAATTTGCGCAGCATGGAAGGGGTTAACCATACAGTCCATCACAGATGCAGTCTTAAAACCATGCACCAATAGAATCACCCACTCACACATCTATGCATAGAGTGACACACACCCTACCCACACAAACACTCATGAACCCATACAGATACTCAGACAACCAATCAATTGCCCATATAGAGACTCATATAGCTGTTCTCAAAACCATGCAGCCACTTATACACCAACATACAGACACATGCACACATTTACACAGTTTAGTCACTAGTCTGCAGTAAGATACATTTAATGACTAACTTAAAGAATCATGTTATGCACCACAGAAAATCATCCATTTACACACTTGTACACCCACTCATTCTTAAACAGGCCTTTTCCTATATATATTAAACATATTGAAATTTTTCAAAAACACATACTCACTGGATGATGTCATCAGTGATGCCATCAGTGATGTCATTTGAGATGTCATCAGTGATGTCATGAGTGATGTCACTGACCATGTCATGAGTGATGTAATATGTGACGTCATCAGCAGTGGATTGCGGGCGCGCGAGTTATAGTTAGCTGAACTAACTATAACAGGGGAATTTCATTGTTTTTTTACGAGTAAAATGACCAGCTAACTATAACGTGTGTGAAACCTCTGGTTTTTTCAGTGAATTTGCAAGGTTTTTTAAATGCTAATTCCTAACTATAACGTGTGTGAAACCTATGGTTTTTTCAGTGAATAGATATATATATATATATATATATTCCAACCAAATCCGACTTCACATGAAAATCAGACACCGACACTGGAGATGCTTTCTGCCATCCGGCTTGGATATTTATTCTTCGCGTAACGCGTTTCGGGACAACTCCCTTGATCACACAATTACATGCGAACAAATCAGTTTCTTTTAAAACCAAATGCAGAGTCACATGATTGATTACTCAATAGACATGGTAAACAGACTATTATATGTTTTTCATTCGTCTTTGTGAAAAGTCGTCTTGACATAGTGCCATTAAACTCTTTACATCATTAATTACAATTCACTTATAGTCACAAATGGATTGGATTTAAAAAGATACATATTATTTCATATATTTACAGTTTAATCGACTCATCCATCTAGACACGATTTGAATTTAGAGAAAAATTGACACTATTTAGAATACTTTCAATCATTATTTCATTAACATATAGTCCTTGTTATTCCATGTAACAAATTCTTTATAACACATCGTCAAATACTCTTTGTCCATAATTCATAATTTTTGTGTAAGACAACCCACGGTGATTATTTCATTTCAAACCGCTGTTGATAGAAAAAAGGGGGATAAAGGAGAAAAGCAAAGGACATATATTACTGCCTATTCTTCCAAAGATAGTACTTCGATCAATTTTTAAGATAGTAAAGTGCTAGTGCTTGTTTTCATACTATAATAAAGTGCAAGTGCCTCATTATGTGCAAAAACCGCAATCTTATCATAATAAAGTGCTAGTGCAATACAGTACTATTGATAGATCTTTTAAATACTTTTTGTCGAAGTCTTATCATTGCTTAGAAGCTCTCCTTATGACGATGTATTTACAAATAAAAAAACACATAAGAGGAACAATCGTTTGTGACATAATGTAAGTTAAAATAACAATGAAGATTAAAAATCAAAACTAATTGATAGCGGTACCTCGATTTTAAATGTACATGTAAGTCTTCTTCGACATTCATACCGTGAGGGCTCTTTGTATTAAACATGAGTATATATTTTGACTCCAATTTTCTTAGTTTGCTTTCTCTGTCGCCCCCTCTTTGATCTTTGGGAACTTGGTCAATGGCAAAGTACACCAGTTCATTCGTGTTTCCCTTGTGGACTTCATTTATGTGTCGAGCAACTACATAGTTTTTATCATTGTTATTTATTGCCCTAAGATACTGCAGTATACGCACATGAACCATGTGGATAGTACTACCTACATACATCTTAGGGCACGAGCACTTTAAAACGTAAACAACAAAGTCACTTTTACAATTAAGAGGTTTTCTTAGTTTCCAGGGACTGTTCAAAAGAGGGGATATTATTTGCTGCGTGTTCTTGCCATGCCTGCAAGCTTTACACTTAAAACATTTATGGAAACCAGGGCTGACTTTCAGCCAACCACCTCCCTTTTTGGTTTCCATATTTGTTTTAAACAAATCGTCTCTCATTGAATTGGCACGATTGAAAGTCACCAAAGGATATCTCGAAATTTTCCCTTGCAGAATAGGGTCCTGTCTGACAAGGTGCCAATGCCTACTCAGGCTATCTCTCACTCTAGCCTGGTATGCACTGAAACCTGTAATCATACGGATTTGACTCTCAGTCTGCTTCCTCTTTTGTTCCATTTTTTCACCATCTGGTTTTAGTAATGCACTTCTTTCCATATTTTGTACCTTCAATGTAGCCTGATTTAATGTGTCCATCCTGTATCCTCTCTGGAGGAATCTATGGGTTAAGGCTCCCTGGGCTTTGCCTAGAGCAGCCGGTTCACTGCAATTTCTATTCATCCTTAAATTCTCTGCGTATGGGATACTCATTTTAAGTTTGGTTGGATGGAAGCTAGCTGCGTGTAAAATTGAATTTCCAGCAGTAGGTTTTCTGTAAGTACAGGTTTGAATTGAATTTTGTGCAATATATACCTCTAAGTCTAGATAAGTTACTCTCTCAGTACTTATTTCCTCAGTGAATTTTAGATTTAGCTTGTTTACGTTGATACTGTCGATGAACCTTTGGGCCGATTCTTTGGATCCGTTCCATATGATGAATAAATCATCAATGAAACGAATCCATTTGATGATGTGATCTCTCCATTCATTGATATACTCAACTTTGAGCACCTGCTCCTCCCACCAGCCCATGTGTAGGTTGGCATAGCTGGGGGCGAAGCAGGTGCCCATCGCCGTGCCTTTAAGCTGCCTGTAGGTGTCACCTCCAAATAAAAAATGATTATTGGTAAGACACAACCTACACATCTCCAACAACATGTTAGTGTGTTGGTAGAGGTTGATAGGTCTCAAATTTAGGAAGTGCCTCAAAGCCCTTAGCCCATCCTCATGGGCAATACTTGTATAAAGGCTCACGACGTCTAGCGTTATGAGGAGATAAGATTCTTCCCATTTCACATTTTCAATTTTATTTAAAAAGTCCCTCGAGTCTTGGATATAAGCTGGTAGTGCTCTCACATATTGCTGTAGGAAAGAGTCCAGACATTTTGAGGTTGGTTCAAAAAGACTCCCTATGGCGGAAATGATGGGACGCCCAGGCGGTTTGTCCTTATTTTTATGGATTTTTGGTATTAGGTATAATATTGGTACCACTGGTTTATCCACCTTCAGGAACAAATATTCCGACTGCTTAATTAAACCTAATCCTCGCCATCTTGCAAGGTCCTTGTCAAATTTAAGTTTAACTTCCACTAGGTTACTATGAGGGACTAGTGAATAACACTCCTTATCCCTCAATTGTAAAGCTGCCTCACCATTATAAGCTTCTAGGGACCATAAAACCAAATTACCTCCTTTGTCGGCCTGTCTCACTACTATGTCTGGTCTACCTTGAATTTTGACCATCACAGATTGGTATTTTTTGTCAAAACCTGTTTCATCTTTCAAAAATTCTTTGCTAGAACTTAAGGATATCTCCTTTAGATCTTTAATTACTAGGTCGGAGTATAGGTCTAACGCATCTTTAGGGGTGTTGGGTGTGAAATTAGATTTTGGTCTGAATTTGGTGGCAGAGCTGTCAAAAACATCTAGACAGAACAAATCATCAGCCTGACTGATTTCATCCACCATACTCTCACCAACCCCTTCCCTCATAAGTTGCTGACAGTCAAATAGTACCTGCATGTCCCCAACATCAAGGTTACCAGGTTCTTCACTGACCTCTTGATTTCTCTCCTTCCGGCTAGTAATTTTAGTGTCAAAGAATTTTTTCAGCTTCAGTTTCCTCACGAACTTGAAAAAGTCAATGCGCGTTTGCGTGTAGTTGAAATTAGCACGTTTACAAAAGGAAAAACCAAGTGAAAGGATTTTTGTTTCTTCTTCTGATAACAAGAGATCCGTTAGATTAATAACAGTTGACGTTATTTCTTCCATCCCTTGCGTTGGAACTGCTTCTTGTTTCCTGATCGTAGTTCCATGCCTGCCCCGTCGGTTTTTTCGTTGGCGTAATTTTCTTTTCTTTGACTTGGAAACGGTGGACGTAGATTTTGAGTCCGATCCTGGTATAAAAAACCGAATTCCTCAATTACAGACGGGGGATTCATCGTCGTTGATTGTTGTGATGCTCCATCCTCCGGGAGTGATTCTACATCGGAGCTAGCTACTGAACTCAGGTCAGAGGTTTCACCTGGGATGTTAGAAGACTGGATATTAGTACTTGGATTATACATTGTCGCATTAGCCTTTGAAAGACATTGCTTGCGGATGGAGTCAAAACGACGTGCAAAGGTGTAGATCTGACCCAGCATGTAATCCTGCCTATCCCGGTGAAACTTTGTGGCCTTGCGTGCTGTTATTGATTGCTCGTATTTCGTTAAACGAATGCTGAGGTCAGATTTGAATTTGTTTGCCTCATCTTCTCCCAAGCATTTCAATAAATCTGCTTCCAACACTATAATTTCGGCTAGTAGTCTTTCCCGGTCTTTCACAGCATATTTAATCAAAATTTTAATCATATTTTCCGAAGCATGCGCGTTGTTCGCTGCCCACTCCTTAAGCATCTTGGGATCCGGATTCTCATACGTGGGGGCTGTCAGTACTCGCAGACCTCGGGGAACCCTCCCCACATCCAGGTACCTGCTTAATGACTTTACCTTCCACCACTTGGAAATCTCACTTCGACGTGACTTTTCAATCTTTTTCTTTAGTGTTACAATGTTGTCACTTGACTCCTTCCCTGCTGAGTCCACCCCAGGTTTTGGATTTACCGCTGTGGTGCATCTTTCGCTGAATACAGAGTCAGCAGTCGCCTCACGTTGTTGGATTAAGGTATCCATTACCGTACATTAGTTTTGTAACAAAACGTTCGCTTGTTGAATAAATAAAACGCTGAATGTATCCTTTGCCTGCTTAGCAAACTCCGCCGTGCTTTTTAAGCCGTGGCTCCTCTCCCCGCTGCCTGAGATTACTGACCGCTGATTTCTTTAGCGTGCTCCTTCGGCGAACTGCTTCCACGGAAGCTTCCACGGATGCTCGTCGCATATATATATTGATTGAAATTCCATATACCTTCCACCGTTCCTATTTGCCTGCGGGGTGAGAGCAGGTCCCTGACCAGGAGGTCAGAGGTCTTGCTCAGCTACCCTTGCAGCGGCCGCCATTAAATAGCAGAGGTGGGAGGGACAGCACAGCTGGGAGGCAGGAGCGGGAAGTGGCGGGGGGGAGGGGCCACGGGGGCAGCAGCGGCTGGTAAAGGACGGCAGAATGGAGGAATAAAACGGGGCACAAGAGTAGGCACAATAAGGCAAAATACAGGGGCACAATAGAGACAAGCGCAGGCACAAAAAGAGGAGGCACAATCTAAGCACAAAAATTTCAATACAGGGCTACACAACAATTACCTGAATAGGAACCGGTGGAGAGCGAACTCAAACCCTGCGGATCAGAGCAGGGTCCACATGGCAGAAGCGGTACACCAGCGGAGCTGCAGGGGTGAGAGCAGGTCCCTGACAATATATATATATATATAAAGGGATTGAATTTACATGTACTCCCACCATTTCTATTTGCCTGCAAACAGGATACAGGGCCAATCGGTATGTACCACAAAGTTTTTTTTATGTACTTTCATTTCATGAATTCCATTTTTCAAAAGTGCTCATAATGTCCAGGTGACGCATTTCAGCAAAAAGGCTTCTACTGGGCCCTCAAGTTTTCATTGTGTAGAGTGTCCATTTAATGGGATATTCCCCTCGTACTTCTAATCCCTCACCCAATTAAAATCAATCTCTGACCTACCTACAGACTTAATATTCTGGTGAAGTAGCATTTATTATAAAGCAGCTTTTCTACTCATCTGAAGATAATAAACACATGTAGACCTTGCATTTATCAAAATTAACTTATATTGCTAAAGTCATTTTCACACTTTCCTTTGTTTTCATTTTTTAATTTGATTTAATTTATTTCAATTATAATTTTCATTTACTTGAGGGTACATACCCATCCATTTAGCTTTTTATCCTCCAATTTCCATATCAATAATAGAACTCATTTAAGATTGTCACATGAAAAGCAATAATAGTTTTTTTACTTTTTTTCCCTTTCCTTTCAATCTTTGTATTCAGACAGGAACAAAACATGCTCATCTATTTGATTCCAAGAATCGATTCTCCCTGCCATATATTATATTCAAAACTCTTTGAAACAACTCTACCTAAAAGGAAGATGTGCAAAAATGCTTGAAGAAAGTGCAACCCATACATGCTGGAGACATGCAATAGAAGCATTTTAGTGGAAATCCAGATTTTCTACTCATATATGCTCTTAAGACCATGATGCTGAAGCCTTTTTTTTTAGGTTTGTTTTTTCAACATCCTAATATGACTCAAGGGAAGTGCAAATATTTCATGCATTAAAATGCAACAGATAAAGTGCAAAGATTGCCTGACAATTTCGGTGGGGTAATACAAAATGTGTTATTTTATTTTATCAGCAGACTGTTTTTAAAGTGCGTAATTATAGCAGCTTGATCAAGTTTTAGTTTGTGCATCAGACCCAGCCTCACTGGAGTGTTATAAAGTGCAATTCAAAATCACCCAAGAATCCATCCTACATTTATCACAATCAATAAGTGATAAAACAAAATGGTAAAAAAATGGTAAAAAGTGGTTAAAAAGTTGACAAATAACTGGAGCAGTAAATTTGCAAACTTAAAGATGTACCATCCATATTCGGACCCCAAGGGATCTCAGTTCCTCTTGACCGTACCCATCTAGATTCAAATATTCTCAATGCCAATTCGCGTTCGCCTCCCCTGAGTTTGATTCCTATGTGTTGTATCGCATAGTAACAAAGTCTCCTCTACGCTCCTCCTAAATATGTTGTGCAACCAAATAACTGTAGTAGCGATTGCCAATTGCCCTTAAATGCTGAAGTATGTGAAGTTTCAGCTTGTTTACACTTCTTTTGATGCATTTTCTTTTACCACAGCCAGATGCTAGTATGTAAATCTCATGTGTGGTTTCACAGTGGATCCATTCTTTCATCTATTTTGCACTGCCATCTGATGTTTTAAAAGTGGTCAAATTCCAACCAATTTTCCACACCTCGCATTTCTGAAATCTGTAAAATTCTGTTTCTTTAGCCAGTTCTTTGAATCATTTCTATGTTTTCTAAAATGGCTTTGTATCAACATGTCCCCTAATGTCGCCGTCTTTTTATATGTAATTTTGGGAAAGTTTGAAATCTCCTCTTTGAATTCTTCATCTTCTCTAAGAATATTCCAGGAGGTGTTTATTGTTTTTTTGATTTCCATCTTAGCCTGATTAAAGTCCATTATATATCTAGTGACTTTCTCTTCCTCTGTATTGTTGGATTTTTCAGAATCAACAATTCATCCCTGTTTCTGGACCTGGCTCTCAATAAGTCATCTTCAGTAGAGAGGTGTGGCTCACTGGTTAGAGGCGGCAGACCCGTAAGCAGAGAATTGGCCAGGGACCAGGGTTCAATTCCCGACGCGGCAGGGTCGTGGACCAGGGTCAAAACGGATTCGATAATTCTCGTTTCGGTACCTACTCTAACCAGGAGCACACTCGGCAACTCTGGGCATTAAGCTTGCCTCATCTCTACAACGGCCCCCCACAGACGCTGGGGATGCCTGGTTTCACCTTGGAGATACCCAGAAAGGGACCATCTCACAGGGATAGCCAGGACGGGTTCCCCAGCAGTCTATAGCGCCGGGACACCTCCTCGTGAGGTAGCTGTTCGCGCTCTACAAATATCAGTATTATTCAAGGACATTAACTGGATATCCTCGTTGTCTGAATCACTCAAGCATCTTCTCCCATTCTGCTTCAAATTCTTCTATTTTGGAGCAATTACTGCATGCTCCTAAAAATCGCCCATATGGGACACTCCATTTCAATGCTTTTGGACGGGTATTGTTCGCAAATAAAATATTGTTGCAGGTAGTTGGCTTCCGATGTAATTTAGTGCACATTTGACTTTTTTTGATGTAAACTTTGATGTCCAGGAAGTTGATTTTGACCTTGCTTGTCTCATAGGTAAATTGTAAATCCTGTGGATTGTCATTCAGTGATTTAAAAAAAAAAATAGAACTCCTCCTCACCTTCTTTCCATATTAAAAAAAAGTAATCAATTAAGCAGACCCATACATTGGGGAAAATTATGTGCCCATTGCTGTTTATTATTTCTGGATGAAAAATGTTTCATTGGAATCTAACAGGTCCACAATTGTTTGCAGCAATTTGGAAAACAGCATCCCACACTCTGTTCTCGTCTAAAAAGAACTACAGATATATCCCCTGAGGAAAGGCATGGCCCGAAATGAATCGGGGTTTGCTGTGAAAATTAAGTGCAGATGATCGTACTAAGTAATGTGAAGCCAACATTACAGTTCATGTAATATGAAGATGAAGTCAATGAAAATGTAAATAAAGATAAATAATCAATTTGGCCAACACCTTGATCTAAGGATTTAATATTTTCAACACAACAGAAGGAGTGCCGGAAGGGTACCATTTTACACGATGGAGAACGTCTTCCCCACATTGACACTACACACCTCGGGATCAGGAGGTGATACCCACTGGCACCCTTACCATTAGGAATGCAGGAACTACTTAACTAAAACACAGGGTGCACCAGGAGTGCAATTGCTATTTTCATTTTGTGCATCATCAAAAAGAAAGACATTATTGATTAAACAGAATTCGACTAACTCAATTAACATTTCCATATGTTCCAAGAGATTTAATGATATGGAATGTAAAATGTATCTTCATGCTTCTAGGCCATCCTTGTGAATAATCGATGTGTACAGAGAAACCACATCCACTGTGGCCATAATGTAGTTGTCTTTCCAAGGTATTCCATTTATAGCGTTTGAGAAATCCATGGAGTATCAAATGTCTGAGGGAAGATTTGACACATAGGAAATTAGAAGAATTTCCATGAATCTTTAGGCATTTTCAAGAAGAGAATTGCAAGAGCTCACAATGGGATTTCATGGAGGAATTTCCATTTGTTTTCAGGACTTTTGGTAATATGTATAGCATTGGAGTAGTCGGACAATCCTTTTATTAAATATACCAGCTCCTCATCCTCTAGGATCCGACGTTCATGCCAGTGAATCAATTTTGCATTAAATCTCATTTTGATCATAACCATTGGATTACTTGTTAATCTTTCATAATGTTGCATGTTGTTTAATTGTCTTCTTACTTCATTTTGTCTTGTCAATTATAGGATTTTTTTTAATAATAATCAAGGTATACTTTTGCAGATATTTCAGTGGCCACCAATCATTTTGTGCCATGTTGCTTCAATATTTTAGCTTGCTCTTCTCCTTCATTGCAATTGTTCTCAATTCTTCCGAGACAATCTCCTGACATAGGTCGATTTTATTGCCGGGTAGTAGCTGTGGACAAAGCATAGATTAACCTTTACATCCACTGTTGATGGATCTGTATTTTTCAATCCCCATTGTGGCACAACATTGCAAATTAGATGTTCCTTCTGGCTCCATGGCGTTGGTTTGTTCACTTGATTCTCTTTTCAACAAAGACAGCATTCTTATTCAGTCTATATCTCCGCTTTTTAATACCTACAGGGGTTGGGGTGAAGCATACATTCTTCAATGTTTTCTGTAGAATTTGTTTAAATCAAGTCTTGCTGCTGCTGAGTCCATGTTGTACTGGGACAAAATGTTAAACCTTTATTTGATAGATCAAAATGTCTCTTTTCCAATTTTGTTGCTGACAAATTGATAACCAATTCATCATTTTCTATTCTCTTTCCTATTTTTTCAATCTTCCTTTACCACCTCTCCCTTTTCCGTTCTTTTTGGTTTTCTATATTTATCATTGTCTTGCCCCACATTCTGGTCATTATTTTCCCTGAAAACGCTAACTTCTTGCGACCTGTTATGGAACCATTGCACCCCGAACTGACTTCAAAGCTTTTGGCACTTGAAGGAGCTATAGCCTTATCCTTTGTGCCTGATGCATTGCTTGTCTATTGTAGAGGGCATCAAAATGACAGGCAAATGAATATACCCTTCCTGTCTCATAATCAATTTTATTTCTTTTAAATGTTCTTGTTTTTTTAATTTATACTTCATTCTCATGTTTCACCCATTTCTTCTCTAGCTCCACAAATGCGTTTGCTCCTTCATCTGTACTCTTGTAATTTTCCAGTAATCTCTCCTTGATCTTTTCTGACGCCACCATTAGTTTCTGTTCTGCAAGTGTTATTAATGTTTTTAAAAGCTTCGTTGAGCAACCTTTGGTATCTACTCACCACTGCTTTAGTAGATCTGGATCCATGTCATTCAACATTGAAAGAACAAATATTTGCAAGCCCCTTGAAATAGGATTGCATTCAATACATTTTGAAGGGTGGTATTCTCCCACCACTTATAGATCTCCATTATGCATGCTTGCTCCAAGTCTTTTAACAATTGTTTGGAGGTGTTCACTTGACTAGGCCTTGCTGAGCCAGCGTTCGACAATTTTTCATTTCCTCCTTTATTGCTCTCAACCATTTCTTTTTGTTAACTGTTCCCCTTTGCTCTACCTATCAGCCATGTTTCCATTGTTTTATCCTTTTTTTCTTCAGATATTAAATAAATAAGCAAACCTCTCATCTCCATTGTGAGGTCTAGAGAATTTCCATAACAAGCACGTATCCCTTGTTTTGCTTCTTCAATCTACATAAATTTGGTGGGATCAATAATCAGAAACTCCGTATTCATACCGAAGTTTGCCAGAAACTATTTGCTCCTTCATAAGGCTAGGGTATGTATAGTGGCACTGTGAGCTAGATGGTCTATAGGCTGACATATCCTGCCATGTTCTGCATAACGGTTCTATTAATGACCTTTTACCCAGTTATGTGCTGAATAAATGTCGATTGGTTTCCTTGAAACTAGCCTCATTTATTATGCATGAGGAGTTTTAGTAAAATCCTCTGCACATGACCTACATAGCAGGAATAACATACTCTGTATAAAAGTCATCACTATATTCATCCTAGGGTGACAGGGCTACTTTGCATAGTTACAATTATTGATTTAGTCTCATCTACATAATCGTACTCACAACATATTGATTGTGGTAGAACGCCCAAAGCTACCTTTTTTGTATAAAAGAACCGCACCTTCACTAGGTAACTAGAAGAGACACTTCCACGCTGACACAAGACACTAAGGTCCCTGCACGCTGAAGCTTCAATATGCAGTGGTCTGACATCCCTTGCAGGGAGTCCAACGCGTGACCAAGATGGGGTTCTTCCTTCTTTCCCATTAGGTAATGGGGTTGGCTCTATCCTAGGGGATTCTTGGCTTTACACCCACATACATGCTAGGTACACCTAGGTAAGGTCTGCATCGTAGGAGTATGCTTGATTACTGACATGTTTATATGCCTGCATATATTTGTGTTTTATCACCATGGTAGAATTCTACCTTCTAGATACTCAGTTGATGGTTGTTATCACTTACATTAACTTTTGTCTATTAATTGTCGCAGCAAACATGTTTTATGAGAGAATGAGGCTGGTTCAATAAATGTTTATAGAAAACGTCCCCAACATTTATTCGGTGTATCTCTTCTGAGACTAAGTGAGCATGATGGACTGAGTGAAAAGTACTTTACTGTTTCCACGATCCCTGAAGAGTCAAGGGGTGTCATGTTCGATGTCTGTCAGAAACTATTTGCACCTTGGTAAGGCTAGGGGACTTATGGTGACACTGTGAGCTAGCTGGTCTATAGGCTGATATATCCTGTGTAGGTGTTCGGAATCAGTCTAGACACCAATCCCTTAGTTTATGTTGTCGAACAAAGGTGCAGATCCTATGCATTTTTAGGAACTACATGACACCCTGTAAAGTGGTGACACCCAAGTCCTAGATCATTGGAAGTGGGCTGAAGGTGTGTCTCCGGAGGAACTGACGTATCTCCATGGCTGGCGGTGCATTTCTTGAACAGAACCAACACATCAGCACTGTTGCTTGGTTGGTCCCATCGCAAAATACTTGCATTGCCACTGCATCTTGGGAATGATGCATCATCTTCAGAACCGCCACTGCATGATGCAAGTTCCTCACATCCCTCATCGATGGCAGCCTTGACAACAATGCTGAACCTTCAAATCGCATCTTCACCACTCATCAGAACCGACTCATTGTCTCCTCTGTGCCTCGCATCCTTGACACCGGAATTCACATCGCAAGCCCACTTGATAGATTTCTCAATGTCCACGCATCAGGACCTCACACAGCAGTCTTGTGGCATCTCGAAACTGATGCATTGCCTCAGCTGTGTGACTCATCTTCAACAAGAATCCAATCATCACCCCACAATCAGGACTTAAAATAATTTGATTCAGCCGGCCTAACTGGGTACCTTTGGCCAGCCCATGCTCCAATGGTATTTCTTTTTTTATGTTTATTCACTGGTTTCATTGGGGCACTTTTCACAAATGTGTACTAAGACTGTGCTTTGTTTTTGTTAGTAAGATTGTTATTTATTTGTATATTGTGAAATTGTTTTTGAATTTTTCAAAGTGCTCGTTTATTGTAAGATGACTTAAAAAAATGTTTTTCTACCTAATGTCTGACGTTTGAGGTTAACTTCTCTTTCTGACGCCACATTTAACCCTTTTATTTATTGTGATTTTTGTTGTAAATCATATTATTGAGTATCAACCCACATGAGCCATTGTTTCCTTTCATAAACGTCCACCCAGGCTCTTTGTGAGTAGGGTTCCCTTGTTCCTTGGTTAGATGCTCCAATGGAGCCAGCCTGAACTTTTGGCTTTGTCCTGGTCCGGCGAGACCAGATACACTAAATAATGCTTTTTGCTTCTAGGTTCTATCTTTCACTATAAACTTTGAAGTTCTACTTATTGGATCTTTGTCATTTTGGTCTTGTTTTATTGTTTAAAGTGTTGCACAATACTTTACACATTGCCTCTAAATTTAAGCCTGACTTGCCAAGCTACCAGGACATTTGGCTCACTCAGGACACAGAAGACCTATGGAGAGCAAACTATGGTAACGCCATGGACTGGCTCGAGTCCAAAATTCTCATGTGGAAGAACCTCCCCCTTTCCCTAGCGGGCAAAATAGCTATTGCCAAAATGGTGATCCTGCAGAAATTCCTTTATCTCTTTCTCAATATCCCATTGCCGCTCACAACTCACTTTTTTCAAAGGCTACGCTCAAACATGATCTCACTACTTTGGGTGCACCACCATCCATGCATATAATACAAAACACTGATGTTGCCCTTGTCCAGCGGGGGACTGCATGCTCCCAACTCTACGCCTACGATGTTCAGGCCAGTTTCCTCCACTTCTGGCTACACCCTATGCCATTCCAGCCTCACGTGGCGGGCGAAGCTGACCTTGCCTAACCTTGGCCATTGCAGATAGCCCTGTTCCTCCCGTACATTGCTCTGAAAAAGGAAATTGACACTGTAGAATGCATGTGATGGGCCTGGGAAGGGATTCGCAAACACACTAAAGTCAAAGTCTTGTATGCCCCTGGGTTGCACCTGGCAAACAACCCTTCATTTACCCACCTGCAGACAACAGGCATGGCACGCCACGTGTTTGCATTAGGCATCAACACTAATGCCAATCTGTACCCCAACGGGCGATTTCTCTCCCTCCCCGCTGGCACACTCCACTAGACAAGCTATTATACTATCAAATTAGAGCCACTTGTAAGGCCACGAATGACAATTTTTCCAGCTCCTCCCCCCCGTACACAGCATTAGAATACATACACACTGACACCTCCCCACGCAAACTAGTACTAGGCTCAATGCATTGTCACTTGTGGCATCTCCGGATGACACTGAGCGGGCGTGCCTTGCCTGGTCCATCGATCTAGGCGATAAGCCAACACCTGAACAGTGGCAATGTTGCTGTAATCAATCTAAAAAACTATCTCCTAACTACCGGCTGCGCCTCATACGCTTTAAATACTTACATAGATTATACCACACTCCCGCTACTCTCTATAAAATGGAACTGACTGCTGACCCCAACTGCATATGATTCTCCGCCCCTGATGCCTCATTTATACACCTAGCCTGGATGTGTCCCAGAATTGCTTCCTTCTGGCAAGAAGTTTGCTGCATCATACAGGTCATCACCCTGAACACAATTACACCAACTCCCATGATTTGCCTCTTGGGGTACGTCAAGGAGATACCAGACTCCTGCTGCCGATTAGCCGCAATGCTGTTGATTCTTGTGCGCCACCGGGTGGCAATCCACTAGGGTTGCAAGCCGGCTCCATCCCCCAAGGCCTGGCTGGCCGATGCTGCCAATTGCCAAACCCATTTAAGCGAATATTGGAGCCTGATGCCACCTACTTGCAGACTGCACAACCTATGGGCCCCCCTAGTGTCCCACCTGCAGCAGACCGTTGACACTCACCGAACCAATGACGATGCTACATGTCACTTCTCTCTGACAGACCCAACTGCAGAGGGAGGGGAAGAGTTGCACCCCTACACTGACATGACACAGGAAATCCTGATCTTAGCTTTCATGCTCAGCTTCTGCACATGTTATTGGCCCTGATTCACAGAACTAACATAAGACAAAATCCTAAACTTACTACTTTTGGTATTCACAGAATGCACTTACTACTTTTGGTATTCACAGAATGGATTTACGACTACTAACTTTACATCCACACTTGGGCTGGAGATTCTGGCCCGGAGGCGGAGATTCCAGCCCGGAGTTGGGACTTCCGGCCCAGAGGTGGGACTTTTGGCCCAGAGGTGGGGATTCCGGCCCGGAGGTGGAGATTTCGGCCATGGCTAAATCTCTGCCACCGGCCGGAATCCTCACCTCTGGGCCGGAATCCCCACCTCCAGGCCAGAAGTCCCACCTCCGGGCGGGAATCTCCACCTCCGAGCCGGAATATCCAGCCCAAGTGCGGATGTAAAATTATTAGTTGTAAATCCATTCTGTGAATACCAAAAGTAGTAAGTGCATTCTGTGAATACCAAAAGTAGTAAGTTTAGGATTTTGTCTTAAGTTCATTCTGTGAATCAGGTCCGTAATGTATGAACCGATGCTGCTATCAACTTTTTGGTCCTTATGTCTGGAGAGTGTTGTACAATCATATGCATAATTTGTAATGCTGCCTTATCCTAATAAAGTTTTTAAAATTAAAAATAAAATACACCCATACAGCCACTCATGCACTGTCAGTCACCCATGAGCAACTCATACACCTACTCACTCACCCAAACACTCAGCCACATACTCACCTACACAGAATCTCACACACTCACTACTCATATAGATACTAACAAATACTTACTCTCCTATGCAGTTGCTGAAACAAGCACACACTCACCCATACATCCAATCTCATAGTCACTCACTCATACATACAGTCACTTTTATACTCCAACACTCACACATACTGCCTTTCACATATGCAGTTACTCACCCATATACCATTGAGACATCCATTCACTCACCAACACAGCCATACACACACTCATTAATCCATACAGCTCCTCCACTACTACTCTCTCCCTCATATCTTGGATTCCTATATCTACCTGAGGTGCTGGTGATTGTAACCAATGTATCAATAAGTACATGTTATCCGAAGCAGCAAAGTTGTGCCTTTTGTTCTGTCTTTGTTTCATACAGACAAGGTTCAGCAAGTTTTGCTGTAGGAAATCAGGATTTTCTGCATGGTCACCTCACATTTTTCACGTTTTTCTGGACCCTATATTCACTGAACTTAAACCTTTGTGCTCTATTACACCGCTAAACAGGAGTAAAGTACTTGTGCTCCCCCTTTAAACATGGTTAATTTGGTGTGTCCCTAAATTATTTATTTAGCATGCCTGTAATTCCATAGTACATGAAATAGAAAATGTACCCAGGGCCGGGAAATTAAATGCCACCTGTGGATGACAGCAACTAGTGTGTCATCCAAAAGGTTGGCCTTGAAAACACGGCTTCAATCCTACCATGGGTAGCCTGACAGAAGCAGCACAACAGAAGCTTGAACCCTGAAGCACAGACCTGTTAAAATAACATTTCTGACAAGTAGGATAACCTAAAGAATAAATAAGTCACCCTTAAGCACACTTTGTTGCAAATAGGTTAGGGAGCATATTATTTTGGAGTGGAACATGAGTGACCTTAAAATTGCATTTTCCCCCTGTGACAAAGCCCAAAACAATGATTTCACTTGTCAGACTGTAACTGATACATAGGAAACATCAAAGTTAGATTATACTTTTGACCTGTGATATCTCTGGACTTTTTTTAAATACTTATTTGTTATCATTTATTGTGTTCGTATCTATTGCAAATTATTTATTGGAAATGTGTTCAGTTTCAGTATCATACTATCATAGTCATACTACTATATATAGGAGTTATGTTTTGGTAATAGCTAGTGTTTTATGACAATGAGGATACCATTTTATTTCATTTCCAATGAATTATTTAATTTGATATGAAAATAAATCTGTAATTCTATATGAAGAACTGCATTCTGGTTAGCTTGATTTTGATGCCTCTTCTAACTCTTCATATTAGAAATTTAACTTTTTACTCTGCCTGAGTATATGCATTAGCTCTCCAACCACAGCCCAGCATATTTATTGCCTGAATGAGATGTGCTTGATGTGTGAAAACTGTTTCCAGAACAGAGACAATGGCTTGAAAGAGGGGAGTTTTTTTTCTCCTGGCAGGAAGACCAGTTGGGGTAGTTCCAGGAACGTATTATCTTCAAAGTGGCCTGCCCTGTCACAAATAAATAATGTCAGGTCACATCCGAAAAGCCCTCAGCCTTTGTCTGCTTAGTCAGTCTGGCATCAGTAGGAGGAGAGCTACCTCCAGATCCAGTTTTGAGTGATCACAGAGAAGGTGGAATCTATTTTTTTTTTATTTATTAACCGTACAATGAATTAAAATCATTACAGTAAAAACAATCGACCTAATAAAGTTAAAACAATGATAAAACTTCAATTTTTAGTAAAAAAGTTTGATAAATGGGATTGGCCGTCGTTCCCCAGTTCCACCACAATCAGCCATCCCCAGGGTTTGTGATCATAGACATGTAGCCTTATTCACAATCCAGAATCCCACATTGTTCTTTAAAAATGGGTAGCATTACAAAGCTGTGTCTCGTTTCCCTTAACCTCTAGTCCATTATCCTATAAGGTGCTATCCTAATGGGGGTACTAGAAATACGAAAGGCGTCTGTGCTCAATAAAGGACCCCTCAGTTATCTTCCACTGGATTTACAGTGTTTTTCTCCAGAGTTTTATTGCATTCGTTAGCAGCTTTTAAGGCAGTCCTCATGTTGTGAATACATTTCCCCAGTCTTGCTAGGGTCGTCATGCTAGAAGTAGGAAAACACATGGCTGACGCTTCACTGCAAGATTTTATTTCGTTGGAGGTACAAATCGGGCACACAAGTCACCGACGTACGTCGATGAGCTTGGGGCAACAGCATAGGAGGTGCAGCCACGATTCCCTCTTGTAGGGGCACAGTCTACAGTTTGTGGCTTCCCCTCTTCGGGCCCATGGAGGGTTGAAATCCGTAATTCCTAGAGTGATTAATCTCATAGACAGAATTTTACTTCGGGCCAATGGAGTGAGCGCCTCGCTTAGGTAAGGCTGAGGTTTGCCTGCAGTGCTAAGAGATTTGCGGTTGAGCTCAAATGAGGTTTCATGCACTTGTTCATTTATGGCTCTTTTCCAAGCAATCAGGGGGATTTCCGGCCGCGGTATGCTCTCTTCTGAAATCTTCAGTGTTTCGATCGCTTTTTCAAGGGTGGTGTGCCAGGTCGTACATGACCCTACAAAATTGGATCTCAGTTGATGTTTTAGTGCATTAGCTGGGGCCCTTAATATCCTGAGATAGAGCTTTGTAATCTCCCCCTGGCACGTCAGGTCCAGCCTCACCACGCCTAGTTCCAGCCTTAGCCTTGCTGACCTCGGAATATGAAGCACTGTTTTGTATGCTTATGTTTGGGCTGAGTTGAGGAAGACGTGCTGTGACCCGGGGAAGGCCAGGTAACCATAACTTATTGCTGGCAGAAGTTTCTCTTTTAAAACTTTCAGTATTGGACCGGCTGTCGGGCTGATCAGGTGGAGGCTTAATTGCTTTATTAGGTGTGTGACCTTAAAAGCCTTGATGCTCTGATGTTTCAAATGGGTGTTTGCCTTTGCCCGTTCCGTCAGCCAAACCCCTAAATAATTGTATGACGCCGTCATCTTAATTTGCAAATTGCCCATTTGCCATTGTGCTTTCTTTTTCTGATGGTAAGTCCTAAAAATAACGACCTTGGTCTTTCCTTGATTTACTGTCAAGTTCTTGATGGTATTGAAGCAATTTAGAGCATTTAGGGCTCTTTGTTGGCCCTCCTTCGTCTGGTCCATTATGGCTATATTGTCAGTGTATTGGAGCACCGTCAGCCTCTTGTTTCCTAGTCTTGGTGCTACTAGGCAGGCTCCTTTTAGGGCATGCCCCAGATCCGCCGTGTATAGGCTAAAAAGGATGGGAGCCAGCACACAACCTTGCTTCAGCCCATTCTCCGTCTTTATTTTAGGGGACACAGTACTGGCACTGGTTTTAACCCGTACCCATGTGTCTTCATATAGCGTTCTGATTGCCTTCAATAGGTTTGGTGGAATGCCCCAGGATTCTAACTTCCACCACAGTCTTCTATGAACAACTTTATCGAAGGCTGTGCTGTAATCCACAAAGCAGCAAAAAAGTGGAGGGTGGTTCTTCAGGGTTGCCTGGGCTGATAAGTGTGCTAGCGCCAGTACATTGTCCATGGTCGATGCCTGTGACCTTAAGCCATTCTGATGAAAAGGTATGATGCTGTTCTCTTCCACCCACATCTCCAAGTCCCCTAGTAGTAGGCGGGCATAGGCCTTGGCTTCAAGGTCAAGTAGGGTGATGAGCCTGTAATTTGATGGCTTTGTACGGTCTCCTTTTTTAAAAATAGGGACCAAGATGGAGCCCCTCCAGGAATCGGGGGTTGTGGCTGTCAGGAAAGTGTAGTTGTATAATAGAGGTATCATTGCTGCCCAGCAGTTGGGGGCCTTTTTGAAGACCAGTGCTGGAATCCCATTAGGCCCAGAAGCCCCATTGTTCTTCATGTTCTTGAAGGTCTTAATGACCAAATGGGGGTTTATCTGGGCTAGTGGTGTACAGTTTCTTCAACTTCTTTTTTGCTCGCCTTGAGAGAGTAGTGTCTTGTGCGGCCATTGTGCTGAGGGTTTGTTCCTGCAAGTCTGGTGCCGGGGCATCACTCCACTGCACCCATGGTTTATGCTAGATGTACCTTGAGCTGTTTTAGAGCTACCCTGTTCGACTGGAGTCTTTGGTTCCGATCCTGGTCGAAGACCTACTGGCTATCTTGCCTCCTGGTGATTGCGGTTAAACAACGCCCTGTCTTCTGTGTTGTTTGTACCCTGCATCGTTTGGCTATCTCTACTATGTCCATTAGGACCTCAGGGAGAGAGGCCCATTTCTCCATGAGGTTTGAGCAGCAACAAGAGCAGTCTCCCCGGTTGGAGACCAGGTACTGGGAGAACCAGTTGCCTAATTCCTCCACCCTGGAACTTATGTTGGCTAGACAGGCCGCAATGGCTTGTAGGAGGCCTATTTGAACTTCCATTTTGGATGATTGCCACAAAAGAGCTTTATAAGAGATGCAGTTTGACTCAGTCAGGGGAGTTTTCTCCAAATCCACATCTGTACTGACGTTGCAGAGTTTGCGGTCTTCTTTTAGTTTGGTGCCCCATGGGGATGTTGATGGCAGCAACAGATTTGGGGTTAATTCTAAAGTTCTTTCGATCTTTTGGCCAAGAATGTGGAGGAATGAAGCTGTGAGGTCCCCTCCTACAGGAGAATCTAGTCCCTCGGTAACTGAGTGGGACCACAGGCTTTTAGATTTTACTTCGATCTCCGCGCTTTGAATGTCTGAACCGTGGGCTTTCAAATCATGAATTTGCGCTTTCATCATTGCAGTTGGAGCATCCTTGATCGAAACTGTTTTGTAGGTCTTGGTGATTGTGACGTCTCGCCACGTGTCTAAGATTTGATGAGGGATTTGACACGTTGCTAGACCATTAAGCTGCCTTGTATAGGGTTGCCCACGGTCTGCACCTGCCATTTCCTTCTGCTCCCTGGACTCCTCACAGGGGCGAATACTGGAGTACTCGGTGTAGTCTGCCCAGCCCTTTGGGGCTACTGTCTTGGGCCGGGCTCAGGCCGTGAGATGGTGCACCATGGGTTATCCCATGGTCAATGTTAGGGTTATCCTTTTTCCTGAAACAGTGCCCTATCGAGCACCTTTGTGCGGCGTCTTGCGCTGTATCCTTTGGGCTGTCTGTGAGTGATCCCTTTGTTGGGGGAGTGACTTTTGAGAGTTTCCTCCGGGGTCGTGTGTGCTTGGCCTTTTCTTTTGGGGCCCGTTTGCTATGTGAAACACTGAGGGTGTTCCTCCTGCTGCTTGCTCCAAGTAGCTCGCTTACAGCTCTTGCCGCTCGGTGCACCAGCGAATACTTTGTGAGCAAATTACCCTTTCGTTGATGCTGGTATGTTGCGAGGATTTTGGGAGAGAGAGATCTTTAAAGGTGCCTTAACATGACCTTGGTAGGCAGAATGATCCCCCAGTGAATTGTTTTCCTCTCCCAGGCGATGTGCAGAAAGGTGAGTCAGAGAGGCAGGGCGCAAATGAAGCAGTGGGGCAGCGGGGCTGATGGTGGGAGGCAGTGCTTGCAAGGTGGGTCAAAACTGCACCTGGCCCTCACAGTAGCCTAGTAGCGACCTCGCTTGCCTGTGTCTTGCCCCTTGCCAGGCACTCCCACTGGTATATTTGAGTTTAGATTAGTTGAAATTAAGGCGGCACAGTTTTCTGGGACTCCGCCATGCTCAGCTACTTCTCAGCCGCACTTAAGCACTCTTGGCTACTCCTTTACCTGTGGCTCGGCTGGTGCTAAGTGGGACCCCCCTTCGACCTGTGCACGGAACCAATTTGCTGGGCCGACACTGGGGTCTGAGCGGGGGCCGGGGGCCGAGGGTCGGTCTGGGGAAATCTGGTGAGAGTCTATAGGGCATCCTCTTCCCCCGCTGTTTCCTAATCGTTTCCAAACCACTTCAGGCTGTGTCAGCTTGGGATCAGCGAGAACAGCGGGAAACGGTTGAGTTCACACTATAAAAAACTGTGATCTTCTGTAGCAAAGAAGATAATTCTGGCTCATCACAAAACACTCTGACTAATGCCTTTTTCAGATCATCTTCTGCCGCTTCCAGTTCTTTATCCAATGGATTTCTCCAACCACAGAGTAAATGTATATGTAACCCAGGAGGAGAAAGAGATCATCAGGGCTGTAATCCTCAGCCTTCCGCTCGCTGTGAGACTTGGCAATGGGCAGTAATTGGTGCAGAACCCTTGGCAGGTCAGATTCACCGATGTTCATTTGTCACCTGAACCGCTCCCGCTACTGCTGCTGCCTCCTCTGCCTCCACTGCATCCACTGCTCGCAGTCAGTGCTCCACCGCTCAGCTATCTGGTCTCTTTATTGGTTTTCAGCGCCCTATGCATCAGTGCTCGAGGCTGCAGTCCGCTCTCCCTAGTCCCGAGTCCCGCGGGTCGGCAGTTTCATGTCCAGGGAAGGGAGCAAACAGGGAGTTAGCGGGCGAGACGGGAGAGAGCGAGTGAGCAAAGCGGTAATAAAAATAAAAAATCTCGCTCAGCTCAGCGCCGTAGTCTATAGCTCCGTAGTCAGGTTCAGCAGGGCTCCATGCGCAAGCTCCTCCTCCTCCTCTTCCGGTCAGTTTCAACAACAGTTCCCGTCCGAGAAGGTAACTACCTATTATCCTGACCACACTACTGGCTCTGCACAAGGGGAGAAGAGTTTCTTCATCTTGAATTTCGAGCGGGAGAGGCACTGTAGGATTGTTTGCAGTAAGGCACACTAGAACTGCAGAAAAAAGGTTAAGGTTGCCCCCAGAATGTTTACCCATTGGTTAGGGAGTGTCCATGGGTACCCCCACCAACTAGCTAGTGCCAGGCATAAATGTACCACCCAAGGCACAATATTAGGACCTGCAGAAGATCAGAAGAGGACTCTGGTGAACTGAAAGGAGCTCTGAAGGACTGGCGTTGCTGCCCCTTGTAACCAGGTCAATTGGCTGACCTCCTGTATGACCACAGAGACAAGCAGCAAGAGGCCTTTTTTCTCATGCGCCAACCTGAGACATGCCATCTAGGCTTTCCTAGTGGCCTTTGCCTGTCACCTTGATAGTCTCTAAGTGCATTCCCCAGACGTCCCGTTAGTCATAGACACGTGCTCCTGTGGTTGTTTGGGCACCAGAAAAAAGTGTGGGAAACATTTTACGGCAGAGCTTCAGCCAGAAATTGTTGCCGACCAGCTATTCTACAGTGTCGTATTGGATTTCAAGTTGATCCCACTCAAATGTCCCAGCACTCTCAAAAAAAGTTTCAGCGAGAAATCTCCAAACACCAACCTGCATCAAGTATCTGACCTTTGGTTCCATATTGGTGACTGCAATTTCAGTGGTGGCCCACCCCGGAGAGGATTTCTCTTTTCAAAAAGACATGTAGTCCCTTTTGGAGCTTAAGAAAAGGGTCCCGTCACTGGAACTAATCCACTTGGTAAATCCTACCAGGGCTCCATTGCAGTCTACTGCTTCCACAGATTATCATTGACGCTTTTTGCTTTATGACATTTTTTCTACTTAAAACTTTAAACATTCTTATCTCTGGTTCCCCTTATTGGAGTTTTGTTGTTCTGGTGTCATTTTGGACATTACATTTTACTCTGTACACTTTGGGGTTTTTACTGCTTGGTGTTTTGACTTTATTACGTTTTTGGTAGTGCATACACACTTTACACATTGCCCAGTCTGCTGTGTGCCATAGCTACAGTGGGTTGAGCTCAGATTAATTTAGTGATTTTAAGTGTTCACCCTGACAAGGAGTGTTATTATTTCTTCTGGTGGGCAGTCGCCCACACCAATTGATAATCCACTTCCTTACAATTGCTTTGGTTCAACTTCTGGAACATCAGATGTGATTGGCTGTTGTTTTGCTATCATCTGTGACCCCAATACACACACATTTGGACACTACCACTTTATATGCTTAAATCTCACTTCAAACTCTTCTACCTCTTAAGTAACTTGGCAACATCTTCAATTACATTTTATTTAACTTAATTAGAGTGAGGTATGTTCTATAGAATTAATTAAAAAGAAGTAGTTTGAGCTCGGTATTGATTGACTCCTTTTGCCTTTGTTCACAGGACTTATCTCATTCCTTTTTTGTTATGGGGTTCAACTAATCTGTGTCCCATCTATGTTTGGCAACCTAGGTTTTTCTGCAGTAGTGCTCATCAGATGATAGCTTTCAATCTGCAAGATTCAATGGTGACATCATAATGTATGTGGTCTCTAGAGTTTCCAAAAAAGTGTTCCTTTCCTGCTCGACCCCATCATCTCCAGTATTAACGAGCTAAAATGGCATAACACCACTCCCACTTGCTGGTCTGACCATCACTTAATAAATTTCAGCATAAATCTTCCCTCCACCTGCAATACGCAACCGGATGTCTCAGCCGCGTCTAGAAAAAATTGGAAACTACTGGACTTGGCCAAACTTAACTCTGCACTACTTGAAAACCCTCCTAAGAACAGTCAAAATTTGGAAAACCTGGCGGCAGCCACTCACAAGTGGCTCAATGATGCCGCTGACCTCTGTTTACCTACCACGACTACCAAAGGAAATAGACATCGTCACCCTGCCCCTTGGTTCAATGACCTTTTAAAAATTGAAAAATCTAAATGCAAGGCATTGGAACGTTTATGGCGTAAAGACTACGCCTCCGACGCTAAAAAAAACCTATCATGAAGCCAGGAATCTATATCATTCTGCCTGTGCAAAAACACGCGCCTCTTTCGTCTCGAACACTATTACGGAAGCAACAAACAAGCCGAAAACCTTGTTCAATATAGTCAAGGAACTAGCTGGCGCTCAAACCACAGCCTCGGCTGCCCCTCTGGATACTCAACAATGTCAAAATCTGGCTTGCTTCTTTTCTGAGAAAGTTGAGAAAATCATTAGGTCATTAACACCAACAATAATGAACCACCACCTCCCTCTGTCCCGGAACAGGCCCTCTCCTGCGAAAATACCCTGGAAGTATGGCCTCCCATCTCAGTAGAAACACTGAAAATTATATTTAAAAACATCAAATCCGGCTCTCCCAGAGATCCCATCCCGATTAGAATTATCAAACAACTGGATGATTTTTCCCTTGGAGTCATCGTTGACACACTTAATGCTTCATTTGAATTCTCCACAGTCCCGTCCTGTTGGAAACACGCCATGATTACACCATTGTTAAAAAAGCCCATGGCTGACCCGGAAAGTCTGGCTAACTACAGACCTATATCCCTGCTTCCTGCCTTCTCCAAATGCTTGGAACGTCATGTCCACGCAGTCCTATCCACCTTTGTAGAAGAAAACTCGCTTTTGCACCCCTCTCAATCGGGTTTTCGAGTGGGGTACTCGACAGAAACCACTCTTCTCGGAGTTACGGAACACATCCGTAATCTCCTTGATAAAAGCCAAATGGTCGCGCTCGTGCTTTTAGACCTGAGCGCGGCCTTTGACACCATATCCCATGAAATTCTCATCAAGGCATTATTCAGAAATGGTGTCCTTGGTAAAGCGCTCAACTGGATTCAATCCTTCCTAGCGGATAGGACATTCCAAATAGCATCTTCATCGGCTTGCTCCGACACCTTCAATGCCCCTCATGGCGTGCCACAGGGATCCATATTGAGTCCCCTACTTTTCAATCTTTACCTCAGACCCCTAGCTGATTTAGCCGAAGAACCTGGACTCACCCTTATGACCTACGCCGACGATTCCCAAATCATTTTCTCCCTATCCGAAGCCGATCCGACATCCCCTTCTCCCCTTAAATCAGGGCTTCAAAACATCCTTAACTGGATGACAAGAAACCAATTGAAAATCAACGGAGACAAGACAGAGATTCTACTCTCAGGGAAACAGCAAGATCTTTGGACTCCTTCAAACTGGCCCTCAAGATGGCTACTTTCCCTACCCCAGTGACTCAAGTTCGAAATCTGGGAGTCATCCTGGATAGCTCCCTGTCAATGAGCCAACAGGCAAATAAAGTTGTGGGTCTATGCCTCACCATCATCAAATGGTTGAGGAAAGTAATTTGGATGTTGCCCGTTTCCACTCAAAAGACCGTTGTTAATGCCCTTATAACATCACGGCTGGACTACGGCAACATCCTATACCTCGGTTCAAATAAAACGGTAGTCAATCGACTACAACTTGCCCAGAACACTGCTGTTCACTTGCTGTGCAGAATCCCTAGAACCTCCGGGGTTTCAAGCTCTCGTTGGGAACTCCACTGGCTCAGGGTGGAAAGTAGAATCCGTTTTAAAGCCCTGAATTTCATGTTCAAAATCAAAGCAGGTACAGCTCCTAAATACCTTCTAGCCTTGGCCCACCCCTATATTCCCAAACGTAATCTTCGTTCGCAAGCAGCATCTAACTTCTGTGTACCAAGATTTAAACTAGCGAGAGTGGGTGGCAGATCTTTCACCCACCTTGGACCATCCATCTGGAACGCACTCTCCCCTTTCATTCGAAAAGAGGAAAACCACGTCAGGTTCCGAAATTACGTCAAGACCTGGCTATTCGAACAATAACAAGAATAGCTAGCAATTTCTCCTGACATTTCTTGCTGTACCTATGCGCCGGGAAACCCTTTTTGGGTAGCTGTTGCGCTTTACAAATCTAAAAAATAAATAAATAAATTTCCTCTCTGGCTGAATGTGTCAATTGTATAAAATGCAGAAAATGGCCTACCACCATAAAAAAGAGATTTTCTTGGCATCTCCAAAGGTAATGTAACTTTCATTTGGGTACAAATCCCCCACTACCATGTACTGTTGAGGGGATTCTGCTCATGCACAGAACTATGCGCAGGAAACCAGGACCTCAGTGAATTGTGGTGTACCAAAAAAACTCACCTCAGTACCTAGAACCCCTATCCGACTAGCATCAGTGTCTCATTTGTTCACCGTACTATATCGAAGCTACCAATGATTAGACAACCCAGAACAAGCGACTTAGAGTACTCTCAGGAATGGTGAGAATCAAGAACACCTTTTCGTTGTTATTCTCATATCAGTCCACAACGTGAGTAATCAGAGACACAGAAAAGTTTAGAATGTTTATTTTTAACTACGTGCTCTAAGATGCAATATTTTGGCTAACATAAGCAAACAAATTATTAGAAATAATACCATCAGCATTGTTACAATTCCATAGAAAACAAAGGGAGAAATCATATTATAATGATAGTGGAAACAGGTCCTATAAAACCTTGTGTACCACCCTCCCCTGGCTAATAAGCTAGTTTTATAATAATAGAAGGTCTCTAGGTTTGAATGGGGCACCCCATACCTCCAAGATCAGCTTAGGTGAATCACATCACAGGAACAGCACTGCTCTCTGTGTCCGGAAAGGTTTTCTCCAAGAGTGCCAGCATCATGCATGCAATGCAATTTTAAAGGCACCCGAGTTTCAGATATATGCAGCTGTGTGCTTGTTGTGTCTAGAGCGTGGGCCAATCCACCTGAATTAAACAGCATACATTGTTATTTGACCTTGACAGTTTCTGCACACAGTGTTCAGACTAAGGTCTCGGTGCACGTCTAGGGATGTGAAAAACAGACCGTTCTCATTTGAAGAAAAAGCAAGCAAGCAGTTTTACTTATAATAACAGCTACCTGTAGTGTTGTGTGCAAAAGCAGCAAAGTGGCAAGATGGCGTTAACATCTAAAACACTTATGCTAACTAGCAATGTGTGCAGGTAAAACCCTGTCTTCACAACACACTCCCTTGATTGGACCACGAACAAAATAGGAAAGTAATGTAGGAGTTCAAGTTCGAGTGAGACAGAACCAAGTTCATATATTGCCAATCCATATAATTGGTAGTGAAAAGTTCGAAATGTTTCTTGGGAAACATTTACAAAACAAAAAAAATTAACCAGGGGCGATATACAGCCCATTCTGGAGCAAAAAATAAAAAGTAAAAAAAATTGGTAAAATGTGTATGTGCGGAAGATGGACAACTGCCAATTCAGTCCATCAACGTATAGGCACAGTATGTTGCAACAGCCTCCAAGAGGAAGTCATTGTAATCTTCAGTAAATGATTCAGCCATCCAATCTAATAAAGTAAACAAACCTATATGTTCTTCGACTACTGGAGCCTCTAGCACCATCAGAGGACAACTTGCGTGTTTTTCAAGATAACTTCGCGCCAGGAAGTAATGGGCTGCTGCATATATATCCCAAGTTCCTAGGATTCCGTGCACAGCTGCAAAGGCCATAATCCCGATACCAGAACAGTCCAACTCATGAGCCACTAAGGGACTCATTAGTCGATCTTAATCCGGAGCAGGAGACACCGTGTTCGACAGGCACAAATCCAGAGTCCATTCAAATGAACAATCTAGGCAATGGAAAACAGGTTGTACACAAGTAAATTATGAGAACTGGAAGGATAATCCATAGGCTAAGCTCAAAGTGGCCAGAGGGAGTCTTCCATAGTATTCAAGCATCCGGTTGCGAAGTTGAAGCAGCCGGGGCAGGCTGTCGTGTGACACAGATCATGCAGTCATTGCGAAGCAAACAAACCAACAGCAGCACACCAGCAGTCAAAGCGAGGATTAACGGAAGCCCGCCGAAGACGCTGGAAAAAATAGAATGAAAAAATGCCGGTATCACTCCAAATATTGTTTGGAACGAGGTGACAAGGCCGGAGCCCACAACTTTGTAAAAATGCGTCAAGCCAGTTGTTGACGAGGCATTGAATATAGTGTGAATCAGAGCACCGAAATGAAGGGGGAGATCAGTATTTAAAAGAGCATGCACCTCGGTGCGGGTGTTAGCCACGTGAAGGACAAATGCTTCACGAGAGGAAGTTAGGGCGACCTCTTTTTGAGACAATAGAGCCCTTATTCTGCTCATCTTATTGAACTCGGCCTTCAAGGTTGGTATGGAAGGCCAGATGGATACATCGAGTCTCCCATGCGGGGCGGGAAAAGCACATTCTTACAACAGACTACTCGTTGGGAGACAGTTACAATGTACGGAATGCATGCTAGCATCCCGCAACACGCCTCATTGTTTAAAAGCAAATAGCTACTGTTAGCCGATAACGTGAAAGTTGGAGTAATTGCTGGCACTGGATTCCCCTTCAAAATGCAAGCTAAATTCGGGCGTAAACATTGCAAGCGCCATGCAATTGGATGGGCCTACACACTACTGATCAGGTGTGGAAGTGCACTCCTCTCTTTTTAAATAAACCTCTTTACCCTCTCTCATGCACCTGTATGTAAATGGGAGTGACCAAACTTCATGTAGGAAAGCGGTACCTAGTGGTTCATATCAACCTAAGGCATAGTGTTTCATACATGAACTGAACTTAAACAATGGAAAAGGTAGTGTGATTAACCCATGGATAAGCCACACAGCTGAGTTCGATTCGGCCACAGAGAATGGTAAAGGTTCCAACTTTTCAATACGCAATAGTGAATATGTCGCATCCTTCATGGACATGAACTGCTGTTTATCAGTCAGATTAAATGGCAGGAATAAAGATGATGTATTCATGTAGTCCCAGGGAACTTCCCCAGCCTTCAATGTTTGTGAAGTCCATGCAAACTGCATTATAGAACGCAATTGATTTTGACCATGGTATAAGACAGACATGTCATCTTGTACAATATCCACAACAGATGAAACAATATTATCTAATGTGTAAATTCTGGAAGAAAGAGTGTTAATGCTATCATCAATGACAGCAAGCACGTTTTCCAAATTTGCTTGAGCAATTGCTCTCAATCTAGAAGCAGCTTCAATTTGAAATAATAATTGCCAAGCTTCGTTGTAAATAGCATACACCCATCTTTTGGACCTGCCACCCACAGGGCCCTTAACAAAATCATTCAAATCTACATCGTCAGTTAATTTGGACAAATGAAGTTTAACAGATGCCAAGGTGGAATGTTTAAGCCAGTTTTGACATAATTATCCAACTGAATAGGTAGTAACAGAATGGGCGGTTTGAAACCGGGGGTCAACCCTAACCTGTGTGTAGCCTGATCTCAGTCCCAAAAATCAATGTTGACATGAGTCTGAAGATTTTTTCCATATCAACCATCCTTGGGGATCTAAGCTGGAAATATTGAAGGATGTATTAGTAATTAGTGACTGCAATTCATCCATGGACAGGCCTGTTTGATTGTCCCAGGAAGGATAAGCACCAAGATCAGGAATAGTAGGGGCATTCATCTTTTTAGAAGTAGTCAATCCAAAGCAGGTGGTCTGAAAAATAGTAAAATTCAAAAATAACATATGGTTCGGGATAAGGCACGCACGATGCAAAGCCTCAGAGCCTTGCACTTGCCAGGTTATACAACCCCAAACAGATTTAAGAAACCGGGGGTCAACCCTAACCTGTGTGTAGCCTGATCTCAGTCCCAAAAATCAATGTTGACATGAGTCTGAAGATTTTTTCCATATCAACCATCCTTGGGGATCTAAGCTGGAAATATTGAAGGATGTATTAGTAATTAGTGACTGCAATTCATCCATGGACAGGTCTGTTTGATTGTCCCAGGAAGGATAAGCACCAAGATCAGGAATAGTAGGGGCATTCATCTTTTTAGAAGTAGTCAATCCAAAGCAGGTGGTCTGAAAAATAGTAAAATTCAAAAATAACATATGGTTCGGGATAAGGCACGCACGATGCAAGGCCTCAGAGCCTTGCACTTGCCAGGTTATACAACCCCAAACAGATTTAAGATCAATGGTATGTTTGCACAGCTCATAGCCCCCTATAGCTAATTCATCCATAAAGGACTTCAAATACAGTAATTTAGTGTTTGTCAGTCTAACGTTGGAAACTGACTTAGCAGACATATTAAAATAAAAAGCTTCAGGTTTAGATACACTGAAATCGGTAAAATATGTAAAAATTTTCACTAGAGTTTTGGAACTGCCTTCAATTGGAGCTGGACATTGTTCCCACTGTGTATAATTAACGACATTTCTAAATGAATTTGCTTTATGCAGGAAATGATTGCCATGGTGTTGGCAGCAAAACAACTCTCCATAATTTGCTGAGTCTAAATACAAATCTTCAGCATCAAAAGCAGCATAATATTTCAAATCAGAAAAAAGAGCCTCTACGGCTCGGACATCCCAATCATCAGAGTGTATGTTTTGTTTCACACCATCCTCCATAGAAACACGAAGTACATTGGGGACATTAATCACCTCTGTAGGGCCATGAATTTGAAATTTTACATCATCCCATACAATCCCATCTAACACAGGCCAGGCAGTAATATTAACAAAAGTCTGGTCCCTCTTCATTATGTGTGATGAGGAGAGGGGTGCCAAAGGTCTATTAATTAATTTAATTGCAGATCTTTCAGTTCACTAGACGAAAAAAGACAACTACAAATCCAATCGACATGAACAAAAAAATAGATATGAGCACCAGCCAAATGTAAGTCCAAGGGGGTATTAAAAAATGTCTTTTAAACCAAACAGCAAAAATTGAAATTTTTGATGGGGCACTCGATGTTGTAGAGTTAGTGTAAAATGAAGAACGTGACTGGTCAACTGCACTTGATTGCACACCAGGCAACAAAACATCTGTGGGATAGGTATATCTTCATGGGGACCACCAGCCGGTGGAGTCAATAAAGGATTAGTAACAGTATGCATCACGATGGCAATGTCAGGCCTGTTCGTATTTGCCAGAGCCAAAACAAAATTTCTCAGCCTTGCTGGACAAGGGACCGCTGGAGTCATACTAAGAAGAATCAGCCACTCGTTGTAGTTTGACATTGTCAATAGAGATGTACCTGTTATCCTTGCGACCAGGAAGTGGAGGTAAAATGACTGTTCCTGTACCCTGCACGCCAAGCACTGGAACAGGTGCACGATAAGAGGGGCCAAACTCCTTTTTGGTCTCCACCTTCTCACGGACCAGGTCACCGATTAGAGGTAGCCAGCCAACTACCGGAATCTGAAGTGCAGCATCAGTTGTGGAGAGCAAGTGTTCCTTTGCAAGGCTGTCTCGAGCCTCTTGTAGATTCTGTAACACAGCAGAATGATCATTTACGTCAAAGGGTGCGGCCGACGTCGCCATGTCTAGACCATCAAGGTCCCGGACAAACATTTTTATGCCAAAGAGCATTTCGTATGGTGTCCACCCACCCAGAGACCTTCAAGGAAGATTATTAAGTGCACGTTGAACGCTATACAAATGGGCCAACCAGTTCCTGCCAGTACCTAAAACCCTAGCTGTCACGGACTGCTTTAAGTCACGGTTCATTCGCTCCACAACAGAATTGCCCTCAGGCCTATATGGAGACGAAAATTTGACTTGAACCCCCAAAGATCTCATGGCATCCTTGTACGCCTTGGAGGCGAATGCTGGACTCTGGTCTGAATGGAGAGTACCACATGCAAAAACTCCCACAAAGACATGCAAATCCCTGATGACAGTTTGAGCATCAGCACTCCTTTGTGGCCAGACCCATTGAAAACGTGTGCACGAATCCACTGCAACTAAGATGTACTTATACGCAGTATCAGAGGAGAAAGGACCGCAGAGATCCAAATAAACACACCCAAGTGGTTTATTAGACATGTACAACTGTGTTTGAGGTGGACTCGCAGCAGTCGAAGGTTTAATCTGCTGGCAAATGTCACAATTAAGGACATAATCACAAGTCTGTTTATACAATCCGCGCCACCAGTAATGTTGTTGTAAGATAGTGACAGTCGCTGAAACCTCCTACATGGCCTGAGGCCATACCTTCGTGAGTGGCTGTTATCAAGGCAAATCTGTGGTCTGCGTTGGGAATCAACCTGTCACCAACGTCGTTAATTCTCACATAGGGAACTTTATCAGGACTTAAATGATAAGAGTATTTAGAAGGGAAACCCGAGGGTAATTATCACCCTTCTCTGTTGCAGCAATGGCTGCCAAGATGTTATTATCAATCTTACTTTGGATCTTGTAACTGCTATTACCAGATATGTTGCCACTGCTGTTTTCGCTGCTTCGTCAGCTAAACTGTTGCCAACAGCGTGTACCCCTACGTGCTGGTGACCAAGAGTATGAATTACATTCACGAGCGGCAGACGTTATTTAAGTTCTGCGATTCAAACCCAAAGCATTTTATGTTTGATTGTGCTACCTTTGGAATCAAGATATTCATTATGAGACCAAAAGAATGAATTGTCATTGAAAGACTGTACACAGTAGTTTGAGTCGCTCACAATAAGAGTAGTCACTCGAGGATCAGCAAACTCCAGTGCAAGCACCAGAGCCCGTAGCTCTGCCAACTGAGCGGTACAATCACCCAATGTCTGCGAATGCACGACATCAGACTTGAATTCTCCATTCACAAAAGTACTAGCCACAATCGCGCAGGCCGCTGAATAAGCATGCTTAGATTCCGTCGCCGGTTGTGCCGAACCGTCAGTGTAAATGATACAATGTTAATCCTCAAGCGGGCGCAAGGACAGAGGAGCTGGATAAACAAATTCATACTGCAAATACTCCTGAGTCTGCAATGAGGCATCAAAGATGAAAGTGACATCCGGAGACGTCAACGTAGTGGCCCATTGTATCCAACGGGATGCAAAGCGTTAGAATTAGGTACACTGGCTTTCGTCACTGCCTCAAGGGCAGGATATGGTGTGACAACCAACATGCGTTTCCCTTGCGATAGCGCTCTCTCTTTTAGAGTCGCCATCTGTACTGCAGTTAACACCTTCTCGACGGTGGAAAAGCGCATTTCAGTCGAAGTGTACAAGTGTGACTTGTAAGCAATTGGGACCGTGCCCCTTCATTAAATGTCAAGTACGTGAAACCCACTGAGCCAGGCACAATTCTTATTACGAGGTTTGTGTGGTTATCACGTGTCAATAAGTATTTAGAAGCAAGAAGATCAGCCTGCAAAGAGTGCAGCATAGCTGAATGTTCTGGCAGCGTGCTCGATTTGGTAAAAGTAGGTTGTACCAAGGCATATAGCGGCTTGATTCGCTGGGCATAATCGGGAATGTACGTACACCCGAAATTCGCAAAACACAGCAAAGATTGTAGATTTTTCAGAGTTGTTGAAGCGCGCAAACATGCGCATTTCTCCAGGAAGTGTGGTGCTAAACCTCGACCTTCGTTGTTGAGTTCATAGCCCAAAAACAGCGCTGTATACTCTGCAATGTGTGATTTTGCAAAGTCAAATTTGAAACCGAAGTCCGCAAACATGACAATGATGCAGCCAACGTGACATAGATGCGGCCATAATTCGTCGTCTGTGAGATAAATATCATCAACATATGAGTACGCATCAGGATCAATGCTCTCTAACAGAGAGACTACACATGCAGCAAAGACTCCTGGACTGTTTTTGAAGCCCATGGCCAATCTTTTAAACTGTTTTTGTTTGCTGCCTGAAGTAAAGGCTGTCCATTGATTACTAATAGAGGACAGGTTATGGCTATAAAAGCCATTGGAGATGTCAAGTGTGGTCTTAAACCTTTTTCTCATGAGGCTACCAACGACGGCAGAATTGTTGGTCTTTTGCACCGCGCATGTCCGACAATGAGGGTTCAAATGCCGATAATCGAAAACTAGGCGGTAAGACCCATCACAGTGAAAAGAGGATTATTCATGGGTGACACACATGTTTCAATTACACCTTGATATTCCAATTGTTCACGGATTTCCGCGACGTGAGATCTAGCTTCTCGGCGCATGGGATATTGGGGTTGTGGCTGTGGCATAGACCGTAACGGAATTTCATGGCTTGGTGATAATTTATCCCACCCAACCTGAGTACGGTACAATGCTGGAGCAAGCACTTGTACCCACTCCTCTGCAAAGTTCTGAGGTTGCTCCTTCGGCACAGTGTGCGCGAAAGATGGGAGGATTACCTCCTCCCCTCTAGGAGAGGCCAAAACAAAAGCTGGGGGACAGACCACCTCTGCTAGCAAAATGTCATATGTAGAGGTCAGATTTTCCCAAAAAATCCCTTTTATGGTACGTTGTATGTCACCTTCAATTAAAAGGACTATGTCATATATTCTGTCAGGGGGAGCCACTCTAGTGTCAGCAGTTTCTACAGTAGTAAACGTGTCAGTTGCTGTCGCCTTCAGATATGGACGCAGTGCTTGCTGCACTATTCTAACCTCCACTGCGCTGTCTAGCAGCGTTAGTGCCCATTTCAGGTTCCGAAGCTGTGTTCTCACTATCTTTTGCATACCTTGCTGTTAGTGCAACAACTTTCTTTTTCTGAAACAGAGGTCGTTGATGTGCACATTCGTCCTGCTTGCCTTTACCATCAGCCGGGCGGGGCTGCTCGCATCCTTGAGGGACACCCTGACCTCTGCCACGTTCACCTCCACCAGTTTGTGAGACCGATATTTCCTGTGAAGAACGAGGAGAACGTTGTTCAGGAACCTGAAATCTATTCGGAGACCTAATTCTTGTGCGATCGCGCAATTCATATGTGCATTCAGCAGTCGCTGGTATTGGTGATGCGGGATGAGACCCCTGTTTCTGTTGCTGCTTCCCCTGTTTTTTGCCTTTCCAATTTTGTTTAGTAAAAACAGGACGGTCGTCTTTTGTAGACTTAACCATCTGAGTTTGCGGTTGCACTCTTGTTTTAGCAAAAAGCTTAACCCCCAAACTATTGCGGCCAATGGTCTTATAAGCCTCTGCAATAATTTTTGGTAATTGCTGGGGTTTATGGTTGTCGTCGACGAGGCACAGCGCATTCAACACCTGAAAGTTAACAGCATCTCCCTTGACGTTAGCAAGGATGAGATCAGCAACTACATCGAACATACCGACAAGCCTCATTCCCAACTCGACTGCTGACTCCGGACCATGTTCATCCTGAACATGCTTAATCACGGAGGGCAATACAGTCAACTGCAAATACTTTACCCCAGTTTTCACAATCTGTTACCTTAGGGACTAAGTCTTTCTGCAAACTAATTGTCAGAATACTATGTTTCTCCACAGGAGTAGAATTAGGAAATACTGCTTCCAGCTGGTCAAATTTCTCAGTAAGCCAATAAGGCATATTGTCCTTATTCTCGGGGCGCTTGCCCATTACTGAATTAACCATGACGGGACTAATATTGATCCTGGCCGGTCTAACAGGTTGCGTCGCAACCCCAGGTGCCCCCACCTGGTCATTGCGAGAGACGTATTGCACCAAAGCCCTATGCACCGCAAAAAAAGGCAGATTGTAGTTGACGTAGGTCATCGATCGGGGCTTGCAATTATCGTGGATGAGGTGTGAACCCGGCCAAGACTGGCCAAGTGGCCCCAGGAATAGACAAGGGACCTAACCGTACCAGAGTTACGGTGTGGGCGAGGGCGCCATTGAACCAAATATGATGCTGTCAAGCAGAAATCGGAATTTCCTGACGTCCTATATGGCGTGTAATTCGCTGGGACTGCCGCAGGAGTGTATGAGTGGAACGTCTTATCATCCGCATTAACCCCCGGAAAAGTAACCCAAGAGTAAAAAAGCTCATAGGGGAACGATGCATCGGCACTAACTACAAAGATTATAGACATCCCATTGTCTGGCATTCCGAACTGCGTCAAATGACACCGGAGACGTGTGCGACTATGCGCTGCAATAGCAACTTCATCCATAAGGACGCAGAGAAGAAAAAAAATCTATATTAAACCGTAGCGCAAAAAGGGTCAGTAATTCAAAATGAAACCTTTTTAATTGTCCAGCTTGAATGAACCTATAAGTCAATTATATAGGTACGTTTAAACCATCACTTCCGTCAACCGGAAACAAGAGTGAGGCTGCTGTGGACAAATATAAGCACTACTAAGGCGTCTCAATCATAAGACCAAAACGTTAGGTGCACCATGTTGCAGGGATTCTGCTCATGCACAGAACTATGCGCAGGAAACCAGGGCCTCAGTGAATTGTGGTGTACCAAAAAAACTCACCTCAGTACCTAGAACCCCTATCTGACTAGCATCAGTGTCTCATTCATTCTCCCTACTATATCGAAGCTGCCAATGATTAGACAACCCAGAACAAGCGACTTAGAATACTCTCAGGAATGGTGGGAATCAAGAACACCTTTTCATTGTTATTCTCATATCAGTCCACAACGTGAGTAATCAGAGACACGGAAAAGTTTAAAATGTTTATTTTAACTACGTTCTCTAAGATGCAGTATTTTGACTAACATAAGTAAACAAATTATTAGAAATAATATCATCAGCATTGTTACAATTCCATAGAAAACAAAGGGAGAAATCACATTATAACGATAGTGGAAACAGTTCCTATGATACCTTGGGTACCACCCTCCCCTAGCTAATAAGCTAGTTTTATAATAATAATAGAAGGTCTCTAGGTTTGAATGGGGAACCCCATACCTCCAAGATCAGCTTAGGTGAATCACATCACAGGATCAGCACTGCTCTCTGTGTCTGGAAAGGTTTTCTCCAAGAGTGCCAGCATCATGCATGCAATGCAATATTAAAGGCACCCGAGTTTCAGATATTTGCAGCTGTGTGCTTGTTGTGTCGAGAGCGTGGGCCGATCAACCTGAATTCAACAGCATACATTGTTATTTGACCTTGACGGTTTCTGCACACAGTCTTCAGACTAAGGTCGCGGTGCACTTCTAGGGATGTGAAAAACAGACCGTTCTCATGTGAAGAAAAAGCAAGCAAGCAGTTTTACTTATAATAACAGCTACCTGTAGAGTCATGTGCAAAAGCATCAAAGTGGCAAGATGACGTTAACTTCTAAAATGCTAACATAGCAATGTGTGCAGGCAAAACCCTGTCTTCACTACAGTACTCTCTATCCTCCCACACTCTGACATCAAAGTCCTGAGCTACTCTCCGAAAGGGGTTTATGACATGTTTCGTACCTATGGTGGAATTTAACTACCATATGTTTATCACCATCCCCCAAACTTTCTCTACCTTTGCCTCCTTTATGCCAATTATTTGGGATCAGCACGCCCATTATAGTCAGTTGATATTGTGTTATGTGACATAAGTGCCTTTCATGGCAACTCTTCATTATACCATGATACATAATGTTGAAATTGGGAATTCAAGAAACACAATTCAATGTTCCGAAAGTCTAAACCTCCAGCCTCTACAAGTAATTTTAATATCTCAAGTTTAATGCTGCTATGCTTTCCATAAAATAGAATTTTATGCAGTTGGCTCTGAAAGTGAATTAATTCATATCCTTTTCTAAAGTGAATATGCTTGCTGGACGTTCAAATGATTGTGTGCCACAATCTCCCCACCCTTTCGAAGGACTAGAATTGACTGCAAACATTAGGTACTCCCTAAGATTCAAAGAAGTCGTTTGTAGCACTGTCATGAGCTTGAGGTATGTTTATAGGTGTGGTAGGAAGTACGTGAGCTATAAGTAAATGTGGCATATGTCGCCTAACTGTCCCTGAGTTCTCTATGCAGTAGAGAACTGGCCAATCATGCATGCAAGAACTTACTTGAGTATCATTGTAAATTTCAAATGGAACTGCCCCACCTCCCTGGATAAGTGAGTCACAATCAAAGTTTTTGCAGACATAAATGTGGTTGTCACCACCTTCACAAAAGATGATACTCATCAGAGTGAATATATAGATAACTGAAGACAAGTTTGGCTATTCCCCCATCAGTTATTTTGAAATACAGATGCCATTCCAAAACTGTGTTCATTTGATTTACTCTCTCATGCTTTACAACTAAATGTAAGATATAAACCACTTTGCAAGTGTTCCCAATAATCCATTAGTTTCATTAGTTAAACATCTAGTTGTACATGTGGGAATCCGCTTGTAAACCTTTGGAGCAAACTCTCCTCTGTTGGCTAACGTTCTTCCGCAGAAACGCTGGGGAACATCTCTGTTCATCTTGGAAGTAAGTTCTCGATATTGTAGACAAGTAAAATTTTGGTAATTCTCTCTACAGTGTATTCAATTTCCGTTGGTTTAAACATAAGGGAATAGCCAGAAAACTAAAACACCCTTGCTTTGAACCATATCTGTAATGTACAGCCTGTGTGTAGCCAGACCCTGCCTAAAAATAAGTTTCTCCACCCATCCGTCCATCCATTCAGCTGCCCATCCATCCATTCTCCCTTCTGTACACCCACCCATGTACACAATCATATACCTGATCATACCACCATTCATCTACACATTCACCACATTAATTCTTTCACCATCTATCTTCTAGTAGTCCTCCCTTACATCCTTTCACCATTCTATCCACCACCCATCCTTCTACCCATGTATCCTGCCTTTCTCTTGATTGTTTATCTGGTACATTATCTTATCATGATGCAGTCCATTTTTAAATCTTTCCTTAGGTCCATTATTTAATCCATTCATCAATCCATTTTCATCCATCTCCCCCCTCTATCTCTCCTTTCACCTTTGAATATATCATAATATTTATCAGTCCATCATTTTACTAATCCATCCATCTATTTAATCAACCATCTTGCATCTATCCACCTATCCATCCATCCATGCATCCATCTTTTGACCCATCCATCTCTCCCAAGGCTCTTCCACCCTTTAACTCCTCCATTTCACCCTTCAATTCGGGAAGGATCGCAAAGGGTGTTATTCTGGATCCTGCTTTATTCAATATTTATATGGAGCAATTGATCATAACCTTTAAAGTCACATGTGTCTTTGTGCATCACTTTAAGTACAATTGAGGACATTGTTGTTAAATGCTAAATGGATGACTAAGAGCTTACTCATGGTAAGCCTTCAGAAGGCAAACTATCTCCTCTTCACCCCCTCACACAGGTACCAAATTGATTAACCCATCCTAGACTCCTTAAAACTGAAACGCTTCTTTCCCACTGCAAGAAAGTGAATTATTAGTTAGTGGATGGTAGTCCACCACAAGTAATAAAGTCAATAGCTTTTTAGTTTCAATTGAAGGTTTCAATGATTTAAACCCAAACTCGACCAGTGGTAGCTATTGCACAGAGCAGACAGGCTTAACCTAATGAATACAATTACGCCAAAATGACAAACATCCAATGAGAGGAACTGGAGACATGAACTTTTAACTATTTAAGGTAAAGTAGCACTAAAAAGCGCGAAGCACCAATAGTAGTCAATAGTCGCAGTAGACCGGGATCTATATGCGATTTGAGAATGACTGCGATTGAGGTTGGGTTGGGTTTTCCCGCCAGGTTTGACCCAGTCGGAGAACTTAGTCTTTTGTTCTGGAAGTCAAATCCCCTCTAGATGGCAAGACAATAGACTGTATCCGAAGAAGGCCTCCTAAAGGCAGATAGGGATAGGATGATGTACAGCTGCAGCTGTTGGTTTTGACAAGAAAAGTTTAGAGAGGGAATCCTTTGAATTTCACACATGTTAATTTCGCCCAGGTAAACCTTCTCACCAGCCAGAAACCTTTGGTGCCTTCGCCTGGTCAATACCTTTGCCTTCCGACTTAGTCTCTTTGTTTGAGCTCATAATCCTTCATCGGGGCTAAGCCTTGGATGTATCCAATGTTGAGTTCCACTGGCCAAGATACAGTCTCGCAGAGGGTCTGCTGAATCGAGTTTGCTTCTTTGGAAAAGCTCTGAGCAGGAAAAACCTGTTTTCTCAGCTTAGTGAGATCACACCTTGTTGGTTAGGATCAAGTGCTTTGCCTCTGTCCTCCAGTGGCCTGGAAGTCTAAATATATATAGGATGGAAGGTTTTCAGGGGTGATAGAAGAGGTTCAGTTAGACGCAGCACAGGGTTTCTGGACCTCAGAAACAGCACATGGTGGTCAAGACTCATTCCAGGAGCAGTTACCAGCAAGGTTCAGGCCAGGTTCAGTTGTTACTGGCCAGGTCGGCACCTCCTGAGAAAGGCCTCTTGCAGTTTTTTATAGCCCTGTAGCCACACAGGAGGCCAGAAAAATTATCACTGGGTACACGAGTGGGCCGGTCCAGACCTTCAGGGCTTCTCTGAGGTCACAGACAGCAGGTCCAGTTCTCTCCTGTTTTTCCACAGGTCCAGAAAGTGTTCTAAAGAAGGTGAAATGCGATGCCACATGTATGCCTGGTACTAGCAAATGGGTGGCGTAACCCCTGTAGTAAAAGATCCCAGAGTCAATCAATCAATCAGAATTAGTAGAGAGCAGCTTCTCACCCATGATGGTAGCTAGGCGATGGGCTTACTCAAAGATCCAGGAATTCAGTTTCTTCCTGAAGTCCATAACTGAGGGTGATCTTTGGAGGGGAAAGGCGTTCCAGGACTTTGCAGGGTGAGAGAAGTGTCCTCCGCTGTGGCTCCGGTAAATGGGCAGTGTTGGTGCCAACGGCAAGGGAGGCAGAGTGGAGGTTTCTGGATGGTTGGTGGAAGTTCAGGTGGTGGTTCATGTATGCTGTTCATTGGTCATGGAGGGGATCATGGAGGGTAAAGGGGAGACACTGAGGCTCCTCAGGTGCTGGGTGATGTGGGTCCATTTGGGCAGGTTGAGGGTCAATCGGGTTGCTGATTTTTGTATCATCTGGAGCCTTCTCATGAGTTTAATAGTGGTTCCTGCATACAGGGCATTGCCATAGCCAAGTTGGCTGGTGATTGTTTTTCTGGTGCTTGTCGGGAGCCATTTGAAGATTATTCAGATTATGCGAAGAGTGTGAAAACAGGCTGAGGAGACTGTGCTAATCTGTCGTTTCATGGTGAGTTTTCTGTTCAGGACAATGATGAGGTTTTGGGCATAGTCTTTTGGGGTGGGGCCAAGTTCAGCGGGCCACCAGGTGTTGTTCCAGAAGGGAATATGGTTGCCAAAGATCAGCACTTTAGTCTTGTCTGTGTTGAGCTTTAGGCAGCTGACCTTCGTCCAGGCTGCAACACTCTTCATGCAGTTTTGAAAGCTGGTCTTTGTGGTGGTGAGGTTTGCTAAGAGCAATAGGATGCGCTGGGTGAGGTTGGCATAGGAAATTATATTAATGTCGTGGGTTCTGACGATGTCAGCTAGCAGCATCATATAGATGTTGATGAGGGTGGAGTTCAGGGATGAACCTCGGAGGTTTCCACAGATGGTGGTCTTGGGTTGCAAGGTGAAGGGGGAGACGGATTCTCTGTGTGCATCCAGTGAGGAATGATGCTATCCATCTGAGTTTATCTCTTCTGATTCCGATCTGGTGCAGTCTTTTGATCAAGGTGTGGTGGGACATTGTGTTGAAGGCTTTGGAGAGGTCAAGAAAGATCAGGGTTGGCAATTCCCCTCTGTCAAGTAGGGCAAGAATGTCATCTGTGGTGGCAATTAGGGTGGTCTTGGTGCTGTAGTGGGCTCAGAAACCTGATTGGCCAAGGCACCGTTTGGTATTCGTGCGCTGTATAAATCTCAATAACATTGGGAGGGCTCTAGCAGTTTGTTTCTCTCCAGGTGTTCTGTGAGCTGATGGTTGATGGCCTTCTCCTGGACTTTGGTGGGAAACAGGAGCAGCAAGAAGGTTCAGTAGTTCTGGAGATCATTGGGTCTGTGGAGGGTTTCATGGGGAGAGGCCTGACCTCTGCATGTTGCTATGCGTCGAGAAAGTTGGATGTGGTGATGGATGCATTAAGGATGGTGGTAAGTTGGTGGCTGATCTTGTAGCTAACTAGGTTGAAGAGGTAGTGGGGCACGGGTCTGTGGGTGCTCCTAAGTAGATGGAGTTCATTATAGCTGTGGTGTTCGGTGTAATGAGCTCTTCCCACACAGTGAGATGTTTGATCTGGGGAGGCTTCTGTAGTAGTGGGGAGGCTGAGAGGTTGGTGTGTTGGGGGCAATGTTCTTGTAGATGGTGGATATCTTGTTGTGAAAATGATTATCCAGAGCACCCCAGAGTTCCTGTGTCTGAGGGATTGTATTCTCAGTAGCTGCTGGGTAGGGAAACACTCTGATGATGCTGAAGAGTTCCTTAATGTGATCAATCCATTTTCATCCATCTCCCCCCTCTATCTCTCCTTTCACCTTTGAATATATCATAATATTTATCAGTCCATCATTTTACTAATCCATCCATCTATTTAATCAACCATCTTGCATCTATCCACCTATCCATCCATCCATGCATCCATCTTTTGACCCATCCATCTCTCCCAAGGCTCTTCCACCCTTTAACTCCTCCATTTCACCCTTCAATTTGGGAAGGATCGCACAGGGTGTTATTCTGGATCCTGCTTTATTCAATATTTATATGGAGCAATTGATCATAACCTTTAAAGTCACATGTGTCTTTGTGCATCACTTTAAGTACAATTGAGGACATTGTTGTTAAATGCAAAATGGATGACTAAGAGCTTACTCATGGTAAGCCTTCAGAAGGCAAACTATCTCCTCTTCACCCCCTCACACAGTTACCAAATTGGTTAACCCATCCTAGACTCCTTGAAACTGAAACGCTTCTTTCCCACTGCAAGAAAGTGAATTATTAGTTAGTGGATGGTAGTCCACCACAAGTAATAAAGTCAATAGCTGTTTAGTTTCAATTGAAGGTTTCAATGATTTAAACCCAAACTCGACCAGTGGTAGCTATTGCACAGAGCAGACAGGCTTAACCTAATGAATACAATTACGCCAAAATGACAAACATCCAATGAGAGGAACTGGAGACATGAACTTTTAACTATTTAAGGTAAAGTAGCACTAAAAAGCGCGAAGCACCAATAGTAGTCAATAGTCGCAGTAGACCGGGATCTATATGCGATTTGAGACTGACTGCGATTGAGGTTGGGTTGGGTTTTCCCGCCAGGTTTGACCCAGTCGGAGAACTTAGTCTTTTGTTCTGGAAGTCAAATCACCTCTAGATGGCAAGACAATAGACTGTATCCGAAGAAGGCCTCCTAAAGGCAGATAGGGATAGGATGATGTCCAGCTGCAGCTGTTGGTTTTGACAAGAAAAGTTTAGAGAGGGAATCCTTTGAATTTCACACATGTTAATTTCGCCCAGGTAAACCTTCTCATCAGCCAGAAACCTTTGGTGCCTTCGCCTGGTCAATACCTTTGCCTTCAGACTTAGTCTCTTTGTTTGAGCTCATAATCCTTCATCGGGGCTAAGCCTTGGATGTATCCAATGTTGAGTTCCACTGGCCAAGATACAGTCTCGCAGAGGGTCTGCTGAATCGAGTTTGCTTCTTTGGAAAAGCTCTGAGCAGGAAAAACCTGTTTTCTCAGCTTAGTGAGATCACACCTCGTTGGTTAGGCTCAAGTGCTTTGCCTTTGTCCTCCAGTGGCCTGGAAGTCTAAATATATATAGGATGGAAGGTTTTCAGGGGTGGTAGAAGAGGTTCAGTTAGACGCAGCACAGGGTTTCTGGACCTCAGAAACAGCACATGGTGGTCAAGACTCATTCCAGGAGCAGTTACCAGCAAGGTTCAGGCCAGGTTCAGTTGTTACTGGCCAGGTCGGCACCTCCTGAGAAAGGCCTCTTGCAGTTTTTTATAGCCCTGTAGCCACACAGGAGGCCAGAAAAATTATCACTGGGTACACGAGTGGGCCGGTCCAGACCTTCAGGGCTTCTCTGAGGTCACAGACAGCAGGTCCAGTTCTCTCCTGTTTGTCCACAGGTCCAGAAAGTGTTCTAAAGAAGGTGAAATGCGATGCCACATGTATGCCTGGTACTAGCAAATGGGTGGCGTAACCCCTGTAGTAAAAAAACCCAGAGTCAATCAATCAATCAGAATTTGTAGAGAGCAGCTTCTCACCCATGATGGTAGCTAGGCGATGGGCTTACTCAAAGATCCAGGAATTCAGTTTCTTCCTGAAGTCCATCACTGAGGGTGATCTTTGGAGGGGAAAGGCGTTCCAGGACTTGGCAGGGTGAGAGAAGTGTCCTCCGCTGTGGCTCCGGTAAATGGGCAGTGTTGGTGCCAACGGCAAGGGAGGCAGAGTGGAGGTTTCTGGATGGTTGGTGGAAGTTCAGGTGGTGGTTCATGTATGCTGTTCATTGGTCATGGAGGGGATCATGGAGGGTAAAGGGGAGACACTGAGGCTCCTCAGGTGCTGGGTGATGTGGGTCCCTTTGGGCAGGTTGAGGGTCAATCGGGTTGCTGATTTCTATATCATCTGGAGCCTTCTCATGAGTTTAATGGTGGTTCCTGCATACAGGGCATTGCCATAGCCCAGTTGGCTGGTGATTGTTTTTCTGGTGCTTGTCGGGAGCCATTTGAAGATTATTCAGATTATGCGAAGAGTGTGAAAACAGGCTGAGGAGACTGTGCTAATCTGTCGTCTCATGGTGAGTTTTCTGTTCAGGACAATGATGAGGTTTTGGGCATAGTCTTTTGGGGTGGGGCCAAGTTCAGCGGGCCACCAGGTGTTGTTCCAGAAGGGAATATGGTTGCCAAAGATCAGCACTTTAGTCTTGTCTGTGTTGAGCTTTAGGCAGCTGACCTTCGTCCAGGCTGCAACACTCTTCATGCAGTTTTGAAAGCTGGTCTTAGTGGTGGTGAGGTTTGCTAAGAGCAACAGGATGCGCTGGGTGAGATTGGCATAGGAAATTATATTAATGTTGTGGGTTCTGACGATGTCAGCTAGCAGCATCATCTAGATGTTGATGAGGGTGGAGTTCAGGGATGAACCTCGGAGGTTGCCACAGATGGTGGTCTTGGGTTGCAAGGTGAAGGGGGAGACGGATTCTCTGTGTGCATCCAGTGAGGAATGATGCTATCCATCTGAGTTTATCTCTTCTGATTCCGATCTGGTGCAGTCTTTTGATCAAGGTGTGGTGGGACATTGTGTTGAAGGCTTTGGAGAGGTCAAGAAAGATCAGGGTTGGCAATTCCCCTCTGTCAAGTAGGGTAAGAATGTCATCTGTGGTGGCAATTAGGGTGGTCTTGGTGCTGTAGTGGGCTCAGAAACCTGATTGGCCAAGGCACCGTTTGGTATTCGTGCGCTGTATAAATCTCAATAACATTGGGAGGGCTCTAGCAGTTTGTTTCTCTCCAGGTGTTCTGTGAGCTGATGGTTGATGGCCTTCTCCTGGACTTTGGTGGGAAACAGGAGCAGCAAGAAGGTTCAGTAGTTCTGGAGATCACTGGGGTCTGTGGAGGGTTTCATGAGGAGAGGCCTGACCTCTGCATGTTGCTATGTGTCGAGAAAGTTGGATGTGGTGATGGATGCATTAAGGATGGTGGTAAGTTGGTGGCTGATCTTGTAGCTAACTAGGTTGAAGAGGTAGTGGGGCACGGGCCTGTGGGTGCTCCTAAGTAGATGGAGTTCATTATAGCTGTGGTGTTCGGTGTAATGAGCTGTTCCCACACAGTGAGATGTTTGATCTGGGGAGGCTTCTGTAGTAGTGGGGAGGCTGAGAGGTTGGTGTGTTGGGGGCAATGTTCTTGTAGATGGTGGATATCTTGTTGTGAAAATGATTATCCAGAGCACCCCAGAGTTCCTGTGTCTGAGGGATTGTATTCTCAGTAGCTGCTGGGTAGGGAAACTCTCTGATGATGCTGAAGAGTTCCTTAATGTGATCAATCCATTTTCATCCATCTCCCCCCTCTATCTCTCCTTTCACCTTTGAATATATCATAATATTTATCAGTCCATCATTTTACTAATCCATCCATCTATTTAATCAACCATCTTGCATCTATCCACCTATCCATCCATCCATGCATCCATCTTTTGACCCATCCATCTCTCCCAAGGCTCTTCCACCCTTTAACTCCTCCATTTCACCCTTCAATTCGGGAAGGATCGCACAGGGTGTTATTCTGGATCCTGCTTTATTCAATATTTATATGGAGCAATTGATCATAACCTTTAAAGTCACATGTGTCTTTGTGCATCACTTTAAGTACAATTGAGGACATTGTTGTTAAATGCAAAATGGATGACTAAGAGCTTACTCATGGTAAGCCTTCAGAAGGCAAACTATCTCCTCTTCACCCCCTCACACAGGTACCAAATTGATTAACCCATCCTAGACTCCTTGAAACTGAAACGCTTCTTTCCCACTGCAAGAAAGTGAATTATTAGTTAGTGGATGGTAGTCCACCACAAGTAATAAAGTCAATAGCTGTTTAGTTTCAATTGAAGGTTTCAATGATTTAAACCCAAACTCGACCAGTGGTAGCTATTGCACAGAGCAGACAGGCTTAACCTAATGAATACAATTACGCCAAAATGACAAACATCCAATGAGAGGAACTGGAGACATGAACTTTTAACTATTTAAGGTAAAGTAGCACTAAAAAGCGCGAAGCACCAATAGTAGTCAATAGTCGCAGTAGACCGGGATCTATATGCGATTTGAGACTGACTGCGATTGAGGTTGGGTTGGGTTTTCCCGCCAGGTTTGACCCAGTCGGAGAACTTAGTCTTTTGTTCTGGAAGTCAAATCACCTCTAGATGGCAAGACAATAGACTGTATCCGAAGAAGGCCTCCTAAAGGCAGATAGGGATAGGATGATGTCCAGCTGCAGCTGTTGGCTTTGACAAGAAAAGTTTAGAGAGGGAATCCTTTGAATTTCACACATGTTAATTTCGCCCAGGTAAACCTTCTCACCAGCCAGAAACCTTTGGTGCCTTCGCCTGGTCAATACCTTTGCCTTCAGACTTAGTCTCTTTGTTTGAGCTCATAATCCTTCATCGGGGCTAAGCCTTGGATGTATCCAATGTTGAGTTCCACTAGCCAAGATACAGTCTCGCAGAGGGTCTGCTGAATCGAGTTTGCTTCTTTGGAAAAGCTCTGAGCAGGAAAAACCTGTTTTCTCAGCTTAGTGAGATCACACCTCGTTGGTTAGGCTCAAGTGCTTTGCCTCTGTCCTCCAGTGGCCTGGAAGTCTAAATATATATAGGATGGAAGGTTTTCAGGGGTGGTAGAAGAGGTTCAGTTAGACGCAGCACAGGGTTTCTGGACCTCAGAAACAGCACATGGTGGTCAAGACTCATTCCAGGAGCAGTTACCAGCAAGGTTCAGGCCAGGTTCAGTTGTTACTGGCCAGGTCGGCACCTCCTGAGAAAGGCCTCTTGCAGTTTTTTATAGCCCTGTAGCCACACAGGAGGCCAGAAAAATTATCACTGGGTACACGAGTGGGCCGGTCCAGACCTTCAGGGCTTCTCTGAGGTCACAGACAGCAGGTCCAGTTCTCTCCTGTTTGTCCACAGGTCCAGAAAGTGTTCTAAAGAAGGTGAAATGCGATGCCACATGTATGCCTGGTACTAGCAAATGGGTGGCGTAACCCCTGTAGTAAAAGATCCCAGAGTCAATCAATCAATCAGAATTTGTAGAGAGCAGCTTCTCACCCATGATGGTAGCTAGGCGATGGGCTTACTCAAAGATCCAGGAATTCAGTTTCTTCCTGAAGTCCATCACTGAGGGTGATCTTTGGAGGGGAAAGGCGTTCCAGGACTTGGCAGGGTGAGAGAAGTGTCCTCCGCTGTGGCTCCGGTAAATGGGCAGTGTTGTGCCAACGGCAAGGGAGGCAGAGTGGAGGTTTCTGGATGGTTGGTGGAAGTTCAGGTGGTGGTTCATGTATGCTGTTCATTGGTCATGGAGGGGATCATGGAGGGTAAAGGGGAGACACTGAGGCTCCTCAGGTGCTGGGTGATGTGGGTCCATTTGGGCAGGTTGAGGGTCAATCGGGTTGCTGATTTCTGTATCATCTGGAGCCTTCTCATGAGTTTAATGGTGGTTCCTGCATACAGGGCATTGCCATAGCCCAGTTGGCTGGTGATTGTTTTTCTGGTGCTTGTCGGGAGCCATTTGAAGATTATTCAGATTATGCGAAGTGTGTGAAAACAGGCTGAGGAGACTGTGCTAATCTGTCGTCTCATGGTGAGTTTTCTGTTCAGGACAATGATGAGGTTTTGTGCATAGTCTTTTGGGGTGGGGCCAAGTTCAGCGGGCCACCAGGTGTTGTTCCAGAAGGGAATATGGTTGCCAAAGATCAGCACTTTAGTCTTGTCTGTGTTGAGCTTTAGGCAGCTGACCTTCGTCCAGGCTGCAACACTCTTCATGCAGTTTTGAAAGCTGGTCTTTGTGGTGGTGAGGTTTGCTAAGAGCAACAGGATGCGCTGGGTGAGGTTGGCACAGGAAATTATATTAATGTTGTGGGTTCTGACGATGTCAGCTAGCAGCATCATATAGATGTTGATGAGGGTGGAGTTCAGGGATGAACCTCGGAGGTTGCCACAGATGGTGGTCTTGGGTTGCAAGGTGAAGGGGGAGACGGATTCTCTGTGTGCATCCAGTGAGGAATGATGCTATCCATCTGAGTTTATCTCTTCTGATTCCGATCTGGTGCAGTCTTTTGATCAAGGTGTGGTGGGACATTGTGTTGAAGGCTTTGGAGAGGTCAAGAAAGATCAGGGTTGGCAATTCCCCTCTGTCAAGTAGGGTAAGAATGTCATCTGTGGTGGCAATTAGGGTGGTCTTGGTGCTGTAGTGGGCTCAGAAACCTGATTGGCCAAGGCACCGTTTGGTATTCGTGCGCTGTATAAATCTCAATAACATTGGGAGGGCTCTAGCAGTTTGTTTCTCTTCAGGTGTTCTGTGAGCTGATGGTTGATGGCCTTCTCCTGGATTATGGTGGGAAACAGGAGCAGCAAGAAGGTTCAGTAGTTCTGGAGATCACTGGGGTCTGTGGAGGGTTTCATGAGGAGAGGCCTGACCTCTGCATGTTGCTATGTGTCGAGAAAGTTGGATGTGGTGATGGATGCATTAAGGATGGTGGTAAGTTGGTGGCTGATCTTGTAGCTAACTAGGTTGAAGAGGTAGTGGGGCACGGGCCTGTGGGTGCTCCTAAGTAGATGGAGTTCATCATAGCTGTGGTGTTCGGTGTAATGAGCTGTTCCCACACAGTGAGATGTTTGATCTGGGGAGGCTTCTGTAGTAGTGGGGAGGCTGAGAGGTTGGTGTGTTGGGGGCAATGTTCTTGTAGAGGGTGGATGTATTGTTGTGAAAATGATTATCCAGAGCACCCTAGAGTTCCTGTGTCTGAGGGATTGTATTCTCAGTAGCTGCTGGGTAGGGAAACTCTCTGATGATGCTGAAGAGTTCCTTAATGTGATCAGCACTAGCCTCGATGCAGTCTGCAAGGGTGTCCTGTCATGTAGTTCCTATATTACCTATACAGGATCTGCACATTCCGGATAACATAAACTGTGGGTTTGGTGGCAGAATGACTCTGAGCACCCCCACTGAGAATGTGTTATCCTTTCTGTTTTAGCTAGCTCACAGTGCCACTAGAATCTCCTCTTATCGGGGAGAGAAAAGTTTCTGGCAACCTCAGAATATGACAACCCTGATCCCCAGGATCGTGGAAACAATACACTACTTTTCGCTCTGTCACTCGTGCTCAATTATTCGGTCTCAGAGAGTTACACAGAAGAAACAGTTGGGTGTGTTACAATAAGAATGTATTGAACAGTTGTTCTTCTATTGTAAAATAGATGTGCTGCAACAACCGTTAGACAGTAGCAGATATATATGATTAGCAGTACAGTGAAAATAAAAGGATAGTACCAGTCTACCATCTTGCAATAATCATGAACACATACATGAAATAAAATGCATGATAAAAGTGCGCGTACTCCTACGATGCCTATCTAGCTGTACCTAAGTGTACCTAGCATGTGAGTAGGTGTGAAGCCAAGAATCCCTCTAGGATTTAGTTGAACCCCATTACCTAAAGTGAGAGAGAGTGGGAATATGTCCTTGTCTCGAGTTGGACAGCCTGCGAGGGATGTGTTGGACCACTGTCAGCTGGAGCCTCAGCATGCAGGAGCCTCAGCATCTCTGGTCAGCGTGTCAGCCTGGAAGTCTCGGTTCCCTCTAGCTAACACTAGTAAGATGTGCTTTATTTATTCAGAAAGTATCAAGGGCTCCTTTGTCCCTTGATTCTTGTATTAGCCATTGATGGATTTGAGGATGACTTATGGGATGAACCTTGTACATAGATATTATGCAGGTGGTGTAGCCCCTGCCTGGTTTCGAGGAACCCTTATGAATATTCATTCATACTGTGTGAGTCCATTGAAGAAGTTATAGGATGCTATTGTTCAGGGAAAAACCCTCCCTCTGCACCCAGGACTAGAACTAAGTAAAGGTTCAATCCTAAAAGGCTTGTTAAGGCAGTGGTGTAGGGAAGGTAATGTAGGTGAAGGTGTATTATATTACCCGGGCCTATATTAGGGTACCTATATGAAACATGACACCCACTCCTCTTACGAATAGTCAACAATAATAAAATGCCAGCGAACTACTATCTTTACTAGGTAGCAGCGCATAAAACTATCAGTGAGTCTCGTAAAATCATTAAAAAATAGTCTAAGTGGGGAGAACACTTTTTAAAATTAGTTTTTGTAATCGTTACTTAAGCCAAAGTCCTAGATGAGTTTGTTTATATAAGTCAAACCACTACATGCGTCAGAAGGCCATGCTTTTCCAGCAAAAAGTGTCAATTTTTAGGAAATGTTCCAAATTTAGTTGAGTTTTGAAACCAAGAGAAAAATCCATATTCTTTTGCAGCACACGATGAGCCAATTATAGATTAAGTGTCCTGGCTGGGAGATGCAACAGCAGAGGACGGTCCCTGTAACACGTCGCACAGTACGTCAATGGCGCACAGATGATATTCAGAACTGCCACTAGCTGGTGCAGAGGCAGCTGGTGCTGTAGTCGATACCTGAGTGCTAGTGGAAGAGCTGATGCTCAACCCAGTTGTAGCAAAAGGCATCAGCGGGTTCTCGAGGAATGCAGCCATCAATATAGAAATACGCCGGGGACATTGCCGAGCATGGGACCTCACGGGCTCCAGCCTGATATTCAAGTCCGTAGGTGTGTCCGATGCAAGTGTCAGACAGAGATCCAACATGCATTCATCTCCGCAAAACAGGCATCGAAGAACAGGTAAGATGTAGTCCATCCAGACTGGTCTAAACGATAGGAACCAAGAGGTGCTCAGCTCCTACAGGCAAGGTGTGCCCAGATTTGGTACAACGCGCGCACGGTATTTGAGCTCCAGGAGTGCCTTTGCCATCTTGTTGATGATTGGGCTGTCCATTGCGTAGCAGAAAAAGGACAATCAGGATTCCTGCTATTGAGAGCAGGATCAGCGGAAGACCTCCAAAAATGCTTCCCAATACGGAGTGTATAAAATTTGGAATAACTCTGAAGATTGTCTGAAAGGTGGTTAGAAATCCTGACCCTATGGTCTTAAATAGGTGCACAATACCACTAGTATCAGATATATTAAAGATACGACTCACCATTTCTGCCTAATGAAAGGGGCAGTTTGTACTTATAAGTGCCGGTATCTCAGTCGAGGTGCTTGGGATTTGAAGATCAAAGGTCTCTCTGGTGGAGGTTAAGGGTACAGTTTGCTGTAAAAGCATGGCTTTCAGTATGCTCAAAGTATCAAACTGTATAAAGGAAACATTCAACTAAGGCCATAACGGCACCTCCCTGACTGTATTCATTGGGGGAAACAATACCTGCATACAGCAAGTAACCCTGGAGTTCACAGTCACCAGATAGGCAATGCCCGGAAGCATCCCACAGCAACCTTGACCGTTCAGCATCAAGTAACTCCCATTCGAGAGCAGCTCGAATACCGGAGTAATCACAGCCACTGGCATCCCTTTCATGTGGCAGGACAAGTTCGCTACTGAATCATTACAAGCTCCATGCAGGGAAATATCCTAAGAAACATGAGAGAACCGCTTAAAGCATTCTTGCAGTTTGTACCGCTTAGAAACACGTCTCGGTGCCCACTCCGGCATCGAAATCTGTATGGTAACTCCCAAGATTCCTTAATGTATTCCTTACCCATTGTTTCATATTTGCCTCCCTGCCTGTGCTCAAGGCTATATTGAAACTGAAAAGTAGTGACCATTAGAGTTATTTGGCCATGGGTCTGTCATTCCGTTGATGGTGATTCCGCTACTGTAAATGGTAATCTATCTAGTTTTTCAATGCGCATCATTGTATATTTTCTTTCCCTTTTTGCCATTTCTACCTGTTTATCTGTTAGATTGTATTCAGAAAACAGAGACGTGCTGTTGATAATATGCCAAGGCACATAGCCAGCACGCAAAGATTGCAGCGTCCAGCTTAACAACATAATAGAACGTAACTGAGATTGGCTGTGTTGTAATATTGCCAAACCTTGTTCCAGTATGTCTATCGCAGAAGATACAATGTTGCCTATGGAATATATCCTGGAGGTCAAACTTGTTAACCCATTGTCCACTACCGCTAATACGTTCTCTAAGTTAATAGGTCTGTTTCCCGTATTCACTCTGCAGCCTCTTGTTGGGATATTTTCCAAATTTCTTTTTAGGCAGCATAAATGCCAGCATATATAAAATGTTTCTGATGGGGTTTCCTGGGACCTAGTAAAAAATCCCTAAGATCCATGTGTTGTGTGAGTAAGGATAAGTGCTGTTTCACTTCTGTGAGTGTTGGGGTTTCTATCCAATCAAGGCACAACTTCCCAACACCGTAGGATGTCACTACACCTGGGTGTTCTCTTTGTACATAATGTAGGTCCAGCCTATGGATACTGAACCCTTCGGTGGTACCCCACAATCGTTGCTGACATCTGTTTGTGTCTATGGACCAAACCAACCATCCTTTCCAATTAGGATCTGATCTATTGTACTGAAAAATGTAATCTACTTCTACCCTTCTTGTGAAGTTCAATTTTGCCACCCGTCTATCTGTGATAGTGTTGGAAACCGAGGTATGTTCAGGTCCTTGTTCTTGGCTAGTCCAAGACATGATGTTTGTTGCACAGTGTCATTTGGAAATATCATCTGCTGTGGAATGAGGCATGCTCTAAATAGCGCTTCTGTTCCCTGGACTTGCCAGTCCCAGAACCTCCATAGGTCAAAACACTGTTCAGACAATCGGGCAATAAAGGAAGCAGAGTAAATCTGTTTGGTGTTAGTCAACATAATTTTCTGTACCGATGTGGATATAATAAAATGACGTCTGGTCAGAAGTGTTAAACCCTGAAAAATATGAGTATTTCTGTGCAAATGTTTGCAAACTACTTTTTGGTGGTGTAGGGCAATGTTCCCACTGGTGGTACCCAAAAACGTTTCTAGGTGTTATAGATTTGTGCAAGAAATGATTACCATAATGTTGGTAACAGTACAAAGTGTCATAGTCTGAAGTACCTTCTAGCATTTCAGTGTTTGGAAATGCGACAGTTTTCTCTAAATCACACAACATGTTATTAACAGTTTCAGAGTCCCAATCATCAGATAGTTTACTGGAGGTAATGATATCACTCAATGAGTTCACTAGGACCGAATATGTTGAAATCAATCTTGTCCCAAACTATACCGTCCGGTATAGGAACCGCTGTAATTTTCACTGATGACAAGTCTCTTTGTTCACAATGCGAGGACTGATGTGGCTTTAGAATCAAATTAACTTGTTGGGCTGTAGAGCTTTGTAGAAGGTATCATCCATTAATAAGCATGCTAAAAGTTATAACTAAGCCTAGCCAGAAGAGAAAGAACAGTATCCTAGTAATAACCCAGAGTTCTACCCAAGGTGATGCCTGGTAAGTCTTTTTGAGAAAGTTCAAAGTTTTTGACTGTTGCTTGCCTGTTTTTTGGGCTAGTGTTGTTTCTGGTTCACTTAGATCCAAGGAAAACGTATCAAAGTTCATGAAGTAGCCAAAAGCAGTCCGGTCAATTGTTGGAATTGCATCAGGATTTGTTGAAATCGCATTTTGCTCTTTTCGAGGCATGTTGACGTAAACGTCTGTATTTGGTCTAATTGCAACTTGTCTGTTATTTTGAGTTTCATTTTGAAGTTGGACTTCGGGTTCAAGGGGATTGAGTTCCATAGCATTGTTGCATAGTCCTTCATTCCGTACAGGGGGCTCTTCGAACATGATGAGTCTCTCTCTTTGAACCTCTTGGATTCTAGCCAGAGGAGGGCGTCTGCTACTGTGGAGTCCATGCGGCCTACTGCTTAGTATTGGCCACATAGTGTGGTTTGATTATGTCTATTGAGACAAATCTTTTCTCCTTTTTCCCGGCAAGAGGCGGTTGAAGTACAATTCTTGTTCCTTGAATTGCTAGGACAGGTACAGGCTTTCTGTATGATGGTCAAAATTCTTTTTTATCCGCTAATTAGTCACTGAGCAGATCCCCGACTTTTGGGATCCAGACAGGTCTTGCTGTGACTGCCTTGACTTCCCCAGTGGCGGTCTGTTTCAGGTGGACGTTACTTTGTTGTGTCCTGGATTCATTTAGATCCTGTAAAGCAGCCAACGATCATGTATATCAAATGGTTTTTCATCTGCCACTGCGCCTTCACAATCAAGATCATGTACCCACATTCTAGTCCCAAATAGGACCTCATATGGAGTGACACCACTTAGAGAACTTCTTGGCTGGTTATTGAGAGCTCCTTGTACCCCATATATATGATTGACCCAACTACCGCCCTTGCCTAATACCCTAGCTGTTAAACATTGCTTTAGGTCACGGTTTTTCCTTTCCAGTACCGAATTTCCCTCAGAGGAGTACCGCAATGCTACATCCATACTTTCCATGGCCTCTTTGTAAGCCCGAGAGCTAAACGCCGGGCCACGATTCGAATGTAACATGCCAACTGCGTATGTCCCTATAAAGACTCACAAATCTTTGATAACAGTTTGAGCATCAGCCGAGCACTGAGGCCAAACCCATAGAAATCTTGAGTATGAATCCACTTCAACCATGATATACTTGTAGGCCGCATCTAATTATAAGGGGCCGCAGTGGTCCAGATATACAGAAGCAAAAGGTTTGTCCGATTTTAAAAATGGTGTCTGTGCCAGGCGTGTTTTGGTGGAGCCTTTCATCTGCTGGCAGATGTCACATTTCAAGACATAGGAGCTCATTAGTATGGTGGACGGGGGCGCATCCGCGGTGCTGGCCGAAGCGGAAAATGTCTTTTTCTGCAGTCCAGCAGTGGTCCAAGCGCCCGCCATATTACGATGGGCAAACATAGCCCATTTTCCATCCGCTGTGGAATTACGTGGACCGCCAGAAATTTCCGCCTGCCACAGCGGCAGAGGGAGCCAATAGAGACACACTGCCGTCCGCCGTACAAATCACAATGTCGCAAACAGCCCATCACAAGGCAGCTGAGAATCCACCCACTCAGAGACAGCAGAAGCAAAACAGCGGAGAGCGAAACCCGACTCCCGGTCCCCTCCACCGGGTCCTGGCCGCTATGGATCCAGCTCTTCAAGCCTTTCCTCTGCTGTACCTCATCCACTACCAGCAAATAATACACCGTCGCGAACATTGCCGCAAGTACGCAAATATACAACTCCGTACACAACCACAACACACAACTCCTGTGCTGACATAAGGTTGCTGTCCACATCAGACACTCTGTTGGGGACAGGAACATATCCCCCAGTGTACCCACACATGTCCTACCTGTCAGAATCTCACCCCTCCGCATCCGGGTCACCCATCAACCATGAAATCACTGCAATGTCCCGGGAAAGTCACCGCAGCGATGAAGACGCGGGGAAAACCTGCTCATAATGTGGTAGGGAGGGCCTGTGCCAGGCATGGGCAGGCCGTCCAGATTCACATGGCTCCACATTCACCCTTCCCACAATACGCATCACACATCCATTTGGGCACATGTTGTGTGCTCCTCATGTGCCCCCCTGCACAATTAATCAGCCAGGTGTAGGCAGACATCACACCTCACACATCAAAGGACAAGGGAGATTAACAGGGAAGGAGGGGTTGAAGAGGAACACCCTGCACAGAAGCTCAGGGGCTGGACAACCCCTCCTCCTCACATCTACCTTCCACTCATGTGAAGCAAACTGAGTATAATTACAAAATGAAGACTCACACTGCATATTAACATCCACTGAACTCTCCACACTGCCTGTCAAGTCACTCAGAAACACCCCACACTGACACACAGCCACATACTCATACTATAGGTCAGCAGCAATGGAGGACAATAAATGGGCCAGTCAAAAGTGAAGTGGACAGTGCTGGAAAACCATGGAGCAAGCCACATAGCATGTGTACATCACATGCACGAGAAGGAACATATCACACCACCCTTAGGCCATCAAATCAGACATGGGTGGTACAGTGAATGAAATTAAACCAAATTGACCTCTGTGCAACAACTCAGGGATACATCAACACAAGCCATGCATAGGCACAGGAATGATAGGAAGTGTCTGAAGTCATACAGTGACCAGCCACACATTTATGTGAACTTACTTGAGATGTGTATGTCATCAGCACAACAAACATGGCTCATTGTCACACTCCCTGACTGTCAGACACAAGTAGGACCTTCACACATAGCCCTCCTCTACCCACCTCGCGCCTGCAACACTTAACACCTGTGAGAAACACACATAATGGTTAAATTGATGTCCTGTGAGTTCAGTGGCAACCAATCACACTCCCTCTGGTGCATCCACAAATATCAGACATACTCAGGGATGCCTAAACCAATGCTAACACAAAAACAATAGCCAAACACAAAGCTCACAAACAACATCTACAGATGTCCAACAAGCCCAGACATGTGCAGCCAAACAGTGGAAAGGCAATGTGACCCTAGACAGAACAGGAGTACACAACATTGTCACTCAGGACCAATGCACAGACACCATACCCCAACACAAACAAGAATTGCATCATCAAAAAACAATCATGACCACTAACTGTGATCAATGGGACAAATCAGCTAACACAGACAGAGACACCACACCAGTCATCAAGTGAACATGGTGTCATAGTGTACCACAAGCATGCACATGCAAAATCCTGACAAGTGACAGGTCACAAATAGGAGGACAAACCACAATTGTGTGCACTGAAAACAAGCTCATGAAGAAGAATCTAGCTTGCTGCATGTGACAGACACACAAGTAATGCACACTACACTTGCAACACATATCTGAATATATCGCAATGCACAAACTACTCACACACAATGTCATGCAAATAGAACATCACACACACATAGCATATGTCAGTAGAAAGAGCCAACACAGGCCAAACACTGCAAACATCCACAACAAATGCACATACCAATCCATCCCATTGCAAACTCAGCTGTACATCAGGGGGATGCACGCCAGGCAAGTACAAGGCAACATACACTGACAGCACTGCATGAACACCAAGCAGTGTGTGCACACCAACCAAACCAGTAGCACACATATCTGAGTACCACGCCAAGAACTCCCACAACACAAATACCCACAGCCCACAGAGAACATCACACTCAGGAAGGGTAGCAGTACCTCAGCAAACACACATACAGCTTACCCATCACCCACAGATGCACAGCTCAGGGAAACCGAGATGTAAACAACATGACTAGAGGACTGAGCTGCTCAAACTTATGTACTGCACATGAGCAACCATGACTGCAGAATAGGAGAAGAAAATAACACATAACTAATTGTGAAACTGTCCTAAGTGGCACATTGGTCCTGTACACAGATCAGCCTCACACAGCATAGTGTCACACTATGAAGTGGTGGGGAGGCTCACACACTGGCAAGACATGGGGTGGAAGACATGAGATTGAAGTGGTATGTACTTCAGTAGTGGACAGGTGAGGAGTGTACTGTCCACAAACACTCACAATGTATAGGCATCAGAAGCACATATAGGGGATGGCATGACTCCACATACCACATACCATACTGGAGCCAAAAATGGGTCAAGTGACAGCAATGCATGAGAAAACTCACAATAATGTCAGTGTGGCTGAGCAGGTCTGCACAGTGAGCACAAACAGAAACAATACACATGGCTGATCAACAAAACACAACACAGACTTGGCAGTCACACACTCTGCATATTCACAACTGGCAGCAACAACAAGTAGGTGTGCCCCAGGAGTGCAAGGACACACCAACACACTGCCCGACCTACAATTCCTTCATGTGCCCACAATCTGAAGCACATGGCAGACAATTGAAACAAACAGGCATTCATTACCTGGATCATACATGTGTGCATTTGGCATTGCAGGGGCACACACACATCAACACTACTGACAATGACAGCCCATTCACATTGCATGACCACTCAAGTTCACATATTCAAATGTACCCATGTGACTAGGAAAACAGGCCTACACAAGATGACCACACATCAACACTGCTCTACACACATCAAGAAAGATCACACAGATATGATGGACCCTGGCCAGCCCGCAAGTAATCCTGTGGATAGAATTCACCTCTGTTCTGGTATTGCATCCTAACATGACATGTGTACAATTTAACAAACCTGACCATAGAATGATTAGGATAAGAGTAGATCATCACAAACACGTCCATCACTTCTGAGGCTTGAGCCGGGAGTAGGAGACTTGCGCTTCCTATTTTGCATGCTGAATCGACTTTTGCTGCTGGAGGCGAGTTGTACATTGTTTTAAACATTGTTTTAACCGGAGGCGAGTTTTACACTGTTTTAACATTGTTTGTAAACCGGCTTTTAAATCTGGCACTTGCATGTATTCAGCTGCTTGCATATTTGCACACTACTTTCAAAGTTATCTTCTCAATCATAATATAGCGACGCCTGAAGCCGTTCCTTACCGTGGGTTTCTCTGCCTCCCCGGCGCATACCAGACCCGAGCAGGCTCCACCTGTGGATCGGGTTCTGCTAACGGCGGCCATCTTTAGTGAGGCAGGGGCGGTCTAGGCGATGTAGCTGTTCTCAGCAATCCTATATCAGGGGCACTGGCGCGACCGCGCACTGTCCATCACTCCTGAGGCTTGAGCCGGGAGTAGGAGACTTGCGCTTCCTATTTTGCATGCTGAATTGACTTTGGCTGCTGGAGGTGAGTTGTACATTGTTTTAAACATTGTTTTAACCGGAGGCGAGTTTTACACTGTTTTAACATTGTTTGTAAACTGGCTTTTAAATCTGGCACTTGCATGTATTCAGCTGCTAGCATATTTGCACACTACTTTCAAAGTTATCTTCTCAATCATAATATAGCAGCGCCCGAAGCCGTTCCTTACCGTGGGTTTCTCTGCCTCCCCGGCGCATACCAGACCCGAGCAGGCTCCACCTGTGGATCGGGTTCTGGTAACGGCGGCCATCTTTAGTGAGGCAGGGGCGGTCTAGGCGGTCTAGCTGTTCTCAGCAATCCTATATCAGGGGCACTGGCGCGACCGCGCACTGTCCATCACTCCTGAGGCTTGAGCCGGGAGTAGGAGACTTGAGCTTCCTATTTTGCATGCTGAATTGACTTTTGCTGCTGGAGGCGAGTTGTACATTGTTTTAAACATTGTTTTAACCGGAGGCGAGTTTTACACTGTTTTAACATTGTTTGTAAACCGGCTTTTAAATCTGGCACTTGCATGTATTCAGCTGCTAGCATATTTGCACACTACTTTCAAAGTTATATTCTCAATCATAATATAGCAGCGCCTGACGCCGTTCCTTACCGTGGGTTTCTCTGCCTCCCCGGCGCATACCAGACCCGAGCAGGCTCCACCTGTGGATCGGGTTCTGGTAACGGCGGCCATCTTTAGTGAGGCAGGGGCGGTCTAGGCGGTCTAGCTGGTCTCAGCAATCCTATATCAGGGGCACTGGCGTGACCGCGCAGCGGGCGCGCCTCTGGCGCGCCGAAGGCGCGCCTAAGGCAAGCCCATCTGCGCCCGGGTCGCGCTCAGCGCACTACCCCCTGTCCATTTTCGATCAGGCGTAAGGAAACGTCTTGTATACTCTAGAGCCTCCTTGATGGAGTTAAATTCGGGGGGGAGTAACGCCGACTGCTCTCGTGTATCGGCTGAGTTTCTACTGGCCCGGTCCCCGGGCCCCTGCCCCAATTGCTCTTTGCCTATACCTTTGATACGCCCCGAATATATTAAAGTAAGGACCAATGCTGGTCCATCAACGAATGGGGCTTCTGAGACTTTTCCCTGTATTCTAATTAACGCCAGATCCTTGGTAAAAACACAGTACGGAATGCTCCCAATTGCTGTTGGAGTTTGATATTAAAATTGCTTTTATCACAGAGACCTGGACGAACGAGTCATCCGGTCCAGACCTAGTTCAAGCAACTCCTCCGGGGTACTATTGCGAGGTTCTCCATAGAGCTAACAAGAGGGGTGGTGGTGTAGCCATCTTATATCATAGCTCAGTGCAGGGCACCTTCAAAGCGCTATCATTGCCAGCGTGCGAAGCACTTGCATTTAACCTAGGACTAACGAGTCACTTTTCCTTCAAAGGCACCCTCATTTACAGACCTCCGGGAACTAAATTACCTTTTTTCCCGCCTTGGGTACCCTTTTGGAGGATGCCTTGTTGGGGAACTCGTATACCATATTAGGGGATTTTAATTTCTATCTTGAGCAGACAGAGGACCCAGATACAGCACGTCTCTTTAATATTATGGAAACTGCAGAGCTGCTACAACGTGTAACGGGTCCTTCCCACCAGGCTGGTCATACCCTCGATGGGATCTTTTCCAATACATCGGAACTAGCTTTCGCAGCTCTGCTACCTCTGGCCTGGTCAGACCACGCGGGAGTTTGGTTTAATATCACACCTACTCCTCACTTACCCAATGGGCGTCCCCAAACAGTGGCCAGAGTAGTCAGAGCTTGGAATAGGGTGGAAGATGAGACCTTATCCAGGGTTCTCTCCACCTCGGTTACACCCATGCCCAGCAATATGGAGGAGGCGGCATTGTCGTACACAAACTGGATTACCCAGGCTTGTGTAAATCTGGCTCCACCCAAACCTGCGGTTTTCAATAGAACTATGCCATCAGCCCCATGGTATACGAGCGAATTAAAATCTCAAAAATGCGTATGCAAGAAATTAGAACGTAATTGGAGGAAGGCATACATGGATGAAGAAAAACTGGTGTATCTGGCGTGCCTGGCCAAATATAAATGTATGATAAGAGAAGCCAAACAAAAGTACTTTGCCTCTCAGATTCTAGCGGCAAAGAATCCCACGAAAGAGATCTTTTCCACTATTAATAAACTGTCCTCAGTAAACTCTGCTTCTGTACCGGCCAGCTCTGAGCTTTGTGAAAAAATAGCTTCATTGTTTTTTAATAAAGTTAACACTATCTTCACTAGTCTTAACAACCTAACTGAGAGGAATCAGGAGGGCGAAAAAAAGTCCAATGAAATTTTACCACCGGCTATTCTCAAGGAGTTTAGGCATCTTACCTTTCAGGACACCCTGGAGCTAATAGCTAAAGCCAACTCTGGGTCCCCATTAGACCCCTGCCCTCTAAAAATCATTCAATTGGCGCCAGTACCGATCGCCACCCATCTCACAGCAATTTTTAACGGAATGTTTGATGGAGGGATATTTCCAATAGTCTGGAAAAAGGCATCCATCCTCCCCTTGTTGAAAAAACCTAGTCTGGATCCCTCCGACCCAAATAATTTCCGGCCTATCTCTCGTCTCCCATTTCCGGCGAAGCTAGTTGAAAAGGCGTTAAACCACCAACTCACAGCTTTTGTGAGGAACACCTTACTACTGGACCCCTCACAGCACGGATTCCCGGAAGGACACAGCACCGAATCCGCGCTGATCACGGCTACGGATCAGATCAGGTTTACGGTGGATCGGGGAGGCAGAGCAGCCTTGATTCTTTTAGATCTCTCCGCTGCATTTGACACCGTCCATCATGGTCTGCTGATGGGCAGACTTAACAAAAGTGGAATTCAGCAAAAGGCATGGGACTTACTAAACTCCTTTCTTTCCAATCGCAGCCAAATACTTGCCCTGGAAAACTTTGCTTCCTGACCGTTCTCGTTGCCTTGCGGAGTCCCACAGGGATCTGCCCTGAGTCCCACACTTTTCAATATCTACGTCTCCTCCCTAGCGCACATTATCAGAAAACACGGTTTTAGCGTTACTTCCTATGCGGATGATACGCAAATTGTTGTGTCTCTTTTACCCGGCCATGAACTAGGGTTGGACCAGAATTTTCAGTCATGTATGTCCGAGGTGTCGCAATGGATGGCAAGCAACTGCCTTAGGTTGAATTCCAACAAAACCAAGGTTATGTTGTTTGGTAACAACCCTAGTTTCTGGACCCCAGCATGGTGGCCGCAGGGACTGGGGACCCTTCCCACTCCCGTAGACAAAGTTAAGAATCTTGGAATGGTAGTGGATGCCAAGCTGTCCATGGCATTACAGGTAAAAGCTGTAGCTTCTGGGACCGGCTATATCCTGAGAATGTTGAGGAAGATTTTGTTCCTGCTTCCGTAGGAGCATCGACGGACTGTTGTAGTGGCCCTGGTAACATCTAGACTGGACTATTGCAACAGTCTATACCTCAACATTCAGGAAGGCCTGTTGCATAGACTGCAGCTTTTGCAGAATGCCGCAGCCAGACTCCTAACTGGCCTCCCCAAGTTCTCGCCGATATCAAAAGCCATTCGAGACCTACACTGGCTTTCTGTTAAGTATAGGGTCCAGTTTAAGTCCCTTTGCTTGGTCTTTAAGGCCCTACACGGAGAAGGCCCAGACTTCCTCATCAACAGTTTTAGAAGGTATGTCCCTGCACGACATCTTCGCTCGTCGGATGCTTGTCTGATTAATGTCCCTCTTACAAGGAAAGTCAATTTGGGAGGCCGTAGTTTTTCTTACGGTGCTGCCAGGTTGTGGAACGGTTTGCCACTTCACCTGCGTTGCATGGAAAACTTATTTCAATTTAGGAAAGCGCTGAAGACCTGGCTGCTTGTTAAATAATTCCGGAGTTCTGGTTCATGGAGTAATGGACATCGCCAGGACACCTATTTGGTAATCGCACGCTATATAAATTACGATAACATAACATAACATTGCACCCTCATGCCTCAGAGTAAAGAAGAACTAAAGTGCCTGTCACCTCTGGAAAACTCTGAAAAAGTAAAACAAGCAATTGGCAATATTAGAGTGGCATCCAGAGCATGTGTCATATGAAACCAAACCCAGACATAAAACATTTTATTTAGCAAGGACATTGACAAAGCAGACAACAGGAGTAACTGTCTTTATTACATAATACACAGATAGGCATCACAAGTAGAAAACAGCAAGGCCATTGGCCAGTCCATAGTTCAAAGTATTTACATGTGTGCATGAGAAACTGCACAGGGAATGGGTATCCAAAATGAGAAACAGCAAGGCCATTGGCCAGTACAAATTCAAAGTATGCACATGTGTGCATGAGAAATTGCACAGGGAATGGGTAACACCGTACACTCCCATGGGAATCACTACAGCTCCGGTGATACAAATGGGCAGTCGAGGCACCGCTGTGGGAGAGATCGGTTTGGGATGGGGACTTTTCTGTCAGATGAACTGGGAGGTGGCTGATTGTCAGAGCCAGTTGGAGGACTGGACCTGGGAGAGGAAGGACCAGCTGAGGTAGAGGCTTCAGTGGCTGTGGGAGCCAGAGGGCTGCTTGGACCGGGTGGCATGGTGGCACAGGGAGGCGGAGACATGCTGCCGTGAGACACAGTGTGTGAGGGTGAATGTGGAAGGCTGTGTCTCCACTTCTTGGGGATTCGATAGGCATGAATTGTCTTGGTAGTAGTGGGAAGTGGGGCGGGCACACCAGCCTCACTTTACACCAAAGGTGTATCAGGAGCAGGTGGCTCTCCCTGTGGGGATTTGCTGGATCTGGTGGTACGCTTGGGGTGGCCTTGCCTTTTCCCCTCCATCCCCTATTGTCCAGGTGAACTCCCCACATTGCTCTCCTGTCCCAGTTTCACAGGGGTGTGGGTGGGAGTTGAGGTTGTGGGTGAATCTGCCTTAGAGAGGTGTTTGTGCTGACTCTTTGCAGGCACCAGCTTCACAGCAGGCAGGGCAACTGTTTGTCTTTGGGAGCAGGTGTTGGGATGGGAGTGTCCTTGGATGTAGTGATTTGGATAAATGTGAGCTTGAGGCCTGCTTCTTGGCCTGATGCCCCTGAGTGTCACATGAAGGGCTTTTGCCTTTGCGCTCCTGTGTGCCTGTTTTTTGTTTTGGTGATGGTGTCTATGCTCTGGGCCGCTTGGAGCACTGCTGTTGTGTGCTGTGTGTGGAGCACTTGGTGCCTGAGGGCTGTGGTGTGTGGTCACTCTCATCAGGTGGTGCCACTGGCAGGGTGGATAGTGAAGTGACTGGAGCTGGACTTTGAGCCTGTGACAGCTGAATAGCTGCCGTCACTGTGGAGGACAAAGACTGGACAGTTCTATGTAGCCCACCCATGTCAGAATGAATGCCCTCCATGAAGGCAACTACCTGTGCCAGCTTCCTGTCATGATCCTGGAAGGCATTCTGGAGAGTAGTCTGACCCATACACAGCTTGCGCAAAAGGTCCACTGCCTCCACATGAGGGCAGCAGGGGAGACAGGGGCAGGGTCAGCAGTGCCTGGGGGAAGGACAATCTACCCTTCCTAGTGCTGCGGGCATGGACAGCACTAGTGGTAGTAGCCAGGAGGGTGGGCACTGGACGATGTGTGGTGGAAGAAGAGTCAGTTTTCGCACTCCCTGCACCTGCCAACATTGAGGAGTCACCACTGGAGTCCGATGATGTTGAGGTTGGTGTTTCTGGGTGTGATTCTTCTAGGGCACTCCTGTAACCCTCCGAGGCACTGGTCACATCAGTGAGCTCATGTGTAGCAGACGTGCCAGAAGCTTCACCACTGGTGTCTGTCCCCTGTCCTTCCGTGCCCTCGGTAGACACTGCAATAGACAGAGACATAGGTTCAGTATAGTGACATACTCACAAACATCATATGCAATCAAAGCACAAATAAAGAATATGATACCCCCATGTTGCACCCCACCCTGTGCAGTCTGCATGTGCAACCTTAATGCAAAACTCAGAAGATGCATGGAAACATGCATAGTTGACATTAGTGACCCATGTGACGTTCACACAGCCAAAGAGCTGGCTCGCACCTCCTTGTAACCTAACATACTGATCTCTATAAGCATACCTAAGTGCCTGTAGGTGAGATGGATATACATTTCAACATGTTGTCTCAGTCACATATGGGGTCACTTTAAGGGGCCAACGCAGATACTGACTCCAAAATGTCCGTTTACAATGGCCATGAGCTACTGATGTCCACTATGTTGTGCTTTGAAGCACAACGACCATTGCACATTGGTGTCAGATGTGTAGTTCTCACAATTTCCAAGTCAGGCACTGACACACATCGACAAATGCAAACTAAGATGATGCACACTGCTGTTCACTGCTCGCTGATGTCTATGACACCCATAATGCAGCAGATGTCATAAGGCCACATCTCATCTTGCAATGTCAGGGGCCATTGTATTAAACACATGAGGAAGTACATCTAGCGAAAATGCATGAAAGCTGCACTCAACACAGAGGCCACTTAGAAGCCATTGCATCACACTAGAAACATCACAGAGCTCCTACTGGTTCAGGGTTGGGATACATTCGGTCACTCACACCCAAAGTCACCCTTCGCAGAATACTCACCCCCAACTTGCTGCTGATGGACCCTCAAACGTCCATCCAGCTCTGGCTGTCTCAGTGCCAAGATGCGGGCCTTTAGTGGTGTCATGCTCCTGCGCGCCAACCTTCCAGTCTGAGGGAGCAGCCCCAGTGCCATCTCTGCCACGCTTTTGCTCAGCCGGCAGATATCATCCCACTTCTTGTGACAGTGTGTGTGTCATCAGTTATAGACACCCAGAGCCCGCACCTTGCTTGCAATGGTCCTCCATAAGGCCTTACGCTGGCGGACTTTAAGCTGCAGGCATGGGAGACAAGAAGAGGAAGTTTCAGTGACACTGTGTTATGTACCACTGCGTCTCAGAACAGAAGCATGCAAAAACATAGCACAACAATACAGAAAGTTTGAGCAGAGGCCATACAGCATGACACATAGTACATTTGCAACAGATAATCACGTAGAAATGTATGAAGGTATGAGGATGGACACAGTACATGGCCATCTCATACACATGCAGAATGCCAGCACAGAAAGCAATGTGAAGAAGGCCCTCATCTGTGATGAAGTATATGAGTGAGCAAGACATACAATACATTGGAAATGATGTGTCGGAACAGACTCACTGTGTCCAACACTACACACCCCTCAATGTCCTTGGCCTGTAAATGGCTCACTATGTCATGGAGGTCACGTTTAGGGACATGATCTTACATTCTCAAACCCTTCTCACAAGGTCTGACTCGTGCAATCCTCAGGCCTAAGATAGCTCATTGAGAAACAGGGTTGCAGACAACATATATGTTTCACTCTGTCCATTTACTGATGGGTCCTTGTCAAATTAGGCAGTATCTGTGCAGGCCAGGGGGACTTACACTGAGGTTAAACGTGGGCCATCAGAACATTCACATGCATGTACAATATAAGAGGGCAAACATTGCCTACACATGTGAGTCAGTACTCATAATGAATACAAAGGAAGGATGATGTTTCCAAAGTACATTAATCTGATGTGTCATAGGTGAATTTCCACCATCCTCAGGCATTTCAATCTTGTGCATAATGCATAGATATCCATGGTGGCAATATGAAATTGTACACACAGGGGCCGATTCACAAAACTAATCTGAGACAAAATCCTAAACATGCTACTTTTGGTATTCACAGAAGGCATTTAGTAGTATTAAGGTTAAGACTACTAACTTTACTACTACTAACTTGAGACAAAATCCTAAAATTACTACTTTCGGTATTCACAGAAGGCATTTAGTAGTAGTAAAGTTAGTAGTCCTAACTTTACTACTACTAAATGCCTTCTATGAATACCAAAATAGCACGTTTAGGATTTTGTCTATGATTAGTTCTGTGAATTGGCCCCGCATCCTTCTGTACCCTCTGGACGAAACACATTTGTAATGTCACAAATGAGCATGTGAAAACCTCATGGACTCTGACATCCATTAGCACAGGCAATGTTTGTTCTGACCTCCACTGTCCAAACTAGCAGTGTTACTGTATGGCTGCAAAAACACTGCATGTCCCTGCCATCCTTAAATGCAGCCATCAATCTGTGAAAATAAGGCTAAACACCCCATTGACATGACGTCAGCATGCTCGGCAGTGTATCACACAAACTTGCACTCACATGCATATACTTCAGCAGAGCAACATCTTGGGAACACTCTTTGCACACTCCAACTTTCTCTCTGAAACTCTTACCATTACATCAGGAAAACCATATAGCCTCCCATACTGTGAAAGCACCTTGTCCACCAGGACCTCCAGCTCCTCTGTGGTGAAGGGACGGGCCCTGATGTTCTCAGTTCTCGCCATCACTGGGTCCAGGAGACAGGAACAGCAGCAGTTGTTGGTGAAGAATGGCAGGCAGCAGTGTCTGGATGCAGTGGAAATGTGTGGCTCTCTCCCAGATATATATAGCCCCCTGGGGTTGTTTCCGTGGTACTCAGATGCTGCAATTGGTGTTCCAGATCAGCTTTTTTCAAATGTAACCAATGACCGGCCCCGGGTAGTGGAGCACGCATAGCGCGATTTTCAAAAGTGTATTTCACTACCACGATTGCAGTTCCCATTTGTTGAAAGGGCATGGGCATTGGCAGTGTCACACCACAGGGCCCAAGCGGTCGTAACCGCGAATTGGCATCTTTCAATTTTATTCAATGACCGGCACCGCAGTAGCGGAGCACGCCTACCTCGATTTTCAAAAGTGTATTTCACTTCCGGGACTGCGGTTCCCATTGGCTGAAAGGGCATGGAGATTGGCGGTGTCACACCGCAGGGCTCAGGCGGTCGCTACCGCAAATTGGCATCTTTCAATTGTATCCAATGACCGGCCCTGCGGTAGCAGAGTACGCCTACCGTGATTTTTAAAAGTGTATTTCACTACCGCGATTGCGGTTCCCATTGGCTGAAAGGGCATGGGCATTGGCGATGTCACACCACTGGGCCGAGGCGGTCGCTACCGCAAATTGGCATTTTCAAATTGGTTCCAATGACCATGATTGCGGTGGTGGAGCACGCCTCCCGCAGGATTCAAATGTGTGGTTCACTACCACAATTGCGGTTCCTATTGGCTGAAGGGGCATGGGCATTGGTGGTGTCACACCGCTGGGACAAGGCGGTCGCTACCGCAATTGTGTATTTTTCAATTGGTGCAAATGACCATGATTGCGGTGGCGGTGCACGCTTATGGCACCTATGGACACATTATGCTGTAACAATGGCAATGGCCAGTTCTCATCAGTGAACAGTAGACACTTACGATGAATCATGCCACCAGATAGTTAAATTCAATGCTAGTGTGACATTTAACTCACTGATCACTACACATGCCATGTCAGTGCACAGGATTACATGCATTGGCATGTACTCCCTCACATCTCACTTATGATATTGTTGTGCATGTACAAAGATCTGATGTGTGATGGACTCGCAAATATGTAAACATGTCAATGTGTGAGATGGCTAGCAAACCACAGTGATGATAGACTGACTACATAATGTGCCTATTTCACTGTGTAGATTGCTGAACTCATGTTTATACTTGATCTTTATGCACACACTGTGCTCACTATGTTGTTAATATGTGCCCTGTCCGCAAGAAGGTGTGGCAGGTTCAGCAGCTACATAGAAGCCAGCAGTGTTGCTGTTTCAGACATGTGCTGTGTCAACTACTCTCATGGCTGGTAACACAAGATGTCGGATTGTACCATTTTACATTCACATAGTCTAAATCTGTTTTGGGGGTACTCACTATGTACATACTGAATAAGTGTACAACTACTTTAGATCAAGGTGTCTCTGCATGTGACTTGTGCTGTAAGCTGTTGTTTCAGGCCAGTCATTGTTGGTGCTGTGTCAGTCAAAACGCAAGATGTTGGACAAATCTTATAGGGGAATTGAATTGACATGTGTCCCCTTTTATCTTATGTAGGAGGCAACCAAATGTGCATCGTCCATTCACATTGCTTGCGGACATGGAGGATGAGGACATCATACGTAAATTCTGTTTGGATCAACCTACCCTTCAAGACCTATGTGGTCTGTAGGAGCCCCATCCAAGGCTTCACAGAACCTGTACGACTGCTTTGACACTAACATGTAAGGTGATGACAGCCCTGCATTTCTTTACAACTGGTTAGTTCCAGTACATGGTGGCCAGCGAACGTGGGATGTCTCAACCAATGTTCAGCATGGTGCTACGTGATGTCCTGTCTATGATGACATACAAGGACAGCTACATCCATTTTCCCAGGAGACATGAATTGGCAGCTGTGAAGGGTGATTTTTACGACCTTACCCACATCCCTAATGTTGTTGGCACCATTGACTTCACACATGTTGGCCTGGTTCCACCACAGGCAAGTGAGCACATATACAGGAACAGGAAGCATTTCCATTCCATTAATGTGCAAGTGGTATGCCAAGCGGATTTGATAATTAATCTCCCATGTCTGTGCCAGATTTCCAGGGTCAGCACATGACTCCTACATACTGCGTAACAGCATCGTACCACAGCTGATGGCAAATCTGCATCCGGAGCGTGCATGGATTGTGGGTGAGTATGCAGAGTCAAGTAGTGTGCTGTATGTGTGACATGCTGTCCTCAGCTACAGTTATATTACAAAATTGGTCTGTGTATCTCACACCTAGGTGACTCTGCATATCCCAACTGGCCTTGGTTGCTGAGCCCACTGAGGAATCCCAGGACCCCGGGTGAAGTCCGCTACAATGATGCCCATGGGAGGACACGTTGTGTGGTGGAGCGTACTTTTGGTCTTCTGAAGCATAGATTCCGGTGTCTGGACAAGAGCGGAGTTGCACTACTCTACTCTCCCCAAAAGGTGTGCCAGATCGTAGTTGCATGCTGCATACTCCACAACCTGTCCTTGCGCAAAGAGATTAACCCAGGGCGGACAACTACGCTACGCTCGCGTAGTTTGCATAGTTTGTGCTACTTCGCCCTACGCGAATTGCACGTAGCACAGTGCAAAAACGCATAGCGTAGCGTAGTTGGCATTTTTTGCTCGCGGTCCTCAACGTCAATTTGGCGACTGCGAGAAAGCAAAATGACATCCTGGTGAGACTTTTTCCTCATTCGCGATCAGCAACATCAAGTTGCCGATCGTGAGCGTGAAAAATAAACCTCCTGTCGAGATTCTCAATGCGGGGAGGTCAGGTTTCTCATTGCGAGTGGTCGCGTATGCTCGAGAAACTATCAGTCCGTGTTGAGAAAGCTGCCGCTCGAGTATAAATCTACTCAAGTGGCAGAAAACGACAGCTCGCACTGTGCAAAATGCCGTTTTCAATGATTGCACGGGGCGGACAAGCATCCGGCACTGTGCTATCATCACGAACAGCGCACTATGTGGTTCACGTAGTGCTACGCGTATCTCGCGTAGTGCGAAGTGCACTTCGTGGAGCTACGCGTAGCGCCACTACGCGAACTACGCCCAGGGTTAAAAGAGATCCCCCTGCTCCTGGACGATGATGGGAAGCAGAGGCCCTGCCTGCAAACTCACACATGTCCTGTGATGAGGATAGTGGAGAGGAGGAAGGTGTTGACCTGCGTCAACAGCTCATCAACCGCTACTTTCCTTGAGTGTGAGTGACATTCTACAACAGTGCCATTGTCTGCTGTCTTTGATGGTAGTGAAAAGGCCTAGAGGAGCTTTTTGACTGCTACCTGTTGTTGGCTCTGTGCTGATGGCTGATGTTTGTGGCACAGTGTAGTCATGACCAGCCACATGATGTCTATGTTGATGTTGTTTCTCATTGTAATGAGTGTTGGTTTGTGTACCTTGATGACTAGTGTTGTGTACTGGCTGTGATGCCATCACCTGACAAGTAAAAGTCGTTCTCTTCTGTCTTTCTAGGTCCCTTCAGCCTCTCAATGCCTCAAAACAATCAAAGCTTCAGGTACATTAGAATCTGAGTCACCATTGTACATCCTTTGATAAACATGGAGCTGACAGAAAAACATCGGTGTGTAAAGAGTGTTTATTTACAAAAGTGTTTGTGACAGACAAGTCATGTTTCAAAAAAATGGTGCAAAGTGAACCAATGAGTTGTCAGTGATGGTAAACGAGACAATAGAGTAGTCACCACATTGATGTGGTGACACAGTCCAACAGACATCTGCCATCAACATTGCAGTGTGGGTAAGGATAGTCAACAAAGTCAATGTCAAGGTGAACAGAGGTGCCATCATGGCTGGCTCTTTGACTTGCATTTGGCTGGTGCTTTGCCACTTGATCCTCCCATGGTCTTTCTCGGATGGCCCCTTTGGCGTTTTCCAGGGGGGGGCCACTGCTGCGGGCTCAGCGGTGTCTGAGGAGTCATCCTGTTGCGGCTCACCACTCTCTGTGGCCGCAACTGAGGTGGTGGAAGTATCATTCTGCGGGCCACTGGAGAAAGGTTGAACTGTTCTTTGGGCCGTATGACTGTCCCTCAGAACACCCACAAGCTGGCCCATGAGGTCCACGATTTGGCCCATACGTGTGTCCATGGACCTCAGCAGCAGGCGGAGCTCACGCACTTCTTCCAGAACCTGGCCCATGTATCCCTGGGTTTGTTCGTATGCCCCAAGGACTCTGGCGATGTTGGTCAGGGCTGCGGCCCCAGTGTCCTCTCGATTCTATCCCCCAGTTGCCCTCCCACGTGCCCTGCTGTCCCAGGCCTGTGGCGTTGCCACTCGATGCACCCGCAAACTCTCCCTGACCTCCTCTGATTGTGCGATGGTGTTAGTATCCACTGAGGCAGGGAGAGTGTTGCAGGCAGCACTGGTGGTGGTTGAGGCCGCACAGGTCGTGGCAGCAGGGGTCAGTGGTTGTTGTTGCTGAGGTGGTGGGGACAGTGGGTGTCTGGGACAGTGGGTGCCTGGGACGTGGTGCGCCATGGTAGTCCATATGGAGTCTGCATCCGAGAATCCATGTTCCGAGGGTGGAGACTGGCTCTGCAGGTCGGTGTTGTCTTCCGCAGCAGTCAATTGTTGATCTCCTGTTGAAAAGAGGTGAAATGGTCATTGCAGTGCACCCCACAAGCTTAGTGTTAGACGTTTGGATGTTACAGGTGATACACCACACAGTTTACATTGATATCACTTTGTATGGCTGCAAGGTACTGAGCATCATGACATGATATGGAGGTACATACATTACTTGTCCATGGTGTGATATATGAATAGATACCATGTTCCATGTACAGATTGTGTGCTTACAAGGACATGTCGTCATCTAACGACTAGCAGCACAACTACTTTGTGATGCGTCATTTTTGTTTGCTCTGCATGGAAGACGTTAGATAGGAGCAAGGACTAGCCATTGTAATCTTATGCATACCTTTGTCATATCATGGACTTTACATTCTTTTACCAACTGACCATGCATGTTTTGTGTTCAAATGGGCATTGATGCTCTGCCACCATGGCACTTACACATAGCATTCAGTGTTGTGCATGATTGTGCCCTGAATTTCTTCAACATGTGAATTGGTGAGTCAAACTTTAATTTCTGTGACAGTTGCATACGCTTAGCTGTCTGCACACTGGAAGTGGCTATTGGATCTATGCCAAGTTAGATGAAGTGTGATGGCTGGTGTGGTCATATGGCTCCATGCTTTTTTAGAGGAATGGAAGGGTGCATGCACTGTCTACCTACCTGTTCTGTGACACAATTGAGGGGAATTGCTGCCACATGGTTCTGGGTGTGGGGGGTGTACCATCCTGCTGAGCTTTGGGACAAGGTGGCCTGGTGGGAGTTGTAGTGCAGGCTTCCCACCCACAAACACCCCTCCCTGTTAAGATGGCTACCTACCTGTGAGGTTGATGTTTGTAAACACCCCTCCCTGTTATGATGGCTACCTACCTGTAAGTTTGATGTGAGCAATAGAATGGCTGCCACATGGTTGTGGGTGGGGGGAGTGCTCCATCCTGCTCAGCTGTGGGACAAGGGGGCCTGGTGGGAGTAGTAGTGCAATTTTCCCATCCACAAACAACCCTCCCTGTTAAGATGGCTACCTACCTGTGAGTTTGATGTGAGCAAACACCCCTCCGTGTTAAGATGGCTACCTACCTCTAAGTTTGATGTGAGCAATAGAATGGCTGCCACATGGTTGTGGGTGGGAGGTGCTCCATCCTGCTGAGCTGTGGGACAAGTGGGCCTGGTGGGAGTTGTGGAGCAGTCTTCCCACCCACAAACACCCCTCCCTGTTAAGACGGCTACCTACCCGTGAGTCTGAAGTGAGCAATGCAACGGCTGACACATGGTTGTGGGGGGAGTGCTCCATCCTGCTCAGCTGTGGGACAAGGGTGCTTGGTAGGAGTTGTAGTGCAGGCTTTTCACCCACAAACACCCCTCCCTGTTAAGATGGCTACCTACCTGTGAGTTTGAAGTGAGGAATGCAATGACTGGCACATAGTTGTGGGTGTGGGGTAGAGTGTTTCATCCTGCTGGGATTTGGGACAAGGGTGCCTGGTGGGAGTTGAAGTGCAGGCTTCCCACCCACAAACACCCCTCCCTGTTAAGATGGCTACCTACCTGTGAGTTTGAAGTGAGCAATGCAATGGTTGACACATGGTTGTGGGGGGAGTGCTCCATCCTGCTCAGCTGTGGGACAAGGGTGCTTGGTGGGAGTTGTAGTGCAGGCTTTTCACCCACAAACACCCCTCCCTGTTAAGATGGCTACCTACTTGTGAGTTTGAAGTGAGCAATGCAATGGCTGGCACATGGTTGTGGGTGTGGGGTAGAGTGTTTCATCCTGCTGGGCTTTGGGACAAGCTGGCCTGGTGGGAAATGTAGTACAGTCTTCCCACCCGTAAATACCCCTCCCTGTTAAGATGGCTACCTACCTGTGAGTTTGATGTGAGCAAACACCCCTCCCTGTTAAGATGGGTACCTGCCTGTGAGTTTGAAGTGATCAATGCAATGGCCACCCACAAACATCCCTCCCTGTTAAGATGGTTACCCATCTGTAAGTTTGATGTGAGCAATAGAATGGCTGCCACGTGGTTGTGGGTGGGGGAGTGCTCCATCCTGCTCAGCTGTGGGACAAGGGGGCCTGGTGGGAGTTGTAGTGATGGCTTCCCACCCACAAGCACCCCTCCTTGTTAAGATGGCTACCTACCTGTAAGTTTGTGGAGAGCTATGCAATGGCTGACACATGGTTGTGGGTGTGGGTGTGGGTGTGGGGTGGAATGTTACATTCTGCTCAGCTTTGGGACTAGGGTGCCTGGTGGGAGTTGCAGTGCTGGCTGCCTGTACACCTGCCCCATGGAAATATTGCCAGCTACCTTTGGAGTGAATCAGAGGGAGTAAATGTTGGATCTGTGAGACATGTGTTGGGGAGAGTGTGGTGCACATGAGTGCATTTGGGCCTAGGAAGTGTTGCTTTGTAGTTGTGCAAGACAGTACATAGCAGTGTAATGGGAGATATGTGTTGGTACTTACCAGTCTCCACTTCCCCGGCTCTCCCTGTGAGACTCTCTGGATGCAGTATGGCAAGTACCTTCTCCTCCCAGTCAGTGAATGTTTATAGTGGAATGGGAGGGCCACCACCAGTCATCTAAGCCAGCTTATGGTTCTTGTTGTTCCGCCCTTTCACCTTGGTCTTGAGGTCATCCCACCTCTTCCTGATCATCTTCTGGGAGTGTGGGATGGTCCCTACTGCATTGACCTTGTTGACTATACTTGCCCACATTTGATTTTTGGTGGCTAATGATGTCTGTTGGACAAGGTTTCCAAACAAATGTGGTTCTACTCTGATTACCACATCTACCATCACTGACAACTCATTGTCAATGAATTTGGGCATTTTCTTCTGTGCCGAGGTGTGTGATGTGCAAATGGGTTAAAGGTGCAGGTGTGAAGGTGGTGGTGGTGATGTTTGTTGTGTGTGTGTGGTTGTGATGGTGTCATGAGTGCAGATTTGCCTCTCCTTTGTGCTGTGGGGTTGGTCCCTTCATTTGTGGAGTAGTGCAAATGATTCTGGTCATGGAAGGGGGTGGTTTTATACTCAGCTATGTGGGTTGGTCAAAATGGAGTATTTCTGTCAGGTGTGTTATGTGGGTTGACCTGGAATTTGTATTTTTTATTTGCCATGGAGATGTGTCATTGGGGTGTGTTAGGTGTTTTTTGAGGCTGAGCCAGATTAATGGCCACACTTGGTAGCCTTGTTGTGTGTTTGCTTTTGACCGCAATTACTCTTCCGGAGCAACCACGTCAGTCGGAATGCTATAGCCTTTCCGCCGGCTCTCCTATTCATCAATAGTTGCTATTGCGGCAGTCGGAAACAGCTGATCGTTCTGCTGTCACTGCAATTGTATCCTAATTTCACGTGCGGTCAATCTGCTGGATGTCCAGTAGTTTTGGGTCTTTGTGCAGTGGAATCCGTCCGCCGTGGTCGGATTACTCTGGTGGTTCATTCTAATCTGACCGCTGGTTTTTCCGCTGTAGATGTGGACGGTTAATTTTCACAACAACGGCGGTCAGAATGGTGTTTCGACCGCCATCCAAATCGACCCCTTAGTCTTTAGTTTGCTTTGTTAGACCTGGCCACCAATAGCGCTGTTTCAACAATGAAATAGTCACTGTAGCACCTGTATGCGCAGAGCCCAAATTCTGATGTGCTGCAATAATCAAACCTTGCCTACGATCAATATTTTGTATTACTCTGTCCCCCACTCCAGGAATCTAAGCATATGGAATATTGTTTGTATCTAACTTTTGGGAGTACTTGAGTGGAAATTTCTTTGGTACTGCTGAGCTGCCTTTGCCTGAAGCATTGACAGCAACCATAATCTCACCGTCTATCCTTGTTTTTGAACGAGTGATTGCAGCTACAGAAGCTGTGAGTACAGCCGCCTTCGCGGCTTCATCAGCCAATGAAATCCCTTCAATGTGAACGCCATCACGTTGATGACTCAGTGTATCATTCACGTGAGCCTGTGATAGTTCGTTTCTCAACTCAACTACCTGTTCCCATAGCATTTTATGCTTAATTGTGCCAGCTTTTGGGTCTTTGAACCCATTTTGTTCCCAATGGTTTAAACATTAATTGTATGATTGCACACAGTAAAAAGAATCACACACTATCAGTGTGGGGAATTCGTGATCCGTATTCACCAGTGCTAGTATCAGGCTTTTAACTCTGCCAACTGAGCCATGCAGTCTCCTAGAGATTGCGTTTTGGTGCAACTTGAATGGAACTTCCCATCCTGCTTGCGACCTTTAACGATAGCACATGCTGCGCTGTATTGTTGCTTACTCCCCATGGCCGGTTGAGCAGATCCGTCAGTGTAAATTATATATTCATACTGATCTAGTGGTAAGAGTTCATGTGGTAGAGGGTATTCTTGTTCGTATTGCAGAAATGCTTGTGTTTTTTGACTTGGATCAAATCTGTATTCAACATCCATTGCAGTAAGAGAATTAGCCCATTGTTTCTATCTCTGATGTAAGTCTTCTGCATTTGGAATGATAGCCTTTGTAATAGCTTCTAAAGCTGGTACCGTTGTTACGACAATTATGCATTTTCCCTGAGCCAGGGCTCTTTCTCTTGCTACAGCGTTCTGAACTGCTGTCAGGATTTTTTCTGTTGAAGTGAAACGCATTTCTATGTTTCTGTACAGGTGTGATTTGTAAGCGATTTGTACCATTTAACCTTCATTGAAGGTTAAGTAAGTGTACCCGCATTGACATGCTATTACCAGGATCACTAAGTTGCGTACGTTTATCCGCATCTGTAAGTGTTTTCAAGCTATCATGTCTTCTTGTAGTGAATGTAGGATGTTTGTTTATTCCTGTGTCCATTGTCAAACTGAAAAGTCAGGTTTTATCATGTCGTAGAAAGGTTTTACTCTTTCTGCGTAATCCAAAATGTATGTTCTGCCGAAATTTAGGAATCCCAGTATTGATTGTAAATTTTTCAATGAATTTGCAGGTTGGAGCAGCGCACACTTTTCTAAAAAGGTAGCTGACAGACTTTTCACTTCACTTGAAAGCTCATGTCCTAAAAACAAGACATTGAGGGGGCAGTTTTAGATTTTTTTTAAATTAAATTTGTAGCTCTCAGAGGTGAATCTCATAATTATAGTGTTCACCCTGGTCAAGTGCCTTTCTAAGTCGTCGTCTGTCAGAAAAATATCATCCACATAGGAAAATGGTTCCTCATCCAAATTTTGGATTAATTTGGTTACTCTTGCTGAAAATAACCCCGGGCTATTCTTATACCCTTGGGGGAGACAACAAAATTGTCGCTGGGACCCCAACACTGAGAATACAGTCAAATACCTGCTTTCAGGTGCTATATTTTGGCAGAAAAATCCATTTGAAATATCAAGTGTAGTTTTGTTTTTTTCCGCACAATGTTATTCATTAATGCGGCACTGTGTGCATTTTAGACAGCGACTGTCTTTATGCATGTGTTTAAATGTCTGTAATCTAAAACTAGACAATATGAGTTGTCCGGTTCCATTACGGGAAACAAAGGAGTGTTCATTGGTGAGGTACATGTTTTAATGACCCTTTGATATTCAATTTGATCTAAAATCTCCTTGACCTGTTTTTTACTTCTTGCTTTACTGGATGTTGCATTTGGTGAAACTTTTAACCGGATCAAGTGGTGGGTTTAATTCTCATCCCATCTGACATAATTTTTGCGCACTGCTGGAGCTAGGGCAACTGCCCATTCCCCTGCATATGTGTGTTTAAAATGAATTGGAACGAGGTCGGAAAAGGATGGAAAAATTACAGTTTCTCCCCAAGGGCACTCCATAACGAATGCTGGTGGCCAATCTTGTTCGGCTAATAGGATATCATAACGAGATGACAGGTTCTCCCAAAAGAGACCTTTAACTTTCCTGGGCTTGTCCCCCTCCATCGGAAGTGTTATTTCATGTACCCTTTGTGGGACGCTCACCCTCGCATCTGGTGTTTCCACCACGATGTATTCATTCAAGTCCGCTTTCACCAGAAATGTAATCAGGTTCTGGTGAGCTATTGTTACTTCTGCCGCACCGTCTAGCATCGTCTGAGCCCATTACCCGTTCAGAAGTTGTGTCCTCAGAATTCTGGGCATGTCTGATCTTCAGGCCTGCAACTTTCTTCTAAACTGAGGATTTGACTTTGGCTTTTCTTCTTTTTTGGAAGTATAGTCTTGAGCGTGCCGTTTGTCTCTGGACTTTGTACGCTCTTCTTGTCTTTCTGACCGTCCTTCCCTCTCTGAGTTTTTCGATGAACCCTGAAAGGAACAAGAGGAATGTGTATCAGTATCCTGATACCTGTCAGTGTTTCTAATATTATCCCTATTCCTAAGGTTGTACCTCTTTTCAGAGGGCCCCTGTGGACGATATCTACCTCAGGATTGAGATCTGTTTTCGTTAAAGTTTTGTTGTTTTTTATTCTCCCACTTCTTTTTAGAAGAAGCAGGTATCTGCTTAGAAGTGTCCTTTTCAGGACTGTTCATCAGTTGCGGTTTTAAAGCTTTCCCACCCAAACAGTCTCTACCTAATTCTGCACACGCAGTTTCAATTATTTTGGGTAGTTTATGTTGTTGATCTAATGGACTGAACTCCCTTAGGCGTTGGCGGATTGCCACTGAAGCTGCTTCCCCTTTAATATTAGCTAGTATTATGGCTGATACCTGGTCACAGTTACCTAGTAATTTCATCCCTAAATTCAGAGCAGGTTCTGCTCCATTCTCGTTTTGGATTTACCTTAATACATCAGATACTGCTGCTAATGAAGGAATACCATGAGTCCTGGTGTATATTTCAGCAAAGACTGTACCCCAAATGGTACAATCTTCTACTTGTGGTGTTATCCTCTTGGGCAAGCAGATTGTTAGCATTCTGTGTTTTTCATGCGGGGTGGTATTCAGAAATACTGCCTCGAGTTGAGTTATTTTCTGAGCTCCCCCGAATGGCAGTTGTTCACGTTCTGTGGGCATTTTGCCCATTACCGCGTGTAACATTTGTGGTGTGATTTTAGTTGCTGTATCCTGAGATTGAGTTCCATTTGTTGCTACTGTTGCTGGTTGGACTGTGAAAGTCCTAATGACAAATTGTGTCATGTTTTTATAGATTTTAATTAACTTTTTGTGTTGTATGAGTAAGTCTCCTAGTGGCATTGTTTCAATGTCAGGATGTGGTGTGTAGGCCGCTAATATTGGCCATGTTGTCCACTCTCCTCCGAGCAGGCCTAATCTTACTCTACTTCTTATGTGGGGTAGGGCAACTTTAAACCAGTATAAGTGTTCCTGGTATGTGAGTGCAAACTCTATGTCTTCAAACAGACCATATTCCACTGGTGCATCTCCCTCTGTGTAAGAGTGAAATGTCTGTGTTCTTGCATCTGCTGCTTGGAATATAACCCACAAATACAATGCCTCTGTGTTATTTGATTTGTGCACCTCAATCACGAAAGGTACTATGCCACCCCAGCTTGTAAACCATTTTCTAATAGTTTCAGGGTGATTCTATGTCTGAATTGAGGTGCAATTTGAAGTGTGTTTGTATCTTCTTCTCCTGCTTAGAGGTGCAGATCCTCTACTGTGTTATTTCCTGTCTCAGTCATTTTTGTAAAGAAGAACTTTGTTCAAGGGAACCAAGATAAGGTTTTATTGCACAATGTTAGGAACACTGTGTCCTTCAAGCTTAACCAACAGCTAATAAATAGGATTTTTTCGCCTGCTCAGCTGTGGCAGAATTTGTGCCAACCCACTCCAGATGTCTCTGGTGTTTTGTGAGTAGGAGTCTCTGAGAATAGCACAACTGAACTGCTCAGACTCTACTATTAAATAAGTACCCAACCAACGATGGCAGCACCATGTTGTGTAGTTCCTATATTACCTATAAAGGATCTGTGCGTTCTGGATAACATAAACTGTGGGTTTGGTGGCAGACTGACTCTGAGCACCCCCACTGAGAATGTTAGCCTTTCTCTTTTAGCTAGCTCACAGTGCCACTAGATTCTCTTCTTATCGGGAAGAGAATAGTTTCTGGCAACTTCAGAACATGACAACCTTGATCCCCAGGATCGTGGAAACAATATACTACTTTTTGCTCCTTCACTCGTGCTCACTTATTCAGGGAGTTACACAGAAGAAACAGTTGGGCGTGCTACAATAAGAATTTACTGCACAGTTGTTCTTCTAGTGTAAAATAGGTCTGCTGCAACAACCATTAGACAGTAGCAGATATATATGATTGGCAGTATAGGGAAAATTAAAGGATAGTACAGTTCTACCATCTTGCAATAATCATGAATACATACATGAATATAAAATGCATGATAAAAGTGCACGTACTCCTACAATGCCTATCTAGATGTACCTAAGTGTACCTACCATGTGGGTAGGTGTGAAGCCAAGAATCCCTCTAGGATTTAGTCGAACCCATTACCTGAAGTGAGAGAGTGTGGGATCCTGTCCTGGTCTCGAGTTGGATACCCCACGAGGGATGTGTTAGACCACTGTCAGCTGGAAAGTCTGCATGCAGGAGCCTCAGCATCTCTGGTCAGTGTGTCGGCCTGGAATTCTCGGTTCCCTCTGGCTAACACTAGTAAGATGTGCTGTATTTATACAGAAAGTATCTAGGGCTCCTTTGTCCCTTGTTTCTAGTATAAGCCATTTTTGGATTTGAGGATGACGTATGGGATGAACCTTGTACCTAGATATTATGCGGGTGGTGTACCCCTTGCCTGGTTTTCAGGAACCCTTATGAATATTCATTCATACTGTGTGAGTCTATTGATGAAGTTATAGGATGCTATGTTCAGGGAAAAACCCTCCTTCTGCGTCCAGAATTGGAACTAGGTAAAGGTTCAATCTTAAAAGGCTTGTTACTGTGTAGCATATGGGAGGTAATGTAGGTGAAGGTGTGTGATACTACCCAGGCCTATATTAGGGTACCTATATGGAACATAGGAGTCCTTTTTCATATGTATGAGTCATTGAGTTTGGTGGTGCGCCATTTTCTTTCTGATTGTTTGAAGCTGCATTTCATTGTGCTGAGTTTTGAAGTTTACCATCTGGCTTGTTTGGTGAATCAGCTAGTTTCGGCTAGTTTTGTGGGGGCAACTCGGTTGACAGTGTTGGTGATCCAGGTGTAGAAGTTCTCAACGGCATATTTCAGGTTGGGTGTGGTGTCGGGCTGGGTGATGTTGGGCGCATCTGTCCATTTATTCTGTGTCACTTTGCTTCAGCTGTGGGAAGAAGGGCTGAGGGGGTTGTGTGAGGAGGTCCTGATATGGTGAAGTGAACAGTTGAGTGGCTGGTCCAGATAAGTTCTGTGGTGTGACTGTATTTGACTCTGTTTCTGGAAGTGAAGATATAGTCTAGTGTGTGTCCTACTCTGTGTGTGGGGTCTGTTACCTGCTGGATGAGGAGTATGTTGTCCATTCATTCCAGGAAGTTAGTGGAGTTCATGTCAGTGGGGTCATCCAGGTGAAAGTCTCAGAGGAAGATGTAATGCTTGGATTCGATGGCGATTGGGGCAATGAAGTCTGTGATGGTGTTGCAGCAGCCAGGTTGTGGTTACGGGCGTCTGTGGGTGACGGTGCCTTTGGATGTTTTGTCATTGGTGTGGAGTTAGAAATCCAGGTGTTCCATGATCGGAGTGATTTCGTCTTTGGTGGTGGTGTAGCAGATTGAATCTTTGAGAATGATACTTCGTGTTTCTTGGTATGATTCCGATATTTAATCTTGTAGCCTTTGGGAGTCACGGTGGCGATGTTGGGGCTGAAGAGGGGTTGAGCCATGTCTCTGTGATGAAGGTCACGTCAGGGCGAGGGTAGTAATAGTGTCCCAGACTTCGGCGGCATGTTTTCAGAACAATCTGACATTGCTCAGGAGGCATTACAGTGGTTCTGGGGTGGGGTCGGCTGGCAAGGTGATAGTTGCATGGGTTTCTGTGACGGGGGTTTGTCCTAGGTTCACTGACATCCATGGCTGGTAAGTGGTTCTGCTGTGTTGTGAGGCAGCAAATGTTGCAACATCCAGGGGTTGGAGCTCTGCGGTAGAGTATGAGTGAGTGGCCAGAGGGGCCAGGATTCATGGTGTTGGCCACTGTCAAGGTGCAGATGTGTGCAGGTGGGCTTGCCTTTGGCATGCTACAGCCTCCATTAAGTAGGTCCTGGGAGGGGCACTGGGGAGGCGGGTGGCAGGAAGCAGGAAAATGGCAAGCGGAAGGACAATCAGTGGAAATGGCCCTAGTGTCTAAAAGCACTGGAACCGAGAAGGGCTGATGGCACTGGAACCTAGCAGAGCTGCACTATTTGCAGAACTGGCTGTCTGACAAGGCTGTCTGGCAAGGCAAGGCTCACTTCAAACGGCAGGAGCAGCCTAGCAGAAGTCAGGGGGGAAGAAGAAGCAACTGGCAGCAAGGAGAGCTGGTGAGGACCTGTTCCTACTTTTGTAGCATTTACTGTTTACCCTACTGCAAACAATCCCACAGTGATCCTCACTCCTAAATTCCAAAATTGGGAAACCTGTGGTCCCTTGTGCAGGGCCTATTTGCCCATCCAGTGCTGAGGCCAGGGTAATAAGCAGTGCTCTCTTGCTTGGTCACTTCAAATCAGTTCTGGTGGCAGCTCTTCCCCAAATGGGTTTGGTACCTGCCTGACTGGTAGGACCACAGCTGGGGCCTTTCCATGTATCACCTAGCATTTGCTTGTGACAGAGAAGGCCCCTTGGAATTAAACTAAGTTCCTGGTTACACCCAAGCTAGTCTTCCTGCCTCAACTCACAATCAAATTCTCTACTCTGGGGGCCGTTTTCACAACTTTTCAAGGTGAAGCACTCCCTACTCTACTGCTCAAGAGCAAATGCAAATTAGCCTTCCGGAGCTTCAGGCAGGGAAAATGTACAACCACTGGGTTGGGCTTTTAATAAATATTTAAAATAGTGGTTAGTCGTAAAGCTAGCCTGTTCCAATCCAGAGATAACAAAAATAATGTTTACTATCACTTCTTAGTATTTCTCCATGGGTCAGCTAGCCTTGCTATAGTGAAACAAGATTTTGTGTACTTGTCACTGTAATTATGTGTTAACTTTAAATGCCTGCATGTTCAGCTTTTACATACAACGCACCCTGCCTAGTTACAAGGTCTACATAGGGGTGACTTATTAATGTTTAAAAGAAATGGTTTCTTCTGTCAAAAACTATTTATTTTGACAGGTCAGTCTTCAGGTTTTAACCTGCAGCTTTCAGGTGACAGTGTGAGCACTGGAGTCATGTTTGACTGGTCACACTTGTTGATGGCACAGTAGTACTGTAGTTTATAGGTGACGTTTAACTTTCCAGACCAGGAGCGTCAGTCTACAAAAATGAGGGTGACCATACAAAAGAGTAACTTTTTCACACCAACTCTTTCACTTTCCTGAAATCGCTTGTCCTCACTCTTGATTTTACCCAGAAGCTTAAACTACACTTAAACAAGGTACGAAAATGAGCAAACTCCTACCTCCAGTCCCTCAAAAATATACTGCATTTTCTTGCCCCAGCCAATTGAATAGATCATGCCCTTATCATTTCCAGATTGGACTTCAGAAATTTGGCACTGATGGGAACCCTCATTCTACAGTCTTCTTTAATATTCACATAGAAATGGTATGCATGATTCTCAAGGACACAGAAATATCTGTTCACCTGAACAGCCATTCATTTCACCCTTACTTCTATGTATGCTTTTATTCATCCATCCTTACAATTTTCCATTCATCCAGCCTTTCACTACTGCACTGCTAACTCCATTCCACAGCAAGACTTAATAGCACAATATGTATATTCAACCTTATACTTGCAATACTACATAAATTGCACATGCTTCCTATCAATGCTAGTATATATTCAATCCATGCTCAATAGTCCCTAAAAGCTGTTCACCTTGTACTGACAAGTCTCAGAAGCAGAAATGACCAGCTAGAGGTCGACAAATTCAGAGGTAAAATGGCCCGAAAGCAGTCTTTCACAGTATTCTACTTCAGTCTGAAATACTTCAACCCTAAAATCTGAAGTGTTCCCAGCCCATCTTCAGGAAGCAACCCTAAACACACATATTCAGATAGTTTCTAAATTAAATTCCCCATCAATTTGTTAGCTTGTCTTTGCTTTAGGCGACTTTCTTATATGTATAGCCCTCCTGGGTCGTCTGTAAAATTGCCAGCTAACTGCTATTTTCCCTCGTTCTCCGATGGTTCTCTTTGTTACCCAACTTTACATGGTTATATATATACAAGTTTTTTGTTATTTGTAAAACACACAAATGGCCGTAGCTCTGGTGTGCTATATGAATGTAATAAATTGAATGAGAATACTAATACAATTAATACAACTATTGTCTCTTCGATCTGTCTGTGGTTCACCCTTGCATGCATCCAGCTGACCTGCAATCCTTTTAGTCTTCCTTTCAAAATTCTTTCATTTTGCTATGTATTGCTCCTTCTTTTCACCTTGCTCCTTTCATTACATAATTTGTCACCTTTTTTCTCTTTCTCCCTTTCTTTTTCCCTTCATTCATTCCTTTTTCCTTCTATCCTTTATATTGTTCTTTCTTTTTCTCCTCGCCTGACTCTTTCTTTCTTATCCTTCCCTCTCCCATCAGTTCTCTCTATTTGCCTTTCTCTCTTTAATTTGTGTCTTCATTTTCATAGTTCCTGCAGACATCCCCCCCCAGGGCTCTGCTTTCCTATTCCCTTCCAACTTTATTTATGAGCCTATGATCAGACAAAAGAGGACAATAAAACCAAACTAGTCATATATCAGTGTGAGTTTGCATAGGAGCTCGTGGCACTTAATCTGCAACAGTGAGGAACTCACAACTTAACTGTTGAAAGGACACCAAGGGACATATGTACGAGAAAGTGGGGGAGAGTGGCATTTCCTTGTGTTGTCAAACCCACTTGCGGCTCAATCTTTCAACAAGTTGTACCAAAGCCCATCTATCTTGGTTCGTTAGGGGTTCGTCAAGAATACAAATGAGAATGTTTAATTTTTTGAGCATTTAAAGTGACTTTAGGATACTCTCTGATCGGTAGCACAATGTGTTTACTTGTGTATAATGCTTTCATAAAATCCATATGTTGTTTCTTATCTAACGTGAGAATTGATTTGTCAGAAAGAAAGTGTGATTTTCAAAGTCAAGAAAAACCTCTATTTTCCATAGACTTCCTTAGACAGAGCTACAGCAAAAACTGCTGAACGGATTTACACCAAATATGGTAGAAAGCTAGATCTTGGTACGCAGACTATAGGTTCTTTTGTGAGTTGGTATATATCTGTTCAGTTTCATTCTGTTCCTGTGAAAGTCTTTAGGCTTTCACAGGAACAGAATGCAACTGCTTCAAATGCCCTTCCCAGAACCCTTTCTGCAACCAGAATTGTCCTGAAAATTAGGAATGCCCTGAGGGGGGAAAAGGGATGGTAATACACAAAAAAGAGACTGCCTGACATAATCTGGTTTCTGTTTTCACTCGATGATGAAGCATGTCACGATAAGTAAGCGAGGAGTCTACTCCAATATCTTTGCATATCCAAGAGGTTAACAGAGGGATCCTTTTGATAAATGGTCAAGAAGTGTTCATCCCACAGAAGTCTTTAGATATTCCAGTTGCTCTTTGTGTCTGACTATTTATGCTGGGAGAATACAACTGGATCTCTCAATCTCTACTTTGTTGTAAAAATATATATACATTTATATATGTTTATTTATATATATGTGTGTGTGTATATACATCTATATCTGTATTCACTGGAAAAAAAGGTTAGAGGGATGTTATAGTTAGGCTCGGGTTTCACTCGCACAAAACCCGTGAAATTCAGCAGTCATAGTTAGCTGAGCTAACTATCTTATGCAACCACAATGCACTGATTCTGACCTCGCATATTATATCACTCATGACATGGTCAGTGACATCACTGATGACATCACAGATGAAATCATCCAATGACTGTGAGTGTTTTTAAAAACTATATGAGTGTATAATATATATACCAATGTGTATTGGTTAATCAGTGAGTGTGTGTGTGCCCATATGAATGATTCAGTGGGTGAGTGCGTGGCTGTCTGTATAGGGGAGTCATTTGAGATGTTATCAGTGAAAGTGAGAACAGTTTGCTATGTCTTGGTGGGAGCAGGGAATCTCCTGCCAAGCCATAGCAAACTGTTATGTCCCGGGTGGGCACCCCAGGATAAAGCAGGAGCTGGCCCTGGGGAGTGTCTGTCTCAGGGCGGTCTTTGGCTCCAGGAGGGGGGCTGCAGTGCCCCCTTCCTATCTTTAGCATTTGTCCTGGGGAGGTGGTGGTCCCGGGCTGCGGGGGGGTGCACGGCCTCCCTGCATTCAATGTAAGTAAAGCCTCGGGTCGGGGTTGTCCCTGGGGCTAGGGGGTCTGTGCCGCCCTCCTCATTAGTTAAAGTTAAAGCTCCAGGGAGGTGGAGGTCCCTGGGGCTGTGGGGGGTACACGCAAACCCCAATTTGTTTTCCTGTAAAGCTCTGGGGTTGTGGCAGTCCCCGCAGCTTGGAGGTAGTCAAAAAAGCCCCCCATTTAATAAGTAAACAAGACCCAGGGAGATGGTGGTCCCCTGGTGCGGAGGTGCTTTGTGGTTAATTAAACCCTAGGGGGAGGGCCCCATGTGCCCCCTTCTTTATTTTTCAGGTGGCCCCAGGATGTGGCCCACCCAGTGGCTTTTTTTAAAAGATGCGCAGGAGCTGGGCGTCTTTTTAAAAGAAAATCGATGTGGATCCACAGGTCGACCTGCAAATTTATGGCAAAATATACTTAAAAAAATAATTTTAACCACAACGGGGTCCCTGTGAGAACCCCTACCATATCTGGGGAGTCAAGTTATTCCTACCCTGCACCCTTTTCTTCATTTTTCACTTTTTTGGGGGGACTCGCAAGTTGGCTGTAAACACTTACTGGGTGAAGTGGTGGAGTCAATCAAATTTCAGTAGGATGCGTGAGTCCACTGTAAGGACTTGCGTCCCCAGCTTTCTATAGTTTTTAAACTTAAATATCTCTTAAACTACTTAATGGATTTACACCAAATGACAAAAAGCACACTTTCTGGACTAACATTTAGCTTTCAGCCAAATTTTGTGTGATTTCATTCAGTGGTTCGGGCTGTTGCCATGTTCAAAAAATGAAAATTCCCCGTAGACATATCATGGGGAAAATGTGTTATGGGCCCCCTCTTTTCTCAGCCCCCGCTTGATGGATCACCCCAAAACTTTCAACACAGCAGATGAACCAAAAAGGGGCGCCAACGTTATTGGCAAAAAAACAGCACTTTTGCTATGGAAGCTTTGGTCTTAAGATACTATAATTACCTACTGTCTATCGCCAGTAGGTATTATGGGAAAAAGCAAAGTTTAAATTAACATTATAGCTATGTGAAAACGTCTGGTGTTAAACCACTGATATTTACCAGTAAGGGTTAGCTAAAGAGCATGTAACTTGTCCTAGAGTATTTAATGAGTGATGTAATATTTGAGGTGATAAGCAGTGCATGCAAAGGGCACATATTAAAGTTTGTTTACGCAACTAAATTGGTGAATTTCACTCATTCGTAGAGTTAAAAATGTGACATTTTCACCTAAATATAGCATTACTTTAACCTTTGTTTTGTAGAGTGAATTTCTATGAATATATTAACATAAAGTTCCATTCTAAAAGGGTGTCATTTTCAGTAAAGCAGACTGAGGTTCCGTGTGGGACGGAACGACACTTTTGGGTGGTGACGAATATGGATGAGTTGGGTATCTACGAACCGCAAATGACGAGTATAGTGGGTGTACGCAGTTTCGCTACGCAACCACGTATGGTTCGTCTGATTTTTGGGTTTGTTCATCTGAACCCTCGGGTTCCATTTTAGATACGGCATCCATTTTGTTTCTTGCCCTCAAGTAGCCAGCGAACGGACTTCGTCCGCTTCGTGACCCTGGGACTCCCAAGCTTACACGAGGGACACGTGTTCTTTGGAGTATGACTTTTATGACGAGGGAAATGACACGACGAAGGCAGATGGCCCCGCTCAAGGCTCATCTTGCCGTGCCGGTCTATTGTTTCAGTCATGCATACATTAGACACGGTGTCTCTGATCCCGTTATCAAGTTCCCTTTATTACTCCTAACACTCTTCTCTAATCTGTTGTGCATCCTTGTCCTTTCTTTGCATCTGTCCTTGCCCCCTTTTCCTAATGTGTTTACGATCAGGATGGAATGTGTTTTATTGCAGAGAGGATATGTTTTTACAGTTGGGAACTGGCAATACTGTTGTAATTATGTTCCGGCCTCCTGAAACATGAACGCGACCCTTTTGAAGTTTATTATGGGAACTGAGTGGTAATCTTTGTTCACTATGCTGTTCTATGGGAAAAACGTGTATAAAAGGAGCGATCCACTTTTGCAAATTGAAGCAGTCTCCGAGAACCTACACGCTGTGTACTTCTTGTGACCTCTGTATCCCTGCAGTAAATAAACGCTGATCTCAGACGTCGCTGGAAGTGTCCCGTGTCTCTGTGTTTGGTACGCCAGAACAGGTAACCCACGAAGGTTTCAGGTGTTGTTCCCTGGCACCGCTGGGTCTTAGAAAAACCCAGTCCTTCAGTTGGCGCCCAACGTGGGGCGACATCAACGGTACCGGTCCAAAGCCCGACGATCGTGAGGAACTTCGTGTGAAATCTCAGAGGGAAGGTGCACCCCGCTTCATCGATCCAGTTGTCGAAATAAGTGGCCCAACGTCTTTTCCCGCGAAGATCCCCGCCTCCTGACGGCTGCGACGGACTGATGCCCTGACTGTCGACCTGTTTTGGCGCCTGGCGTAGTCCTTTGTACGGCGAGACGATAGACGGGCCTTCCTGGTGACGCCATTGTTCTTTCAGTTAAGTATTTGTGGGTCGCTCCCAGTGTTTCTTTGTTGTTTGCATGGTACCATAGCATTCGTGGTTCTTAGTTGTTGGGTTTTATTTGATGATTGCAATTGCCAAAAACCGAGGGTCTCGCAAACTTTTTGCGAGGATATCATAAATTCGATAGCCCTTGAAGTTTGTAAACTCGGTTAGTGTGCGCGATGCCTAGCCGTAGTACTTTGTTTGGGTTTCTCAAATGGTGCCGAATGGATTCCCGGCTGGAGGATTCATGTCCGATACCTCCGGTTGGAACTCCAATTTACGAGCTCTATAGTCGGCATGGTGTGGGTCCTATCGTGTATAATGAATACTGGGTCCGCTACACTAAAAATGATGGCGTTCTTAGTTGGCCATCTCATGGTAGTTTCGAAACTGCCGTTTTAGATAATTTGGAAGCTAAACTGTTTAAAAAGAAGGTTAGGCCGGCCATGTTTGATTCCTTCCGGTTATGGCGGAAAGAGGCCAAGCAGAAAGAAATCAAACAGAGTAAGAAAAATAAAAGAGAAGGTGTTATTGCGGTGATGCAAGATGCTGAACAGTATCAGCGAGACAAAAATGAGAAAGAGCAGGAAGTTAGTGCTCGACTTCATCATATGGCGGTGGATAAATGTTATCCGGTGCTACCGTCTAATGTCGATAAGTCAGGAGAAGAAGCGGTAGAGGATTCGCTATTGTCTTATCTATTGAAATCACCACCTCCCTATGCTCCCGATACTCTGGGCCCTGTGATTCTACCTCTTCCTCCACCTGCTGTTTTGGCGGCCGCTGGTCAGCCCGCCGTTCCTCCCGCTCTCCCGAATCCCCTTGTGCCACAGATCGTTCATCCTCTTTTACCGGCTTCTCTTCCTACTGCGCCTTTTCAAGTCCCTCCTCAGTCTGTCGTTCCTACTACTCCTGGTGCCGCATCTACTTCTATTGCCTCCACCCCTACTGTTGCTGCGCCTGCATCTTCTTCCTCTTCTCCTTCTGTTCGTAGTCGTCTCCTGACTGCTGTTGCTACTCTTTATTCCCCGCTTTTTGGGCCAATACTCGGCTCGACTCTTTCTGATGCCGCTCAGCGGCGCAGTCAGCTTCCTGATGATAGGGAACGTGAATCGCTGGTAAAAATGGCACGTAAATGGATTCGTAATCCTGTTAAATACTCTTCGCGTGTAGTGTTTGAAACATTTTCTCAGTTTAATGCGCCCACTCAACGATTCGGGTTTGAGGAATTGTGTAAATCGTTGAAGGAGGAGTGGGATCATGATGTGATGGATAATGTACCGTCAGAGGTTTCTGATCTCCAGCATCGGTTCACAACTGGTGTGATCGTAGGTGACAAGGTTCGAGAAGCTCTAGAACGTCTGTTATCATTTCGATGTACAGTGCAACCTCGAGCATTGTTTAAGGAAGAGACTGCAGCGTGGATGGCACAACCTGGTCAATATCCGATGCGGGAAGTTCCCCCAGTATGGATGCCAGGTGATCCTACTGCTAACCCTGCTGTCCCGGGCCGTTTTCAGAGAGTGTGGATACACCTCCCTTGGAAACGATCGGAAGTCTTACAGGTGAAGCAAACTTTGCCTGATCCCCGTAAAAATCCAGCGGGTTATTATAAGGAGCTGTCCCAATTGGTGGATGCTACTGTTATGAACCTTGCTGATATTGACATGTTGTTTGGCAATGTAGTGCCTCAGCCGATTTGGGCGAAGATTCGTCACGAGAATCACGCGGCCGAGTTAGGCGGCGATTGGGCTGCCCTTACAGCGGCAGACGCTCAGCAAGTTGGTGGGGCTAAGCCTGAGCAGCTTATTGTGGAATTGCCCCAGAGGATAATTACCCTTATGAAAACGCTTATGCCGGCGATGCGCGTTAATTGGGACAAGTTGTCCGCGTGCAAGCAGAAGAGGGATGAAAGCGTATCTGATTTCTTTACAAGATTCGAGGAAGCATTTGTCGATCATAGTGGCCAGGACATGGGTTCAGAAGGTGGTCAGCGGTTGTTTGTTGATAAGTTTGTATCGAATTTGTTGCCTGAACTTAGCAATAAGTTGAAAAATTCTGAGAGTTCATGGGCTGTTTCTACCACTGCTCAAATATTGGCTACGGCCCAATATTACGAAAATAGGGAAAAGGAGGAAAGTGAACGTGCAGATAAGAAAACAAAGGATCTTAAAACTAAGGTCTTATTGCAACAAGCGTATCCTCCGCGCTCGAATTTCAATGATTCGCAACAGCCAAATAGATCGCAATCACAGTTCTCTAGATCGCAGACGCGAAATGACTCTCCCGCACCTCGTTTTGTGTTGGGATATAATCAATGTGCGTACTGTCGAGGGGAGGGCCATTTGAAGTTTAATTGTCCGGTTCTCCGTGATAGGAATAATGGTGTGTCAGCTCGAGGAGGTCGTGGTGGTCCTCAACAAGCTTCACGTGGTAGAGGTCGTGGAGTTACTCAGAATCAGGCCGAGCGTTTTGCCACTTCCTCAGACTCGCAAAATTGTTTCGATCGACGTGAACAATCGTCCGGTATATCTGCACAGTATCATGTGGATGACTATTACGTTGAGCGTGATGTTGATACGGATGGTATCTACTAGGACAGCCATAGACAAAGGAAGGGAGAAGTATCAGTTCCGGTTGATCAGAGAGGGCCTTATGTTGCAGTAGCCACATTGGGCGTCGTTGAGCCTTTTCTGTTGGACACTGGTGCAGCAAAAAGTTCCATTATGCATTCGAAACTCCCTGGCGCGCCTTTGTCTGGCTTAACGAATGTTTCCGTTGGATTCTCTGGCGCCCCCGTTAGCAATCCAGTTTCTAGCCCCTTGCCCCTTATGATTGGGTCTCATGAGTTAGAAGCTCCTTTGATTTTGACTACTGGTTGTGGTGAGAATCTTTTGGGCTTGGATTTGTTGAAGAGGTTACATGCGACTTTGTTCTGCTCTCCTACGGGTGTGGAGCTTACATTAGGTGAGAATGTGATTTCCCCTATGTATCTCTCGATCGATAAGCTCCCACCGGAATTGAGTTCTCTTCCGGTTTCTTTGTGGGCAACAGGTCCCAATGATGTGGGCCTGCTGGATATCCCACCTTATGTTGTTCAATTGAAAGTTGATGCGCGCTTACCACGCATACCCCAGTATCGTATTTCCCTTGATGGTGAACGGGCACTATTGGCGATCATTTATGATCTGATCGGTAAAGATGTTATCGAGGAGACACGAGGTAACGTGTGTAATAGTCCCGTGTTGCCTATTTTGAACCGAACTGATCCGTCCAAGCCTCCCGTGTACCGTCTAGTTATTAACTTACGGGAAGTAAATAAAATTGTTGTCCCGCAGTTTCCTGTGGTTCCAGACATTACAGCTTTACTGACTCTGATTCCAGCCTCTGCATCATGGTTCTCGGTAATCGATCTGAAGAATGCGTTCTTTAGCATTCCGATTGCTGAGGAAAGTCGTGATTTGTTCGGATTTTCGTTAGGAGGTCGCAGTTTCCGGTTCAAACGCGCACCTCAAGGCTACTGTGAGAGCCCATCGATATACAGCCAAGCTCTTAAGAGTCAACTAGATGCATTTGTGCTGCCGACTGGTGCGGCTTTGATTCAGTACGTCGACGATCTGTTGGTAGCTGCAGATACTGAACAAATTTGCAAGACTGCTACTGTGTCACTACTACAGCATCTCTGTGACTTACACCACAAAGTGTCACCTTCTAAATTGCAATATTGTTGTCAAGAAGTTACCTACTTAGGTCACTTATTGTCAAAGGCGGGAAGAAGGTTGACCCCTGAAAGAATTGCAGCAATTGCTCGAATGACTGTGCCGACGACCCAGAGAGATGTGCGTGCCTTTTTAGGTATCACGTCATACTGCAGACAGTGGATTCCGAATTTTTCACTGTTAGCGAAGCCATTGATAGCTCTCACGTGCAAGGACGTTTCGACTCCTTTGCCATGGACGGAGGAATGTCAGAAAAGTTTTTCTGAACTTCGTGATGCACTGTGTTCGGCTCCTGTGTTAGGTACTCCTGATTACAGCAAGCCATTCACATTATACGTTCACGAGAGGGAAGGTTGTGCGTTGAGTGTTTTAACGCAACAATTTGGTGACAAGCAGCGCCCGTGTGCATATTTTTCCTCGACCTTAGACCCGGTAGCTAGAGCGTTGCCAAGTTGCTTGAGGGCGACAGCGGCAGCAGCAGCGTCTATTCGGCAGTCCGCAGGTCTTGTTATGGATAATATGCTCATGGTGATGGTTCCGCATGCAGTTGATACTCTTCTGAATCGGACAAAGACTCAACATCTGACAAGTGCAAGGTTGTCTGGGTACGAGCTGACCCTTTTGGCAAGTCATATACAGATCAAACGTTGTAATGTACTGAATCCGGCGACATTGTTGCCGATTAATATGGAATCAGATGATGTGCCACCACATGATTGTTATTTACGAACTGAGGAAGAAACAAAAGGTCGTGTGGACCTAAAAAAACACTCCCTTGACAGATCCCGATTGTACTTTGTATGTGGATGGCTCGTGCTTTAAATTGCCGAATGGCGATGTGACGACTGCGTATGCTGTAGTGACGTTGAGCACGGTTGTGGAAACTGCGAGATTGAATCAGAATTCAGCACAAGCTGCAGAGTTGATTGCATTGACAAGAGCGTGTGTTTTGTCTAAAGGAAAGCGAGTGAATGTGTTTACCGACAGTCAGTATGCATTTGGTGTTGCGCATAACTTTGGAAGATTGTGGAGAGAAAGAGGATTTATGACATCGCATGGTACGAAGATTCAGCATGGGCAGCTTGTGAATGACCTTTTGGATGCACTTACACTGCCTAAACAAGTGGCGATTGTTAAATGTAGTGCACATCGGAAAGTGACGGATGATGTTGGTCGTGGTAATGCGTTTGCGGATGAGATTGCTAAGGAAACGGCTAAGGATCTTGCGACCCGAATGTATGTCACGAGTTCAGTGAGGTGGCCGACGGAGACTGGTATGTGTAAAAATACTATTGAGAGTGTGAAAGCAATTCAGAACGAAGCTACTAAAGCCGAAAAGACTAAGTGGAAAGAAAGTACGGGAAAGTTGGACATGCATGGATGTTGGGTTGACCTGACGGAGTGTCAGAGGTGGATGTTACCAGATGCGTACGTATTAGCTGTTGTCACGATGGCTCATGGGTTGTCACATATCAGTGCGAAAGGAATATGTAGGTTTTTGTCCCCGGTATGGAGAAATGAGGGTATTGCTAAGTGTGCCGAGAGAGTGGTTAAGAACTGTATGGTGTGTTTGATGCACAATCCTGGCAAGGGCACCCCCACTCCACCTGGTCATTTTGCTCCTCCTGTTTGTCCCTTTGAGGTTATCCAGCTGGACTTTATCCATATGGAGAGATGCAATAACCTAAAGTATGTTTTGGTTGTGGTTTGTGCGTTCTCCAGATGGATTGAGGCCTATCCTCTTAAGGATAACACTGCCCTGTCCACAGCAAAAATCCTGCTGAAGGAATACTTTCCTCGGTACGGAATGCCACGGATTGTATGGTCGGATAATGGAAGTGAGTTTGTGGGGAGTGTAATGCAGAGTGTGTGCAAGGGTCTTGGAATTCGTCAAAAATTCCATAGTGCTAATCATCCACAGGCAGCGGGTTTGGTTGAAGGGTACAATGGTACCCTGAAACTGAAACTCGCCAAGATTCAAGCTACGACTGGTCTATCATGGCCTGATGCCTTGCCTCTGGCTCTCCTATCGACCAGAGCGACAGTACACTCTCGAGTAGGGCTTAGCCCATATGAGATTGTGTTCGGCCGCCCTGCGAATATTTGGGGGGTCCCGAGACCAAGGGCTTTTGATAGTCTTGAGTATCCAATGTTAATTGATTACCTGCATGATTTGACCACTAAACTACGGTTAATCCATCAACAGGTCTTTGAAGCTCTACCGGCGCAGACAGAGGGTCCTGGACACCAGCTCCGGCCAGGGGACTGGGTTGTTACCCGAAATTTTGGTCGGAAGCGTAACTTGGAGCCAAGATTTGTAGGACCCTTCCAAGTCTTATTGACAACGAGGACTGCGGTTCGACTGGAGGGCCGGAAGAATTGGGTACACACCAGCCATACGAAAAAGGTACCGATCCCCTTACCAACGGATGGTTGGGTGAGGACTGGGATTTCGGCAACAGAAACTGAGACTCCTTTGCACTTTGTGCCGTTTAGCGACGCTCAACCTGTGGGGAATGATTTGTCACTGCCAAACCCACATGTGGAGTCATCGGTAGCAGAGAGCCCAAGGTCTGACTCGTTGTCCATTTCATCGAATACTGTTGCGCCAGCTGAACAATTGTTTGTAGAGCAAACTCGACCTGGAAGAAATCGATACTTTCTTCGTTCAAGGACTAATAAAAATTAGTTGTATATTTGTTTTTGATGTTATGAACATTATAGACAATTATATCCTTTCTTTTTGAGTTTTTATGTGCTGTCCCACGGCTAAGAGACTTGTAATAATACTGAACTTTTCGAGGAAACCTCTCCATCCGGGTCACCGTAGGGCCGTGCGGGTACTCCTTTCTGTTTAGCAGGTTTCTGACGCTAGGTCGGTTACTTTTGTCGATTCCTGGGAACTCCTGGGGATTAATAATCGCTATTCAGAACGAAGTGCGTCAAGTACGTCACGGACGGTTTGTAGAGGATGGCATTCTCTAAGCTGTTGGAAGTAGAAAGGATGTCGGCGCAGAGATCAGAATTAAGAAGAGTTGTATGTACAAAATGTTTTTTGTTTCAGGTGTTCCTATTGTTCCTGACCGTATCTATGTTATTGGTGGGTGGAGTGTATTTTGGAGTACAGTTGTTATTACCTTCTGTTTCACCTACCTCTTCCCCTAAACTGAGCTCCCTCACCACTGCTTCCCCACATTCTTTTCATCCTCTGCCTCAACATGAACAGGTTAGGCGTGCGGAATTTATGAATAACTCCTTTGTTCAACTTCTACATCAGCATCAGTTGGTGATGAATACTACCAATTGTTGGGTGTGTGGGTTAATGCCACATACCATGGATAGGGGTATTCCATATTTGGTCCTTCCGTATAGCTCCCAGGGTTCGGCTCGAGCATTCCAAACTATGTTCCGTAGTGCACTAGATTCCTACCCCAGTCGAGAGCCACGTTCTGCCAATTTTGGTCCTGGGCCGTATCACAAACCTTTGGCGATAGCGATAGCAGATTTACATAGAGATGTTTTTGATGCATCGCTTATCCCAAGTGAAGAGGTACAGGCTTATAAGGATCTGAGCGAGGCTGAGTATAGTACGTCAGTGGGTGATAGACAGCTTAAGAGCTCGTCCCCAATATGGATTGTACCACACCTCGGTAATTTCTGCTTGAAAGGTTTGGGTCGAAATCCGAGAGCACAACTTGGGAACAGTGCTTGCACTGACACGTATGTTCTGCCGATGCTCTCTTCCCCTGTTTTTCTGACCGCTAAGGGCACTTATTTTGTATGTTATGAACGCGCATATACATGGTTACCCCGTGATTTCTCGGGTACCTGTTATATTGCGAATCTTTTACCACCGACTTTCACTGTTGCCTCAGATTATCACAAGACTAGAGTTGTGAGAGGCGTTATTAGCTAAGAGGATACTGCCGGTCAAGAAGCAGGAGACTTCTTTAAGGGTTTCTTGCCGTTTTGGGGACCTATGGTTAATAGTAGGAACCTAAGACAGCTGACGCGTGTAGTAGAGTCGACTGCTAATATTACTGCAAGTGCTCTTGGTAATCTAACAGCTGAACTTCAGGCGGATAGACTCATGACGTTGCAGAACCGTATGGTTCTAGATGTTGTTCTTGCAGATAGAGGTGGTGTGTGTAAAGTTATCCATTCGAGTTGTTGCATTTTTATTCCTGACAATGCTCCAACTGTCTACCAAGCCATCTCGAAGTTGCACAAGATCTCCGAGTCCATACACGTGGACGAAGGTAATTGGACGCTTCTAGGATGGTTTTGGGGCCTGATGTCAACTTGGGGTTGGAAGATTCTGATGATCGTAGGAGTTGTTGTAACGTTTCTGTTCACGTGTTGTCTTTGTGTACAGTGTGGTCCTGCCTTATGTGGCCTATGTGCTACAACGTGTATAAGACGACCATCTGTTACCAAGGAGACGTTGATGAATAGAATGATGTTCCAGCAGCAACTGAATGATCTGATGAATATTGAAATAGATTCCGATCTTGACTAGTGCTTGCCTACATGAGGGCAAAAGGAGCGTCTGAGGTTCCGTGTGGGACGGAACGACACTTTTGGGTGGTGACGAATATGAATGAGTTGGGTATCTACGAACCGCAAATGACGAGTATAGTGGGTGTACGCAGTTTCGCTACGCAACCACCTATGGTTCGTCTGATTTTTGGGTTTGTTCATCTGAACCCTCGGGTTCCATTTTAGATACGGCATCCATTTTGTTTCTTGCCCTCAAGTAGCCAGCGAACGGACTTCGTCCGCTTCGTGACCCTGGGACTCCCAAGCTTACACGAGGGACACGTGTTCTTTGGAGTATGACTTTTATGACGAGGGAAATGACACGACGAAGGCAGATGGCCCCGCTCAAGGCTCATCTTGCTGTGCCAGTCTATTGTTTCAGTCATGCATACATTAGACACGGTGTCTCTGATCCCGTTATCAAGTTCCCTTTATTACTCCTAACACTCTTCTCTAATCTGTTGTGCATCCTTGTCCTTTCTTTGCATCTGTCCTTGCCCCCTTTTCCTAATGTGTTTACGATCAGGATGGAATGTGTTTTATTGCAGAGAGGATATGTTTTTACAGTTGGGAACTGGCAATACTGTTGTAATTATGTTCCGGCCTCCTGAAACATGAACGCGACCCTTTTGAAGTTTATTATGGGAACTGAGTGGTAATCTTTGTTCACTATGCTGTTCTATGGGAAAAACGTGTATAAAAGGAGCGATCCACTTTTGCAAATTGAAGCAGTCTCCGAGAACCTACACGCTGTGTACTTCTTGTGACCTCTGTATCCCTGCAGTAAATAAACGCTGATCTCTGACGTCGCTGGAAGTGTCCCGTGTCTCTGTGTTTGGTACACCAGAACAGGTAACCCACGAAGGTTTCAGGTGTTGTTCCCTGGCACCGCTGGGTCTTAGAAAAACCCAGTCCTTCAAGACCTGCTTGCTTTGTCAAATATATATAGCAAACCTTTTGCCTTTATAAAAAAAATCATCCATTAAAACCAAATCCAATGTATTCCTTATAAATACACATGTAACAATGTTAAAGTACAAATGATAACACAAAAATATTTTAAATAAAGCACTTTTATACACTTTCCCCATAAACATGTGCTAACGTCTTTTTTTACATTCTACAGGCCATAAATGCAGCCAAAGGAACAATCACAAGGGATCCTCACACTTCAGCTAATATAGCTCCAGCTGGTGACGCTTTAAAAACATTTACAGTATGCTCTCCTGGGGCCTGTATTCAATGCCCTAAAGTAATGTTTTTAGATGTGGAACTATATGTTCAAAACAATAGGATCCAGAGTAACATGTACAGAAAACCGACATCTTGTAATGCGATATTACATGCTAGTAGTGCTCACCCTCGTCATCAAATTAAAGCTATTCCATATGGAGAGATGATAAGGGCGAGGCAGAATTGTAGTAATGATACTCAGTTTAAACAATGTATTGAAGACATGGAAAAAAGATTTATACACAGGGGTTATTCGCGACATGAGATAGTAAAATCAAAGGCAAAAGCCCTAAAGACTGAACGTTTGACCACCTTGCAATCAAAGACTAAAACTGTAATGGCTACACAACCAGTACGGATGGTAACTGATTATACACCACTCAATATGTCCCTTCGGAAGAGTTTAAATAAGCATTGGCACATTTTACGAGCGGATAACACATTAAGAGATTGCATAACTGAGAAGCCTCAAATTACATACCGAAGGGGCAAAACTATAGGTACAATGCTGAGTCCTAGTTACCCCCGAGTGAAAAAACAAGATACCTGGTTAACGACACTAACAAAAGGCTTTTTTAAATGTGGACACTGTGGCATGTGCAGGTATACCAGGGATAAAATAAAATGTTTCACTGATGGCAATGGGAAAACCTATAATATAATGACTAACATTAACTGTTGTACAAAATATGTTATCTATATTATTGTCTGTAAATGCAGTAAAATATATGTAGGTAGTAAAATCAGAGCTCTCAAGGACCGTATAAGTGAGCATAGGAGGGCTGTGAAAAATAATGACATCAGATATCCGATAGCAGAGCATGTACACAATTGTGGGGCGCAAAGTCAAACAAAAAAGTTTTGAATTCTATGCTATCGAACACATTTTTTTGGACCCACGTGGAGGCAACAGGGAACTTCAGTTGCGGAGGCATGAGGCAAGGTGGATCATGCGCTTGCGGGCCGTGGAGAACGGTCTTAATTATGATCACGAACTTCAATATTTTTTAGGAGATTAAGACATTGAGATCTATTGAACCCTCAGGCTGCTATTTTCAAGATATGCGATTTATCACGCTTGTAACTATTATAGGGTCAGAATGCGGAACAAACTGAGCTGATATATTCAACGAAGATAGATAAACTATAAATGGATTTGGAGAAATTTTACTAAATAGCAACTGGTGATTATAAGGTTCTTACATACTCTAAACTATTTGAATGCATTCAATATTGGTCTAGGATAAGGTCAATGAAGATAGCGGGTTATATTACGTATATGGTATACGAAACTTTGGTATCGGTTAGTGTATAAGTAAAACGTTGATATGTGATATTATGATATCAGATTACTTCAGAAATATCTTCATATTATGAATATAAATAAGGATACTTGGGAGAAATTGGGGTTATGTGCCCATTATAAGATGGCGCCGAGTTAGTACCTAGTTAAAGAATAAGGCGTCATCTATTCAGCCCGAAATAGGATTCTTAATAGTAAAATAAAGTAAAGGTACTGATGTTGTGGCGGGAAGTAGACCTATACTCAGACGGAATATTATATGGGATATTAGGTAGGGGTAATATATCCTTACGATGCAAAGATTGAATCAGATTGAAACTCGTAGCACATTCCCATTCTAAAATGGCGCCCATTGAGAACGCCAACGTGGGAAAGGCATCGTCGATTTCGACTATTTGGTATAGATATGGATTGAGACAGTACTCTACCGCCGCTGTATTACTGATGGAATTTGGTTGAAATTTGACATGTACGTTTTTAAGTGGGAGTTACGATACAAAAATCTAATTGGGATTTTAAAAATCTTCTACGTGGGACAGTATCTTACTGTTACTCTCTGCCTATCTATAGAACCCGTACTCCAGGGACAGAACTATACCGCTATTACTATTGGCATACTGAAACGTATTGCGGCCACAAATACTTCTTCTTAAAGAAATTAAACGAGGTAAGAGTGTGACGAGCACATAGATGATAAATGTTAGACAATTCATGCCGTTAGTGGCACAAATAAACTTAACATTTAGAATGTGTAGACATTAGAGTGGTGACATTTCTTTAAAAAGTTCATATGCAATGCATATTTACTTCTGCAGGTATATGGATAGAATTGGCGTAGGCGAGTACGAATTATAGGACTCACCACAAAGTTGGAGGACTCTAATGTTGGATACGAAATGGGAATAATAGGAGGATGATTTAAGGTATGAGAATCATCGTTTGTTTCCCGCCAAACGCAAATTGAATAAGAGTGCATCTAGATATTTTGCCTCATGTGTTCCGCAACTTACCCTGTTGCTATCTATTGGTCAATTTTAGGTCTAATATCAGCGATTGAAGCCAAAAGGTACCTAATAGTTAATACCATTGGATGATTCACATTGGTACACTATGGTGGCATGTTGGTATGTATAGGTGGTTCGTACTCACTACAATGACACCCTGGAAATACGAATCCAGATAATGAGAATACCTGAATCATGGGTTACTTTGTCCCTATATTTGGACACAGTGAAAACTTAGGATCACAGAAGTCATATACTGCGGAGCAGTTATACATGCTAAGTGGTGGTTTTACATACGTAGACTCACTGAATTAATTATATATGCGCAAAAGATATAGTCCTTATGCATGAGTTTCTATAGGGGCTCTTCTATAAATAATATTTATTTATGTGAATTGGTTAAATCTTTATGCATAACATATATTACAATGGAAGTTGTTTATTGCTTCCAGCCCTGATGAAGTCGCACGGTTGACTACCTAAGCGACGAAACGCGTTGGGATTGGAAGATTGAGAATAAAAGAAGATACAAACAAAGAGAAGGAGCTCCGGAATTTTTATCTTGAACTTTGAAAAAAGTTGCTACTATGCTTAATTATTGAGTGTGTGCACAAACATATTTGTACAATGCCCCCAGAGACTTACTGCTAGTTTTTTTTAAATGCTCTTGAGGGGGGTACTGTGCACCCTGCAGCACCCCCAACATTTAATAAAATACTTTGTGGTGCCCCCGTTGCTTCTTGGGGCACCACGAGGATAAACAAAAAACATATGAAGCTCTAGTAGAGCATTACGGGGCACTCCAGGCAGGAGCAGTGAATATGAAATGAGAGGCTGCTTCACTCATTTCATATTCCTACTAGCCGTTTTTTTCAGGCTGCTAAATGTTCAAATGTTGGGGGACACAAGGGAGGTCCATGGCACCCCCAACCTGCCCAGCTCCCAGCATGCAGCCCCTATTCTTGGGGGCTGTGCCGGAGCTGACGATTCTTTTCCATTTTATTTATTCATTTTCTTTGGATATTTGAGAGCCCAGGTCCCACCAGGGGCACGCAACAAATATTTCAACCCTTGTGGGCCACAGGCTGGGGCCATGGTTACTGGGCCAACTGCAGCTCCACAGCCAGAACCCATTCCATGTGCAGCTGGAGCTGGCCATGTTTTACTTTTTTTTTGAGTTGGTGTGTCAGTTCCAACCGGGTTACCCACAACTTTCTAAACCATTTGGCCACGAGGGGAGGCTCATGAGTACAGTGGCAGAGGGCTAGACGGGTTTACTCCAGCCCATCAGGAGCAGCTTTTCGTTCTGATCCTGCTGGATGATAGCAATTCTGTGTTTCCTAGCCCACAAAAGAACAAGACAGTAGAAACATTAGGGCCTCCACCTGGCGTAATTCTTTCTACTCCCGTTGGTGGTAGCACTAAAGCCGCCCCTTTCGGTGCTCTTGAGCGCAAAGAACAGTGTCCCGGGAGATGGGGTCCCTGGATATCCAAAGTGAATCATCATCATCCAGTGGTGTCATATCATGGCTCCGAGATGGGGGCCCAAGTACCCTCCCTAAACAAATGTTTGTGGCCCTTGGTAATGCCGTCTTCGAGCCACATTCCCCCTCTCCTTAAAATGTTATGGTGACTCGCCAGGCCCTGGCCCTGGCCCACACTAGGAAATTCAAATAGAAAAGAATGGCTCCATAGTAACGTTAAAAGAAAAATAAATATGTGTTTGACCTTTGGCACCATCTCCAGGCCCAGGGGGTCAGGATATCCCTACAATGCTCCTCGTGTATGGAAAAAAATCTTTTTTCAGAGTAGGGCACTGAGTCTCCAAGTCCTAAAATGGCTGCCACAGCATCTTCATTGAAGAAGTTGCCTGCCAATCAGCTGCTATCTTTTGATCTGTTGGATTTGTGTAACTGCTGCATCACAATATATGAATACATTTTAAACCCTAATTTCTCAAAAACTACCGAACGGATTTACACCAAAACACATAAAGCACCCTTTCTTAGTAAAGATCTAACTTTGTCCCAAATTTGGTGTAATTCTGTTAAGCCATTTTTTTCAGAACTGCTGTTCAATTATCCCATGGAAAATACAATCTGGTTGGTTAGGTAAGGGCTTTACTTATCACACTGCCATTCTTCAATCAATTATGTGGATAAAATATGGATAAAAAAAGATTCGATACATGTTTCTACCATATCTGAGTACGCATCATTTTGGTTTGCCATGGACTGGACTTTTAATGAGTACGATTACTATTCTACGCATAAGTGGGTGAAAGAACTATAGGGCATTGACTGACTATTATGGCATTCTTTGTCTGCTCACATCTCTGTTGAGCTTGTTAGTCACCACTTTATTCTGCCATAGTCAGCTTCACATGAGCAAGTAGCTACCGGTGATATCACACATTGTACACGGCTGCCACAACGGATTTAACCAGTCTAGAATGGCGGTTCCTGGAAAGCAGGGTCAAAAGGGCACCGTTCGCTGTCAAAAACACCCTTCAAATTGAGCTAAAACAGGAAATGCATGTCTATGCTAAGCAACCTTGTTGAAAGAAGTATGCAGCTCTGCCCATCTTAATCTCTTAATCTGGATTGTGTTATTGCACAATATATTTGCGGGATTTAAACCTGCCCTTTTCTAAAGCTGACATTCACACCTTCCCCATGATTTCACGAAGGCAACTAAACAAAAAGCTCAGAGAACCAAACGGTGCTTTCCGGGAGAATTTGAAAAAAAAAAGAAAATTGCCTCGTATTGATTGGCCTTTATCAAAATGAACACCGTGACCTTTACAATGCTGCCATATTCCAAACAATGCGGCTGTCTAATCTAATAGGATCCAGCGTGTCAATTTGTTCGAGGATACAGTATAATAAAAACCGATCCTATGAGCGGAAAGGCTGTCGATGCAATTTATTGCATTATCCCAGAATTCACCCTGCCGCAAAGCTCATAAAGTGATGAAGCTGAGGGCAGCTCTTGGAAAGGAAATTGAGAGCGGTGGCTTTAGAAGACTCTAAAAGTACAGTCAGTACCCCGGCTGCTCATCACTAATTACTTGCTGACAATAATCTGTCATGTTGCTAAAAGCGCCAGCCAGGCTCCCGTCATTAGCTTGCATCTTTATCCAAACAGCTCAATTTTGTTTCAACTGCAGAACATGTATCCATACACGAGGTTGCAGGTCAGATGAAAGTTTTAGATCTCAAAGCAAGAAAATTGCTTCAGTCAATATTTCTGTTTTCTTTTCTTCTTATTTTGAAAGAGTTTTCTTATTCGCATCTTTCAAGCAAGGAAGAAACTGCAAAATAAACATTAGCTCGGCAATATTTTTTTTCCGCCAGTGACTTCCAGCAGGAAGAGTTTGGATCAGGTTCTGCCCATCATTCTCAATTCTTCCGTACTAATCAATACTAACTAGACTAGGAGATGCCAAGAAGTGCCATGTATTGACTGGTACATTTGTTCAATTCTTGTCAGTTGGCAAAAGAACACCTCTGATGTTTTTGCCTCGAAGCTGGGTAAAATGATGAAAGGGCAGACTAGATATAAAGAAAATGAATGCAAAATGGTGATTTATATGTGGACCCCGGAAACATTTTAGTTATGCTGGCATAATTGGTGTGATTTTCGTAATTCTGCATAACATAATTTATGTATAATTCTCAAGATTGTGCAATTACACCACATCACCTAATGAGAGTCCATTAGGGGAAAATTCCTAATGCGAGATGCATGGAGTGAGAAAGAGAAATATTAGTCAGGGTGGATGGTAGTACACCACAAATAATAAAGTCACTAACTTGTTAGGTTCAGTCAATGGTTTCATCCATTTAAACACAAGCTCAAAGCCAGGTAGCTATGGCTTTATTTAACAAAAACGTGTAAATCGTTTAGAAGCACCATAAAGTTAAAACCACAGTACAAACACAGTCCCTCTCTAATCTGTAAAAATAGTTTCACATTTAATTAGCAAACAGATATAAATTCCATACTTCTAATATGGTAAACTCAAGAGGTGATTTTTAAAAAGATTTAAGTGAAAATAGCACCAAACATCAGGGGCGAAACACAGGCCCCCACAGCCCCAGCGGTGTGGGGGGGGGGGGCCAAGCTCAAGGGGACCCCCTCAGCACAGCCCTTCAGCCGGAGAGCTTCTGATTGAGTCTGGAGGGGGCCTCTCCATGTACCTTGCAGGGGGCCCCCTCAAGTTGCGTTACGCCACTGTCAAAAAACACAAACCCTAATTGTAGTCCATGGTCATGGCAGACTGGGACTTAGGTGCAGTTTGTGGTGGACCATGATGATATAACAAGCATATTGGTTCCGACAAGGTGCGAAAGCATAGAAATTAAAAAAAGTTTCTACTTTTCATTTTGAAATGGGATGTCTTCTCTTGGGATAAACGTGAAATTCAGGCTGACGCTATGGAAGTGCTGGTCAGATGTTCTTCTCGATCGGTCCCCATGGAGCTCAGGAGAAAAGTTTTGAAAAGAATCCCAACCAAATCCAGGGCTACACTACTAAGACCTGCAGGATTTTGTGAGGAGCACCGAGGGACTCTCAGGGTGTCGGGCAGAGGGCAACAGCAAAGTTCAATCCAGATCCAGTTATCAATTGTCAGCTGATGTTATTCACAGAAATGTCCTCTTCAGTTTTTTTATGTTCTTGGAGCCACAGATTGGTCAGCTTTGGAACTCTTTCTTTCAGTGGATTTCTATTGAAGGGGGTTCAACCTCCTCAGGTCCTTTCACAGGTCACAGATGCCAAGTGTGTTCTTATTAAGGTACCTTGTGGGTGATGTAACTCCTGAGCACTCCTTTACCAAGGAGGCAACTTTACCTATTTTTTTCACAGTTCTTGTTTGCCTTAGCGCAAACTTGCCTAAAAGGGCATTTTCACAATAGAGAAAGTAATTGCCCCTACTAAACCTGGGTTCTGAGGGCTGTTAGTGTGTGTGGGGGTGTCATAAGAAAATCACAACATTCCTCCCATATCTAAATCTAATATCAAGGTTGAAGCAGGCACTGTTTCCACAACAAATCCAGAAGACAGAAGTCTGGTAGTACAAAAGCAGGCTCCTACAGAAGAAACCAGGCAGGGTATAACATAGTTTTATCTTTGCATCATGTTTTCTCCTCTACAGATGCGCCCCAAGTGTTAAACATGATTCAACAGACCCGACAAGCAGATTTTGATAGTGTAATGACAACAGCATGCCCACAGCACAAATTCTGAATATTATGTGGCATTCAGAGGAGTCACCTCTGTCCATTCGGGTCAGCTTATTGTCAGTTTATTGTTTGCTGCTGGGAAGCATTTTTCACATCTTCCACATCTGTTCCTGGGCTTGAGGACAGGCTGATAGCTGCAATACACTAGTGCTCAATAGCCATGTGACAGTTCAGCTGCAAAAATGTATGCTAATTAGCCTTCTGACTGTTCCGGCATGTGAAGGATAACTATCTGAAAGCAACTCTTCATTAATATTTCATAAAAATCCTACATCATCAATGAATTGAATTTTACTATTGAAAAAAAACTGTTTAATTATTTTTCTAGCGCATCTCATTCCTAAAATAGCAGTATTAGTATTCTAATCTGTACGCTGGTTTTCATAGGATAGCTGGGCTTGTCATAGGAAACTAGATTTTAGGGCCTTGTCACTGTAGGGACATGGTAATAAAGCATTTGCCAAGCCTAAAACCCCCTTTTTAATACATATGTCACTCCTAGGGTTGGCCCTAAAAAGCCCATAGGGTAGTGTGCTGCGCATTAAAAAAGTTGGACATGTACTTTTAAGTTTTATGTGTCCTGGTAGTGGAAAACCCCTACACTCGCTTTTCACTACTGCAGGGCCTACCTATCCAATAGGATAACATTGGGTTACCTTATCACATTCAATATATGATAACTTTTTTTTGGTAACAGTTAGAAATGTCGTGGTTGCTCTCTACAGCATTGTAATTCAAAATCATCTTTAATAGTAAAGTCAAACTTTAAGTCAAAGTTCTGAAACTAGCACTTTTTTAAATTTGGCATTTTCTTGTCTTAACCATTTGATGCCTGCAGCCTGTGTCGTGGGTCACATGACTAGGTGTAGTTGGCAGCTGACATTTGAGTCTTTCTCCCAGACAGCATCACAAATGTGGACAGAGTGAGGTATCCTGACAGGACGGGTGAGGGTGGAGCTGTCACTTGCCACAATTGCACTTCAAAGAAGCTGCCTCAGCACCCTTATAAAGAAATTGACACTAGCCTTTTGTCATCCCAGAGATCTTTGGACCAGGGCAGAAAGGAAGAATTCCAGATCCAAATGAAGGGGGAATTTGAGACAGTTATTTCACTTCAAAGCATGTACTAGGTAAACATAATGGACCCTCAGACTAACTGTTCAGTACACTCCAGGACCTGTGGATACTACAGAAGGACTGCCCTGCTACCATAGGACCACCCTGTTGATTGAGGGCTGCCCTACTCTCTGAAAAAGGAAGACTCTACCTATTCCCTTTATCTCATGCAAAGTGACTTCAAGGGTCAGCTGGCTTACCTCCTGTTCTGAGCTACAGGGACACAACAAGCTCTGGAGGCCTCCCTGCAGGTGTCCACCTTACCTGCTGCAACTGAACATGCCTATACCTGCAACTATACCTGCCTGAGCCCTGCTGGCCTCTGCTAGATTGAGTCCCTGATCTCCAAGAGGCACCTCCCAAGTCCTGCTCCCTTGGTTAGCATCGGAGTGCACTCCTCTGAAGAAAAAGGAGAAATCCAGTAGTGACTGCGATTTGGCCCATTCACACCAAGTTATTGCCGACCGTGCCAACCACCAATGTGAAGCTCTGGTGGACCTGACTCTTTGCTCTAAAGTGACTGACAGCAACGACGGGCAAGGTAACATCTGCACTTCACCCTACATGATCGACAGCCCGCATTGACCATCTACTTGAAGCTCCAGGAAAGATAGTCCCTGACGCCAGACAGGATCTTCGTACTACAGCAGCAACCATTCTCCACACTCTTCCTGCTCCTTATGGCCTCCTCCATAATGAACTAGTTGCTTCGTGCCATAATTTGAGAAGGTAACTCTTTTAGTTGGACAATCGTAGTCCCTACATCCAGTCTGCGTCCCATCATGGTCAGCCTGAACTTGTGACTTTTCCCCGGTCTAGCACGAATAGAATACTCCAAGTGGTTCTTTCTGCTTTTAGGCGCTGTACTTATCCAAATCCTCGAAATTACATATTGCCGGTCTACTGATTAGATTTTTGTCACTTTAGTCTAATTTTATTAATTACATTTTGCTCTATTTTTCTAGATTCATGTGGGTTTTTCTTGTGTTGGGTTTTCACGTTATTACTGTTTGTGTGCTGAATAAATACTTTACACGTTGCCTCAAAGTTAAGGCTGTTTGCTTTTGTGCCAAGCTACCAAAGAGGGAGCACTGGTTAGTTTAGTTACTTTTGTGGTTCACCCTGACAGGGATTGTAGTTTTTCACACCCCTCTCAACCAAAACTCCAATAACTCACATTGGTGTTCAATGGTGAATTCAGTACTTGTGTTTGAGCAGCACCATTCAGTTATTTTGTGTACCACTAAAATCTAATTGTAAGCAATTTGACATCAGATTGAAACTCTTTATAAATTATCTTGAGTGGCCTCTTTTGCTTTATCAAGTTCACTTCTATTCAACCTGTGTGCACCTGGGAATCTGCATGCTGCAATAATTGGAATATTAACTCAACAACCTGGTGAGCTACAGTGTGGCTAAGCTCAAGGGACTCCCCAAGGGGAGAGGGTCTTAAGCAACTAAGAGCTCCAGGAAGCAGGAGCTCCAGAAGGCCCTCAATACTTTGTCGGAGGGCTGCCAGTTACAGGCTACAGTACAGGAGGAGGATGAAAAGGTGAACGTTGAGAAGGAGCAGGAGGAAGGGGAGGATGACAGTCCTCTGGTGGTGGCCTCAGAAGAGAGAGGGGGGCCCACAGTGGTGAGGTCCGTGCCAGATCTTGCATCATCCCAGCCCAAAACCTGTCTCTAGAAGTATTGGGAGACAGCAAAGCAGAAAGAGAGTTCAGGCTGCAGATGGCCAAATTTAAAAGCAAGGAGAAACTTGCTCTGACGTAAAAGAGGTTAGCTCATGAGAAAACCCTGATGGGGACCTGAAAGCTAAACAAATCAAAGACCCAAACAGCAATAGTGCCAGTGATACCCAAGTGCTCAGTGGAGACAGGTATGTCCACATCCCCAAGGACTTGGGGGCATATTATCAAGCCAGGCGATAAAATTATCGCCGCTTTAGCGGCAGAAAACTGCCGCTAAAATTGCAATATTGGGCTTGATAATATGCTTTATGGAATTCCAATTGAAGCCCATGTCAGATGTCCTTCACATCTAACATGGGCTTCAATTGGAATTCCATAGAGCATATTATCAAGCCCATTATCGCCATTTTAGCGGCAGCTTTCTCCCGCTAAAGCGGCGATAATTTTTTTGCCTGGCTTGATAATATGCCCCTTGGTACCTAACTTTGTTGTGAGAGACTGTCGGTAGGTGGATTATTAGGAGGGGTAAGTATGCATCTACCACTAGCAATAAGGCCACCAACACAATATAAGATCCACGCAATGTCACAATACATTAGCCCATTGCTCAACCATTGGCAGCTGGCTGGGAGCAGGCCGGCATAACTCCAGAGACAGGTATCTAAAGCATTTAAAAATACCATTGCATTAAATAAATAAGACACATTACAAAATAAAAACCCCACACCAATTTATGAAAATAGGATACATGTTTATCTTTAAAATGACACCAACATGACAAAACTCCAATCTACAGAACTGCAGATACTAATTTTTAAAGATTACATACTTTTTAGTGCTTATAAATATTTAGCACCAGCTTGGGACATTTGGTCACGCTGATTGGAACAAAGTCAAAGTTTGAGACCAACCGCGAAGGAGCCCTGTTTGATACAATAAGAAGGAGTCCCAGGCCAAAATATTACCTTGGAATGTGGAAAAATTTCTGAGGCCATTTCTCATGATGTTGAGCAAGGTCGGATTCTCAGCAGGTTCACCGACTTGGTTCAACTGGAGCCCCTGGTCACCTCGTGGAAATTTTGAGCTCAAGGAGCTTTCAGCTGGATGAATCTGAAATCCAGACTGGGTCGCAGTTAAAGATAGCGTGCTTGTCTCTTGATGTCGGGCCGGTCCACTTATAGAGCTTTTTTCAAAAGTTGCTCAAAGGTTCTCCAAACTTCTGGAACTTCTTCCCGAAGTTCCTCGTGAGGGCTCAAATCCAAGGGTCTAGAAGCTCTGAGATGGCCCTTGGAAGTTTGGAACTGCACAATGCACCTGGCAAAATCCTTAATAGTCTACTGGACGCAATCCAGGCTGGTGACTTCTTGAGGAATATGGTGCAGGGAAGCTCTGTTAACCTGTTGCTTTCAGGGAGTCCACTCATTATTCCTTTTTGAAGCAAGGCAATGTCTTCAGGGCTGTAGATCCAAGTGTGCAGCAGGTGCAGTCCTTCAGATTGCAAGCAATTGAGGTGCAGTCCAGGGTCCAACAGGACAGTTCTTCTCCTTGTAGTTTTAGGCAGCAGATATGAGTTGCTATGCAGCTCTCACATATTTATTCAATGATCTGGGGAAACAAGCAGGGGGGCAGCCCTGTCCAATGAAGTGCATGCTACCACCCAAAAGCATGACAGCTTCCTCCAAAGTGTGGCATATTCTTGTCACCAAGGCACTGCCCTTTTAAATTCAAGAATGTTAATTCCTCTCCTGGAGAGTAAAACCTGGCTAAACCAACTTACTGGTATGGCTCGTTTCCATTAACACTCACCTTCCAGACCTGCAAATTCCATTCCGGGGACTGCCATCTGGGTAGGGGGTACAGGAAGAGGGTGTCGGCCTGGAATTCCTTACCGTCCAGCTCTCTTTGAAGCCCAGTTTTATTTACCCAGCCCCTGTTGTGGCCTGTTCTCTGCAGCTGCAGAGCTCTCTCCATCAGGTAACCTTTGTCCCTGTGCAGACCACTTATCACCTCATCAAAGCAGTTTGGCCCAGCCTGTTAATGCTGTATAATCAGGAGAGGCTGCTAGGAGGCTAAATTTTAGCTTTCAGAAAATAAAGAATATAACGTCTCTTCTGTATTAGTTATGATAAATTCAACAGTGACAAGTTATTGGATTTATCCTCACCAATCTTTAAAGGCCCTGAATGACATTTTCAGTTGCTTCATAGCAATATTTATACTTAAATACAATATTGCAATTTTAGCCTATGGAGCTAAGTATCTACAAATGAGAAACACACAATTGGCAGTGTTTCCCTCACCAGGGCATATAAAACATATTTTATAATGTCCCTGCTTGTAGTTGCATGGCACCCCATCCTTGCGGCACCTTGAGGAGACCTTAGGGGTGACATATATAAAAATAAGGTAGATTACAACTTTGGAAGTACCTTTTATTCCCAAGTCAAATTTGCATATCATTTTCTTTTAAAGACAGACTGCATAGCAGGGCTTCCTTTAAAAAATGACACCAGGCAACACAGCCATACATATGCCAGTGTCTGACATCTACTTAGTCTCTAAACCTCCATACCCTATCATATACTAGGGATTTATAGGCAGGTTTATTCCTCCTTGCTTTATAATATACTAGGGATATTAAGGGCATAGGGCAGACACATTCACACCCATGGACAGTCCTTACCCTGCAAACCTGGCCTGGCAGATATTGTTTAGGGGAAACACGCCTTTCCAACACCATGGTATTGCTGGTACAGGTATCCTGCAGAGCTGTGACAGGGACCCTGTTCACTGTGACTCTGCGGATATACTTCTTCGAGCTCTCGGGGATCAGCAACTTACCTTCGAGGTCCACTTTCCTCCAAAGGGCTACTAGGGCTTCCTCTGGGTAATTGTCCCCCAAAACTACACTTGTGACCTCCGTGGAGTGTGCTCTAGTGATACATTCTTTTTAGAGCTTGAGGAACCTTCCTTTCTGTGCCCACCCTGGCTGCATGTATTCAAATAATCTACTCCTCTAAAGTGGTTTCTTCCCTCCTGCATTCCCACTTTCCTGCTTTTCAGAAGTGGGTTGGAGCTCTTTCCTCTAAGACGTTTGGGGCCGTAAGAAGTTTTATTTTGAGCCATGTTGCTCCCCCCCCAGGATGTGGGCCTTGGGATCTTTTGGACTTCCTAATGAGTGTAACCACACTTCAGCTACCTTTCCAAGCTTTCTAGGGGTCTGTCAGCTTGGAGTCTTCTATATTGTTGGTGTAACTTTGAATAACACCTATTCAAGATGTTCTGTTTCATTATCAAATTGTAAAGCCAATGATAAGCATCCACTATATTGACTTCACCCAGCTCTCCAGTGCATTCAATGAGGTATCTCAACATCTGCCCAAGACTGTTGTTCTTTGTGTGTGTTCCAGACTTCATCCAGTACTTTTCAGGTGTAAGACCTGCACTAGGGCCTCTTTCAATTTTGTACATAAGTCCTCTTCTAGAGTCCAGAGTGTATCCCGCCCCAGTGTTGATACCAGCTCCTACAATAAGGCCCCCAAGTGCTGCTTGCCTAGACTGAACATTCTTAGTGCCCTTTCATTGGAGGTAAACTATTTGTCAATGTCATCCCCACGACAAAAGTAGGTACCATACTTTTAGGTAAGTGTGGGGTGTAAGACAACCTTGAGGACATCCCACCAGCACTGCCACCATCTTCATAGAATTGGATAGGTCCCATCCTGGCTCTTTTATTTAGGAGTTTTATATAGCGCTAACTGGACCCGAGGGTATCAGAGCGCTTCACAGCATGTACAATTATGTGCAAATATACAGTACAGATAGTATGGTAGAACATGAGGGTTCGAGCCGGGTATAGATCGGACAAAGGAGCGAACGAACAAAGGGGCGTGTAGAGTCTCGATTAAACAAGACGAGCATCCAAAAGGTTTCTTTGTTCAAGCAGGATGGGTGACCAAGAAGTTTACTAGATCCGAGTCAGTGTGAACATTCACAAGATAACGGAAAGATGGAGAGCCGGCTAAGGTGCTTCCTTGGCTCTTATCAGTTCGCTCAAGAGCGGTCGAGGAAGAGGACTTTCAGCAGGTTCTTGAATTTTAAAAATGAGGGGATCGTTCTGATGTGGGGGGATGGAGTTCCAGATTTTTGGGGCGTTTCCAGTGAATGATTGGGCTGCGGTTTCTTGCTTACAAGTTTTCAGTGAGATGAGTAGCAGAGTGTTGAAGCTCCTGAGGTTCCTGGACTGGCCAGCCCTTTTGAGTTTGGCGACCAAGTATTCCGGTTTGCCTGTGTGCAGGGCTTTGTGCGTGAGGCAGGCTGATCTAAAGCTGGCTCGCAGTTCAATTGGGAGCCATTTAAGTTCCCTGAGTGCAGGAGACATGTGATTGAATTTCTTAGTTCCGGTGACCATTCTGGCTACAGCATTGAAGGTTGTTTTCAGGGGGGCGAGGTGCGATTGTGCTGTCCCAGTCAGGGCTGCATTCCCATAGTCAATTCTGGAGAGCACCAGTGCTTGAGTGGCTTGTTGAAGATCCTTGGGGGGAGGAAGGGATTTATTTTGTACAGTAGTTTCAGATTGAGAAAAGCACTTTTGGCAGATCTTGTAATGTGTTTTTTCATGTCCAGTTTTGGGTCTAGGGTGATACCTAGAGATTTTACTGACTCCGCCAGGGTGAGGGTACCATTGAGGGTATCAACGGCTTTGAGCCATTCTTCAATTTGGGGGGTTTCATCTTTGTTGGAGATTCCTCTTGATTGAGTTTCAGGTGGTTGATTGTGAGCCAGTGTTGAACCTCTTTGAGCATGTCATTGAGTCTTTGGATGTCGTCAATGGAGGTGGTTTCCAGATATAGCTGCGTATCATCCGCATATAAGAGGAAAGGGATGTTTGATTTCCTGAGTCGTAAGCTAAGGGGTTCAATGTAGATGTTGAAAAGCTGAGGGGAGAGCACTGACCCTAGTGGAACACCTCTATAGACGGGTTGGAGGTCGGACTCAAAGTTTTTAATTTTTATTCTTTGTGAGCGGTTGTGGAGAAAGGAAGAGAACCAGTGGAGGACCGTCTCTTGAAGACCATCCCTTTCTTGTAGAACCTTGATGAGCAGATTGTGATCGTCTGTATCGAATGCGGCCGATAAGTCTAGGAGGATGAGAAGGCAGCATTGGTCAGAGTCAAGTGTCTTGTGTAGATCGTCTATGACATTGAGGATTGCGGATTCGGTGCTGCAGCCTTTTCTGAAGCCCGATTGATGGGGATCTGGGAGATTGATGTTATCCAGGTGTTGGGTGAGCTGAGGGAGTACACATCTTTCCAGGATTTTGGACAGAAGAAGTAAGTTTGATACAGGTTTAAAGTTATTGAAATCCTTAGTGTCAAGCCCTGTTTTTTTTAGTAGTGGCTTGACTTGACCTACTTGAGGCAGTCTGGTATGATTCCAGAGCTCAGTGAGCTGTTAATGATCTTGCACCATAGCGGGGCTAGGACGAGCTTCAGGTCCTTGGCCAGGAGTGGGGGTAGCTGATCCAGGGCGTGGGATGAGGGTTTAGCATTGGAGATTAGATTGACTATCTCTGCTTCCTGAATGGGAATGAAGGAGGACCAGTGTTTTGTGGGGTTTAATGGAAGCGCTTTCATGAGTTTCAGACACCTTGATCTCGATGGAGGGGTGAGATTTTGTCATTGAAAGAGATGGCAAAGTTTTCACATCGTTCTTTAGATGCCAATATTGAGGATGTCATAGGCTTAGATGTTTGATTCCTAATGATATTGAAGAGCTCTTTGGGTCGTTTTTTTGCAGTGTCTAGCGCAGAACAGAAGAAAGCTGTCTTTTTGTTCTTAATATGCTTTTTGTAATTCCTGTGGGCTGCCTGGAGTTGATCACGATGGAGGGAAGAGGGGTTGTTCCTCCAGATTCTTTCTGTGGCTCTAAGATGTCTTCTTTCTTCATTGATGTCAGTGGTGAACCATGATCTGGAGGGAATGATCCTGGATTTTTTTTGTTTCAGAGGGCAAGGTGGTCCAGGGGTCATATTGGAGTTGTAGAGAGAGGTGCGTTCGGTAGTTGAGAGGTGATCAATAGTGCTGGGGAGGAACCAGCTTATTCTTTCTTCTAGGACAGCACAAGGGATCTGAACTGTGTTCCTGACCCATTTGGGGGGGTACTGCTTGGGGTGTTGAGTTAGGACCGTTTGGTTGATGTGGAAAAGAATGATGTGGTGGTCGGACCAGTCTATGGGAATGACGTGGTTGTTGGTAAATGCATTGCTTTCGGTAATAATTGCGTCTAGGATTGCTCCTCTATGGTGCGTTTCTTCTGAGCAATGTTGGGACAGATTGTTTTCTAGAAGGAGGCTGTTTAGGGATTGAATGAGCGGGTTTTTTGTTTCATTCCATCTTAGATTGAGGTCGCCGAGAATTATGTAGTTGGAGTTGCCGAGTGCGCAATAAGTAATCAGGTCAGAGAGGTGTTCCCCGAATTCGTTGGAGTTGCCTGGGGGTGGTTCAAGAAATGACAAAGTAAAGGCCTGTTAGCGCTTGTCTTGATGTTGACTGAGAGACACTCAAAGGAGCTATATAGACAGGAGGTAGTTTCCGTGATGGAGATGTTGTTCTTGTGAATGATTGGTATGCCCCCGCCCCTAAGCACTTGTCTATCTTTGTTGATCATTGTGAATCCGGGAGGCACCAGCATATCCATGCTGGGGTAAGAGAGATTGTTTAGCCAGGTCTCCGTGATGAAAGCTATGTCTATATCATGGGAGAGGATGGCTTCTGCTAGTTCTGTTGCATGTTTAGAGGCAAATCTGCAATTTATGAGCATGCAGTTAATGGGGGGGTCCTTCTTCGTTCCTGTTCTTAGTGGATTGGGCTTTAGGTAGGGAGGTTCAATCAATCAATCAATCAGTTAATTTGAAAAGCGCACTACTTACCCGTGAGGGTTTCAAAGCGCTGGGGGGGGTGCTGCTGCTACTGGTCAAAAAGCCAGGTCTTGAGTCGTCTCCTGAAAGTCAGCAGGTCTTCGGTTTGTCGTAGGTTGAGTGGGAGGGTGTTCCAGGTCTTGGCGGCATGGTGGGAGATGGACCTGCCTCCGGAGGTGGTTCTACGGATGCGCGGGACCGTGGCCAGGGCATGGTCAGTGGAGCGGAGTTTCCTGTTGGGTACGTAGAAGGAGAGTCAACTGTTGAGATAGGCTGGGCCGGTTTTGTGGAGTGCCTTGTGTGCGTGGATCAGGAGCTTGAAGGAGATTCTTTTGTCGACGGGGGGCCAGTGTAGATTCCTCAGGTGAGGGGTGATGTGGTCGCGGCGTGGGACGTCGAGGATCAGGCGTGCAGAGGCGTTCTGGATTCTTTGCAGTCTGTTGATGAGCTTGGATGGGGCTCCGGCATAGAGGGCGTTTCCGTAGTCAGCTGCTGACTAGGGCCTGGGTGACTGTTTTCCTTGTGTCTGTTGGGATCCATCTGTAGATCTTGCGGAGCATACGGAGGGTATTGAAGCAGGTAGAGGAGACTGCGTTGACTTGTTTGGTCATGGTGAGTTTCGAGTAGAGGATGTGTGCGTGGTTGGTAAGAGCCAGGGCTGTCCCCAGTGATGCGGGCCACCAGGAGTCATCCCATGCTGAGGGGTTGGGCCCGAGGATGAGGATCTCCATCTTGTCTGAGTTCAGTTTATGTCGGCTTTCCTTCATCCAGTCGGCGACAGCCTTCATTCCCTGGTGGAGGTTGGATTTGGCAGTGGGGGGGTCCTTGGTGAGGGAGAGGATCAGTTGCGTGTCGTCGTCATAGGAGATTATGTTGAGGTTGTGCTGTCGGGCGATGCGTGCGAGTGTTGCCATGTAGACGTTGAACAGCGTCAGGCTGAGGGAGGATCCCTGTGGGATGCCGCAGATGATCTCAGAGGCTTCGGACCGGAACGGGGGGAGGTGGACTCTCTGAGTTCTGCCGGAGAGGAAGGAGGTGGTCCAGTCCAAGGCCTTGTCTCGGATCCCTGCGTCATGGAGGTGCGTGCGTAGTGTGCGGTGGCAGATGGTGTAGAAGGCGGCAGAGAGGTCCAGGAGGATGAGGGCCACCGTCTCGCCGTTGTCTGGCAGGATTCTGATGTCGTCTGTGGCGGCGATGAGGGCGTTCTCAGTGCTGTGGTTGCTGCGGAATCCTGATTGGGATGGGTCCAGGATGCTGTTGTCTTCGAGGTGACGGGTGAGCTGGTTGTTAACTATCTTCTCAATAGATTAGGGGCCTCATGTAGGTAGCCCAATACCGGCCGGTAACGGCCGATTTTCGGTAAATATACCGTTACCGACCGGTATTTAGGCTTTTGATATGTAGGGGGATCATTTCTGCATTCGGTAATTTACCGAATCAGTAAAATTACCGAATCGGTAATTTTACCGATTCGGTAAATACCGAATACAGAAATGAGATGTAGGGGGAGTGTGTGGTGGGTGTGGGGATTCGTTATTTACCACCAAGTGAAAGTTGGTGGTAAATGACGAATAGGTGTGAAAATGCATTTTTGTGCACTGTGAAGTGTGCAATGTGGCAGACATACATGCCCCTAGGGCATGTATGTGCGCCACATGTGCACACATGGACGAATCAGGGGTGCAACAGGGTGTCAATGTGACACCCTGCCACCCATGATGATGCCTCCCCCCATTACCGAATCGGTATTTACCGATTCGGTAATGGTAACTGGCTTCCCATTGATTCCTATGGGCCTCCTGGCCCATAGGAATCAATGGGAAACAAGTTACCATTACCGAATCGGTAAATACCGATTCTAAAATACCGACACTTACCGAATCGGTATTTTTTTACCTACATTCCATTTACCGATTCATAAATACCGAATCGGTAAAATTCGGTATTTAAGAATCGGTAAATGTAATTTACCTACATATGGCCCTAGGTGAGCTGGGGGTCTGGGGACTCTTGTAGGGGGTTGTTCTCTTCCAACTCCCGTAATTACTTGGATCGTGGTTTTGGGGGAGGAGTTCCAACGGGGGTCATAGGTTAAGGCTAGTAGTGCCGCTTCCTTAGAGGAAAGTGTGGACTTTGCTCTTCTGGCTCTTTCTGAGCGACTCTCAATCTCCGATTTGTTGGACGAGGGAATTCACCTTTGTATCCCCTAGCACCTGCAGTGCTTAAACTGAGCCACTGATTACCAGTGAGCCCCACCAGCACTAATCTTTGGGTACCTGCCCTTATTTTTCCTCATCAGATATTGACCTAGAGCAAGACAGAGAAAAACACACAAACAGGATAGGAGCAAGAAAGAGCAGAAAATCCATCACCAAGAGAGAAAGCAAAAACATACAAGAGTGAGATAAATGGGGCAGGTAGTGGATTAAAGAGGACTGAGGTGGATTCGACTGCACAGTCTTGATACTCGGCATGCTGACATTTCATAGCACTGGCCTCATGCTTCTGAGTGGACTTTTGGGCACCAGCCTCTTATTCTTCCGTGTACAAGTTGCTTGATTCTCCTCTAGGTCCAGGGTTGCCAGCTGTAGGCTCAATTCGCTCTTAGCTTTCCTATCTGCTGGCTCCAGCATATGAGGGAATTCTAATAGTCCTCCTGCCTGACTTCCCAGCGCCTCTTCAGCTCCCTTGTTTTAATGTCCTCCACAGTTGGATTAGTAGGGTAGCCAGATCTTAAGGTAGCTCCCAGCTTTTCCTGAGGCCAATCCCTATGCTGCTCTCATCATGAGAGCAGTGTTGGTATTGGGTGGAGCAGGCTTGTTTTGCACTCCATCAGGAGCTTGGAGCCTCTGCCTGGTGGTCTCTCCTCCCAGCAACACAGCTGGGTTCGGAGAGATGTCAGTGCGCATTATGGTTTGGCAGTCCTAAGACGGCCAGCCAAACCGCCATGAGCACTGACAGCAGGACCCAATACTTCTACTTCCCTGCTGCAGTCCTATGGCCCGCCCCCAAGACTCAGCCACAGGATGAAAAATAATATGATCTGCATTTAGATCATTTTATTTTTCGTTTGCCTCAGCGGGCAGTGGGGCGACACTCCTCTGCCATAGTGGAGTAGCCACTGCTGGTACCGGTACTAATAAAATTGCGGCCAGGCACTAACAATAGTGCTGCGAGGACGAGACTATCAGAGTGGAGCATCCCTGTGTGCCACATTGAGAGCTAGCACCAGTTTAGCCTGCTGTGCTGCATGAGAACACCCCAGACACAATGCAAATGTGTGTGATTGACAGCACAGGGTTTAGTCAGGCCCTGCCTTGTGAATCACAGTATAAGTATGAGGGAGGATCTCTCACCTGCTACCTTATATTCAAAAAGTGGGTAGGAATGCATGTTCAAAATCGGCCGTTAGCAGCCAGCTTACAGTTGGAATCAAGAGGGAGCGGTAAGTATAATGTAACAACAGAGAGCTACAAAACAAAAGACGGTGAAAAATCACAAAACGTTTGTAAAAGAACCCTCACTCACCAACCTAGTGGTGACACGCTTCATCATTGGGTTCCCACCAGAGAGGCCGAATGCCTCCCTGGTGTGCTACTACACCTGTGTTACAGCGGAGATGGTTTTTAAAATGATATGTAAGTGCAAAAAGTGAGTGCAGTGTAGTGATGTTAAAAATGTGCCATGATTTTATCCAAAAAGACTTTATTAATGGAAAATCTGGCACAGAAAAAAGGGGGGAGGATAAAACACTGGAATAATCTACCAGGTGTATCCGTTAGGTGAAAATGATATAAAAGGTAAATTGATCAACATGTTTCTGCCATTTATGTGCGTTTTAGCAGGGCATTCGTCAGGATCAAAAGAACTCCACGGCGGTAAGTGCACCCTAACCTGTGGAGGTTGATGAAACACTGTAACTTACAGTTTCTGATAACGTCTCCAGAATTTCTGAAACCTTGTATCTATATAGAAATATAGAAACAAAAAACATAATAGGTCATATGTCATACATACAAGCTGTTTATGCATGCATACACCAAGGAGTGATTGTAATATCAAAAGTATCGTATTTCAACCAGAGGAGGTGAAAGTCCTTATGCCATATTAGTGACCACCACCTCTTAACTAAGCCTATTTGCACACAGTCGTAATTCCCGTAGTAGTGGCAGAGATACGAGAGGAAAAACTTACTTAAAACTCAAGGGAGAATTACTTCATGGATCCCGGAGGAGGGAGGTGGCTTTTAGTCACACACTGTAAAGAAACAAACCATCAAAAGTCGTAAACTCAATCACAAGACCGAAAGAGGTTACCTCGTATCCTATAAGAGAATGGTTGCCTACTTCATCAAAGCCTCCCGCCCGCAGTACACCTACTCAGTGCCTCTCAAGGGACCCTGCTGACACCATTCTCAATATTACGGGCGTTTTAAGGCAGAGTCAGATCCGAGTATCGGTACGCGGGTGACGCCTCACACATCATGTGTCTCGTGTCTAGCCAATTACGAAGTAACACAATGAGGAAGTTCTTGGAGGCTAGAATGTTAGTTTACTATTCATGGTCCGTCATAATACAATTATTGTAAGCTGAAAACCTTTATTGTCACAGTATAAGCTCTCAGCGACTAAAAAGTTAAACCGTTGTACATGGACCACCTGATTTAAGTCATCAAGTGGAAAACTTTTATAAATGCCAAGGTACTAGATGTAATTCAAATATTTTTAACAACCGCCACAGGCTAAATACGGGTGAAAAAATTCCAAGATACACCAATGTTTCCTGATAGATTTAGTGATGGCGTTCGAATCAATACTATATGTGGTTACACACGTATGTGGGACCTCTCTGGATTGTCTGACATTATCCTCAAAGAGAGCTTCCCTGGGTTGATTTTTTGCCCTTTTGTAGCTTTTGTTCAAGACTTTATCAGTGTAATCTCGTTTTTGTACCTTATTTGTGAGTTCAGCTGATTGTTTTTGAAAGTCTTCTACCTTACCATTGTCCACTTGATGACTTCATTCAGGTGGTCCATGTACAACGGTTTAACTTTCTAGTCGCTGAGAGCTTATACTGTGACAATAAAGTTTTCCTGCTTACAATAATTGTAATATGACGGCCAATGAATAGTAAACTAACATTCTAGCCTCCAAGAACTTCCTCATTGTGTTACTTCGTAATTGGCTAGACACGAGTCACATGATGCGTGACGTGTCGCCCGCGTACCGATACTCAGATCTGACTCTGCCTTAAAAACGCCCGTAATATTGAGAATGGCATCGGCGGGATTCCTTGAGAGGCACCAAGTAGGTGTACTGCGGGCAGGAGGCTTTGACGAAGTAAGCAACCATTCTCTTGTAGGATACGAGGTAACCTTTTTGGGTCTTGTGATTGAGTTTACGACTTTTGGTGGTTCGTTTCTTTACAATGTGTGACTACAAGCCACCGCCCTCCTCCGGGATCCATGAAGTAATTCTCCCTTGAGTTTTAAGTACGTTTTTCCTCTCGTATCTCTGCCACTATTATGGGAAATACGACTGCGTGCAAATAGTTGTATCCCGCTTTTTAATTCAAGTTCACGTTCTTTTTAATTTGCGTAATACGCCCGGATATGTTGGATGTGGGCGCCCTACCTAATGAGTAGATGGTAACGCTCCGAATTTAGGATATTACTATCCATCTAAAAAATATAACAGAGTTAAGAGTAACCCTGGGCGTAGTTTGCGAAGTAGCGCTACGCGTTGCTACGCGAAGTGCGCTTCGCACTACGCAAGCTACGCGTAGCTTCGCAAACTGTGTAGTGCACTGTGCAAGATGCCGTTCGCACTGATTGCACAGTGCCGGATGCTTGTCCACACTGTGCAATCAGTGCAAACTGCTTCTTGCACAGTGCAAGCGGTCGTTTTCTGCCGCTCGAGTAGATTTCTACTCGAGCGGCTGCTTTCTCAATGCGAACTGATAGTTTTTCATTGCGAGCGGTCGCAAGCATACGCGACCACTCACAATGAGAAACCTGACCTCCCCGCATTGAGAAGCTCTCCGGGAGGTTTATTTTCCATGCTCGCGATCGGCAACTTGATGTTGCTGATCGCGAACGAGGAAAAAGTCTGGCCGGCATGTCATTTTGCTTGCTCGCGGTCGCCAACTTGACGTTGAGGACTGCGAGCAAGAAAAAAATTACCGCTGCACTACGCTACGCTACGCTACATGTGTTTGCACTGTGCTACGTGCAATTTGCGTAGTGCGAAGTAGCGCAAACTTCGCAAACTACGCAAGTGTAGCGTAGTGCTTTGCCCAGGCTTAGTTAAGAGGTGGTGGTCACTAATATGGCATAAGGACTTTCTCCTCCTCTGGGTGAAATACGATACTTTTGATATTACAATCACTCATTGGTGTATGCATGCATAAACAGCTTGTATGTATGACATATGACCTATTAAGTTTTTTGTTTCTATATTTCTATATAGATATAAGGTTTTCAGAAATTCTGGAGAAGTTATCAGAAACTGTAAATTACGGTGTTTCATCAACCTCCACAGGTTAGGGTGCGCTTTAGGGTGCTCATACCGCCGTGGAGTTCTTTTGATCCTGACAAATGCCCTGCTAAAATGCACATAAATGGCAGAAACATGTTGATCAATTTACCTTTTGTATCACTTTCACCTAACGGATACACCTGGTAGATTATTCCAGTGTTTTATCCTCCCCCCTTTTCTCTGTGCCAGATTTTCCATAAATAACGTTTTTTGGGATAAAATCATGACACATTTTTAACATCACTACACTGCACTCACTTTTTGCACTTACATATCATTTTAAAAACCAGCTCCGCTGTAACACAGGCGTAGTAGCACACCAGGGAGGCATTCGGCCTCTGTGGTGGGAACCCAATGATGAAGCATGTCACCACTAGGTTGGTGAGTGAGGGTTCTTTTACAAACATTGAGTGATTTTTTATCGTCTTATGTTTTGTAGCTCTCTTTTGTTGTTTATTGAGATATTTCCCTGGGGGATTAAGAGTAGCATTGTACCCTCTCTCTCTTGTTGTTTGAATAAACGGTAAGTATTATAGTCATAGAAGAGGTGTCTGTAATGCTGTATGTCGTGTCTGTCTGCACGATTGTGCGTGTCCTTCACACCAGTGAAGTTCTAAAATTCTGGCCCTCGAAAACTGTATACCAAATATTTCAGTTGGACTTCAATTTTTAGACAAATAGTTACATGTTATATTAATATTCATATTTGTATCTTGCTTCTGTAATAGAAAAAAAGAATCCTGTTTCAGTTAGCTGCTTTCAGACGTGATGAGGAAGCATGTGATTTTTGAAAGGCAATGACGTGTCTCATCGTGTTCAATATAATCGACAAACTTCTGTGAAGTCATTCGTCTCGGTAGTCTAAATGGGTTGTGGCTTTGTTTAAACTTTGTGGGAATGCCGTACCAAGATAAGACATTCAAAGACATGACTGATGACGCTCCCATCTTTTTTGCAAGACAGAGGCCCAAGACAGAGGCCCCACTCCCCACAGAATGCTAGCTCAAGATCACATAGAGGTGGAGTAAGAAAACATAGGTCTGAGCAAAGATCATATAGTGCTTATTCAAGTTCATACAGAATCAAGCCAGGAACACCCATTTCTGACCATATATCACATGGTGGCGGCTTGTAATTATTCAGCACGTGCCCAAGATCACACAACTCTGTCACAAAGCAGTCATGGATAATGGACCATTGACAAACAAGAACTGACCTGAGACCTAACAGTGATGAGCTGAAGTCATTCAGTTCTGTAGCAATATTATAGCTGCTTCCTATTATGTATAGCTTTATAATAGCTTTATACCTGGCTACTTTGTACTGAGGACCGTGTGACGATGATGGATCAGGCAAACAGACTTTATGACGCGGCTTCAAGCATGTTGAACTCTGCTTGCCTTAACCACACATATAGCTGAACCACGCATATGCGTGGTTAAGGCAATCGGCGTTCCAGCTGCTGGATGGCAGTGGGAGGAACGGAAAAGGAGGACCTGCGCAAAGAATGAGGACGTGACAAGGAAAGTTGGGCTGAGGCAGGATCTGGGGTTAAGTTGGGCGAGGGGCTGAGGTCACTGTAGGTTTTAAGGTAGGGGGGAAAGAGTTTTAGGGCTCATGGCAGGGGGGCCGGAGGGGCAGTTTTCAGGGAAGGGGGGAGGAGTTTTTAGGGTTCAGGGTAAGGGGGGTCAGGGTAGGTTTTAAGTAGGGATCAGAGTTTTAGGGCTCATGGTAGGGGGAAAGGGCAGTTTCCAGGGCAAGGGGGCAGATTTTAGGGCAGAGGAAGTCAGGATACTGTAAGGTTTAAGGGGTGGGGTCGTTTTTACGGCTCGGGTTGGGGTTATAAGGCAGGGGCCAGGATTTTAGGATGCAGAGAGGAGGGAAAGGGCCATGAACTTTATCACACATCCTTTTACCAAACATGCCTTTAACACGAAATTGGGTGGTAAATGCATGCGTGGTAAAGGTATGCATTGTAAAGGTATACATGGTAAAGGAATGTGTTGTTGAGACTCATTCGTGGGTCGGGCTGCATCGTAGAGGCACGCGTAGTTCAACTATACATGCCTCCGTCATACAATGATGGACTATCATCACCAATTCCTTTAAACGCAATGGACTGCATAAATATTTCATAGCGTAAAGCTGTAAATTGGTTATTGATTTAAGATAGGGTTGACACCTTTCAAATGTGAGTGACGTGAACACTGACTTCAGTAGGAGAGGGCCTCATGATGTACTTGCATAGTTTCTCGACTCTTCCTTCTTAAATTCATCAGGTGACATGTTAATCATATGGGTGTGTACTTCTGAATGAGGGGTGACTCCATAAAGAATTGCAGATAAATTGACATGCCCAAGAGCACCAAGGCAAGAGGTAGATGGCAGCGCTGTGCGATGGCTCTGGTCCACTACCCTGTTTATGATCCTCCACGTGAACTTCTGCCACATGTCTGCTGTAGCCTACGCTGCACTTGGTCCTTCATCGTATCACTCTGCTCGGTACTGGTATCTGCACTGCCACACTGTCTGCAGGCAACCAAGGTTCTCGTCGTCTAGTAAAACGTGTTGAGTCCCTAACCGCCGCAATGTCCCATGTTCTCTGCTTTTGGACATCTTGCCAGTCCTGTCCCGAAAACTTTACGGTTCTTTGCCTTTGGAGTTGAAACTAGAATAAATTACGTTTGCTTTGGTCAAAAGTTTAGATTTGTATTCAACATTTACAGAGTCAAGCCACATTATTGCTTTATTGTTACATTAAAAAACGAAAAGTATAGTGATCAAAGATAAAGTACAACTTCTGCGTGCTTTACGTTGTGCAACTTTACCCGCCTAGCCCATGTGTTGGCAGTTTGCTCCGAAATGAAAAGGGAGCGCAAATGCCGTCCCAAGTCTGCCAGGGCTAAGGCAGTCTTTCGAAAATGACCGCTTTTAGGGCTTATTGAAAGTTCAGGCGGCCAGGACCACAACACATGTTTTGTGTTATCACAGTAAGGTTCACCTGAAAGAGTGAGACCTGTCATTTTAACTACCAGAGAAAGCAGAATTGTTTTGTTGTTAAAATGAACTTTGCAAAAGCTCCTAAAGAAAATAAACAAAGGAAACCACCACACTGAACCGGGTGTGTGGTGAGGCACCATTTGTTTGTGAAAATATATTCGATCCTTCATTGATACCAACAATGTTTAAAGGTTTGTTGCTCAAGGCTTAGAGGTTTTTGACAAATTACCTCAGGTCCCATAAAGTTCCACTGACCACAGAGCTCTACTTTCATTTTCCTGCTCTGTATTATATTCTCACTGTACACATTTCGGTACTTTCAAGGGACCTTCTTACCGCCATCATATGAATACATATTGCTGTTCTATTATATTTTAGGGGAGTGAGTTATAGATTTAAGAGGATTGCAATGGGTTTTTGAAATGAGTCACCATCACGCATTGCTGCACAAAAGATTCATTCTACAGGTGTTGAACAGATGAAGTCTGCAGACGTTTGCCACTCTGTGAACTAGTAGAGGATCATGGTATTGCATTATTCTGCAATCTTTCTTAAATTGCTCCTATCATCCTTTCTTGGACATAATATGAAAATTCAAATATCTTTTATTTGCCTTAACAATCGGCACATATATGAAATTTAAAACAGAATATTGAATGCATCCTTTTGTACCCACTTTGGTAAGAGAAAAAAGAAAGAATATACGTGGTACAAATGTCTAAACATGCCTGTCTCTAAGGCCCACCCTTAATCCCTCCCCTAACCCCATCCTATCCCCTAATTAGTAAATACCTGCATTTGTTTCCCATTTATTTACTGTGCAGGCATACATACACATTTCACTTATGTGGCTTTATCGACTTCCCATTGCTATCGCATATGCTTTTGTGAAATGCAGTGAATAAGGATGGGTAGCTGGTGCCATCCTTCACATTCCAACCCAGTTCTGAATCTCGTATGGCAGCCATAGGTAATGATGGAGGGTGAAGGTGAAGGGCTAGAGTATGGGGCTCCAGCTGCTGAGAGTCTAATCACCTGCTTGTTAAAGGGGCTCACAGTGGGAATTCCAGTAAATGTGCTTTCGGAAAAGTGATTCTCTCTTGTACCTGAGGAGGTGTTCAGTAAGCTGATGAAGACTGTCACACATATGGCTAAGGGTTAATTGAGGGCACCTAGGATCTCATCTAGAGTTTAGTGGGCGGTTTAATGTCTGTCAGAGTGATGGAGTACTTTACTCCATCGCCAAGACGGACATCCTGTCCACCACATTTAAAGGTGTCTGTTGGCTCCACGGACATCTCTCTACATTGACAGGAATCGAGGTTCATGTCAATATAGGAAAATCTGTAATGGATGTCTCTGCCGAACATGACAGCCTACCGTCAAACTTTTTCTAAAGTTTTACATTTTTCATAAAAAATTCCAAAAGTGGGCTTTGTTTTTTACAAATTCAAAACTGTTGAAGCCCACAAAATGGGAGTTTTCTCCCATATTACACCGGTCATTTAAAAAGAAAATGTATTGTCCCTCCAAACCTGGCAATGACGGACAGTAAAGAAAAGCCATCTAACTGCTCACTCTAAATTTCAAAGATGGTCGGATGGCTTGCGTCCGACAGCCCATACTCCATTGAGCTCTTGGAGGAGTATGTTGGCAATGGAGCCGGAGTACACGCCCTTGTTGACATACTGTTGGTCCGTCCAGCCATAAATCGTGCTAGAGTCAGGCACAGAATGTACTCTATTGCCATTGAAACTGAGTACCTTTCTGCCAAACTCTAAATTGGGCCCTGGCCAACCTGCAGTTGGTACTTTGGGCCATATTAGCAAGGATCGGTGATAACATTAACGCCGCTTTAGCAGCAGGAAACTGCCGCTACAGCGGCGATAATGGGCTTGATAACATACCCTTGTGAATTTCCATAGAAGCCCAGGTTCACACCAGACAGAACCTGGGCTTCTATGGGAATTCACAAGGGCATATTATCAAGCCCATTATCGCCGCTTTAGCGGCAGTTTCCTGTCGCTAAAGCGGCGATAATGTCATTGCCGATCCTTGATAATATGGCCCTTTGTTCCTGTTAGCCTTGATCGAAGCGATCTGCTTTGGGTAAGTCTGCACTGGGTGGGAATATGCAGGCATTCTCACCCCAAAGGTCATGCAAAAGTTAAGACATTCCATCACTTTTGCTGCTGTTTCATGTCTTCAGACCTAGCGACCGTGCTGAAGTTGAGGGTTGAAGTCACTGTAAATATTTATACACGTAGTGGCAATAAAGAGGCATTGGGGTGTTTTATGGTTGCAGCAAGTCATAGTCAGAATGCAGAGCGGTTACACTCGTCTCACTTGAGCAAAATACCGAATGATTCTTTCTAGGTTTACTTCATTTGAGAAAACCATTTTGCCTTGACTTCACTACTGCTTGAGGCCCATGCATGGGCATTACATAGCACACTTTCCTTTTGTCATAATTATGCAACCCGACCAGTCTGAAATGCAACCGTTGAAGAACATTATCCCTAGAGGCTGCATTAAAGTCGAGTTCTACTTAATAAAAGAAACAAGTACATTGACACTAGTGTCATAAACCATACAAAATGTTTACACGTGAAGCGTTGGAACACACATTTGATCCGTCTTTCATTTGATGTAATGAAAACAGACATACACATAATATTTCTTCAGCAGCCTGTTATTGTACAGAGCAGTACTATTTATTATTTGAAGTACTATTTGGAATTTGGAATTACATGTTCTACGCACTCTTATATAAAAAGACAACTAACAAGATGGGTGTCCAATATTCTAATGAACATGTAAATACGCACTAGTATATCTTCTTATGTTATAGGCTTCTCCTTACTTACACAGATATGTACCAAAGTCACTCAAATATTTAATTCACATCATATTAATTTCAGTCTCCTGAAAATCTAAGGATTTACTTAGCGACATTAAAATTAATATCAATAGCTCAACAGAACATGAAAACGATTTGCTTTGTTAAATCCAAATCATTAGCTTCACTCTGTCTTTATAATAAAAAATGCATGTTCTAAATGTAATGCCAGTCATACAAATTAATTAAACTGCGGTCATATTGACCATAAATTGCTTTAAATTGATGTAATATCCCTCGAAATAGCCATTCTCCATAACCTAATTATAAAACAATGTGATCATGACATATGCTTCTCCATTAAAATGAAGAGATTTCAGTAAGCAAGGACACATTATATTATTTTATCTCTAGACAAAAACTGAAAACTGCACCAACCAGAATTTTAAAATAATTATTTTGACATTGCCAAGCAAATCCAGCCTCACATGTTAATTATCCTACATAATACTAAAACGCCTTCACATTAGTCCAGAAGCTAACTTTATTACTTGTCAGGTGTAGTAGATTAAGGATTTACATAACATTTCCAAGTGTGTGTTACTCTATATATATATATTACAGGGGCGTTATAGTTAGGCTCATAACTCATAATTCACTCATGTAAACCAGTAAAATTCGGCAGTTATATTTACTTTAGCTAACTCTAACTTACACCCCCACAATGCACTGCTTATGACCAGACATATTACATCACTCATGACATCTCAAATGACATCACTTATGACATCATCTAGTGAGTATAATTATTTTGTAAACGTTTCTGAGACTCAAACATATATACTAAGGTACAGCAGAAGTTAAATTACTATTCTATATGTACTAGTAATTAGTCATACAATTTCTAACATATGTCACCTGAGTGGCTGTGTGACTGTTTCAGTGTGTGTGGATGTGTGAGTGGCTGTATGGATGTGTTCGTGGATATATAAGTTTTGTAGGGATGAGAGAATGGCACTTATGTACCTATCACTCATTTAGCCAGACAGTGACTGCAACACTCACACAACAATAAAACCATTTCAACACTCATTTACTCACATATACGTCTAATTTTGAGTACTAGTTCACACTTACAGCCTGGCAGAACATTTGCGCAGAACACAATCTGGACCACAAGAAGAGTTTGAAGAGAACTACTTCAGTACTCTTGAAAAGAGAGAACCTTGATTGTAGTTGACCTCAGAATCAGGGTCCCAAAGGGCAACAGGTTTAGAAGTAAGGAGAGGAGTAGAGAAATGAGGGGGTAAAGTCTTCAGATGAGAGAGGGGATCCCCCAGAGACAAACATATCTATTGGATATGGTGCAGTCCCCTGAAGACCTCAAGGTCAGACAGGCTGAGGGGGACCATAGGCCACAGGTCAGCCAGCCGGATGCAGTGGAGAGACAATGTGGCGTAAAGAGAACCTTGGTGGAGAAAAGGGTCTTGCTGGCTGGAGTGTTAACCCCTTCAGTGCCCCGCCCTTTCCCCGCCCTGTGCCGGGCGTTGCATTAGCAGGCGGGGTTCATGACGAGATAGTCTCGTCATGGGCACAGCGCAACCACGCTCCATGACGAGACCATCTCGTCATGGGCACTGAAGGAGTTCAGGAGGTGCACTTGAAGGCCAAATAGATGTAAGAGTCTAACAAAAAGGTGTGAGCACCACTAATGTGTCAGGTGCAGAAAAAAGTGTTCATGGATTCAGAGAATGGGTGCCTTACTTTAAGGGAGGGTTTGATATAGACAGGTTATTTCTGGCATAAGAAGTAGCTGTAGTGGTACAGAGGATCTTTTCGGAGGATTGCAGAGGTGCCTTTGAAGTCACATACTGGCTCTAGAGAAAAAGAAAAGGTTGAGGTATCCCACCATGAGGAAGGTCTTTGTCAGTAAGTATGAATTAACCCCGAAGGAGTGCAGGTTGACATCCAGTGTTCAGAAACTCTGTGACTACTACTGGGAGGATTTTGTGGGGTAGTTTTGAAATGTTTGCTAAAAGTACTGTTGTTTTTTTCAGAAGGTGTTACTAACAGTTTATACTTTATTTTCAGAGGACTGACAAGAAGCAACTTGAGGAACCTTTTCTCCAGACGCTGGTTGTAGTTCTTTTATCTTTGTTTCATCTGATACAGTTTAATGGCATCCCCATAATCTCTTTTTAATGTAGCAGATGGATACCGTAATGCTCATATATTTCTTTAGATCTAGTTCTCTCCATTTTTTCAAACTATTAACTGAAAGGCAACATTTCTTCCACCAAGCAACTTCCATGCTAGAGAACATCTACATCTTTATAGTACACAAGTGAAGCATGTACACACCATTCAATAGAAGAACAAGTGGTTCTTCCAACTCTGTCTCTACACCCACAGTTTTAATATATTTTTTCACATCTAAAATACAACTGTGCCTTTAAGCACTTTCAGAAGCTCAGTGGGTAACACCTTAAATGTTAGAGTTTTCTTCTCTCAGAAAGTAATGCAAGTGATCCCATGGATATTTGGCACAACTCAGGGTTAGAAACTAAGGTAGTGTTCCTAAAGTTCTCTCTCTCTCTCTCATATATATATATGTATGTATATATATATATATATATATATATATATATATATATATATATATTACCTATTGGCGGTCGCCAGTAGGTGGTTATAGTTAGAACCTAGTTTACATAGGAAAAGCGTTTTTTGTTTTCCCAATAACTTTGGCGTCGTTTGACGAATCTTCGTGAAATTTTCAAAACTAGGGGGGTGCTCCGTTCTGCTCCTGCCTTGAAAGGTTTGGGGTGATTTGTCAAGCGGTGGCCGAGAAAAAAGGGGGGTCCCAAAACGTGTTTTCCCCATGTAAATTTCCTTAGGAAACTTTAGACAAAGCTACAGCCCGAACTGCTGAACGGAATTACACCACATTTGGTAGAAAGGTAGCTCTTGGTTCAGAAAGCGACCTTTTTGTTAAATTGTGTAAATCCATTCAGTAGTTTTTTAAATATTAAAGGAAAAAGAACTTTATATATCTGGGCGGAGCCTAACCACACATCTCATCATGAAATCTGATAGGCTGTCAGCACTTCATCCAAGAAGTGATGGCAGCCATCTTGAGACCAATATACATGATAGCACCTCATTAAAAAGCATTTCAGTGAGTGGAAGGTTTTGAGGGTCACCAAAAGGAGAATGAATAAAGGGTGATAATACTATAGTTACATTATAACTCATTTGTTGATGGTACCATACTAATTTTAGGAATTGTAGTGTGTTCTAAGGTGATTTTGCCCTGTGAAAAAGCCTTAAGCTGGAATATCATGAATCATGTTTGAGAGAAAACTATTTTCTCATACTTTTCCCATAGAGGTTTGGAAGGTGATCAAGAAGCTAAAATGAGAGCATATTTTCTGTAAATTCACATTATCTTTCTCAGTCATGTGAGAATGAAGTCTGACATTCTCAGTGAAACATGTACTTCCAACAAGGGCCGAGACTGTCAGTTGATTTCTTTGAATTCTACTGCAGCTTCCCAGAGTGTTCTAAAGAACAACTAGAGCGCTATCAGTCTTACGTGTGACAAAAATATTGGATACGTCTAGGCATCATGACTGGAATAAAGTGGTAACTCTTAAAACATTCAATTTAAAAAGGAAGAAAATGAGGGGGTTCGTTTTGCCCTATAAATTATGATTAGTGCTGCAGAAAGAAAAATTAGGGCACATTTAGAGTGACTTCTCAAATCCTCTTCTATTTCATTAAATCATTCTGACATGCAGACTGAAACATGCACTTTGAATACCAGCAGCAGACTTCCCTGGTGAGCAGTAGCTTTACTACAGTGATCTAATGAGCAACTAGAGTGCTAACATTCTGAGTATATGGAAAATGTGTGACACATCTGAATGCCTTCTTGATGGAATCAAAGTAAAAAACTGAAAGTATTTCCTACTGAGGAGACTGTAAAAAATGAGGAAATTAGGAAAACTTCATAACAAATAGGTCTCCCAAGAGGGCCACCAGAGACAAAAGAGCCCAAATGTAGCACAAATATCACCCAGATGTAGCCCACGTATTGCCCAATGACAGCATGTCCCAGAGTGTTCTAAAGAACAACGAGAGCGCTAACAGTCTTACTTATGACAAAAGTATGGCAAACCTGAAGCCATCTTGATTGGAATAAAGTGGTAACACTTAAAACATTTAATTTGCTAAGGAACAAAATGAGGGGGTTCGTTTTGCCATAGAAATTATTGTTAGTGCTGCAGAAAGAAAAATTAAGGCACATTCTATTTTTTTTTTAAAGTTTAGAATGCTTTATTGAGATGAAATACGAAGTAGAACATCAGTATACATTGTACAAACAGGGGTCAAAAAGTAACATTACTAGAAAAAGGAATAACAAAATTGGGACTATAATAAGAAATATGCAATTAAAACGAATTTGAACCTTCTGAACCTATACTTAGACAAGCGCGATTTAGTATTTGAGAAGAAAGGGAGAGGGAAAGAAAGAAGGAAGAAAACAAAGGAGAGGGAGAAAGGAGAGGAAAGGGGGATGATAAGTGGCAGCAAGATAAAAATGTAGAGATAACGATAAGAAAGAAAAAGAAAGTATTAGCAAAAAGGGTTATGGCAAAATACATACAAGATAAAACACACGGGTAACCTTGAAAAAAATGTGGTAAGTGGTAACCAAAGCAAGCTCTGTTTGATCAGTAGGGATGTGGAGGTGGCATATGCACGATCTAATCTGTGATGATGAAAAAACAGGTTCCACCAAGCTTGATACAAGATTTTGGTAGTGTCTTTCCAATTGGAGGTGATAATCTGAAAAGTAATAGCTATAAACAAATCGATAAATTTACCCACACTTCCCTGTGCATTCCATATGGAAGAGGAACTGCCCAGAAAAACGTGTACAATATCAAAGGGAACACTAGTAGATAAAATTTCATTCAACTTCTTCCAAATAAGTAACTAAACATTCTTGACCAAAGGGCAGAGAAAAAACATATGGAGTAAGTCACTATTACCATGGGAGCAAGACCAGCATTGCAAATCATCCATTAATCGGAACTTTTGGAGATCTGTGGGGGTAAGGAAGAGCCTATTATAAAAATAGTAAAGGGTCTGCGTAGTGCTCGCAGATCGTGAAGAGGTATGAATTTTTGTCCAAATGGAGCCCCAGGTTTGAAGTGAAAATGTTTGCGGCAGATCTTTTTCCCAAAGGAGTTCAATACAGGATTTGGTTTTAGGCACAGAGGGATGAGATAATATCTTATATATATGAGAGGCTTTGAGCTGAGTTGAAAAATCTTGTGGTAGGGTGGATGTCTGATTGTAAGAAGCTAAGGAAGAGTTTTGAGATTGAAAGTGAATGATAGATGATCTAAGGTGACGATACTGGGGAGCATGTAAAGGAGATATATCATATTTATCTTGGATCTCCGTAAAATCCATAAGAGACCCATTTATCATCAAGTGATCCAATACGATAATGCCTTTATCAATCCATTCTTTCCAAAAGAGAGCTCTGTTTTCAATCTTTAAGTGTTTGTTATACCAGACAGGGGTGAGCATGAAGTTATCGGAGTGAGAGGAGTGAGCTTTAAACAAAGAAGTAGCACCTGCTGCTGAGTGTGAGAAAATGGGCGATGAGAAACGTCTAGGGGGCTGGGATAGTTGTGTGGCCACAGCAAGGGAGAATGGTGCGCATTGGGATTGTTCCAAAGAACTCCAGGCCGTTAAAGGTGAAATCCTCTTCTATTTCATGAAAAAGTTTTGACATGCAGACTGAAACATGCACTTTCAATACCAGCAGCAAACTTCCCTGGTGAGCAGAAGCTTTACTACAGTGATCTAATGAGCAACTAGAGTGCTAACATTCTGAATTTATGGCAAATGTGTGACACATCTGAATGCCTTCTTGATGGAATGAAAGTAAAAAAATGAAAGTATTTCCTCCTGAGGAGACTGCAGTAAATGAGAAAATTAGGAAACTTCATGACAAATAAGTCTCCTAAGATGGCCACCAGAGACAAAAGAGCCCAAATGTAGCACAAATATCATCCGGATGTAGCCCACGTATAGCCCAATGACAGAATGTCCCAGAGTGTTCTAAAGAAAAACTAGAGCGCTAACAGTTTTTCTTATGGCAAAAGTATGGCACACCTGAAGTCATCTTGATTGGAATAAACTGGTAACACTTAAAACATTTAATTTAAAAAGAAACACAATGAGGGGGTTCATTTTGACATATAAATTATGATTTGTGCCGAAGAAAGAAAAATTAGGGTACATTTTGAGTGACTTCTCAAATTCTCTTCTTTTTCATTGAAAACTTCTTACATGCAGACAGAAACATGCACATTCAATACCAGCAGCAGACTTCCCTGGTGAGCAGTAGCTATACTACAGTGATCTAATCAGCAACTAGAGTTCTAACATTTAGAATTTATGGCTAATGTGTGACAATCTGAATGCCTTCTTGATGGAATCAAAGTAAAACACTGAAAGCATTTCCTACTGAGGAGACTGCAGTAAATGAGGAAATTAGGAAACTTCATAACAAATAAATCTCCCAAGATGGCCACCAGAGACTAAAGAGCCCCAATGTAGCACAAATATCACCCAGATGTAGCCCACATGCAGCCCAATGACAGAAGTGTGCCAAACACTTTTTAGTTTTTGTGTTTATCCAGTTTAAATAGTGCAGAATGGTCAGGTAGTGGAGAGCTTTACATGAGCATTGGTTACACCACACAAGTAAAAATTCATTTTGGTTGTAGACATGGGGAGATTAAGTGATTTGACCAGAATCACAGAATGTCGAGCTGAAGCAGATACTCCAACCTGGTTCCCCAGGTGCTGAGTCTGTAGCTCTGGAAGTAACACCATATCCTCTCCCCTAAGTGGAACACTTAATCAAGTGGACAACTGGATAAAAAAACGTAAAGATAAAAAATAATTTAAAAGTGCATTGTCGCTATTTGAAAACTCTGAAAATATATCCTCATTTTAGTTTTTTAGAGCACTTACCATAATTTCAATGCAAATAAGACCCTCTCATCTATGTAATTTCTAAAGAAAATGCTCTAGGTATTACAGTTTTGATTACATCAAGATGACATCAGGGGCACCACACTTTTATAATAAATATAGAATGTTAGCAATCTAATTGTTCATTAGGATACTGTTGAGAGGCAGAGGCCAGGGGCACGGACTCAAAAAATTGAAGGTAGGTAGGAGGGTGCAGAGGCAACAATCTGACTACACTGGGCAGGCAGGAAGGGCAGTGGCAGCACAACAGACTATGGAGGGCAGTGGAAAGGGGGGCAGGGGCAACAAACCAACAATACAGGACAGGCAAGAGAGGCTGTGGCAATATAATAGACCATTGTGGGCAGAAGGAAGAGGCAGTGGTACTACAACCATACATGCCAACAGACCCGATTCCGCCAGGAAACACCCAATGCAGAAGCAGGACACCACTGCCTGACATCCTGAAAGCCAACTTGCACGCCCTCCAATGGAAGCACGTTTCATGGTGGGATATCTGGCCGGGTGGGGAGGAGAACTGACAGCTCTGACCATACTTACCAGCATGTGTAGACACACACACCCCTCAATACAAATTCCACACAACACACCGGATATGATGCATTGACTCACACTGTAGTGAAATATCACCGAAAGATACACCGCACTGGGTTCTGCTGTGTGAAGCACAGGGGTTCTCTTTGGACTTGTAGGGAAACAAACACCAGGACTTCACAGTCAGCCATCTTGCCATTGCTGTCACACTCCCGCACAGGGAAGCAGAGTCAAAAGGAAGGAAGTATGGGCATGCTGGGCAGGGGGGATGGGAGTTGCAGTCACAGACAATCCCCACCTACCCACATGGCTCAGCAAGCTCACACTGAACCATGCTCACCTCACAGGGAGTGGAAATGGACTGACAAGATGTCTGACACTGGGCTCTGTTGTGGGGAGCACAAAGCCCTGCTGGGAAATGGGCACCAACAAACAATAGGACTGCACAGTCAGCCATCTTGCCATTGCTGTCACACTCCCTCACAGGGAAGCAGAGTCAAAAGGAAGGAAGTATGGGCACGCTGGGAAGGGGGTGAAGCCAAAAGCATGATGGGAGTTGCAGTCACAGACATTCCCCACCCCCCCGCATGGCCCAGCAAGCTCACATTGGAAATGGACTGACAAGATGTCTGACACTGGGCTCCGTTGTGGGAAGCACAAGGTCCTGCTGGGAACTGGGCACCAACAAACAACAGGACTGCACAGTCAGCCATCTTGCTATTGCTGTCACACTCCCTCACAGGTAAGTCAAAAAGAAGGAAGTATGGGCATGCTGGGAAGAGGGGTGTAGCCAAAAGCATGATGGGAGTTGCAGTCACAGACACTCCCCACCCACCCACATGGCCCAGCAAGCTCACACTGAACCATGCTCACCTCACAGGGAGTGGAAATGGACAGATAAGATGTCTGACACTGGGCTCTGTTGTGGGGAGCACAAGGCCCTACTGGGAACTGGACACCAACAAACAACAGGACTGCACAGTCAGCCATCTTACCATTGCTGTCACACTCCCTCACAGGGAAGCAGAGTCTAAAAGAAGGAAGTATGAGCAGGCTGGGAAGGGGGATGTAGCCAAAAGCATAATGGGAGTTGCAGTCACAGACATTTCCCACCCACCCACATGGCCCAGCAAGCTCACACTGAACCATGCTCACCTCACAGGGAGTAGAAATGGACTGACAAGATGTCTGACACTGGGCTCTGTTGTGAGGAGCACAAGGCCCTGCTGGGAACTAGGCACCAACAAACAACTGGACTGCACAGTCAGCCATCTTGCCATTGCTGTCACACTCCCTCACAGGGAAGCAGGGAGTTCAGGAACAAGCCGTGCGTATGCTTAGCCATTGACTGAAATAGGAAATGATGCGGGTGACTATCATGCATACGCGTCGGGCAGGCGTGGACCGAGCCGTGCATACGCTTAGCCATTGACTGCAATGTGAACCGATGAGGGTGACTATCATGAGTACGCATTGCACAGTTCAGGACCAAGCCGTGCGTATGCTTAGCCATTGCCTGCAATGTGAACCAATGCGGGTGACTATCATGCGTACGCATTGCACAGTTCAGGAATGAGCCGTGTGTACGCTTAGCCATTGACTGCAATGTGAACCGATGCGGGTGACTATCATGCATACGTGTCATGCAGGCATGGACCGAGCCGTGCGTACGCTTAGCCATCGACTGCAATGTGAACCGATGCGGGTGACTATCATGCATACGTGTCATGCAGGCATGGACCGAGCCATGCGTACGCTTAGCCATTGACTGCAATGTGAACTGATGCGGGTGACTATCAAGCGTACGCATTGCACAGTTCAGGACCGAGCGGTGCGTACGCTTAGCCATTGACTGCAATGAGAACCAATGTGGGTGACTATCATGCATACGCGTCGTGCAGGCATGGACCGAGCCCTGCGCACACCTTGGCCATTGAATCGTATGGAGACGGGTGCATGTGGATTTTCAAACTACGCGTTGTACAGTCAGTTGACTGAGTCGTGTGCACCCATTGGCTCTGGACTGTCATGGAGACGGATGCGGATTAAAAATTTGAACGAGTTGTGCGCTGGAAATTCAGTTGGATGCCTACAACAATGTTGCAATTTCTAGGGTTTTATGAAGGTGAAGATTTGAACGATGCAGAAGATGTGTACGAGTCGTACAATTCCATGGATTGTCCAGATTCATAGAATGCAACCGTGTTGGAGCTATCACTTGGGACACATGGCACAGATTCTGCCTCTGCAGCACAAATATAAGGCTGACTGCCCCCCAGGGAGCTCAAGTGCCTGCACTACATGCTACTGGACCACATCTCTGACACCACTGCTGCTGTCTCTGCATCCTCTGGCTACTGCTATGGCACGTACTCTGGAGAGGGCCCCAGCCTTGACTGAGGAGGAGAACCAGGCCCTGCTGGATGGGCTCCTTCCACAGTACTGCAAGCTGTATGGGAAACTAGGGGAGCAGGTGAGTGTGCAGTCCACTGCCTTCCTAATTGTGCATGTTGTCTATCTAGCAGTACTAGCAGTGTGTACACCAGTGGCAAGCGTACTCACTGAGTACTTTCAACCCCCAAAGTGTGTAGGTACATGTAATGAACAGGTGTTCTGCAGCAAAAGTGCAAGCTTCAACTTCCCAGGCAATGTTAACATGTCAGGCATGCAGGGCATTTGCCCATTTCCATGGGTGCGCTACCTGTGTAACTCATTTTCCTTTGTGATGATGACATGTATATCCAACTGTGAGCAGCACAAATTTGGAGCATGTGTGGTAAAGGATTTTTAACTTTGTCATCCTCACAGGTTGATGCCTACTAGAAGCAGGAGAGCTGGCTGACCATCGCCTGGGCAGTTCGATCAGTGGGGGTCTACAAGCGCCGGATCTGCAACTGCCAGAAGAGGTGGCAGGACCTTCGGGGCTGGACCCGGAGGATAGCAAGGGTCCAGCTGAAGCTGTCGCCTCCTCGCAGGAGGGGCGGACACCGTACCCTGACCCCCCACATGCTCAGGATTCTGGCGGTGGTCTTCCCGGACCTGGATGGGCAGCTAAAGGCCAGACAGCAGCAAGGAGGGGGTAAGTCCATGCCTAATCTGTGTACTATGTCTGACATGCTATTTACAGTCTTTTGGCCTGGTCACACTTCCACATTACGTAGGTCTTGTAGTCCAGGACTCATGTCCCTCAATTTTGTGATGCACTCTCCTCATCTGATCCACAGGTGTGGACCCTACAGTCTGTGGCTTGTGTCACTAGGGCACTGTGTCCCTGCAGTCAGCTATGCTTCAGGTTCCGGACAGCATCTGTTACCGTGACTCTGTTGTGTGTTTCATGGGTGGGTCAATTGTTTACACAATGCCTGAATTCTGACATGTGATCTGTGTGTGCCCTTGATATGTGCTCTAATTGCTGGTCTGACTCCCCACATGTGCCTGGGGTATTTCAAACACAAACATGCAGCAGGGGACTCCAAATTTTGGGCCTCAGGAGTATGTATATCAAGTGTGTCACACTTGCTTAGCCACCTGACTACTGTCTAGGGTCAAACACTGTTTCACGTAGACCTGGGCAGTCATGCCTACTCAAGGGCATTTAGATACACTCTGTAATCCCACTCCTGTGTATCAACTTACAGGTTTTGCTTAGTGACATGTGCCTTCAGGTGTCTGCCTCTGTGTCATTGGGGTGTGGCTTCCTTTTCAGGACAACTGGTGTGTTCATGAGTTTGAGGGTCAGCAGGACATCCGAGATGTGACTATAAGAGATAAGACCTGTGTAACATATAGGTGTGTGATCACTTGACAGTGCACAATGGTGTATGCAACTGTGAACTTCAGACAGCTGTGTTTCATGCACATCAGACTGTGATGTGCTATGGTACAGGGAGTTGTGTTCACAGAGACTCATATGTCTGTTTTGTATGATGCGGGGTCATCTGGGTCCGGGATATGTTGTTTGCAGGGGATGGACAAGTGCACTTGTCAACTGCAGAGTTTGGTTTACCCATGACCTATGATTGTGACACACTGCATACTGTTGTTGTCTGGATGCCCTGCCCCTGTGACAGGAGACAGTGATGACTGACTTTCCAGGCATGCCTGTGCCATGGCATTTGACTTGCTATGAGTGATCCTACATTGGGGTCAAATGTGCTCCATGCACCCCATTGTGGCATTGACTATCAAGACATGAGAGCATCATAGTGTTTGTTGCTGGTATGCATCACAAGCATGTGAAATGAGACTGGCCATGCCTTCTTCCTGACCCCCGTATTAAGTCAGTGGCAAGAGATGTGATGTGTGTATAGTAACATACTCCTACATGTTCACTTGCATATCCAACAAATGTGTAGGTGGTGCATGTCTGCACATTGGGGTATTAGCATCCAACATGCAACAGACATATGGGTGCAAGTCCAGGAAGGATATGAGTGCCATGGTCAATGGTGAGACTGACAATTGGTTTATCCAAAACAGTGTGAGCACTTTGAGCAGTGTTTAGCTGATGATGCCAGGGCTTGCCCTGTGATGTGCTGTACTCTCTGTGGTGTGTGCGGTCAGTGCAGGTGACTGATGTTGTTCTTTTTTTCCTAATTCTATCCAGATACATCCATGGCAACAGGATGGGACAGCTCCATGGACCAGGAGGAGTCCCAGAGCCAGACTGGGACAGAAAGTGAGGGGTTGGAGGGACCCAGTGGCAAGGAGGGCGAGTGGAGCCACACTGAGGAGTCCTCAGCACCATCCACCCCAGCTGAGGGCCACAGCAGCTTGGAGAATGACTCCCTTGTGGAGGCAGGTGTCAGCAGCCACCAAACCCCAGCTAGTGAGGCTGTCCCCGCCACCACCACCACCATCACCACCCTCCCATCGGCTCCCATCCCAGAGGTCTGTGGAGGCTCCCGTGTTGGGAGCATGTCTCCTTTTTTCCAGGCACCGCACCCCCTGCCCCTGTGTCCTCTGCTGCCCCGAGTGTGGAGTCTGTGGACTTGCTTCGACAGATCCATGTAGGACAGACATCAATGCTGAGTGTCCTCCTTGCACACACCAGTCTGTTGACACAACTGGTGTCGTTCATGGAGGGCATTTCATCGGGCATGTCTGCCCTACAGGGGACCAATCAGTCCCTGGCCTCCTCCCTGACGGCAGCAGTGTCCCTCCTCCAACAGTCAACTCGCCCCTCCTACCCCTGCCCCATCCACGATTCCTAGCACCCTACCTGTCCCAAGCACACACACACCAGCACATTCACCCAAACCCATAGACACGGGCAGCACACAAACACCCAAACCAAGATCTAGACGTGCACACAAGCAACTTCAGGGGACTGATACCACACTCACAGGGGATGGTTTGCAAACACACACACAGGCATCCACAACCACTCCGCAGTCCTCCGATACCTTTCCCTCCAAGACCCCTTCCCTTGCCTCACCTGCAACCCCATCTCCCAAGGAGCTCTTCCTCTGTGACCTTGGCCTCTTTCCCACCGATCCAGCAGATCCAGCTTACAAGGGGAAGAGGAAGTCCCCACACACAGAGGGGAGTGCCCCTCACACCCAGGACACCCTCCCTCAGGCCCCCACCTGCAAGTCCCCCCAGAGCCGGAAGAGCAAGACCCCACCCCTCCCCACAGCTCCACGACACAGTCTCCATCCTCCATCCCCCAGGCCACCACTCCAGAGGTTCCCCTGCCACACCCTGCCCCAGGTTCCCCCACCCACAGATACACCATCCCCAAAATGGTCAGGCCCTCCCCCCACCACTTGCTCTTCCACTCTCACCCCTGGCAGACTGTTTGTGCCACTGATGTGGGGACCATGGCCCCCCTCTGTCCTGCCGACCTCACCTGAACCCCATTCCGCTCCCATGGATTTGGGCACTGCATTTGAGTCCACGATCACTCCGTCTGACTTGGGCACTGCAGTAGGGACCCAGTCCACTCAATCTGACCTGCCCACTGTAGTTGTGCCGGCACCCACCCCATCTGACTTGTGCCCCACAGTTGTGACTGCACCCACTATGTCAGACACCTCCACTGCAGTTGCAAGTGACTCTCCTGCATCCACCACCCCTTCACTGCCTCCTTCTGCTGAGCCTTGATCCTGTCCCTGCTGTGCCTGGCCTGCCCCCATGTATGCCCCTCCGAGTGGATGTCCACTGTCCTTACCAGTGCAGGCAAGCAACGTGTGACAGTTGTCACTCAAATCACAATGTTGACATTTGGATATGGACTGGCCATTGGCCTTTGTTTTGAAATGACTTTGCATTTGCATTGAAATTTTGCTGAATAAAGCATTTGTATTTATCCTTGTGAATTTGATTTAGCTGTACATTATGTTGATGACCATGCAGTTATAATGCTGGATTGACTACTGAGGTGTTGATGTGATGTACTCCATGTGGTCCATGAGATATGTATCCTATTCTGGTCGGTATCCATATCATCCTTTGCAGCTAACTGGGTGTGTCATGATTAACTATTTGTGAACATCTCTGTAAACATTTCATTTGTATGGTCACATCTGCGGCTTGCACACATGCACATATGATGTGCTTCTCATTGTCCAATTTATCTATTTCCCTGACTGTGGGCGCATCTCGACAGGACCTGCAGGTGTGGGCATCATTGGTGTAGGAGCAACTGGGTCCTCTGTGCAACTTGCTGGACATAAGTATTGAGTATGTGCAGATGACTTAAGGGACACTCCCGTACCCAGGCTGTTGTGACCAGAGCCTTCATTGTGTGGTAACTGATGGCTAACTGACCAAGTGTTCTGCTGACATGACTGAGACCTGCTGGGACTATGTTTGGCACAGCTGAGCTTCCACAGGAGTTGAGTCCCCTGAAGTAAGTTTGTTGTTCCGTGACATTGCCTGGGCCCATGGTGTGTGTTGTGTGAGCATGTGTGTGTGTGTCCACATCCCTTTGTATACACAGGCAGTGTTCCCTTGATATGTTCTTGTTGTTGATGCTTGCTGAGTTGTACTGTGTTCATCCCACATCATTGTCCTTGGCTACCAGATGTGTGGGTGCATGACACACTACTGTTAATTGGTGTTTCATCATTGGGATTTGTCAGTTCTGAGTGGTGATGATGTGGTCAGATGCAGATGGGACACAGTCAGGGGTCCCCAAGGCACTTGTTTATTCGCAATATCATGTAGTTGTTCCTAGGTGGTACCTTTCGGTGATTGAAACATGTGTATGTTTGTGTGACTGCTCCCACTCATCAGGTTCAGGGCTACAATGTTGGCAGGTGTCAGCATGTGTGCCTTGTGGTTCTCCTTGGCTTCTGCATTGTCCTGGGACTGTGGCAGGGATTCCGAAGGTTACGGGAGCTTTGACGTCATGGCCATGTACCGCATACTGTGCAGTATGTCTTTCATTCACCAGGGTTGTAGACTGCCCTTGTGTGATAAGTCTGTGCACCGTAGTTCCTCCCAACATTCCTGTGTTGGTCATGGATGCATGTGCAATGTCACCTGTCCATGTGGGCTTCACAGATGTACATTGGTGCAGTTCAGGGTGTGTGGCGTTGAGGGTGGACAGATGTGAATGTTTGCATGGATCGGCCCCTACCTCCCGTTTGTCCATGGATGACAGGCCATGCTGAGTGATTTGTGCTTGTGTAGGTGTGATGTATGTTTGTGGCACAGGACACATGTCTGGGTTTCACAGTTTGTACGACATCTACCTTTGCCATCACAGTGGACATATCATGCATGCTTGTGTCACCCTAATGTATGGTCCCTGGGGGTAGTGCTGTTGTGTGTCAGTCTCTTGCTGTTTTAGTTGCTGTTCATTCAAGCTTGTGTCACATGTGTCTGGTGTGCTTCCTCCCATCTCACAATGCCTGATTGCCCACTAAGGGGGGCCCAGTGATGGGTTTTCGTTTGTATGGCACTGTGTCCACATCTGTGTCACTGTGGTTACACCCCCCTCATGTGTTGTGTAGTTGCCTGGGGATACTGAGACACACACACGTGTGTCAGATGTGCAGTGTGAGGTTGCCTGTTTGTGTTTGTGCATCTGCACCAGTGCATTGGTATTGCTGTTGGGGGCCATTGTCTGGATGTTGCTTTTGTGATTTTCCCTGCTGTCCCTGTGAGTCATATCACATCATTCTGCACATTCATCCTGGTTTTTAGGTCCCATTGCTGCCATGGAATGGGAGTTTGTGAACTGACACCTACAGTCTACACAGGGTGATTTGATTTGTGTGTCTATTTTCGAGATATGTTTATGCTTTGTGATGGTCACTTCTGCTTTTGTGTCATTGTACACTGTATGCAATGTCAGCCCCCATGTGTGGTGCTTGTCTGCACATGGCCGAGAGTATGTTAGATTTTCACAGCACTGTTAGCCTCACCACATCTCTGTGGGTATGGTACACAACCACTGCTTTGCCACAAAAGTGTTTAATGTGTTGGAACCAGGAATCATACATGCTGTTTGGTATTTGCAGCTTTGACCATGATGACACTTACCTTTTGGTCACTGTGATGAGGGGGGTTTCGACCCCATCACCACAATGCTCAACATTTGCTGCATTTTGGCACCCCACACTTAACTTTTGTTCTATACAGTGAGGGGGTGTTAATGCACATTGACACAGTGCTATTGTGATGCTTGCCTTGTGTAGGCCACACTCAGTTTTTGGTCACACATGTGCTGGTAGTTACATTGTATGTTCGAAGTCATAGTCACTGTTGCGGGCATTTGTCACAGACTACACACTGTTGTAATGATGTTAGGGGGATGTATTTTGTTGACATACCTAATGTTGGTGTATGATGGATGTGTGGTGCATCATACATCCTATGGGTGAGGGTGCCAGTAGTGAAGGACAACATTAGCCCTCTGAGTGGCGGTGGCAGGAATGATGGGCGACATAGTCCCTATGGGTGGGGGTGGCAGGAGTGATGGGCAACAGGTCCCCTATGAGTGGAGGTGGCAGGAGTGCTGGGCAACATAAGCCCTCTGAGTGAAGGTGGCAGGAGTGATGGGCAACATAGTCCCTATGGGTGGGGTTGGCAGTTGTGATGGGCAACAGGTCCCCTATGGGTGGGGGTGGCAATAGTTATGGGCAACATAAGCCCTATGAGTGGGGGTGGCAGTAGTGTTGGGCAACAGGTCCCCTATCAGTAAGGGTGGCAGGAGAACTGGGCAACATAAGCCCTATGAGTGGGGGTGGCAGGAGTGATAGGCAACATAAGCCCTATGGGTGGGGGTGGTAGTATTGATAGGCAACATAACCCCTATGAGTGGGGGTGGCAGTAGTGATGGGCAACATAAGCCTTATGAGTGGGGGTGGCAGTAGTGATGGGCAACAGGTCCCCTATGAGTAGGGGGTGTCCGGAATGATGGGCAACAGGTCCCCTATGGGCGGGGTGGCAGTAGTGATGAGCAGCAGGTCCCCTATGAGTGGGGGTGGCAGGAGTTCTGGGAAACATAAGCCCTCTGAGTGGGGGGTGGCAGGAGTGATGGGCAACAGTTCCCCTATGGGTGGGGGCGACAGTAGTGATGGGCAACATAAGCCCTATGAATGGGGGTGGCAGTAGTGATGGGCAAAAGGTCCCGTATGAGTGGGGGTGGCAGTAGTGATGGGCAACATAAGCCCTATGGGTTGGGGTAGTAGTAGTGATGGGCAACATAACCCCTATGAGTGGGGGTGGTAGTAGTGATGGACAACATAACCCCTATGAGTGGGGGTGGCAGTAGTGATGGGCAACAGGTCCCATATGCGTGTGGGTGGCAGGAGTGATGGGCAACATAAGCCCTATGAGTGGGGGTAGCAGGAGTGATGGGCAACATAGTCCCTGTGGGTGGGGGTGGCAGTAGTGATGGGCAACATAACCCCTATGGGTGGGGGTGGCAGTAGTGATGGGCAACATAGTCCCTATGGGTGGGGGTGGCAGTAGTGATGGACGACAGGTTCCCTATGAGTGGGGATGGCAGGAGTGATGGGCAACATACCCCCTATGAGTGGGGGTGGCAGTAGTGATAGCCATGCATCCCCTATGATGGCCTGTTGCTAGTGGACAGGATATGGATCTTCTGGGTGTGTGTGACATTTGCCGGGTACGTGTTGTTTGTTTGTGTGGTGGGTGTCTGACTTACCGTCTGCGTCATCCGCGTCTGTTCCTGATCAGGTCATAGATGCACAGTACTGGTATGACCTGCGCAATGGGATTCATGATGTGTTCGTCTCGTACATGCTGCTTGTTGCTCCGTCTTATACCCATTTCTAGCTGGTCCGTCTCGTAGCCATGGATTGTGTTCTGGAGCAAATCGTACCTAGTATGCTGCTTCCCCGAATGCTGTGAAGTGCCGTACGTGGCGACCCTTCCTGCACATATGATTTGCGCATCGTACTTGTCCGGCCGGAAACTGCTGTGGGAACTCCTTCCAGGCGACTCGGTTCGGCGATCGGAGGTATGGCTCGTACGGAAAATGAAGCTTGAATCGCAGCCTACGTGTCGGTCGGATTTGTGTCAGTTATGCGCATCGTACTTCATCGCCCGGACGGACCGGCTCCGGGACCGAGTTGGTCGCAAGGTAAGGCTACGAACAGCTCTCGGAGAGCTGTCCGACCCGGATCGGAATCCACCCCTGAATGTTTAACTACACATATTGATCTGGAAGCGCGCATATGACTCACTACAAGTTCAAAGTACTTCTCTTACCTTCTAAGAGCATAGCACTCTGCCCTACAGGCTACTTACAGCCTAACTTAGGAGTGATTTATATTTAGTAGGAGGTACGTTTGAAGTTTGCAAAGACTTTAGAAAACCTACTCTCTCTAGCAGTAAAACTACACACACACAGGTAGTGCAGTATTAAGCCGGAGACACTTCTGCCAGTATATGAGTATATATTTGTGACTATTCTAAATCCTGTGCACATGACTAAATATGTAAGGAACTGTGTCACTAAATGATTTGCAGCTTTGCTTTAAAAATATTTTGAATCTCTAAATGTGTATGCAAGTAGAGGGATGCATTTCTTAATTTGTCTATCAGTCACTCTTTGGGGTTTATTACTGTGTGTGCAAGTGTTCATTTACTGCTCAATATATGTGCTGTGACCGTCTGTGAGTTAATGTGTAAGTGCCTCTGTCACTGTCTGACTACGTGTATGAATGGCTCAATCGTTTTCTAAATAAGTATCTCACTGAGTGCATTGATAAATAAGGGGATGTATAATTAGGCTCTCTGAATTTTTCTAACTCGCTTAAAGTTTAAAGTACATACTTTGGCATTCAAACACATACCTATCTACCAAATTTCCTACCTACAACTTACCTTAGGGTTGATTTATATTTAATAAATGGAAAGTGTAAGACTTTGCATGGGATAATAACTGTCAATTCAACATAGCAGTTGTTGAAAATGGCCTTTTTTTGCAGGGTTATCCCCAGGGTTATCCCCAAACTTGTTCCTTCTCCCTCCTATTTTTACCTGACCTTTTGTTGTTGGCTAAAGGACTCTGGGCCCTTTACCACTGCTGATCAGTGCTAAAGTGCATATGCTCTCTGTGTAAATTGATATTGTGATTGGTTTTCCCTGATTGGCATATTTGCTTTACCAGTAGGTCCCTAGTAAAGTGCACTGAGTGTGCCAGGGCTGGTAAATCAAATTCTACTAGTGGGATTGCAGTCCTGATTGTTCCACCCACATGAGTAGCCCTGAAAAGAGGTTTCAGGCCTGCCACCGTGGTGCCTGCACGCAGTTTGTTAACTGCCATGTTTATTTGGCAAGTGCACCCACTTGCCAGGCCCTAACCATCCCTTTTCTTACATATACAGCACCCCTAATATAGGCCCAAGGTACCCCCTGGCCAGGGTGCAGTATATGTGAAAGGTAGGACATGTACTGGTGTGTGTAACATGTCCTGATACTGCCAATTTCGTTTCTCACTATTGAAAGGCCATCTTGTCGCATTGGAAAGAATGTGGAATGCTTTGTAACATTTTACAAGCATATCTTCCTATAAGGATAAGATAGAAAAATGGAGTTTGGTATCCCTGAGCTCAGGATTTAATGACACATCTTTCAGTAAAGATTGTTTTTAAATTGTGTGTTTGAAAATACCACTGTTGCTGTTTGTGGATTGACTGCCTGGCTTTGCAGTGATAGGGGCTGGGAAGATGCAGGGGCTTCAGGAGTCTGGATGAGCCAGCACTAGGTTGAATAGGCCTGATCTGCATTTGGAGTGATGGAAGGAGTAGCACCTGTACCTGAATAGGGCTGTGCCTGTCTTCCACAATGCTGGCTCCACCCCCCTGGGGTGTGTCTGGAGCCAAGGCTCACACTGACAATGGATGTTTTTGTGCACTTGCAGAGTGCCCCCGAGAACTGGTTTGAACTGGGCTCCGAGCCCTTTGTACAAATAGAATAAAGACATTTTGGGGTATTATTATTAGACCTAAAGCCCCTGAACTTTAGATCATTCCTGGAAATCAAGAGGAACCTTTGCCAAGGAGAAGAGATGGAGAGACTGAGGAGAAGTACTGCCCTTTCTGTGTGTCCGGGGTTGGCCTGCAGTTGCTGTTTCTGCCAAGGAAAGGAAAAGGACTTTCTTTGTGTTGTGTCCCCTGCTGGAAGGAGATCTCCAAGGGCCTGAAGTGAGCTGGCCTCCTCTTCTGAAGTCACAATCAAATGTAATTTTTTGAGACCAGCACCTCTCCTCTATTTTGACTGCCTTTCGTTCTACCAACTGTCACATTCAGCTCCAGTCTTCATCTCCTGTGTGCTACTGCTCCTTACTTCAAAATGGTTAGAGTGTGATTTGTTTTGGTCCAGAGAGTGTGCTACAAATAGTGACATGGACCGTTACTTGGGTTTGCCTAATGTTGATATTACTGGGATTAACCACAGATGGCTAAAGTGGCAGCAATTGAATTTGGCTGAGAGCATTGCAGATTGCGAACATCCATACATCCTAATTGTGCACTGTGGTGGCAATGACATAGGCACTCTTACTGGACGAGGATTGGAAATATCAATAAAGGATACCCTTTGGTCAATACTGCTTTGGTATACGCTAACATTTGCCAAAGGCAGAAATGGAAATGGTCAGACGAATTCTGTCTACAAATAGAGAAATATGTTAATAAAACCGTCAGACATCAGTGGAGGTGTGAAAATCTGCCCAGCAGCCCACAGCCCTGCAGCAAAACAAAAAGAACAACCCAAATTAAATAAGAGATCATACCAGTGAGAGCCAGATAGCCAAGTGGCCAAACCTTACACAGATGTTGAGGGGTTACTGGAGGAAAGCACCTCCAGAAGTGCCTGTAAGAGTTAGTCAATAGTGCTGTGCCAGGTTGACCACACACATTCAGGTGTGGTAGCAGGAGCTTGGGAGTGCCACCATATCACCCCCATCCATAGAGCTTCGAATCCAGCCATTTTCAGTCAGTCATTGACACTGAAATTATACTCAGGGATCCCTCCTGTTGAGATGCCTGGACATATCTGCAGCAGAACTTAGTAGCCAGTTTTGGGTTCCTCAAAGAGGTGTATCTTCCCATCTATCATAACATGGACTGTTGCTAACTATATCAGTGCATAGACGATGCTAGCTTTCTGTCGGGTTTGTTTGAGCAGAAGACAGACACATTCACAGGAAGCAGTGCATACTCTCCACTAAAATATCTGCTGGTGCACTTCCTTGATGAACAGTGATTGCAGATTGATGTCTATGAATGTTTCCATGCACCCCATAGCCTTGGTTTCTGGTAGACAAAGGATTTGAATGTTGTTGCTGCGGGATCACACCTTGATGTGTGTATTTTGGCCTTTATGACCCCAAGATTCTGCATAGGACAGTTGGTTGATGTGATCAGCCTGCTTATCTAAGCACTTCATATGGTCAACCCTGTTGGCTAATGTGTCAATTTTGGAGTCTATCCTGGTAAGACTTTGCTTCATGGCCATCAGCAAGCCACACAAATCTTAGTCCCGTAGCAGCTGCACCGATTGTCATGACAGAAAGGATGCGGGTGGAGGGAGGGGGCTGGGACATCGTCATTTGTGGATATCAGAGTGTTTTTTATCAAAAACCAGAGAGGTCTCCTTCTGGTCCTGTATACACCTGAACAGCGACCCTCAGAACAAGCCAGAGAGGGGGGACCTGAGTAAACTTACAGTCTCCCCACTCTGTGGATGTCTTTCCAAGTACACTGATGCAAAGGTCCCTCTGCATCCCACAAGTATCATGGGCCACAAACACAATTGGGGGCCCAGCAGGCAGCACAGACAACCACCTTTTAATGCAGGGGGCTCCAAACAGGAAAGCATTATTGGCCTGTCCAGGTGTTACTTTGCTCCACTGCCCGAAATCACGCGATGACAATGAACAGCTCCACCCTCCCCACAGCCTCCATGCTGTGCCGGTCTGTCCATGGGGTAGAGGACTATGACAGACACATCCCTGCAGTGCCATGTGACCAACAGTGTCTCCAGGTTTCTGCAGTCCGAAGGCAGGAGCGTTCATCCCAAGCTGCCTCAGGCCCCGTCTGTGCAGTCAGGGCTGCCAGTGCTCTGCTGTTGTAGCCAATGTGGAGAGTGGGCAGAAAAGGGTAAACCCCAGAGATTCCTGGGGCACCTATTACCCCTCCCAGTGAGGTCCTCAAAAGTGTGGGCATCCCTCGTTCAATACCCCCCCAGTTGATACAGGCAAAGAGCACCCAACATCACCCCCTCCACAGCACATTCTGCAGGCCCCTTACACACCCAGTAGACCTACAGCTGAAGCCACCCCTATACAGTTCTATCCTCTAAAAGACCACACACTAGTCCAGGGAAGGTAGCTAATCTGCAGCCCATTTTCTCCCTGTCATGGGAGCTCAACTGTTGGACACTGCTCCTCAGCCCATAAATCCAATGGAGATGGGCGGGTAGCATGCTAAGTCAAGTCAAGTCAAGTCAACAACACTTTATTCGGTTACAGCAATAACCATAAAAGCATATAAAAAAAAATTAAGATTATTAAAAATGTTCTTAATATTTACGAAAAAGGGACCGAATACATAATCATGAATGCCATTTCTCATTTGTTCACATCATGATTGATTTCCTACCTTTAAAAATATTTTTTTAAAAGACAGTTACAGAAGCTATTACAAATTCAGTTTCTAAATGTTGTAGAACCACAAACGCTGGACGGCATTGATTCATACCGTATGCTTTTAAAACAGGGACAATCCAAAAATGTCTTTATTCAGAGTAAAATTTACAAAAAAATACCACATGTATAGTGGACTGTACCGATATGTCATCACACGGGCATTTACCTAGCTCTCTTGACCAGTCGTTTATCTCTGGGATGCTTAATGATCTATGCAGAATACCCAGGCGAATACGCATTAATAAAAATCTATCATAATCGCCTGTTATCAAACATAAATAAGGCTGCATTCTGAATGTTGTCAGTGTGAGATTATGTGCTTGCACCGTTACATTATTCATTTCCAGACATAATCTCCTTTCACTCAGTAAGTTTATACAATAATTTTTAAGGTCTTTCCTGGATATCATACTCATTGTACTAGGTCCGTTATAAAATTCCTGGTGGCCTAAATTATATAAAAAGGATTTAACATATAACAGTCAACTAACTTGCTTCACCCCATCCAGCCCCATGCTATCTGTTAGTATCCAGCGATTCAACTGTGTCTCCTCTGTGGTCCAAATCCTATGCCACAAAATAACTGGTTGCATTTTTATAATATCTTCTAAGCATTGCAACCCTAGTTCTGTGTGACATATGAAAGAGGAGGTACTGTTTGGGACCATCAACAAGAATCGTAAAAACATATTTTCGGCTGTGTGAATAGAGCCCACATCAGAGTACCCCCAAATGCCAGCTCCATAGGAGGCAATAGTTACACATTTAGCTTTATCTATATTTAATAGTTAAACCTTGGGGTGTCTGCCTAATTTCCTACTAAAATTTGCTACAGCAGATAAAGTCCTTATAAACAATAGTCTCCTAGTTTTAACTGCCTGTACCCAAGACCCCGTACGGTCAAATGACATTCCAAGGTAGGAAAAGGTCTGTGTGTTTTCGATCAGCTTATTATCAATAAATATAGTTCTGGACGTATTGCACCCTGTACCACAGCTCATTGTAAATGTTTTTGATGAGTTCATAGTAATGCCCTGGTCTGACATAAAATTTGTAAAACTGGTAACGACCTTTTGAAGTCCCAATGGCGTGTGAGCCATAAGGACCGCATCATCTGTGTACAGGAGTGCGGGTATAGGTTGTTTACCAGCTACCGGTAGGTCCTTGCATTCCCGAACTAAAACATTGCCAAGATTATTTATATACAATGTGAATAGGAAAGGTGCAAGGACGCAGCCTTTTCTCACACCTCTCCTCACTCTAAAGTGTCTTGTGCATTCCCACCCCCGACCCCGAATCAGACCCTCGCCTTAGCCCCTGAATAAAGCTGCCTTAGGAAAGAAATTAAAACCACGTCTACACCCATCTCCTCTAAAATCATTCACAATTTATTGTGTATCACACAATCAAACGCCGCTGTTAAGTGGACGAATGCCAAGTAAAATGTTCCCTTTTTTGCCTTGGTATATTTATTTAACAAAATGTTAAGATTAAGGCCCTGTTCAATCGTACTCAAACTCTTGCGGAAGCCATATTGTAGGCCACTTATTATCGACCGGTCCTCTGCCCAGTCCTGTAACTATTTAATAATACTCGACCTACAATTTTCCCTGTTGAATCCAGCAAAGATATTGGCCGGTAACAGGCCGGATTGGCCCTATCTCCTTTTTTAAAAATCGGTACCAAAATAGATTCGTACCATGTAGATAAAAAACCAGCAGAGCTGCATGCATTAAAAACTCGCGTTAGCAGAGGGCCCCATAACACAATATTGATTTGAAGAGGTTGACCAGGATGCCGTCTGGCCCAGGGGCCTTACCCGCCAAGCTTGTAGTAATGGCCAAATTTACCTCGTTAAGTTAAAAAAATAGATGTTTTTGTTGATCTTTTAGCAATGGCTCATGCTCATTCTCAGAATCTGTACTGCCTTGCATCCTTAAAAGTAGATCATTGTACAAGGAGGAGAAATGTTCTGTCCACTCTTCCTCAATAATGGCAATCTCAATAGTGGCTGAGTCTCTGTCTATCAGGAAGGGAGCATTAACTGTCTTCCAAAATGTGCTGGAGTCTCTGTTAACAGAGGCTTCGCGCAAAGCAAGCCATGCTTCTGCTTTTATCGCATTTCTTCTTTAATTTAAGGCATGCTTATACTCTTTCCGGGCCTCTCTAATCTCATCCCTATTTATTTCTATTGAATGCAGGGCGTGTTTGAGCTTCCATATGCCTTTGTGCATTTGAATTCGAACCATCCTTCTGTCCCTGTTTTTTTTTCTTTTTATTAACTTTAAGAATAAGAGCCCTCTTAATATAATCTTTAATAACATTAAAACCATCAATAACTTCCTTATATGTACTCTTCTCATCCAAGCCGGCCATTATCATTATGTTACAATTCGATACTACCTTTCTCATAAACTCATTTGGCTCTAGTTTGGCCCAGCATAGCACATATCCATTATGTCTAGACAGGGTTCTGTTTCCTACAATGGATGTGGAACTATTAACCCCGTTTATCTCTTGGCTATATAACAAAATGCCCATACTCTGTGGAAAATGACCGCTTAGGGGGATCTTATGAATAAGAAAATCCATAATTTTTGAGCAGTGCCTATTAGATGCCAGAATGAAATCTATAGTAGAGAAGATTCCACGGCCATTAAAGGTAGGGCCAAAGGGGACGGGGGTGGGGGTACATAGAGTATTAAGCAAACCTAGATCAAATTTAAACACAATTTAATTCAAAATGTCACCATACCTTGAATGCGGGAAATGGGGAAAAATCATGTCATTATCATAAATATTACCACAGTTCCCGGTTTCGGCTTGTTGACATAATACAGAATTAAACCCTCCCCCAAACTATGAATAAATTCTTATTTGCAGACTCCTGTCAATTTTGTAAATGACAACGTGTAGATTTCAAAATCCCCTCAATTAAGTAATGAGGAACATTATTATAATAATTCACTATGATCACAGTGTGAGATTTATCCACAGGTAGACAGATGATCTGATAAAAACAATCCTCGGCGATTATATTGATGATGCCAAATTTTACTAGGTTTGAAACATAAGTGCAAAGACCCCCCTTTGCTCTTCCATGCAATGATGTTACTGCTGGTGTGTGTATTGTTTTGTAGCCATTTATATGAATAGGCTCCATCGCCCACGTTTCCTGGAGCCTGATGAAGTCGAATTTCTGGACAAAGTCTTTCCATGCACTATTTGTCACCTTAGATTTTAAACCAGCGGCATTCCATAACATAAAGTTACACCTACCATTCCCATTGTTTCCTACATTTATGTCTCTGCTTTCACCACTAATAGGTGTTAAATGATTAACTTCTGATGTAGGGGATAGTATTGCGGCAACCGTTATAGTTGACGAAGGGAGAATGGTTATCTTGTTATGTGGAGTCAGAGCATCCATGTCGCAAATAGAAGACTGTGAATGAGTATCAAATGTGTCACGTTTCATTATATTATCATAACTAACAATTGGTCCTGCTCGCGATGCAAAATCATCATCCCTATGAGTTATACCCGATGTGCTAACCTGAGTGCATATATCAGTAGCTAATATGTCAGTGACGTTCTCGAGCAAGGTGACCGTGAGGCCATCTACTGTGGAAATCAATACCATATCCTTAGGCTCAGCTATACTAATAACTGGTACATTCAGTCAGTCCACTTCTTCCAAATTAGGGAGTACATTAAAACGATTATAAGTAGGAACGCCATACATTGAGTTGTAAGTTGCAATGGGGACCTCCCTGCTTGGTTTAGTATTGTTAAAATAACTGGGTTTGTAAAAGTACCCTAATGGTACAATATTATTATATTGTGCTGATATTAAGTGATTTCCTGCCCTGCTCTAAATCGTCTGGATAAGTTGCGGGTTTTGAAGTTTAGTATAACACAGTCACCAGCCATGTCCTTACGCCACCTTCCTATCCAGCTCACCCTTCTAGCCATTTTGAACTCTAAGAAGAGTCTTTCTGTTAGACCAGTCCTGGCGCCGAGCCAGGATAACGACTTATTTCTCAAATTCTCCCAGGTCTCAACCATCCCACTGCGCAGTCTTGGGACATTCGATAATACCACAGTATAGGGGGTTCCAGCTGGTGGTAGATCTATATAGGTTGTCGAATTATCGAACTCTGGATCATCCACAAATCTAGGCTGGTTACTCTCCTTAGGACCATCCACTTGATTAGATACGGCCGCACTCAAGGGAGTTAGCTGATGCCGTGCCCCTATAGCAGCATTAAGTGTTGGTGTGTTTCCCTCTCTATTTTGAGTTTCTCTCATCACAATCGGATGCTTATTATTGACATCACTCACAATGTAGGTATTTAACTGTGTACTAGGATTTATATTGACTGGGCGGCTGCTCTGACTATTAGTTGGATCTAATAAAATGGGCTGGCATCTATCCAGACATTTAGATAAAGCGTCTTCCATTGCCCCTAGTCTACCGCCTAGACTGTTTAGGGTCCACCTAAGATCATTATCAAGGGCATCCAATTTGTTTTTCAATTTCAGTACTTCGCTCTGTGTACGAGAATTAGAGCTGGCTAAAGCTTTCTCCCAACCACTCATCTTATTAGTTGCCAATGTCTTATCTTTCTTTGGAAATCTTTTTTGTATTACACGGGGGGTTACCATGTCCTTTATGCTGATTTCCCTGTCCAACTTAAGTGAAGTATCTGGGTATCTAGGATGCTTAGAAGGTGGTTGGGAATCACTTTCAAGATCACTATCCATAATATGTTCCGAAATATTCGTAACACAACCATTTGTTTTATCATCTCTGCTGTGCCTTTCAGTCGGTAGGTCAGCTAACCCTTGGTTGTTATCATCTAAAACGGAGCCACCAGCAGTGTCAGCTTTATCTGGATTCATGAACTCTTCTACTGTTAAAATGTGCTGTTCTACAGAACCCCTGGCTACTGTCAGGTAATTTAATAGTGTTCAACAAGGTCCTTCCCCCATTTTGGTCTTTTTTTTCTTATGTTGAGTGATAGCTATGTTTCTCTTCCCCATTTTTAATCGGCTTCAAAATAAAAAGATGTCTTTGATTATGTGACCACCTTAATTCCAAATACGACGTTCAATCTTGGTATTCCGGTAAAACTCTCAACAATACTTAAGAGGGACCCCGCGGAACTGTCAGTAGTCAAATGTGTATAGATTGACTGTTTCAGAGTGCCAAATACTTAAAGATGTCCATGCGCTTTAAGAAAATAAAATCGAGAACACAGTACCTTCATAAGCGCGAGTTTTAACCAAGACCAAGAGCGAGTTTTAATGAAGAACCCGCGCGCGTCCTGCGCTGCAGGAGATGCTGGCGGTTATTATTGCCCTCCTGCGCTGCCTCGCGATTCTTGGCCTCTGCGGCCCCTCCTACACAGGTCCAGTTGGGTCGGGAGGGAGCGGGTGTAAAGTGCGGTGTGCAAAACCCAGGTGCAAAGTGTTCAAGTCACTTCACCACTTCGGGAATCCAGTCAATGGTCTCTCTTGGATGACACCTGCATCAGCAGGGTACAGCGCTCCCTCTGTCATCCTAAGCCTGCATTTCACAGCCCAAAATGATCCACCCTGCAACCTAATCCCAGTTTCCTGTGGCCTGTCTCCTTCCAGGTCCACCATCACACCTGAGAGCTGGGGATCAGCAAACTGCACAGTTATTCGTCCTTAAATTGCAGTGCTCTGCTACTTGCAGGGTGATGGGAATCAGCTGGATAAGATTACTGAAGGAAATTTGAAACGGCTCGCAAAGCCTCACCTAAAGGGGGCTATGTTGTGGCTCGATTTACTGACGCAGTCCAGCTCTTTAATCACTTACGGCAGCTACCAGCCCAAAACTCTAGCAGAGACCTGTATTAAATGTATTACTTTCAGTGCTTATTTTATTTAATACAGCATCACAACGTAAAGTACCACTTTATGTGAACTGGTACTAGGTGCACTAATTGCAGCCATTTTACCATCATCAGCAAGAGAGACACTTTTCAAAAAGCAGGGTTCAGTCAGAAATCTACTAATGTTCCTAATTACGCCTGTGTGCATTTGAGCAGGGATAATAAAAGAGGCAGACTTGCAATTGCCTATAAATATCATTGTAATTGTGCCTCTTTATCCTGTGAGAACCTGAAAAAGGCAGAAACCTTGGGTCTCTGCAACTCCTCCTTATCCCCTCAGATATTCTTTGTTAGTGCCTTTGTTTACCGTGCTCCAGGTTATGCATGTGAATTTTTACAATCAGAAGATGATGCTTTGGCCCCTAAGAGCATGCAAAATGCTAATTGTATTCTTTTTGTGGGAGTTCAATTTGTATGTTGCTAACCTTAGTGACCTTTTGGCCACGCCACTTGTTGATTTTTTGGACTCCGTAAACCTATCTGTTCGCAATATAGCCCTAACTCACACTGTTTTCTCAAACATCCCACTGGTGGTAAACAACCCATGGATTTGACCTGGTCTAGTCACTGTCTGATTCCATTCTCTGGGCCTACTAAGATCAATTCTAGTTCAGAGAATGTTGATGCACATAACTTTGAATGGGGTTACAATCAAGGCTTCTGAGCTGATTCTTCTTCTTTTAACCTCAACACTCAGACTGATGTGTGATATGAAAATTGACGCTTCGGATATCAATCTCTGTGTGGAATCTACTATAGATAAGCTTAATCTGCTGAAAGCAGATTCCCACAGGAAATGGGCTTGCTTGGCTCCGTGATTTACAGATCAATAGTCAGGGAGAAAAAGCAATGCAAGAAAATGGAATGCATTTGGTAAAAAGAAAGACTTCAATGGCAAAGCCAATTACAAGCTGGCTTTGAAAAAATATAATTCAACAATTAAAGATGTCCAAAGCTCCTTTTTTCGGGATAAACCTTATGGGGCTGTCAACAAACTGTTATGTTGTGTGGACCACACCAATGTGGAGCCACACAGGAGGGGGATATACGTTAGACCCCTGCGTGTGTCTGACGTGGTGGTAACACCCGAGTCGGAAGTGAAGGGGTTAATAAAAGGGTCTTGGAGCCGGAAGCCCGGGTCTTTTGACGATAACCATCTAAAGCGTGTGTGCGAGTAATTATTGAATGCCTGCTGCCCTCACACGTTTATCACCCAACGTGCTACCCGCTCACCGGAGAACGCAACACAAACCGTGAGAGATTTTCAAAATTGTAAATACTTCCTTTAATCTCCCGCGGTCATCCTTTCTATTAATGCATGCCCGGATTGGGGCAGCAAATGAGCTGGTTTTAGTTGAAGTAAAATCTTTAGAAGTAAACAAATCCTTAATGTGTTACCAGGTTCGGATACCACTGATATTGTTGCGGATGGTCGTCCTCTCCACCCTGCCTGTACTCTGGCTCAGTTTAGGCCTATTCCATTGGAAGAGTATAATACATAAGGGCATTCTCCAAGTATATGGGCTCCTGCATCCTTCCCAGTTCGGCTTTCAACCTTGAGCATAGGACTATATGTGCACTTTTGGAAATTGGGGTTTCCAACGAGTTGATCTTGGATAAAGGTCCCCGTGCCATTATGATTTTATTAGATCTATCAGCAGCCTTTGATACTGTCTCTCATGCCACTCTCTCACAATGTCTTATTGATATTGGAGTTAGTGGCTTGATTTGGGACTGGATTCACACCTTTCTTGACAATAGCGGACAAGCTGTTTCGTTGGCCCCTTATTCTTCTTCCACCAAATGTCATTTTTAGGAGTGCCGCAGGGCTTAACCTTGAGTCCTACATGGTTTATTATATATGTCCCGCCCTTGCTGCTTTTGTTGAGTCCTAGAGCGTGAAGATAATCTCTTTTGCGAACGACACTCAGCTTCTCCTTATGTGTGAGAATGGCCAACTGGCAATCTGGGTGTCTTAAAACCTGTGTGGGAGAAGTTTCTTATTGGATGCAGACCAATGCTTTTTGCTTGGGTATGAATTTACCTTGAAAAAATGAAAACACAAGAGGCGTTTGGCAGAACAGGAACAAGTTGGCTTAATTTGAGGTTGAGGGGGAGGTCATCTTGGGAGATCCTGACAGCAATAATAGGAGTTCATGATTACCTGCACATGTAACATGGCGGTCATTGATATAATTTTTACAGACACCAACCATCAATATTGAAATTAGTATGCGGGTATAGGTTACAGAGCACATCAATATTGCATTTATTGGTTTGCCATTGCTGTGCATGCATATACCATGGTGTACACTGACATTGTATTCACGGATATTAACAACTTTACAGTATAGCCCGATAAAAACCAAAATTTTATTGTTCAGCTCTGACTCTTGTGACTGGTGGAATAACTGTTTGCCTACAGAGCCCTCTCCTCCCCCTTCCGCACTGGTGGTGAAGAATTTGAAGTAAAATTAGACCTCCAACTGTTTTTTACACCTCAAATTTGGACATTGGCAGTGTCATATTTCTCTACCCTTAAGTCACTGTTTTGCTTCCATTTGAGGCCCAACACATGGTGATGCATGCTTTAATTACTTCTAGGCCGGATTAAGCAAATGTTCTTTATTTATGCCTCCTGAATTTTTCAGTTTAAGGCCCACAATTGGTCCACAATGTGGCAGCATAGATTTTAATGAAACTTCCCAGTCATACTTGTGTGTCAAAACACCTTTTCAAGATTCATTGGCTCCCTATTAAAAAGAAAATTCAGTTCGAATCATTGCTACTAGTGCATTAGGCTTTCTATGAGTCTAGCCCACAATATCTCGCAGAGAGAACGATACCTTCCAAACTGGGTAGATCTGTGCATTCCTCCAAAGCTCTCCTGACTGTGCTTTCTTGACATACCTGCAAAACGAGAGATGGATCGTCCTTTTTGGTTATGTCCTATCGGTCAAGGAACAACCTCCCAGTAGGACTCCGGGCTATTCAAAATGTCTTTAACACTTTTCTGTTTACTTCACAGTACTGCCTTGTTGGGCAGAACTGTCTGTGTTCTAGCGTTGCAAAATTCTTTTGAGTAGATATGTGCTTTATAAATCTGATCGTTCATTCATTCATGCTTCTTTTGCTATGAAATATGTGATAAAAAAAGTTCCACAAATGTCCTTTGATACAAACAGGAACAATTGCTACATTGGATCACCACATGTGTTAATAGCATATTGCCCTATAAAATATAAACAAGCAGTCAATAGAATTATCATTTAAGGCAGACATAAATAAACCATTGATAAGAGATTTGAAGTTTACTTACCAGTTTGTAGTTGGCCTCTGACATGGGGAGCCCCTTGTGCTACCGTTGTTCCAAAAGTAGCAGATGACAGTAGTCCACTACAGTGTGCACAAGGTCACAGAGCAAAATCATAATGTCAGGTGAATGTCACTACATAGACCTTTGACTCTTAGAGAAGAATCCTCAAATTGTGTGCGGTTTGAAAACAATCCGGTAACTATCTGTGCATTTGTTTAAACTCTAAAGACTGGAGGGCAGATTTACAAGCCCCTTGTGCCCTTGGTGTGTCACGTTGGGTGAGGCACTAGCGGTGCAACCTTCTGCGTGATATTTACAAGCACAAGTAAAGTCACCCTGTGTGGCTTTACCTGTGCTTGTAACTATCACCCCTTTTCATGCAAAACTTTGCGAGCCATCGTAAATGAGGAAATGTGTCAGAATGCTAAGCCACCCTAAGGGTGGTGTAGCAAGGTGCAACGAGGAGGAATGTTTTCATTTTTCCCGTTTTTTCCTCTTTCAAAGCGTGCTGCATTCCACAGCACGTATTGGAAAAGGAAATCAACTCAATTGATTGTTTTTGGGCAGGAAGGTGCCCCTTGCTGCTCAAAATCAATCTCCCCATGAAGCAGGCATCCTTCCACCATGATGCAAGGGTGCCTGCGCCGGCGCATGGCCGCATTGTATGCGCCAGCGAATGGGGAAGCACGGAGATGCAACATATTGTTGTAAATATGTTGCATTCCTGTGCTTCTAAACTAACGCAACGTGGTGCAACATAATGAATTGTGACACCGCCCTATGTTAGTTTCTTGTAAATCTGCCCCTGGGAATATATGTTCTGCTAAAGTTCCTACGGAATCTAAAAGGATATTTCATATGTTTACAAATTGTAATGCACAGCTATATACTGTATTAACATTTATATATATTGCTGAGTGTAGAAACCCTCAGAATAATAACAATTTCTTTTGTCAATTTACAGCAGTCAAATCACTATCTTCATCTTGCACAAAACAGGGTATATTCTAACATAGGGAATGGTGTACATATCTATGAAGATATTTATGGATCACTGACAGAATATCGAGGAGGAGAATATCGACCTACCAAAATATCGAGGAAAAAATATAGAATGCCAAAATATCGAATGCCTATCTACAAACAGGTAAGTACAAAAATATCGAATCCAAAATATCGTTGTAAAAAATTAAGGTGCCGATTCCGATCCGTTAAAAATATTCCCCGTACGAATCGTATCCGGATTTTTTTACGTACGAATCGTACAAGTCCCGTACAAACTGGCAAGTACGATTCGTATGTAAAAAACTCCATACGAACCACATTGGGAAAATTCCCCAACACGTCCTCGGGTCGGAAAAAGTGTCCGACACGTCCCCGGACAGTTTTACGTACGGATCGGGAAACCGAAGTCCGAACGCGCAAGTACGATCCGTCCCGTCCGTCCGAATGCACAACCGTATGGTAAAAACACCGTACGGAGCGAACCACTATAGCAACCATGGAGACGTCCAAACATGTGCCCGCATAGGCGCCGGACCCCCAGCCACCCCCCCGGAAGTACGCGCTGGGCTCCCAGTCCCCCCGCGGATGGACGCACCGGACCCCCAGCTCCCCCCGTGGACAGACGCGCCGGACCCCCAGCCCCCCCGCGGATGGACGCGCCGGACACCCAGCCCCCCCGCGGACGGACGCGCCGGACCACCCCCGTATGTACGGTGCGTACCCCCACCCGTGTATGTACGGTGCGTACCCACCCCCGTATGTACGGTGCGGACCCCCACCCGTGTATGTACGGTGCGTACCCCCACCCCCGTATGTACGGAGCGTACCCCCACCCGTGTATGTATGGAGCGTACCCCCACCCGTGTATGTACGGAGCGTACCCCCACCCCCGTATGTACAGAGCGTACCCCCACCCGTGTATGTACGGAGCGTACCTCCACCCCCGTATGTACAGAGCGTACCCCCACCCATGTATGTACGGAGCGTACCCCCACCCGTGTATGTACGGAGCGTACCCCCACCCACGTATGTACGGAGCGTACCCCCACCCGTGTATGTACGGAGTGTACCCCCACCTGTGTATGTACGGTGCGTACCCCCACCCGTGTATGTACGGTGCAGACCCCCAGCGCTGGGGGTACGCTCCGTACATACGGGGGGTGGGGGTATGCACCGTACATACACGGGTGGGGTGGGGGTACGCACCGTACATACGGGGGTGGGGGTACGCACCGTACATATGGGGGTGGCTGGGGGTCCGGCGCATTCATCCGCAGGGTGGCTGGGGGCCCGGCGCGTCTGTCCGCAGCGGGGCTGGGGGTCCGGCGCGTCAGTCTGCGGGGGGGCTGGGGGTCCGGCGCGTCTGTCCGCGGGGGGCTGGTGGTCTGGCGCGTACTTACGGGGGGGGGCTGGGGGAGTGTTCAGTGCGTACCGGGCCCCCTTTTCCTAACGCTTCACGGCGTACTTAGCTTTTCCCGCACTTTTTGGGTGCCGTACAAATATTGCCGTCCGGAGTGCTGTCGGTACGAATCGTACTTGCTGGTACGTAAAAAGCTGCCAAACTCCGTCCGCATGTCCCGTATGCGCCGTCCCGGATCACATTTGTATGTATTTTTGTGTCGGTCGGTGTTTTGTACGATTCGTACGGAAATGGTGTTTCCGTACGAATTGTACTTGCATGTTTGTATGGTGTTTTTACCGGGTACGAGTCAGATGGAGAAAGCGCTCCGACCGACGGTTCGTACCCGGTTTCTCCAGGATCGGAATCGACACCATAGTTGGTCAAAATATCGAATTTTTTAAATGTCTTAAAAGTAATGTAAAATTAATGAAATAATAAATATAATTAACTAAAGCATACTTAAAAATACTTAAATAACTTTAATATAAATAAAAATAAATAATTAATGTAAGTAAAAAAAATTTTTTTTAAGACATATATATATATTAACGTAATATTAATTATAAATAGTCAATATTTTTAGCGTAGGATAGCGGGCGGGTAAAATTTACTATTACCACTCTAGTAAGTGCAACAGTAGGGAAAGCGTTGGATAGCGGGAGGGTAAAAATTACTATTCCCACTCCAGAGAGTGCAACAGTGGGGAAAGCGTTGGATAGCAGGAGGGTAAAAATTACTATTCCCACTCCAGAGAGTGCAACAGTAGGGAAAGCATTGGATAGCGAACGGGTAAAAATTACTATTCCCACTCCACAGAGTGCAACAGTAGGGAAAGCGTTGGATAGCGTATGGGTAAAAATTACTATTCCCACTCCACAGAGTGCAACAGTAGGGAAAGCGTTGGATAGCGAGAGGGTAAAATTTACTATTCTCACTCCACTGAGTGCAACAGTAGGGAAAGCATTGGATTGCGTAGGGGTAAAAATTACTTTTCCAATCCAGAGAGTGCAACAGTAGGGAAAGCATTGGATAGCGTACGGGTAAAAATTACTATTCCAACTCCACAGAGTGCAACAGTAGGGAAAGCGTTGTATAGCGTATGGGTAAAAATTACTATTCCCACTCCACAGAGTGCAACAGTAGGGAAAGCGTTGGATAGCGAGAGGGTAAAATTTACTATTCCCACTCCACTGAGTGCAACAGTAGGGAAAGCATTGGATTGCGTAGGGGTAAAAATTACTATTCCCACTCCAAAGAGTGCAACAGTAGAGAAAGCGTTGGATAGCATAGGGGTAAAAATTACTATTCCCACTCCAGAGAGTGCAACAGTAGGGAAAGCGTTGGATAGCGTGAGGGTAAAATGTACTATTCCCACTCCAGTGAGTGCAATAGTAGGGAAAGCGTTGGATAGCATAGGGGTAAAAATTACTATTCCCACTCCAAAGAGTGCAACAGTAGGGAAAGCTTTGGATAGCGCAGGGGTAAAAATTACTATTCCCACTCCAGTGAGTGCAATAGTAAGGAAACCGTTGGATAGCGTAGGGGTAAAAATTACTATTCCCACTCCACAGAGTGCAACAGTAGGGAAAGCGTTAGATAGCGTGAGGGTAAAATGTACTATTCCCACTCCAGTGAGTGCAACAGTAGGGAAAAAGTCAGATGACATAAGGGTACAAATTAATATTCCCACTCCAAAGAGTGCAACAGTAGGGAAAGCGTTGGATAGCGGGAGTGTAAAATGTACTATTCCCACTCCAGTGAGTGCAACAGTAGGGAAAGCGTTGGATAGCGAGAGGGTAAAATTTACTATTCCCACTCCACTGAGTGCAACAGCAGGGAAAGCATTGGATTGCGTAGGGGTAAAAATTACTATTCCCACTCCAAAGAGTGCAACAGTAGGGAAAGCGTTCGATAGCATAGGGGTAAAAAATACTATTCCCACTCCAGAGAGTGCAACAGTAGGGAAAGCGTTGGATAGCGGGAGGGTAAAATGTACTATTCCCACTCCAGTGAGTGCAACAGTAGGGAAAGCGTTGGATAGCGGGAGGGTAAAATGTACTATTCCCACTCCAGTGAGTGTAACAGTAGGGAAAGCGTTGGATACCATAGGGGTAAACATTACTATTCCCACTCCAAAGAGTGCAACAGTAGGGAAAGCGTTGGATAGAGTAGGTGTAAAAATTACTATTCCCACTCCAATGAGTGCAGTAGTAGGGAAAATAATAATTTAATATTTTATTAAAAATAATTTAATTATTAATACCAGTACAAAAATTATTAAAATGAATTACCAATCACAACATATTTAATAATCAATTAATTATAAATACCAATAAATATTGTTTTTTTAAATTAATTACCTATTAATAATTAATTAACAACCAATTAATTTTCAAAAACAAAAATGAATGAATACAAATAATACCAATTAATAATTAATTAATAGTAAATTAATTATCAATATACAAAAATGATTTCAATAATTAATTATTTACAATTAAATTACTTCCCACCATATTCCCCTATAAACCCACAACCCGCTACAAATAATAAATTAATACAATTAACATAATTATCAATTAAACAATTAATAAAAATTAATTACCAATAATTAATCAACAACCAATTAAATTTCAATACCAAAAATTGATAAATAATAAAAAATACCAATTAATAATTAATTAACAGTAAATTAATTATCAATACACAAAAATATTTTCAATAATTAATTAATGACAAATAAATTACTTCCCACCATATTCCACTATAAAACCACAACCCACTACAAATTATAAATGAATACAATTAGCATAATTATCAATTAATAAATTAATAACATGTAATTACCAATTAATAATTAATTAATACATTAATTATCAATACCAATAAATACAAATAAATATTTACTTAATTACTATTAAATTACTTCCCACCCTATTCCCCTATAAACCCACAACCCGCTACGGAATTAAATTACGCAAAAACTTTAATAACATAAAATTCATTACTTTAAAAAAATTAAACATATATTACAAAAACTAATATACACTTTTAACACATATACTAACATACAAAACACTTTTAAAAAATCGATATTAATAACAATTCGATCTTTTTTAATGCCTATATTATGTACTTAGATATTACTTACCTGCAATTCGATATTTTTAACAACTATATTATGTCCATTCGATATTATGTCCATTCTATATTTTGGACTCGATATTATGTCCATTCGATATTTTTTTTTCGATATTTTGTGTGTTTACCGATATATATATCTCTTGCAGACAGATATATGACAATTCTATTTTGAGGGTCACAAATTGCGATTTTTTGCAACGCACAATTTGTCACTCACAAAGCGGAATGTATTAGTGTGTCTCAGACACATTTAGCAATTCCCAATAGGGTCGCAAATTACCTGCCTCATCAATATTCATGAGACAGTTCGCAATCTGTGACCCATTGTGAATGGGCTACTATCTCAGGGATGGAGACCTGCTGGGGACTACAGACCACCATGCCTGTGTTTGCTTTTTAAATAAAGCAACGTTTTTTTTTCAAATGCAGCTCATTTTCCTCTAAATGAAAAAAAATGTAAAGTTTTCTTTTCATTTTTAAGGACAGGCAGTGGTCTGTGGGAACACTGCCTGCTCTTAAAAAATATTTTTTCATGCATTCACAAAGAGGATGGGGTCCCCTGAGTACCTCTTCCCCTCTGCGACTGGCTTACCACCTTCTTGAAATAGATGGTCATTGTTCTGCGAGCGCATTTGCAGTCGCAAAACAATCGTACATACCCCTGCAACTCGCTATTAGGAAGATATGCCCTTGACAACCCCTACCTAATGGAGACTACCAACTCGCAATTTAGTACATACAAAATTAGAGTTTGTATGTACTGTAACCCTTTTTAGCGGCGCAAGCGGCCCTATTTTCCGTTTGCAACCGTTAAAAATGGTCATGCATCTGGTCCTTGATCTTTAGCTTTCAGAAATTCCCAGTATTCTGTCAAATCAAGGAGAATATGTTATGCAGAGGGGCACATTATTTCAAAGTTAGTTATGTTCGTTGTTCAAATGACCAGTTACTTAAGGCACCGCTTCTTTTGCAGATATCCATTACAACCTGCAGACTTTCTTGACCCCAGAAGTGACGACTCGAGCAAGAGTACGGAGCTCTGTGTTTGTTTTCTCTATTATCCTCATTCTCTTTTCCCTCCATCTATTATTGGCTCTCATATTCTATACATTTGGTCACTGGTGAAAGTCTGAAAAAACATAGCCTCTGTTTGATCTTGCATACAAGGTTAGTGCAAAACAAGACAATAGTTTCTTTAAGTCACAGTTAGACTTCCGTGATGGATAACATTTTTCTAAGTTTTTACCATCTCAACTGATATTCTTTTCTAATTTTACTTTTAGAAGTATTATTTATTCTAAAATAATTGTTTACCTTTTTTTAATTGCTTCAATTTTATCTCATTCTCGTTATCCTTCTAATGTTGCTTTTTCAATCTAACCGTTTGTGGAACTGTAATTTAATTTGTAGTTTTATTGGTTTACTTTCACATATTACCACACAAGATGTACCTTGTTACTGAGGATAAAATACCAAAGGCGAGCAATGATCAATTCCTGCATTAAGTAAGAATGAGTGTTTTGTATAAGAGCATAAAGACAATTGCTTGAGTCATATTTGATAACGTTTTTATAAAGGAGCCACATCAGGACAAGATGTATGCAAGAGCAAGTATTATAAGTAGCCTACATGCATGGAGTGACTGACAAAAGTGGATTTGTTCCTCTAATCTAAAGGAAATAATGTGGAAAATCAATCCAAAAGGCAGTATGTCCTTTATCTTGCGTGAAATTATCAGTTAAAGAAAATTAGCAGGTTAGGAACGTTTTGGAATTTCAATGGAGCAATGAGTCACTTTTGAATCATTGCCCATTGTCAATTAAAGTGCAAGAGTGTCTTAAAGGGACCATTTTAGCTATTTGCTGCCAGGAGCTACTCAAGTAAAAGACTTAAACCAACCCTGGGATCACCAGAAGCCATTCCTAGTTAGTAGTTCCCAATGACCTTTTCTGGTGTGGGAACCCTGAGGATAAACTCAATAATGAGACCTGGCTTTTGCTTAAACAAAAAAAAAATTCCAGCCCGTTTTTCCACAAGGTTCTTCTACACCCAGAAAAAACGGGAGTGAAATGTCTACTCTGAATCACCTCATGGAATATCTCTACGACTCGCTGGTAATGAGGGCCATCCAAATAAAACTGTTTCTGCAATCTCTTCCCAGTAATCTATTTCGTGGATTTTGGAAGTTGGTTCTCTAGTGTGTGAGTCTTCAGTCTTGAAAAATAAATACATTTAAGATACACTCAAATCTAACAAATTCGTATGCAACCAGGGCGCTTTTAATGAGAAAATGTATCGCAACTCACATAGGGACATATCAGCAACAACCGGCGATAATTATCGCTAAGCGCACTTAGCGCTAGAACAATTATCGCCGGCTAGCGTGGATTTTTATCGCTGAGATAGCGTGCTATTAGCAACGCTTATCTCAAAAGCGATAAAAATCCTCGCGCTAACTGCCTAACGTGAGATTATCGCTGGAAACCCAGCGATAATCTCATGCAATGTGGCGGTAGCTTTTTTTTTTGCATATTTATATAGCGCATACTTGACCCGAAGGTATTGGAGCGCTTTACATAGCACTGTATTTACATTACACATTCAGGCACGGGGAGATTAAGTGATTTGCCCAGAATCACAGGATGTGGACGCGACCTCGAGGCTCGAACCCTGGTTTTCTGCACCAGAGGTGGCAGCGCAGCCGACGGACCACATCCTCTCCCCAGCTTGTTGAGAGGGCCCCAGAAACTTAGCCATGATATCCACCTTCCATAGGATATCATGGCTAAGTCAGTCCTGACGCAGGCGTAAGGAAAGTAGCGATAACAGGAGTTATCGCTACTTTTCTTGCCGCTATGCTTCATAGCGTGGGGCCTGATGATAGGAGAAATTTCTCCTGTCATGTCAGGTCAGGAACGCCCACTTTGTATCTCATTAGAGATGCAAAGCTGGGCGTTAGGAATTCCTGCGCTAACGCAAGTTTTCACGCGTTAGCGTGAGCTTGCTAATTAGGCGATAAAATTACCGCTGCTTTTCGGCCGAAAACGGCCGCAAAAGCGGCGATAATTCTATCGCCTCGCCTTGCTGATATGCCCCATAATTTGTTTGCCTTAGTTTATTCTGATCAAATTAAATTACTTTTATTCCTATGTATTGTTTTCCAAACTGCAAAGTAATTATTGCTTGCTATCTCAACATGAGTGCAGAGGTTTGCACTTTGAATGGAGGAGATGGTAATATTTAACCCACTAAAAGACATGCACATAGACACCATCTCGCAGACAAATAGCACAGAGAGCCTGGCTTTTAATGCATACACTGCATAGGTGTATTACACCAACACAGCGGTGACTAACTTGTATTTCCTTCCTAGCTGGTCCACTCCATCACGGATGCTTCCAAGTGCTTACAGATGTCTTTGAGACGGGATACAGGGCAGCACGTTTGGAAGCATTAACTATTTAGGCACCCAAATAATGGGTGAGTGACAGAACTGTTGCTATGGGATGGGTAGCTGTGTTGCTTGATGCACCAAGTGGGGAAGGGATTTGTATAAGAGCATGTCATGAGCATTCCTTTAATTCAATTCTGCCTGTTTGCCACGGTCGTGTAATTACTGCTTATTTCTCAACTATACAACATCACGTCACTAAGGGTAGAGAATTGTGATGGGAGATTCACCACTAAGATGGACTCAAGCAGACCACATGTGGCGAAGCAGGAACATGTGAGGAAATGTACTATGTTGTCAATCATTCTTCTGTTAGGATAGTGAGGTTTAAAATCACACTGTCTCTAGCTTGGAGTTCGCATAACAAAAATGTAAATTATTTGTTCTTGACATAAAATCAGTATTTCAACTTTGCATCTGAAAGAGCTTACTTGAAGTGAATAACGTGGCCTAAATATTATACGATTTTTTTCTTTATAAATATGTTAATTTCATATAATTCTAGAAAAGGGCTCACTGCCTATATGTGGTTACTTTTCCGGAATTTAGGTCCTGTTGTACTAAGCCTTTTTGTGGTTGCAAACTCAGCGATTTGTAAAATTGCAAGATCTGTGACCAAAAAAAGGTTTTTAAATTGAACAAAGACTGTGTACAATCAGACTCTTAAAAGGGATCTTTCAATCCTTTTGAATAGCAAATAGGATTGGTATATAAGGGACGTCCCACTCCAAATTCCATTTCAGGCAGAAATATTTTAATGGTTTCTGGCCATAATTGCAGCCGCAAACTACTGATGAGTTGGGCAGTAGCTGATTTCCAAAGGGGAAGGTGCCCCCTCTCCTACTCCCTTCTCCGGGTACATCTCTAACTTGTGAGTCAAGTTGGCTGCCTTGAAGAGAGTCGACTATGCTCTCCCAATGCCTTCTGATATCTTCCCAAGTGGGGAAGCACGGGTTCCTTTAAGGATCTTGTGCTGTTTTCTAAATAAAAATGATCATGTTAGGGAATTCAAATGCAGGGACAGTGGTGCGTTGCAGACCATCATTGTGTTTGTAGTCAACCAGAAAGGGCACGGAGAGCGACCTGCCTAACGGATATTCATTGGGCAGGGTATTCTGCGACTTTGGATGGCAGGGGCCTTAGTGAGATGAGGATGGACTCTTACCAAAAGGGTGGCGGGGAGAAGGAGGAGTTTTGGGACCACAAGGTAGGGAGGACAGGGGGCTGAGTGGTGGGACAGAAACATTTAAAAAATGGCTCAAAATCCAAATTCATGGCATAAATTTGGGTCTAGTTTGGTCCTAGCTGTTTTACCCTTTTCTTCCATGTTACAAATGCCCCAGCTTAAAATTATTACATTGAATTTTAATGGGCTATACAATTCCCTTAAGAGGAAAGCAGTGTTGTCCTGGGCTGGTAAAAATAATACAGCACCTTTGCTGTTTCAGAAAGCCCATCTTGAAACTTTGATTGAACATGAGATACGTTTTTGGGCCCCAAACACAGTGCTGGTCGTCTCCTTTTCTTCTTCTGCCAATTGGGTGGTTGCTATTTTAGTTTCTAAGAAAGCTTCTCTGGGATTAAAACCCTCCAGGATGAGGCAGGCAGGTTGACAGTTGCTGCTGTTAAGCTTCAATCGCACGCTTTTGTGCTAGTTTCCTCTTATATACCAATCATTGACAATCCTGAGGCGTTCTACCACTTGAGATTAGCTTTGTTACATTTCCCCAATTCCATTTTTTTGGGGGGGGGGGGGGTTATCTACTTCAATCTATTTTATTGGATACTTCTAGAAAGGGGGGTTCTAAAAGTAATCCCAGGTCGTTTTCAGCCATTCAGAATTTGAAGTATTTTCTATGACTGATTGGACCGCAGAGGTTAGCTAACCTAGCGTGTTGGGCGTACACTTCTCAAAAGGGTTCTTGTCAGCCTCAAGAATTGATTTTTTCCTGACATCAAAAATAGGCATTGATGGAGTCTGCTTTTTTCCACCTAAGTGTTTCACTGATCAGTTGGTCCTCATAGTGGGCCTCCATTTGCATGATGATATATAGCAGCCCTTGCATGAACATTAGATCAGTATTTGCCGGTGGATGAAGATCTGCACGCCACCATTAGGGAGATTATAATGGGCTTTTGTTAAATGAATTCAAGCTCGGCCACTTCTGAATTGGTGTGGGAGGCCTTTAAAGTTACACTTCAAGGAGAAATAATTTAATTACTGGCCTTTAGGCAGGACATTCTGGCACAGGAGCTAGGCAGGATAGATTGTCCGAAGCTGAAGTGGCACTTGATAAGGTTGTTACCAATGAAAAGTTTTCATTTATTTATCTTTATTTCGGTCACTCGGACCCAAAAAGAGTACAAAAATACAATAAAATCAATAAAATCATGACAATATAGATGGGAACATATTTCAGTTGGGATTTGAACATTTACACAGCTAAAATGGAGTCATCACGGTAATTCATCGACTGGAGTAGTTTAAGATGATGCAAACGAGTGAACCACATTGATGTTAAAAATTTGGCAACAGCAAAGGCAATTGGTGCCGAAAGATCAGTTTTCAATATCCTAAAAGCAGGGGAATACTGTCTGAAGCCGAGATTTCTAAGAAGAGGGCGGAGCCAGTACATCCTTGCTCTTTGGTACGCTGTACAGAAAAATGTGACATGCAAATCTGTCTCACGTGTATACTTGCAAAAAGGGCATAGGGCTGTGTGGTCCGAATGTACCCAAAGTGCTGTGTGCGCCCTAAGAGGGAGGGTGCTGTAACGCCATTGCATATAAAGCTTCCTTGTGAGTGGCGGGCCCATATCGTTAAAAGTCGGCTCTAGATGGTATGAGTCTTTGAAGGCCAAGAGATAAGCGACATGGGACCCCGCCCGCACACTCATAATGGCATCTCGTAAGTAATGCTCATAATAGGCCTTCGAGATAAGTTTGCGTGAGACCCTGTGGCATGCAGTCTCAGGGTCCTGCCATAGCTCTGATCTATCCAGTAGCTCACAAGTATGCTTTATATTTTTTAGCCATGGTATTTGTATATTTTTATGGAGACGCAAGATCTCTGACAGCTCCGCTCTATATTTAGAAAGTTCCGGCGAAGACCAGATTTTACACCAGAAGGTTAGGGGTTTGAGGCCCAGCTCCTCTGAGATCGGTCTCAAACCCAAATCTAGGTGGCAGAAGGGGTGTACTTACAGGCAGGGCTGCCAGCTGTCTGAGGAAGGTATTCTCCGTTACCTGGAGCTTCTGCGTTGGCGTGTGCCCCCAGATTTCGTCCCTGAGCCCAACTTTGTTTAATCTCTATGTCTCTCCAGTGGCTTCAATTGCCGTGAGTCACGGATTGAGCATCGTGTCATACGCCGATGACACGCAGCTGGCTATCTCCCTATCGCGTGCACCCGGTCTTGCGATGGACAGTTTCAGGGATTGCATGCAAGAACTTGCAACCTGGATGTCCACCAATTGCCTTAAATTAAACGGCAACAAGACCGAGGTGCTCGTGGTGGGGAGGGACCCATCTGCTTGGTCATCGACGTGGTGGCCTCCATGCCTGGGCGAGGCTCCCATACCCACCCAGGGAGTCAAAAATCTTGGCATATGGCTCGACGCTGACCTATCTTTTGGACCCCAAATAGACCGAGTTGCAGGGGTCTGTTTTGGCATCCTAAAAACCATAAGGAAGGTCCTTGACCTTCTCCCTATGTCAGCACGGAGAACACTGGTACATGCCCTGGTGACATCACGCCTAGACTATGGCAATCTACTTTACCTGGGCACCACCTGCAAAGCCATGAACCGCCTTCAGGTAATACAGAACGCGGCTGCCCGTCTCATCTTAAACATCCCAAAACGATCAGATACCAAAGCCGCTCTCAAAACCCTCCACTGGCTGCCAGTTAAAAACAGAGTGGTATTTAAAGCCCTCTGCACCTGTCACCGCATCCTGGCTAAAAAATCTCCGATCCCACTCCAGAACTTGGTGACAAGGTATACACCAGCACGTGATCTGCGCTCAGCATATGGGGGTCTACTACTGGTTCCAAGAATCAAAAAGGCCCGCATGGGCGGACGCTCCTTCCGCTATTTGGCAGCAAAGAGCTGGAACTCCCTCCCTCTCCATCTTCGCCTTGACTCATCCGAAACCAGCTTCCGCAGGAACCTAAAAACATACCTGTTCTCCAGATAAAAGATCTCCGGTCTGCAACCCTCGCAATGAGTTTTTCAGTTGTAGCGCGGGGACACGCTTCTGCGTAACCATGCGCTTTATAAGCTACCCTTATTATTATTATTATTATTTCGGCTCCGTAAGTAACAGCCCCCCTGGCCTGGACTTTATAGATTTGTATACGTGGGCCGAAGGGCCTATAGGTCAGTCCTTTAGTCATCCTGGCAATTCCGCCCACCAGCTGGGTCAGTTTCATGTTTGCCCTTGTTTTATGGGAATCCCAGGTCATAAACTGGTTGATAACTATCCCCAGATATTCAAAGGTATAGACCCTCTCTAATCTGGAGGACCCTATGGTGGGGCCCGCGCGCATTGTGGGGGGCGGGTTGAAGGTCATGTATTTGGTTTTAGCGGCATTGATCTCCAACCCGCGATCCACGCAAAAACTCGCAAACCCATCGAGGACCCGTTGTAAACCCACGGGGGATTTGGAAAGCAGCAGGGTATCATCTGCAAACATAATTGCAGGGACCCTGCTGCCGTCCAGCTTTGGGGCATCGATGTTACTTAAGGCGCTAAGATGGTTTCTAACCCCATTGACATAAAGACAGAAAAGGGTTCGGAGCAAGGACGCATCCTTGTCTAACCCCCCTGTCAACAGGGAAAGCGTCCGAGAGAGTGCCTCCTCTTCCGCATCTTACCTTGGCGAAATTTCCCTGGTGCAATCTTCTCAAAATTGAGAGAATGTCAGCAGGAACCCCCAGGTCCATTAACACCGCCCATAATTTATCCCTGGGCACCAAATCAAAGGCGGCGCGGAGATCCACAAAGACTGTATAAAGGCTGCCGCCCTCGATCAGCACCATCTTCCAGTATAGGAGATTTAAACGGAAACTTTGGTCAGTGGTGGAAATGCCTCTTCGGAACCCCGCTTATTAAGGGCTCATTGTCGCCGTATCTTCAATTCATTCCTGGAGGCGGTTTAGAATAAGTCTGCCAAAGATCTTCTGTGGTACATCTATAAGACTAATGGGTCTGTAGTTGGCTGGGAGCAGAGGCGAACCCTTTTTGAAAATTGGGACAATCTCTGCGCCCAGCCAAGTACCGGGCATGGCCATGCCTCCCAGGATGGCATTGAAGAGAATCATAAGATAGGGCGACCAGACACCCGGTTCCTGCTTAAACAGATCGCCCGGCAACCCGTCTAGCCCCGGTGCCTTTCCTGATGCCAGTCCCAGCACAGCTGCACGTACTTCCTTGAGTGTGAATAACTCACCGATCTCGACAGGGCAACGAAGTTGGCTAGAGTTTGCCCTGACATCCTCTGGAATTTTGTAGAGGGATTGGAAGTGATCCTGCCATGCCTTAGCTGAAATATTAGGTTCTATGGCAGATCTCAATTTCTCTGAGCCTGTGTTGACACAGCGCCAAAATTTGCGCGAGTCCGCACAGGCCAGGGAATTGGTGAGTTTAATCCATTTATCGTGTTCCCACTCACTTTTAGCATTAGAAGTCAAAAACTTGTAGGCTAATCGCCTTGCCCTGATAGCCACACTACCCTTTCCTTCTTTAATTGATGTCAAGAGATCGGTTTTTGCCTTGCGGCAAGCACCATTATACCAAAGGGGGCCAGGTGTTTTTCCATTGGACCTAGTTATTTTTTTGGTTAGGAATTCAGAGAGGGTGTTAACAAGGGCAACATGTAGCTGTCCCAATTGGAGATGCATGTCCTCGATAGTGTCTTTCATCATGAGTGCCTCAGCCTTTTCAAGTAAGGGCACTACCTGTGCATATAGGTTAGGTATCTTAGCCGGGTGGGAAGCTATTAGCTCCCACTTGACTCTACGCCTGTTATTCTCGAGGACCAAGCTCTCCTGAATTGCCTCCCGTTGTTTCCCCTGGCCGTTGGTCCTGGATGATTATAGATTAGTTCGAGGGCATTATGGTCACTGTCATCCCTATTAGTGACCCAAAAATCTCTGATATGCGACCAGGAGGGCAAGGGGACTAAAAGATAGTCCAGCCTTGACTCACTGCCCACTCTATTAAAAGTGCATCTTGCCGGGATGTCGGAATTAAACCTTCCATTACATGCCCAAATGCCGTATTTCAAAGTTAAGGAGGTAATTTGTAGGGCCAAGGGGGACCAAGTTTTTGGGGCCGGAGCCTGTGGGGGCGGTATATGCCACAATAGATCCTCCTCCTGGGCCAGGCCTTCCATAGTGCCTAAGAGGGGCTCGTAGTGACAATTAAAATCTCCTCCTATGAGATGGGGGGGGCCCTCCGTGATATCGTTCAAAACCAGGGCAAGCTCTGCAATAGTGGGCAACTCCTGTGTGATGTTAGTCGGCCTGGAATAGATGTTAATCAGCAGGAGGCTTTGAGCATTTGGCCATTCCAGCAATACAGCAAGAATATCTGCCGTGTTCGTCGGGAGGACAGCAGCCCTACACCCCAGGTCAGTTGCCACCCATATTGGAAGGCCGCCCGAAGGGCGCCCTCTACCCCCCCAGGTTGCATGTGATGAGAATGTTGCAAAACCGGTGTGGGTGATGTCTTCTCTTGCCCATGTCTCTTGGAGGAGACAAATATCTTTATGCTCAATAAAGGAGCACCAGGACGGGTTGTTCAATTTATTAGCTAGGCCCGCCACATTCCAAGATAGGATCCTAATGGGGGTGGGATTATTTGGGGCGGGGGATGGACTTGGGTGTGCAACCTCTTTCAATTCCATCCTCCGAAAATGGCTTGAGCCATAGTTGTTTCCGAGAGGAATCCACTCAGATGGTGTAGTAGGCGTGGAATGTATAATCCCTAAACCTCCCTCACCATTAACTTTAGTATGCAGAGAGTGCTCCTTCTCCCTAGCAAATACTAATTGGCCATTGACTGCTTTAATCTTACTTTGGGACATGGCACCACCACCCTCTGGCGCAGACGGTCAATCCACCATATCTAAAGTACTGAATCGATTGTGAATTGGAACATAATCTGGTCGGGGAAAACCTATAGTCGGGTACTCCCTGTCAGCCCCTTGACCCTTTCTACCATCTCTCCTAGGTACTAAATCCCACCCTTCCTCATCTTGTTCAATAATTGTGGGTGGATAGAAGAATGAGAGGGGGAGGGGCTGGATAGAAGATCCCGGTGTGGTGTACGGCCAGCAACATATATGTGATACTGTGCGGGGGTCCCTGAAATTAATCAGTACACAGTCGCCCTGTATGGTTTTTTTAGTATTCCCAAGCCACGGAAGTCTCCTCACCATAAGGACCTCGCTATTAATACCCAAAGGGAGAGGCCTATTTTTGGAGAGCCAGTGAATGACCTTGTTTTTCAAAGCCACCACTGGTTCTCTATTAGGTGTTTTTAGTTCGGGAATACCCGCTAGAATGACAGTGTATGGAGCTGACTCGGGTGGTAAATTAACTGGCCTGTGTCTACTACCTTGACCCTGGATCCGTGTTGGAGATAGTGTTGACATATCACAAGGGCTAGGAATGGTTGTGCAAGGTGGAAGCGTGGGCCTAGATGTTTGAGAAAAGGGTGAACTAGGAGGATATGGGTGTGCAAGCTTTTGCGGACAGCAGCCTTCCCTGGCTAATGCTGCTTCCCGTTTGGAAATTAGTTAGGCGTGATTCCAGGTTAGCAAGCGGGAAGAGGTACCAGGTGCTGCTGATGAATTATGCGCTCAGCACCCTGGTCCTCGCAGTCCCGTTGCAGTGGATTTCAGCTTCCAAGAGCAACTTTCCCTTCACGAAGCTTGGCGACCTTCCCAGCGAGGAAGAATGTTCTAAAAATGCTCCCAGCAGGTAATCAGCCAAGTCTGAGCCTCCGAGCGGCTCCCGCAAAGCGGGGGCCACGAGGCGTGAAATAGCTAGTGAGGGAGGAGCGGGAAGTGGTCCCAGGTGCTGCTGATGAATTATGCGCTCAGCACCCTGATCCTCGCAGTCCCGGTGCAGTGGATTTCAGCTTCCAAGAGCAACTTTCCCTTCACGAAGCCTGGCGACCTTCCCAGCGAGGAAGAATGTTCTGAAAATGCTCCCAGCAGGTAATCAGCCAAGTCTGAGCCTCCGAGCGGCTCCCGCGAAGCGGGGGCCGCGAGGCGTGAAAGTGAAAGTTTTCTTTTTGGGAGAAGGCCAAACAAGATCTAATAATGTTTTCACTTGGAGCAAAGCCGCTAAACTCTAGAGCAGTTAACCATGTGCATTATGAAGAAGGGAAGCATAGTGGGAATATGTTGCATACCACACCAAATGTTGAGCGGCTTCTGATCACATTACTAGGCTCTATGACTCTGAGACATTGTAAGTTACTCAGCAGCACCCTCCGAGAAAAGAACAGCTTTTTCAGAAACATTTTGAAGATATTTATATAAAGGTGTCTGAAAGAGCTGTCTGTGTAAAGACTGAGTATCTTGAGAAATGGTCTCCAGCTAAGTTACTGGCAGGGGAAGCGAAAACATTTGCCCACTGTAGGAAGGTAGGATCTGACTGCATAGTTACCCCCCATTTTGCTCGGTGTTTTGCTGGGTTTTGACTAGTCTGACTGGGATCCTGCTAATCAGGAACCCAGTACTTATGCTTCCTCCCTAAATTTGTTGTGTTATTTACTGAGGTACACTCCAGATTGGATACCGGGGTACCCTTATCTGTCCCTAGTATATGGTACACATGTAACCAGGGCATAGATACCCCAGAAGCCTCCCATGGGCTGAAGCATGTATTATACCATCCATAAGAGGCCAGACAAAATGGAACTACAGGCCTGCGATTGCAGCCTGTGTAAGATGGTGCATGCACCACTTACTTTAGGTATACATTTACCATATCTATAGGTCACTACACTTTTCAAAATCAGTTATCCCTCTACCAGGCCTTGAAACTCCTGAAGGCAGGGTGTTGGGTTTTACACGAGAGGCTGCCCCTGCATGAGTAGAGCACCCCTGCATCATTCGGAGACCATTCTCCCGGGTTGTCGGTGACGCAGCTAGACATATAGGTAGAGGTGCATTACATGCTCGCGTAAAATGCTATCTCGAAAAAGGCTGCAACAAACCATGTTGTGTTAGGTATCAGGCACTTTGGAATCATACCTCCAGTCATGATTCCAACCTTCTGAAGTGAGGTTCGTGGGGTCACTGGTCTTCCCGGTACCAGCCTTCTGGACCCGGAAAGCACAAAATAGTTGCTGCTGACCAGAGACACATTTTTGTCCTCCTGCTGCTGAGCCAAGCTTGAGCAGGGGAAGGCAGCACAATAGGCATCCTGTCACAGGGAGTTGTGACCACCTCCCAGAGGGAATTTAGTGTATTGGGGCTTGGTGGGTTTACTTTCAAATCACCTGAAAGTCTGCACGAGGGGCACATTTGGTGTCCCTGTGCATAGTCCAGTTCAAACCAGACCTAGGGAGCCCTTAGCTCCTGCTCTGGCACAAAACTGGGCAAAGAACATGGGAGTAACCTCCCCACTGTCCTGACCCTCCCCTGGGAGGGTCCCCTAAATCTGTCCAACCCTCTCTCGTGGGTACAAAAGTGCTTACCTGGCTGTAGGACCCAGGATTTGATGTGGACAAGATTCTGATCAAGAAACTACTGCCTTTCAAATTTCTGGACACGCTGGACTTTGACTGGGCTGACTTCCTCTCCTTCTCTGTCCAAAGAATTGTCTGTGCCAGTGCACCATACAGGCTCTGTGCCGGACCTGTGGAGCATCAAGGACAACTGAAGTTATCTCCCTTGGGGTGAAGGAGTCACTCCCCTGCATTCACAGGCACCATAACGCAACTGACCAGTCTGCTGATCCTGAGCTCCTGCAGACTCTGAAGGTTCCAGCAACACAGGAGGTGGTTTCCTACAATTCTTGAGGTCAATCTACCATCTCACCAAGTTTGAGGCCAGTATCCCTCATGAAGACAGCATAACCTGAAAACCTGTTCACTGCGTACTTTTGCAAGTGCATATATTTGTTGGCATTCCCCAACTAAGTGCAATGGGCTATCGATAGCCCCAACCTCTGCACACATTTTGTACGAAGGACTTTGGCCTCCTCACACTCTCTGCACTGCAAGCTGTTTGTGAAAACTGTTAGAGGCCCCCTCTCGACTCCTGTGCCTTCGGCCTGTGGGTCCATTTGAGGGACAACACTGCTTTTCATGGGCTCCTCTGGTTGCTCCAGGCCTGGTCTGACTCCCCTTGCTGTGGTAAGTCTGCTGTTCTTTGCTGGGCCAGACAGTAACATTCTTTGACCTTCTTCGTGGGATGCCATTGCCAAGGCTTGTTGGTGCTCCTGCCAGACACCGACCCCTCAGCACTCGACATCCTTTGTGGGACAGCTTGTATCCGACACCTGGTTATTCTTGATGTTTCCTGGTCCCTGTAGCTGTAAAGTCCAGATCTCCATCTTCACACCTGAAGCACCCAACATCGGTGGGCATTTGTCTACCGAGCCCCTGGTCACGCCTGAGTGACCCAGACTCTTTCCCCTCTGCTTTCAGGTTCCTTCCATCAAGAATCCACCTCTGGGTTCCACCGGACACTTTTCTTCTTTCCAGTAGTGGCATTTCTTTGAAGACTCCCATTGAGAACGACGGCGGTTCCAACACCACTTTGACCATATGCACCCGGCTTCCCTAGTATAGGTAACTTTGTAACTTCGGTATCCACAGGTAGGGTTGCTCTCCAACCCTCTAGATTCCAAAGGATTTCTTCGTATTCCACTGAGAAGGGTCCTTAAACTTTAAAACTGCAACTGCAACTATCCAATTGAATTGTACATAGCACGTAATCGTGTTCTCACACTGCACCCCTCCTCCGTGGGGTCCCTACTTATTCACCTTGGGTGGTTACTGGGGTCCAAGTGATTCCACATCCTCTAGACACTGTCTTGACTTGCGTCGTGGTTCTTATACCACTATTTTAGTGTATGGTTTGGTCCCCTCTGGAGCCCACTGTGTATTAGAGTTACTTACCATTGTTTCCTGTGTATGGGGAAGGCAGCTGGGGAAGATGGGTTCCCATCTGAGAGTACCAGATCTTTGCAGAGCAGCTCATGAGACCATTTGCACATCTTTTTAATCATATATTATAAGAGGATAGTATACCACCCTCCTTTTTGAGAGCGAACATTATTTGTTTTTTTAAAGAAAGATAAGGACCTAATAAATCTAAACTCCTTTTACCTCATAACATTACTCAAAACTGATTATAATTGTTGGCCAAATTAATGGCTGTAAGAATAGCAGCACAAATTACCCAAATATTCAAAAGCATCAAAATGTCTTTACACCGGAATGACAGCTGTGTACCAATACCCATTTTTTGGTGGAGCCACTGATTATGTTCCAGCCTATGGAATTCCAGCTTCCTTCTTTTTAAATGATGCCGAAAAAAATAATTTATTTGGTTCATAGATCCTTTTTGTTGTTGGTACTGGGAATTGTGGGATTCCTCATAAACTAACAAATGCCTAAAGTAATCTTTATACTGCGGTCAATGTCTCAATGACAATCCTTGGGAAAAGTACTGAAAGAGTCTTGATTACCAGAGGTACGAAGCAAGTGTGCCTGTTATCACCTAATTTACCAGAGCTATTAGATCTATGGTAGAGATAGAGGTAATTACTCCGAAACTAAAACCGTTTGTGGGTCATCTTGTGGTATATTCCTCCTCCAAGCCCCAATCAAGTGCAGTGTTCTTCAATGTTATTGATAATTTTGCTAAGGCTGGGGTTTACAAGATTGCTATACCTAAAACCAAACTTATATACTTTAGCTTCCACAGCAATGTCCTTCCCAGGGATCTTGGGGCTGTGTACAATAACAACTCTTAGGCCCTTATTACGATGTCAGCCGTAAGCCGCTGAAGACTGGAACGGCTCGACCATCAGTCAGTGGTTCCAACCGCAGAATTTGGATGTGACCGCCCTATGGGTGGTTGGAAACATCAATTTTCAATGGCAGTTTGTGCAGCAGGCGGAAAAGGCCTCCAGCACAAGCTGTCATTGAAAAATGGTTGTCTGTAAACATCCCTGCACCGTGTGGCAGGCACCATGTGGTGCCTGTCACACGGTACAGGGATGTGTAGGGAGGCCCCATAGGTGCCCTGCAGGCCCCATAGTGGAGGGCCAGGGGAAACGGGGGCCCTGCTAGGGGACCCCAAAGCCACTTTCCAACAGCCTTTCCATGTCGGAAAGGCCAACATTGAAAGGCTGTGGGAAAGTGACATCATAATCTTGACGGTGGAGCCTAGGCTGGCCCTGCAGTCATTAAGTGGTTTATGTGTAATTGTGATGTTCCGACGGGCTCCTTGAGCCCTTTGGAAGTGCAGCAAAATTGCCTTGCGGGTTTCTCTCCGACTGCTGAAACCATCAATGTCAAGCGGAAACCCTACGACAAGCTGTCGGGTTGCTTTCCCACCGACATAGAAATCGGGCCCTTAGTGATACCTAGCGATTTGGTTCCCTGAGAAGCTTGATGTCTGTACAATCTTAACAATGAGCCGTAATTGTGAACATTCAATCAATTTTAAACAGCTGGGACCGCCTTCCTATTTTAGAAATAGGGCAAGCAATAGGGTGAGAAGAAATTATAAAAATTAAGATCCTCCCCTTGATAGCGTTTCAATTATCCCCGCTACCCATTGTGATCCTGGAAAAGTTTCTTAAAACTTTAGAAGATTCATTTTGTTTATTTTTGTGGAAAAACAATCCCCTCGTCTGTGTATTGAAAAGCTTGTTCTCATATGTATTGAAAAGCTTGTTCTCACTAAAGACAAAGGAGGACGGACCGTACTCAATTTGCAGCTCTATTACCACATTAATCTTTTTATGTTCAGCCCTAGGTTGTTTATAAGAGGCTACTCCAGATTTGATAATTTTTTGTGGGGATCTTATGGTAGAGAACTTCTCTTTCTCTCATCCCCTGTTAAGTTACAACCTGCATGTAACCCTAAATTGGTGAGGTATCAAATGATGCAAATACATTCTACACGATTTCTTAAAGGACTTAATGTTCTGTCAATAACCAGTGAGAATGCATTAACCCCTGTGTATTCCATGTGTCCAGGGATGATGAGGCAAGAACAACAGTGCTGGGAAGCAGTGGGATCGGCTTTAGTAGGAGCCTTGGTCAACAATGGCATGCTGTATACCCGAGAAGCTGTCCAGTTGAAAATTGAAGGGCAGGGAGAGTGGCATTTTTTCGCTCTCAACCTACTACTCAGATCCTTAAAGACCATGGATCTGTTGGGACTGGAAAAGAGTAGAGCAGTGGTTGAACATATTTTTAGGAAGCATATAACAGAGAGTTATTTACTGTGGGCCAGATTTAACAATCTTTCAAGAAGCGCGACGCAGCAAACCACCTTGCTGCGCTGCACTGTACTGTTCTGCTTGAAAGGGAAAGGGCAGGAATTCACCACATTTACCATTATACAACACATTCCTATCCTTCTCCTAGTGCTGGCGCACTTTTGGCTGCCTAATGCCAATGCAGGCACACTTTTGTCAAGGTGCAAGTGTGCTTGCGTTGTAGGCAGGGTTGTTTTTGTGCAGGAAGGGACACCTTCCTGCACACAAACAATCCTGAGAGACATTTCCCTTTTTCTATAGAAAAATTAAGATATTTATCCTTGCTATACCTCACGTGCGGATGGGAGCATTGTGATGCATTCCTAGGTCTACCACTAATGGTAAATGTGGAAATGCCAAAAATCCATGCATGGATGCGTGGGAGCACCCACGCTCCACCTGTGGAATGCCATTCTGTGGCAGAGTAACGCAAGGCAACGATTTGCAGTGCCTTGTGCCACTCTAGATTTCTCAGCCTTGCATGGTAACACAAGGTTGCCTTGCGTGGCTTGATAAATCTCACTAGGTGCCTTTGTGCCCCCTTGCATGGCATAAGGGCGACATAAAACCTTGATAAATCTGGCCATGGGTTTCTTACCTGCAGAATCAAAAGGCCATAGAGGTTTCTAAATTAGACTCAATAGCTAGGATGGAGAGGGGGACTCCCTCTTGAATTAGTCCCCATGTTTGGGAGGAGGTTAGCCAATGTAATGCCTCTATGCTATGTGGGGCCAAGTTTAGGTATATGCAGCTATATAAGCAATGGCAGGTCTATTACACCCCATGTATATACATCGGAGGTCTTCAAACTTTTTGATGCCCGCTTCTGACAAAAAATTCTAGAACCTGGTACTCCTCATCATTGACAACTATCAACAACCATAAACACCCCCAATTTTCACAGCCAATAATTTTTACGGTGGAAAAATGATATTAAACAGTGTTTCGCAAACCAAAGGTCAGTGAGCATGGGGTGATGGCAAAAGGAGTAGCTAAAAGCAAAGGTCCTCATTTATGAGGAATTGGCGTAGGGCAGCGCCTCAAGTCTTCTTGCTGCGCTGCCTTATGCCAATATGAAACATCAGAAATGCACCGTATTAATAAAATATTATGCATTCCTGTCCTTTCCCCCTGCGTTGGTGCCGGAATTGCTGCCTAGCACTAATGTAGGCAGGATTATTTATGAACAGGAAGGGGCACCTTCATTCACAAAAACAATCCTAAGTGGCATTTTCCCCTTTCTTTGTGAGCTGCAGAATGCAGCACACATGGAAAGAGGAAAGAGGAAAAAACGAGGAGAAATGTTACGCCTCTTTTGGGGAGGCATACGGTTTTGGTACTGCCCCAGGTTTATGTGGTTTTGTAAATCTGGGGCAGCATCAAATTCCATGGGTCTTGCGTGGCGTCCAGGACGCCACGACTCCCTTGAGGTTCGCGCCCCACCGATTGAAGACCTCTGATCTACATAAAAGGAATCCAAGGGTACCATCATCTTGCCCTAGATCTGGGGAAAAGGGTCATTGGACTCCCATGATGTGGTCATACAAAATATTAGGGAATTACCGATAAGCAGTTTGAACAGCTTTGTATAATTGCTTACCCAAGATGAAAACTCACATACATTGGCAATCTTAACGAGTGGATCAAGGCATCTGGGGTTAGCTTCCAAAAAGGCTAGCAAGATTTGGTTTATAGACAGCTTGCTAGCCAGATCCGTTATTACAACTTATTGGCGATCAACCTCACCGCCAACATTTTATCAGTGGAAGTTAAATTGGGCCTATTTTTTATGAATGAGTATATTTACGCAAAACTAACTAGTTCATTGAATCTCATTGCGCTGGTGGGACAAGAGAAGATATAGGGTTTGGCTATTACATGTGCTATTTTTATTTAAGTAGCAGGAGAATCGTGTGCAATTTAGTAGGCCACTGCTTGAACTGTTAGTTTTATGAATAAATTAGTTAGCAAATTTGTGATATGAATTTGATTGTGCCACGATTTTGGATTAACATTTTGCTTCTTGTATGTGGTATATTCTGAGCCAAATTAAAAATAAAAATAAAATGTAATAAACAAAAAGGAGTTATTCAAAGTACGAAATAAGAAGTTGGCATATCTAAATGCTTAAGTAGGCTGAATAAGTATGCTATGTTCCCTGAAAATTATAAAATGATGTCTTTATTGAATGGTTCAAATTCAATATGCATTTGAGGAGCAATCTCTCCACGTGTATTTCATCCTTGCAATTAAAAGGTTTACAGGGGGCCATTGTTATGTCTTAATACACTTCGTGAAAAAAAAGGCTGCAGTCACTTACCACAACATGGAAGGTAGAATGGCCAATCGAAGCACCTCCATGTCCATCGAATGATACCATGGCAGCATAACCTTATAAGCGAGCCCTCTGAACATTTGGCAAACAGGCAAGGAAAAGAAAAATAGCATGTGTGGTCTTTATCTTTATTGTCTGAACTACCAAAGGGAGATTTCAATTTAAGACCATGGGAAATACTCCCAGATAGCTTTCCGGAGCCACCCTCTCTAAAGGAACTGTTTACATTGTAAAGATATTGTTTTAATGTCGTCAACTGTGATGATTTTCAGCTTCCAATAGTTAACAACAATGTATTTTGTCTTTGTAAACTTGCCCTTCGTTCACATTAACCTTTGTTGACCAGCCTAGACCTCATAATATTAAATAGCATCAATAGTTCTTGGCAAAAGTATTTATATTGTCAACGCGATGAAGGTTACACTATAAGAATCTTATTAACCAAGTACACAGTTCTCATCTGTATGTACAGCAGACACCACACAAGGAGAGGTGTTGTCCGTTGTCGACCTGTCTCCAATTCAAATGCACAGTGACTCCTGGCAGAACCCTCTTAAATAAATACTTAAATAAATACTCCCTCACATCATACATTTCAAAGGGCTGTTACATAACAACAGGTGGCATAACATAGCACACCTCCCTTTTTACAACACATAAACAGATTAACAAGCTGCAACATACCTCAACATCGACCACTGCAAAATAATAAAGTAAAGTCAACACCACCCACACTGAAAAGAAAGTCAATGCACATACCAAAACACAAACAAGCACAGCACAACACGCCCCCACTATACTTGTAGGCCTCCACACACTGTAGCATGGCCGAAGACCTGCAGATATGCATACCATAGTGATACATTCCACACAAACAATGTGCAATAGCAGCCTACTGTGGCCAACATGATCCAATCAACCGGAAAATTACAGCAGAGGCCATATTATTCGTGCCTGTGCATTATTAAATATGAAATATTGCATGTAATAACTTGCCCCTGCTATTGTGATTGTGCAGAATTGAAAGTTGGACTCGCTGTTTGCAACTGTCAGTCCTTATTTCAAGCACTGGACTGGCAGCACTTTGAAGAGGGTTAGATATCCCCCCACTGGTGAGTGCTGTGTGAATATACCAACCTGCTGAGATACCCCTGGGAGGCCTCTTCTGGCACACCTTCACATCTCACTAGAGTGCACTTAGGGGGTGGGGGGCAGCTCCACTTAATATTTGATGCACTGTCTGTCTGTGTATCCCTGCGCACGCCTCTGTAGTGTGGGGTAAAGATGTTTCCTCCTTTGTATGAGGCCACACACCCAAACATAAGAGGAAACACCACTATGGGATCACATATCTGCAATGAGCTCAAAAGCATATTACACCGTTGAATATGTTCAGAAATATATTATTCACATATTCAAACAGGAGCTAAACGCAGAACACGAGCATACTTCATCACCGCTGAACAATTGAAAGTCAATCAACAAACCCTTGCATAGAAGGATGGGGAGTTCTTTGTTTTGTTAGCTCTATAGATCAAATAATGTTTAATTTACCAATAGATGTGGGTAGTGCTGGAATAGCCAGAGGAGTTTATTCTAGGTAACATATTACAATTTTTATGTGGCCCCCCTCCAGCGAATAAAAATAAAATAAAATAATAAAACGCAGGCCGGCCCTGGGGCCAATAGTGGGGAATAAAGAAGGCCATGCACCGGGTAATGGGGTCCCCGGGCCAAAATTGACCTCGGGAGGGGGCCGCGCCGCCCCCTTCCCATTTTTTTTTTTAAAAAGGGGTCAGGCTCTCGGGGATGAGGTCACACAACCCCTATTCTAAAAAATAAATTTAAAAAAAATGCTGGCATCATGCCAGAGGCCCCGCCCCCTCCCTGCACAACTGTGCAAACACTCCCCAGGCACATTGTAGGTTGGGAAATTAAGTCCCAAGGTACCTCCAGTAAGTGCCACATAGCTGGTTTGCAGAGAGGTGGTCTGAGGCCAAGTCCCTTTTTACACTACTCTGCAAACGCGCCTCTTGGCGCACTGCTGGTGGGGCAATGAGGTCCTCTTGTGCCCTGAGGACATCGCCCCACCAGCAGTGTGCAAAGATATTCAAACATATACTAACACATACTTACACTCTTATATAATAACTAATACAAGCACACACTCATCCATACAGCGACTCTCACAATCACTCACTCCCACATATAGTCATTTATATACTTCAACACGCACATATACTGCCTTTCACATATGTAGTTTCTCACACTTGTACCACTGAGACATCTAAACACTCACCAACACACTCATACATACACTCACCCACCCATACAGCCCTTCACAGATGTACTCTTGAACCCATACACCCAGTGAATCACCCACTCACACATCTATGCACAAAGTCACACCCCCACCCACCCACACAGACACTCAGGCACCTATACAGATACTCAGACAACCATTCAATATAGATACTCATTTATCTACTCACCAATCCATGCAACCGCATACACACCAACTGACAAACTAAACTGTGTGAATGTCAGTATCAGTCACTAACCTATGCATTCAGTATGATACATTTAAACACTCACTTATACAGTCAGTCACTCACCTATTAAATCATCCTTTCAGACACTTATACACCCACTCATTCTTCAACACACCTTGGAGCATATATATAAATAAAACATATTTAAACTTTACAGAAACACACAGTCACTGGATGATGTCATCAGTGATGTCATCAGTAATGTCATCAGTGATGTCATTGACCATGTCATGAATGATGTAATATTTGACTTCATCAGCAGTGTATTGCGGAGGTGCAAGTTATAGTTAGCTGAACTAACTATAATGGCCGAATTTCTCTGGTTTTGTACGAGGTAAATGCCCAACTAACTATAACATCCCTGAAACCTGTGTTTTTTCAGTGAATTTCTAAGGTTTTTTAAATGCTCATTTCTAACTATAACGTCCCTGAAACCTATGATTTTTTCAGTGAATATATATATATATAATTTGTTTATTATATTTTTTGTTCCCTTTTCGGAGACACTTCTTTAATAGCTAGAAAGAAAGGGCTCAGCTATAAGAGCACTCATTTAATAGCATTTTTTTTTTGGAGCAGCAAGGGCAATTTCAAATAAAATCATGAGTAAAGAGGCACATGGATGCACGGTGTGATAATTTCAGGCCCCCTAATGAAGAGCTTCGCCCTCATTTCTCCTTACATGCGCTCGCCTCTTGAACAAAGAGCTCTCAGGTGCATGAACTGCTGCAGGCTGCATTCTCAGAACTCATTCAGATCCATGGCCAGCAAACATAATCAAACCTAATTCCATTAGTTTGTTATTATAATTATTAAAATGCTTGAGGATGTAATCGGAAGCAACAATAAATAAGCACTGCATGGTTCAGATAATTGGTAATCAAGCGGAGAGGTCTTACAGAATCTGCGCCAGTAATGCGTTTGTTTTCTACAAGGATAATGTAATTAGATGTTTTTAACAATGCATTTTACCAGGGAAACAAGTTACATTAATTAATGGGGCTGCGCATATGCTACCATAGTGGATTCCATGTTGGTGCAGAATTAAAATATATACATAATGACTAAAGTGCTGCCCCTTACACGCGGGTGTAAACAGTGAGGTATTTTTCACCATGTGTCTCTCCTAGGGGCATATCAGCAACACCGGCGATATTTATCGCTAAGCGCACTTAGCGCTAGGATAATTATCGCCGGCTAGCGTGAATTTTTATCGCTGAGATAGCGTGCTATTAGCAACGCGTATCTCAATAGCGATAAAAATCCTTGCGCTAACTGCCTAACGTGAGATTATCGCTGGAAACCCACTCAATGTGGCGTTAGCTTGTTGATAGGGCCCCACAAACTTAGCCATGATATCCACCTTCCATAGGATATCATGGCTAAGTCAGTCCTGAAGCAGGTGTAAGGAAAGTAGCGATAACAGGGGTTATCGCTACTTTTCTTGCCGCTATGCTTCATAGCGTGGGGCTTGATGATAGGAGAAATGTCGCTTAGCGACATTTCTAATGTCATGTCAGGTCAGGAACGCCTACTTTGCATCTCATTATAGATGCAAAGCTGGGCGTTAGGAATTCCTGCGCTAACGCAAGTTTTCACGCATTAGCGTGAGCATGCTAATTAGGCGATAAAATTATCACAGCTTTTCGGCAGAAAACTGCCGCAAAAGCGGCGATGATTCTATCGACTCGCCTTGCTGATATGCCCCCAAGAGTCTGTTCTTCATTCACAGTGTGCCTGATACCAGTGGTGGGTGGAGTACTCCTAATATAGTAGTGATCATTTTCAAGACCGTGTATGCATCATTAATAGGGACACATAAGTATACTGAAAATAAGTAAAACTGAAAAAAACACTTCTTTTTAATATTGACATCGTTATATTTGCGTTTTTTTTTCTTCTTTCAATCCTCATGTATTAGGGATCCTTCCACAAATAAGGAAAATGATGTTCAGTAATAGGGCACTGACATTTTTAAGTCACAATAAAAAAGCACATTCTTAACACATCATAAACAAGCATTGACTAAGCCAATAGAGTTGACTCCTATATGGTGGATGCAAACATGCTGGTTGCATGCATTGCGGCTTATGACTAAGCATTATCAAAATGCCATCCTGACCATCGCAGCTTTTAATTGGAAGTCTCAGTCTTCCTAAAATTGAGATCAAGAGTATGAAAAACGAATTCTTATGAACTGCGAAAAATTCAACAAATACAATCAAAGGCACTCGGGCTGGTCGATTATTGAGAAAAATGGTGGGACTATTTTACTGCATGAAATAAATTACACAAGCAGTATTTGTACTGGTGAGTTAGAGTAATGGGTTATTTAAGGTGATTTTGTGCAATATAAACGGGCCATGCAATAGTCGAAAATATATGACAATTGTTAGTTGGTTAAAAACGTTCAGCCTCAGTGTTATTTTATTACATTAAGGACAATTGTGATCATACACTCCTAAGCTGCCTATTAATAACCCTGTGGTTTTGCCAAACCTTTTTTTTTCATCTGCTGGGTTGGCGTGTAGAGGGGTAGCTGGCTCTGGGTGGCAGTAAGTTTTGATTCTCAACTAATTAATTTTATTATTTTTTACCGTTCAATAGAGGATGATTTTCGGTTTTGTGGGTCTGACAAGTGCATGAGGGGATGCAATGAGACTGGGACGTTCTTTCACATCCTGTCGGCATGTCCACTGATACAGAGGTATTAGGAAGCCATTGCGCAGGTTATGTCTGAGGTGGAGGGCTCCGAGGTCCCGGTGGACGCCAGATGGTTTATCCTGGGAGTTGCAGGGGAGGTAGTGTGGCCCAAATGGGCTACTATCTGTCTCGTGTTGTCGGGGTGGTGGCAAAACTAAATATAGCCAGACTGTGGGGGGCCATGGAGGTTCCGTCAATAGAGGACTGGAATAGGGATCTCGACTGAACACGTGGTGTATCAGAGCAGAGAATGCCCGTGTAAATGGGAAAAGATCTGGGAGGCATGGATGGCATACCGGGGGGACTTATTGACTGATTGAAGGGTATGGTTCACAAGGGTGCTGGGGGGTTCAGGGGTTAACTGGAAGTGCCACGGATTACTAGCAAACTAAGGGTACTGCACAGGATGAACACTGTCCTATAATTGTTTGGCTGACCCACTGCTTTGTAGATTGTCTCATTAAATGGAAAGCTTTTATTTCTGTTAATAAAAAGGTGTTTACAAAAAAGAAATAGAGGATGATTTTCACCCTCTTAAACAAATATATGTTATGTTATCTTTAATTTTATACAGCGCGCAGCTACTCGAAAGTGTCCATCTCTGTTGGACGTAAGGGGGCTAGTTATCATGGGGTAGGATTTCAGTCAACTCGAGAATCCCATGCTTGATGCTACTCATTGAGATAAGAGACAAATAAAATACAAATCACTGTCTTTGGTCCATCGATTCAAGCACAATGACATGCTGGTAGACCCATGGTGCATTGTGAATTTTGATTCAAGGAAGTATACGTGTTTTTCCAAGCACTTTAAGTCTACATCACAAATTGATTTTTTTTTTTATTTCTGCTCAGTTTAATAGCTTAAATTCCTAAATCATGGTGAATAGTTTCTCATATCATTCAATTATCTCTCTTCTTGTTAAAATTAGGCTAATTAATCCTAGAACTACCAAATGGAATAGTGACAGGTCTCTATTATCAGATGAAACTTGGGAAAACGATATCTGTATTGTTATAGGTGAGTTTTTGTAGGATTAATGTGAATTCGACCTCACTATTAATCATGTGGGAATCCTATAAGGCTTGCTTTCGCAACCAGGTCATTGCCTTTAAAGCAAACTTAACAAAGTCCCGTTAAGCACTGATAGGGGAAGTGTAGGGGGACATAGAAAAGGAAATTAGTACGTCTTGGTTCATCTTCTCCCTTTCCCAGTGAATCACTGAAATTGGCTAAACAAAGATTTGCAACTTCTTTTTAAATGAAGAGATTGTTAATGAAAAGTTATAGGGAGAGTGAATATGTAGGCCGCGCCTTGGCCGGTAAAATCTAGGGCTAGTACCAATAGGATAATAACTAACTTCCAGTAGTGAAGATATTCAGAAATCTTCTTGTAATCAATATTCTGCAATTTATAATACTTCTTCAGAGATATTGGAGGATGCTATTGGGGACTTCCTTGATGCAATTTCAATCCCTCAGCTTTCGAACAATCAGCAGTAAAGCTTAATAAAACTGATATCAGAGACAGAATTTTGGATGGCCTTGGCTTCCATGGCCACTGCTAAGGTAGCAGGATTGGATTTGAGCTATATAAAGAATTTGCTTTTTTTTCAAGATATTTTGATATGCATTTTAATTTTAATTTCAATTCACCCTCAGTCACAGATTGGAGTTTAATCCATTATTATTTTGCTCACTGTGTCACCCCAGCTTGGACCCAAGGGGTATCTTGCCTTATCAGCCTGTCTAGCTTGTATCTGTCTCATAGCATAACTAGCACAGGACCCAAGTCTGGGCATACCGATCCCACTTAGGGTGAAAAATGCAACACAAAAAAGATGAAGGATGGAATGCTGAACATTGTCAAACATTCACCCCCAGTCACACATCTGGGCCTAAATCCATTGTTATTTTCCTCGCCATTCCATTCCAGTTTGGACCCAGCCAGATGCAAATCAGTCTTAAGTCTGCTCCCTGTTGGAACAGTCCAGCCCGAACTGCCAGGCAAGGTCCTCCCTGGATCAGAAACAAGCATCCTGGGGTCGGTTCGGGGTATCACTCCTCATCAGCCTGGCTAGCTTGAGTCCAATGGCATAGAGAGCATGGGACCTATGTCACCCCCAGACACAGTTCTGGGACTAAATCCATCAGGTTTTTTGCTCACCACAAAATTCCAGTTTGGAATTCTTTAAGAGGATCTGCCCCCACAATGGCTCCTGTGAAGGTACTGAAACTTTGCTGGACAGGTGCCCTGTTCAGTGTGCCTGCCCCAAAAAGGTCTTTGGTTTTTCATAAACAAACTCCCAAACAAAAAATAAATGTCCCAGACACACTCAATTGTTTGTCCCGGAATTTAGGGGGTAATGGGCCAGAGAAAAACAAGGACACTTACCAGGGCACAGAATTACAGCTCATTCGGTGCACCATCCCCTTACACAGAGGAACCTAGAAAGAGAACAAGAACTATACTTAGAAAGGGAGGAGGGAAGAGGGTGGAGATTGGAAGAAAAGAGGAAAGTAAAGAAAGGCTCCCTCACACAGGAAGGGTGGAGGAGAGAAAGCCACTGAGAGAGGAAGAAAGGAAGCAAGAGGTCACAGAGAGAAAAATGAGAAAAGCAGAAGGACAACAGAGAAAGGAGAGGAGTCCCATAAGGAGGATGATGACTGAGATGGTGACCATTTCCAAAGATGAGAGGACGTTAGGAGGAGGAAGACACCTGTGCTGAGGAATGGCGGATGGCGCAGACGGTTGCTGATTTGCCTGCAACAACTCACGAGGGTTGTGGCTGCCTGGGTGATTAACAGGAACCAGGGGTTTGGTAAGACAGTGTAGGCTTTTGTACCTTTTTTATTATCTCTTCTGTTTCTTCCTCTTCTATACCCTAAGGTTTTAAGTAAAACCCGGATGGGATAAGGAGGGGCACATACATGATGTACATCCACCAGTGATGGTGTAGGGAACCAGTCACAGGCGTGAACGGTGATGTGAGAAACATTTAGAACAACCCCTAACTCAGATAGTAATACTGAGAATAGGTGGTAGGGAACATAGGTGCATAATTGTGACTGTATAGTTTTGAATTTAAGATAAAATAAACTGTAGAAACTTAAAAGGTCTAAAATAATAAAAAAAACACTATTCAAAGATCGGTTAAGGAGACTTTTAAGAAATGTTATGTAAATACGTACATGGGCATTCTTCTTTTTCCCAAGGGGCATTGGTAGCGCCATCTACCAGACCTAGGAGAAAAAGACAAGAAAGAAGATATTGCAAGAACCAGTATCTTACCTCTATCGGTGGCACCATTCCACCAGACCTAGGAGAAAAAGAAAACAAAGTACTCAACGTTTTTTCTTTTACCAAACCCTCCCCCCGCTAAATTGTTTTTTCAATCTGACTGGTGCGTTGCAAATAGAAAGGCATCATTTGTAAATTAAAATTAAATAGAGCAAAGAAATAGGGAATTTGCAGACAAGGTATTCTGCCAATTCAGTGGCATAGTACGTTATCGCCAAATCAAGGCCCTCGAGCATTACAGTATTATTGTATGCTCCATTATGAAGTGCCACACACCTCAAAATCAATTATGTCATCATACTCTACAAGGTTACTACTGAAACCACCATTATTACATACTAATTATTTTGAATAAAACTTTGACTATGTTCAAATCTCTCACTGCACAAACCAGCAAATCATCATTTGGGATGACACGTAGAGTATGTTTTTTGAAATTTGCAATGTTTAGCATTTATGCTTGAAGTACAGATATTCATGAACTATTGTAGATGGAGGTGGTGGCCGACTTTTACAACACAGCAGCTTTTAATAGTTAAGATGATGAAGTGAACTGCCTTAATAATGTAGGTGTTAGACTTGGAGCTCTCTGCAGGGTCACTCTGAAGCGGTTTGCCTTCACCACTCCTGTTTTCTGAATTTTCTTTTTGTTGGATTTAGAAAACCGTGCACTTCACCAGTGTTAAAGTGCTAGTGCTCTCTCCCTTAAACATGGTAAAATAGGCTCACACCCAATTGGCACACTTAATTAGCTTAAAATTCCCTGGTAAAGTGACACTACATGTACCCAGAGCCTGAAAATTAAATGCTACCAGCATGTCTGCAGCACTATGTGTGCCACCCACTATAGTAGCAGCACAGTTTTAAACTGCAATTTCAGCCTGGCAAAATTAACCTTTTGTAGAGATCAATAAGAGAGCTAGGGAGACGTGGGGTACGTCTGTATCCCCTGTGGTATAAGTCACTTTTATCAAAGCTGGACGAACCCGAAGGTGTTGGTACAATCACTGAGAAGCAGTGATAGGGAACCCACTAGGTTGGTTAAAAGGCCCCTCACACACCAACCTGGTTGGTGTCATGCTTCATCATAGGGGCCCCAACCGGGTGGCCGAGTGCCTCCCGGTTGTGCTGCGACGCCTGGCTACAGCGGAGCTGGTGTGGTGCAGAAGTGTGATGTAGTGAAGGCTTAAAAATATCTCTGAGAGTCCTTGCAGAGGTAAATTTATTATTGGCGGCTCAGGATATATTAAAATTAAACTATGTGGTGCAACTACGAAAGAGATTAGTTTCTAATAGTTGTATGTGTGGTAGGTCTACATGTTTCAGCCCACTTCAGAGTGTCAGGGGCTTTCGTCAGGACCAGTGTGTGAAGTGAGTGGCAAAGTGAAGAGTGCCACGTGATTGGTGAAAAAAATAAAAAGATTTTAGTTACCTACACACTCGCTAAGGTGTGTGGAAACGGTGTCTGCACACTGGCGGACACCGCAGCGAAAAAACCTGTGGGAGAAAAGAACATAGCACAAAGACATATAAAGCAGTGGCATTTTGTGCTGAGTATCGCCGCAACTATAAAATGCAATCTTCCGTGCTGTGATGTAACCAACACTTGCAGACGGTTGTGCCTGTGGCCACACGCATACTATACTTGTGTGGCATGCTGCTATAGTCTCACACTGATCACTAATAACTGATGAGAGGACGCTGTGTGTCCTGTGAACTCTATCGTTAAAAAGGTGAAAAGCAAGACTGGCAACAAGACAGGCAGACAGGGTAGTGAACTATCTTCATGGGGTGCCTGGTGGAGGCAGTGGGCACCTCGAAAGATGGTGCTGTGTGGCCACCGAGTGGTCAAACTTAGTCGTAAATACCCAGTACGCACTGGTGGGATAGGCTATCCAGGTGACAGTGCGCGATACTTGTGAGGTGCTGGGTACAAGAAGGGGAAGTTCCCCTGTGTGGCGCGCTGTGGTAACGGGAGGAGGGGATGACAAACAAAAGGAAATAAAAAGGAATTACACTATGGCTGAGTATTGATCGCTGCTCAGGAAAGGGGAGGAGTGCGCTCCTTAAATCACAAATTCTGTGGGGAGAAAGGAAAAAAGCAGGCATGAAGGTCGGGACATCAAAGGCAGATGTAGACCGACAGAGAAACAGCGCGCGTCACCTTACTTGGTCAAGTAGCAGCACCCGTATTCCACCTACTGAGGGCTCCCGGATCCTGGATGGTGTTGTGTCCAAGGCGGAGGGAGAATAAATAGTGGTAGGGGCCATGGTTTACGTGCTGATTGACCAGTGGGCGCTGGTATAGCAAAGAGGTCTGCGCATGTGTCAGGCAGGGCTGTTAGTTGTGCGCGCATGCGTGGGGTGGTGCGCGAGCATGCGAGGAGGTCGCTACTCCAGCGCGCATGCGCAGAGGAGCTGAGGTGCAGCAATGGGGAGAGCGCGAGCAAGAGTAGCTGAACAGGGGCGGGCATGTGGGCACTGGATGCCGAAGAAATGACTCGGTGCCAGAGGTAAGCCTTGCGTGAGGCTGGCGTGAGGTGGACCAGAACATTTAAGAGTACAGATGTCGTGCTGGCATCTGGCTAGTAACAGGTGGACAATAGGGGTAGCCTCACGAAGGGAAGAGAGGTGGGGGCTACTGGGTCTGCCAGGGGAGTGGAAGAACGCAGTGCTGGCATGGGTGGCTACAGGAGGACAAGTCAAGGGGTGGGATTAGGATCTCCTGAGGCTATTCCATGGGATATTGTCGTTAAGTCCAGTGGTGTGACTGGACAGACGATATATCCATCTTTGCTCCTGTTCCAAAAGGCGACTCTGGATATTGGGAAGGTTGTGGTCCAGGGCCTCTAGAACAACCCATCTCATGTCATTGGTCGTGTGGCCTTTTTCTAAAAAATGGGTAGTCATTTTAGTGGTGTTTTTCTTGCAGCGTATTGTACTGCGATGTTCACAGATCCTGGTTTTTATTTTGCGAGTGGTCATGCCTATGTAGGTGAGGTTGCAAGGGCAAGTGATCCGGTACACAACATTTTCCGAGTTGCAGTTCGTATGTTTGCGGAGTTCCCAAGTTTTTCCGGGTTCAAGATTCAGTTGTTTGGTCGTCTCAGTAATGTGGCAGACACTGCAATTGCCGCATGGGAAATGCCCTTTGACGTTGGGGAGACCCCATGCGTTGAGGACCGTGTTGGTGGGTTTGGGAAAGCAGATCGGTCTGGTGGATACGATGGTGTCCTTGATGGTGCGGGCTCTTTTATTGGCTAGGAGGGGAGGTTCCCAGTTGAGTTTTCCTGTATTCAAGATTCTCCAGTTTTTCTTAATGATTTGGGCCACTTTGTTGGTCACTGTGTTGAAGGTGGTCACATATGTGAGTGGCGGACTGGTAGGTGCCTTAATATAGTTCTCCAGTAGGCCCTCGCGATTTTGGTTTCTGGCACTCTTGTTAGCTGTCTTGGTTATCTTGTGAGGGTAACCACGTTGGTGCAGCTTGTGGCAAAGGTCAGTTGCCTGTACTTTGTAATCCTTGGTGTCACTGCAATTTCTGCGGAGGTGAAGAAATTGGCCATATGGAAGGTTCTCACGGAGGGCTCGGGGATGGAAACTGGAAAAGTGTAGTAGGGAATTGCGAGCCGTAGGTTTGAAGTGAGTCTTGCTCACAAGACCTCCTGATGCTGCTTTTATGTCTAGGAAAGTGGTCCGATGCCTGTCTGAGCTGTGTGTGAACCTAAGGTTAGGGTCGCACGTATTGATCCATTCACAAAAGGGGGCCAAAGATTCTCCTGATCCCTCCCAGATAAGGAGGATATCATAAATGTATCGTTTGTAGAATTTGATTTGAGGAATGCGTGGTGAGTTGTTGTTGAGGAGGTGTTTGGTCTCAAAGTGGAAGACATACAGGCCCGCTACGCTGGGGGCGAAAACGCTGCCCATTGAAGTGCCGTACTTCTGGAGATATAGCTTGCCTTCATATTCAAAGTAGTTTTCTTTGAGCGCTAGTGTTGCGCATTTGAGTACAAAGGAAGGAGGGGTGTGGTATTGCCAGTCGGTGTTGTTGAGAGCCTGTTCTAATACTTTGAGGGTGTCGTCTTGAGGGAGGCTGGTGTACAAGCTCTCTACATCAAGTGACACCAAGAAGGAAGTGTTGGGGTCGTAGCGTATGTCCGCTAGAAGACCTAGAAGGTCTTTGGTATCTTTGAGGTATGTGCTAGTAGATTGAACCAATGGTTGCAAGAAATGATCACAAAAACGTGAAAGGGGTTCTAATAGAGACCCGATGCCGGAGACAATGGGGCGTCCCGGGGGAGGGGTTTTGTTCTTATGGATCTTAGGAACAGTGTAAAAATATGGTATTTTGCCTTGTGTGGTTGTAGGAAATTTGGCCTCGTTCTTGGATATCTGGCCAGAGTCTTCCGCATCATCCACTATGGATTGTATGCGAGTCCTCAGGGAGGGGGTGGGGTCATGTGTGAGCAACTCATAATTTTTGGTGTCATTAAGTAGGCGCTCACATTCGCGGTGGTAGTCCTCTTTATTGAGTATTACCGTGCCTCCCCCTTTATCCGCTGGTTTGATAATGATCTCTGGATTATGCTTCAATGATTGTAGGGCCATACGTTTCGCCTTGCTGGTGTTTTTTGAACATGTGGGGTTCTTTTAGGGCTTCAATTTTTTTGAACACTGTCTGCTCGTATACCAAGATCTCGGGTGGTGTGGAGCATGGTGGAGGTATGAATGTTGATTTGGCTCTAAGGGTAGTGTCCCCTTGGTCTCCAGGGTCAGTGAGTGCGGGTGCATTCTCAAAGAAAGCCTTGAGTTTAAGTTTGCGAAAGAATTCCGCTAGTTCGCAGTGCAGCTTGAATTTGTCAAGTTTGGTTGTCGGAGCATAGCCAAGTCCTTTTTCTAGGATGGCCACTTCAGTGGGTGTTAAGATATGTTTGGAAAGGTTAGTGACAAGGCTCAGCGTGTGCTCGGGCCTGGTTGTAGGTCTCTGGTTTGGCTCCTTGTCTGAGCACCCTGCTGTGGATTGTCTTGCCAGTGTACCGTATTCCCTCTGCGTCTCCTTCCGCGACCTCGTCGGCCTCTCCCTAAAAAAGGCTGTGGTTGGTTCTGATTCATATATGGTGGAGGCGGGCCGAACGGTGGGTTCCAACCGTACCCAAATTGTGGATGTACGGGGGGGGTAAAGAGGTGGGTATAGCATGTTTGGTCCCTGGGGTCCATGAGACCAGGGTGGTTGCCAACCCGTTTGCCCACCTCTGCCTTGTTGGCGTCTGTGGTAGCTGTTGTTGCTAGAGCCACTGCTTACTGATGAGTCTTCGTCCGATGAGGTACCTGACGTGTCAGTGCGGTGGGGTGGCTGGTAGTCAGCTTCGGCGTAAGGGTAAGTCTTTACGTAGGAGAATCTTTTCAGATCTTTCTGGAATTTGGTAATCTTACTTTGGGTAAGGCCGTCTTTGTATTCATTGATTTCTCTGTTTGTTTCTTCCAGTTTCTTTTTGAATGAGGATAGTGTGGCTTTAAAATGGGTTTCTGTGGCTTGTATTTCGATTAGGAAGGCATCGGAGAGGCGTTTGGATGTCTGGATGATGAGAATCATCCAGTCACGGGTACATCTCCATGCTATCTGTGCCCAGTCTTTTCGAAAGGTGGGATCTTCGAGAAAGATGCGTGGGGCATTGGTGACGATTAAGCCCCTGGGTGCGGTATTGTTCCTTAGGTATTCGGTCAGAATTACTCCATGGAGTATAGTTCTTATTCGGTTGTGTTTTTTTTTGTTGAGATTATCCCAGTCAGCTGTTTGTGCAATGGAAGATGTCAGATTGAAATCTGCCAAAAGGGGAGGATTGTCAAGTATGCTGTTGACATCATCCAGTGTAAACCCTAGGCCTGGGTTCTCAGCCATAGTGAAAAAACCGGAACAAAAAAGGGGAGGGGGGGGAGAAAAGGGGAGGGGAGAGCGTCGTAACTAGACGATGCTCTCACAGCTGTGCGCTGTGAATTAATGTAGAGATCAATAAGAGAGCTAGGGAGACGTGGGGTACGTCCGTATCCCCTGTGGTATAAGTCAGTTTTATCAAAGCTGGACGAACCCGAAGGTGTTGGTACAATCACTGAGAAGCAGTGATAGGGAACCCACTAGGTTGGTTAAAAGGCCCCTCACACACCAACCTGGTTGGTGTCATGCTTCATCATAGGGGCCCCAACCGGGTGGCCGAGTGCCTCCCGGTTGTGCTGCGACGCCTGGCTACAGCGGAGCTGGTGTGGTGCAGAAGTGTGATGTAGTGAAGGCTTAAAAATATCTCTGAGAGTCCTTGCCGAGGTAAATTTATTATTGGCGGCTCAGGATACATTAAAATTAAACTATGTGGTGCAACTACGAAAGAGATTAGTTTCTAATAGTTGTATGTGTGGTAGGTCTACATGTTTCAGCCCACTTCAGAGTGTCAGGGGCTTTCGTCAGGACCAGTGTGTGAAGTGAGTGGCAAAGTGAAGAGTGCCACGTGATTGGTGAAAAAAATAAAAAGATTTTAGTTACCTACACACTCGCTAAGGTGTGTGGAAACGGTGTCTGCACACTGGCGGACACCGCAGCGAAAAAACCTGTGGGAGAAAAGAACATAGCACAAAGACATATAAAGCAGTGGCATTTTGTGCTGAGTATCGCCGCAACTATAAAATGCAATCTTCCGTGCTGTGATGTAACCAACACTTGCAGACGGTTGTGCCTGTGGCCACACGCATACTATACTTGTGTGGCATGCTGCTATAGTCTCACACTGATCACTAATAACTGATGAGAGGACGCTGTGTGTCCTGTGAACTCTATCGTTAAAAAGGTGAAAAGCAAGACTGGCAACAAGACAGGCAGACAGGGTAGTGAACTATCTTCATGGGGTGCCTGGTGGAGGCAGTGGGCACCTCGAAAGATGGTGCTGTGTGGCCACCGAGTGGTCAAACTTAGTCGTAAATACCCAGTACGCACTGGTGGGATAGGCTATCCAGGTGACAGTGCGCGATACTTGTGAGGTGCTGGGTACAAGAAGGGGAAGTTCCCCTGTGTGGCGCGCTGTGGTAACGGGAGGAGGGGATGACAAACAAAAGGAAATAAAAAGGAATTACACTATGGCTGAGTATTGATCGCTGCTCAGGAAAGGGGAGGAGTGCGCTCCTTAAATCACAAATTCTGTGGGGAGAAAGGAAAAAAGCAGGCATGAAGGTCGGGACATCAAAGGCAGATGTAGACCGACAGAGAAACAGCGCGCGTCACCTTACTTGGTCAAGTAGCAGCACCCGTATTCCACCTACTGAGGGCTCCCGGATCCTGGATGGTGTTGTGTCCAAGGCGGAGGGAGAATAAATAGTGGTAGGGGCCATGGTTTACGTGCTGATTGACCAGTGGGCGCTGGTATAGCAAAGAGGTCTGCGCATGTGTCAGGCAGGGCTGTTAGTTGTGCGCGCATGCGTGGGGTGGTGCGCGAGCATGCGAGGAGGTCGCTACTCCAGCGCGCATGCGCAGAGGAGCTGAGGTGCAGCAATGGGGAGAGCGCGAGCAAGAGTAGCTGAACAGGGGCGGGCATGTGGGCACTGGATGCCGAAGAAATGACTCGGTGCCAGAGGTAAGCCTTGCGTGAGGCTGGCGTGAGGTGGACCAGAACATTTAAGAGTACAGATGTCGTGCTGGCATCTGGCTAGTAACAGGTGGACAATAGGGGTAGCCTCACGAAGGGAAGAGAGGTGGGGGCTACTGGGTCTGCCAGGGGAGTGGAAGAACGCAGTGCTGGCATGGGTGGCTACAGGAGGACAAGTCAAGGGGTGGGATTAGGATCTCCTGAGGCTATTCCATGGGATATTGTCGTTAAGTCCAGTGGTGTGACTGGACAGACGATATATCCATCTTTGCTCCTGTTCCAAAAGGCGACTCTGGATATTGGGAAGGTTGTGGTCCAGGGCCTCTAGAACAACCCATCTCATGTCATTGGTCGTGTGGCCTTTTTCTAAAAAATGGGTAGTCATTTTAGTGGTGTTTTTCTTGCAGCGTATTGTACTGCGATGTTCACAGATCCTGGTTTTTATTTTGCGAGTGGTCATGCCTATGTAGGTGAGGTTGCAAGGGCAAGTGATCCGGTACACAACATTTTCCGAGTTGCAGTTCGTATGTTTGCGGAGTTCCCAAGTTTTTCCGGGTTCAAGATTCAGTTGTTTGGTCGTCTCAGTAATGTGGCAGACACTGCAATTGCCGCATGGGAAATGCCCTTTGACGTTGGGGAGACCCCATGCGTTGAGGACCGTGTTGGTGGGTGTGGGAAAGCAGATCGGTCTGGTGGATACGATGGTGTCCTTGATGGTGCGGGCTCTTTTATTGGCTAGGAGGGGAGGTTCCCAGTTGAGTTTTCCTGTATTCAAGATTCTCCAGTTTTTCTTAATGATTTGGGCCACTTTGTTGGTCACTGTGTTGAAGGTGGTCACATATGTGAGTGGCGGACTGGTAGGTGCCTTAATATAGTTCTCCAGTAGGCCCTCGCGATTTTGGTTTCTGGCACTCTTGTTAGCTGTCTTGGTTATCTTGTGAGGGTAACCACGTTGGTGCAGCTTGTGGCAAAGGTCAGTTGCCTGTACCTTGTAATCCTTGGTGTCACTGCAATTTCTGCGGAGGTGAAGAAATTGGCCATATGGAAGGTTCTCACGGAGGGCTCGGGGATGGAAACTGGAAAAGTGTAGTAGGGAATTGCGAGCCGTAGGTTTGAAGTGAGTCTTGCTCACAAGACCTCCTGATGCTGCTTTTATGTCTAGGAAAGTGGTCCGATGCCTGTCTGAGCTGTGTGTGAACCTAAGGTTAGGGTCGCACGTATTGATCCATTCACAAAAGGGGGCCAAAGATTCTCCTGATCCCTCCCAGATAAGGAGGATATCATAAATGTATCGTTTGTAGAATTTGATTTGAGGAATGCGTGGTGAGTTGTTGTTGAGGAGGTGTTTGGTCTCAAAGTGGAAGACATACAGGCCCGCTACGCTGGGGGCGAAAACGCTGCCCATTGAAGTGCCGTACTTCTGGAGATATAGCTTGCCTTCATATTCAAAGTAGTTTTCTTTGAGCGCTAGTGTTGCGCATTTGAGTACAAAGGAAGGAGGGGTGTGGTATTGCCAGTCGGTGTTGTTGAGAGCCTGTTCTAATACTTTGAGGGTGTCGTCTTGAGGGAGGCTGGTGTACAAGCTCTCTACATCAAGTGACACCAAGAAGGAAGTGTTGGGGTCGTAGCGTATGTCCGCTAGAAGACCTAGAAGGTCTTTGGTATCTTTGAGGTATGTGCTAGTAGATTGAACCAATGGTTGCAAGAAATGATCACAAAAACGTGAAAGGGGTTCTAATAGAGACCCGATGCCGGAGACAATGGGGCGTCCCGGGGGAGGGGTTTTGTTCTTATGGATCTTAGGAACAGTGTAAAAATATGGTATTTTGCCTTGTGTGGTTGTAGGAAATTTGGCCTCGTTCTTGGATATCTGGCCAGAGTCTTCCGCATCATCCACTATGGATTGTATGCGAGTCCTCAGGGAGGGGGTGGGGTCATGTGTGAGCAACTCATAATTTTTGGTGTCATTAAGTAGGCGCTCACATTCGCGGTGGTAGTCCTCTTTATTGAGTATTACCGTGCCTCCCCCTTTATCCGCTGGTTTGATAATGATCTCTGGATTATGCTTCAATGATTGTAGGGCCATACGTTTCGCCTTGCTGGTGTTTTTTGAACATGTGGGGTTCTTTTAGGGCTTCAATTTTTTTGAACACTGTTTGCTCGTATACCAAGATCTCGGGTGGTGTGGAGCATGGTGGAGGTATGAATGTTGATTTGGCTCTAAGGGTAGTGTCCCCTTGGTCTCCAGGGTCAGTGAGTGCGGGTGCATTCTCAAAGAAAGCCTTGAGTTTAAGTTTGCGAAAGAATTCCGCTAGTTCGCAGTGCAGCTTGAATTTGTCAAGTTTGGTTGTCGGAGCATAGCCAAGTCCTTTTTCTAGGATGGCCACTTCAGTGGGTGTTAAGACATGTTTGGAAAGGTTAGTGACAAGGCTCAGCGTGTGCTCGGGCCTGGTTGTAGGTCTCTGGTTTGGCTCCTTGTCTGAGCACCCTGCTGTGGATTGTCTTGCCAGTGTACCGTATTGCCTCTGCGTCTCCTTCCGCGACCTCGTCGGCCTCTCCCTAAAAAAGGCTGTGGTTGGTTCTGATTCATATATGGTGGAGGCGGGCCGAACGGTGGGTTCCAACCGTACCCAAATTGTGGATGTACGGGGGGGTAAAGAGGTGGGTATAGCATGTTTGGTCCCTGGGGTCCATGAGACCAGGGTGGTTGCCAACCCGTTTGCCCACCTCTGCCTTGTTGGCGTCTGTGGTAGCTGTTGTTGCTAGAGCCACTGCTTACTGATGAGTCTTCGTCCGATGAGGTACCTGACGTGTCAGTGCGGTGGGGTGGCTGGTAGTCAGCTTCGGCGTAAGGGTAAGTCTTTGCGTAGGAGAATCTTTTCAGATCTTTCTGGAATTTGGTAATCTTACTTTGGGTAAGGCCGTCTTTGTATTCATTGATTTCTCTGTTTGTTTCTTCCAGTTTCTTTTTGAATGAGGATAGTGTGGCTTTAAAATGGGTTTCTGTGGCTTGTATTTCGATTAGGAAGGCATCGGAGAGGCGTTTGGATGTCTGGATGATGAGAATCATCCAGTCACGGGTACATCTCCATGCTATCTGTGCCCAGTCTTTTCGAAAGGTGGGATCTTCGAGAAAGATGCGTGGGGCATTGGTGACGATTAAGCCCCTGGGTGCGGTATTGTTCCTTAGGTATTCGGTCAGAATTACTCCATGGAGTATAGTTCTTATTCGGTTGTGTTTTTTTTTGTTGAGATTATCCCAGTCAGCTGTTTGTGCAATGGAAGATGTCAGATTGAAATCTGCCAAAAGGGGAGGATTGTCAAGTATGCTGTTGACATCATCCAGTGTAAACCCTAGGCCTGGGTTCTCAGCCATAGTGAAAAAACCGGAACAAAAAAGGGGAGGGGGGGGAGAAAAGGGGAGGGGAGAGCGTCGTAACTAGACGATGTTCTCACAGCTGTGCGCTGTGAATTAATGTAGAGATCAATAAGAGAGCTAGGGAGACGTGGGGTACGTCCGTATCCCCTGTGGTATAAGTCAGTTTTATCAAAGCTGGACGAACCCGAAGGTGTTGGTACAATCACTGAGAAGCAGTGATAGGGAACCCACTAGGTTGGTTAAAAGGCCCCTCACACACCAACCTGGTTGGTGTCATGCTTCATCATAGGGGCCCCAACCGGGTGGCCGAGTGCCTCCCGGTTGTGCTGCGACGCCTGGCTACAGCGGAGCTGGTGTGGTGCAGAAGTGTGATGTAGTGAAGGCTTAAAAATATCTCTGAGAGTCCTTGCCGAGGTAAATTTATTATTGGCGGCTCAGGATACATTAAAATTAAACTATGTGGTGCAACTACGAAAGAGATTAGTTTCTAATAGTTGTATGTGTGGTAGGTCTACATGTTTCAGCCCACTTCAGAGTGTCAGGGGCTTTCGTCAGGACCAGTGTGTGAAGTGAGTGGCAAAGTGAAGAGTGCCACGTGATTGGTGAAAAAAATAAAAAGATTTTAGTTACCTACACACTCGCTAAGGTGTGTGGAAACGGTGTCTGCACACTGGCGGACACCGCAGCGAAAAAACCTGTGGGAGAAAAGAACATAGCACAAAGATATATAAAGCAGTGGCATTTTGTGCTGAGTATCGCCGCAACTATAAAATGCAATCTTCCGTGCTGTGATGTAACCAACACTTGCAGACGGTTGTGCCTGTGGCCACACGCATACTATACTTGTGTGGCATGCTGCTATAGTCTCACACTGATCACTAATAACTGATGAGAGGACGCTGTGTGTCCTGTGAACTCTATCGTTAAAAAGGTGAAAAGCAAGACTGGCAACAAGACAGGCAGACAGGGTAGTGAACTATCTTCATGGGGTGCCTGGTGGGGGCAGTGGGCACCTCGAAAGATGGTGCTGTGTGGCCACCGAGTGGTCAAACTTAGTCGTAAATACCCAGTACGCACTGGTGGGATAGGCTATCCAGGTGACAGTGCGCGATACTTGTGAGGTGCTGGGTACAAGAAGGGGAAGTTCCCCTGTGTGGCGCGCTGTGGTAACGGGAGGAGGGGATGACAAACAAAAGGAAATAAAAAGGAATTACACTATGGCTGAGTATTGGTCGCTGCTCAGGAAAGGGGAGGAGTGCGCTCCTTAAATCACAAATTCTGTGAGGAGAAAGGAAAAAAGCAGGCATGAAGGTCGGGACATCAAAGGCAGATGTAGACCGACAGAGAAACAGCGCGCGTCACCTTACTTGGTCAAGTAGCAGCACCCGTATTCCACCTACTGAGGGCTCCCGGATCCTGGATAGTGTTGTGTCCAAGGCGGAGGGAGAATAAATAGTGGTAGGGGCCATGGTTTACGTGCTGATTGACCAGTGGGCGCTGGTATAGCAAAGAGGTCTGCGCATGTGTCAGGCAGGGCTGTTAGTTGTGCGTGCATGCGTGGGGTGGTGCGCGAGCATGCGAGGAGGTCGCTACTCCAGCGCGCATGCGCAGAGGAGCTGAGGTGCAGTAATGGGGAGAGCGCGAGCAAGAGTAGCTGAACAGGGGCGGGCATGTGGGCACTGGATGCCGAAGAAATGACTCGGTGCCAGAGGTAAGCCTTGCGTGAGGCTGGCGTGAGGTGGACCAGAACATTTAAGAGTACAGATGTCATGCTGGCCTCTGGCTAGTAACAGGTGGACAATAGGGGTAGCCTCACGAAGGGAAGAAAGGTGGGGGCTACTGGGTCTGCCAGGGGAGTGGAAGAACGCAGTGCTGGCATGGGTGGCTACAAGAGGACAAGTCAAGGGGTGGGATTAGGATCTCCTGAGGCTATTCCATGGGATATTGTCGTTAAGTCCAGTGGTGTGACTGGACAGACGATATATCCATCTTTGCTCCTGTTCCAAAAGGCGACTCTGGATATTGGGAAGGTTGTGGTCCAGGGCCTCTAGAACAACCCATCTCATGTCATTGGTTGTGTGGCCTTTTTCTAAAAAATGGGTAGTCATTTTAGTGGTGTTTTTCTTGCAGCGTATTGTACTGCGATGTTCACAGATCCTGGTTTTTATTTTGCGAGTGGTCATGCCTATGTAGGTGAGGTTGCAAGGGCAAGTGATCCGGTACACAACATTTTCCGAGTTGCAGTTCGTATGTTTGCGGAGTTCCCAAGTTTTTCCGGGTTCAAGATTCAGTTGTTTGGTCGTCTCAGTAATGTGGCAGACACTGCAATTGCCGCATGGGAAATGCCCTTTGATGTTGGGGAGACCCCATGCGTTGAGGACCGTGTTGGTGGGTTTGGGAAAGCAGATCGGTCTGGTGGATACGATGGTGTCCTTGATGGTGCGGGCTCTTTTATTGGCTAGGAGGGGAGGTTCCCAGTTGAGTTTTCCTGTATTCAAGATTCTCCAGTTTTTCTTAATGATTTGGGCCACTTTGTTGGTCACTGTGTTGAAGGTGGTCACACATGTGAGTGGCGGACTGGTAGGTGCCTTAATATAGTTCTCCAGTAGGCCCTCGCGATTTTGGTTTCTGGCCCTCTTGTTAGCTGTCTTGGTTATCTTGTGAGGGTAACCACGTTGGTGCAGCTTGTGGCAAAGGTCAGTTGCCTGTACCTTATAATCCTTGGTGTCACTGCAATTTCTGCGGAGGCGAAGAAATTGGCCATATGGAAGGTTCTCACGGAGGGCTCGGGATGGAAACTGGAAAAGTGTAGTAGGGAATTGCGAGCCGTAGGTTTGAAGTGAGTCTTGCTCACAAGACCTCCTGATGCTGCTTTTATGTCCAGGTCTAGGAAAGTGGTCCGATGCCTGTCTGAGCTGTGTGTGAACCTAAGGTTAGGGTCGCACGTATTGATCCATTCACAAAAGGAGGCCAAAGATTCTCCTGATCCCTCCCAGATAAGGAGGATATCAACAATGTATCGTTTGTAGAATTTGATTTGAGGAATGCGTGGTGAGTTGTTGTTGAGGAGGTGTTTGGTCTCAAAGTGGAAGACATACAGGCTCGCTACGCTGGGGGTGAAAACGCTGCCCATTGAAGTGCCGTACTTCTGGAGATATAGCTTGCCTTCATATTCAAAGTAGTTTTCTTTGAGCGCTAGTGTTGCGCATTTGAGTACAAAGGAAGGAGGGGTGCGGTATTGCCAGTCGGTGTTGTTAAGAGCCTGTTCTAATACTTTGAGGGTGTCGTCTTGAGGGAGGCTGGTGTACAAGCTCTCTACATCAAGTGACACCAAGAAGGAAGTGTTGGGGTCGTAGCGTATGTCCGCTAGAGGACCAAGAAGGTCTTTGGTATCTTTGAGGTATGTGCTGGTAGATTGAACCAATGGTTGCAAGAAATGATCACAAAAACTTGAAAGGGGTTCTAATAGAGACCCGATGCCGGAGACAATGGGGCGTCCCGGGGGAGGGGTTTTGTTCTTATGGATCTTAGGAACAGTGTAAAAATATGGTATTTTGCCTTGTGTGGTTGTTAGAAATTTGGCCTCGTTCTTGGATATCTGGCCAGAGTCTTCCGCATCATCCACTATGGATTGTATGCGAGTCCTCAGGGAGGGGGTGGGGTCATGTGTGAGCAACTCATAATTTTTGGTGTCATTAAGTAGGCGCTCACATTCGCGGTGGTAGTCCTCTTTATTGAGTATTACCGTGCCTCCCCCTTTATCCGCTGGTTTGATAATGATCTCTGGATTATGCTTCAATGATTGTAGGGCCAGACGTTCCGCCTTGCTGGTGTTTTGGAACATGTGGGGTTCTTTTAGGGCTTCAATTTCTTTGAACACTGTCTGCTCGTATACCAAGATCTCGGGTGGTGTGGAGCATGGTGGAGGTATGAATGTTGATTTGGCTCTAAGGGTAGTGTCCCCTTGGTCTCCAGGGTCAGTGAGTGCGGGTGCATTCTCAAAGAAAGCCTGTCGGTCTACATCTGCCTTTGATGTCCCGACCTTCATGCCTGCTTTTTTCCTTCCTCCCCACAGAATTTGTGATTTAAGGAGCGCACTCCTCCCCTTTCCTGAACAGCGATCAATACTCAGCCATAGTGTAATTCCTTTTCATTTCCTTTTGTTTGTCATCCCCTCCTCCCGTTACCACAGCGCGCCACACAGGGGAACTTCCCCTTCTTGTACCCAGCACCTCACAAGTATCGCGCACTGTCACCTGGATAGCCTATCCCACCAGTGCGTACTGGGTATTTACGACTAAGTTTGACCACTCGGTGGCCACACAGCACCATCTTTCGAGGTGCCCACTGCCTCCACCAGGCACCCCATGAAGATAGTTCACTACCCTGTCTGCCTGTCTTGTTGCCAGTCTTGCTTTTCACCTTTTTAATGATAGAGTTAACAGGACACACAGCGTCCTCTCATCAGTTATTAGTGATCAGTGTGAGACTATAGCAGCATGCCACACAAGTATAGTATGCGTGTGGCCACAGGCACAACCGTCTGCAAGTGTTGGTTACATCACAGCACGGAAGATTGCATTTTATAGTTGCAGCGATACTCAGCACAAAATGCCACTGCTTTATATGTCTTTGTGCTATGTTCTTTTCTCCCACAGGTTTTTTCGCTGCGGTGTCCGCCAGTGTGCAGACACCGTTTCCACACACCTTAGCGAGTGTGTAGGTAACTAAAATCTTTTTATTTTTTTCACCAATCACGTGGCACTCTTCACTTTGCCACTCACTTCACACACTGGTCCTGACGAAAGCCCCTGACACTCTGAAGTGGGCTGAAACATGTAGACCTACCACACATACAACTATTAGAAACTAATCTCTTTCGTAGTTGCACCACATAGTTTAATTTTAATATATCCTGAGCCGCCAATAATAAATTTACCTCGGCAAGGACTCTCAGAGATATTTTTAAGGCTTCACTACATCACACTTCTGCACCACACCAGCTCCGCTGTAGCCAGGCGTCGCAGCACAACCGGGAGGCACTCGGCCTCCCGGTTGGGGCCCCTATGATGAAGCATGACACCAACCAGGTTGGTGTGTGAGGGGCCTTTTAACCAACCTAGTGGGTTCCCTATCACTGCTTCTCAGTGATTGTACCAACACCTTCAGGTTCGTCCAGCTTTGATAAAACTGAAAATTAACCTTTTGCCATGCCTAAAGCTTCCTTTTTTTAATGCAAATGTCACCAGTAGGAATGGGTGCTTTTGATAAAAAAAGTTAGACATGCACTTTTTAGTTTACATATCCTGGTAGTGAAAAACACGTACATTTGCTTCTGACTACTACAAAGCCTACCTCTCCCAAATGAAAAAATTAAATTTATTAAGTGATAACTTTTGTTTGGAAACAGGTAGAAATAACATGTTTGGTGTCTAAGCAATTTAAAATCCTCCTTATTTGGTAAAGTCAAAATTCTGAGGAAAAAAAATGTTTTAGAAAGTTGGCATATTCTTATCCTAACCATTTGGTGCCTGCAGCCTGTATCCTGGGTCACAGATTAGGTGTAGTTGGCAGTTGGCCTTTGTGTGTTCCTCACATACAGTATCACAAATGGGGACTGGTCATTGGCAGGCAGGATGAGCCATCCTGATTGGATAGGAGGGGTGGTGCTTTCATCTGCCACACTTTTGCTTCAAAGGAGGTGCCTCAGCACACACACAATTAAATATATACTAGCCTTTGGTGACTCCAGACATCGAACAGGGAGGAAGTAAATTCCAGAACCAATGTGGGGTATGTTTAGAATAGAAGTTTCTACACTTCAAAGCTGGCACCAGGTATAAATGTTGGATCATCAGACCAACTCTTTGATACACTCCTAGATCAGTGGATACTCCAGAAGGAGGCCTGCCCTGCTGCAAGGGGCCTGCCCTGCTGCCTAAGAAAGAAGACTGGATCTGCTCCCTTCATTCCAGGTGACCTGAAGTAACTCCAGGGGTTCACTCACTGACCTCTTGTTCAGAGCTAGGGAGACCTAACATGCTCCAGAGTCCTCCCCCAACTGCCCTGCTGACTTGCGAATTAACCTAACCGGATCTGAAACTAGACCGCCTGAGCACTGCATGCCTCTGCAAGAATGAGTCCCTGGTCCCCAAGAGGCATCCTCCCAGGTACTAGTTGGCATCAAAGTACAGTCCTCTGAACAAAAATGAGAAATTCTGAAGTTTTACTTTTAAACTCATCAAGAGCACGAATGAGGCCATTTGCACTGAGATTCTGCTGTCAACAACAATAGCGAACACGAAGCTCCTGTAGACCCGACTCTTCACGCTAGAGTGAACAGAAGTGTGAGATCTGCACTGAATGCTACAACATTGACAGCCCGCGGTGACCGGCAACACGAAACTCCAGCAATGACCGTCGCCAACGCTCGACAGGATCTTTGCACTACAGCGATGACCATCTGTGACGCCTGGTCTGCCCTTTGTGCTACTGCGACGACCATTCTTAACGCTTTCCCTGCTCAATGTGGCCTCCTTCACTGCGAACCAGACACTTCACGCTAGACTTTAACAATCTAACTTTTTCAGTGGGACTAACCTGTATCTCGAACACTTTTCATTGTCGTCAGCCTGAACTTGTAACTTTTTCTAATCTAGCAGAACCAGATGAACACAAGTGGAGCTTTGTGCTTTTAGGTGCTATGTTTACCCAAGTCTGTGAAATTGCCAATCTCCCATTCTACTGATTGGATTTTTGTCATTTTGGTGTAAAATAATTTATCACATTTTACTCTATATTTCTAAATTGGTGTGGGATTCGTTTTCTGTTAAGTTTCCACCTTATTGTTGTTTGTGTGCTGCATAAATACCCTTCATATTGTCTCTAGTAAAGCCTGACTGCTTTTGAGCCAAGCTACCAGAAACTCAGTCACAGGTTAATTACGTGACTTTTTGTGGTTCACCCCAACAGGGATTGTGGTTGTTTCTTGAGTATGATGTCACCCTTCCCATCAACCAATACCCCAAGACAGCCCCTCTTCTTTTGGAGGACTCATTTTCCAAAGGACTGGTTACTCATCTGAAACTTCCAATAACTGCAAGAAATTTCTTTGAAGAAAACTTCTGTAGTGGCATAACTCAACTGCTCACTCTCATAAAATGCACAATGAAAAAATACCTATTATACCAGTAAGTAAAAGAAATATAGATGGTGCATGCTTCTAAATGCTGTACAAATGATGAGGGGCACTTGGAGGTTCATGAGTGTTGGGCATTGCAAAAAAATGCATAACCGCTTTTCACCAACCTCAGCGAGTGAACACCTTATTTAGAAGGGGAGATCACCTGGATATTTGCTGATGAAACCTCCACTCAAGCCAAGCTCATCTCAAGCGCAACTGTCATTGTCTTATGATCAATTTGCTTTTCCAGGCGAAATAACAGCATTGTTCAATTATGCAGCACGTCATACATTCCACTTAGTTTTCCTTTGTCTTAGTTACGTGTTAAAATCAGATTAGAATTGAAATGGTTGAGTTTAAGAAAGATATCACATTGCTGCGGTTTTTGGCATTTTCTCTCCTATTCACATTATAAAGATTAGTGGATTCAAATAATTAGAAGTTGATTGTGAAATCATCATATCTACTATATCTCAGTAGATATGACACAAGTTATTTACGTGAGTATTTAGTTTGTAGAATTCTTTTTGCAGTACATACGTGTTTGAACTAGCAGCTAAGCCTCTAATCATTGACAAAGTCAGATCTAAAGATCAATATATGTTTAAGCATAAGAAGAATTTAAATTATGTTAAGAATCATAGGCCCTAGGCATAACATTCGAGGAGTGTTAAGATAATATTAGTTGCCTTCAGCCAGGGTTTTATATTTAAAATTTTACTAAAACTATTCTTGAGCATGGCTTTGTGGAAACCAAGAAGCAAATAGATTGTTCCACTATGTTGGATAGCATTAAGAAAACGCAGAGTGGACAATAGTACTCAAATCGTTTTTGCTGTCTCAAGATGTTTACATTCAATTCGGTATCTAATAAAAAAACTATTTTTTTAATCACATTTGTATTACAGCACTCTGCAGCATTTTGTTTTAAACATGAAACATTGTTTCACTAAATGATTTTAGAGATTTGAGCTACCTTATAGAAGAGGTTTCAAAGGGTTTGTGATTTGTTTTAAACATGTTGATGGGTTATTCAACTTGATCTAACAATAACATTGAATTGAAAATTTGAATCAATTCCCAAGAACTAAAATAACATTTGACTTTCAGATTGATTCCACATGTCAACATAAGAAATAAAATCTAACACTCAAGTCTCTGGTTTTCAATGCTATCCTTTATCTCTAAAATGTTCACCAATTTTGAAACATAGATTTGGAGTGGCTCTTAATGCAAACCCATCTGCGCCCATCCGCGCCTGGACCGTGCCCAGCGCCAGATCCCCTGGCCCCCATGAGAGCCACGACACATGACGCCAACCTCCTCCATGCACTCAACGCCAGCCGCTCATCTACCTGCTTCCAGGCCACCCCGAAGCACACCCACGGACCTTTTACCTGTCGAAACTGCAGCTTCACCATCCAGCGTACACCAGCACGACCTGCCCCTCCCACCGCCCCTCCCACCTGGGCAGGCCACAACCATCTCAGATACATACTGCGCAACACCCGCTCCGTCCACAGGCACGCCGTCGAACTATGGGACCTGCTCGACTCATCCTCCCCGGACGTCGCCTTCCTGACGGAGACCTGGATGAACCCCTCATCGGCACCCGACGTTGCCATAGCCATCCCGGATGGCTACAAGATCACCCGCAGGGACCGCACCAACAGACCGGGAGGAGGAATTGCCATCGTCCACAGAAATACCCTTAGAATCTCAACCAACACTGAAGACACCCTCAGCACAGCCGAACACCTGCACTTCCATGTCCACATCAATCCCAACACCACCCTCAGAGGAACCCTCATCTACAGACCCCCCGGACCCTGGCCACAGTTCAGCGACTCCATCACAGACATCGTCAGCTAGCACGCCTTGACCTCCACAGACTATATCCTCCTCAGAGACCTGAACTTCCACCTCGAGAACGCCAGCGACAGCAACTCCACCACACTGCTGGAAACCTTGCCAACCTCGGTCTCAAACAGCTTGTTACGACACTCACCCACTCCGCCGGTCATACGCTCAACCCCATCTTCTCCGCCAGCAGCCACGTTACCTTCAGCCACACCACCGAACTCCACTGGACCGACCACCGCTGCATCCACTTCTCCTTCGAGAAAAACACCACACATAACCACCCGCATCAAATCCCCCACTGCAGCTGGAACAAGGTCACCGAAGACCAGCTAATCACCACCCTTTCCCAAAACCCACCAACCGACCACACCGGCACTGACACAGCCGCCCGCAACCTCAGGCAATGGGTCGACGACTGCGCCAACACTCTCACCCCAATCAAAAAAATCTCAAACAGATGCACCTACAGAAGGTCCATCTGTTTCACTGCCGACCACCAGGCATCCAAGCAGACCTGCCGAAGACTTGAGAAGAAATGGCGCCACAAACAGACACCGGACAACCATGCAGCCGCAGGCACCACCAATTCATTTGGACCGCCAAAAGGACCTCATTCAAGGAACGCATCAACAACGATGCACACAACATCAAAGAGCTCTTCAACATTGTAAAGGAACTCACCAACCCCAGCTCCCGCTCCAACGACATCCCGCCGTCACAAGATCTCTGCGACTCTCTAGCCACCTTCTTCTACTGCAAAATCATAGACATCCACAAAAGATTCAACACTCAGACCTCCCCGACAGGAGCCGACACCTTAGACTCACCACCCCCCAGTCACTCCGGCATCCTGCTCTCCTAGAATCACGTCAACGACGAAGACACCATCAAAAGCATGAACACCATCCACTCAGGTTCACCGTCAGACCCCTGCCCTCACCACGTTTTCAACAAAGCGAGCTCCATCATTGCACCCCAACACCGAAAGATCTTCAACAGCTCTTTTGAGGTCGCCACCTTACTGGAAAGCTGGAAACACGCAGAGATCAACGCCCTACTCAAGAAACCCAAGGCAGACCCAAAGGACCTCAAGAACTTCCGGCCCATCTCCCTGCTCCGGTCATCGAGAAGATCTTTAAGAGACAACTGACCCACTTCCTCAAAGAGAACAACACCTTGGACTCATCCCAGTTCAGATCCCGCAGCAACCACAGCACAGAAACCGCCCTCATCGCCACCACCGACGACATCAGGACCCTACTGGACAACGGCGAGACCGCGGCCCTCATCCTCCTAGTCCTCTCGGCCGCCTTCGACACTGTCTGCCACCACACCCTATACACACGCCTCCACAACGCAGGGATTCGCGACAAAGTCCTGTACTGGATCACCTCCTTCATCACTGACAGAACCCAGAGAGTCTGCCTCCTTCCATTCCGATCCGAAGCCACCAAGATCACCTGCGGTGTACCCCAAGGATCATCCCTCAGCCTGACCCTCTTCAACATCTACATGAAACTGCTCGCCAACATCGTCGGATCATACAACCTCAACATTATCTCATACGCTGATGACACCCAGCTGATCCTATCCCTCAAAAAATACCCCGCCACCGCCAAAACCAACTTCACGAAGGAATGAAGGCCATCGCCGAATGGATAAAAAACAGTCGCCTGAAATTGAACTCGGACAAGACGGAGGTCCTCATCCTCAGCTCCACCCCCTCTGCCTGAGATGACTCCTGGTGGCCGGCCTTGCTGGGAGCTGCGCCGACACCCACCGACCACACACGCAACCTGGCTCATCACTGTCAATGACCCAGTAAGTTAACGCCGTCTCCTCCTCCTGCTTCAACACCCTCTGCATGCTTCGCAAGATCTACAGATGGATCCCCACCAGAACCAGAAGGACGGTCACCCAGGCCCTCGTCACCAGCAGGCTGGACTACGGTAATGCCCTCTATGCAGGAACCACGGCCAAACTCCAGATGAGACTTCAACGCATACAGAACGCGTATGCACGCCTCATTCCCACCAAAGCCACATCACTGCCCACCTGAGGGACCTGCACTGGCTCCCTGTCAACAAGAGGATCACCTTCAAATTCCTCACCCACACTCACAAAGCACTCCACGACGCCTGACCAATTTACCTCAAAAAATGGCTCACCTTCTACGCTCCCAACCGCCAGCTCCACTCCACTAACCTCGCCCTTGACACCATTCCACACATCCACTGAACGACCACCAGCGGCAGATCCTTCTCCCACCTTGCCGCCTAGACATTGAACACCCTGCCAACCCACCTGCAACAGACCCAGGACTTGCTGACCTTCAGGAGACTTCTCAAGACCTGGTTTTTCAAACAGTAGTAGCTCCCCCCTCAGCGCCTTGAGACACTCACGGGTGAGTAGTGCATTCTACAAATATCTGATTGATTGATTGATTGAAGTGTGAAGTCAGAGTCCACACGTGCTTCATGTGAGCTTTCCTGAACTGTAACACAGCAGCCTAATATTTACATATATGTATAACTTTTCAACTGGCATATTCTGGTTAGCTCAGGTGATGCCTCAGCCAGCAGAACCTACAACTCCCATCAGGGGAGGGTGATTACACTCACTGCATAACCTGCACCCCCCCAGATAGATTGGCACTGAGCAGTCAGGTTTATCACAGAGGCAATGTGTAAAGCATTGGCACAGCACTCTAACACAATAAATACACAAAATAGATTTCACATGTGGTGTATGTAAATAAAGTTTGTATTCAACACACACATTAACTCAAAACAACCTGAACATCATGTCTCTTTGGTCATAAATCACATTTGGAAATATCACTGGCAGTACTAGGCCTATCCATGTTAAAATGACATCAGTGATATGCACACTTGGGAGAGATCCTATTTTATCCCCCCAAAACCCTCATGCGGTGCAAAACGTTGTCAGAATGAGGCCCACCTACTCTTTTGGATGGGAAACAGTGTGCACAGCAACACCGCCGTGCAGTGTAATTATTAACTGGCAGTCACTTCAACACACTCACTCAGCACTGATACGAGGTGCCATGGATGTCAGGCAGCTTTGTATGGAGCACACTCACATACACACACACACGGCACCATAATGCTGTGCCACTGATATCCAGCAGGTCAGTTGATAATGCACATGCAGACCCCATGACCCAGACAATTCTCCATCATTCAGCTAACCCCAACAACCCTACACCCCCGGCTCGAGATAAAGAAAACCTTCGCCCATGATTCTAGGCTAGTCAGGGTCCCAGGGAAGAAGATCGGGTAAAGTGGCAGGGTCAATTAGGTGACCAACGACATATGTTGGACCTGTTAGCCTTAGGGTGGTCTCCCCCTACATTTTTGCCCTTGTGCCTCCCATTTTCACCGTACCTTTTTGTTGGACTGAGGCCTCTGGGCGCCTCTCCACTGCTAAACAGTGCTGAGGTGCAGGTGCTCTCCCCTAAAACATTGCGACGCTGGCATATCTGCCACAAGCCCCTGCTACTGCAGTGAGGCTTAACCCTCCATAGGCTAGCATTGGGAACCCCCCCTTATGGGACAATTTCTGACAGGAACCTAATAAGTCTGTTGTGTTTGGTCTTGTTGGACTCGGGCGTGGAGGCCTTTCCAATGATAAATGGGGTTTGGGCACTACTCCTTTAGCAATCCCACTTTTAGAAAGTGGATATTTTCCTGCCTACACTTAGTCTGGGCACTGCAGACTCCCCCCTCCCATCTACACACTTATAGCTGCCTGGGTTGGGAGGTGGGAGTGGTGATTCGCACCTTCTCCCCTTGAAGGGGCTGTGAATGGCTGCCCACTGTAGCCTTAACAGCCCTGTCTCTCGTCACTGTGACAGCCAGGTGAGGGAAGGCAGGGAACGTCCCAGAACTCCCTGGACTCTTCCAGAAACCCCCTGCCCCCAGACCCTTCCTGAGACTTCTACCACCTTCCAGTAACTAGACTAGAGGGTATATAAGGGAGGATCCTGGCCTCACATCTTTGTTACACTGCTGGACTACGAGGAATCCCTGCTGGAGTGAGGACTTCTGCGCCAGGAGGATTGCCACTTGTGAGGAGGCTGACGGCTCCCAGGAACTGCTGCTCCTACTTGCTGAGCTGCCCTACTGCCTGATGATCCTGCCCTGCTAGGGAGAACTGGGAATAACATCACCAGAGTGTCTCCACCATTCTCTGACTGCCCCCAGGATTGCTGGGGCTTCATCAGGACAGCACAAAAACATGAGAACTGCCTCATTGGGACTACATAGCTTTTAAAACTACCCCTGTGGCGCTGAAACAACCACGTTTCCTCAAGAACTGCTTCTGCAGCACTGAGCGCCTGGAACTGCGCCTCGCTAAAGGCCTGCTTTGCCTAAGGAGGTCTTGGTGATCAAAATCGTCAGCGCGCGGTGTGCGCGAGGCTGTGCCAACTTGGGACCTGAAGGCACTGTGGAGCGCTGTGCCAAAAAGAAGTGCTGTATGCCCATGAAATCACCGCCACCGCCCGGGACAGGAATGCGCTGAGAAGCCCTGTGGCCAAGGAGCGCTGTGTGCCGTGAACTGAGCGCTGTTGGAGGGAGCGCTGGTTGCCCCAAAATCGCAATCACCACCCGGGTCCCTGAACGGACAGCAAGTTGTGAGGAAAGCAGTGCGTCCCCGGAATCACCGCCGCCGCTCGGGAATTGAGGAAATCTCAGCAAGGATTTCCCCTGTGACAACAGAGACCCGCTGCGCTAGGATTGGGCGCCGGTGGAGGGTTGCCTACCAACTGGGATGCGTCATCGCAGCCAAAGGAGACGCGGCTGAGAGCGGGAGGAGCTGCCTCGCTCCTCACCCGTGCAGCACCGGCTGAGACCGAAGCCCAGAGTGAGAGGAACTTCGCACCAGCGCCCGCAATCGCTTCCCCAGGTAACGCCTCAGCACCACCAGACTGCTGCGAGGGAGCAGGTTGCTAGCGGGCCGGCCAGCCGGTTCGAGGGAATTTAGATTTTGCCCTTGCTCAGCTTTTTGGGGCATTCCAGAAGGTGGATCTGCTCGGGGCCTATCCCCATTGAATCACAGGCCTACTGGGGCCAATCACCAGTGTCAGCCTGACTTTTTGGGGGACTGCAATTAAAAGACTGTGGACTGAAGGCGGGTGGAACACCGAGGCAGTTGCGGGCCCCGCTTTGAGTGTTCATCGCGGCCCGTGTCTGGTCACCCGACATCGAAGGCTACCATTACCGTATTGTCCCTAAGAGGAGCCCAGGCAGTTTTCAGCCCTGAATATAAGGAACAAATCTCCCAGGGTGCCCCATACTGATCCATATTGTGGACAGTGGACAATCTACTGCATTGGAGGAACTTTTTACCCTGGATATAGAGTACTGTTTTCCCTTTCCAAAGACACTCCTACTGACACCTTTTTGATTGTATATGTGGAGTCTTGCCATTCTTTTTGATCTTGCAAAGTTTTAGATAAAGAGACTTATTTTTGTATGAAACCGGCGTGGTGTCCCTTTTTGTGAGTACTTTTACTGTGTCATTGCTGCTGTGTGTTGCACAAACACTTTACACATTGCCTCTTGAGTTACGCCTTCCTGCGCTGCGCCAAGCTATCCTGTCGGAAACGGTGGTCCCTACTTGGACTAGGGTGCATACCCTGGCCAACTAGTGACCCCGGTTCGAACATTGGTGATCGAGCGGTGGGATTAGAACTTGTGCTTGTGTAACACCACTCAGTGACTCAGTGTACACCACAACCCTACACCTGACTCCACTGAAACCTTTTTGTCTACCCTCTCCAATTGGTATTTTTATTTTTAAATTCTCCCTGACTGGCTGCTCTTTTTTCGAAGTCCTTTTGCCTAAGTCCCATTTGATTTTCTCTGCAAAACGTCTGAGGTCCTACCTAGCAAGATGGAATTTGAGCTGGCCTACCTGGAAGCTTACACGGTGGCGCAGCTCAAAAAATTCTGCGAGGAGAAAAGGGTGCCTGTTAGACCTGGCACCATTGGTGTGGGTCTCCCTTCCATTTTTCGCTGTTGTCTCCTCTGTTTTTGCTGGTATTAGATGATCTGGGTGCTGTGCCACTGCCATTCAGTGCCACAGCGGAATGCTCCCTGTGTCAATATGACATGAGAATTGGTATATCCATGATTGGCTTATTTGGTTTGCCTGTTAATCCCAAGTAGCGTGGCCTGTGTGTGCCCAGGGCTGGTAAACCAAATGCTGCTGGTGGGCCTGCAGCGCTGGTTTGCGCCACCCACAGAAGCAGCTTGTAAAGTGTGTCTCAGACCTGCCACTGCAGAGTCTGTGTGCAGTCCAGAACTGCCATCTTGGCTGTGAAGTGTACCCACTTCCCAGCCCCTGAACCTTCCCTTGGCATCATGTGAGTCACCCCTATGGTAGGGTGCATTGTATGTGTAAGGTAGGACATGCCCTGATATGTGTGGCAGGTCCTGGTAGCGAATTACACCCAATTTCGTTTTTCACTACTGTAAGGCTACCCTGTTCTCCATAGGCCAGAATGGGCAGTTTGACTATTACATTCTATAGTTCTAACTGACCCAAAGAACATGGTAGAAAAACGAATTTAGTATGCCTGAGCTCAGAATATTAAAAGACATCTTTTAGTGGAGTTTATTTTTATATTCTGTGTTTGAAAATACCACTTTTAGAAAGTAGGTATTTTCTTGCCTAAGCCTTCCAGTGTGCTCTGCTGTTATGTGTATTGGTTGTCTGGTTTTGGAGTCACAGGGCAGACTGAGTCAGACTTGGGTTCAATAGAGAGATCTGCATTGGAGTATGGGGAGGGGTAGCTCCTTGACCTGAATAGGGCTGTGCCTGGCAAGGTGAATGTTGGCTCCACCTCCCACTGTGCGTCTGATGGCAGACCCCCTCTTTCTGAAAGGAAGGATGCAGCCTGGTAAACAAAGTGCTCCAGGACTGGACAGAACTGATTCTGGCTGGGTTCAGTGACTTGTAGCTTCTGAGAACGCAGGGCCCGATTCACAGAACTAACTTAAGACAAAATCCTAAACTTACTACCATTTTGGTATTCACAGAAGGCACTTACTCATTTTGGTATTCACAGAAGGCACTTACTCATTTCGGTATTCACAGAAGTTAGGAGTCCTAACTTTAGGACTCCTAAATGCCTTCTGTGAATACCGAAAGCCTTAAAATTAGGATTTTTCTCAGTTTAGTAGTAATATAGTTAGGACTCCTAACTTTAGGACTCCTAAATGCCTTCTGTGAATACCGAAAGTCTTAAAATTAGTATTTTTCTCAATTTAGTAGTCCTAAGTTTAGACTTAGGACTACTAAATTGAGAAAAATCCTAATTTTAAGACTTTCGGTATTCACAGAAGGCATTTAGGAGTCCTAAAGTTAGGAGTCCTAACTATACTACTACTAAACTGAGAAAAATCCTAATTTTAAGACTTTCGGTATTCACAGAAGGCATTTAGGAGTCCTAAAGTTAGGACTCCTAACTTCTGTGAATACCGAAATGAGTAAGTGCCTTCTGTGAATACCAAAATGAGTAAGTGCCTTCTGTGAATACTAAAATGGTAGTAAGTTTAGGATTTTGTCTTAAGTTAGTTCTGTGAATCGGGTCCAAAGACTTTTGGGGTATAAATATCTGTGCTGAAACCCTTTCAATTGGTATTGCTCCTGGACAACAAGAAGAACCTCTGTCCGTGTAACTGAAGGAATCTGCAGGAGGTGACTGTCCTTGTGCTTGTGTGCTGTTTCTTGGATTGTCCTGCAGTGGTAACTACTGGACTTGGAAGAAGAGGAAAAGGACTTTGAAGGAACTTTTATTTATCTTGCTACAGCAATCATCCAAGGGCTAGAAGAGAGCTAGCCTCCTGCTGGAGTCTCAGGCACATCAGACTCCACCACCAGCCTCCTGATTCCTCCCAGTGAGGATTTCTAACTGCAGGTAATGCTCCTGTGAGTTCCAGGGCCTCTAGTTCTACTACGGAGAAGAGAGTGCTGAAAATCATTGCTAACACCCGTTTGCAAGCCGCCGCAGCTTAAGAGCGTACGAAAAACCATCGCGCTGCTGCCGCCAAGCGCTCGCAAACTAAGGATCATTGCATTGCACGCTTGCGGGCCTTGAAGTGCTCGCTAACACCCAAAGATCATCGCACATTTGCGGGCTGTCGAGTGCTTGCTAACCAAAGATCATCGCATCGAGATCATCGCATCATGACATCGCAGCGCGGACACCGTGCATCCGCCATTTTCATCGCATCGCACCAGGATCGCCGCTCCCTGGCGGAGCGCCATTTCTTCTCATTGCAACAAGGTCACACACGCAACAGGTTCGGTGCATCATCCTCCCTTGCGGCAAGGATTTCAACGCATCGCCGGCTTAGCGTGAAGAAGTTTGTCGCTTTGTTCCACACGCATCTGCAGATCGGCGCATCATCCTCCCTTGTGGCAAGGATTCAACGCATCGCCAATCTCGCATGAGGAACATCATCGCTACAGCTCACTTGCGACATTTTGGTTGTTTTGCTAAAGAATCCAGGTACTTTGTAAGTAAAAGGGTCACAGAGACCACTGCTTTGAACTGAACTCCTCTTTGCACACTTTGAACTATTTTTGCAGCATTTCAAGAATAATCCTATTTTACAGTATTGTGGATTTTTACCGTTATTGGTCTCGTGTTAAGTCTTTATATAAAGATACTTATTTTTCTATAATTACTTGTGTGGTGTCCCTTTGTAGTGTTCTTCACTGTGTTACTGTGTATGGTCATAAATGCTTCACACACTGCCTCTGAGATAAGCCTAGCTGCTCATGCTACGTTACCATAGGGATGAGCAGGGGATATCCAAGGGTGTAGCCCGCTTACTCTGACTTAGGAAGAAGGGTCCCTACTTGGACAGTGGCCAGCCATTGCCAACTAGAGACCCCCGTTTCTAACAGTGCCCTTCAAGCTAAGCGCCAAGAAGGCGGAGCTTCAGAAAGCCTTGAGAGCATGGGTAACGGCCCACCCAGAAGGCGAAGGGGATGGGCAGGGATCAGAGCACGATGCCACAGGAGATCTTGACCTACTGCCCTTGGTGGAAAATGGCAATTTGTTACAAGGTACAAGGGTACCTTCCAGGGCAGGCAGTAGAGTGTCAGTAAGGACCCTGTCCTCAGAGGAATTGGAGGACAGAAGAGGGGAGAGACAATTTAAATTGGAGCTCGCCAAGTTGGAAAGAGAGCGCGAGAAAGAAAGGTAGGCCATTGAGGAGAGGAAACTTGCCCATGAGCTCAGCCTGAAGGAGCTGGAGATTCGAGCCCTAAAAGTAGGGGCCAACAGCAACAAGAATGGTGGCAGCGTACCTACTGAAGCTTCACGTGAGTCCAAGGTCTTTATGCCTAAAGATGTGATGGCCAGTTTTAAGGTGGGGGATAATATTGACAAGTGGTTAGCAGCCTATGAGGTGTCCCTAAGAGACCATGGGGTCCCAGAGTTATTGGGGGTGTGGCTTGTACAAGTACATACCTCCAGAAGTTAGGGACACACTCCTTTACGTAGAAAAGGAAGACCAGACCAACTATTCTGTCATGAAAGCAGCATTGCTCAAAAGTTTCGGTCTTACCCCTAAGAGGTATAGGCAGAGGTTTAGGAATAGCCACAAACTTCCCACGAACTGGGTAGATTTCCTGGACTACGCTAGTAAAGCTTTGGAGGGATGGGTGCGGGGCAGCGATGTACATGACTATGAAGGGTTGTATGACTTGTTCTTAAGAGAGCACCTTCTAGAGAAATGTTTTCCAGAGCTGCACCAACACCTGGTTGGCGCAAGTTGACCAATCGTAGGAAGCTTGAGGAGGAGGCGGACACCTGGGTCAGTACCAGGGTGTCCAACAAGGGTTCTGGGGGGACTCCCAAAGGGGTGGTCAGGGTTCCAACCAAAAGAAAGAGGGGGGAGATAAAAAGAAAGAGTTCTCTAAAGGCCCCCAAAACAATTCACAAGGGAAAGGGTCTGGGTCCCAGCCCCAATCTGGCCACCAAAAGCCCACTTATCCTGACAAAGGTCAGCAGCCCAGAATTGTCCGGTACTATGAGTGTGGTGAAATTGGACACTACAAGGGGGATCCCAAGTGTCTCAAGAGAGCACCACCTCCCACTGGAGGTAAAAACCCCGGGTTGGCTAGTGTAGCGCTTGGGGAGGAGCTGTCCCTAGATAAGGGGAGTGAGGGGGTAGTGCTTGTCCAAGTATCCCTGGGAGACAGCGAGATGGTTCCTAAGATCCATGTGCCGTCAAATACTACCAAGTATAGGCAGTGGGTCACCCTCAATGGTTGGGGGGTGGAGGCCCTGAGGGACACAGGTGGCAGCATTACTAAGGTAAGGAGTCAACTGGTGTCCCCAGAGCAAATAATTCCTGATGCATTCCACCCAGTTGTGATGGCTGACAACAGGGAGGGTCACTATCCTGTAGCACAGGTTCCATTTGACTGGGGAGGGGTTTCAGGCCTTTTAAGAGTTGCTGTGAGCCCTGCCATGCCAGTGGACTGTCCGTTAGGGAATGACCTTGAGCACACTGCCTGGAAGGAGGTAGAGCTCAAAGTGCATGTGGAGATGCTGGGGTTACCAGAGTGCATCTGTGCTACCACACAGTCCATGGCTGCCCAAAAAGGGAGTCAACCAGGGCTGGAGCCTGGAATAATGGCCCAGCCAGCTGCTAAAAAAGGAGGAGCCCGAGGGTGTGGGAAGCCCGTCCCGGGGTGGTCACCCCGTGAGATGGATGGGGCACCTGAGGAGGTCGCACCGGAGTCCACGGAGGGGGACGTTGCTCCCTTGGGTGACCTACCTAACCCTGCAGAGTGGCAGGTGGAAGGAGTGCCCACCAGGGAGGAGTTTTGTCGGGCACAGAAGGAGTGCCCCACCCTTGAGGGCATGAGGCAACAGGCCGAAGCCCAAGCAGCAGGCAATGCTTCTGAGAAGTACCATATTTACTGGGAGGACGGCTTCCTTTACAGTGAGCCCAAGGCTCCTGTGCATGGGTCATCAAGGGCCTTGATGGTTCCCTAATGCTACAGGGCCTTTCTTTTGGGATTGGCTCATGAGATCCCATTGGCAGGACACTTGGGCCAAGACAAGACCTTTGCTAGGCTTGTCCCACATTTTTATTGGCCACAGATGAGGATCTCCTCAGATACATTCTGTGGGACCTGTCTGACCTGCCAAGCTAGTGGGAAAACAGGGACTAAGCTGAAGGCACCCCTGGAACCACTACCTGTCTTTAGCAACCCCTTTGAAAGGGTGGGCATCGACATTGTTGGGTCTATGGATCCGCCGACTTCTTCTGGTCACAGGTTTATCCTGGTTCTGGTGGACCATGCCACCCGGTACCCAGAGGCTATTCCTCTGAGAACCATCACTGCACCTGTGGTGGCCTGGGCCCTGATGGAGATTTTTACCAGAGTGGGTTTCCCCAAGGAAGTTGTGTCTGACAGGGGCACTAGTTTCATGTCTGCGTATATGCAAGCCATGTGGAAGGAGTGTGGGGTTACTTATAAGTTTACCACCCCTTACCACCCACAGACCAATGGTCTCGTGGAGAGATTTAACAAGACCCTAAAGGGAATGATCAGGAGTATGCCTAAGGGCCCGAGGAAAAAGTGGGACATCCTCTTGCCCTGTTTGTTGTTTTCCTACAGGGAGGTACCGCAGAAGGGGGTGGGTTTCAGCCTCTTCGAGCTTTTGTACGGTCACCCTGTCAGGGGACCTCTCAGTTTAGTGAAGGATGGGTGGGAGAAGACTCCAAGGAGGCTTCCTCAAGATGTAGTGAGCTACATGCTGGCCTTCTGCAGCCAAATGGCTAAGTTGTGGAAGCAAGCTTTTGACAACCTAGAGGCCAGCCGGGTGGTAATGAAGGAATGGTACGACCAGAATTCTCACCCTGTGGAGCTAGAGCCTGGACAGAAGGTGTGGGTCATGGAGCCTGGAGAGCTCAGTGCCCTCCAGGACCGCTGGACAGGCCCTTATGAGATATTGGAGAAGAAGGGTAAAGCCACTTACCTGGTGGACTTTAAGATCCCCAGACAACCCCAAAGAGTGCTACACACCAACCACCTCAAGCCCCACCATGAGAGGTCTGAGCTCACCTTATTGATGGTGAGTGATGGGGCCGAGGAAGAGGAAAGCGAGCCTCTCCCGGACCTCCTGGCTTCGAAAGAGAAGGACGGGTCGGTGGAGGGAGTGGTCCTCTACCCATCCTTGACTCCTGAGCAACAGAGGGATTGCCGCCAGGTCCTGGAGCAGTTCTCCTCAGTGTTTTCCCTTATCCCTGGGATCACCCACCTGTGTACCCATGATGTGGACACAGGAGACAGCCTCCCTGTCAAGTCCAAGTCTTACAGGCTGTCAGACAAGGTGAAGGCTGGCATCCAGAGTGAAGTCACTAAGATGCTGGAATTGGAGGTGAGAGAGCCCTCCAACAACCCTTGGTCCAGTCCGGTGGTTCTGGAACCAAAAGCTGCCCCACCGGGCACCACACCTGAACTTAGGTTCTGTGTGGACTACAGAGGGCTAAAGACTGATGCTCATCCCATCCCTAGGGCGGATTAACTCATTGACCGGCTGAGAGCTGCCCGATACCTGAGCACCTTTGATCTCACATCAGGGAACTGGCAGATCTCCCTAACGGACGGAGCCAAGGAGAGGTCCGCCTTTTCCAGAGGGCCACTACCAGTTTAGAGTGGTGCCCTTTGGACTAAAAAATGCTCCTGCCACCTTCCAGCGGCTGGTGAAACGGGTCGTCTCCGGTTTAGAGGCCTTCTCCGCTGCCTACCTGGACGACATAGCTGTCTTCAGTAGCAGCTGGGAGAACCATCTGTGTCACCTCCAGTAAGTGCTTCAGGCCCTGCAGCAGGCAGGCCTGACTATCAAATCCAGCAAATGCCAGATAGGGCAGGGGTTAGTAGTCGACCTAGGACACTTGGTGGGTGGGGATAAGGTGCAGCCCATACAGGCCAAGGTAGAAACCATCCTGGCCTGGGAGCCCCCCAAGACGCAAACTGAGGTAAGGGCTTTCCTGGGCCTCACAGGATACTATTACAGATTTGTCAAGGGTTATGACACCATTGTGGCCCCCTTGACTGAGCTAACCTCTACGAAACACCCTAGAAAAGTGATTTGGACCGAAGCTTGCCAAAAAGCCGTTGACTCCCTAAAGCAGGCCATGTGCACAGCTCCTGTGCTCAAGGCCATTGATTTTTCCAAAGAGTTCATTGTCCAAACGGACACCTCAGAGCATGGCATAGGGGCAGTACTTTCGCAACTTAAGAGGGCCACTAGAGGGCAGAATGTTCTAACAAATAAAACAAAGGCTTAAGTGAGCGCGAAGGGAATTAAAGCCCCTCAGGCTCCCTGAAGCCTTTGTTCACAGCCACAACTGTGAACAAAGAAACATTGGAATGCTGGAGTTCCGGGCTTATACCAGCCATTATAAGCCCGGAGCTACTCCATTGTTTTCAATGGAGCTCCCAACATTCCAATGTTCTAATATATTTTAATACCGTTGCTAATGGATTCATAGAAATGTCGAAAATAAAAAACTTGACTGTCAAATAGGAATCACATTTTAGTATTTGAAGTCTCTCTCAGTATTCAGCTATGGGAATTATTGTGCACCAACACACTATAAATCCCCAAATTTACTTTTGTCTGAAAGTTAAAAACAATTGTCAGTCTATAGGAAGTACATTCCAGCATTTTTGATTCCCTTTTAGTATTCAGCTATGGGTACTAGTGTCTCAACACTACATATCCCAGAACTCATGTACGAGTGAGCCGATAGAAATTGATCCAATAACTACCTCATTTAAATCCAAATGTGAAGCTTTGCTTCCTGTTTCTGACAGCCCCAGAGCAGTGAGTGAATGCCAAGACCGATGTTGGAAGACTATGACGAACATCTAAGAGTAAAATTTGGTGTCCCGTGGCTATTCAGCGCCGTGGATTTCAATGCACCAGCAGATTGAATGTGGAACGCCTGAAGTTGGTATTTCACATACACAAAAATCTGTGGGGGATACTCGGGAAACATCCTTTACCACGCAACCATTACAACACTGTATGGTTACATCGTGGTTTTCACAACGCAAGTCATTACATCGACTTGAGGATGCTCTAGACTAAGTGAATTACTATTTCAACACCTTCCCTACTGTACGTAGAATGGAGTTGGAATAGTAATTCACACTGTTCCTAAGTCCAGCTCCCTCCAGCGCCAGTCGATGTAATGACTTGCATTGTCAAGACGGCGATGTAAAATACTGCGTTGTGATTGTACGCGTTGTATCATCATACATTCGGATATTCACCAGGACTTATCTCCGATTTATCTCCACCTTAAGGCATCAAAAATGGAGATAGATTTAACACCCCTTTCACAAGCAGGTGGAAACTGCAGACAATGCCAGTATTCCCACGATAACTGCCCCAAAACTTATCTCCACGGTGGACACCACCAACTAACCCTAATGAAATGCAGAGTAGGTGTTCCCGTACAAAAACACACAAAAAAAACCACAACATCACTTTCACAACGAACTGCCAGATCTGCGAAGTGAACCAGAAACAGGCGATAAGCCGCGGTAGCACCAGGGATTTAACACCTGCCTTTTGCTGGTGCTAAGCAGGACGACTACCTACAGCATGAAAGGGAGCCCAGCCAAGACCCACACCTAAAGACCCACAGATGCCATGGAGACAATGATCATGCAGCTCTGATACCCACGAGGGCCACAACACCCACCGCCACCACCCCCAGCCTCCCCCCAGACATACACATACCGTGCACAACACAAGAGACACAAAAAGCACATGATGACGCACATTGCCAAAAAAACACAGCACTGAAGTAACAACCAAAAACTTTATTGAAATACAAGACAATACACCAATGCGGAAGACTCCTGTCGGGTCCATAAGGGACTATCTCGACGTCACAGCCTGGAAAATAAAGCACAAAATCAGATGTGTGTCATGCGCACATCAAAGGAGCGAGAAACAGAGAAGGAAAGAAAGCCAGAGAGAGACAGAGAGGGAAGCAAAGGAAGGCATAGAGAGAGAGAGAGTGAGAGAGAAGGGAGAGAGAGAGAGAGAGAGGGAAGGGAGAGAGAAAGAGAGAGAGAGGGAAGGGAGAGAGAGTGAGAGATAGATAAGGAAAGGAAGGGAGAGAGAGAGCGAGAGAGATAGAGAGAGAGAGGGAGGGAGAGAGAGTGAAAGAGAGAGAAGGAAAGGAAGGGAGAGAGAGAGAGAGAGAGAGAGAGAGAGAGACCGCTGCCCCAGCGCACCCAGTGTTCACCTGCTGCCACCGGTGTGTCCACCAGTGGGCACACCACGGGCCCGTACAAGATCCAGTCCCCGGTCCCACCACCATGGCATGGTCCACATCAAGCGGACCCGCCCTGCGGCCCAGCAGGTCCCAAACATAACGCTGAGTCCTGTGTCATCAATGGCTGAAACCACATCAGTGCACACATCATCATCGCAGGCTGCACACCCGCTCAGCTATTTTGGTGCCACTAACCCTGTGCAACGCTAGTCAGCTCCACGTGGTGGTAGGCCCGTATCAGAGAATATGACGTTGTCGGCCCCTTATATTTGCGGGGTCACATGGTCTGTGACGCCTGTGCCGGATGGGTGTGGTGTGTGTGCAAACCTGCCCTCAGGGAGTGGCCGTGACATGCTGACAACTAGGCCAGTGACCTGCACACCACCAGGGAGTATGCCTGCGACAGGTAGCTATATGGCCCCCCCCCTCGGAGCATAAGCGGAGTGGTCTGGCCTGACAGGCGCAGGGATTGCAACAATGACTCGGGGGCTCTGGGTGTGGTTCAGTCCATGTCCGGAAAAGGAAGTGACTAATGCGTGTGTCCCTGTTGTAGTGTCCACGGCACCTGGAATACAATAGGCAATGTAGCACACTGTGACTGGCATCCCTCTAGATGAGCATCATTGACGTAAGGGGAATCACTGTCCCTACATTCATCCACACATTCATACATGAATGATGAAAGACATGACACAGCAGTGCATTACTGGATGTTTATTGCACATCCAGTGGAGTTTTGCAGCTGGAGCAGTACAGGGATATGCAAAGCACACTTCACAATATGGGCCCCTGTAGGGCCAGCCAGAGTCCATCTGGGAATGACAAGTACTGCGGAAGAGCAAGGATAAAGTCTGCAGTCTGGTTGCCCTGTCATTGGTCATCAAACAGGATATGGCAGTCCATGTCGCGGTCCAAGGTGAGTGCAGCGGAGTGTATCGGAGGTCAGTGGAAGGTCATGTGCGGCACCAAACAGAAAGAGGCCAGATGGCAGAAATGAATGCTAGTGCCTCCTTCTGAACTCAAACCCATCCACGTCCTCATCCTCGGATGTGTGCTCTGCCCCACCTGAGGGTGTTATAGTACCAGCTGTGGCACTGTGTGCCACTCACAAATCAGGTAGGATACGCCTACTGCACTGTGATGACCTGACTGACTGACTTTGTGCCCTTTTTGCCTTCTGTGCCACTCGTTTTTTCACTGACTTTGTGCCCTTTTTTCCTTCAGTGCCACTCGTTTTTTCACTGACTTTGTGCCCTTTTTGCCTTCTGTGCCACTCATTTCCCATTGATTTTTGTGCCCTTTTGCCCTAATTCTGTGCCCTTTTGCCTTCTGTTCCACTTGTTTTTCCCTCATTTGTGTGCCTCTTTCCTTCTGTTCCCTCTGTCGTCCCTCACCACCCCCACCACTGTGTCCCCTGCAGCCCCGCCCCCTGACTGCCCACTGCCCATTCGCTGCCCCCGCCTCCCACCTCCAAGCTGCTCCTCCCTCCCACCTCCCTCTATATGGTCTGCGCCCGTCCGTGCCTGGACTGTGCCCCCACTCCCGTCACAACGACCGCCGCCGCTACGATGCCAGCACGCTCCATGCCCTCAACCCCGGACGGACCCACACATGCTTCAAGGCCGCCCCGAAACGCACACACGGCCCCTTCACCTGCCGGAACTGCAGCTACACCAGCCTCCAAGAAAGACCGCACCCACCTGCGATGCATACTACTGAACACCCGCTCCGCGCGCAAACACGCCGTCGAGCTCTGGGACTTGCTCGACACAACATCCCCGGACATCGCCTTCCTGACAGAGACCTGGTTGAACGACTCCTCCGCACCCGACATCGCCATAGCCATCCCAGATGGCTACAAGATCACCCGCAGAGACCGCACCAACGGAGTCGGAGGAGGAATCGCCATCATCCACAAGAACAGCATCAGGGTCTCGACTAGCACTGACGACGCGATCAGCACCGTCGAAAACATGCACTTCCACGCCGACTTCATCAGCACGCACGCCCTGACCTCCACCGACTACATCCTCCTCGGAGACCTGAACTTTCAACTTGAGAACAACGACAACAACTCCACAACCCTGATCGATAACCTCGCCAACCTCAGACTAAAGCAACTCGTCACAATGCCCACCCACTCCGCCGGCCACACGCTCGACCCCGTCTTCTCCTCAAGCTCACACGTCTCCATCAGCCACACCACCGAACTCCTCTGGACCGACCACCGCTGCATCCACTTCACCTTCCAGAAACCCACCGCACCCAACAGATCCCCCGCCACTGCTGGAGCAAAATCACTGAAGACCAGCTACATGCAAACCTCGCTCTCAGCTCACCCACCGAACCCTCCAACACCGACGAAGCTGCCCACAGCCTCAGACACTGGATCGAAGACTAAGCCAACACCCTCGCCCAGCTGAAGAAACCCCCCCACAGAGACACCAGCAGGGGGGCCAGCTGGTTCACCCCAGAACTCCTAGCCTCCAAGCAAGCCTGCCAGAAACTAGAGAAAAAATGGCACAGTGAACAAACTCCGGACAACCGCGCAGCACACAAGGACGCCATCTGCAACCACCACCATCTCATCAGGGCCGCAAAGAGAACCTCGTTTAAATACCACCTCAACAACAATGCACACTATAGCAAGGAGCTCTTCAACATCGTGAAGGAACTCTCCAACCCCAGCTCCAACACTAACGAATTCCCGCCATCACAAGCCCTGTGCGACTCCCTCGCCACCTTCTTCCACCACAAGATAGCAGACATCCACGACAGCTTCAACACCCAGACAGACCCAACAGATAGCAACACAACAGACCCTCCGCACACCATCAACCACGACCCCTTGCTAGCCTGGGCCAGCGTGAGCATCAATGAAACCATCAAGACCATGAGCACAATCCACACCGGCTCTCTGTCAGATCCCTTCCCGCTCCACGTCTTCAACAAAGCAAGCAGCTCCATCGCCCCCCACCCGTGCAACATCATCAATCTCTCCCTCGAGACCGCGACCTTCCCAGAGAGCTGGAAACACACCGAGATCAATGCCCTACTGAAAATCCCAAGGCTGACCCAAGGGACCTCAAGAACTTCCGGCCCATCTCTCTGCTCCCCTTCCCGGCCAAGGTCATCGAGAAACAGACAGCTAACCCGATACCTCGAAGAAAACAGAATCCTGGACCCTTCCCAGTCAGGGTTCAGCAGCAATCACAGTACATTTACACATTTTTAGCTCTTGCTTTGGACATCGTAAAATAATAACTGATTTATTGTTGTATTGTATCAGTATTTCTTGTGTATTGTAGCAATCACATTTATTTATTTGTCTTAACTTTTTTTGTTTGTATCCACTGCTGTGTATCAATTGATGTTGGTGGAACATTTATGATTCAATTTTGTATTTGGTCGTCTGTGTGACAGAAAGCAAAAGCATTTGTATGATGTTTCAAAAAAGGATAAATGGTGATTGCTTTTATGTTTTTTATTGAATATAGCATTCTCAGATTAAATGGAGTTAAAACGGACTAGTCAGTTTTGGCATTGTGTGTTTGTGTGACATTTAGGTGGCTCAGTTTTACTGATTATATGAGCCCGACCCCTTTGTTTAGTACAACACTTTCTAAAAGTGTCATTTTTAGAATGGTAATGGAATATCCGCCTTTACCAATAAGCAGGATATATCATAACTATTCCAAACATACCAAAAATGGCAACGCTACTCTACTCTTGATGTGGATTGGAGACAGGCTGCATAAGTACATAGAAATGCCAAGTTTCTAAACAGTGATGTCAGTCTTAGACACTACTAAACGTTTATTTGATATTGACACTGCCTTACTACAGAAGGAGGCTTACCTCTTAATAAAATACAATGGTGCAGTTACCGGCCTCAATGGAATGACAGAACTCTCAAAAATATAACTTTTTTTAAACAAAACTGCAAGTCCCATAATGCATCATACCGGATACCAGAATGACCCCTTCTCTGAATTACACAGCAATTGGCTGTTAATTTAGCACCACGTATCCCATGAGTACTTGCACAGCGGTGTGCGTGATATAGTTCTAACGAGAAATGCCCCCAGTCACCTAATGTGCATCTATGCTGGTCGAAGGAATGGTTTAACTCACTTGAGCTACAGAAAGTACGTTTGGCTCCTTTGTTTCGAGCAGTACGCTCTTGCACTGTGGTCCGTAGCTAATACTAAACTGAACCGTGTTATCTCCTTAGGAAATCAGGATGCCACAGAATTGAAGTACGTGCAGGCCCGGCTCCAAGAATTTTTGTTTGGGTTGGCCAAGGGGGCATTTGGGTGGGCCACTACCGGCCCAATTTGTCGCTTCAGGAGGTAGTCTACAAGCCATAGATTACATCATATCTACTTGCAAACAGTCACTATGATACAAGGATTGCTTCTGTGTGTATACAGAGCATGTGGCGCCCCACCACTGACCTCTTTCTCCAGCAGTGACCTTCATCTCTACGTATCTCCCACCCTGCCCCCATGACCTCCTCCTCGGATTCCCTCACTACCACCCTCCACCAGTGCCCCTCATCGCTCCATAGCCTCTCCCCAAATTGACCTCCTCCTCGGATTTCCTCATTGCCACCCTCCACCAGTGCCCCTCATCCATCCGTAGCCCTTCCCTCAATGAGCTCCTTCTCAGATTCCCTCACTACCACCCTCCACCAGTGCACCTCATCTCTCCGTATCCCCCACCCTCCCCCATGACCTCCTCCTCGGATTTCCTGATTGCCATGCTCCACCAGTGTGCCTCATCTCTCCATAGCCTCTCCCCTATTAACCTCCTCCTCAGACTCCCTCACTACCACCCTCCAACAGTGCACTTCATCTTTCCGTAGCCCCCATGACCTCCTCCTTGGATTCCCTCATTGCCACCCTCCACCAGCGCCCCTCATCGCTCCATAGCCTCTCCCCCCTATTGGCCCCCTCCTCAGATTCCCTCATTGCCACCCTCCAACAGGTTCCTTCAGCTCTCTGTAGCCCCTCCCCAATGAGCTCCTTCTCAGATTCCCTCACTGCCACCCTCCAACAGTGCCCCTCATCTCTCCATAGCCCCTCCTCCTCAGACTCCCTCACTACCACCCTCCACCAGTGCCCCTCATCTCTCCGTATCTCCCACCCTGCCCCCATGACCTCCTCCTCAGATTCCCTCACTACCACCCTCCACCAGTGCCCCTCATCTCTCCGTATCTCCCACCCTGCCCCCATGACCTCCTCCTCAGATTCCCTCATTACCACCCTCCACCAGTGCCCCTCACAATCTCTCCATAGCCCCGCCCCCTCATGACCTCCTACTCAGACTCCCTTACTACCACCCTCCACCAGTGCCCCTTATCTCTCCATAGCCTTTCCCCCTCATCACTTCCTCCTCAGACTACCTCAATCCACCCTCCAACAGTGCACTTCATCTTTCCGTAGCCCCCCATGACCTCCTCCTTGGATTCCCTCACTGCCATCCTCCAACAGTGTTCTTCATCTCTCTGTAGCCCTCTCTCATATTCGAATTAATTTGTTGTATAGCGCTACTCATAGTGTAGGGTGTCACAGTACTTACATCATGCACACATTATGCAGAGACAATGAATTCTACAACTATGTAAATCAGCCTATAGGGAATGTCACATAAGCCAATGAGGATTACAAGGTGTAGGAATCACATGTCATCCATACTGGTGGGCAGTATGTTTTAAGAGGGTTTGGTCTGGAGACGCACAAACGCAGGATTTAAAGCGTACCTCAGTGGTTATGGGGTTGGCTTTACTGATTAAAATGTATATCTGACAAAACAAACTCTTTATAGCAAGATTAGAGTAATGAAAGACTGGGAAAATTCTAACTATATTGCAACACAAAAAAAATACGTTCTAATTATACCATTCAGGTTTGTATGCAGCTCTTTGATGTCAGTTCATAGGTCATTGTCCTATTTTAGGATTGTAACTTCTGTACTGCAAGTAACCCACTGAGCTATCCACATAAAATACAGTTTATCTGCATTTAAAAATTACGAACATACAAAATATTGCTCTCCAGCAGCATCATTAATCGCCAGAGTTATCTGGACATTTTAGTAGTTGTGTCTTGCATCCGTCATGATAACGATACAATGATATAAATTAAATATACACGGCATACACGAAGTATGTGTCTTGCTGGGCCCTCAAAGATTTTTAAAATATTAACTAATATACACACATCCTCGAAGCATAAACGAAGTATGTATCTACCTAGGCCTGTGCAAATTTAAAAAAACAGAACACTAGCCACAGCTACGTTCAAACTCTGTCACAGCCGGATCTGATAAACAGCTGAAGGGGTCTGGAAAGGTGAATCAGGATCAACAAACTCATTTTCTCCCGCTCTGAAAAGAAGGATATAGCCACGCAGCAGGACGGTACGCACAGATTACAGCCTACCAAAGAGGATTTCTCCTATTCGCCATGTCCCTGTACCTGCACCAGTGGGCGGGACACAACCCACCTTTCTAAAAGGAGATGCGTGATTGGGGGTGCCTGTGAGAAAGAGCCCAGGCCCAATCACGCAGATCCTAAAAAAGTAGCGTTCAGAGGAACATTTTAAATTGCAGTGGCCATTTTCTGTTGGCCTTCCTGACGTCACTGCGAGGGCCACGGTTCATGTTTGGGTGGCCCTGGCCCACCCGGCCCACCCGCTACAACCGGGCCTGAGTACGTGCTGCCAGCAATACGTCCATGTGAATTTAGGTACACTTTAATCTTTTTCACAACCTATAATGAATGGTTGAGAGATAAATAGAGCCGCAATTAGTAACGACAATTGGTGTTTTTTTACGCTTTGTAGACAAACACGTGATGAAATTCGGCATTCGCTACAAGCCACACTGCTTTTTTTGCAAAGTTGATACAAATCCACCCTGAGAATGCAAACTGATGGTGACAACTAATTACCATCAGGTAACCATTGGTTTCTGAGTGCTTGACCCAGTCGGAGACTAGGAGAGTTTTAAATTTGCTTACACCCGTTTTTGCTTCATTTATTTTGTAGAATACTCTCATACCCATTAATAACAAGCCCTGATGAGAGCCCCAGTACTACAAGCCTGGGCTTGAAACGCGTTGGCATCTTTAAACACGGAGAAACTGTGAATTAAGATGCTTAACTGATTGAGGGAAATGGACTGAAAATCATCCCCTGTCTGTACGCATAAATTAGTTCTCTTTGTTAGGCATTTCCTTGAGCTATGATACAATTGGTAGTTTCAAGGCTTGCCTAATCCTCAAACGAAATGGTGTAAATACAACGTTTTTTTGAATCATTGTATATAGGGATGTCACATTTCACTGTTTATGAATGTTTTCTGTGAATTGTTGAATGTATTGTTTGTATATGTCATCTGTAAATTAAGTGTTTATGTTCTTTTCATGCATTTGAATTTCGGTTTAAAAATATACGAAAATAATTCTAAGTGGAATGGTTAAATTAATAACCTAACAGAAAAGGTAGTTGTTTGATTGATGCTCTAAAGCAATAGAGCGCCAGTTGTGAAGGAGTCAGGTTCCCCCTTTTGTACTTGATAATTATTACGGACCTACCTGACCCCTGTCGTTTGGGCCTAACCCCTCCAGTTGTGGCAGTTTCTAAAAGTGGCATTTCTAGAATAGCAATGAAAAATCCACCTTCACCAATAAGCAGGATATATAACCACTATTCCAAACATACCAAACATGGCAATGCTTCTCCTTTCAGATCAGATATTACCACTGGAAACCTAAAAGGGAATTTCCAATGCTAACATATGAGAGGAGCAGCACTCACAGCAGTAAGAAACAAAATACGCTGTTTGTCATTACCAGAACATGCCTCACAATAAGGCACATGTCCTACCTTTTATCTAGACAGCACCCTGCCCATAGAGCTTCCAAGGGCCTACCTTAGCAGTGATCTATATGTAGAAAAAGAGGCCTTTCAGGCTTGGCAAGCACCTTTAAATGTCATGTCAAGGTGGCAGTAAACTGCATGCAGGCCATGCCGTGGCAACTTCTGTGGGTAGTGCAAGTAGCGCGGCAGGCCCACCAGTAGCATTTAATTTACAGGCTCTGGATTTATGGGATACCACTATACAAGGGTCTTACAAGTAAATTAAATGTGACAAACAGGTATAAACCAATCATACAATGTTTAAAGGAGAGAGCATGTGCACTTTAGCACTGAATAGCAGTGGTAAAGTGCTCAGAGTCATAAAGCCAACAAAAGCATGTCAGAAAAAATTGAGGAGGAAGGCACAAATGTTAGGAATAACCCTGCAAAAAGGACCAGGTCTAACAGATACATTTTGTTCGAGAAAGCAGAAATAGCATAACACATGAGAATATCAATTAAGCATTAGTAAATCACCAAAGAAAAGTGAAGAATAATCAATTTGCAGACTAAAAACAAGGTGCAAATGAACCTTGCAAACTTTAAAAAGTTTAACATTAAAAACACAGTGAAAGACTGAATACCTTTCTGTACTGCATTGCAGTCTTCTTCCTGTACTTATCTATGCAAGATTAAGTAGCTAAAACAGCTGCTCATGTGTGTAATGAATGAACTAAGGATATTAAAATGAGATAAGTATATTACATTAAAAAGAAAGGCAAGGTGTTAGAGAAGCATATGGATATTTAAAAAAAAATAGAAATTTAAGGACTTGCATGATTAAAAATTTAGCCTCAGATAAATGATTTCATTATTAAAGGTAATAGTGCAAATCACATCCTGTGTCTAGTGATGCTGTCTCTCATGTCACTTAACATTTTATTCCCTTTATAAAATTAGAAACGGTATTAAAAAAAAATCTCTGGAATATTGGCCAACTGGTTAGCATCGAACCCTTGTCAATAACACAGAAGCAGTGCTTTATTTTACAATTTCTTTGACATATGAAAATCTCGTTTTTCTTTTTAATACAGCATAATTACAAAATCGTGTACTCCTTTTAGTCAATAGACTCGCATAAACTATTGAGTAAATGGGAAACGTTCAAATATAGCAGAAAAGAAAGGAGATAACTCCACATGATATTTACCATATAGTCAAAAGTTTAAAAAGTATTTGTGGAAAAGTCATAGGGGTATATGTACAAGGACTGGCGATAACAACCACTAACGCTAGTTAGCGGCACTTTTCTTACCGCTGTGTACCGCTAAAAACTATCGCCTATGTATGTAAAAGACGTCTCTACATAGCGATAGCTTCAGGGATCAGCGGTGAAAACTGCTGCTAACATTAGCGTGATGGCCATAGGAATTCCGGCGTTAGCGGGCTTAAACCAACGAAAGGCCCATTAGCGGCAAAAAAAATGCACGTTGGTCAGCCCAGCGTGAGTTTTTTTTGCCTCCATCGGAAAAAAGTAGCCTATCAGTCAACCTCCAATAGAAGATAGACAAAAAAAAAATGAAATGCAGAATGGAGGAGCCAGGGCTAAGTGCAGCCCACATAAACAACCCCCTCAAGCCACCCAACATCCAGGATGAGAGCCTGGATGACTCACAGGACCTGCGTCTGGAGCCTGGATGCCTCGCTGGACCTGTGTCTGGAGCCTGGATGCCTCACTGGACCTGCGTCTGGAGCCTGGATGCCTTTGCTGGATCTGCATCTGGAGTCTGGATGCCTCACTGGACCTGCGTCTGAAGTCTGAATGCCTCGCTGGACCTGCATCTGGAGCCTGAATGCCTCACTAGACCTGCGTCTGGAGCCTGAATGCCTCGCTGGACCTGCATCTGGAGCCTGGATGCCTCCCTCGACCTGCGTCTGGAGCCTGGATGCCTCGCTGGACCTGCGTCTGGAGCCTGGAGTGGGATGCGGAAGAGCTGTGGAGTCGATGAGCCAAGGCGGGAGACATTGAGGTTCAGCAATCGCCCGTAACTGGTGGTGAAGTCTGGCAGGTCTCATGGAGACACGTTGCTGACCTGTGTGAGAAGACCGCCATGAGCACCTTGGAGCTGTGAATGGTACAGGCGCTCCTGCGAACCAATGTAGGGAGGTCTGCATCGCATACTACAATCCACCACTACACCGGGGTGCAAGGAGAGAATTACCAATAGTGGGCGGCGCCTCGCTGCATCACAGGCCGGATGATGTTGCGCTGGCCGGACGCTGTGGAGGGTGAGGCCCCTAAGCTGCGCCGAACTTGTGTGGTGGGAGCGCTACAACTTCACGCCTAAGGGGGCACTGCTGCATCAACTACATTAGGAGGTTCACCAGAGGACTTGTAGGTGACTGCTGTACCCAGGCTTGTGAAATCCCACCTGGCTCAGGCTCCTGCTGGCTGATTCACAGATTTTGGAGAGAGTGCAGTGGATTGCGCCACGGTGTCAATGTCCAGGTAAGGAGAAGGTGAGACGCATAGCCGAGGAGACCTGGGGGTCGAATCGCACAGGCCTAGCACCTGTAGATGACACACCCCCAGTGGCAGCTCATCCGCTATGGTGGAAGAGCGTGGCCCCACTGCTTTCAAGCAGCGCAAGAAGAGGAAATATCATCACATGATGATAAATTCAGGATTTAATAGTGCTTTGTTTCCTTTACGGGCGGGAGGGTGGGTAGGGATGCTCCACTCATGGAGAAGGGCAGGGGCGGAGTGACAGGTTTGCCACCTACTTCTGGCATTTTTAAAATATCCCGTTTTTTATCTTGGTCATATTTAATTTTGTATTATCCCCTGCTTTTATCCCGAGCCCACTTACCTGCACCATAATATACCGAAAACCACCGCTGTTGGGCGGGCCCTTTTCCCGGTGCTTCTGAAACCTTGGCGGACAAACTAGGTGTACACAGGGACGCCTGCCGGCACCATCTTGGAGGTCGGACGTTCTAGTCATCACAAGGACGCTAGACATCTACATAAGGGGGGTAAATTAGGCAGAGAGCCCTGCTAGCTGACACAGAGCGTCCAGAGCGCGCTGCGTAATTTGTTGTTTGTTCTTGCCGCCTACTTCTGGCATTTTTAAAATATCCCGTTTTTTATCTTGGTCATATTTAATTTTGTATTATCCCCTGCTTTTATCCCGAGCCCACTTACCTGCACCATCATATACCGAAAACCACCGCTGTTGGGCGGGCCCTTTTCCCGGTGCTTCTGAAACCTTGGCGGACATACTAGATGTACACAGGGACGCCTGCCAGCGCAATCTTGGAGGTCGGACGTTCTAGTCGTCACAAGGACGCTAGACGTACACATAAGGGGGTCATGCTGATGTGCAGCGGATACGCGCAGCGGGGATGCCGGATTTCCGCCGGAGTTACGCCTGAGTTCAGCCCGTCTGCGCCCGTCCGCGCTGAGGACGGGCTGCGGGACGGGCTGGGCACAGAGGATTTGCATTCTTCTTCTCAGGTAACATGTTTGTACTCCTTCCAGGAGATGATTGCTTTAAAGCCGTCTATATTAGCCTGTCACCACAGCTTTTCGCCTGAGGGCATTCTACGTTCTTCTGTATGCCATACTTGCAACAGTGTTCCATCGCCCTCTTGTTCCCTTAACGGGATAACACAAACCTCTTCTGTTTCACCGAACCATACCCAACTTAGAAAGGGCTTTCTAGTCAATGCTAGGTCACTCATTAAAAATAATGTTGCCTTTCATGATTTTGTGACTGCCAGGAAACCCTCCTGGGTGTTTGTGACAGAAACTTGGGCCTCGGACTCGTCTGGTCATGATCTATTGATGGCGATTCCTGAAGGCTATGCGTTGCATAGACTTGACAGAACTAGACGTAGGGGGGGGCGGGCTGGCAATTCTTTATAAAGCTTCGTTTGCCTGTAGTATGAAAGCCCTGTCTGAGCCCTCGGACTCCTTTGAGGCTATGTACTTTTCTATTTCCTGTTCCCCTTCGGTATCCTTTACAGGCATCCTTATTTATAGACCTCCTGAACCCAGATCCAACTTCAGCTGTGAGCTCTTTAGAATTTTGGAACCCTATTTTGGTAAACTCCATCTTACCATACTAGGGGACTTAAATTTTCATCTGGATGACCTGGGGTCTAAAGATACGCTTTCCTTGGTGGACTCGCTGGACGCGTGTGGCTTTACTCAATTGGTGAACAGCCCAACCCATCGGGCTGGCCATATAGTAGACGGGGTGTTTACTAACGACCCGAGACTCTCGGTTGGTCCCCCCCTGCCTCTGGTCTGGTCTGACCATTTGGCAGTGCCTCTAGAATTAGCATCTTCCCCTGCAGGTGCGCCTAAGCTGAGCTCCATCAACAGAGAACCCAAAAGGAGCTATAGGAATATTACCAACGAATCCCTTGCTCCATTTATAGGGTGTATCTCGTATTCATCTACCAGGGAAGCTGGTGAGGCTGCACAAGAGCTCGCTAATTCTATCACTAGAGCTGTACATGTGCTAGCCCCTGCATCCCTTCGGTACTCAGCAAGGCGTAAACCTTCAGCTCCCTGGTTCACTGAGCCGTTAAGGCTCCTGAGGCTGAGCTGAAGGTGACAGGAGAGAAGATGGCAAAAATCTTGGGACCCCACTGAAGGAGAGGCACACAAACGTCTGCTGCGAGAATACAAGGTCAGGGTGATAAAGGAAAAGCAGGAGTTTTTCATCAACCTTACCACATCCCTCACATCATCTAAGGAACTTTTTAAGATTGTGGACTCCCTATGTTCCCTACAAGTGCCTGATCCAGTTGTGGGCTCACAGGAGTTGTGTAATAAAATCTCAAAGTTTTTCCATAATAAAATTGAGGATATCTATCTTGCTCTGGAAACACAGAGGAGTACCCTGGGGGCTCACTCTCCCTTGGCCCTCGCAAAATTGGAGTCCTGGACCAGAGATCCCACTAAGACCCTCACCTATTTCCCGCCGCTTTCCCTTGAGGAGCTTGATCATCTGTTGGACAGGACAAAGTCGGCCTCTCCTTCGGACCCTTGTCCCCTGAAAGTGCTGAAAGCATGTAGGGACACCCTACTACCGCCTCTGATGGAGGTGATGAATGGTGCTATGGCACAGGGTACTTTCCCGGCAGCCTGGAAAAAGGCAATAGTGAAGCCCCTGCTTAAAAAGCCCCCTGGACCCAGAAATGCTCAAAAACTTCAGACCCATATCTCTGCTGCCTGCCCCAGCCAAAATGCTCGAATCCCACCTTAATTTTCATCTGTCTGCTTTCCTGGATTCCTCTGGGTATCTGGACAACTCCCAGCATGGATTCAGGAAATTCCATAGTACGGAATCTGCACTCACTATGGTGGTGAATAATATTCGAATGAAGGTGGACCAAGTTCAGACCACTCTTTTGGTCCTACTTGATCTAACGGCAGCATTTGATACCCTGTCTCCCTCGACTTTAACATCACGTCTGAGGGAGGTAGGAGTGGCGGGTCCGGCCCTGAGCCTTTTGTCCTCTTTTTTAGATCTAAGAGAGCAGATGGTCAAGCTTGGAGAGTTCCTCTCCCCTGCCAAATCCTTGCAATGTGGGGTTCCACAGGGGTCGGCCTTGAGCCCGACCCTGTTTAACATTTACGTGGCCCCTCTTGCTACGCTTGTGAAATCGCAGGGGATGGAGGTGGTGTCATACGCCGATGACACCCAAATCATGGTGTCCCTGGCTCACTCGGTTAGTACATCCGCGTTCAACTTTAGGAACTGCATGCAAGCAGTCTCCGAATGGATGATCCAAAACTCCCTAAAGTTGAACGGCGATAAAACCGAGGTCCTGATCTTTGGTAAGAATCAGGATATTTGGTCCAGTGAGTGGTGGCCCCCATCTTTGGGAACCTGCCCTATTCCATCCCACTCTGCCAGGAACCTTGGCGTTATATTTGACACCTCGCTGACTATGACTCTCCAGGTCTATAGAACGGTGGCCACCTGCTGGGGGGTTATCAAGATTCTTAGGAGAATCATTCACTATCTTTCCCCCCAGGCCCGTAAGCAGATTGTGGTTGTGCTAGTGGGTTCAAGGTTGGACTATTGCAACGCACTATATGCAGATATCAACAAGGATCTCATTCAACGCCTTCAGGCTGTGCAGAACACTGCAGCAAGATTTCTTCTGGCTGTACCTAATGCTTCCTCAGCTACATTAGCCAGGAAGAGTTTGCACTGGCTTCCAATCCAGCATAGGATCTCGTTCAAACTTCTGTGCTTGGCGTATGGAGCCCTATTGGCCGGATCCTCTGATGCCTTAGGTTCCCTGCTAACCTGCTATATCCCAAGCAGGTGTCTTCGCTCCTCCGAGATGAATCTTCTTGTAGTTCTCCGTTCCAAGAAAGTCAGATGGGGCAGCAGGGCCTTTTCCAACGTGGCCCCTCGATTATGGAATGCCCTCCCCTCGGAGATTAAGGCCCAACCTTCACTTGCCCTCTTTAAAAAAGCGCTCAAAACGTGTTGTTTCATCAAGGCCTACCAGTAAGCAAGTTCATTTGATCTAACTAGCATTTTTTGGTTAGGCGCCTTGACGCCCATTGGGCTTAGTAGCGCATTATAAATTGGATTTCATTCATTCATTCACATGTCCACTCAAGTGTGCAATGACTGTACGGTTGACCCATTCAGGCTGCCCAAAACAGTCATGCGCACTGTCCTGTTCACAATGCAGGTTGCATTACAGCCTGCTTAAAGAACATGCCCACCCCTCCAGCCCCTGGCTGAACGCCTTGACCCGGTGCCAATGACCAATCCCAACGCCGCATTGCAGTACAGTGATTGGCTTAGGGTAGGGAGCCTGGCTGCCTACTTCTTGTTCCTGGACATAGAATCAGGAGAGCAGCAGCAACGAAGACACAGGCCCGGCCTCGAGGTAAGATTTCTCTCATTTAAATATTTACAACACCCTCTCACACACACACACACACACCCCTGCGTCCATGCCCCATCCAGTGTCCTTTCCGGCGTTTCCTAACTCCCAGCTGTCAAGTCCCCCCTGCAGCATTTCTCAATGGCATCCGCTGTGCGGCCATGCACAGCGGGTGTACCACTGGTGTTGCAAAGGTATATATGAAGTTGCGACTCATATGTTATGTTATGTTAAAAATATTTATTAAGCGCACGTTCACCAGACGGTTTCTTGGCGCTGGGGTAGTGAGTTAGGTGGCAGCAGAGGGAAAGAAGCCTAGTTATCATATGCCTGGGAAAACAACCAGGTCGTCAGCTGTTTCCTAAATAGTGCAAAGGAGGTAACAGACCTCATCTCCACGGGGAGCAAATTCTAGAACTGGGGGCTAAAGCCATAAATCGGGAACCACCATGTTTCTTTCATTTAAAAGTAGGAGTGACTAACAGATTCAGATGGGAGGATCGCAGGTTGCGAGAGGGGGAATTACATTGCATTCCATTACAATACATACTAAAACTAGGCATATTGCAACAGTAGGGAAGGTGTTGGATAGCGGAGATGTAAATATTACTATTCCCACTGCAGTGAGTGCAACCCTGAAACTAACCCTTGCACCCCAAAGCAAACCCTGAACCCTAAAATTCATCTTTGAGCCCCCAACACACACCCTAAAAATCATATTTGCCCCAAATTCCAACCCCAATTTTCATTTGTGGCCCAAATGCTCACCTGTATGTTTATGATTGACCCCAAAACACACCCCGAATTTCAAATTTTACCCCATGAGGCTCCCAAAATTGCATCTCCGACACCCAAAACCTATCTCCACCCTGAAACTTAAAAATACCTCATTACTGACCTCACAATGCGCTGTAATGTAATGCAATGCAATGTAAAGGCACCTGCGTTGTTGGAGTTGCATTGTAAAGGCATTACGATGTAATGCCTGCATTGCAATGGACGTCTCCTGTGCCGAATGCAAGCAATAAGCAAGCCACATCGCCTGCAAGGACCAACATCTGCTCCGGACCGGACATCTCCATCACTGACGGTAACTAAATCACCCTCAAGGACCACCCCGACCATCCAGGAGGAGGCATAACCATCACCTACAAAAGCACACTCCAACTGACCACGCACTCTGATGACCTAAACCAGACCATGAACACCTCCACTTCCAGATCCGGACCAACCCCAACCCCATCCTCTGCAACACCCTCATCTGCAGGCCCCTGGGCCATGGACACCCATTCTCCAATAACATTGTAGACCTCATTGCACACCAGGCTCTCCCATCCACTGATGACAACCTACTCGGCAAACTCAAGTTCCACCTGGATAAACCCAGTGACCAGATCACCAGCCCCTCCTGGAGAAGCTCCCCAACATCAGACTCAAGCAACTGGTCACCACAGTAAGCCACATAGCAGGATAAACATTTTAGCATGTCTCCTCCAGCAGCAGGAACTTCATCTACACCACCGGACTCTCCTGGACTGACCATCATTGTATGCATCACGTTTTCACCATGCCCACTGTACACCATCCCCATCATCGCCCTCCCTCGCTGCTGGATCAAGGCCACCGAAGAACATCTCCTACACTCCCTCAGCACCACCACTCTGCCAACGCTTACAGATGAAGACACCACAGCATGCAAACACCACCAATGGATCTCCAACTGCACCGACACCCTGGCATCCCTCAAGAATGGACCAGGCGAACCCAGCACCACGTTGTGCCTTATTTGCAAAGTGATGCATGTAGACATTTACGTGACCTTGTGAAGCCCTGTGCACATCATACCTGCATCAGGTATGATGTACCCAGGGTGTGCGTTCCCACACAATAATACCTCATAGGAGTGGCAGAGTGAAATCCCTTAGATTTCACTGTGACAATTGTAGGATTGCACTGCGTCAGTACCTTACACCTACCGGATAGCAGGTGTAAGGGTGAGGCAGTGCCACTGGAATAGGCTGGCCCCATGCATTGCTGGAGTTATGTAATGATTGTGAGACGACTGCAGCAATGAGTGACTTTAGCGCAACCGGATACATCAGGATTTCAGACGTATCTGTTATTACTTTCATCATGGAGCGCTGTTCAGTGAATACTGTGCATCCGTGGTGTCGCAAGAAGGGTGTAGTGAAAAGTGTTGCAACGCTGTCTTGTCAGAGAGCTGCAACATTTTTCATGACTGAGGCCCAGGAATGCGCACGACCTTATTGATGGTGCACATTCCTGCCCTGTAGTTTTGTCACAGGGCAGCACTGCAACATTGCTTGCAGCGCTTTCTAGCACAAAAACCTGCTGGAAAGAGGCCCCAAGTGTTATCTCCATTTTTAGGACCAAATATTTTCTGCTCTTAAATAATTGCCTCTAACTGCAGTAAGAGGTAGTTTTTTTTTGTCCTTCAAACATCAGGAATGCCCTTGTAAATATTGTGAAGTGGGGTTAGCGGCCATTTTTGCACGGGAACGCCTCCCTTGCATGTCATTATCGTTAACTGAAATGGCGATCTTTAGAATGGACGTTTTTGCCAGAAAACTACTGCCAACAGCGGTTAGCGACAACTTGCACATACAGCGATATAAATCTCACTGCAAAACCGCCGGAAAAGTACCGCTAAGGCGGCGTTAACCCTTTGTACATATGCCTCATTGTATCCAAATCACAAAGGTGAATCAATGGGCAGATATCTGTACACATGTACCGTTACGCCTACAGCCGGGCATAAATTTCCTCGTAAATGTAAATCAGTAACTCTGTTTGGGTGGCAATTTACACAGACTAGAAGGACTTTTACTTTAGATCCCCAGAACAATTACATGAGGCTGTGGGAACATGAATCAAAATAGAACCCTAAAGTTACTTTCAGTAATTTTACTGGCTTATTTCAAGTGTGTAAATTGGCCGAAAATAGTTCTAAATAGTAGAGGTGGAGATCTGTGCCCATGCTACACTGTGCTGAAGACTGAAATGAATAACGAAGCAAAAAAGTAGCAAAAAAAGTAGCCACCAGAAAATAATCAAAGGTGAATATACATGAATACGGCTGACAACCTGGACTCTGCCCTCTTCCCCGTGTACTCATAAACCTGCTGTGTCTGTCTTTATTGTATTGCATTGTTTTGTAATTGCATTAATATAGCGCTTACTACCCCTGAAGAGATGGCCAAGTGCTTTTCAGCGGGTAGCACATTACTCGGTAAACCAAATGGGATTATTAGGGAATTACTATATGGATACATAAAATTAATTTCAGTGGTGGACATCTTAGTCTGATAGTTGGTTTGAAAAGGATAGTGGAGGGATAGTAGAGGGAAGGATCTAGAACGTTGTGTTTTTTTGTTTGGAGCTCATAGCAGTATGAGAAGGTTTGGGATGAGTAAAGGGAAGGTGGAGAGGTGAAGAGCCAGAGGCAAGAATTTAGAAAGGCTTTGGGGCACATGCATCATTGTAGGCAATTGTGATTCCATAATTGGGATAATTAAGGAATCACAAATATGGAATCGCAATCGCCTATGCATGTAGGTTTCGCTAAAATATTAGCAATTCCTACATATTCCTTAATTGCGAATTACAAATTGTGATTCGCAATTAAGGACTAGCTTCCCATTCATTCCTAAGGGAATTGCAATTAGTACTCGCAAATTGCGCACTCAATTTCATGGGTGCAAGGGGGCCAAAAGGCCACTCTGATGCTACCCTGAAATTGGCATGTGACCACATGTTGCTCACACACATGCCCCAAAGGGCATGTGTGTGTGCAATATGGTACTTTGAAAAATGCACTTTTGTTCATTTTTCAAAGTTTTCGCAAATTACCATCAACTTTAAATTTAGGGTAATTTACGATCCCAAATTGCAAAATCACAATTTTGAAGTGCATCATGCATGGCATTTAGGGAATCGCAATTTGCGATTCCCTAAATGCATTTGCAATTTAGGAAATTACTAAATTTGCGATTAACTAAATTGTGAAATTACATTTGGGTTGATGCTAAAATACCAGTCACAAAGGGGCAGATTCTGCGACCGGTATTTACAATGATGCATGTGCCCCTTTATGTATGTGTTTTGTGTATGTTAGTTAGGACCATGTAATATTGTATGATATGTCTTTGAGAGTGTGTAGAGTAGTGTTATATGTGAGATGAGCCATGTTGTCTTTTAAATTCATTAAAAGTTCACATTTTGGTCATTTTTAAATTATGTACATACTATGTTTCATTTTTACTTTGTGATTTGCTTGGGTGTCTTCAATGTCTTAAGTTATATGATTGCTTTTTAAAAGTCATTGTATTTGTTCATTATTTTACTCTACTTTAATAATTTTATAATTTAGTTTGGATGTCTGCAAGATGGAAACGTATTTGATATTTTTGTTCTTTAATCTATTTAAAAAAATTCTTTAGGTTTAGGTATTTTGGTATATATTAATGTATATATGTAGTATTTCTATAGCGCAAACCTAGCCAAATAGCATAGGAGAATTGTAAGGCTAACTACTGGGGCATAGTCCTACTCACCTTTGTAGGACATTCTTCACTTTTAGCTCAAAGGGGATGATGCCTGCTTTCTGATGTTAAATCAATACACGACCATGTAGTTCTGTATGTATATGTTTCTGTTTGAGCCTTACTAACTTTGCAACACTGTTTTTTTTTCAACAAGGTTGCCATTGTATTTGGGGGAGAGAGATGAGGTCTTCAACAATTGTATGGAGTCCTCTGTATGACACATAGGGGTATAATATCAAGCGAGTTATCACTGCTTTAGCGGCGCTTTAGTGCCACTAACGCGTTTTTTTATCGCGCTATGATCAATTTGGCGCTAACAGGCATCAGCGACAGCTTTCCGGCAATAGCAGCCAAACTTTTTATCGCTTTGTATGCCAGCGATATTTATCGCGAATGACATGCAAAGTAGGCGTTCCTTCCCAAAACTTTACGGAAAAAGTCACTAACACAACATCTCACTATTATCAATGATGCCCCGGATCCGCGAAGCGACAAGAAAAGTCGCACTAAGCCCTGTTAGCACCAGGGATTTAACACCAGATAAAAACATGACTTAAACTGGTGATGCATGGAGCTACATAGGAAAGACTGGGTCAGATCTCCATCATAAGAGCCACAGATGCCATTGAGGTGGTGATCATGCAGTTTAGGGGTCCCACGGAGGCAACAACAACCACTGCCAATGCCACCCCCCCAGGACCACCCCCAAGGCAGCGACGAAGAACACAGCGGGTACTGCGCAGACGTCATGGGCGCAAATCCAGCGGAGCATCCAGGATCTCATCATGGTAATCCTGGATGTTGGGGGGCTGGATGGGGGTTATTGATGTGTGCTGCACTTGGCCCTGGGTGCTCAAATCTGCATTTAACTATTGTTGTACATCTTTTCTATGGTAGGTGGACTGATAGGCAATTTTTTCAAAGTCCACACTTGCGGGTAAGCCTGCGTTTTTTTATCAGTAAGACCTTATCGCTTGTTTCTGTCCGCTATCGACGGATTTCCTATCGCCATCTCGCAGCGGTTAGCAGCAGTTTTCGCGGACGCTATCGCCTGTTAGCGTCGTGTTGATTTTAGAGCGATAACAGGGCGGAAGAAACAGGCGATAGACGACGATAGAAAAACTAGCGCTAAGCTAGGTTAGCGTTAGTTATCGCCAGTCCTTGATTATATGCCCCATAGTATTTTTGTCAGGCATTACTTATGTGGGCCCTCCTTGTTAGGTCTGTTAATGGCAATAGAAACCGAAAGTCTTAAATGCCTTATTCATAGATATAAGTAACACTTAAGATCTCCGCTAGGTGCCCAAGGGGTATGGTGCTGTGTAACTGTAAGCAGGGACATTATAAAATATGTTTTATATGCCCTGGTCAGGCAAAAACTGCCAATTTCATTAGCTCCATAAGCTAATATGGGAAGTCTATATTAAACTTTAATAAAGTCTATCTATTGACAGGAGTAAGCTAAAATTACTCTTCAAAGTATCTAAATAATAGTTAGAATAAATCCAACAACTTTCCATGGTTAGATGTATTCTAACTATAACAATTTTTTTTTATAGAACTTGCTTTTCTCATGTGCCTACATCTAGCTCTAGAGTAGCCTCTACTGGATGGCCAGCCTTGGACAGGGTCAGTTAAGTTGCTCTGATGGGATGTGAAGGAGCTTTAAAGGAAACAAACAGACATCTGGTAGAAGGAAATCTGCAAGCTGCAGAAAAAAAAGGCAGGAAGGGGGCTGGGACGCCAAACCGATCTTCAGACAGAGAAAGAAACTTAGGACAGGACCTAGGCCCACCCTCACTTCCTCACCCCAACAAGATGGGAGCCCATGTAATTTAAACAGCAGAAGATCTGAAAAGGAATGTTAGAGAAAGTTAGCCACACTCCAGGAGCGAATTTCTCCATTTTGTTTTTTCAAAGAACTGTGCTTCCTGGGACATGAATGTGCCACACTTAAGGGGAAGTGGACTTTCCAGTTGTAAATCCTGGCCACCACTAAGTGTTACTGCACTCTGAAGGACTGCACCTGCTGCTCACTTTGTAAATACAGCAAAAGAAGGACTTTGCCTTACACTGAAAGTTTAAGGAGTGAACTCCCTGAAAGCAATAGGATAAAAAAAAAACAACTGCATCATCTCTACCAAGATGAAACCAGCTGACCACCTTCAGCTATACTTTAAAGGATTTGGCCAAGTGCATTGTGAGAACCATTGTTCCAACTATCAAAGGAGAAACTCAGAGCTTCTGGAACATTGGCTGGTGTTGTGGAGCAATCACAAACCCAAAAGGACCTTCTGAAACCATCGCCAGAAGTTTGAGATCATTTGGACCATATTGTCCTAAAAGCTCCATAAGTTGACCAACCCGTCATCGAGAGTTTAGCCGGTGATATTGAACTGTGACCCGGCCTGAAATTCAGTGTTTTCGATGAAACTTCAGAGCTTTACGCTATCAACAAGACTTACAGGAGTCAATCAGGAGTCTCAATCAATCAGGGGTTTTTGTAGTGCAGCTTCTCACCTGTGAGGGTCTCAAGGCTTTGAGGGGGAGGTGCTGATCTGTCTGGGTGCAGGGGTTCAGTCAAATAGCCAGGTCTTGAGATCCTTCCTGAACTGGGTCAATGACAGTGATTGCCTGAGGTAGAGAGGCATGGTGTTCCAGGTCTTAGCAGCGAGGCGGGAGAAGGATCTCCTCAGATTTTTATGTTGTGAATCCGTGGGACGATGACCAGGGCCAGTTGGGCGAAGCAAAGGTATCTGGCGGGTATGTGGAATGAGATGAGGTAGAACAGATATGCTGGTCCTGTGTCATGGGGAGCTTTGGAGAATCAACTGAGGAATCAAGCTGAAGCAAGCCGCTGTCATCAAACCAAACCCAGTCTGCTTAAGAGCCCCACTCGACTTTGAGAAGAAAGCTTCAAAAAAGTGATTGAGTTAGAAGGTAAAAACATGAACAGTCCCTACTGCTCTTTGTATCCGACCTGTGCTCCATCACAGGTGGCCTGAAACTTTGACTTTGCCCCGGTCTAGCGAAACCAGGTGGCCCAAATTGTCTCTTTTGGCTTTTGAGCACTAGAAAGTGTTTATTCTTTAAAATTCATATAGCTGGTTCTCTACATTGGATGTTTGTCATTTTGGTTTCATTTTATTCGTACAAATATTTCCTATTTGTATGAATTGGCATTGGATTTTTATTGTTGTTTTGTGTCTCACTTATTTAATGCATTGGTGTTTTTAAATGCTATATACACATGTCTCCTAAGTAAAGCCTGCCTGCTCGCAGCCAGCTACCAAGGGTTGTGGAAGTGAATAATTAATTGAGACCTTAACTGGTCCCTATATTGTGATTGAGGCCGTATTACTGATGGTAGGTATCTACTTGCACCTACTAATAAACCTTCTTCCAACATTTGATGATCAGCTGTGAAGATTGTACCTGTGTTTCAACCGCAGCATACAGTATTTAAGTGAAGTTCTTTAAAAATCCAGTAAATTGACTTAGAACAAAAATAAATTTTTTCAATTTTAAAGTTTCGACTAAACATTTTAAAACTCATTTTATATTTTCCTAAACTGTTCTACCTTTATTTTGAAAATATGTTTGTGAGCCAAAACTAGAGATACCATGAAGCTTAATCTAGGTAACCTGACTAACTCACAGTAGCTGAGCTTATGGTACAGTGTAGGACCAAGGGGATACCTGCTGCTAATAGGATTAGAAAAGCAGAAATAATTAGGTCTCCTAAAGCCTGGGCAGAGTCAGCTTCAGGGAATGAAGGACAGGGGGAGAATGACCCCTCCAATAACCTCCAGGAGAAGGATGATGACAACTTGTCCACTGCTTTGAGCATGAAATCCAGACATTCTAAAGTTGGGAGGGGAGGCTCCCTCACAGCGGCCCACGTAGTGTCGGTCAGAGAAAAAGAAAGCTGGTGGCTCAGCTAGCTTCCATAGCTCTAGAAGAGAAGAGGTTGGAACTAGCTAGAAAAAGGAAGGCAGAGGAAAAAACAAGAAAGAATGGTGGCAGCCAAGAAGAGGAAGAATATGAGATGACTAGGGGTTAATCAATCAATCAATCTTGCTTGTAAAGCATGGATACACACCCATGAGGGTCTCAAGGTGCTGGAGGGGGGGCTGCTGCTGGTCCCACTAGATGTAGGATCATTAGAAGAGGCAGGTCTTTAGATCCTTCTTGAATTGGGGCAGCGACGTGGATTACCTGAGGTAGATGTGCAGGGTGTTCTACATCTTGGCAGTGAGGAAAGAGAATTTCCACCAGATCTAGTCTTGTGGATCCTGGGGATTATGAGCTTTAAGACGATTCTCTTGTAGACTGGGAGACATTCGAGTTGTCAGAGGTGTTGGATGATGTGACTTCAGCGGGGGGATGTTGAGGACCAACTTGTCTGCAGCATTTTGGACATTCTGTAGTTTCTTGAGCTGCTTCTGGGTGACGCTGGTGTAGAGTGCATTGCCGTAGTTGAGTCTGCTGGTGATGAGTGCATGGGTAGCCATCTTTCTGGATTCTGTGAAGATTCCTGTGAATGTCTTTCGAAGTAGGTAGAGCATGTGGAAGCAGTCTGAGGAAACCACGTTGATTTGTCCATTCATTGTGAGCGATGAGTCCAGTATGATGCAGAGTTTGCGTGTTTGGTCCGTCGAGGTGGGAGAGGGTCCCATTCTGATAGAATGCATGATAGCCAACTTGAATGACACTCACAATGAGCGCAGTTGACCAGCACCCCCTGGTGGGTACGCAGATGCATAGTCTGGCCGTGGTGCCTTGCACAGGCACAGTAGCAGACAGTATTTCTTGATGCCGGTCGACCGCGCTCATTGTGTCATCCAGTTGAGAACAGACCACCGTCCGGGGAATTAGGTAAGCCTCCCCCTTTTTTCTTCAAGTTGGCTCTCCCATCCTAACGGACAATTAGTATTGCTGTCCACTTCCGGCCTGACAATCCATTCCTGCTGTCTTTTGCAGACCCCCAACTTCCGCATCAACAGTAATTAATTAAGCTAATTCTGGCATTTGTGAATAATTTCATGCAACAACTAATTTTAATCTGGTGAGCAGGAGTATTATCCTCCATTACCCTTGCAATACTAAGTATGTTTTTATAAATTCGAATGCGATTCGTTATTAAATAGGAACCACTGTAGCCCTAGAGTTGCCCTTGTTTATCCGACCCATGAACACTACCTGAATTGTAACCAAGAGGCATACTCAATTAAACGGGTAAGCAAATCCCACTGGCACTTGAAAGTAATCACTTACCCCTGTTTCTAGCAGGAATTAATTAGCCATTGGCTACAACCGGGAACCTTCACTGAACTGCAATAGGAAGACTGATTCCAATCCCACATCCGCCAATTTCATAGTGCCTTGGGTTAGCAAGTCCTCTGTATCCCACCGCCCACAGGTTTAAAGTTTCAACCACACTAATTACATGTCCTACTTCTAGTCCCCAGAATCCCTGTTCTGAAGAGACCCCGTACCATGAGAGTGTTGAAACGTCGTCTACTACAATGGGAGAGCCCCATTAAACTAGAAAAGTTTTCTAGAAACAAATGACCAAATCAGATATCTAAAGAACTTCCCTTGAACTCCAATAACCAATCGCTTCCTTCATTATTGTCACTACAAATATTGTACTGTTTTGGTTATGGTTACCTCACTGGGGTCACAAAGTCACATCCAAATAGGAATCTGTAGATAGTGTGAATACACAGCAGAAGTTTATATATTTTTTTACCTTTATCATACTCTTTATGTAGACTAAATGACACTCACTTTGGCTGAAGTGGGTACAGCAAAATCATTGTTGTCTGTGGGCTGTCTTCTCTTGATTGCTCTGGAGGCAAATGTTTTTTTCAAAAATGACATTATCTAAATCATATATCGATTGATTTGTATTGCATGCTGCTTTTGTTTAAATCACACAAGAAACCAAAATCTCTTGGATAAATTGTAAATATTTAGACTAAATGAGTTCCTTGTGAGCACTGTTTTCTGCTTGATTGTTAATTGGTAATCAAGGGCTCTCAGGTGGACCAAAATATACTGTTAAAACACTGTTGATCACTTGTACTGGCACCAACAGTGTTTTCAACATTGGGAATGATGCCACCCATCATACAGTCACACACAATCAAGTTTCAGAGAAACCCATTACACAGTTGCGCATGACCAGATCTCAGGCAAAGGTCTCATTTACTACACCTGGTTCAGTCAAAACACAGAAGATTTCTTGCTGTTCCACCATATTTTTGTTTTAAAATGTTTATAAATTCAGAATGATTTCATGACTGCGATCACACATGATCTTAATTTTTTTCTAATAGAAACATTCTACTCAATTTATCACGCATTGTTCAGTCAACAAAAGAATAAGGCTTTGTGGTTCCATTGTATTGTGGTTTATTTTCAAGTGCACGTTACTTAAAGATAGTTACCACATAGCAACACACTTTAGATTTAAGCAGTCCACTTGGGCTTTTCCTCTATGTTTACCATACCAGCACAAGTATTTAATGGCAACCAAAATGGTAGCCAATATAGATGCCACCAGAGATCTATTACAGTTGACACATGGGAAGCCAAGTGGCTTCGGTATCTTGATAGTTTTCCAACTCACACAGGGTGTTTTACATAGATTCAGGTTCTAACAATATTGATCAAATGCATGTGCATGAACTGGCGTCTTTTAAACAGCACGGGATACGAGTAGGAGATGTTCCTGAGGTATATTTTGTTTCAGAGGATTCACTCTGCCTGCAGACAGGCGGTTGCACAAGCTGGTCAAAGTTTTTTGACTTATCAAAATCACACGAGTCGGCGCTGTCACTGGGGTCACTTCATCGATTTTGTTTTAACCCTTTTTTTTTGGGATGATTCACTATGCATGTATGTCTGTGCCCTTTGTTATTTCTTGATTTTACATAGCAGTGTGCACGTGGATGGTTACCTTTTTTACACTGATTGTACAGCAGCATAAATGTTGGGAACTTCTCTCAATCTCATGGAACCTACAATGAGGGATCAGGATGTTTATGCAGTCACAGTTATGTGTCTATGTACCAACTGAGGATATTTGCCTCTGGTTTATGTATTCTATTTTTGTTTTGGTTATTCTAGCCGCTCTTTAGGATAACATTTCCCCTGAAGAAGGGCATAGCTCGAAATGCATCGGGATAATTAGACCATTAGGAGAATGTGTTAATCTGTACACAGCATTGTGATTACAAGGGACTGTTGAAATCATGCATTTGCGAATGTAATTTCAAGTTCCTATCAGTGTTCACATGAATTAAATTTGATAGAACAACATCTCAGTTAAGGAGTGTTTAATTTTAGACGTACATTTTTAAAGAATTTTTTACGAAATTGGACTATTGCTCAGACAAGTGACCACTGTAGTACAGGAAGAGAACGCCTCTCCCTTCAGGGAAGGTGCAATTGTGTTCATTATTAAGTGGCTGACAGCATTTTGAAACAGCCCTTTAGATGAGAAGGGTCCACTCCAAATACTGGTGTTCACTCCTGTGGGAGTTGATTCCAGTAGCTGCGAGGGATAGACTCCTAACCCTAAAGGAGTCACAGGCAGAACCTTAGTTTAAGTTTGGTCAACTCAAAGTAGTAGAGAGTGAAGTTCAGGGACACTCAAAAAGTAAACACACAGTCTGGGGTGGACTTTGTAGACATCTCAGTGAAGGCACTAGAGGGCTGGATACAGGGTAACCAGGTGAGTACTTATGAGGGGCTGAACAATTTATTCCTTGTGTAGAAGAGATGTTACACCAGTATCTATTCGTCTCTAAGCTGTCTGGTCCTAGGGAATTGGGGGAGACAGCTGATGAGTGGGTAAAAACCAGGGTTTCCAATCAACACCATGAGAGTGATCAGAAAAAAGGAGGAGCGATCCTCTCCCAGGGGAAAGCTGTGGACAAACAAGATAAAAAATAAAAAGAGTCCTCACAAGACCCACAAAAACCAGCTCAAGGAGGGAGCTCCCGAGCCATTCCAACTTCAAGGGGAGGGGTATCAGGAAAAGCCTTTTGACCCTGCAAAGGCAGGAAAGTTATTTGACCCTTCAAAGTTGGGTAAGTGTTATGACTGTAATCATGCAGGACACAAAAGAAGAGATGCTGTCTGCACAAAGAAGGCCTCCACTGGTGACCAGTCCCAGGGGATTGTCCGTGTATTTGTGGGGATGGAGATTGTCCCAGAGATGGGGAATGGGTTCAGAGAAGCAACCTGTTTCCCTGGAATGCTTGCAATTGCAGCCATGGCTGCCTTGCCTCTCACCTCAGAAAAGTACAGGCAGAGGCTTAAAATCAATGGAACTGAGGTTGAGGCTCGGAGAGATACAGGAGCCAGTGTGACCATGTTCATAGAGAAACTGTCTTCTCTCTGGCAGATCATACCTGGTATGTATCACCAGGTGTACTATGAAGACAGCAGAGCCAAACTCCAGCCCGTGGTGAGTTTGGAATGGGCAGGCGTGATAGGCCTTAAGAAGGTAGTTATGGCACCTGCCCTCCCAGTGGAGTGTCTACTGGGGAGGGATCTTAAAGCTTTTGACTACTCAGGGTGGAGAGGATGGCCCATGCAAGGATGTTGGAACTGCCTGAGTGGCTGTATGCTGTGACGAAGTCACAGACTGCACAGAAGGGAAATGCTGGACACTTGGACCTTGGAACAATAGGTCAAGCCTCCAATTACAAGTGAAAAGGTAGGCATTTGACACTCTGAAAGAGGTTATGTGTTTAGCACCAGGGTTACTGGCCACCTGACTACTCAAAAGGTATTTGTGGTTCAGAGAGATGATTCAAAGCAAGGAATTGGAGCAGTATTGGTACAAGTAAATGAGGAGGTTCTAGATCAGTTAGTTTCCTTCATTAGCAGGAGATTCCTTCCCAGAGAGCAAAGATTGAGTGCCATTGAGAGGGAAGCCTTAGCTGTGGTCTGGTTTCTGGAGATGCTGAGACCATACCTGTTTGATACTCACTGCATGTTCATACTGACCACAGACCTCTCAAATAGCTCATGCAGGTGAGGGAGAAGAATCCTAAACTGTTGATGTGGTCCGTTTTCCTACAGGGGATGGACTTTGCAGCGGAACACAGACATGGGACTGCCTATGCCAATGCAGATTGACTTTCCAGGTTTTTCCACTTAGCGGATGAGGAATACCAGGGTGTAGGCTTGTTACCCATCAATATTTCTCTGTGGAGACTGCTGGAGAAAGTCATCCATTTTGGCCTGATCACCCCCATGTTTTGACTGATCCTGGTGGTAAATGACTCTGATTGTGTCCTGGGCTATGCTAACAAGGCCCAGGGCCAGTGCTCTGTTTTAAAGGTGTATGGTAATTAGCTGTAAGTACAGTTGGTATGACAACCTACCTGTAAGCTCCTGGTACATGGTAGGGCATGTATGTTTAGAGGTCCAGCATATTTAATACACTCAAGTGTGCACTACTGTGTTGCCTGCTGTCACTTTAAAAGTCATCCCTGCTTTGCAGGCTACTTTTAATTAAAATTGTATGCAAATTTGACTTTGGATTGAAAGGTACTTCCAAAGTCTTAAACTACCTTATCCTTACATATAAGTCACCCTTGAGGGTTCCCCTATGCATCCAAGGGATAGGGTGCCTTGTAACTATAAACAGGGACATTGTAAAATATGTTTTATGTGTCCTGGTGAGGGAAAACTGCCAATTTCATTTTTCCTCATTGCATTACATTAGCTCCATAGGCTGTCACGCAAAGGCTTTAGTACATTTTAATAAAGTCTAACTATTGACAGGAGTGAACTAAAATGATATTTCAAAGTGTCTAAATAATAGTTATAATAAATCCAACAACTTGCAAAAATCAGATTGTTTACAGCTATGACGTAAAAAAAAGTTATAGAACTTTCTTTTCTGATGTGCCTAAATCCAGCTGAAGGTTAGCCTCACCTACTTGGCCAGCCTTTGACACACTGAGCCAAGCTGCTTTGATGAGAAGTGAAGTGACCTGCAAGGGAAAAAAAACTGCCATCTGGTGTGAGGAGGTCTGCAAAGTGCAGAGCAAAATAAAGGGGAGGGCTGGGTAGCCAAACCAGCCTTCAAAGAAGGAAAGACAGGACCCAAGCTCACCCCACTCCCTGCACACCTATCCAGATGGGAGCCCCTGTAATTAAAGTAGTAGAGGGTCTGAAAGAGGATTGTTAGGGAAAGTCAGCCACACTTGTAGTTTGTGTTAGCCAGACCTTAAGCTCCAGGAAGGTTTTCTCCATTTTAGTTTATAAAAAACAGTGCTTTCTGGGAAAAGATGTTGCCATACTTCAGGGGAAGTGGTCATCATTGAGGGTTGCACTCTTCACCCCATTAGTCAGGGGTCCCCCTGCTTGCTCGCCTAGAAGCGTGAATAAATAAAGAGAGAGCTGCCCAGCAACACAGATACCTGCCTGAAGAAACAAGAAGAAGGATCATCCTGCTGGAACTCCTGGCCCGCACTAAGAGGACTATACTCTGAACGACTTGAATGCACCTGCTGCACACTTTGGAACTACAGCAAAAAAGGGACTTTGTCTTGCACTAAAAGTTTAAAGAGTGGACTCTCTGAAAGCAACAGGTTAAAAGAGTTACATATGCACCATCTCCACCGAGAAGAAACCAGCTTACCACCTTCAGCTGGAGTTTAAGGGATTTGGCCAGGTAGATTGTGAGAACTTTAGCCTCAACCCTCCAAGGAGCAATTCAGAGCTTCTGGAAACTTTGTAGGTGTTGTGGGCCCAAAAGAACTTCTGGCGGCAACTCCAAAAGTTTGAGATCATTTGATGGATTGGCAACTCTAAACTTGTAAATGTTGCTCATTCTGTCAAACAGAATTATCGAGACCAACCCCCTGACACCTGGAAAACCTTCCATGAAATTAGTCTTGGAAAATGCTTCACTGGTTCCCCATCCTGAGGAGAATTCTTTATGTGCACAGGTTTTGAAATGCATCAACATATTGAGATTAGGGAAATTGGACGCTGAATATGTTGAAAACAATCAAGATACGCTGTCATAATTCATGAGTTATGGGTGGATTAAGATGATGACATTATGTTAAAAATTTGCAACTCCACCCTAAATCCAAATGAAAGGCCTAGTGTATTTAACATAATATGGGCACAATTAACTACATTCTCTTTTCTCTTGCTTAATTACTTCTATGAGCACAATACACATCATTAATACTGAGAATAGGTCTCTTTTTCATAATAGTATTATAACGCTGACTTAATGTTTTTATTACGTCATCGTGACCATATGAATTTTGCACATGATACCATGGAATGAAAAACATGAGATAATGGTACTCCATTTTTAGAAGTGTTAACATCAGAATAATTATGTCAATAATAAAGTAAAATGGTATAATTCTGATTCTATTGTATACATCCAATCTAAAACCATGTGTAAGATAACGTTTGTACTAATCTAGAAAGGATGCAGCCTTTCTTTTGATATACATTTAGGAAATTGTGAACCTAGTAATCACATGTGCCATAGGACCTCACCAGGTGCCTTTGCACTATTACCACACATTTGTATAATTTGGCTGCTGTTGCAATAAATGCTTCTTGTCCTTTCTGCCTTATTCATGAGAGCAAGAATATGGGCTAAAAGATTTTGGCCTTGCTCTCTGCATGTGATAACAATTCAATTTTTTTCAAGGTTTGGAACTCAAATAAGATTCAAATGAAACAAAACAATGTAGCAAAAACCAAACTTTGCATTACAAATATTACAAGTAACAACAATCACATTAATATATATTGGAAAACATTTAATAAATGTTAAATCTATTTGACAAATGACTTTATTCTAAGATTAGAAAAGCAGTTTCAGAGTCTCCGCTACTGTTTTAATATTGCAATTTAGAAACATTGGTCTTAGGATTAGATGGCAGAAAAAGAGAAGTCCAGGATAAACAAATAATATTCAATTCAATTCAATTCAAAAAACCTTTATTTCGATTGTTTAAAATCATAAAAGTACATAAATAAAACAATTCATAGTAATGTATTCAATCAGTACAATACCCATAATAGAAATAAAGGTGACTTACTATTTTATCAACAAATAAAACCCCCCATTTAATTTATAGCAATCAATCAATCTGTATTGTTACATATCAGTTTCCTACGGATTAGCCACATTGCAAGTAGAAACCTGGAAACTGTTACCACGACAAGTGGATTTAAATCACTTCGCAGGACCCTGAAAAAATCAAGGTAGCTCCTAATACCCAGATTCAAGCAAAGCTGAATAATCCATTTCTTCCGAATTCTGGCGTATGCTGGGCAAAAAAGCATAACATGAATCATAGTTTCCTGTTCAGATGAGCACCCCGGACAATTGTGCTCAAGGACACCCACCCATTTATCAGTAAATGAATATAAAGGAAGGGTCCCATATCTGAACTGTAGAAACAGCTTCTTTGCTAGAGTGGGCTGGATAACGTCGAGGTCAGGTACAAAGGCGTAATTACACTTAACGTCCAAGAACTGATCAGTCAGGCTAGAAGGCCTAACTAGACGGTAAGCTTTAGTGAGAAAGTAGTCTTTGAGTGTAAGGGCAAGACTTTTTTTGGAGATGCCTAAACAATTCTCTGGATTAGTCCAGAGATGGGCAAGGCCAATGTTGGATAGTGACTGCCTAACATACTGGAGCCAGGGAATCTTATCTGCCCCAAGTAAACCCAAGATTACCTTCAATTCGTCTCAGTAACATGCCAACTCTGGTGTGCTCCAAAGCCTTTTCCAATACATCACCGGACGTATGGCAATGACCTCAGAAATAGGACGGATATTAAGATCCAACCTCAATGGCATGAGCGGAGTATTGATTGGAAGTGATAATAGTTTCCGCAGGAAATTATTTTCAGTGATAGTCAGGTCATTTGTGCTACTAAAACCCCATAGCTCAGCCCCATACAGTGTAGAGGATCTAGATTGGACACAGTAAATTTCTAGAGGGGCACTTATAATTTTTGAGCAACAGTTCTTATGAACTTTAAGGATGCCCCCCACCGCCTGATTGAGTTTTAAGTTGGCTTTAGAAATTTGTGGGGACCAACCCATCTTGTCATTTAGGGTCAAGCCTAAATACTCAAAGATAGAAACCCGATCCAAAGCGACTCCTTCCATTTTAGGATGTGGGTAATTAGAGGATTTTACATTGAAAGCCATATACTTTGTTTTGCCAATATTGACCACCAAATTCCTTTGTTTGCAAAAGCTTGTGAACTGGTCCAACACCCTCTGCATGCATAATATATGATTAAAATCCTGAATACCCAATTACACAAATTACACAATTTCACCTTATCTAGATAATTATTCGAATTTTGCTGTCAACAGATTTTGAGTTGATAAATGTGTCCGTATTCATGTCCAAAAGTGAAGAATTCCATGTTCTAAATTCCACAACAAATATTGCTGAGCTTCTTGTAACTGGCAGGAGGTGGTTATCACCTCACATCTGCTCTTTAATTGTAAGTTGAGTGTATCCAGTAGATCCTGCTTTTCATCGAATTGATTTATTTGCAAATTAAAATTCTCCAGTGAAAGAATATTTTCTTAACTCTGAACCAAAAATCTGTAAGCACCATAAAACCCTCAATGAATCCCCTTGCCCTTCATGAGCTGGTGTCCCCATCAGATTACACTAACCCAGCCTTGCACTTGACAGCCTATCAAGCCAAATTAAAGCAGGTACAGGAACAGACAAATTAAAACTACAAATTTTCAGCAAAATGTGACCTTCCATTTTCTCTCAAAATTCCATCTTAGACTAGTTGATTGATTGCATGGCATACAATAGCATTAGTGAATACTTTACCTTGCATAAGGAGAGCAGGTTTGAAAAGTGCGTAAGATCCATTGCATCATAAAATGCTCTCAATCAATTGGCAAGTGATAAGGCCTTGGAGGAATATTGGTTAACAGGGTCCTTTCCATTCATACTGATCAACATAATATCCCCCAAATAAGGGTATGATGTTACTGCCTCCAGCTTCTCTGAACCCAGAAACCAGTTGTAATTAAAAAAAGTCATATTTTTGCTATTCTTTTGAGATATTCATTTTCAGAAAGTGATGGGGAGTAAACTGCTGAAGTGAGTCTAACTGATTATCTAGTCCGGAATGACAATGTCTTCAGCATACATCAGACATGGAAAAGATCACCCAGGAAGTCTAGGAGACCCTCCTTTACTATTTAATAAACTTCGTTGAAGGTCATACATGTACAATGAGAAAAGATGAGGGGGCCGGTTTGGGTTGGAATTTGGAAGGGAGGACCCCTCACCACCCAGTAACACCTGACACCTTTTACAGAAGTTGAGGTCAATAAGAAATGTAAGAAGGGTCCAGACATGCCAAATTTCTTATGTTTTCGCCATAATATTGGGTGATCTCCCCTATCAAATGCTGCAGTAAGATCTATAAATGCAGCATAAACATTCGACCTATGAATAGACGCATACTTTCCCTCTATTCATTTCATCATAAATATTGTGTAATGTGCAAAGTTTCTTCGTAAAACCTACATGTTCTATATCAAGAATCTTTTCCTCTTCGACCCATACTGAAAGGTGATAAAGAATACTCTTTGTAAATCTTTTTCCTACTGCATCAAGTAGGACAATTTGTCAAAAATAAGAAGGGAGATATCTGGGGCCCTTTTTATATAGGGGAATTAAGACATTCTCTGTCCAAGCAGGAGAAATTACTCCACGTTCATAACAATGTGCAAAAGCAAGTGTAAGAAAAAATTGCATAAAGAGACCTCTTTCTTAATTACTTGTAGAAAAGGCCCAATCTTTATGATGATCCAAGACACTTGCCGCAAATATCTTCCCAATCTTCCTTAAAAGAAGATGAATGGAGCACCTATTCAATTTCACTTGTAATTGAATAGGTGCTCAATTCATCTCCTTTTATATGAGTTGGAAGGGATTTTATTTACATCCAAAACAGGTAGATATAATTTACCAATATCTTGTGTGTCCTTCTGGGAGATAGCTTCTTTTAACTTGAACAAGTTATAATCATATTTCTCCTTCCTATGGGCCAACTTCAATCTCTGCCTTCTTTTCAATAAAGTGAATAACTTGCTTCTTATTTATTTATTTAAAGATTTGTAAAGCGCCTGGTGACCCGGAGGCATCCCCGCACTGTGAGAGCTTGAAATTGGCCAAGAGGGGAGGAAAAAACTTATTTAGGGAAAAGCAGAGTTTTGAGCTGCTTGCGAAAACGCAAGTAGCAGGGTTCCAACCGCAAACTGCGGGGAAGCGAATTCCAGCGTGTGGCTGCCTTTACGGAGAAGCGACGGCCTCCAGTACGCACCCTCCTAAACTTGGGGACATTTGCCAGTCGCTCATTGTCCGAGCGCAGAGATCTCGAGGCTTTGTACGGGGTAACCATATCTCCTAGGATCGAAGGGCCTTGTCCATTGAGGAGCTTGTGAGCGATGCACATTGCCTTAAACTCGATCCTCTCTCGCACTGGCAACCAGTGGAGAGCCTTAAGCGCAGGTCTGGCAGAGGTTCTGAAAGGAAGACCCATCAGCATCCGGGCAGCCGCATTTTGGGTTCGTTGTAGCTTGCCCAGAGTAGCTTCAGGGGCTTCTAAATAGACAGCATTGCTGTAGTCCAATCGTGCAAGGACCAGTCCTTGAACCAGGAGGGTCCTGGATTGAAGGGGAAGCAGAGGAAGGATCTTGCGGACTGACCGCATAAGTCCAAAGCAGGTTCCAGCTGTTTTAGTTGCCTGGGTTTTCATTGATAAGTCCGGTTCGAGCCAGACCCCAAGACTCTTGATTTCTTTCTTGGGGGCGGGTACCTCACCCATAATATCGGGCCAAACAGATGATGGAATCGCTGACCACTTCTTGCCCATCAGCATAACTTCTGTTTTGGACCCATTAAGTTTGAGTGAGGACTCGCACACCCAGAGATGGATTTTCTGGAGGCAGTGCAGGAGATTATCTGGGCATTGATCAAGATGTGAGAGAGAGACGACCAATTGCGTGTCGTCCGCATAACTCACAATCTTGATGCCGAAGGGGGCAATGACCTCAGAAATAGGACGGATATTAAGATCCAACCTCAATGGCATGAGCGGAGTATTGATTGGAAGTGATAATAGTTTCCGCAGGAAATTATTTTCAGTGATAGTCAGGTCATTTGTGCTACTAAAACCCCATAGCTCAGCCCCATACAGTTAGAGGATCTAGATTGGACACAGTAAATTTCTAGAGGGGCACTTATAATTTTTGAGCAACAGTTCTTATGAACTTTAAGGATGCCCCCCACCGCCTGATTGAGTTTTAAGTTGGCTTTAGAAATTTGTGGGGACCAACCCATCTTGTCATTTAGGGTCAAGCCTAAATACTCAAAGATAGAAACCCGATCCAAAGCGACTCCTTCCATTTTAGGATGTTGGTAATTAGAGGATTTTACATTGAAAGCCATATACTTTGTTTTGCCAATATTGACCACCAAATTCCTTTGTTTGCAAAAGCTTGTGAACTGGTCCAACACCCTCTGCATGCATAATATATGATTAAAATCCTGAATACCCAATTACACAAATTACACAATTTCACCTTATCTAGATAATTATTCGAATTTTGCTGTCAACAGATTTTGAGTTGATAAATGTGTCCGTATTCATGTCCAAAAGTGAAGAATTCCATGTTCTAAATTCCACAACAAATATTGCTGAGCTTCTTGTAACTGGCAGGAGGTGGTTATCACCTCACATCTGCTCTTTAATTGTAAGTTGAGTGTATCCAGTAGATCCTGCTTTTCATCGAATTGATTTATTTGCAAATTAAAATTCTCCAGTGAAAGAATATTTTCCTAACTCTGAACCAAAAATCTGTAAGCACCATAAAACCCTCAATGAATCCCCTTGCCCTTCATGAGCTGGTGTCCCCATCAGATTACACTAACCCAGCCTTGCACTTGACAGCCTATCAAGCCAAATTAAAGCAGGTACAGGAACAGACAAATTAAAGCCAGACCCCAAGACTCTTGATTTCTTTCTTGGGGGCGGGTACCTCACCCATAATATCGGGCCAAACAGATGATGGAATTGCTGACCACTTCTTGCCCATCAGCATAACTTCTGTTTTGGACCCATTAAGTTTGAGGGAGGACTCGCACACCCAGAGATGGATTTTCTGGAGGCAGTGCAGGAGATTATCTGGGCATTGATCAAGATGTGAGAGAGAGACGACCAATTGCGTGTCGTCCGCATAACTCACAATCTTGATGCTGAAGGGGGCAACTACATCCTCCAGAGGGGCCATACATGCATTAAAAAGAGTGGGACTAAGTGAGGAACCCTGGGGAACCCCACTTGTCAAAGGAAGAGAGTCAGAACGGGAGTTGCCATCCTAGACCTGGAACGAACGGCCCGACAGGAATGACTCTATCCAGGCCAACGCAGTGCCCCCGAGTCCTGCCCTGGCCAGCCGGTGGAGCAAGACACGGTGATTCACCGTGTCAAAGGCTGCACTAAGGTCCAGGAGGATCACTGCCACTGACCCCCCCGAATCCAAAATGCACCTTGCCTCCTCGATGACGGCGAGGAGGGCAGTGTCCGTACCTTGGCCAGGGCGAAACCCCGTTTGGGAACGTCGCAGCAGATTGTTAGATTCCAGAAACTGGGACAGCTGGACGTTAACCAGTTTTTCAGCAATTTTCCTGATGCCCGGGAGGAGCGAGATCGGCCTGTAGTTGGCCAGATCAGCGGGGTCCAATTGGGGTTTTTTGAGAAGGGCTTTAACTACCGCCCCCTTCCAACATGGAGGGACGGAGCCTTGGGACAGTGAGGCATTGATCAACTCCAGAACTGGAGGAACAATCGCAGAGGCGACTGCTTTCAAAAACCTCATGGGAGCAGGGTCACGGGGAGAGCCACTTTTCATCTTGGCCAGAGTTTTTTCAACTTCGTCCGATGAGACCGCCCTAAAAGCATTAAGTGCGGGCGAGGGTCGCCTACTGGACAAGTGTCAGGCGTCACGTTGTCCCAGCAGGGTAGCTGGTTGGGCTGTGGAAGTGAAGTTAAAATGTGGGAGACTTTAGAGTCAAAGTATTTTGCAAGTTCATTACTCCTGTCCGGTAGGGCCCTGGTCAATGAAGGGGGCTGTGGTATCTTTAGGAGTTCTTTGACGATGAGATAGGATTCTCTCGCGGGGTTTGTGGCATTTTTTATCCTATCGTCATAGTAAGAGGCCTTAGAAAGTTACAAAGCAGATTTGTATGCTCTCACAGTCCTCCGGTAGGAGTCTTTACTAGAGTGGAGCCAGTCCTTCCTCCACAGTCACTCCGCTTTTTTACATTCCTTGCGGAGGGCTCTGAATTCCAGGCTAAACCAGGGGGCCGAGCCTGTCTTTCCGCTCTTGTCTTCACGGGTTTTTATAGGTATGATAGAGTCGAGTGAGTCGGAAATCCACTTCCTAAAATTGCTATCAGCTACGACAAGGTCCCCCGAGGGGGCGGGGGTCGTCGATTCCAGAGCTCTGGCCCAGTCCTCAGTTGAGAGTCTGGACCATGCCCTGTCCTGGGTGTACGTGACGGGCTTGTGGGGCTTCCTGAATTCTCCTGGCCAGAGAAGAGGAACCAAAAAATGGTCTGTCCAAGGGAGGGGTCAAGAAGGTTTGGCCTGGAGGGTGCGAACATTTGTAAAAACTGGGTCTAGCAGGTGGCCCTTGATATGGGTGGCTCCGGTATTGGCCAGTTGAAAAAAGATAAAATTTCTTATCATTAATCTATTCATCTCTCTATTTAGGGGTATAAGGATTAAAATGAAGTCTCTTTAATGATACCTGGCTATTTAATTTAGATTAAGCCGCCAGGGATTTTATATCACTTGTATATTTAAGTTGTGGATCAAGGGATGGGGCAGTGGCTCTGTGGTCGGTACTGTCAAAGACTTTTTCAGGTTAGCAAAGATCTTAGAATTCGAGGGGATATACTACCATTTGATTTATCAATGTTCACTGTTGTATCTTTAAGGTTCCAGGACCCTACATTGTTTTGAGCCAAGTCGATCAGGAAGTAAAGTTCTTTATGATCACTAAAGGAACAATCAATAACTTTCATATCTGAGATCCTCCCAAAAGTGGTAAAAGGAACTATCATGTAATCAATGATTGAAGAACTAACTGGAGATGTGTGTGTAAAATTTATAGGAGTATTGTTTTCAATCCTTCAATTAACTATTAAACATTCCTTGTTTCTTAAGACTACCATCAAAAATAGACCTAATTTGTCAGATTTGCTGTTGGGATGGAAGATTGCAGGGTAGGCTTTTAATGCTTCTTGTTTTGTCTCATTTGTAACTAGCCTTAAAACATGGTTTGATATTTTAGAATTAAAATCACCCTCAAACCGTGTATTTACAATCGTCTCACTCCCTAATTTCAGAGATAAAAGAGAAAGTTTCTATTACTAATTGCTCAAAGACTGATTTGGGGAGCATTTACACATTTACCACCAAATGTGCCACCTTTCTGGAGTATTCTTATAGCCTGAATTAATTGTGACGCATGCATTAATTAAATGTCTGTAAGACCAACTCTATTTAATACTTGAGAGGGTCATTATGATCCCTTTTGCCTGGCCTCTCCTAGAGGGTATTGTGAGACAATTTAAAACAAAGAACTCTTCTAACACAAAATCATTTGTTGACCAGGTTTGCTTGATATGCATTTTATTGGCAGCCAGACTGCTGAAAAAACTTTTTGTGATCATCAGTCAGTAGTCCTGCTGCATTCCAGGAAACCACAGTGAGGCCTGTACTAGGAACGTTTATTGCTGGTAAACCCATTGGCACCCCTAGACTTAAGGACACCTGCTATCCAACTCCAACTCCTCGTCTCCTCATAAAGAATTCCCCTCCCCATTCCTGATAAGAAGAAAAACCCTCCTGCAGACCCCTGCCAGGGATATCTGCAGATTTGTTAGATTCTTATTTGACATTGATTGTAGGGGCAGAGCAACTAGGGGCAATAAGCTTCTCCCAGGATTTTTTAAAAGGAAGCTCTGCTAGCCTTCTTTTCTGCAGGCTGAATCCATCAATGCCTTGACTGCGTAACTAGCCACTGTTTAGTAGGATTACACTGGATACCACTTTTGAATTAAATGTTACTCTAGTCCTACTCCTTGCACCTGAGTTCTCAATAGAGAACAAGGAGATATATCTGCTTTGAACTTTTGTAATTCAACTATCTCAGCAAAACAGCCCAATAAGAATGTTCAGAAATATTTATTCATCAAAGATAGCGCTAAATTCCAACAAAAGAGACATATTAACCACATTACATGGAATATTAGCCCCTGTACTTTCACCATTATAAATGACATTATCACCAAAATTGGAAGAAAATTATCTTAGCCAGGGGACTGTGGAAACAACTTGTGGGGGAACACTGATAGAGACAGTCATGGTGTCCTCAGCCCTGTTAATCATAGAGAATGGACTGAGAATTTTTGAATATATGGGGCTATAACCCTTTTCTCTGTTGGTCAAGCCCTTCACCCCCTTTGCTCTCCACTTCCCTACCCGGATCAGAATTTGACTCAAAACTGAGATTTTTAGCATGTTTTTACAGATTTTACATAGTTTTTTCTTCTTCTTAACATTTTGTCTATGTCCTTTGTGCCTTCCCTGGGATTACTTACACAGGAATTTTTTCTTATGAAACATTGGAAAGAGATTACTGTTTTTGCATTTGCTGGGGGGGAAGAGGACAAAAAAATGTTTTTGTGGACATTGGTTTGAAGAGTTTTTGCAACGAGAAAGCTGACTCATTCTCAGTATGGCTGGCAGGCTTTTTATTCCTTATCTGATAGAAAGGTGCACTACGTTTATTCCCATATCCATAGATTGTCAGTTGGATGAAAGTTTCTCACTAAAATCCCATTTTGAGATACTCGGTTGGCCATCAAATTGAGATGCTGAAAATTCACAACCATCTTTATGACTCAACGGTGAAGTATTTTTATCTACTAATACTATTTTATTCGGAGTCAATCACTGTAAAATGATCAGAATTATTAACTGATTTTCCAAGAGAGGCAATATAGAATCCTCTCAGGCCCTACAGAGATTCAGGGCATTGTACACAATTCTCAGGGAGATTACAAGTAGATTCCTGAAAATTTAAATGCAATTCTATTGTAGCAGGTGTCCTGGAAGTGGAAGAAAATTCTCCTACAGAATGCTACAGAAAAGTTGCATCCTAGCGTGGAGGTTGGCACCCAAAGAGAAGCCTTCCCCAGGCGGGAGGGGGGAGATGCAATGGAAACCAAATGGTGCTACTGTAAAATGATGTCCAAGTCTGGAAGGGTAAAGTCTTCAGCGAGCAATGCATTTTCCATGGTCACCGGGCTCTCAGAGTGCATACAAACACCATTCTAGAAGCAGGTGCCACTGTAACAAAGTATGACGATTCTGCTCCTACATTTTGTGAGCATTTTCTGAAACGTTTTAAAAGGATAATTCATTGTTTAAGATAAAGCCCCTTACTAACAAATGTACATAGCAATAAATAAATGGTACATTATTTCCACACAGATAGAGATAAAGCTTCCTTAGTTCATACAATCTGCTTTCAATATTCTACATTAGCACAAGAAAAGAAATCCCCATCATCTTAATGGCCCATGCGTACTTTGCTGTTTCAAAATTTAAAAATCCATTCATATATGAAAATACATAACTTAAGGTGAAAAATGATGAATCTTTCTAAATACATTCCTTTTGAACAAGCTCTTCTCGCGCAATAAGAACAAACCACACACCAAAATTACCATTTAGCAAAAAAGGTCACTTTATTAGGCCAGGCAACAGAAAGTAGAATTATTCATGAGATAAACATTGTAGAAATAAATACCACATTATCATTACTGTTTGAAACTTTTGATAAACAACCAAAATATCTCCCACAAGACTTTATCAAAATACCCCATGAACCTTTCCAACCCCCCCTCCCCCACCCCAGAGGGAAGGATAAGCCCGCTCCAGACTATCCAAAACCCCAAGTAAAAACACCACCCAGAAAACCAAAGAGTTTTCATGGCCCCCCCCAAAATGAAAATTTTTTGAAGTAAGAAAAAAGTTAACTTGAATTACCCGAACACCAAAGGTTTTCACACCAAAAATCAGCCAACAAATCCCTCAACTCCATTAAATAGTATGCCTGGCACATTTACGATAAGTATACCCCATCTTCCCTGAATAGATGATATTCCGCACCTGTGATATTATTGTGAGCCAAAAACTTTATACCCATTGCAGCACAAAAAAAATTAATTTCCCGATTGAGTTTCCTGCGAGCCCTCTCCATCGCCGTGTGATTGTGAGCTCCCCTCCAATGGTGCCTGTAAATAAACTCAGTCCAAACCACAGTTGTACCTACCCAATTATTTTTGATCACCGCCAAATCCAATTTAATTTTCTTCAAAAGGGATAAACCAGACAATGGTACAAGGTCATTTTCGCCCAAATGAATAATTAATAAGTCTGGGAAACATCTTGCAGAAGACAGCTCAGAGAGCATGGGAAATAAACCCTCCCATCTCTTGCCACCTTTCCCGTCCCACAAAACTTCATGTCCCTTGCTAGGCAAACCAAGAGCTCGGCCGTAAATTTGCTCTTGGGCGAAGCTAGCTGACCATTTAACGAAAGAATGGCTCACTATCCATGTCCGCCTCTTTGATGATACCGAACGTTTAACACCACCTAGGCAGGAAAAAACAGTTATAGACCATATTTAAGTAAGACTGTCTCATTATTTCCTCACATAACGTGTTCAGCAATCCAATTTCCATCTACCAATCCTTTTAATTCCATCCCAGCCCCAACCCAACCAAGACGCTTCGGTAGCTGCCCCTATACGAAAAGAGCGAGTCCCAAAAAGAGAGGGTTTTTTTCCCAACAAAATCAAAGCTTTACGTAAAACTGCCAATAAATGTGCACTCGAAATTTTGTTCCCATTACAATGAGTGAATACATCTCCATGTTGTAAACCCGCAGAAATGAAGAATGACTCCCATTCTTTTAAAGGACATCAGTCTTGAAAGCCACTACTATTTAAGTAGACCCATGTGCCTTTACCCAGCTGGTCAGTTTTAGACTTTCCCAAAAGAATCCTAAGTTTCCCTCCTTGAACCTGAACATCTTCTGCCTGAATACCCTTCTGACCCCACAGCCCCAACAACTCAGAAACTCTAAAAGCGCCGGAAAACAACCAAATCATGCAAAGTCTAAAACGAGAAACCTCCCACAAGTCATAGCAGCAAACTGGTAACTGTATTAAAAGTTGTTGCAAAAGGGAAAAAGTAATTGGCTCACGTAAAGGCGAAGAAAAAGAACGCTCTCTCCCAAGGCCCTTCAACATATGACGTAACAAAACATCCCCCACTAACTCCTGTCCCCACCACAACTGACTATAAAAAGAAATGCCAGCCAATTTTCCTGAAATAGTTGTATGAGACAGGCCCAGACTGATCAAATGCAAAACAAACTGTAAAATAACATATTTGTTACCCACTGTAGAAAGATGAAAATTATGTAACTGAACATAATTAAAAAATTCCGACCAGGCCTGACGATAACAGCGTCTGGTAGAAGGGGCTATAGATTTTTCCGCCAGATCAACGATTCTCATTCCCCCAGGGCACAGATGTCTTGCGGGATCGTAGTTTTGCAGCTGTCTGCTCCCGGTGCCAGATTGCGGAATTTCTGCCAATTGAATCGAGAAAACGTATCCGCAATTGAATTATTAATGCCTGGAATGTGTCTCACTCTAAACACAATATTCAATCTCAAGCTCTGCAGCATAAAAAACCGCCGCAGGTGTAAAACTCTCACATCCTATGCCTTTTGCTTGTTAATTAGTTCAACAACTGCCATATTATCAATATGGAAAAGAACACCCCTGTCCTTAAACTCATACCCCCACACCAACAAAGCCACAATGATAGGAAACAATTCAAGAAAAGCTATGCTTTGACCTTGCCTGAGCCAATGAAGAGGCCATTTCTCTGCACACCAAAGCCCCTCCCAAAAAATACCAAATCCGTGTACCCCAGATGCGTCTGAAAAAATCTGAAACTGCCAAATGGTGTCATCTTCCACAAAAAATAGCGAGACTCCATTGAAATCAGTCAAAAATTGCAGCCAGATTAATAAATCCTCCTTAATAGCTTAAGTGAGTCTGATCCTGTGATGAGGAAGGAATGCCCCTGACATCGCCAACCCCAGACGTCTACAAAAAGTCCTGCCAGCACTAACCACCCGACAAGCAAAATTTAAATAGCCCAACAAGTGCTGAACCTGTCTGAGTTGAATTTTTTCCTTGTCGATAATCTCCAACAAAAAGGATCTGATTTTGCTCACCTTAGCTGCAGGCAACCGAGCCATCATAAGTCCTGTGTCAAGTTCTATACCCAAAAATTTAACTTTGGTACATGGAACCTCAGTTTTCTCTGGAGCCAGCGGAACGCCAAACTCCTCAGCCAAGTCCTGAAAAATGTGTAAAACTCTGTGGCACTGATCTGACTGTGCCTTACCAATAAACAGGAAATCGTCTAAATAGTGACAAACTTGTGTGTGGCCACTTCTTTCAGAAAACCACCACTGCAAAAAAGTACTGAACATTTCAAACAGTTCATATGACACTGAACAACCCATTGGAAGGACTCTGTCATTGTAAAAGGAGTCATTGAAAAACATGCCTAGCAGCTCGAAATCCGACGGATAAATAGGCAGTAAGCGAAAAGCAGACTGGATATCACATTTTGCAAGTTCAGCACCATACCCCACCATGGGTGCCATCCTTAAAGCATCATCAACAGACGTATATGATACATTAGAGTCTGAAGGGGAAATGAAATCATTAATAGATTGGCCTTCCGGCCACGATAAAGGATGGATCAACCGAAATTCACCAGCCAATTTTTTGGGAACCAGGCCCAACGGGGATACCATCAACGTCTTCAAAGGAAAGTGCTTAAATGAACCTGCTATCCTGCCAGCTTGCAACTCAACATCAAGCTTCTTCTGAACCACCTGTGGTAACTCCTTAGCTAATTTTAAATTGTCAGACCATCTATTGTAAAGGGGGCCCTGGTAACCTATCTTGAAACCCCAATAAAGTTTTGAAGCAGATTCCATATCAGGGTACCCTTCCAACCACGAAGTCATGACCGATAGTTTAATTGGCGTATGAGCCCTTTGGAATAAGCTGTGGAAATGTTCCCCTACCTCTTGGTGTTTTTCCCTGCTCCCCAAACCTCTGATTGGCAAAGCACTGGATGATGGCATGCTTTCCACCACACAGAACTTTCGTGTTTGAACCTGCAGAATTGCCTGATGCATGAACCTCGATTAAAATTCCAGCATGATCACGTAACTGTCAGTTGTCCTCTACCCAACCCACCCGCCCCAAATTGGGCAGGGCGAGGCAGAACGGGCCGATAAGTAATTGGAAGCCCGCTTGCAGTATGAGTCATCGCGGGCGGTTGAGTCGAGGACATCCACTGGAGCCACAGTTCCTGGTCAACCTCCCCCCAAGGTTTGTCGTGAAAAATACTGACTCTAGCCATGAACTCCTCATCATAGCTGAGCCATGCAAAACCACCAAAATGTAATTGAGCTTTGCGTATAATAACAATGTATTTAAACATGGCCACTGCCCTGTCTTGATGTCTCTCACAGTAGACGCTTGCATAGATTAAAAATGCAGCCGTCCAATTTTCGATATTTTTAGGAACTCTGGGACGCCTAGAAAGTTCCCATTCCTCCTCTTTAGACCCTTCTTTCGCTTGAATGTCCCTATGAAGAAGTTTAAAAACGTCAACAAACTCGTGGTCCCAAATTTTCTTCTTTGTTTTCTCAGCCAGATGCGTCCCCAAGGGCATAGCAAATCCCATATAAGGAAGTTTCTTATGTATAGGATTAATGACGCCTGAATCCTGCCCCAGAGGGGATTTTGCCCCATCCAAAACCTACTTATCAGAACTTGCAACCTTATTTGTATCCAATGTACCTGTACATACTTGCACCTGTTCCGCTGATTTCGCTACCACTCCCCCGCCCCTAAACCCGAAACTTCATTCACTGATGCATCGCCAACACCCACTGAACGCACACTGTGCTTGCCCGCCAAAGGTTGTGGCCACGAAGACCACCACTGAGGCCTACCTGATGTCAATTGAGCAGCCCGCTTCTGGAACTTCTTTGGATCATCTCGACGCTGATGACCGTGAAGCCGTCCCTGCTCCGCTGTCTTGTCCGCTCTTGACTGCTGTAAAATACTACGAACATAGTTGGACCCCGACCCCTTCCCTGACAAAGCATGTTCTTGACCCATAAATCTAGAATCCATATTCCAATAATCAACCATTATACCCTCCTTTGTATTTTCAACCACCTACCCATGACCAACATGTTCCTCGGTAATAAACAAATCATCATTGCTACAATTTTGCCATCTCCCACCCCGCCATCATAGAAATCCCAACCAGTCACAGCAAAATCCATATTTGATCCGCTCTGTGTATTAACCCCCAAACCAAAAGCCACAGCCTGCTTCATCTACACAAACTGGGAAACACCAGCCGCCATCTGAGGAACCTTGAATGATGAAGACTTCCAGCCGCTCGTGCCAGAAGACGTTACTGACTTACCAAAATCCCGCACCTGCGTTGAAGTGTCAGCTGCAGCTGAAGGCGTGGCATGATCCACCCAAACCCATTGCCCACGATGTGGCCCTAATGCAGAGTCAAAAGAAATCTGTGAGAAACAAGGAGGAGGGTGAGGTTCCCGAAATATAGCTTCAACGCCAGAAAATTGACCAGAAGAATCTAAACGTGAAGAAGGATATAAGCTGTGAGACATTAAAGTAACATCATCCATCAACTCTTGCACATCATCGCCCCCAACTGCCTCTATTAAATCAAAAGGGGGAGGGGCCACATTGTCTTGTAAATATAAGCTTGCGTTTTTCCCAGGTGGGCACCTAGGAAGCGGAGACAAAATCACCTCAGAAACAGCTCCCTCAACAAAAGGGTCCAGCACCTGAGTACTGTTATCCTTCGTGACATTGTCAATTCCAGATGACAAAATTTGGACCCCATCACTGACCTCACTACTGTCGCTGGAGTAATCAACCAAAACAGCAGAGCGTCCCTCAAGAGAAACAGGAGGCGCTATATTAATGGAAGAGATGCCTTCATAGTGTGTATTCTGTTTGAGCATCTTGCCACTGAGATGTGCTCTCTTAAATGCCAAAGGAGAAGCCGGTAAAACAAAAGCCTCATCCACCCAATTGGCATAACCTCTCCCCCTCCCACTGTTCGCTGGAGATATAGATGTAGAACAGCTCCTGGAGGGGTCACTAACCCTTCCTTGCGATGCGCGGTTACCGCCCCCAACTGCCCTGACTTCCTGTCAGGAAGTGACTGACATCTTGCCGCCTGAAGCCTGCCGCCACTGCTCCTACGGACTGCACGTCCTCTGGTCTGAAGCAGCATGGGCACCACCACAGTACGACCTTCTGCCACCTGCGACGGCTCCGTGATGGTAAACAGGCTGCCACAGCTTCGGAAACACCTTGGGCTGCAACACGCTTCAGGCGCTCCCAGTCGCCGCTAATACGGTCGACACGCTTGGTATCAGGAGATCGTCACGGCCCGCCTCAAAAATGACACAGAGCGCATTCTTCACCGCCGCTGCCTCTGCCATCCTCCAACCCTAACAACTTGACAGGAATGCGGGGAAAAGAAAAGACTGTTCAATGAAAAACAACCGCCTTCCTAATCCCCTCAACAACTACTCCCGCCAACCATCACCGCTAAATCCTTGCCTGAAGCCCCGCCCACTAACCTGCCAGAGCCCTCGCGAGCTGTGTGGACCGTTCCACCGTGCAAAAATCCCCAGGGGGACAACGGCTCGCGCCGCGATACCCCTGGGTCCCCATTTTCAATCCTAGATAACTTTAAATAATCAAAACTCTAAATAACTTTAATCCCTCTCTCGTGTAGAATGAGTTAATCAGCAAACAGAATATGCTTTTTCTTTTAAATCAACAATAAATTGAATATTATTCATTATTATTACCTAAACTATATTTGAATGCATACTGGTCCATAAAAAATACATTAAACCTTAATCAACCTGGGATATGTCTACAGAACCCCACCTGCCCCACATTTACTGTAAATTAGTATTTTATTTATCTGAGCATGATACCAAAATTTCCTTTTTCTAATTTACTTCATTTTATCCATCCACTCCGTGTAAGACGTGTCTGAGGAAGATTTCCAATTCTTAGGCAGTAGAGATTGGGCTATCAGCATAAATATACAAATAAAAATATAAACCTTCATTGCGGATAATAATATGATGTTATGTTATAAAATCTTCATATACAGCGAACGACTCACTCTCAAAGATGCATCAGGGCACTTTCCTAGAGTCACAACAAAACATCTGATTAGACTAGTCAGGTCTTCAAAAGTTTTTTAAATCTGCCAAAGTCAGTGTAAGATCGAGAGTAAAGAGGAAGTTTATTCCAGTGATGGGGCAAGGTAAGACAAAGACCAACTGCCATATCTCATGATATGGCGGGAAAGTAACAAAGCTTTGTCCTTAGATCTGAAATGTCTGCTGTGGCAGTATACAATGAGCTTCCTTCACAGGTAAACTGGGCCATTGCCTGCCAGAGACTTATAAATAAGACAGAGAAGCTTGAACGGGGACCACTATCTGACTGACAGCCAATGAAGAGCTTTTAGAGTCGGAACTGAAGGAGTACCAGGATGAAGATTACAGACTAAACATGCCACAGTATTTTAGAGAACCTGCAGTTTGGAAAGAAGTGCTTCATTGGCAGCTAACAATAGGGCATTACAAAGTCTAGACGGCTCGTGATCCTTGCTTAAATTAGTGTTGTCATCATACTTGTCATCTATCACCATGAACCGACAGATCAACATCGTATCCTCCACATGCTTCAACACCCTCCGCATTCTCCGCAAGACCTTCAAATGGATCCCCCCCAGATCCGGGAAGCCCGTCACCCATTCACTCATCACCAGCAGACTGGACTACGGAAACACCTTCTATGCCGGAATCAACAAATCTCTACTTCACAAACTCCAGACCATCCAGAACACCGCAGCCAGACTCGTCCTCAGCATCCCATGACATGACCACATCCCCAGCACCTCTGAGACTTCCACTGGCTCTCTGTCAAAAAAAGAGTGACCTTCAAGTTCCCCACACACCTACAAAGCCCTCCACAACACCATACCACAATACCTCAAAGAGAGAATCTCTATCCACGCCCCCAAGAGAAACCTCAGCTCCGCCGACCTAGCCCTGGCCGAAATTCCCCACTTCCACAGAGCCAGAACGGGAGGCAGAGCATTCTCCTACATCGCGGCCAAGACCTGGAACAAACTTCCCCTCAGCATCAGACGAAGCCCTACACTGCAAACCTTCAGAAAAGACCTCAAAACCTGGCTCTTCTGATGAACTCGGAGCTGTCCAAACCCCCTCCCCCCAGCGCCTTGAGACCCTTACGGGTGAGTAGTGCACGCTAAAAATCCCTAATTGATTAATAGATTGAGGCTATCTTGAATCCAGTGATCCTGTGGCAGAGTGAGCAAGGGACACACTTCTGGGCATACCATTGGCCACCTAGAGTGAACATGGTAAACATAACAAAATTATTACCAGAGTGCTGAAACGTTTCAACCACGCACCCCTGGTCACAGATCTGGGTTTAATCCATTGTTCTTTTGCTCATCACACCACTTCAGTTTGGACCCAGTCGTATGTAAATCAGGCTTGACCCTGTTCCTCATGGAAACCGTCCAGCTTGAAATGCCAAGCCAAATTCTCCCAGGATTAGAAATAAGCATTCTGGGGGGGGGGGGGGTGGACAGCGTTTGCAATGCAGTCTCCACAACACAGTACCATTACAATGCGGTTGTTACAACGACTGCGTTGTTCCCACATGTGCCATTACATTGCAAGTTGTTTCAGCGACTTACTCTAGGGGGCATGCTGGTGTTGGATTTAGAATAGAACACCTTCCCTGCTGTTGCACAAACTGGAGTAGGAATAGCGAATAATACTATTCCTAAGTCCAGCGCACCCCCTACAGCAAGTCATTGAAACGACTTGCGATGTAATGGTTTGCCTGGTGCAACGCAATCGTTGTAACGACTGTGTTGTAAAGGAATGTGTGAAGAAAGCATATATTCTTCTGGGGGTGAGTGGTTGAAAAGTTTCAGCACTCCGTCCATCCTCTTGTTGAGCTTGCACAGTAAAACAGTAAAACAGGTGCCACAGACGGACCAAACATGTTCTTTCATGAAGGGGTTCTCATTGACTATAAAGCCAAGATTTTTAACTGCCCTCCTGGAACAGGGTATCCAGACTCTGCTAGGATTGCCACCAATCTCCTGACCAGAGGGCATGTGCCTTCCCAAGCAGCCAGATCTCTGCATTGTCTGTCTCCACTGAGCTGTAAATAGTTGAGTGCAATGATGTTGGTTTAATAATTTGCACAATAGTAGTATGGCCAGAGAAATGTCTTCCCAAAATCTAACAACCACCTCACATGACCAAAATAAATGTTGCAAATTCATTATCACATCGAGGGCAATTATTACAAACTTCTGGGAACATCGTGTTCAGATTAGGTATAAGGATCTACCATTTATATGTGCCAATAGGCGACAGTTGTTTCTGCAATATAATAAAATATATAAAATCCCTCTGATTAACGCTGAAACTTCCTTTCCAAATTGTGAACACCTATCCCCCTGTTTATCAGATAGTTTTAATAACTGATGATGGAAATTAAAGATTTGAAAATTAAGTCATGCATGTTTTTTAGTGGAACTAGAATTAAGTAATTTATGGAGATATGCACCGTTGACACATCTTATAGATCTTTTTTTTAGATATTCTCCTTCAGGCAGATAATTACTATGTTGTATAAATTATTAGTGGCTGAAATAATTCTGTCAGCTCATATGGTAAGAATGGCCTTTTCAGAAGAAAATGTAAATTGTTTTCTACGTTTTTGGTGCAAGGGACTATACAAGGATGCCAATTCTGTGATTAGAGATAATTGTTCAAAGTGGGAAATGCAGAAGGGTATTTTCAAGACAATAGCAGCAGGCAAAGATAGTTTTACTTAAAAGTAAAGAAATTAGAGACCGGAGTTTATATAGCGGTTACAGAATACCCTGTATTATATTTTAACTATGGGTACTCGCTTTAAAGAGGAGCTAACTTCCATAGAATTATTGTTTTTACCTGTGAGTGAATTCAACTGACTTCAGCTGTTCTTTGTGAACTGCTATTGGTGACGGACATATGATGCGCTTTGGTAAGGTGCCTCCTCAACCCAGAGAGAGTGGACTAATGAGATTGCTTCATGAATGAGGTATCTGCATTTTGGTGATTAAAGCTGACAAATAGTGAATATTTCCCCCCTGCTTTGAAGTATCGACTTTTTTATTACAATTTGGCGGATATCACTGGAGAAAATGTTACCTGTTTATCTTCTGTTTGTCAAATCTAGTCAGGTGACTGCACAACCAATCAATCAATCAATCAATCAAGACATCGCCTGCCTGACGGAGACCTGGCTGAACGCCTCCTCAGCACCCGACATCGCCATAGCCATCCCGGACGGCTACAAGATCACCCGCAGTGACCACAGCAACGGAGTAGGAAGAGGAATCGCCATCGTCCACAGGAACACTCTCAGAGTCTCGACCAACAAAACGACACCCTCAGCGCCGCCAAACACCTGCACTTCCAGATCCACACCGATCCCAAAACCACCCTCAGAGGAACCCTCGTCTACAGACCCCCCGGACCCCAACCACAGTTCAGCGACTCCATCGCTGACTTCATCAGTACACACGCCCTCGCCTCCACAGGCTACATCCTCCTCGGGGACATAAACTTCCACCTCGAGAACAACAACGACCGCAACTCCACCACCCTGATCGACAACCTCGCCAACCTCGGACTCCGACAGCTTGTCATAACAACCACCCACTCCACCGGTCACACGCTTGACCCCATTTTCTCCGCAAGCTCCCACATCTCCTTCAACCACACCACTGAACTCTACTGGACCGACCATCACTGCATTCACTTCACCTTCCAGAAACCTACCACACACTACCACACCCATCAGATCCCCCGCTGCTGCCGGAGCAAAGTCACCAAAGACAAGCTAACCACCACCCTCACCCGGAGCCCACCCACCGACCCCACAGACCCTGACACCACCACCCGCAACCTCAGACAATGGATCGACGACTGCACCAACATCATCGCCCCGTTCAAGAAACCCTCCAACAGACACACCAGCAAGAAAGCCAACTTGTTCACTGAAGACCTCCAGGCCTCCAAGCAAACCTGCCGAAAGCTAGAGAAGAAATGGCACCGTGTACAGACACCGGACAGCTACGCAGCCCACAAGAATGCCACCCGCAGGCACCACCACCTCATCAGATCCACCAAAAGGGCCTCCTTCAAAAACCGCCTTGACAACAACACACACAACAGCAAAGAGCTCTTCAACATCGTGAAGGAACTCTCCAACCCCAGCTCCAACACCAACGACATCCCACCTTCGCAAGACCTGTGCGACTCGCTCACCACCTTCTTCCATCGCAAGATCGCTGACATCCACGACAGCTTTAACGTCATGACCGCCCCGACAACCACCGAGACCCCCATCCCCACGGCCACCATCTGCACCGAGCCCCTGCTCGCCTGGACCAACATTAGCGACAAAGACACCATCAAAGTCATGAACACCATCCACTCCGGTTCTCTGTCAGACCCATGCCCACACCACATCTTCAACCATCGCACCCCATCTCTGGAAAGCCATCAACATCTCCTTCGAGACAGCGACCTTCCCGAAAAGCTGGAAGCACGCCGAGATCAACGCCTTACTCAAGAAACCCAAGGCTGACCCCAAGGACCTCAAGAACTTCCGACTCATCTTCCTGCTCCCGTTTCTGGGGAAAGTCATCGAGAAGACCGTCAACAGACAACTGACTCGCTACCGCGAGGAGAACAGCATCCTGGACCGTTCCCAGTCCGGGTTCCGCAGCAATCACAGCACCGAAACTGCCCTCATCGCCACCACCGATGACATCAGGGCCCTACTGGACAAAGGAGAAATCGCGGCCCTCATCCTCCTGGACTTGTCAGCCGCCTTCGACACCGTTTGCCACCACACCCTACGCACACGCTTCCATGACACTGGGATCCAAGACAAGCCTCTGGACTGGACCACCTCCTTCCTCTCCGGCAGAACCCAGAGCATCCACCTCCCCCCTTTCCACTCCGAAGCCACCAAGATCATCTGCGGCGTACCCCAGGGCTCATTCCTCAGCCCAACTTTGTTCAACATCTACATGGCACCGCTCGCCCACGTCGCACGACTGCATGACCTCAACATCATCTCTTACGCCGGCGACACCCAGCTAATCCTCTCCCTCACAAAGGACCCCCTCACTGCCAAAACTAACATCCACGAAGGAATGAAAGCTATTGTTGAGTGGATGAAGATCAGCCGACTGAAGCTAAACTCGGACAAGATGGAAGTCCTCAACCTCGGCTCCACCCCCTCGGCCTGGAACAACTCCTGGTGGTCGACCACACTGGGAACAGATCCAACACCCACCAACCACGCGCGTAACCTAGGGTTCATCCTCGACTCAACTCTCTCCATGACAAAGCAGGTCCACGCCGTCTCATCCTCCTGCTTCAACACCCTCCGCATGCTCCGCAAGATCTACAGGTGGATCCCCACCGAAACAAGAAGAATGGTCACCCAGGCCCTCGTCAGCAGCAGGTTGGACTATGGAAATGCCTTCTACGCAGGAGCCTCGGCCAAACTACTGAAACGACTCCAGCGCATTAAAAACGCCTCTGCTTGCCTGATCCTCGACATCCCTCACCGCAGCCATATCACACCCCACCTGAGAGACCTGCACTGGCTCACCCTCAACAAGAGGATCACCTTCAAGCTCCTCACCCACGCATACAAGGCACTACATGAGACCGGACCAGCATACCTCAACGGACGACTCAGCTTCTACACCCTCAACCGCCAGCTCCGCTGCTCCGACCTCACCCTCGCCACAGTCCCCCACATCTGAAGGGAAACCGCCAGCGACAGATCGTTATCCCACCTCACCGCCAAAACCTGGAAAACCCTCCCCATCCTCCTACGGCAGACCCAGGACCTACTAACCTTCAGAAGACTCCTCAAGACCTGGCTATTCGATCAGTAGCAGCATCCCCCCCAGCACCTTGAGACCCTCACGGGTAAGTAGTGCACTTTACAAATGTCCTGATTGATTGATTGATTCACACGTACCACAGTGGAGGTTCCTGCTGTGCATCTACACGGTATCTTTCAGGTCTACCTTATTTGTTTCCTTTTTGCAGTTTTTAAAGAGTGCTTACTTGGCCCAAAGTCTTTAGAGCACTTTACACCGGATTAATTTACATATGCCCTACTTCATTTTTTTAGGAAAAAGGAGATTAAGTGATTCACCCAGAACCACTTGATGTTCAGCCAGCGTGTGACTCGAATCTAGTTTCTCCGTTAAAAACTGAGCAGCTCCGGCTGTTAAGCAACATTTGTTCACCCCCCTCCTTTCAGTAAAGAAGGGATAGTATGCATTGCTTTCTTCCACCTGTCCTCCTTCTGATTCACTGACGCCTTGTACACACAGAAGTAACTATCTTCTCATGGTTATGGAACAGCTGCAGGACAAAGGCTTCCACTGCTGGAGAGCAACCTCACAGCTTCAGGTCTCTTATCGGTGCTTTCTTTTTTATCCTCATGTCTGTCAAAAATGATACCTCTATTGGTATATGATATATTTTGGTGCAGTATGCTACTAAAAGTCTGGATAAACTTACGTAGCAATTTAGAAAATATGTTATTCTTACCATTTGCAGCAAGAGTCTTTGTGGAATTGTTTTAATTAATATTTTATAGCAATATCAGTATGTCTTTAGGAATTTTCTAAATGAACACTTCCTTTTTAAAAACATCCAAGTTGCTATAAAGCTGAAAGGGCGGCAAGTAGAGCACCTAGTACCACATCACTGAAAGTGCTACTTTAAATCGTGGTGCTGTGTCAGATAAAGTGAGCAGTGAAAATGCTAAATTTAAGGCAGGTCAATGTCACAGTTTTGGGCTGGTTACTGTCTTAAATAATTAAAGAGCTGAACCATCCGTATTTTACCTGTTTAGACATACGTAAATAGTTGTGTCTCACTGGAACTTCAAATGCATGTGCTGCTTTTGGATGCATATGCAGTAGCATTTGTTAACATCTTTAACCCCTTAACTGCCGGTAGTTCTCTCTTAGGTCCCTGTAACGTTTTGCCCACATTAGGTATCCACATCAGATTTGCATCCTTTTCTTCCAACATCCTGAGGATTCTTAAGGTACCCAGGGTTTGTGGATTCTACTGGCGGGGACCCAGAAATTAGCTAAAATATAGCTAAATTGTTATTTTTTTGTTTTAAATGGGGAAAAAGCGCTGCGGAAGAAAGCGTCTGTTTTTTTCCATAAAAACTGTATCAATAAAGCGTTTGTGGTGATAAAATCACCATCTTCCCAGCTTTCAGGTAAAGGCAGGCTATCATTAGAAAAACAAAATGTTTTACACAGTTTTGGCATTTTAGTGGGACATAGCCTATTTTTTCTAATTTGCAGTGCTTTCAACCTACTTTCAGCTAGTGCTAGAAATTGATGTAAAACCAATAATGGATCTCAGAAAGCTATACATTTCTGAAAAGTAGACAGAATTCTGAATTCAGCAAGGGGTAATTTGTATAGATCCTTCAAGGTTGTCCTATAAAAAGTAACAGTTAAAATTAAAACATATTGAAAATGAGCCATTTATGTCTGCATTTTCACCTGTAACTTCTTCTAAGTATGGCAAATTTTTACAAGTAATATACCGTTATGTCCACTGGAGCCTTATGGTTATGGTATAGGACTTGTAGGTTCATTAAGAACCCGAAGTACCCAGAGCCAATAACTGAGCTGTTCGTTGCTATGGTTTTTCATTGTGTAACGGTTATACAGCAATTCACTTGGTAAAATATAAAGAGTGAAAAATAGGCATCAAGGAAAACTATGCATTTCCAAAACGGGAACAACATATGAAGTTTAGAAGCAGTGGTTATTTGCACAGCTCCGTATATATGTGGGTACCTGTAATCGCATGTGAATTAGAGGGCATTTTTGAAAATAATTTTTTTTTAAACACTGTTTTACATTTGGAAAGGGATAAATGCATAGAAAGTCAGTTGGCAATAACACTTGTTCTACTATACTGTGTTCTCCTAATCCTCCCAATAAAAATGGTACCTCACTTGTGTGGGTAAGCATAGTGCCCGCGAGAGGTCACAGCCCAAAATTTGAGTGGGCACATAATATTGTTCCAGTGAAAACTGACCCTTTTTTTGCAGTGTGCCTAGTTATGCTTTTGTACCCTAGCTCAGCTGGCATCTAAGGAAACCTAGCAAAACTGTACATTTGTTAAACCTAGACACCCAGGAGAATCCAGGATGCGGTGACTTGTGTGGCTTTCACCAGGTTCTGAAACCCAGAATCCTTGCAAACCTCAAACTTTGCAAAAAGAAAACACATTTTCCTCACATTTCTCTGATGGAAAGTTCTGAAATCTGCTGGGAGCCACAAACTGTCACGCAACTAGCATTGCCAAAATGCTCCCGATAAAAAGGGTACCACACGTGTGGGTAGACCGTCTGCACGTGACAGGAAACGGGCCAAAACTTAACGTGGACACACCACATTTTTACAGTGAAAACTGACACTTTTTTTGCAAAGTGCCCAGTTATGGATTTTGAATCCTAGCTCTACCAGCACCTAGGGAAACCTGGCAAACCTATACTTTTTTTCAAAACTAGACACACGGGAATCCAGGGTGAGATGATTTGTGTGGCTCTCACCAGCTTCAGTTACACAGAATCCCTTGCAAACCTCAAACTTTGTAATAAAAAAAAACTAATTCCTCACATTTCTGTGACTGCAAGTTCTGGAATCTGCGTAGATCCACAAACTTCCACCCACCCTACATTTCCCAAAGTCTCCCGATAAAAATGGTACCTCACTTGTGTGGGTTGGCCTAGTGCCCGTGACAGGAAACAGTCCACAACCCAGTGTGGACACATCATATTTTTCCAGTGGAAACTGCACCTTTTTTGCAAAGTGCCTAGCTGTGGATTTTGAACCATAGCTCAGCCGGCACCTGAGGAAACATAGCAAACCTACACATATTTTAAAAGTAGACACACACAGGAATCCAGGATGGGGTGATTTGTGTAACTCCCTTCAGGTTCTGTTACCCAGAATCCCATGCAAACCCCAAACAGTGTAAAAAAACCAAATATTCCTCAGATTTCTGTGATGGAAAGTTCTAGAATCTATGTGGATGCACAAACTTCCACCCACTCTGCAGTCTCCAAAGTCTCCCGATAAAAATGGTACCTCATTTGTGTGGGTAGGCCTAGTGCCCGTGACAGGAACCAGCCCACAAAGCAACATAGACACATCACATTTTTCCAGTGAAAACTGAACTTTTTTTTGCAAAGTGTCTAGCTGTGGATTTTGAACCATAGCTCAGCCAGCACCTAAGGAAACCTAGCAAACCTATACATTTTTAAAAGCTAGACATGCAGGGGAAATCAAAATGGGGTGACTTGTGTGGCTCTCACCATGTTCTCTTACCCAGAATCCCTTGCAAACCTCACCCTTTAAAAAAAAACACATTTTCCTCTCATTTCTGTGATGGAAAGTTCTGGATCTGCGTGGATCCACAAACGTCTACCTCCCTGCATTTTCCAAAACATACCGATAAAAATGGTAGCTCACTTGTGTGGGTGGGCCAAATGCCTGCGGCAGGGAAGGGCCCAAAACGTATTGAGGAGACATCAAAATTACCGTTCACAAAACAACCTGGTTTTGCAAAGGGGGGCACCTGCGTTTTTAGCCCCGGGCTCGGCGGCCATCTTGGGAAACCTACCAAGCGCACACATTTCTGAAAGCTAGACACCCAGGGGAGTCCAGGGAGGTATGTCTTGCAAGGACCCCCCCAATGTTTTCCTCCCAAGTATTCCTTGCAAACCTCAAATTTAGCTGAAAAAATCTCATATTTCTCACATTTCTGTGTGGTAACGTTGTGTTATCACCAGGCAGATACACATTTCCTACCACCAAGCGATCCCCCAAGTCTCCCGATAAAAATTATACCTTATTTGAGTGGGTGGGCAAATACCTGCGAAAGTAAAGGGCAGAAACGTATTGTGGAGACATCAAAATTACCTATCACAAAGTAACCTGGTTTTGCAAGGAGGTTACCTGGGTTTTTGCCCCCAGGCTCGGTGGCCATCTAGGAAAACCTATCAACCCACACATTTCTCAGTGAGACTTTCAATCACAGAGAACAGAAAGTCAAGGAAAGACATGAGTCTTCCTGTGGTGGTCTGATGATCATATGGCTCGGTCCAAACTGGAATGGCATGTTGAGCAAAAAAACAATGAATTTAGGCCCAGATCTCTGTACTGGGGTGAATGTATGACATTGTTCTGCATTCTGTCCATCAATAGTTGTTTTTGCAGTGGTCTGATGATATACAGGTATGTTGCCATCTTGATCAGGTCAGTAAACAGTTTCTTATACCAAGTGCGAGTTTTACGACTTACATTGTATGGCTGAAGAACCTGGTCGTTCTTGTCCACTCCGACCATGTACTTATTGTAATCAAGTATACAGGTTGGATTGTGGACTTCGGCCATCTGACCCCAAATCGTAACAGGGAAGTGCTCGCAGCATGAATTGCAGTGAGCATGTACACGTCACACCTATCTGAGAACTTGACTGCGAGCAGTTCATTGGAACGCTTCTAGCAAACAATCTCCTGTGGGAAAACTTTGCGGCAACAACAAAGTTTACCCCGGGCCATAGTTCCAGCTTTGTATAGCTAAGTGAACAGCTTTACCCCAGTATAGAAATTGTCCACATGAAGGTTATAACCTTTGTGAAAGAGTGGCTGGACAAGTTGCCATCTTTCCTGTGACCCCTAGGGTGGGAGGGCAACCTACAGGGTTTAGAATTGTGTCCTCCCCTCTATACACTCTCAAGCTGTACACATAGTCAGTCAAGCTCTCACAAAGCATGTACAGCTTGATGCCATAGCAAGCACGTTTGCTCAGAATGTACTGCCTGAACAGCAGCCAGCCATTATACAAGATCAAGGACTCATTGATGGTTATATTCTTTCCAGGAGTATAAACCTCTGGAAACCTGGCAGACAAATGTTCCACTACAGACTGGGGGGCTTATTTATGAGCCTTTGCGCCACCTTTGTGCTGCCGGTGCGTCACTTCTTGTGAAGCACCAGCAGTACAAAAAATGCACCATGTTGCATCATATTTACAAAGTGTCACATCTAGGTAGATTCATCATTTTGTAAACCCCTCCGCCACATTATACTCTGTATAATGTATGCAGGGTGGGTGTTCTGACGCAAGTAAGCCTGGTAGAAGTGACCCAGTGAAATCTGTGAGATTTCACTGCATCACTTCTAGGACACAAATGCGTCAATACCTTATGCCTGCCTCACAGCAGGCATAAGACTGATGCAGGCACATATGAAATGGGACTTGCCCATTTCAAAGGACCCATTGATGGAGTTTCGTCACTTTTGTGACACACTCCATCAATGCATAATTTATGCGCCTACAGATACTGACTTATCTGTAACTCCTTGCGACATGATGCATCATACTGTAAATATGACGCATCCAGCATGTCGCAAGGGCGCAATGAAAAGTGACGCATCGCTGTTTTCACGCAGCGATGCATCACTTTTCATAAATGAGGCCCTGAATTTTGAACAACTTGTCATGGTCTGGATGGTCCCGGGGCAAGGCAGCAGAATTGTCATTGCAATGCACCATAAGCTGCAATAGCAAAATATTATTACTGCTCATGCATGGTGCAAAGATGGGGGTTAACCAAACCATGTGAATAGACCAGTAGGGCAGCAAGGTTTGTGTATGCACTACCCCCATTTTAAGCGTGAGGCCCAAAAATATCTATAACTCTCCTAATTAAGTGGGGGTCCACTTCTGCGCCCTAGTATGAGGCCTAAGAGTGCCTCCATGCTCCCTCGGAAATTGTTTGGCACGCAACTTTGTTTGCTGCAGAATTTCATCAAGGAAGTCAACATCTAAAAACAGATGGATGTAGTCAATTGGCTAAAAATGAGCCGTGTCGACTTTACATTCAGTGTCGCCAGTGAAAGGTGAAATTTGAGGCTGAACTAGATTGGGAGGCTGCCAAGAAAGCGCTCTATCTGTGCTTGCTGTCTCACGTGCCTGCTCTCTGTGTTGCTGTTACCTGCTACTGGTGTACCCCAGCATGACTGACATCGTCTCCTTCAGAGTCGCTGGAATATGTGTCGTCGGATGGAATTGTTCCGACTGAAAAATCACTCCCAGATTCTGCTTCATTATCCTCTCCCTGAAATGCTGTTTCAGTATCTACTGTCTCAGTCTCTAATCCTGCCTCAGAGCTGGACTCTAGAACCAGATTGAGGGCCTGGTCAGCATTCAACCAACAATATGTTATCTCTGCTTCTGACTATAACCTTCCTTTTAAAACATGATCCTTCATAGAGGGCAGATAGGTTGTGAATATTTCAAATTTTACGTGGATGTGTGCATAAGCAATGTGTGCAACAGTCAGGAACGACAAAGTTACCTTACCTTGCCTTTCCAAAATCAGCTGGATCTCCAAAAACACTCAGAAAGACAGAAGACGACACAAAAGTAATACTGTGCTATGTACCCATCATAGCAGCCTTAAGCGCTGGTGGCAGCCAGTGCAACAATCATTTTGGCACCCCCCTCTCCCATGACCTCCAATAAACATCTGTTATTGAGTGCCAAGATGCCTACAGGTGAACATGTGCTTTGCAAATGCACACTATGACCTTCTTGTATTCCCTCACTATAATCCATTAAATGTGTCCCTCATCTCTTCATCTCTCTCACATACATTTCATTTGTTTCAAAGCGTTTCTAATGTCTGGCTTCACTAATCCACTTAGCTATCCACATAACACAGATCTGCTCTTTTCAGCATGCCCTGTACTTTTCTTTATGGCATTAAAACTGCCACTAGACAAAGGTCAGATATCTCTCTCTCTAGCAGAAAAGAAAATTGTAACTCTGCAGCAGTACCACACTTTACTGCCTTTCATGTAACTACAAAGAGACTCATCTAGTTCTTTCACGGTCTCATCATTTCAGAACTGTAGCATTTTCAATAAGCTATACAACAAAGTCCTAGTTGTTTATTTATATTATGCATATAACAAGTTCTGACCAAGCAAATAGTGCTGGCTTGTAGATGTAATGTTGCTTGCTGTATTATACCTGAATGCCATGACAGAAGCAGCAAGATACAAGTTGGGCAGAATACTAAGCTGAGCACAGATTTTCAGTCTAAGTGCTCTTAAACCCCACCCTTTATTATATCAGCCACACCTCTTTGAGCCCCCATCATTTTTCTTCCTACTCAAAGCTCTGACACAGAGATCTCTCAGTATGTATGTGTGTGTGTGTGTATGTATATATTTATATATATATATATGCTTCAAACTGCCCCAGCAGGTAAGCCCCTCTCCAACACCAGATGCTCAGTAAAAGCCTATATTAGGTACAGACAGCATTGAGCCAGCCGATTGAATGATGCAGCGTTACCATTAGTTGCAGCCTAACGTGTTTCAAAGCTAGTTCTTCTTCATCAGAGGTATGATGGGATAACGTTACGTGCATTTCGGGACACAGTTCTCATGATTTTATATTAGATCCCACGCCCACAAAAGGGCTGCTCGAAAGAGGTTGTGAGTGCATTCTGGGAACTGCAGTTCTTGAATCTTCTTCCCTGGATGGATGCACTCATTTCTGCCGGAAAATCAAAGTACACAGATAGACCTCAGTCAGCGGTGCTGTCCTCAATCCTATTCTGATGCCCCCACTAGCAAGGCATGGTAAATACCACGCCTCGTGGTCCCCTTGGATAATGGGGTGGTGCGACCGTCAAATATGAATGCTCCTAAACTGCCCCAGCAGGTAAGCCGCACTTCAACACCAGATGCTCAATAAAAGCCTTTATTAGGTACAGACAGCGTTCCGCCAGCTGATTGAATAAAAAGAAAAGAGGCACAGCCCCTGGGGATGGGGTACCCGGTGCTGAAATTGGTCTCAGGAGGGGGGGCTAAGCTGCCCCCTTGACATTTTTTTTTAATGAAAAGGGGTCAGGCCCTGGGGGATGGGGTTTCCCAGGGCAAGAAAATGGTAAAAGAAGGTGGGCCACACAGCCCCCCTTCTTAAAAAAAAAGCCATCATCTCGCCGGGAGCTCGCCCCCTACCTTCAGCACTATGCAACCGCGCCCCCTGGTGCGTTGTAAGTTTGGGCAATTGATTCCCCTTGACTATTGAGGGTCCCTGGGGGCCAACTAGCCTACCAGGTACCTCCAGTATGCACCACAGAGCTGCGTTGCAGAGAGGTGGTCCAAGGCCATGCCCCTTTTTATACCACTCTGCAAATGCACCTCTTGGTGCACTGCTGGTGGGGCGATGAGGTCCTCTTGTGTCCTGAGGACCTCAGGACACAAGTGGACTTCATCCCCCAAGCAGCAGTGCACCAGGAGTTGCGTTTGCAGAGAGACTTTGGGGGCCAAAAGCCCTCTTGGTACCTCCTCTAAGTCCTATGCAGCGGAATTCCTGAGCACTGGTCGGAGGCCTAGCACCCTTTCTCCACCACTCTGCAAATGTCACTACTACTTAAAGAAGCATCTTTCTGCAACCTCGGACTTAGAGGTAGTTTAAATCCCCCTGCCCTATTATGTACTAGGGCCTTACAGAGGAGGTCTTGCCAATCACACGGGTACCCCAACGCATAGTGTTCCCTAGTGTAAGTAGGTGTTTTCACTGTATTCTAAGGGTCTTTTTAGCACAGCAAAAGCTCTAGGCCTGGTTAGTCAGAGTCAGTTACCACCAGTACCCATCAGCAAAAAGTTGGGAGCAGAGAATGACTTTGCAACAAGGTCTCTTTCTGCTCTTGTGTTGCTTCATTTTGCACACCTCTTGCTTCTTTCTGCACCTTTCTTCGTCTTTCTGGACTTCTATTGCTTCTTTCTGTACCGTTATTCCTCTTTCTGCACATGTCCTACCTCTGTCGGCATAGTTAGAAATTTGCATTTAAAAAACCTTTGATATTCACTGAAAAAAACACAGGTTTCAGGGACGTTATAGTTAGAAATTCACATTTAAAAACCCTTAGAAATTCACTGAAAAAAACACAAGTTTAAGGCACATTATAGTTAGTTGGACATTTCAGTCATACAAAACCAGTGAAATTCTGCCGTTATAGTTAGTTCAGCTAACTACAACTCGTGCCCCCGGAATACACTGCTGATGACATCACATATTACATCACTCATGACATGGTCAGTGACATCACTGATGACATCACTGATGACATATCAAATGACATCACTGATGACATCACTGATGACATCATGCATTGATTGTTTGTTTCTGTAAAGTTTAAATATGTTGAATATATATAGGCCAAGCTCTATTGAAGAATGAGTGGGTTTATGAGTGCCTCTATGGATGATTTAGTATGTGTGTGACTGACTCTATAAGTGAGAGAATTAATGTATATTACTGAATGCATGGGTTAGTGACTAAACTGTGTAAATTGTGTAAATGTCTGTATCAGTCTGTCTGTTGGTGTGTACGAGGCTGCATGGGTTGGTGAATAGCTACATGAGTGTCTATATGGGTTATTGATTGATTGTCCAAGTATCTGTATGGGTGCCTCAGTGTTTGTGTGGGTGGGAGGTATGTGACTGTGCATAGATATGTGCGTGGGTGACTTATTGGGTGTATGGATTCAAGAGTGCATTTGTAAAGGGCTGTATGGGTGGGTGAGTGTTTGTATAGGTGTGTAGGTGAGTGAATTGATGTCTCAGTAGTATATGTGTGAGTAACTACACATGTAAAAGGCAGTATATGTGAGTGTTGGAGTATATAAATGAGTATATGTGAGAGTGAGTGATTGTGAGAGTGGCTGTATGGATGAGTGTGTGGTTCTATCAGTGATTGTATAAGAGCATAAGTATGTGTTAGTATCTGTATAATTGAGGTGGTGTGTGTATAACTATATAGGTGAGTAAATGAGAGTGTGATTAGTTATTTGCATGACTTACTAGTTGTGTGAGTAACTCTATGGATAAGTGGCAATGTGTGAGTGTCTATATAGGTGTATGAGTGCATATGACAGTCCTGTATGGATGAGTGACCGAAAGTATGAGTGACTGTATGGGTGAGTGAGTGGATGTGTGTGTAGACCTAAGAATCAGTCAGTGGGTATGTACTTATTGCTGTTGGAGGGTCTATGGTTTTGAGAATGGCAGTCTGCAATTTAGAGTAGGTGTATCAAAAGTTAAATTAGGGTGTGAGAAGATGCATCAAATTATCACATGGATGATCTCATCAGTGATGTCATCAGTGATGTCATTTGAGATGTCATCAGTGATGTCATCAGTGATGTCATCAGTGATGTCACTGACCTTGTCATGAATGATGTAATATGTGACGTCAGCAGTGCATTGCGGGGGCGTGAGTTATAGATAGCTAAACTAACTATAACGGCTGAATTTCACTGGTTTTGTACGACTGAAATCTCCAACTAAATATAACAAGCCTTAAAACGTTGGTTTTTTTTGTGAATTTCTAAGGTTTTTTAAATGCTAATTTCTCACTATAACGTCCCTGAAACCTATGGTTGTTTCAGTGAAGATATATGTATATATATATATATATATATATATATTTATAGATATATACAGATATATATAGATAGTTAGATAGATAGATATAGATAAATATATGAGATTTTCTCTCTATACATTATCTACTGGCGTTCGCCAGTAGATAGTTATAGTTAGGACCGTGTTTCCATAGGAAATCTCAAAATTCTATTTTGAATAACTTTGGCGCCGGTTGACGAATCCTCGCGAAAGTCTTGGAGGGATTCGTCAAGCGGGGGCCGAGAAAAAAGAGGGGTCCCAAAACGCGTTTTCCCAATGCATTTTCCCATAGGACCTTTAGTCGAAGGTACAGCCCGAACGGCTGAACAGAATTACTTGAAATTTGGCAAAGAGGTAGTCCTCAGGTCAGGGATGTGCCTTTTGCATATATGGAGTCAATCTGTTCAGTAGTTCCTGAGAAAATTGCAGTTAAAGTACATAAATATCTATAGCCGCGCACCATGCGCGCACCGTGCGCGCACCGTGCACGCTCCCTTACGTGCGCGAGCGTAATTCTGATTGGTGGTTACATGTCAGTCAACGTTCGAATCGGTCGAAATCAGGAAGTGTCGGCCGCCATTTTGTTTGTTTTGAGTGCGAGTGAAAAAGGAAGGTGGCGAACGTGAAAAGGGGGCAGGGTAGAGAGTTCCTGACCCCCTAGCCTTATATAATAATAAATACATGACTTAGCATTTAAAAAACCATACAAATTCACTGAAAAAACTATAGGTTTCACACACGTTATAGTTAGGAATTAGCATTTAAAAAACCTTGCAAATTCACTTAAAAAACCATAGGTTTCACACATGTTATAGTTAGGTGGACATTTCACTCGTAAAAAAACAATGAAATTCCCCCGTTATAGTTAGTTCAGATAACTATAACTCGCGCGACCGCCACTCTATCAAAAGGATGATGTCATCAGTGATGGCATGAGTGATGCCACTGACCATGTCATGAGTGATGTAATATGTGACGTCATGAGCAGTGGATTGCGGGCGCGCGAGTTATAGTTATCTGAACTAACTATAACGGGGGAATTTCATTCGTTTTTTATGAGTGAATGTCCACCTAACTATAACATGTGTGAAACCTATGGTTTTTTAAGTGAATATATATATACATATATATATATATATATTACCTACTGGCGGTCGCCAGTAGGTAGTTATAGTTAGGACCACGTTTCCATAGGAAAACCTCAACATTCTATTTTGAATAACTTTGGCGCCGGTCGACGAATCCTCGCGAATTTCTCAAAATAGGTGGGGCGCTACGCTCCGCTCCTACCCTGAAAGTCTCGGGGGGATTCGTCAAGCGGGGGCTGAGATAAAAGGGGGGTCCCAAAACGCGTTTTTCCCATGCATTTTTCCATAGGACCTTTAGAACGAGCTACAGCCCGAACGGCTGAACAGAATTACTAGAAATTTGGCAGAGAGGTAGTCCCTAGGTCAAGGAAGTGCCTTTTGTAGGTTTGGTGTAAATCTGTTCAGTAGATTCTGAGAAAATAGCCTTTAAATCAATATATATATCTGAGCCCGCTTACGGTACGCTTACCGTACGCTTACCGTACGCTTACCGTAAGCTTACGGTGGCGTGCGCGAGCGCGATTCTGATTGGCTCTTAGATCTTAGTAAACATTCGAATCGGCCGAAACCAGGAAGCGGCGTCCGCCATTTTGTCTCTCGCACTGAGTGTTGTTTATCAAACATGATGGCCAAAAACATGTTACGGGGCTGTTTTGACAACTCCCTCCCACATAGTCATGTTGAGGGAGTCCCCAAACATCCCCCAAGAGCAAAAACGGTTTTATTTTTTTTTCGGCAATTTCGCGGGGTACGCTTACCGTACGCTTACCGTACGCTTACCGTAAGCTTACCGTACGCTTACGGTAACAAAATAAAAATAAAAAAAACACTATCCACACTTACCCCACCCCCTGTGCTTTTGGTGGCCGCAGGCCACCAAATGTGCAGGGCTTATTAATAGAGAAAAAAAACGTAATTTTGGCAACATGAAATTATAAAATCGAAATAAAAAAAACACTATCCACATTGACCTCACCCCCTGTGCTTTTGGTGGCCGAAGGCCACCAACTGTACAGGGCTTATTAAAGTTGATAAAAACCGTGCACGGAACGAACTGCGTTAGTGGGCGCGCACGCCACAAATGGCGTAAAGTAACTTAGCATTTAAAAAAACGTACAAATTCACTGAAAAAACCATAGGTTTCACACACGTTATAGTTAGGAAATAGCATTTAAAAAACCTTGCTAATTCAATGAAAAAACCATAGGTTTCACACATGTTATAGTTAGCTGGACATTTTACTGATAAAAAACCAATGAAATTCCCCCGTTATAGTTACTGTAGGCAACTATAACTCACGCGACCGTAATCCTCTGCTGATGACATATGTGTCTTTATGAAAAAAAAATATTTGTAATATATGTATAGCTAAAATTTAATGGAAGAAGATATGGGCAAATAAGTGTCTAAATACAGTATTAGCATCAGCAGAGGATTGCGGTCGCGTGAGTTATAGTTGCCTACAGTAACTATAACGGGGGAATTTGATTGGTTTTTTATCAGTAAAATGTCCAGCTAACTATAACATGTGTGAAACCTATGGTTTTTTCAGTGATTATATATATATATATATATATATATATATATATATATATATATATATATATATATATATATATATATATATATATATATATATATATATATATAATCAACACAGAGAACCATAGAGACACTCTCTCTCTCTCTCTCTCTCTCTCTCTCTCTCTCTCTCTATATATATATATATATATATATATATATATATATATATATATATATATAATTATATATCCACATTCACTGCTTGTGTAAGACCTGCCGCTGCTCCAAACCAGAGGGTGCATCATCATGGTGGACCACCCAAGCTTGGTCCGGATCAAATTGCCATTCTATCTCGTAAACCCAAGGATGACGACGCCTTATCTTGAACCACCAATATATTTTATTTGACGGCTGTTGTCGGACGCGTTTCGCCATTTTATGAACTATTGCTGAAACTATCTGTTAATAATTATAAATATTTTACTTTTACAACCTTGTACGGGTTCATGTAATTCTCTACCCCAATAATTGCATTTCATTACCGATATGATATGTGTTAATTTCAAGTTAACCGATTTACTTGCGTTAGAATGCCCATTTGGGGTGAAACGAGAGATATTATTCATATCGGTAATGAAATGCAATAATTGTTGTGGTAGTTCTCACGTGACATACTATGAAATGGTGTTCAAAGCGGTTGAAAACTTTATTGACTTGTTGGTTAGCAAGCCTGCTGTGCAGGCTAAACGGGTCCGTCAATAGCCGTCAAATAAATTATTTTGGTGGTTCAAGACAAGGCGTTGTCATCCTTGGGTTTACGAGGTCAAGTAGCAATTTGATCTGGAACGTGCTTGGGTGGTCCAGCACGACGACGCACCCTCTGGTTTGGAGCAGCGACGGGTCTTACAGAAGCAGTGTATATGGATTTGTTAACCGCCGCCCCCTATCCACATATTCAGGAGAGCAAGAGAGCACCTGTGAAGTCAACGAGGAGCTTTCCTATCGGTTGTGGCACAATCCAGTGAGTCGGAGGACCCACGGAGACCGCCGGCAATACCCAGGTAAGCGGGCAGCGTGGAGCAGCAACAGGGAAGAGGGAAAGCCGGTGTACAATTTTAAAACCTGCAACTAGTTTGTTTTGTGGATATTGGCGGGTTTTGGATCATAGATCTTATCTACAAAGAATTGTATGAGATAAAAAATGCCGGCTGCAGAGGTCAGGGAGAGAGAGGAAGTGGCACTTTCTATATTTGATGACAATGTGGCCATGCTCAAAAAAAGGCCGCAACAGCAAGCAACACAAAAATGTCAGATATAACAGCACACCTCAAAAGATCTGAAACGCACAGAACAGGCAAAATGGTGGGAATCCAAGTCCCTGCAGCATTATCTAGAACTCAAACGTATTCCCAGGGGGCTAAGAATTTTGGTGACTCCTACATATGAAGATCCAGATCCAAATATGCTCAGCGAATGGGCCAAAAACAATAAGGAATCGTCTAGAAGGATGCTTGCGATTCTAGTCAAGTATGCAGATATTGATTGGTAAAAGATACTTGAAGCAATTGACCAATTTACAACAATATTGGATAAAGAGAGTGATCAGGAGAAAATAATTAACTTCAAATCGGAAATGAAAGAACGCCTGGGTAAATTAGAGGAGACAATCAAAAAGAGCAAAGTGCAAAAGTTTTTGTGCGATAAAATCGACTATGATCGTGGCCAAGTTTTCACATTTGCCCAAATATTTGAAAATCTACGCAGACAGAGAATGAGTGCTGTTGACAAATCAGTGCAGGACCAACAATCAGAACAAAGCAGCATACAAAGTTCTTAGCTAGACACTGACACAGACGAAGGCCTGCATAATCTGTAATAGATGAATTTGTTCCGACAACAATCTGACAACTAAATAATCCCTTCAGGCACTTGTAAATCCACTCATTCTTCAATACACCTTGGCATAGATATATATGAAAAATATTTAAACTTTACAGAAACATGCATTCACTGGATGATGTCACCAGTGATGTAATCAGTGATGTAATTTGAGATGTCCTGAGTGATGTCATCAGTGATGTCACTGACCATGTCATGAGTGATGTAATATGTGACGTCATCAGCAGTGCATTGCAGGCGCGCAAGTTATAGTTAGCTCAACTAACTATAACAGGCAAATTTCTCTGGTTTTATATGAGTCAAATGTCCAACTAACTATAACATCCCTGAAAACCTATGTTTTTTTTGTGAATTTCATAGGTTTTTTAAATGCCAATTCCTAACTATAATGTCTGTAAAACCTATGTTTTTTTTCAGTGAATTTTGAAAGTTTTTTCTATTTTTATGTGTAATATTTTAGAACTCTATTATCCTTTTTTTTAACTTTAAAAATGGTGTAAAGTTTTATATCTTCAAAAAAAAATGTATATATTTTATTTTATTTTTTGAGAAAACTGGAGTCCCGTACCGATAGTGTACCAAGCTCCATCAGCACGCGAATCCTATCCACTATATTGCTAAACTCGTAAATGATGCGCATTTCGTATCTGACGGGTTCGTGGCACTGCGTCCAGCGTAACATCATATACCTACGAGGTCGTGCCAGCTGCTACTTTGGTATGCGACGGGTACGCAGTACCAAGCCACGCATTACGTCATGTACATATGGGGTCGCACCTGCTGCACATTGCATATGCGACGACTGCACGCTGCCAGGCCCTGTGTTACGTCACAGACGTATGGTGTCGCACCGAGTACGCCATTCCCTCATTTTCTTTTCATGTCTCAAAACTATATCTAAATAAGTTTAAAGTGTATAAGAGAGCAAGCGATAATCTAAAATATTTTAAACATTTATATATTTCTAACTGTAATAAACTGATATTATGGTAAATATATTTTCCCAAAATCACATCGTGTGTAGCCTCCTTGCGCGCTCGGTGCGCGATTGCCATGTGACGTTTAAAAAAAGCATTTGATTGGTTCATAACATTTCCCATTGTAACAGTTGGAGGACCCCACCCATTTCAGTCATTCTCTCTACAGCGTTTGATGCGAGACTCATCTTCTGATTAGAGAGCTTTTTTGAAAAGTTTTTTGCTGTTTACACATATCTTATACTACACACAACATGCAACGATCATCTTGATCAATATTCATGGTCTGTACAGTAGCCTTCCACGTGTGATGGCCATGCATCTGAAACGTTACATCAACAAACAAATGTATGTTACACGATGCCCCTGGTGTGTGTGTGTGTGTGTGCATTCTTGTGCTGCCTTTCGGCCTGGGTATTGGTGGCTCGAAGAGGTATCATCAGCCACGGGCAGAGTGCACATCCTAGATAACATGTGACAAACAGTACAGAGTAATGTGTAGATTTGTGTTGCAGTATGGTCTGTTGTCAGGTTTTACCAGTATAGTTGTGTGTCATATGTGAGAATTTCAGATTCACGTTTGACATGCATTGCTTGACTGTAATGAGCGTTATCACTGTGTATGACGTGGCCTCACTGCTGATCTTCCCTCCATTCGAGCACATTTACATGTGTGCGCTTCACGATTGCAACACTTTCAATAATACCACACACCATTGACATGCGTGTCTGCGCATATCCATAGGCTTAACAATGACATGTGATGTTGGCCATTCAATGTTTTTGGACAGCATCTAATTAGTGATAGTTGCCGCCCTCCTGGAACATGCTACATTAAGGTAAATTGTGAGACATCAAAACTGCAACAGGGACACACACATAAGTACACTTCCTGTCCAGGCAGGAACTGAACAACGCCCAGTTCCCTGGAATAATTATTCACACCCCTATGCTGGCCTGGCATATGCATGCCCAGCCCACTTTGCATACGTATAAATAAGATAAGGATGACGCCACATGTCCCAGTTCTTCCACACTGCCTCAGGTGATATGGCCGCATCCACCTCGCATATCACAATGCGCAATAAAAAAAAGGGATCCATGAGGTGTACACCATCCTGGCAATCAAAACTCGATTTGAATTGTGAACCCTGCTGGCCGTCGTGTTTGGACACACAACAATGATAGCAGGTGAGCAGTGGGGCCTGGGTGCACAGGGGCTGCAATTGAACATGGCACGGCGGGAGGGGTGGGGTGCATCAGCCTGGCTGCGCAGGTGAGAACAAGCGATGTTGCCGTGCGCAATGATGTGATCTCTGACCTCATTCAGTCACATCTCTGTCTCATTTTAAGGACCTGCTGGACCGTACTGTAGGCCTAAGCCAGCGGGCAGCGCTGCCCTATAGACACGTGGCATTGGCTTTTGGGACACAGTAGTGAGCTGATTACTAAGTGTACATGAACACAGGCTTGCACCACTGCATTGCAAGCGCACATTATGCTTCTAGCATGTGCGCTGTTCCTTTGCATGTGAACGTTGGAATAACATAATATTATTTAACCTTGTGTATTCTCGTGCACTCCAACACCTCTTTGAACCATGGTTACCACTAACAGTTGATAGATCGTACTTCAAGAAGGAAGGATGCACTCAACTGGTGTTCTCTATTAAGCTTGAAATAAACCTTTATTTACCTTAAGACGTTTCCAGCATTATATTATTTCTCCCTTTTCAGACACTGAATTGGTGGCGCCAAAATGGGCGGAGCGGGTGCTCAGTCCGTGATGATGCCCTGGGCATTCTGACGCCTTCCATCGTGGTATCAAGACACCGTCCCCAACCGGAGACCTGCTGTGCCACCCTGAGAGAGGCACACTGGAGTCGGAGCTCGCACCAGCACGTCGTTGGACACACCGGTGGTGGCAGGTGAGCAGTGAAGCCTCGGTGCGCAGGAGCTGCAATTGAGCACGGTGCGGGGGAAGGGGCTGGGGTGCAGCAGCCTGGGTGCACAGGTGCAGGCTAGCGATGTTGCCATAGATAATAATGTAATCTCTGGCCTCATTCATATCTCTGTTTAATTTTAAGTTTAAGGACTTGCTGGACCGCACTCTTTCTCGCGGGCCCCAGCGTCCCAGACACACGGGTGATGGGAGGTGAACAGTGAGGGCTGGGTGTTGTAGGCTGACACTCTGTCTCCTCCTCCCTCTGTTCTTTTGAATCTCCCTCCCCTTCTCCCTTCCACCCACTCACTCTCTGTCCCAGTCTCACTTTCTTCCTTTCATTCTGACTACCTTTCTTTTTCTCTTGGACATGGCACACATACTTATGTTTCTTTTTTGTCTTGCAGGTTTTGTACGCTGCTTCCGGAGGAGTCCCACCCACTTATTTCATGTTATACTGTTGTTTCTTAGAATAAAGTTGCGTTTCCATTTCGTTGTGTTGTTTTAATAAAGGTTATTTTTTTTACCAATAAATAAGTGAGAGTATAGGTCTTCTTTTTCTGACAACACTTGTCTGTAGTTTATTGGGTAAATCAGCGGTTGATAGGAGGTTATGAGGGAAAACATTTGTAATTTTGCGGTGCACCTACTAAATATAAACCAACAGACTATTACATAAATGAAGCCTGGGTAATTCTACAACTGCAAGGGTTCTATGAGTGTATCACTTTATACCACCATGAGTACTGCCCGTGTGATTACAGAACCAATAAGGCACTGCCTAGGGCCACCGTGGCTTCAGGGACTGGCGAGGCCCACCCTTCATATTTAAGTAAAGGCCTGGAGGGTGGCGATCCCCGGACTTGAGTTGGCCTCGAAGCCCCCGAACAATTAGTAAACAATACCCAGGGAGGTGGCGATCCCCTAGGCTGCGAAACGTCTCTGTGCCCTCCCGTGCCTAATTTACATGTGAGATTAAGGTCCCCAGTGCTGCAGAGACCCCGCAATATAATAATAAGATTGGCCCCAGAACATTACCCACCAGGGCATTTAAATGAACGGGTGAGACCCCACTTCATTTTTTGTTTTTCTTCTATTTTTACCATCCAGGTCCGCTTTATTGAAGCTATACGAGGTTTTCCTCCTCTCGCTTCAATGAGGCAAACAAGGATTTGCTATCACAGGGTGGAAGCCATGCTCCCGCCCTGTAATAGCAAACATAAATGTGCCTCGGATGCTCACCCCAGGACATTGTATGAGCTGCGCCTGGGAGGTGGCGCTCCATAGGGCCATGATGCATTGGTTACTGCATAACTATAGAATTAGTATAAACACATACTAACACTACTTGCACACATGTAGTACAGCGCCCAGAGCGTAGTGAAGAGGCACCGGAAGCCCAAAATCTAAAAATATAAATCCTACCAGAGGTTGGATGACATAGTTTAATGAGCCGACGACCCTGGGATGAGTAGAAACAGCTTCACGAAGAAAACGGGTCTTCAGCAGAACGCAAGGATGCTCAAAATATTGGTGAGTGCTGCCTTCTTTTTACCTTCTCCTGCTCATCGCCAAATTTATGTAGTGAAGAGGCAGACAGAAGTGGATCCGATAAGTAGATTTATTGCAGGAAAAGAAGACAGCTTAAACAGCCACCAACAGGAGCAGACAGCAAGACAACTGTCTTCTCCAGCACTGTGTACAAACTCCCCAAGATTCCCCTCATGACAGCCCTACATTCTAACATCACATACTTACATTCTAGTATCATTACATACTAACATTCTACTATGACTTACATTGGAATGCTACACAGAGCACATGACATTACAGCAATGAGCTCATGGTTTCATCCATGAGTCTTGAGACCAGTAGGGGTGAGTAGTTAGCTTCCCACTCCCTGTATTGTATGAACACAAACTAACACTACTTCCACAGGTATGCTACAGCGCCCAGAGCACATCACTTTACAGCAATGAGCTCACGGTTTAATCCCTGAGTCTTCAGACCAGTAGGGGTGAGTAGTTCACTTCCCACTCCCTGTATAGTATAAACGCACACTAACACTACTTACACAGGTATACTCCAGCGGCCAGTATGCTACAGCGCCCAGAGCCCATCACTTTACAGCAATCAACTCGGATTGATCCCCGAGTCTTCACACCGGTAGCCATGAGTACTTTGCTTCCCACTTCCGGTATAGTATAAACGCACAGTAGAGGTCAGTAGTTCGCTTTCCACTCCCTGTATGGTATAAACGTCTACTAACACTACTTGCACAGGTAAGCTACAAAGACCAGAGCACATCACTTTATAGCAATGAGCTCATGGTTTAGGCTCATCTCAGCACCATGTCACTCTGAGCAACACCGCACTTTCAGACCGGTAGGAGTGACTACTTCGCTTCGCACTCCCCCACAGAGGTTATAGGGCTCCTATCCTCCTGTTTCCTACTCTTTTCACCCTTTTTTCCCCTTACTCGTTTCAATGGAATCACAAAATGGCTGCCAACACTTCCTAGTTGCAACAGCTTGCAGCCAATAAGCAGCAAAATCGTGCTTGTAACGCCTCAGCCAATCAGATGACAGAATTCCCAAATATCAAGATCTGCAAATTTCGATATTTCTCCAGAACTACTATGCAGATTTACACCAAACAAACAGAATTGTGCTTTCTAGACCAAGGCCATTCTCCCAGCCAAATTTGGGGTAAATCCGTTCACCCGTTCGACCTGTAGCCTTGTCTAAAGTTTCCTATGGAAATTAACATAGAAAAAACTCATTTTGGGACCCCCTTTCTTCTCCCCCCCCCTTGACAAATCACCCCAAACTTTCAACATAGGAGCTGATATGAAAAAATAATTAGTTTGGAAAATTTCATGAAGATTCATCAAACGACTCAGAAGTTATAAGCAAATCAAGAAATGCTCTTTCTATGGAAACTTGGTCCTAACTATAACTACCTACTGGCGACCGCCAGTAGGTAATATAGATATATATTATATACACACATATATATATCTTTCTCTCTATTCTTTTATAGGTAGGGCCCTCAGGAAGGTAAACATCTATTAAAAAACAATTAGCCCCCACCGGGGGTCGGCCAGGGAGCAGTAGGACCGACCCCCTGCCAATTTTGCAATTTTAAAAAACATATATATATATTGTAAACTTTGAGGGATCGAATGTGCCCCCCAAAAAGATACCAAACGTAACTTTCTTTTAAAATATGCCCCCACAGGGTCTGGCCCATTTCCACGAGGGCCGACTCCCCCAAAAGATCCCTGGTGTCTATTTGGGTTTTCTGGGCATATATCACAGTGCTGCTGTGATCCAGGGCCAGGAAACCCTTTCAGGAATGCATTTCAAATGAGGTCTCCCTGAAAGCTAAGGGAGGCCATTTTCAGCCTGTTTTCCACACCGGAGTCAAGAGCGGCCTTACCTGCGGCTGTCCTGGCTCCGGTGGAGAAAACTGTGACGTCATAGCACCTCACGGCATGCTGACATCAGAGATGGGTGGGAGGGGAAGCGTGGAGAGATGTGGAAAACCGTCTGAGTCTTCCCCAGGGTAAAAAAAAAAACAAGGATTGAAGAGGGCCCTCCCTCGTGTTTGGCCAATGGACGTGTGCCGCATCAGGGAGGTAGTGCTTGCATCGTCCATTGGCCGACGCAAGCACCAAAAGAGTTAAAGGAAAGAACAGAAGATAACACAAGCACATCCACAATGTACATAAGAAAACAGACAATTACAAAATAACAAGAAACAACACAGCAAAACAGATGACAAAACCTCAACACAACAACCAAAAAGTACAACATACCAGCATCCCCTTTAAATAGTCCAGCGCAAACAAGTAACAACAAAACAACACATTACACTTACACCAAATAACATTCAACAAATATGTCCAAACATTCTTACTGCACACACCCATGTACAAAATCAAGTTCCTAATACTGTTGGAAAAGATGTTTGCGCTCTTCATTGCCTTACTTAACAAGGCAAGACAAAATGATTTGTAAACTGCCTCTTGGTTTCTGCCATTGCTTTGTGCTGACATGTGTCCTCAATCGTTCAAGAACTGGGGCAGCAGTTTTTCACCTACACAGTGGAAAATAGATGTTTGTCATTCGAACTTGAGAGAAACTCGTTGCTATTGTCTTGAGAAAATAGCAGCATTTAATGCATTTTATAATGGATTGTTAGAAATGAGGTTCTCTACTTGGCAATGATTTGCACCTTTGTCCAAAGTTGGGATAAGGGGTATTCACTTCTGAAATAACCCCTGCTCACCCCCTTGGTAACGTGGCATGAGCAGTCAGTGTTGTATTCCAATTTAGGTGTCTGTATATAGGTTTTCCTGAGACAAGTCCTTATATAGGCACAATTCGCATTGCCCTTATATAGGCATAAGATCCCAGTCCTTATTTAGGCATTAGCCATGCTATCCAAATACAGGCATGGTCACCTACATCAGTCCACCCCAACGTCACAATGAGTTCTTAGAAACCAGACCATTAAGCTCTTGGGAGTTCCCCTAGCACAGGATTATTGATTTCTCCAAGAACTCATCTATTATGCACGAACTACTATTCCTTAGGGGTTCATTCATGACGTCTTCCTCTGCCCGACTTTAGGTCAATGCTAACATTCCTAAGCACCTTCCAGGTATAAATATACCTTCCCTTACCATGGCAAACTATGGCTTTGCTGCACAGCTTGATACGGCTCGCCATGACAAGTTCGGAAGGAATTTGAGTCCCCGCCTGACGCACTGACCAGACGCTGTCATGCCTGCTTGCAGAGAATCCAGCTTGCAGTGTTCTGACTTCCTTCGCGGGGTGTTAGAGTTTGAGACCATGAAAGAGATTCCCACCTCTCTCATTCTAAGGTTTGGAGCTGACGAGAACGTAGAGGGACTCTTGGCATATGCAAAACTATAGCATACCATACTATAGAATACAGCACCTACTTCTTACTTTGTACTACACTTATGTTACGTACACTGGGTAGAACTATTTAGAAGCATCAGATGAGTATCCACTTTTTAGCCAATGTTATTTATGTATGTGTATATGAATATATGTCATAGCTAAAAGACAATGCTGTTGCAGTACTACTTCTTCTTACTGCTTACGCTGTACGTATTATATCTCACATACTGTCTTGCAATTGTAACAGCTCATATCTCCTACACGAGAATCCAGACTGTTCAATTAATCCTTTTTATTGAAACGCCCGTCTATCTTTTTCTGTGTAACTCTGCAGAAACTAAGCATGCACGATTGACTGAGGGAAACTGTTATCTGTTGTTTCCACGAGTCTGAGACATTTTCCAATTCTAAAAGGAAACAAAGTTGTCATGTTTTTGCGGTTACCAGAAACTACTCCATTCTTGTTTATTCAAGGAGTTTCTAGTGGCCACTGAGTTAGCTGGCACACAAAGTAATTAAGTTTAATATACTCGATAGAGGCATACTGATCTCAGTCCTATGCCACAGCTATAGTGTGTATTATTCCAATGCACAAAGCCTATAAGGGAAATAGGAACTACACTACAATCTCTGCTCACAGAGAATCCAGCTTTCAGTGTTCTGACTCCCTATGCAGGGTGTTAGAGTTCGAGACCCGGAAAGAGATTCCCACCTCTCTCATTCTCAAGGTATGGAGTTGACTAGAACCTATAGTGACTCTTAGCATCTTAGAATTGGCATATCAGACTATAGCCTACCATACTATAGCATACACCACCTTCTTCTTACTTCGTACTACACTTAGGTTAGGTACACTAGGGTACAACTAGTTAGAGAAGCATATTATGAGTACTCGCATTTTTAGCTTATGTTATTTATGTATATAAATATATGTGTCATAGCTAAAAGATAATGCTAGCGCAGTATTCATTCTTTCTACTGATTACTCTGTACATAATATATCTCGCATACTCTCTTGTGATTATAACAGTTCATCTCTCTTACACGAGAAACAAGACTGTTCAATAAATCCTTTTATTGAAACACCCGTCTATTCTTTTTGTGTAACTCTGAAGAAACTAAGCATGCACGATTGAAACTGTTATCTATTGTTTCCACGATTCTGAGAGTGTTCCGATTCTAAAGGGAAACAAAGCTGTCATGCTTATGCGGTTGCCAGAAACTAATCCCTTCTTGTTTACAAGGAGTTTCTAGTGGCCTCTGAGTTATCTGCTACAAATTAATTAAGTTTAATATACTCGATAGGGGCATACTGACCTCAGTCCTATGCCAAATCTATAGGGTATATTATTCCAATGCGCAGAGCCTTTAGGGAAATAGGAACTACACTGCATGGCGTCCAACGTTTGGTAAGGCACTAATTTAACGCTAGATACTGAGTAACTCAGTCGTGCTTTTCTCAGAGATCCTTACTCACATACTCCATAAGACATCTGGAGTGGGTAGGGTTAAGTATCCACCAACGCTGAATAGGGAAAAATCCTATATATTAGCTGTTTGGTTTGTTGAAGGATAGAGTGTTCCAAAGATAGTATGCACCTTATCTTTGTTTCCTTGAAACTTGTTCTACATTTTTCAAGAACAATGTCCCTGAACGGGGATACTAACACTGAGAACAGTGTAGCTGCGGCTGACACAGTCGTAACAGCTTTTAATTTTACAGGTTTAAATGAAACCGATGAGGGTGTTATAAACATCCCTCCAAACCTAAGGAGAGCCATCACTCTAAAACGTATAAAACACGGCCTAACAACAAGAGGTGGTAGAGCTGTTTTCATGATAGAGGCACACAAATCCTTCCAGACAGAGGTATTCTATTCATGGATTCTATTCCCAGAATCAGATCCAGTAACAAAAGTATTTCACTTCTTTAAAGAAGATGAACCACCTGAGGAATTTATTGCTTTTGAGGATTTTGAAATTCCACTCACCTACCAAGAGCATAATCTATGGTTTAAAGGCGCCCTAAAACATCACAAAAACATTTTCAGGCTTGGCCCACTAGGTAGACCAGGAACAACATGGCCGAATCTAGCTGGCTACACACCTCATCTTGGCATTGAAGAGATTTCAAATGAAGAATTACTCACTCAACTACAAGAGTTAATAAAAATATACAGACAATTAGTCCAATATGTCATGCAGACTTTTACAGTCCAACCACCAATAACCATTTCAAATCAAACCCCTCAACAAGGATATACACAAAAAATTACTCCACAGACTTTACACTCAGTCATGGGTAAAATGCCCACAAAACATGAACAAATTCCATTCTGGATAGCTAAAACAATTACCCAAATCGAAGCAGTATTTTCCAAATACTAGCCCTTATGAGAAACACAGAATCCTAACAATCTGTCATGTTACCCTCCTCAGGATCCAGTCGCAGCAGAAAAGGGTCCACCTTCTGATAACACCAACACCCCAATACATATACAGGGTGTTCGAGTGATCAGGCGAGGGAAAGGAGAGGGAAGGGTCAGCAGGGGAATAGAACCTGTAACAACAAGAACACTGCTATAAACAGGGTCAAATAATCTCTACTCTCAATAATGTCTCACTAGATTAATCTTATACCTGGTAATAAATAAAGCAGTTTCTACAATCCTTAGGAAACCTTCAAGCGTCTTTCCAAGCAAGCATCAGACCTGAAACAAAGAACTAACAGACGTTAATACTGGTAGTATTATGCATGCTTTCAACCAAAATACTCGTCAGCACAACCCTCATACATACCCAGAGGTTTTAACACAAATGAATGAATGAGACATGTTAGTTACGGAAGCATAGTCTCCACTCTGCTCTATAAAAGTCGTCTTGTAATCCAATGCCAGCATGTGATCAAATAGTATCCCAAGGAATACAAGCAACTGTTCATCCAGCACATACGCGGCAATACGCGGTTTCCTCACCGCTGTATTCCATTATGTGTATACTGTAAAGTACTCAGGTGACAGCAGGTCATAGAGTTCTCCCCGCACGGCAATACGCGGTTTCCTCACCACTGTATTCCGCTGCTTAATGGGTCATATTCCGTCTTCCCAAATGAAAGCAAGGAGGCAACATACACGGCAATACACGGTTTCCTCACCGCGGTATTCCACTATGTATTAAATACGTTCCTTTCCTCACCAATGAAAACCAGGATATCATATGCGGTAATATGTGGCACCTCGCCGCCGCATTCCGCTATGGCCGACACAATCCAACTCTGAACTGAACAAATAACGAAAAGCTTACTCCGGCTCTTTGAACTACTCCAGGGCGTACTCACACTTCCTCCGAATCTGACTGCCTTCTGTGAGCCAGCAAGAATCCTTAACGGCAGTCCAAAGTCGGCGTCTTCTTCTAGCCTTCTCTCCCTCAGCCGAGAAAGAGAATAACATCCACAAACAAAATTACACGCATCCGCCTGTGCGCCCGCCGTGATTATATCCCCTACCATTAGCGAGCATCATGGGAATTGTAGTCCTTGGGATGATGTGGCAGGCGCCGATACGTTTTTGGTTCCTGACAGTAGGCCCCCCTCACCTAGCGCCTCCTAGGCTCAGGTTTCAACGGAAATCTCCTATGGAAAGAGCGAACAGCCGCCGGAGCATGCACGTTCTGCCACGGTTCCCAAGAGTCGTCCCCCGCAGCATAACCTTTCCAAGACACCAGATACCATAGCACGCCTCTCCTCAATTGGGAATCCCGAATGGTTTTGACCCGATACTCCAGCCCTCCATCACACAACACAGACAGCGGGGCACGCCTGTGCACCTCCAATGCAGGTTTCAAAAGATTACAGTGGAACACAGGGTGGATCCGAAGAGTACCAGGTAGTTTTGACTTGTATGTTACAGGATTGATCTGTCTAACGACGGTGTAAGGGCCAATAAATCTAGGATGGAATATACTACGCAACTTAAAACGTATATTTTTGGTGGACAGCCACACCTTGTCCCCTACCCAATACTGAGGTCCATCAGTTCTGTGACGGTCTTCCCACCTCTTTTAGGTTTGTTTAGCCTGTATCAGATGGTCTCTAACCTTTTGATATGCTGCATGTAACTTCCGTACCTGAGACAACACCTTGGGCTGGTTGGCAGATTCCTCAGGAATGCTGACAGGCAATATTCGGGCATCATATCCGCAATTAGCACGAAAAGGAGATACACAGACGGAACTATGCCATGCAATGTTGTAGGCTAATTCGGCCATCCATAACAGCTCCACCCATGATTCCTTGGCCTCCTTCGCATAACATCTGAGGTACTTCTTTGGGGTCTGATTTAGTCGTTCTGTCTGTCTATCGGTCTGCGAGTCGAAACTTGTAGACAGAGTAGAGTCTATGTGCAGGGTCTTGCACCATATTCTCCAAATTCTAGCTATGAACTGAGGCTCTCTATCGGACACAATTACTTCAGGTACTTCATGTAGTCTGATGATAGTACTTAACAATAATTGTGCTGTATGACCGGCTGTAGGGAGATTCACACAAGGAATGAAATGTCCCATCTTTGTGAATCCATCAACAACCCCCAATATAGCTGAACTCCCCTTCTCTAGGGGTAACCCTGTGACAAAATCCAGACTTATGTTTTGCAAAGGGCGTTGCGGCATGGGCATGGGCATGAGTTTTCCCTTTTTCCTGGTATTTTCATTTTTTGCTCCGGCACATTCTTCACATCTAGCTACCCAAGACGAGATATCTTTGCTTAAGGTGGTCCACCAAAAATGGCGTTGTGTCAGCTGAATGGTTTTATGTGATCCTGGATGTCCAGCCAACGGGGACACATGACACCATATAAAGGCCTTTTTTTGAAGCTCAGGAGTGGGGAGATACAGTTTATTTTTATAGAAGGACAGTTCCTGTTTTACGGTGCGCTGATTCTTATCTTTTGCCCATGCTTCCCATACTGAGCTTGTTGTATGCTTCTTTACTTCTTCCAAGATGTTCTCCACTCTGATAGCACAAAGCACTTTGGATGGTTCAATGATAGCCTCTATTTCCTTGTTACAGATGGTGTTTTCCATTGTCTCCTGTCTTGACAAAGAGTCTGCCTTGCGATTCTCAACGCCCGGTCTGAAGGTAATAACAAAGTTATATTCAGTGAAAAATAACATCCATTGCATCTGTCTTTGAGAAAGATGTTGCGCAGACTTCATGTACTGAAAATTCCTATGGTCTGTGTAAACCGTGACAGGGTGACTAGCACCCCAGAGATATTGCCTCCATTCTTGAAATGCCTTTTTTATCGCCAGCAGTTCTTTTTCAGAAATAGTATAGTTTCTTTCGGCAGGGTTCAATTTCTTGGACAAATAGGCCACTGGATGCAGCTGTCCCATGTTCTGATTCCTTTGTGACAGTATGGCTCCAATAGCCTCGTCGGAGGCATCAGCCTCCACCACAAAAGGATGCTCCGATCTGGGATGAGAGAGTACAGGAGCCGTGGTAAATGCTCTCTTCAGAAAGGTAAAAGCTTCCTCCGCCTCACCAGACCATTGGAAAGCAACTCCCTTTCTGAGCAATCTCAAAAGTGGGACAGCTACCTGGGAAAAATGGAGGATGAACCTACGGTAATAGTTTGCGAAGCCCAGGAAGCACTACACATCTCGTACGTTCTTAGGTGTTGGCCATTGTTGCACTGCCTGCACCTTTCTCTCTGACATGTGGAATCCCTCTGGGCAAAGCATAACTCCGAGAAATTCCACTTCTCTCACACCAAACTCACACTTGCTCAACTTACAGAATAATCTGTGAGCATGCAACTTGGTCAACACTTTAATGACATGACTTGCATGCCCCTCAACTGTGTTGGAATATATGAGGATGTTGTCAATATACACAACAACAAACAGGTCCACATACTCTTTCAAGATGTCGTTAAGGAAATACTGAAATGCCGCCGGGGTGTTGCATAGGCCGAACAGCATGACAGTATACTCAAATGATCCAGAACGAGTCTTAAAAGCAGTCTTCCACTCATCGCCTTCCCGGACACGCACCAAATGGTACGTGCCCCTCAAGCCCAATCTAGTGTAGATTTTGGCCTCTCTCACCTGATCAAGCAACACAGAGAAGAGGGGTAAAGGATATCTGTTCCTCATAGTATTTTTATTCAACACTCGATAGTCCACACATGCTCTCAAATCTCCATTGGCCTTAGATATAAAGAAAATGGGACAGGCAGCTGGAGACCGTGAAGGTCTAATGAACCCAATCTCCAGATAATGTTCCAGGTATTGTCATAAGTGTTTGGTCTCTGGCACAGACAATGGATACACTCTGCATGCAGGGATCGTCACCCCCTCTACCAGGTCTATTCTGCAATCTTACTCCCTGTGAGGGGTTAGCTGTTCTGCCTGGGTTTCACTAAAAACATCCTGGAACTGAGAATACTCCAAAGGTAACATAGTTTCCTTCTCAGCGGCCGTTGCCACCACGAAAGGATGCATCAAGGCTGCAGCCTATGAGAGTTTGATCAGAAATAAATGTCCATTACAGTCCTCTGAAAGGAACTGTATCGTTTTGGTTCTCCAATCTATGGTGGGGTTATGGTGACATAACCAAGGCATACCTAGAATAACCTCATACTGTGGGGCCTCAATAATATTCAGGGATAACTCATCCATATGTCTTCTATTCACCACATTTAAGGTTAACAGAACTGTTTGTTCAACAATTAAACCTGATTTCAAAGGTTTGCCATCTACAGCCAATACCTCTTCAGCAGTCTCTCTAGGTACCCTCTGCAATTCAAGATTCGTTACCAGTCCACTGTCTATAAAGTTTCCGCTGGCCCCAGAATCTATCATGAGCCAAACTTGATGGAACTATTTGTTACACTCAAGGCTCTTAGGAAGCACTATGTGTGACTCGGTATCTTGCAAATCTGTGGTAGATAGCGAGGGGAGTTTCCAACCCTTGTCTGCCTCTCCTTCGCACTGGGAATCCCCTGAAAATACCACAGGAAGGGAGGTACATACTGCTACCGTTTTATTCCGCAACCATGTACCTGAGGTCTTGGGTTTCGAGGGACACTCTCTAACATAGTTCCCTTTTTTCCCGCAGTACATGCACAAACCCTGCACCCTTCTGCTCTCTCGTTCTTCTCTTGACAATGGAGCTCAAACAGCCCCGATCTCCATGGGTTCTGATACCGTCTCTGTGTCAGTCACAGTTTGGCATGGATTCCTATCAGATCTAAAATAACCTCTGTCCCATCTTTTCTTCTCGCCCCTCTCTCGAACATTCTACCATCCAAACGCAAGGTTAAATGTATTATTTCCATACAAGTAGTGGGTTGAGGATCTATCTGTGCCAGAACATCTTTCATCTCTTCCCTCAAACCCTGATAAAACAAAGACATCCTCTTTTCCTCTGGCCAAGCTGTTTCTGCCACCAATCTATTGAAAGTAGTCAAGTATGTAACTAAATTGTTTCTCCCTTGCTTAAAGTCTAGCAGTTCTTTTTCTGCGCTGAAGGTAGTGGCCCTACGGTCAAAAACACTCTCAAACTCTGCCCTGAACGCTGACCAATCCGACAATACCGCATTGTTATTCGTAACTAAAGGAACAACCCAATTGGCTGCATCCCCCACCAAATAAGAAATTGCAAACGCTACTCTAGAATGGTTATTGGGAAACGAGGCTGGTTTGCAAGAGAAATGCAGCATTATCTGCGTCAGAAATACCTGTATCTTCAATGGGTCCCCAGCGCGTCTTTCAGAGCTAGCTAATGGAATGGGAGGAGGCACAGTAACCTGCATCTGTGAAGCAGAAGGCAAGGCGTTAAAAGGGTTCCTAGACAATTTGACTACCTTTTCTCTGAAGGCAGCTGTTTCTGCTTTTGAGGATGCCAATTCCTGTTGGACCATGACTAAGGCCTGAAGAACATCCTCCATGGTAGCCATTCCCTACAACGCCTGGATCGGGCGGAGCAAAATACTTGGGTGCATAATTCTGTCAGGTTACGCTCTGCAGGATCCAGTCGCAGCAGAAAAGGGTCCACCTCCTGATAACAACAACACCCCACTAAATATACAGGGTGTTCAAGTGATCAGGCGAGGAAAAGGAGAGGGAAGGGAAAGCAGGGTAATAGAACCTCTAACAACAAGAACACTGCTATAAACAGGGTCAAATAATCTCTACTCTTAATAATGTCGCACTAGATTAATCTTATACCGGGTAATAAATAAAGCAGTTTCTACAATCCTTAGGAAACCTTCAAGCGTCTTTCCAAGCAAGCATCAGACCTGAAACAAAGAACTAACAGACGTTAATACTGGTAGTATCACGCATGCTTTCAACCAAAATACTCGTCAGCACAACCCTCATACATACCCAGAGGTTTTAACACGAATGCATGAATGAGACACGTTAGTTATGGAAGCATAGTCTCCACTCAATTTTTTTAGTCCTCATAAGCAAAGTTTTTTTGGGGGAGTTTTTGGAGGAGTCGGGGGCCCCCTTGAACACTCTAGTTCCGATGCGCCCATACCTTAGAGTGTAACATAGGGGGATAGGTCTGGTCTTAACCATTGGGGCCCCTTTTTGTCCATCTCCTGGCACAAGATTGTTGGAAGTGGAGGGATCTGGTCATGATGACCACTTGGTTCAAGACCCTGCTTGAAATCTTTGTTACCATTGCCTTAATCATTGGACACCCTATTGTTTGCTTGACTATAATATTCCCAAATTTTCCCAAAATTTTTGTTCTTACTTTTTTCCCCTTGTTTATCTAATTTATACACCCTTAATATAGACACCAGCCATTCTCTATGGGTTGGAGGTGTGTTTCTTACCCAGTTAATACAGATCTCCCTTCTGGCAAGCAGGGTGAATAGGAAAAGGATATTTTCCTGATCCCTATTCAATGTGGGATAGTCTGTGTTTTGTTGATTAATCCCAAAAATAACTGTTACCATGCTTACCTCTATGGGCTGTTCCAGTACCTCAGAAAAGGTTTTGCCAATTTGTTTCCAAAATTCTTCCAACTCAGCACAGTATCGGAACATGTGAAGATCATCCACTCTTTCTTCCCCACATTTAGGACACTTCTTTATCATGTTGCTGTTGATTTTGGACAAGGAGACAAGGAGAGAGTACACGAGAGTATGTGCTTTTAATGCTGTTTTATGCGCTCTGCTTTTATTGACATGTTTGTTTTTAATGAGACTATTTTAAGACAGCGCAGAGACACTCGGTTTTAGGAACGAGGTAGCGCTTTTTAAAAGGAACGTCTTGTTTTTATTTCTGTGGAATCTTTCATTAATCTCTCATCTGCTTTAAGCGCTGCTGCTCCGCCCGCCCCGGTCCATCACGGCCTGTGCCGATTGTGTGGAGGGCGCGGCCGGGCAGGCAGACGCATTTCCGGGAAAAAGGGGAGGAGCTAACTTCACTCCTCTACTTAACTGCATGTGGAAGCGATCGCGCACTAACACAAGGAGAGAGTACACGAGAGTATGTGCTTTTAATGTTGTTTTATGCGCTCTGCTTTTATTGACATGTTTGTTTTTAATGAGACTATTTTAAGACAGCGCAGAGACACTCGGTTTTAGGAACGAGGTAGCGCTTTTTAAAAGGAACGTCTTGTTTTTATTTCTGTGGAATCTTTCATTAATCTCTCACCTGCTTTAAGCGCTGCTGCTCCGCCCGCCCCGGTCCATCACGGCCTGTGCCGATTGTGTGGAGGGCGCGGCCGGGCAGGCAGACGCATTTCCGGGAAAAAAGGGGAGGAGCTAACTTCACTCCTCTACTTAACTGCATGTGGAAGCGATCGCGCACTAACACAAGGAGAGAGTACACGAGAGTATGTGCTTTTAATGCTGTTTTATGCGCTCTGCTTTTATTGACATGTTTGTTTTTAATGAGACTATTTTAAGACAGCGCAGAGACACTCGGTTTTAGGAACGAGGTAGCGCTTTTTAAAAGGAACGTCTTGTTTTTATTTCTGTGGAATCTTTCATTAATCTCTCACCTGCTTTAAGCGCTGCTGCTCCGCCCGCCCCGGTCCATCACGGCCTGTGCCGATTGTGTGGAGGGCGCGGCCGGGCAGGCAGATGCATTTCCGGGAAAAAGGGGAGGAGCTAACTTCACTCCTCTACTTAACTGCATGTGGAAGCGATCGCGCACTAACACAAGGAGAGAGTACACGAGAGTATGTGCTTTTAATGTTGTTTTTTGCGCTCTGCTTTTATTGACATGTTTGTTTTTAATGAGACTATTTTAAAACAGCGCAGAGACACTCGGTTTTAGGAACGAGGTAGCGCTTTTTAAAAGGAACGTCTTGTTTTTATTTCTGTGGAATCTTTCATTAATCTCTCACCTGCTTTAAGCGCTGCTGCTCCGCCCGCCCCGGTCCATCACGGCCTGTGCCGATTGTGTGGAGGGCGCGGCCGGGCAGGCAGACGCATTTCCGGGAAAAAAGGGGAGGAGCTAACTTCACTCCTCTACTTAACTGCATGTGGAAGCGACCGCGCAGCGGGCGCGCCGCTGGCGCGCCGAAGGCGCGCCTAAGGCAAGCCCGTCTGCGCCCGTCCGCGCCGGTCCGGGCCCAGGGGCCATGTCCCCGGCCCCTAAAACTCCTAAAGATAGGATTATATACACCAGATGTGAACTAATGAAATTATCTAAACTATCTAATCCTGCCTGCAAACACAGGATGAGCGTAGATAAAAACACTATGAAGTGCTGGTACTGCCATACCAACTTCAGGTCAGACACTCAGGTCATTAATGATCCTACATTACTCCTAGCTCTGCTTAATTGTAGATCACTAGCTAAGCACAAACATGAAATTAAGGACCTATTAGACGATCAAAGGCTAGATGCCCTATTCCTGACAGAAACTTGGCTTAATGAGCACTCCACCCCTGATGTTCTTGATGCCATTAATGAGGAATACAGGATAATAAGACAAGACCGCTTAGGTCGAACTGGAGGAGGGATAGCCATAATACATAAGAGCAATTTGACATGTGAGGTCAAACAACTGGACATAGACAACTGTGAAGCCTTCTCATTTACTTTATCAACTACAGATGGCACCATATTAGCTGGAGCTCTAATTTATAGACCACCGGGCCCAGCTACTAAATTCATGATAAGTCTGGTAGACACAGTTGTACAACTAGCCCTTAGACACAACAACTTTATGGTGCTTGGTGACTTAAATATCCACTTTGATAATATACAAGACGAGGATATAAATCTGTTATGTAAGGACCTTCTGACACTGAATCTGGCTCAAAAGGTTATAACGCATACACACCAAAAGGGTCATATACTTGACCCAATCTTCACTAATTGCGAAGACGTAATGGTCGGACCTCCATGCCCTATTCCTTGGTCAGACCATTATTTAGTTCCTTTTTCTATACCTTTAGTCAGGAAAATCCTGAATCAGCCCAATCAAAAAATAATTACTAGGAATTGGAGTGGATTTAACTCCACTTCCTTCTCTCAGGCATTAATAGGAAAGGAACCCAGATTGGACAAGGACATAAATCGGGCAAATGACCAACTGGATTCGTGGATCTCCGAGACACTTAATGAAATAGCACCATGGACCACAAGGACCCCTAAAAGGTTGGGTGCTACTGCACCATGGTTTAATAAAGAATTGGCTGAAGCCAAAAAGAATTGCAAAAAGCTTGAACGAAAATGGAGGATTAACTATTGCAACAAGGCTAGAGAAGACTATAAATACGGGCTTAAACAATATCACTCACAAATTAAGAAAGTCAGAGGAACATACTATACAAATAAAATTAACAGAGCCAAGAATGCCCCTAAAGAATTATTCACCATTTTGAAATCGCTTAAAACTCATAAAGAGCAGGATGATCATCCTACCTCCAGAGAGAATTGTGATAATATTGCAGAGTTCTTTGCCACTAAGGTCAAGAACATCTACAACTCTTTTCCTATAGAGGCCAGAACAGGAACTAGGACCATTGACTCTAATAATAAAGCTTACGCAGCAGGAACACTGGACATATTTACCATACACAGTCTAGAGACACTTACGGCTATAGCTAAAGGAATAAAATCCGGGTCCCCCTGTGATGCGACTAGACCGGACATAATCATGGAAGGTGCCAATCCGATTATGCCGCATATTTTAGACATCATCTCTCGCTCGTTCCAAGAAGGTCTAGTCCCTACGAAATGGAAACAGGCCATTGTTAAACCTTTGAAAAAGAACCCTCTAATAAAACATACAATACTTGAAAATCTACGCCCAATCTCCCTACTGCCATTTGTAGCTAAGATTGCGGAGAAAATTACGAATAAACAACTTACTGATCATATAAATAAATACAATTTACTTCACCTTTCTCAATCAGGCTTCAGAAGCGCTCACTCAACTGAATCGGCACTACTCTATGCCACTGAAGCGCTGAGGAAACATGCCGATGAAGGGGACACTGCTGCACTGATCCTTCTTGATCTCAGTGCGGCATTTGACACGGTATCACATCAGCTGCTCCTACAAAGACTGGAAGCATGCGGCATTAGGGATAAGGCCCTGCATTGGCTGAGGTCTTTTCTCTCTGAACGCAGCTTTAGAGTGGCTCAGAAATCTCACATATCAAAGAGTATGCCCCTTGAACAGGGGGTTCCTCAGGGCTCGATATTGAGTCCCACCCTCTTTAATCTATATGTAAGCCCCCTGGCTGAGCATGTAGAACAACATAATGTATCAATTGTCTCATATGCTGATGATACGCAGCTAATAGTCCTACTGTCACAAAAGGAGGAACAAGCAGCTACTCGCTTCTCTAAATGTCTATCAGAGGTGGCGGAGTGGATGTCTAAACACTGCCTTAAACTAAATGGGAGCAAAACGGAGGTTATGATTGTGGGTAGACAACCAACCATTTGGTCATCAGCTTGGTGGCCAACTTCCCTGGGTCATCCACCCAACCCTAAAACTGAAGTAAAAAATCTCGGATTTTACTTTGACTCTGAGTTGAGCTTTATCAACCAAATACATAGGGTTGCAGGCAAATGCTATGGAGCTATTAAGATTCTGAGAAAAATTCTCAATCTCCTACCTTCCAATGCCAGAAAAACCATTGTCCATGCCACAATAACATCTCAACTGGACTACGGCAATGTCCTATATCTTGGTACCACGAAGGGAGGAATAGCTAAACTTCAGAGGGTACAAAATGCCGCTGCCCGTCTAGTACTTGGCTTACCCAGAAGAGCAAATTCAGAAAAGGCCCTGGAAAAACTTCACTGGCTGCCAGTGGAAAAAAGGGTCTTTTTTAAGGCTTTATGCTACAGCCATCGCATCTTTATGAAGTCCGGCCCCAAATATCTGCATTCTCTACTAATGGAATACAAACCGGGGCGGACTTTGCGATCCTCTGGCATGGCCTTGGCTAAAGTACCCAGGATATATAAAGCCAGATTAGGAGCCCGCTCCTTCAGATATCTAGCGGCAAAAACCTGGAATACGCTGCCAATAAACTTAAGAACAGAGACCTCCGAAACACTTTTCCGCAAAAAGCTCAAAACATGGCTATTCAACCGGGCGGCTTTCTCATAGACTCATAGCGAGCGCTCCTTTCCCCTGTAATCTCTTCTCCTGTGTCACAGCGCGGGGACACACCGATACGGTGTAACCATGCGCTTTATAAATGTATAAAACTAAAACTAAACTAAACTTTTGGACAGCTTTTTAGGTGTCCAGTATGATCTGTGAATCGTGAACAAGTGATTCTTCTTCAGTGGGGCTGATTTTACCATGCGCCCAAGAATTGCCAGAGAGGTTTGCCAGTAATGAGGAGTATCCAGGCTTGGAAAAGTTTTTTCCCAGATTTCGTTCGGGACTTTATATTCTGTTTCACCTGCTCTTATAAGAGCCCAGTACCAAAATGATACCTCCTTTTTAAGGGGGTTTATATTTAACAACTTTTGTTCAATGTCGTAGTCCCCTTGTAGATTGTCCTTGATGTCTTTTACCCAACTACTAAGTTGGTAGTATTTAAATCTTGCTAGTGAACCTATTGTTTTTTTTACAGAGTCTCCCATTCTATGATTTTATTATTTTCTATTAACTGTCGCCAATAGTTTATGTTTCCTTTTCTCATGGGGTCACTAGACTGTCTTTTAGGCACTCAGGGGTGCCTGGTGAATCCCATATGGGAGTATTTGTGCTGAAGTAGGGAATTTTCAGAATCATTCTTATTCTTTACCAAGCTCTTGCGGCTGAATTTAGGGTCTTTAGTTCGATCTTTTTGAAAACTTTTGGGTGACCAAATTTATACAAGAAATGGTCTCCGTCCTGGAACTGAGAATACTACAAAGGTAACATAGTTTCCTTCTCAGCGGCCGTTGCCACCACAAAAGGATGCATCAAGGCCGCAGCCTATGAGAGTTTGATCAGAAATAAATGTCCTTTACAGTCCTCTGAAAGGAACTGTATCGTTTTGGTTCTCCAATCTATGGTGGGGTTATGGTGACATAACCAAGGCATACCTAGAATAACCTCATACTGTGGGGCCTCAATAATATTCAGGGATAACTCATCCAAATGTCTTCCATTCACCACATTTAAGGTTAACAGAACTGTTTGTTCAACAATTAAACCTGATTTCAAAGGTTTGCCATCTACAGCCAATACCTCTTCAGCAGTCTCTCTAGGTACCCTCTGCAATTCAAGATTCGTTACCAGTCCACTGTCTATAAAGTTTCCGCTGGCCCCAGAATCTATCATGACCCAAACTTGATGGAACTATTTGTTACACTCAAGGCTCTTAGGAAGCACTATGTGTGACTCGGTATCTTGCAAATCTGTGGTAGATATCGAGGGGAGTTTCCAACCCTTGTTTGCCTCCCCTTCGCCCTGGGAATCCCCTGAAAATACCACAGGAAGCGAGGTACATACTGCTACCGTTTTATTCCGCAACCATGTACCTGAGGTCTTGGGTTTCGAGGGACACTCTCTAACATAGTTCCCTTTTTTCCCGCAGTACATGCACAAACCCTGCACCCTTCTGCTCTCTCGTTCTTCTCTTGACAATGGAGCTCAAACAGCCCCGATCTCCATGGGTTCTGATACCGTCTCTGTGTCAGTCACAGTTTGGCATGGATTCCTATCAGATCTAAAATAACCTCTGTCCCATCTTTTCTTCTCGCCCCTCTCTCGAACATTCTACCATCCAAACGCAAGGTTAAATGTATTATTTCCATACAAGTAGTGGGTTGAGGATCTATCTGTGCCAGAACATCTTTCATCTATTCCCTCAAACCCTGATAAAACAAAGACATCCTCTTTTCCTCTGGCCAAGCTGTTTCTGCCACCAATCTATTGAAAGTAGTCAAGTATGTAACTAAATTGTTTCTCCCTTGCTTAAAGTCTAGCAGTTCTTTTTCTGCACTGAAGGTAGTGGCCCTACGGTCAAAAACACTCTCAAACTCTGCCCTGAACACTGACCAATCCGACAATACCGCATTGTTATTCGTAACTAAAGGAACAACCCAATTGGCTGCATCCCCCACCAAATAAGAAATTGCAAACGCTACTCTAGAATGGTTATTGGGAAACGAGGCTGGTTTGCAAGAGAAATGCAGCATTATCTGCGTCAGAAATACCTGTATCTTCAATGGGTCCCCAGCGCGTCTTTCAGAGCTAGCTAATGGAATGGGAGGAGGCACAGTAACCTGCATCTGTGAAGCAGGAGGCAAGGCGTCAAAAGGGTTCCTAGACAATTTGACTACATTTTCTCTCAAGGCAGCTGTTTCTGCTTTTGAGGATGCCAATTCCTGTTGGACCATGACTAAGGCCTGAAGAACATCCTCCATGGTAGCCATTCCCTACAACGCCTGGATCGGGTGGAGCAAAACACTTGGGTGCATAATTCTGTCAGGTTACGCTCCGCAGGATCCAGTCGCAGCAGAAAAGGGTCCACCTTCTGATCACATCAACACCCCACTATATATACAGGGTGTTCAAGTGATCAGGCGAGGAAAAGGAGAGGGAAGGGCAAGCAGGGTAATAGAACCTCTAACAACAAGAACACTGCTATAAACAGGGTCAAATAATCTCTACTCTTAATAATGTCGCACTAGATTAATCTTATACCTGGTAATAAATAAAGCAGTTTCTACAATCCTTAGGAAACCTTCAAGCGTCTTTCCAAGCAAGCATCAGACCTGAAACAAAGAACTAACAGACGTTAATACTGGTAGTATCATGCATGCTTTCAACCAAAATACTCGTCAGCACAACCCTCATACATACCCAGAGGTTTTAACATGAATGCATGAATGAGACACGTTAGTTATGGAAGCATAGTCTCCACTCTATTTTTTTAGTCCTCATAAGCAAAGTTTTTTGGGGGAGTTTTTGGAGGAGTCGGGGGCCCCCTTGAACACTCTAGTTCCGATGCGCCCATACTTTAGAGTGTAACATAGGGGGATAGGTCTGGTCTTAACCATTGGGGCCCCTTTTTGTCCATCTCCTGGCACAAGATTGTTGGAAGTGGAGGGAGGTGGTCATGATGACCACTTGGTTCAAGACCCTGCTTGAAATCTTTGTTACCATTGCCTTAATCATTGGACACCCTATTGTTTGCTTGACTATAATATTCACAAATTTTCCCAAAATTTTTGTTCTTACTTTTTTCCCCTTGTTTATCTAATTTATACACCCTTAATATAGACACCAGCCATTCTCTATGGGTTGGAGGTGTGTTTCTTACCCAGTTAATACAGATCTCCCTTCTGGCAAGCAGGGTGAATAGGAAAAGGATATTTTCCTGATCCCTATTCAATGTGGGATAGTCTGTGTTTTGTTGATTAATCCCAAAAATAACTGTTACCATGCTTACCTCTATGGGCTGTTCCAGTACCTCAGAAAAGGTTTTGCCAATTTGTTTCCAAAATTCTTCCAACTCAGCACAGTATCGGAACATGTGAAGATCATCCACTCTTTCTTCCCCACATTTAGGACACTTCCTTATCATGTTGCTGTTGATTTTGGACAGCTTTTTAGGTGTCCAGTATGATCTGTGAATCGTGAACAAGTGATTCTTCTTCAGTGGGTCTGATTTTACCACGCGGCCAAGAATTGCCATCGAGGATTGCCAGTACCAAAATGATACCTCCTTTTTAAAGGGTTTTATATTTAACAACTTTTGTTCAATGTCGTAGTCCCCTTGTAGATTGTCCTTGATGTCTTTTACCCAACTACTAAGTTGGTGGTATTTAAATCTTGCTAGTGAACCTATTGTTTTTTTTCCAGAGTCTCCCATTCTATGATTTTATTATTTTCTATTAACTGTCGCCAATAGTTTATGTTTCCTTTTCTCATGGGGTCACTAGACTGTCTTTTAGGCACTCAGGGGTGCCTGGTGAATCCCATATGGGAGCATTTGTGCTGTAGTAGGGAATTTTCAGAATAGTTCTCATTCTTTACCAAGTTCTTGCGGCTGAATTTAGGGTCTTTAGTTTGATATTTTTGAAAAATTTTGGGTGACCAAATTTATACAAGAAATGGTCTCCGTCAGGTTCGACAAGGGCTTCCATGTAAGCAGGCCATGTTTCCCGCTTACCCAGGAGTTTCCTTATGTTCTTGAATTGGAAAGCTCTACAATACTCAAGTATATCTGGGCTCGCGATTCCTCCTTGTATAATACTTCTTCTCAATTTTTTCCATCCAATCCTCACCCCCTTAGCTGCCCAAATAAAGCTGGATATCTCCCCTTGTAATTTTTTATCTGTTCAGTCTTAAAATTTAACGGGATATCATTAAATAAGTATGTAAATTTGGGTAGTATATTCATTTTAATCAAGTTGGATTTACCCAAGAAGGACAGTTGTAGACCCGACCAGGCTTTAAGAAGTTTTCTTGTATCTTTATGAATTCTAATGAAATTCATACTGGCTATCCCGTCAAGGTCTTTTTTGTATTCTATTCCTAAATATTTTCTTTTTTCTTTTACTAATAGGTTACATGAGATTGTGTTCCATTCTAAGATTTCTGTTTTTAGTTGATTAACAAGGTATCCTGAAACTGACCCAAACAGATCTTTAACTTTTTCTATCATTGGAAGTGAGCTATTTAAGTCGCCAGTAAATATCATTAGGTCGTCGGCATATAATGCTACTTTCTTTTCCCAGCCTCGATGTTTAAAGGATATTATCCCCCCTTCTCTTCTCAGAAGGCAGGCTAAAGGTTCTATATACAAATTGAATAATAGCGGGGAGAGAGGGCACCCTTGTCTTGTGCCTCTTTTTATCTTTATATTATCAGTGAGGGCGTCATTAACTAGTACTTTAGCTGTTGAATTTTTGTATATATTTATAATTGCACGCTCAAAATTATCCCCAAGATTAAATTTAGATAGGGTAGCGTTCAGGAAGGGCCAACTGACCCTATCGAATGCTTTTGCAGCGTCGAATGTTATCACCGCCAATGGTATAGAATTTTGAGTTGCAATATCAATTGCGCTGACTAGCTCATGTGATAATTCGTAGATTTGTTTGCCTTTAATAAACCCTTTTTGGTTAGGGTGAATCAGGCACCCTGCCACATCCCCTAATCTCTTAGCTAGTATCTGTGTGTAGATTTTGTAATCTGAGTTTAAGAGTGAGATAGGGCAATAGGATTCACATTTGGCAGGGTCCTTTCCGGGTTTTAATAAGATACTCACTATGGCATCATTCCATTTGGCTGGAATGTCTTTTTTTCCAGAAAAGATATTATTTACGAGATCTGTTAGGGGGGATATTAAGACTTCCTTTAGGGTTAAGTATAGTTCATTTGGTAGCGCATCCGGGCCTGCGGCTTTTCCTTTTTTTAGGCTTTTTATTGCATCCATGACTTCTTCTCTGGTGATCTCCTGATTCAGAGCTATTCTCTGCTCAGGAGTTGTTTCTTGAGTAGTTATTTCGTCTAGGAAGCTGTGTATTTGTTCTTTAGTTCCCGATATCTCTTTCATATATAGTTTATCAAAGAAATCCTTGAATTCTTGTCTAATTTCCGTGTCTTCCAGATAACAGCCAGGTAGAGCTTCCTTCTGAATTTTCGTGACCCTGTTACGCATTGTTTCTGTTTTGACTTTCCAGGCCAGAATTCTCCCACACCCTTCGCCATATTCATATTGTGATAGCTTACTGGCTTCCCATCTATCTCTAACCTTTAAGTCAAGGAAATCTGCTAGTTCTACTCTCTTCTTCTTTTTTTCCTCTAATACTTCCTTTTCTTGTGGGGTTTTTGCTTTCGTATGTTCTTTATCCAATGTTTCCAGATCACTTTCAATTTGTTTTTATAAAGGACTTATTCTCCTTGTTTCTATGACCTGCGATGCTTAGAATCCTCCCCCTGATATAGGCTTTATATGCGTCCCAGGCTATCTGTTTTATTGTGCCTTCTTTATTTAATTGGAAAAAGAGATCCGTGTCTTCAACCAACTTATCAATGCAGGATGTGTCCGCAAATATAGTTCTATCCACTGTCCATCTTTGATTGCACGGGGAGGTTTTTAAGTTAAGAGTCTAGACTGAGTTCCACCGCTGAATGGTCTGAAATGTGTCCTGGAATATGTTCAACCTTGTTTGTGCTGTCCACTAAGCTCCGGTTGATCGGAAAAAAGTAAATTCTAGATGCATGCCCTAGCCTTTTATTCTGAAGGGTAAATCTATGATTTTTATTCCCCTTTTCCTTCCAGATGTCTACAAGCCCCAAATCACGAATGCACATCCCTATCCATTCTCTCATTTTTGGTAGATTAGGAAGATTTTTTACTGGATGTCGGTCTTCCTTGAGGTTTAAAATTATGTTAAAATCCCCGCCCATTATTATCGGGGCCTGTGTTGTCATTAAGTGTGAATATATTTTTTGCAAGGGCTCAGGATCATCCATGTTTAGACCATAATATCCTGCTATAGTGTAAGGATTATTGTATATTTTTGCTTTAACAATTATCCATCTGCCTTTTTTGTCTATTTCCGTTTTTTCGATAGTCGCTTTCAAAGATTTTTTAAATATTATCGCTATACCCTTTATATTACAGTCTTGGTTTGTGCATACACAGTGGTCCACCCATCGTTGATTTTTGCAGATCAGTGCCCATTCTTCTTTTACCAAATGGGTTTCCTGAGGTATGATTATTTCACAGTCTATGTTTTTTATATACTCCAGGATCTTCAATCTCCGTTTTTTTATCCTTAACCCATTTATATTCCAAGATAAAATGTTGAGCCTCTTTTCTTTAGCCTTGTTACCTGTGGCCGATATCTTTGTCTTTAAACCTTTGTAGTTTGCTCAAAGGAACCCCTTCTCCTCCTACATTTGCTTTTAGGACTTTTTTTTTCTTTTTTCCCCATTTTGCTCCCCACTCCGTGTTATGATTTTTTTCTTTTTATATAAATATTTACGAGGACCCCCCTCTCCCCTGGAGAAGCCTCCCTTTCTTCCTTTTCCTGGGCAGTTTTACTGCCCTTTTGGGCTCCCTGCCCTTCACCAATTTTTACTATGTTTGCCATCTTGTTTAGAGGTCGAGTTATAGCCCATATCTTATGAATTAGGGGTGATCTTTCCTTTGTGCTTTTATTTGTGCTATGAAGGCTTCAACCTCCTTCGGGTCTCTCATGTTATGAATTTTGTTATCCCACATAATTCTCAGAGAGGCCGGGAAGCACATTTGGACAGTAGCACCAAGTGATCTTAGTTGTGGCATATGTTGACCCAGTTCCCATTGCCTATCTTGAGGTGTTCTAGATAGGTCGGACCTGATTCTATATGACCAGTCATCTTTGGGAAAAGAGCCAGCTTTAAGACCCTCACTCAAGATCTTTTCTTTCAGGGAGTATGTCTTGAAATTGATTTACATTTTTCTGGGATTTTTCCTCGCCTTCCCTTTCCTAAAAGGACCTCGGTGTATTTTTTGGATATCTTCCGCAAGATTAACCGATTTGGTCCTGGGAATCTTCTCTTCGAGTAGTTGAATCATGAACCCTTTTAAGTCTTCACCTTCAATATCAATTCTGAATGATTTTTGCTTTTAAGTATTTTGTCTATGTTGATGAACACACACGTGGTAATAGAAGGCGTGGCAGTGAGGGTATAAGCTTCTGTTGGGTTACAGCCAGGTTAGAATCTTTTGCAACCCACGTCAGCGGGAGCATTTTCACGAACGCATTTGAACTTGATCGGTGAAACATCGAAGGTATGAATTGTATACAATGTAGCGTACCTTGTTGGGTTCTATAACAAATGATGACTTTGAGTTTAATGTGGTTGCTTTTTTTCAATGTTACGGGTTTTGAGTAAATAGTGGAATATATTTGTGCATAAGAAATGGGGGATTAATAATTGGAGAGTGTGTTTAAGTTTATGTATTAGGAAAATAGTTTTTTAGGTTTTGTGAAACTATTCATGATACGATGTTTTTTCTATCTTTAGAGTTACCCCTGACGAAAGCTGAATGGCCGAAATGCATTGGGTCAAACATTAACATGAAATGTGTGAATCCGACATGCTGTATTAAAGGCTGTGGCATTATACACGCATTTGTACATTGGAAAAATCATGTTTCTCCTATTCATTCAAATGGACAATAAACTCTATAAAGAAACTGAGTAAAATGGATTCAAATTGATGACTTTTTTACAATGTCTTTTCATCTAACAAGTGGTGGTCTGCATCCTGGGACTGATATACATATATCAGCTAACTCAGTATTCACCTTCAATATCTTCAGGTATATTTAAAATTTTAAGGTTTTTCCTTCTAGCGTGGTTTTCCAGGGATTCCATCCTGTCGCTGATCTCCATTTCTTTATTCTTCAGTCTGTCCATCTCTTCCCGATTGGTCTCTGTTTTTTTGTTCAGTTGCTCTACTTCTACCTCCACCTGCGATACTCTATCAATAAGTGTATTTATTTTTTGGTCAAGTACTTCACAGGCTTCTTGGATTTTTACTTGATTTCTCTCTGAGGTCGCGAAGTTTATTCTCATTTCCTTCATCATTTCCTCTAAGATGTTATCTGAGTGATGGCTCGCCGTGGCTACTGAGTTTTACCTGATATCTGGGGTGATTCCTAACCCCTCCTTCGCTGTAACTGTCACTCCTTTTTCAACACCTTCTGGTGCCTCTCCACCGGTCTCTAGATCCTGATTGGAGAGGATTTGGAATCTATTGCTTAACCCTATTTCTGTATTGCCAACCTTAATTTTCTCTGCCATTTTTGGTTCAATAGCTACTACCGAAGGGGAAGGGAGTAGACTAGAAAATTCTTTGGTGTTATTGCTTGTAATTTTCACCGGTGTCTCTAGTCCTCCCCTTCCTAGAACTGGCTCCTTATCTTGAACCCTAAAATAGGATCTTAGGGAGGGAGTAATTTTTTGTAATTTGCCTAAGCCCGGTGCTTTTCTTAAATTGGCGCGGCTTGCTCTAGATAGTGGGGCTTGTGGCTGGCCTGAAATATACTTTTTGTTCAGACTTCTTGCCACTATAGGTGGTGCGTTAGCCAGTGTTGAGAATTTTACCTTGTTGACTTCCCTGACTCTGGTACCTTTAGCCACTGAGGGGGTCTTGAGGTCAGTACTCCCTCTAGGAGGCAATTGCCGGCTCCTAAGGCAATAACCCTCTACTTCGAGGCACCCACTCTTAAAACCTCTATTGATGATTGGGGGGGGTTTGGTGCCCTCCAGGATCCCATCCACTGCCACCCCTTGTTCTCCAGCTAACCCTGGGAAGGAATAAAAAAAAACCCTAAGGAGATCCCTTCCTGCCCTGCCCCCTTTTCCACTGGCGCTTTATCAAAGTTTGATACAGATACAGGGCCAGAGCCAGAGCCTAGCACACTTACCGGCTCATATAAACGCTGACATTCAGATTTCTGGACGGTATCAGCTGTGCGAGCTGCTCTCCCAGAGTGTGGGCTGCCCGTGCTACTGTAGTTTACCTTAATGGAGCAGCACCGCGTTTCTCGCCCGTATACTGCCTCAGTCGCTACCACAGATCTCCCCCAGAAGGAGACTCTACCGGCGGCCCTCCTGTTGCTGCTGCGTGCTCCAGCAGCTTCCGCCCACACTCCCGCGGACCTTCGTTGCGGGACCTCCAGTGTGCTCCTCCTGCGCCACGAGACCCTCAGAACGCCCCAGCAAGCTCCACCGCATTAGGGCCGGGCGGAACCTCATGGTGACAGGCAGCGAAAGTACGCTACCGCTGAGATCAACGCTATTACCAGGGCACAACGCTGACACCGCTGCGGACGCCGGCAAGTCACAACCGGTCTCAAAGTTTCGTTATTTTCTCAAGTACGTTTTTTCTTCTCCCTTTTATTTCCAGATCTACTCCCAATCCATATCCGTATAGTTTTCGACCTGCTTTACATTTCTATATTGATGGCGATATCACGCTTCATTAAATAACGAAAAGCCTACTCTGGCTCTTTGAACCACTCCAGGGCGTACTCATGCTTCCTCCGAATCTGACTGCCTTCTGTGAGCCAGCAAGAATCCTTAATGGCAGTCCAAAGTCGGCATCTTCTTCCAGCCTTCTCTCCCTCAGCCGAGAAAGAGCATAAAGTGCACAAACAAAATTACACGCATCCGCCTGTGCGCCCGCCGTGATTATATCCCCTCCCATTAGCGAGCATCATGGGAATTGTAGTCCTGGGTATGATGTGGCAGGCGCCGATACGTTTTTGGTTCTTGACACAATCTGTTTACCAATGGGCATCACACCACAACTGGAAGACTGCACCACTTGGGGCACAGTCTTTGCTGCTATCTATACTAAAACACATGTTGTTCCGTCAATTGCAGTAATACCAGATGTCCTGAAACAAATTCAAAATGAATACGGAGCAGAGCCTGCTCTGAATCTAGGTATGAAATTACTGAAAAACTTCTCAACAATAATGTTATATAATATTAAAGAGGAGGCAGCATCAGCAGCGATCGGCCAACGCTTAAGGGAATTTGATGTAACAGAACGTCAACATGAACTACCCAGAATAATAGAATAATCTTATGCAGAATTAGGCAGAGACAGTTTGGGTGGAAAACCTTTGAAGCCAAAACTGTCTGAAGGTCCTGAGAAGGACTCTGATATTCAAAATCGTACATCTTCTAAAAAGAAGTGGGAAACAAATAAACAAAATCAAAAAGAGACACGTTCTCAATCCAGAGGTAGGTCTCCTCAAAAGGAGCCCTCTGTATAACCTCAGGAATAGGGATAATTTAAGAAAACCTGACAGGTATCAAGATACTGATACATGTTCCTCTCGCACCTTTCAGGTATCGTCACAGACATCAGAAAGAAGAGGATGGTCAGATTACAAAGAAGAACGCGTGAAGTCCAAAGACGATCAACACGTTCAGAAAAATAAATCAAAACCTCAATTCAGAAAAAAGAAGGTAGCAGGTCTGAAGATCAGACATGCCGAGAATACTGAGAGCACATCTCAAGAATGGAGAATGGAGAATGGGCTCAGACAATGCTGGACAGTGCAGCAGAAGTAACAATAGCTCGTCAGAACCTGAATGAACTTCTGGAGATAGTGGACTTGAATGAGTACATCACAGTAGAGACTGTAGACATCAGGGTTAGCACTACGCAAATGTTATATGAAATAACACTCCGAATGGAGGGAGATATACCAAGAAAAGTGAAAGCACTCTTTTGGGAGAAACATTCAAGGTGTTATGATATACTTCTAGCAGAACTGGCCACCAATCTTTGTCAGGGAGTGCCCACATGGCAAGGTCATCTTTATGCCAGCTTTCTCCAACCATATTCCAATTCACCTCAAATATACTTATGCCAGGAAATGGGCAGTTGCCCAGGCCCCAGCATTATACAAAAATCATGTAGGATAGGATGAGGACTCACCTCACCACAAAACACAGCTAAAAAATCAACCTACTGCACAAAGGCAGTACCCAATAAAGCAAGAAGCTAAAAAACAGGTCAGGGAGATCCTAGATCAACTTGAATACCAAGGGGTGATTGAAATATGCACCTCCTCAATGAACAATCTTTTGTTTCCTGTATCCAAACCAGGCAATATATATCGTCTAGTTTTGGATTACAGACACTTGAACACTTGTTCCAAAACATTTGCAGTGCAAAATGCACATAGTACAGCATTAATGAATAACATTGTGCGTAAAAAATATAAAACCACATTGGACATTTCAAATGGTTTCTTTTGTCAAAACATAGCACCTGAAAGCAGGTACTTAACAGATTTCTCAATAATTGGGACCCAGGGTCAATTTTGTCGACTCCCACAAGGGTTCAAAAACAGCCCGGGGTTATTCTCAGCAAGGGTAACAGAGTTACTACAAATTTATGATAACGAGGCATTGTCATTTGTCGATGACATCTATCTGACAGACGATGACCTAGATAGGCACTTGAACAGGGTGAGTACCATTATCCTGGGCTTCGCCTCTGACGGCTATGAATTCAACTTTAAAAAATCCAGAATTGCCCATCTCAATGTCCTTTTCCTAGGATATGAGCTTTCAAGTGAAGGCAAAAGCCTGGCAGCTAACTTTTTAGAAAAGTGCATGCTGCTCCAACCTCAAAAAACACTGAAAAATTTACAATCCATCTTGGGTTTCTTAAATTTTGGTAGAACTTACATTCTAAATTACGCAGGAAGGGTTAAATCTCTCTACAAATTAATCAAACCTGATTTGTCAACAAAACATTGGACACAGGAACACACAGACATCCTGCGTTCACTCCAAGCTAACATGTTAGCAACAAATCACTTACAAACACACGTAAATAAATGCAATTTAGTGATCCGAATAATTTCGGGTCAATGCTGATTCACCTATTTAACATTTAATGAGGGTGAAAAAGTACCAATAGCATACAAATCACATTTGTATACTGTTGTAATCTCATAATCTTAGTCATAATGGTACGGTCCATCACCCCTCTCTTCAAGCCTATGTTGGTACGGCCGACTGGAGAGGTGATGGTAGAATGTTGATAACATAAGGTTCTATTGTTCAGGAGAGCTGATGACTGGAATAAACAGAGTTGTTCTCACCTCGTGTCTGATGGCTCATTCTTCATTATAACACTGGCGACGAACTGCGGAGGGGGCAGCTAGTCATCTCCCCTTTTCTGTTGGACTCTCCTGCGTTGGTTGGTGAAACTTGTATGTCATTCACCCTTTGCCTCAAGGGTTACTGCAGCCTTGATCACTGAGCGTCTGCTGGGCATTGTGTTGTTTCCTGTCAGCGCACAGTATACGAGCGTGCTGGTTTAGTGGAAGCCTCTGTGTCAGCTTGTCAGCCGTTTGCCAATAACAGAGAACTCCCCTAGTCTCTATGTGGTTCAGGAGGGCTGGCGGCACCGTGTGCGGAGGCGTTACCGAGGAGTGCGCAGCTTCCATGATTTGGTGAGCTTCGGTGTCACGAGTGCAGTCAGCTGGCAGCCTCCTGTCAGCTGAGTTCAGGAAACGCTGTGGTGTGCCACGCCTCTTTCTGTGGAGCAGCCGGCACACCAGTCTTCAGGAAGCCGGCCGGAAGCATCCAGGAACGGAGGAGATTTCTCCGCCTCTAATTTCAGTCAGCAAGAGTTTCTGTCAGCGGTTTCGCCACGCGCTCGATGGTTTCATGGCGCTCCAGTCCTCAGAGAGCTGATCGGAAGTGTACGGGTCCGGGGTAGACCTCCCTGCCTGCGGGGCGGTTGCCGGCGCTCAGTCTTCAGCAAGCTCCAGAGTCGTTTTCAAAGGGTGTAAAGTAAGATTTCTCCTTGCTGCTGCGAGAGCTGTGTCAGTTACTGTAACAGGCACACATGTTCGTGCCTTCCATGTGTATTCTTCGCTGTGATACGCACACGCTGTGCGTGCCTTATTATCATCATCCAACAGTTTTTCCATGATTGTAATGTGCATTTTGCCATGATTTCTTCACTGTGATGCATACACACTGTGCGTGCCTCCCATCAGAATTTCTGGTGCAAGTTCAGTACATGTTCGTACTTTATGCTAGGAAGATAGTCTATGACTGCGTATCCCTACAAAACACTACAGCTGTGATTTCTTCGCTTGGAACGCACCTTTGGGTGGGACCGCTGTACTCTTCCAGGGGTTTCTAAGGCTACCGGGTCATACACACACGTGGTGTGTTTGCTGTACCTCTTTGTAGTGTTCTAGTGTCTGGTGTACGCCTCCAAGGTGCTCAGGGCATTTCCCTGTTGTGGGGGTGGTTTAAAAGTGGGCACTTACCTTCTTTCCATCACACCGCATAGTGTCCACTTGGGTCGTGTATATCCATCTTGGGAATTGTCAGGTACCCCAGCCTAGTTTAATTTGCTGTAGCACAGAATGGGTACTCCTGGAATGAGTCAACCACCATCATTTCTTAATGATTGTGGCGATCCGGAAATCCATTGGAAGGATTGGACAAAGCTGTTTGAATCTTATTTGATTGCCATGGGTGGAGAAAGGTTCTCTCCGTTGCGTAAACAGCAAATACTTTTACATAATTTGGGGGTTCATGGACGCAAAGTCTATGAAACTCTTCCAGAGCCAGAGTAGGATGAGGAGGATGACGCGGATGTGTACGACATCACCCTGATGAAGTTGGAGCTTCATTTTGGTGATAAGGTCAATGTGGTGCTTGAACGCCACAAATTTTTTAGCCGTGTGCAAGGAAAGGGCGAATCTATTAATAACTACATAGCTGCCTTAAGAGGTCTTACGCAATTGTGTGATTTTGGTGACCTCAACGATTCCTTGATTAGGGATCAACTTGTAAGGTGTACAAACAGTGGGAGGGTTCAAGAAAAGTTACTCGCAAAAAACCCTTCTTTAAAGGATGCCATTTCCATTGCTCAATCGATTGAGCATTCTGCAAAGTGTGTAAGGGAGATGAAAGTAAAAGAAGAGGTTGTGGCGCCCATTCAGTGTGAAGGATTTGAAGGGGAGGTATGCAAAGTTAACCATAGGGAAAGCGTAAAAAATACACCCACTAGTAAGGAGGGACAGAATTTGAAATGCTTCAGATGTGGAAGCAATAACCATTTAGCTAACAGTCCATTTTGTTCGGCACGTGGTGTTTTGTGTAAAAAATGCAATAGAAGAGGACACTTGGCCAGAGTGTGTAGGGACGGGATAGGTAACACTTCCAGGGTGGGTAATCCCGTTGGGGAAACTCAGGCAAGATTCATTTTTCAAGTTAAGGACAGTCAAGAAACTAGTAAGCCTAACTATACCAAATGCATCATACACATAGACAACAAAGCCATTGAGGTGTATGCGGATTCGTGTTCACCTTTTACGTTAATAAATGTGACAGACTTTGAGAAAGTTCTGGGGTGCAGTAAGAGTTTGCTTCGCTCTCCCGACATATCTCCTGAGGGGTACACCAGAGACCCCATTCCCCTTGTGGGGATGTTGAGTAGCCACATTGAATTTAAGGGCAGATCCATGGTGGGCAAAGTGTATGTGGTTGAAAGGGGTACGAACCTTCTGGGATGGCAACACCAGAAGGTACTGGGCATTATCTTAGACCCAAACGACAAGGACCAAGTCATCTTAGTAGACATTCCCACCAACAACAACAAGCCCCTACAAGACGCTTTTCCTGACCTGTTTACTGAGAGGTTAGGAAAACTAAAGGATTTTCAACATAAGATAAAAGTGAAGAAAGGTGCCAAACCTGTAGTTCAGAGAGCGCGCCCTGTGCCGTTGCGTCTGAGGGAAGTCCTAAAAAATGAACTGGAAAAATTGTGCGATTTGGGCGTAATTCAACCCATAGATGCGTCTGAATGGTTGGCCCCTCTGGTCCTAGCTTCTAAAGCTGATGGCAAGGGTATCCGTGTTTGTGTGGACTTACGCAGCCTCAACGATAACATCTGGGTAGAGAGGATTCCCCTGCCTAATATAAATGAAATGTTGAGCACAATGGGTGAAGGATGTTTCTTCTCAGTCATTGATTTGTCCATGGCCTACCACCAGGTCGAGTTACACCCGGATTCGAGACCACTTACGGCATTTTCCTCGCCGTTTGGGGCCTACATGTTTGTGAGGATGCCGTTTGGGCTCGCATCTGCGGCCTCTATTTTCCCAAAAATTATGCAGCAAGTGTTGGATGGCATCAAAAACACCCTCTGTTTCCAGGACGACATACTGATGTACGGGGTGACGGAAGAAGAGCATGATGCTATTCTAAACACAGTGTGCCAAAGGTTGTCCAGGGCAGGATTAACTGTGAAACTCGACAAATGCAAAATCAAAGTGACCTCTGTTGATTACTTGGGTCACACAATATCGAAAGATGGATTCAAGCCTAAATACAGTTTGATTCAAGCCGTTAGGGAGTCTCAGAACCCTACAAACAAAGAGGAGCTGAAATCATTTCTGGGTCTAGTCGAGTACATGTCTAAGTATGTAAAGAATTTTGCTGACCTGTGTGATGAGTTGCGTGAACTGTTAAAAAAAGAGAAAGAATTTGTGTGGGAGGAGAGACACAGCAGGGCTGTGAAGTTAATAAAAGAGCGCATCATAGAGTCTCCTGCGCTAGGATCATTCGACCCACGCAAGAAAACCTTCTTGACCACGGATGCATCCAACAAAGGTTTGGGTGCGATGCTGTCCCAAAAAGACCAGGGTCAAGATACAATTATAGCGTTTGCGTCAAGGTCCCTCAACTCGGCGGAAAAGAACTATTCGGTCATCGAGAGGGAGGCGTTGGCGTGCTTCTGGGTGGTGAACCATTTTAAGTTTTTCTTGTGGGGGATACAATTTGTCATACACACCGACCACAAGCCTTTGACCTTTATGTTCTCGCCGAAAAGTGTACAGAACAATTCTCCACGCATTTCCAAATGGGCTCTGGGCCTACAAAACTACTGTTTCAAAGTGGAGTACCTGCCTGGTCCAGAGAATGTAATCGCTGATTATCTGTCCAGGTCACCACTCCCAGAGTTTTCCAGAGAGGAGCAGTTAGACGCACCCATTTTATCTTTGCATCTCTCGTCATTGACGAAGGAAGAATGGGACGCAGGTGTGAAGGAAGACAAGGAGATGGGCATCCTCAGACAGTTCATCCTCAATGGATGGCCTGAGAACCGTTCACAAGTTCCGGAAGTGGTAAAAGACTATTGGGAAGTGAGGTACGAACTGTCATTGATGTCAGATGTGATACATCGAGGGGACAGAGCAGTTCCCCCCAGTAATTTGAGGGACAAGATAATTGATCTGGCCCATGAGGGACACTTGGGTAGGAGCCTCACGAAGAACAAGGTCAGGAACTATTTCTGGTTCCCGAGGATGGACTCCATGATTGAACTCAAAGTAAAGGAATGCAATAGCTGTGCTAATAGCGACAAAAGTAAAGTTACACGCAAAGCTCCCTTATCTCCTGTTGAGGTTCGGAGGTTCCATGGACCAAGTTAGCGGTTGACATCATTGGGCCCATGGATGTCCTAGGTTCCCAGAAGAGGTTTATGTTCGTTCTAGTAGATTACACTTCCCATTGGGTAAATTTTAAGCTTACTTCGCAAACTACCACGAACAACCTAATCTCATTTTTGAAGAATATTTTTGTGTATGAAGGTATTCCCGCAACTTTGGTTACCGACAATGGGGTGCAGTTTACCTCTGAGGCCATGAATACATTTTTGGGAGATTTAAACATAAAACATGAAAAAACTGCACTCTATTGTCCAAGAGCTAATGGGCTGGTGGAAAGGACAAATAGATTGATTAAAGAACACATTCAATTGGCCATCTCCAGTGGGTTCAATGTTGAAGATTCGTTGAGAGAGTGCATGTGGGCATACCACACCACGCCCAATCTCATCACGGGAGTGTCTCCTTTTGTTAGCTTAAGAGGAAGGGAACCATGCACCAAAATGAACCCACACTGGTTGAGGGGTGGAAACAAAGTGGCCCAAGATCCTGGGGTGAGTAAAGAGTTGAGGTCTCAACATCAACGGAAATACAAAGGTTGGTATGACCAGAGTCATGGGGTCAGAACACAGGAGTTCAAGGTCGGTTCCACAGTGGTGGTTAAAAAGCCAACACATGTGCAACCGGGCTTGAGCAAGTACCATGCACATCAAAGTTCGCCTAGATAATGGTCAGACTTGGAGTAAGGACAGAGTAGCGGCCTCATCCCAACCTTAAGAAACTGTGTTCTTAGAATGGCGATTCTCCTCAATTGCAAAATGTCTTGTGTCCCCTATATAAGGAGATGTGTTGTAATCTCATAATCTTAGTCATAATGGTACGGTCCATCACCCCTCTCTTCAAGCCTATGTTGGTACGGCCGACTGGAGAGGTGATAGTAGAATGTTGATAACCTAAGGTTCTATTGTTCAGGAGAGCTGATGACTGGAATAAACAGAGTTGTTCTCACCTCGTGTCTGATGGCTCATTCTTCGTTATAACACTGGCGACGAACTGCGGAGGGGGCAGCTAGTCATCTCCCCTTTTCTGTTGGACTCTCCTGCGTTGGTTGGTGAAACTTGTATGTCATTCACCCTTTGCCTCAAGGGTTACTGCAGCCTTGATCACTGAGCGTCTGCGGGGCATTGTGTTGTTTCCTGTCAGCGCACAGTATACGAGCGTGCTGGTTTAGTGGAAGCCTCTGTGTCAGCTTGTCAGCCGTTTGCCAATCACGGAGAACTCCCCTAGTCTCTATGTGGTTCAGGAGGGCTGGCGGCACCGTGTGCGGAGGCGTTACCGAGGAGTGCGCAGCTTCCGTGATTTGGTGAGCTTCGGTGTCACGAGTGCAGTCAGCTGGCAGCCTCCTGTCAGCTGAGTTCAGGAAACGCTGTGGTGTGGCACGCCTCTTTCTGTGGAGCAGCCGGCACACCAGTCTTCAGGAAGCCGGCCGGAAGCATCCAGGAACGGAGGAGATTTCTCCGCCTCTAATTTCAGTCAGCAAGAGTTTCTGTCAGCGGTTTCGCCACGCGCTCGATGGTTTCATGGCGCTCCAGTCCTCAGAGAGCTGATCGGAAGTGTACGGGTCCGGGGTAGACCTCCCTGCCTGCGGGGCGGTTGCCGGCGCTCAGTCTTCAGCAAGCTCCAGAGTCGTTTTCAAAGGGTGTAAAGTAAGATTTCTCCTTGCTGCTGCGAGAGCTGTGTCAGTTACTGTAACAGGCACACATGTTCGTGCCTTCCATGTGTATTCTTCGCTGTGATACGCACACACTGTGCGTGCCTTATTATCATCATCCAACAGTTTTTCCATGATTGTAATGTGCATTTTGCCATGATTTCTTCACTGTGATGCACACACACTGTGCGTGCCTCCCATCAGAATTTCTGGTGCAAGTTCAGTACATGTTCGTACTTTATGCTAGGAAGATAGTCTATGACTGCGTATCCCTACAAAACACTACAGCTGTGATTTCTTCACTTGGAACGCACCTTTGGGTGGGACCGCTGTTCTCTTCCAGGGGTTTCTAAGGCTACCGGGTCATACACACACGTGGTGTGTTTGCTGTACCTCTTTGTAGTGTTCTAGTGTCTGGTGTACGCCTCCAAGGTGCTCAGGGCATTTCCCTGTTGTGGGGGTGGTTTAAAAGTGGGCACTTACCTTCTTTCCATCACTCCGCATAGTGTCCATTTGGGTCGTGTATATCCATCTTGGGAATTGTCAGGTACCCCAGCCTAGTTTAATTTGCTGTAGCACAGAATGGGTACTCCTGGAATGAGTCAACCACCATCATTTCTTAATGATTGTGGCGATCCGGTAATCCATTGGAAGGATTGGACAAAGCTGTTTGAATCTTATTTGATTGCCATGGGTGGAGAAAGGTTCTCTCCGTTGCGTAAACAGCAAATACTTTTACATAATTTGGGGGTTCATGGACGCAAAGTCTATGAAACTCTTCCAGAGCCAGAGTAGGATGAGGAGGATGACGCGGATGTGTACGACATCACCCTGATGAAGTTGGAGCTTCATTTTGGTGATAAGGTCAATGTGGTGCTTGAACGCCACAAATTTTTTAGCCGTGTGCAAGGAAAGGGCGAATCTATTAATAACTACATAGCTGCCTTAAGAGGTCTTACGCAATTGTGTGATTTTGGTGACCTCAACGATTCCTTGATTAGGGATCAACTTGTAAGGTGTACAAACAGTGGGAGGGTTCAAGAAAAGTTACTCGCAAAAAACCCTTCTTTAAAGGATGCCATTTCCATTGCTCAATCGATTGAGCATTCTGCAAAGTGTGTAAGGGAGATGAAAGTAAAAGAAGAGGTTGTGGCGCCCATTCAGTGTGAAGGATTTGAAGGGGAGGTATGCAAAGTTAACCATAGGGAAAGCGTAAAAAATACACCCACTAGTAAGGAGGGACAGAATTTGAAATGCTTCAGATGTGGAAGCAATAACCATTTAGCTAACAGTCCATTTTGTTCGGCACGTGGTGTTTTGTGTAAAAAATGCAATAGAAGAGGACACTTGGCCAGAGTGTGTAGGGACGGGATAGGTAACACTTCCAGGGTGGGTAATCCCGTTGGGGAAACTCAGGCAAGATTCATTTTTCAAGTTAAGGACAGTCAAGAAACTAGTAAGCCTAACTATACCAAATGCATCATACACATAGACAACAAAGCCATTGAGGTGTATGCGGATTCGTGTTCACCTTTTACGTTAATAAATGTGACAGACTTTGAGAAAGTTCTGGGGTGCAGTAAGAGTTTGCTTCGCTCTCCCGACATATCTCCTGAGGGGTACACCAGAGACCCCATTCCCCTTGTGGGAATGTTGAGTAGCCACATTGAATTTAAGGGCAGATCCATGGTGGGCAAAGTGTATGTGGTTGAAAGGGGTACGAACCTTCTGGGATGGCAACACCAGAAGGTACTGGGCATTATCTTAGACCCAAACGACAAGGACCAAGTCATCTTAGTAGACATTCCCACCAACATCAACAAGCCCCTACAAGACGCTTTTCCTGACCTGTTTACTGAGAGGTTAGGAAAACTAAAGGATTTTCAACATAAGATAAAAGTGAAGAAAGGTGCCAAACCTGTAGTTCAGAGAGCGCGCCCTGTGCCGTTGCGTCTGAGGGAAGTCCTAAAAAATGAACTGGAAAAATTGTGCGATTTGGGCGTAATTCAACCCATAGATGCGTCTGAATGGTTGGCCCCTCTGGTCCTAGCTTCTAAAGCTGATGGCAAGGGTATCCGTGTTTGTGTGGACTTACGCAGCCTCAACGATAACATCTGGGTAGAGAGGTTTCCCCTGCCTAATATAAATGAAATGTTGAGCACAATGGGTAAAGGATGTTTCTTCTCAGTCATTGATTTGTCCATGGCCTACCACCAGGTCGAGTTACACCCGGATTCGAGACCACTTACGGCATTTTCCTCGCCGTTTGGGGCCTACATGTTTGTGAGGATGCCGTTTGGGCTCGCATCTGCGGCCTCTATTTTCCCAAAAATTATGCAGCAAGTGTTGGATGGCATCAAAAACACCCTCTGTTTCCAGGACGACATACTGATGTACGGGGTGACGGAAGAAGAGCATGATGCTATTCTAAACACAGTGTGCCAAAGGTTGTCCAGGGCAGGATTAACTGTGAAACTCGACAAATGCAAAATCAAAGTGACCTCTGTTGATTACTTGGGTCACACATTATCGAAAGATGGATTCAAGCCTAAATACAGTTTGATTCAAGCCGATAGGGAGTCTCAGAACCCTACAAACAAAGAGGAGCTAAAATCATTTCTCGGTCTAGTCGAGTACATGTCTAAGTATGTAAAGAATTTTGCTGACCTGTGTGATGAGTTGCGTGAACTGTTAAAAAAAGAGAAAGAATTCGTGTGGGAGGAGAGACACAGCAGGGCTGTGAAGTTAATAAAAGAGCGCATCATAGAGTCTCCTGCGCTAGAATCATTCGACCCACGCAAGAAAACCTTCTTGACCACGGATGCATCCAACAAAGGTTTGGGTGCGATGCTGTCCCAAAAATACCAGGGTCAAGATACAATTATAGCGTTTGCGTCAAGGTCCCTCAACTCGGTGGAAAAGAACTATTCGGTCATCGAGAGGGAGGCGTTGGCGTGCTTCTGGGCGGTGAACCATTTTAAGTTTTTCTTGTGGGGGATACAATTTGTCATACACACCGACCACAAGCCTTTGACCTTTATGTTCTCGCCGAAAAGTGTACAGAACAATTCTCCACGCATTTCCAAATGGGCTCTGGGCCTACAAAACTACTGTTTCAAAGTGGAGTACCTGCCTGGTCCAGAGAATGTAATCGCTGATTATCTGTCCAGGTCACCACTCCCAGAGTTTTCCAGAGAGGAGCAGTTAGACGCACCCATTTTATCTTTGCATCTCTCGTCATTGACGAAGGAAGAATGGGACGCAGGTGTGAAGGAAGACAAGGAGATGGGCATCCTCAGACAGTTCATCCTCAATGGATGCCCTGAGAACCGTTCACAAGTTCCAGAAGTGGTAAAAGACTATTGGGAAGTGAGGTACGAACTGTCATTGATGTCAGATGTGATACATCAAGGGGACAGAGCAGTTCCCCCCAGTAATTTGAGGGACAAGATAATTGATCTGGCCCATGAGGGACACTTGGGTAGGAGCCTCACGAAGAACAAGGTCAGGAACTATTTCTGGTTCCCGAGGATGGACTCCATGATTGAACTCAAAGTAAAGGAATGCAATAGCTGTGCTAATAGCGACAAAAGTAAAGTTACACGCAAAGCTCCCTTATCTCCTGTTGAGGTTCGGAGGTTCCATGGACCAAGTTAGCGGTTGACATCATTGGGCCCATGGATGTCCTAGGTTCCCAGAAGAGGTTTATGTTCGTTCTAGTAGATTACACTTCCCATTGGGTAAATTTTAAGCTTACTTCGCAAACTACCACGAACAACCTAATCTCATTTTTGAAGAATATTTTTGTGTATGAAGGTATTCCCGCAACTTTGGTTACCGACAATGGGGTGCAGTTTACCTCTGAGGCCATGAATACATTTTTGGGAGATTTAAACATAAAACATGAAAAAACTGCAATCTATTGTCCAAGAGCTAATGGGCTGGTGGAAAGGACAAATAGATTGATTAAAGAACACATTCAATTGGCCATCTCCAGTGGGTTCAATGTTGAAGATTCGTTGAGAGAGTGCATGTGGGCATACCACACCACGCCCAATCTCATCACGGGAGTGTCTCCTTTTGTTAGCTTAAGAGGAAGGGAACCATGCACCAAAATGAACCCACACTGGTTGAGGGGTGGAAACAAAGTGGCCCAAGATCCTGGGGTGAGTAGAGAGTTGAGGTCTCAACATCAACGGAAATACAAAGGTTGGTATGACCAGAGTCATGGGGTCAGAACACAGGAGTTCAAGGTCGGTTCCACAGTGGTGGTTAAAAAGCCAACACATGTGCAACCGGGCTTGAGCAAGTACCATGCACATCAAAGTTCGCCTAGATAATGGTCAGACTTGGAGTAAGGACAGAGTAGCGGCCTCATCCCAACCTTAAGAAACTGTGTTCTTAGAATGGCGATTCTCCTCAATTGCAAAATGTCTTGTGTCCCCTATATAAGGAGATGTGTTGTAATCTCATAATCTTAGTCATAATGGTACGGTCCATCACCCCTCTCTTCAAGCCTATGTTGGTACGGCCGACTGGAGAGGTGATAGTAGAATGTTGATAACCTAAGGTTCTATTGTTCAGGAGAGCGGATGACTGGAATAAACAGAGTTGTTCTCACCTCGTGTCTGATGGCTCATTCTTCGTTATAACATATACACAAGCAGAAATGCGCTTCACTTCAACAGAAAAGATACTGACAGCAGTTCTAACCGCTGTAGCAAAAGAAAGAGCATTAGCTCAGGGGAAGCACATTATTGTCGTGACTCCAGTACCAGCGTTAGAGACGGTTACAAAAGCAAGCATTCCGAATGCAAAAGCTTAACATCCTAGATGGATACAATGGGTTAATTCTCTTGCTGCAATATATGTTGAACAAGTTTTTGATCCTGATTTAAAAACACAAGCGTTCCTGTAATATGAACATGTTGCAGGTATTCTGCTCATGCACAGAACTATGCGCAGGAAACCAGGACCTCAGTGAATTGTATTGTACCAAAAACTCACCTCAGTACCCAGAACCCCAATCCGACTAGCATCGGTGTCCCATTCGTTATCCGTATTCTCTCGGAGGTCCCGATGTATAGACAACCCAGAAAAAGCGACTTAGAGTACTCTCAGGAATGGTGGGAATCAGAAATACCTGTTTATTATTATTCTCATATCAGTCCACAACAAGAGTAATCAGAGACACGGTAAAGTTTAAAATGTTTATTTTATAAACTACGTGTCCTAAGATGCAGTACTTTGGCGAACATAAGCAGACAAATGATTAAAATAAAACCATCAGCATTATTACAATACTATAGAAAATGAAGGGAGAAATCATGTTACAAATGACAGTGGAATACAACCACCTTCCCTTCGCTAGTAGGCTAGTATTATTATACTAATAGAAGGTCTCTAGGTTTGAATAGGGAACCCCATACCATAAAGATCAGCTTAGGTGAATCACATCACAGGATCAGCTTTGCTCTGCGCCTGGAAAAGTTCTTCTCCAGAATGTGTTTCTAACACATGCAAACTGTAATATTAACGGCTCTCGACATTCAGGTATTTGCAGCTTTGTGCGTATTATGGCTAGAGAGTGGGCCGATCAACCTGAACTCAAAAACATACATTGTTTGGCGGCTCAGAGTGTTTTGCACACAATGTTCAGACCAAGGTCGCAGTGCACGTCTAGGGATGTGAACAACAGACAGTTCTCATGTGAAGAAAAGGCAAGCAAGCAGTTTTCAAATAATAACATGTCTCTGCAGTGTCGTGTGCAAATGCAGCAAAAGTGGCAAGATGGCTTTTCTAACATCTAACGCGCTTATGCTAACATAGCAATGTATGTATCTAAATCGCTGCCTTCACTACAAACATGAATGTCCTCTGCCCACTGAAATTCTGCCTGTCGATCAGTATGAATTTATAATTTATACTGACGGATCAGTACAACCCGCTACAGAGAGGAAGCAAGCTTACAGTGCAGCGTGCACAATTGTTAAAGGTTGCATGCGCGATGGTAACTTTCGACCAATGGTTACTAAAACTCAATCTCTAGGAGATTGTACAGCTCAGCGAGCTGAACAACAAGCATTCAAACTGGCACTTGAAAATACAGATTGCGAATTCCCCACACTTATTGTGTGCGATTCCTTTTACTGTGTTCAGTCATATAATGAATATTTACAGAATTGGTTTGAAAACAGATTCAAAGATGCAAAAGGTGGCACAATAAAGCATAAAACGCTTTGGGAACAAGTAGTTCAGTTGAGAAAACAACTACCAAAAGCTCATGTGATACACACGCTGAGTCATCAACGTGATGGTGTTCACATTGCAGGGAATTCATTGGCTGATGAAGCAGCAAAGGGGGTTGTACAAAAGGTTTCCTTAGCTGCAATCACTCGTTCAAAAACGAGAATAGACAGTCAGATATTGTTGGCTGTCAATGCTTCAAGCAAAGGCAGTGGTGCAGCGTTACCAAAGAAATTTCCACTCAGGTACTCTTATGTAATTGATGCGAACAATGTTTCCTTGCGCTCGAATCCCTGGAGGGTAATTCCAAACATGGAACATAGATTAGTACTGATCCCAGCAGCACATGAAGGGATAGCCTCTGCCCATGCAGGTGTTTCTGCAACAGTATCTTTACCTTGACAAAGATATTGGTGGCCTGGTCTTAGGAAACACACCAAAAACTATGTTTTGGAATGTGAAATATGCCAACAGATGAAAGTCTCCACAGTGAAACGTCCTGTGCAGACACCCCTGTTGATTTCAGACAAACCATTAGCTTTTGTTTACCTGGACCACTGCGGTCCCTTGCAAAGGGACGGTAACTATAAACATATATTCATGCTCAAGGTTCCTATGGATGTGGTCTTAGTGCTCGGCTGATGCTCAAACTGTTATAAAAGATTTGTGAGTCTTTATCAGCACATACACAATCGGCACACTACATTCTGAACAGGGCCCTGCGTTTAGCTCTCGGGCTTACAAAGAAGCCATGGCCGGTTTGGGCATAGCATTCCTGGTCATGGAAACAGTTGCAGTTGCGATGTGAAGTGAAGCAGTGCAGCGGTGCAGGCAGCGGCTCGATGATGGTCGTCTAGTGGCATCGGTGAGACCAGGGCAATTATGTGGAGTGAGGCGGTGGTGGCAGGTCACTGTGAAAGAAACAGAACTGGTTAGCAGGAGCAGGCGTCGGTTGGCCCAGACTACAGTGTGGGATGAGGCTGTGCGTCATGAAACTTACGAGCAGCGCCCCCAGCTATGATGCAGTCTCAGGTGTCGGAGTCAGAAGGCAGCGATGGCCTTGATGAGACTAGGGCAAAGTGAAGCGAGGCGGTACGGAGTGCGGGGCCCACAAGTCACGGAGCAAGCAGTGGCTCGTGGCATTGGTCGTCATCTTCTGATGAGCCAAAGTTGCGGTGCAAGATGAGGCGGTGCCATCAGGACACGGAGCCAACAACGGAGTCAGTGACAGAGTCGGTTGCTTTTTCCCTTCTCTGTGGCAACTGAAACCACGGCTCCAGTAGCAGTACCCAGAGGTTGGTGAAGTCGTTGCAGTCCATGAGACTTCAGAACAGGAGGCAAGCTCTACTTCAAGCACTTAGAGATACTCAGCTCGAGCAAACAAAGTTCAGTCCATTCCTTTCACTGCCCAAGGCAGAAGCAGCAAGTGCAGGCCAACCTAAAAAAGCAACAACACAGCAAAGGGGCTGTATCCCTTCTGGCTTCTCTTCTTACTCTTTGTTTTGGCTGGTTCCTTGATTCCAGGGAGTTCTAAAGTTCTGGGGTCTGGGCCCCAATATTTATACTCAAATTTCCTTTGTCCTCTCAGGCAGAAAGTGACAGTGCTTAGTCCAAACCAGTTTGATCCTCTCTGGCCCAGCTTTCCAGGAGGTGGAGACAGCATTGTCTGAAGCAGACCAGGCCCATTCAGGTGCAATGAAATCTCTTCCCACTACTCAAAATGCAACCCAGGTCTATTCAGCCAAACCCTGACTCATCCAGGAAAGGCAGAACACACCTCGACCCCCTCCACCCCAGTGGCTGTCTGAAGAGAATGCACATCCCTAGCCTTTCACTCCAGAGCCAGACAGTCAATCCACAAACCCAGCAGAGGAGCACAGAATGGCAAAGCAAGAAAATACTTACTTTCTAAAAGTAGTATTTTCAAACACAGAACATAAAAATCATATTTACTAAAAGATTCATATTCAGAGTCCAGGCATACTAAATTTAATTTCCCTATCTTGTCCCAAAGGGAAGTTATGCTTATAATATATAATGTAAAGCTCCCATTCTATCCTATGGGACAGATAGCCTTTCCATGGTAAAAAACGAAATGCACTATAATTCATTACAAGGACATGTCAGACACACCAGTACATGTCCGACCTTTAACATACACAGCACCCTGCCCACAGGGCTATATTGGGCCTACCTTTAGAGTGACCTATATGTAAGAAAATGGAAGATTAGGGCCTGGCAGGTGGGTGCACTTGCCAGGTCGACATAGAAGTAAAAAACTACATGTAGACTCTGCAGTGGCAGGTCTGAGATACCTTTACAGGGCTGCTTCTGCGGATGGCACAATCAATGCTGTAGGCCCACTAGTAGCATTTGATTTATATAGGCCCTGGCACTCTCAGTGCACTGTACTAATGACTTACTAGTAAATCAAATAAGCCAATCGTGGAAACACCAATACATAATACAATTTACAACAGGAGCACTTGCATTTTAACACTGAACAGCAGTGAGCAGAGACACTAAACCAGCAAAAACAGAGTCAAAACCAGGAGGTCAGAAAGCAAAAAGACATGAGAAACACGCCAACAGATGCCAGGTCTAACATGTATCTACAAAGCTATAGAACAGCAAAACTGAGTACAACAAAACAAAAACTGAACACAATGCAGCAACCACAACTCAAGAAACTATCAACAATGCAGTACAAATAACACAACACATTATCACCACAGCAAAATGCAACACAATAACAAAAATAAATAAACTATCAAAACTTTGCATCAGAACATAAAAACACAACACGGGACCTAATGCAGCAGAAGACAAAATAATGACACAACATAAATAACACTGTAATGTACTTAAACAACAGAAACATGACAGATGCATACTCCATTCAAAGATTTTTTTTTTATATTCAACAAAAATCTAATCTAATGGTAAAGTCAGAATTGATTTAACATATACAAAATGTAACATTTAACAAGTTTTCTTTACCTAGCCTTAACCTGCGGTAAACTAATTTGCATTAGCCCTCCAGCCCCTGTCCATCCTGAAATTGGCCCAAATTTGGTTTGAAAACTGCTCCCAGAGAAAAAACAATGGCTTGTGTGAGGGGAGGTGCTATTTTCGCCTGGTATGAAGACCAGTTACATTGGATACTGGCACTTCATTCACTTCAAAGAGGACCTACCCTTTTCACAAGTAAATTGACTGAGAGACTCAGGGAGGCAGCCTTTTGTTCCTCAAGTAAGGTTGACACCACATCTGGTGGGAGGCAAGATACCCACAAAATAGTTTTGAGTGGTCACAGAGTAGGGGACTGCTCATTACTTTGGACCCACCTTTGGATGGGCCTAAAGGCTCTGCCCAATAGTTTCTGTTATTAGATTTTGAGAGTGAGGGACACTGGAATAGTTTGTCATATGGCAAGGCAGAACTGGAAAAAATTGGTAGTGTTGCCTGCGGGAACTTTTATCCCATTAGTTAATAATTCCTGGTCCCCCTAGCTGGGACCAGGCATAAATGTGGCACCCCAAGACACCATGCCTAGATCACTTTCTGGACCAGTGGAAGAACAGAAGTAGGATTGCACCTGCTGTTTGAGACCTGTGAGGTAACCAGGAGGGCTAGACTTGCTCCCAAATGTACACAGGACAAAGTATTGTACTGCAAGGGTCAGTTGGCTGGCCACATCTCTGGCTACGGGGACCCACAAGAGCCATTTTTCTTGAAGTATCTAACTGACCAGTAGGGACTGGACCCTGCTTTTGGCCTCTACCTTATATTCTAAGACTCTGTAAGTGCATACCCAGTGCACTTGTGAGCCTTAGAAGTGTACTTCTGTGGTTGTGGGACCAGAGGAAAGTTTTGAAAGTTTTGAGATCTTGTCCTACAGAGTCTCAACAGGAAATGCCAGACAAAATTGCAGATGAGCTGTTTCTCTGCATCAGACTGAGTTTCAGATTTTTCCTGCTCAAAGGTCCCTGCACTGCTGAAAGAATGACTAAGCACTTTTCTGCATTGGCAGTAAGAAAATTTGCATTGAGACATCTTAAAAGCTCCAGAGCATTAGTGGGAGCAACCTGCTGTAAATTGTCCGGCCTCCAGTTTCATAGCAGCAGCTACAGTTTTAGGGGCCACATACTCTGGGAGGATTTTTCAAAAAGTGACAAGTCTCTTCTGAAGTGGTACTTCGACCCTTTTTTTCTATGTTTTGACTTCCATACTTTCATCAGGACCAGTCTACTTGGTGTATGTAACCTAGGCTCCATCACAGTTGGCCTGAAATTAAACCTTGATCCTGATCTATAGCGAACGTGTTTTGCATTGGGTGCTTTATTTTTCTTGCCACTTGTTCACCTTAAATCTTTAAACATGCATATCTCAAATTGCCCTTATTGGACGTTTGTTGCTTTTGGTGTCATTTTGGTCATTCATTCTTTCCCTATTTTTCTATATTGGAGTGGGATTTTTATTGTGTTTTGTTTTTGACTTTTTAACTGTTTTGGCACATATAAATGTTTTACGCATTTTCTCTAAGTCAAGCCTATCTGATCTGAACCATATCTAACAGAGGTTTGCTCAGTTTTAAATTATTGAACCCTTTAACTGGACCTAACAGGTCAGTAAATGTATTAATTATGGTGGACTACCATCCAAACAATTAATAATCACTTTCTTACAACCCCAAGCACAACAATGTGCAAGAAAGCAACTCAGTACACCAACACAGAATAAAAAAAATGACAACACAATAGCACCACACAACAGAAAACAAAAACTACAACACATTTTAATATAAACAGAGTTGCATATTTTTCTGTTGTGTTAGTGTGCTGTGTTGGTATGATGGACTGTACTGATTTTTTGTATTTTTGAGTTGTTTTTTGTCATTGACATGGATTTGTTGTTTGTTTCATGTTTTTGTTGCATGAAATGTGTTTTTGTGTTGTATATGAGCTATTATTGTGTTCGAATCGTTATTCTACAGGGTTATTACACTATTATGTTGCAGGATTGCAGCACCTCAGTGGCAGTCCATTTGCTAAAATCTGCAAAAAGCTGGTTTTCAGGCTATCACCCAGGCTCGCTTGACTCCAGTGGCATGGTGAGCACGAAACTCACGTCTGGGCATACCCTTCCCACTTATGGTGACAAATGCAAAAAAAGACAATTGATGGACGGAATGCTGAAACAAAGACAAACATTCACCCCCTGTACAGCGATCTGTGACTAAGTCAATCCTTTTTTGTACACCATGACATTCAAGGTTAGACCCAGCCATATGCAAATCAGTCTTGACCCTGCTCCAATGGGAACAGTCCAGCCTAAACAGCCAGGCCAGGTCCATTCTGGACCGGAAACAAGGATCCCGGAACCAGTTTCATGGTATCATCCACAGATTTAACCAGATTTTTTGACTGGGGGTGAATGTTTGAATGAATGCATTTTTTTCATCATGTGTGTGTCTTTTACTATTTGCTTAAATAAGGACAAATGTTCTTGTCACTCACTACCACCTCCTTCAAATCCGGTTACATAGGGGCATATCAACAAGGGCTTTATCTCTGCTTTTTTTGCTTTAAAAGCCAAAAAAGGAGAGATAAAACTAGCGCCCTATCAACAACAGGGTGCTAACATGCAAATTTGCATGTTAGCACCCTTTTACTCTACGCTTCCCCTTGCATCTCTAATGAGATGCAAAGGGGGCGTTCCAGAGTAAAATAATAGGAGAAATGTCGCTAAGCGACATTTCTCCTATTATCAAGAATGTCGCTAACCCTGTTAGAGACAAAAAAAGCAGCGCTAACCGCGGTTAACGCTGCTTTTTTAAGTCTGGTATTTTTCTGACTTAGCCATGATATCCTATGGAAGGAGGATATCATGGCTAAATTTGCCTGTCCCTATCAACAAGGTAACGTGAGATTATCGCTGGGTTTCCAGCGATAATCTCACGTTAGCCTGTTAGCGTGAGGATTTTTATCGCTATTGAGATAAGCGTTGCTAATAGCACGCTATCTCAGCGATAAAAATTCACGCTAGCCGGCGATAATTATCCTAGCGCTAAGTGCGCTTAGAGATAATTATCGCCGGTTGTTGTTGATATGCCCCATAATTCCTTGGTGAAATTTGTCTGTACCATGCAGTGACTTACCTGTCACCAAGAAATGTAAAAGCCCCAGCCGAAAATGTTGTGCGTTATGTCCCCTCATCTACTGAAATTATCCAGCGATAGGCTGCATTTCTTATTCATTGCTAGTTATAGGTTCAATTTAATAACACAATTGTTTGAGAATAGATTTGTTTGTGAAAATTGCTAACTTTCTTTACTGTGCCAAAGGAGCTACACTCAAAATGCGAATGAGCCAAAAAAAAAAAGAAACATGATCCTTTCGCTTAATATATTTGTCCTTGAGCCTTTACTGTGCTTCTGAAAGTAAACATCGTCTAGGAAACAGAACATATGAACAGCAAGACGAACATGTTTTATTTCCTCCTAAACGTCTGCAGTGGGGTATGCAGGAAAAATAAAGATCAGATAAAGTGTTTCATATTATCCTGTAAAATGAGCTAACCTCTCGCAGTATTTCATGCAAATTACTTTTGAAATGATTCATAATTGTTATGTGGCTGGTGCATCTTAAATCATAAAATGTCACACTTTGCTGCAAAGGAAAAATAAAATGTGTTCTTTCGAAGTGAGTTTCCTTTGTGGCTGGATTTATGCTCTATAGGAGATGACGCACGTGCAATTCTCTCTGTTTTGCTTCTTTATACCCCAGCACCCTCTGAGGTTTGAGATGCAGTTATTCCTTCTGTACTCACACCGAGTAAATAACAATCAATGCACCTTTCCTATTTTCAAACTCTGCTTCACAGTGAAACTCTCTTCTAGTCTCCTTTGAGACAGTCATAGGGGCAGGATCACAAAACATGTTTGGCTGGCTCCGACATTCCTTTGGTAATAATTAACACTATGTAAGCATATTTCAGGAGGTAGTGATTTGTAACAATAATATGTGTTCATATTTTCCAAGATGGACAGCAGTTCAGGTACAGTCATACCAATAAATATATCACTATTTAAGCAGAGTTAGACTGGCCTATTGGGCAATAAAATGGTGCCAGATTGGTTATCGGACAGGTCAGTGTGTGGGTGTGTTTTTGGCTGTTTGTGGGCTTGTTTTTTGTTCTGCCGGGCCTGTATCTACTGGTTATTTACTTGATATTTAAACAAATTTTGCCTACAGCAAAACAAATATACAAGGTGTCTTTACATATTGCAAACTGCCCATTTTGCAAACATGAACGACATTTTTAGGTATCTGATTCAGTAATGAGAGCCACTTTTATTTTGGTGCCTGGGGCTATTTTCTGCCTGACCCTGAATAACAGCACAAGAAAAGCAATACAGCATAACGACACAATATAACAAAACAACAATGCAAAAATGACATTAACATATGCAGTACAACAACTCGATCAAATACTTCTATGAAGTGCAATAAAACAACACAATCATACCACCATCACAAGCAAGACCAAATCTCAACAAACAAACAAATGCAACACAACACACCATCAGAACACAACACAATAATATGCCAACACAAAGCAAACCGCAAACCTGAAAATGTGTTGTTTTAGTTCGTGGTTTTGTGCTCTGGTGTCATGGTGTGGTGTTACTGTGCTGTGTTGTGGTCGTGTTTTACTTCTGTGTTTTTAGATTCTGGCCTATTCTGTTTTTGTTGTGTTTTTGCTTTGTACTATGTCATTGTACTGTGCTGTCATAACGTTAGAGATGTCAAGAAAACTGCCCACACTTTCAGCCAAAATAAGGACATCCCTAAAGCTTCAGTGACAAACAACCGTTTAGCATTGTCTCAGGGGGTAACATGCTACTGCCCCCGCACTTCAGCTATTTATGGCATCAGCGAGCCCAAAACTGTGGCAGAAATAGTACCTTATTTGAAACCTTCCAGTGTTCACTGTATTTGATATGACACAATCTCTCTTTTTCGCGCTAAGGTGTTATAATCCACGTAGAATATTGTCACGTTTGACCTATGAGGCTGCAATGCAATTTTTTAATTATTGTAATTGCTGCACTTGCAAGATTCGTCCATAATTTGCATAAAATATTCAGTTTTGCTGTTTCTCATTATATAGTTTGTTTTCTAAAGCATGCATGCTTTGTCAGACATTGTCATGTACACAACAATAATGTCTGCCTGAAAGCACTCCGTGGGTATGGATGTAGATGGGATAATGGACTAACACCCATACACCATGCTCCATGGCCCAAACCAACTTCTTGATGCCTACTTCTCTCTGCTTACCCAGATACGTTTTTGCATGTTTGCCAGCAAACCCAGCCCAGTATTAGGCCACCTAAACCATCTTGAAGCGTGCAGGCTTTGCCAGTGTGCGAACCCGAGCCAGAAAATCTGGCAAACTCTAATCCACAAACCTCCCATGCATTACTTGAGGAATGTGCATAGGGTGATGACCAGTTTTGGGGAGAGGATGTAGCTTTACCGCTAGAGCGGTCAAACTGGATTCGAGTCTGGCAACAAAGCTCAAAATCCTGTGATTCTGGGCAAATCACTTAATCTCCCATTGCCTAAAAGAAAAAAAAAATTGCCCATCTGTAACTAAACTGGGGGCATATTTACAAGCTGGCGATAAAAAATTATCGCCGCTTTTGTGTTTTCGGCCGAAAAGCAGCGATAATTTTATCGCCTAATTAGCAAAGCCACACTAACGCGTGAAACCTTGCTTTAGCGTGGGTATTCCTGACGCCCAGCTATGCATCTCTAATGAGATGCAAAGTGGGCGTTCCTGACCTAACATGACAGGAGAAATGTCGCTAAGCGACATTTCTCCTATCATCAAGCCCCACGCTATGAAGCATAGCGGCAGGAAAAGTAGCGATAACCCCTGTTATCGCTACTTTCCTTACGCCTGCTTCAGGACTGACTTAGCCATGATATCCTATGGAAGGTGGATATCATGGCTAAGTTTGTAAGTCCCTATCAGCAAGCTAACGCCACACTACGTGAGATTATCGCTGGGTTTCCAGCGATAATCTCACGTTAGGCAGTTAGCGTAAGGATTTTTATCGCTGAGGAGATAAGCGTTGCTAATAGCACGCTATCTCAGCGATAAAAATCCACGTTACCCGGCGATAATTATTCTCACGCTAAGAGCACTGAGCGATAATTATCGTCGGGTGTTGCTGATATGCCCCCTGGTGCTCATGTAAAGCACTCTAATACCCGATGTCTCTGGTTTATTTCGCGCTGTATAAAATGATTGAAAAAAACCAGTCCTGTAAAATTACTGGATTATTTAATTTGGTGAGTTCAGAAACCTCTTTCTGCATGGACGAATTTACACAAGAAATCCACCCTTTATATTTAAAAGTAGTTATAAGTATTGGAAATGCATCGATTTCGCCTTATGTGAAATCAATAAAAGCTCACATTACACTGAGTAAGAAAGACTATGTACAATTCAATGTATCATACAACGTCATCTCAAACATTTATATATGCACTGGGTACGAATCCTACCGGTGCGGAAGAGAGCCAGGAAAAGATGAAGGGAGTATTTGAAAAGAGTGAGGCTAAAATATGCACTGAAATACAGCCCAAGCATCATCGGTGCCATGCCGAAGCTAGACGGACTCAGCCCATGCTCTCACCAAACATGCAAGAGAGCTGGAAAACGCTGAAAGTGGCATTTGAATGCAGGGAGGGTTACACGAGGGAACAGCTAAAAAGACATCGGCGTCGCGCGGAAACTAGATGGATTCGGCCCATGCTCTCACCAAACACGCAAGAGAGCTGGGATGAGATGAAAGTGACATTTAAAAGCAGTGAGGGTTATCGAAGGGAACAGTGAGATCAAATTTGAGCTGCAATTAAGCTAAAGCAATCTCACAAAGGGTTGTCAGTAATGCGTAATGCACATTGAAAGACAAACTCATTTTAATAAAAAAGAAGAGTTTGGGGGCATATCAACAACAACCGGCGATAATTATCGCTAAGCGCACTTAGCGCTAGGATAATTATCGGCGACTAGCGTGGATATTTATCGCTGAGATAGCGTGCTATTAGCAACGCTTATCTCAAAAGCGATAAAAATCCTAGCGCTAACTGCCTAACGTGAGATTATCGCTGGAAACCCAGCGATAATCTCACGAAATGTGGAGTTAGCTTGTTGATAGGGCCCCACAAACTTAGCCATGATATCCACCCTCCATAGGATATCATGGCTAAGTCAGTCCTAAAGCAGGCGTAAGGAAAGTAGCGAAACAGGGGTTATCGCTACTTTTCTAGCCGCTATGCTTCATAGCGTGGGGCTTGATGATAGGAGAAATGCCATTTCTCCTGTCATGTTAGGTCAGGAACGCCCACTTTGCATCTCATTAGAGATGCAAAGCTGGGCGTTAAGATTTTGTGCGCTAAAGCAAGGTTTCACGCTTTAGCGTGACCTTGCTAATTAGGCGATAAAATTATCGCCGCTTTTCGGCCGAAAACGGCCGCAAAGGCGGCGATAATTTTCTATCGCCTCGTTGCTGATATGCCCCTTGGTGCTGTGCTTTCGCTGAAGATTTTAATGAAGCCTCACATCATAATAATCTGCCTCAAGTGCAAATGAACACATTTCCAGACAAAATTTACACTGAAAAGTAAACAAAGGGAAGAAAGAAAAAAATAAACAATAAGAAAGAATTGATGTGTCCCCAGAATGCATGTAAACAATCTGTACCTCTACACAGTTCATAAAATAATTCCATGGGAAACAAGTATCACGGGAGAGGATGAGGAGCAGCAGCCAGAGGTGTTGAATAGAGAACGGAGGATCCTGGTTCGAGCCTCCGAGGTGCAACATCCTCTGATTGGAGAAAATCACTTAGGGGCATATTATCAGGCACGGCGTTAAAATGATCGCCGCTTTAGCGGCAGAAAACTGCTGCTAAAGCGGCGATAATGGGCTTGATAATATGCCGCAGAGAATTCCAATAGAAGCCCAGGTTCACACCAGAACATGGGATTCTATTGGAATTCTCTGTGGCATAATATCAAGCCCATTATCGCCGCTTTAGCAATAATTTTAACGCCGTTTCTTGATAATATGCCCCTTAATCTCTCCCTGTGATAAGTCGCGCTGTGTAAATCTGCTGCAAGACGGAAAAGCAAAAAGAGGCAAAACTTTATAAAAAATAGCTCCACCAAGGCGGATGTTAACAGTTTTTCAGCCACGGGGAAATTAATAAGAGAAGCAGACAAGGAACAAGCATTGGTAAATTCAGGAGAATATGCTACAGTCAATAGAAACAGAGGAATAGTAAGTGGCAAGACTAGGAAAGCAGGGAAGTGGAATCTGAGGGTTGTTATATTTCCCCCACACACTTTTAGTAAATGGCCCATTTTCCCCCATTTCTTGCTCTGTTGTCCATGTGCGGGACAGTGTTTGAAAGTGGAGACGTGATTGGGTGACCCATATCTAAAGCAACTTAATCTCTGTGTTTAGGAACGTTTGGGGGTTAGGTTTAAATTAATTCTTGTTCTTTTTGTTTTCTACATTGGTAATGGGTTTGTTAATGACTGCACCTGAAATGGCCGTTTTATTAAGAGAATCCTCTAAAAATTTTACATCTTGACAGGAGCCCTCAATATTTTTAGCTATATCGATAGCTTTGTCTAGCGATGGATTTTTACAAGTAAGGAGAAGTTCCTGAATTTTCTTTATTAATACTAGTTGATCTCTGATTAACTGTGATGTGAACTCTGCAGCTAAAACCTTCAGAGCAGTAACATATGTGTCAATACTTTCTGAAGGTTGTTGTACTCTAGTAAAGAATGTAAACCTATGCACAACAAGATTTTTCAACTTTTGAAAATATTGATCAGGTTGAGAAATGGCAATGTCAAATTCATCGAGTTCAGACATGTCTAAGTTTTCAAAATCAGGTAAATGATCAAATACATGTCGACCTTCAACTCCAAAATGGTAATACATTAAGCCTTTTTTTCTGTCTGGTTTGAATTTTGTAGCATCTATGGCTACTAAGTAAGCTTTGAAAGAACAAATCCATAGTTTCCATTCTAAAGGAGGTTCCCCTGGTTCTTGCAAAAATGATGCAGGTGGTGAAATACTTTGCATAGTTTCTAAATTGAACAAAAAGTGTAAATTGCTGATGACATTGTGCAAAATGTGCAATTAAATGAAGTCTGGATCTGCTCAAAACGTGCAAATAGCTGAAGAAGTTGTACTTTGTGTAAATAGTGCAAATCACTGAAATGTGGATCTGCTCAAAGCGTGTAGATCGCTGATGAACTTTCACAGAATATATATATATGAAATGTATAATGCTTTTTTGTTTAAAGCTTGCAAATGACTAAAAAGTTTGCACAGAGTATTTGAAATTGCCAAAGTGCAAATAGATGTGCAAATCACTGACATACAGACGTGCACCGATAGGAATCAACTATGACTCTGTGCATAACACATAAACTAGAACATGCAGTACTGCTAAAGACCACTGGAGGCAGTATGGTGAGATTAAACTCTATTGTTGAAGCAGGAAGAGCAGAGCAGGATATCATACAACAACTCTGGAAATTGAAAAGCAGATGCGGCTGGCCGAAAGAGGTAAGCTCCAGCTAGATAAATGAAACATCGTTAATGCACAATTGAAGTGTCAGCCTTTGTGAAATATAAACTTGACTGCGCGCGGCTGAAAACTGAAGCGTTTTTCAGAGCGCATTCGAATTAGCTAAAGCGGAAATACGCTTGGTAGCGCTATATGCTGGAGCCACGTGCCTAAACATGCTCCCGCTGGAAGCCGCCTTGCGCGTTAGTTGGTCCTCGAGCTTAGTTACTCTCGCGCTGGGGAGCGGGATAAAGAAATGACAGCGCATGCAAGTCTTTTAAATAAGCGGTTGCTAAGCAACAGACGTGACACTTCCTTTTTTCCTGAAATCCTCAACATGTGGAAGCAAAAAGAAAAATTAAAGTCTCACCTTTAGTATCCACTTATGAGTGGATTACAATGTCAAAGCAGTTGAAGGTGCACTTGGCAGATTGCCCCCTGGCCGTTTTTCTTCCAAATAGTTAACAGAAGATGGAGAGATAGAGTCCAATCAGTGCCGAATCATCACCAGTTTTGTGGTGAAGACACTAAACAGCTTGTAGTATGGAGAAATGGAGGTTTATTCATACTCACAATGGATGGACGGAATGCAGAACAAATCAAAACATCCACCCGCAGTCAAGAGATCTGGGTTAAATCCATCATTCTTTTGCTCACCATGCCACCCCAGTTTAGCCCTGGCCATATGCAAATCAGTCTTGACCCTGTTTATTCATACTCCACATCCATCTATGAAGGGGCACTGGAGCAACTGCCTACAGAAAGAATGCGGTGCTCCAGTGACCTCATGACATTCCAATCCTCGGGCTTGCACAATATCACAAAAATCTCATTTGACCATTGAACATCATGGTGAGACAATAAGCAGCAGTAACTTTAGTGGCACACAGTGAAAAATCCCAACTATTCACACAATTGCATGTCTGCACAAATGGGATTCTGTAAGCCACTAACAAATGTTTACATATCTAAAGATACTTTGCTCAGTTATGACATATGTTACAGCAAACAGATGATGGACGGAATGCTGACAATGCAAACATTCTCCCACAGTCAAAGGATCTGGGTTAAATCCATCATTCTTATGCCCACTGCGGCACCCCATTTTTGACCCAGCCATATGCAAGTCAGTCTTGCCCCTGTGCCCCATGGTAACAGTCCAGACTGAACTTCTAGGCCAGGTCCTCCCTGGACCGGAAAAAAGCATCCTGGGACCGGTTCCAGGGTATGTCACCCTTCTTCAGCCAGCCTAGGCGTGGGTCCTGGGCTCACTGTGCCACTGGAACCAAGCTATCCTGGCTGAAGAGGGGTGAAACCCCGAAACCGGTCCTAGGATGCTTGTTTCCGGTTCAGGGAGGACGTGGCTTGGCAGTTCGGGCTGGACTGTTCCCATGAGGCACAGGGTCAAGACTGATTTGCATATGGCCAGGTCTAAACTGGGGTGGCATGGTGAGAAAAATAATTATGGATTTAACCCAGATCTCTTGATTGGGGATGAATGTTTTGACTTGTTCTGCATTCCGTCCATCAATTGTGTGTCTTTTGCTTTTTCAGATATGACATATGTCAGCCTCAATTCTTACAATGAAGATATCCTATACGTACTATCATAAGTCAGGCACTGACAATATGGATAAATTCATGTCCACACTCCTTCTGTTTAGCATCATACAGTGCTACAACATGGATACCATTAAGGATGAACTGCAACTATTAAGTCTTTGGAGTCCTGTGTCAAATGATAAATGGTGCAGTAAAGCACACTTGCATACATAGGGACTGTGTGTCTCTGTGCCCCGAGAGTAATCACATTAATTGAGTGTGAGTTTAATCACACATGTCATCAATTGTACAATATTCACACAGAGCAAATATTAGGAGCCTGGTCACAGACACATGAACCAAGCAACACATCCCTAAGGGAATAAGAAATAGCAGACTAAGGGTTTACTAACTTAGCAAGTAGCTGAACAAACTCACATGCATGAAGACCCCACTCAGCAAGTACTCAATTCTAAGGATGCTAGACGTTTCCAGGCAGGAGTGGGCCACATTCCAGCCTCCTAAACAACTAACAACAATGACCTACCAGTACAATGGTGCAAGGCTGAGTGCATAAGTGGCAGGCACAGCCAGGAATTAGGACTCTGGAGTCACAGACCCATCCCTACTATATATGCAGCATCTCTTACACACACAGTGCTACAGCAAGTGGCTATCTATGCAGGCCTGTGCGTCAATTCACATGAAAAGGACCAATGACAGTGTCTAAAGAATGGTGAAGTGTCCTTAAGTGACTCAATTGTGAGGTAAACTGACTCTTGTCCATAAGCCTCTCAAAAGGTAACATATATTTACAAACACTTCAGGCAAATTGCTACCTCCTAAACACATCTCAACATACTCCATACTTGCAAATCATATTATAAAAATGATGACAAAGTAGAAAAAATGTTTATGTATAGCTACACCTATCTAACCTAAACTAACTATACTTAACAACATGTTACACTATTCTAACTATTTAAAACTACCTATGCCTACCTAGCCTATCCTAACAAACCTTAACTCTATCTCTAAACTATCGTAAGGTATCCTAAACTTTCTTAACCATTAAACATACATGACAGCTTAAATATCTACCGCCACCCCATATTACACATACATCAGCACAACACAGAAAACAACCACATCCTAACACTACTTAAACATATAATTCTATACAAATATTTATATATTTTGTAACTTTTTTCTCATAAAACAAACACTATACATCAACCCAAATCCACAAAAAAATCTATAAACACACATAAAATCTACTCCCTATAAAAATATATAACTAACTCACACTACCTTACACTAGACTCATGTAAAACCTATTCTAAACTGTACCAAAGTTCTGATTCCATATAAATAACTTGTGAGCAACTGAGAAAAGGGAAAGCCAGAGGAAGAGTCATATCTGGGCACTGATCCACTCCATTGCCTCCTGCAACACTCAGTGGCAGCCATCCTCAGTTTTAGTTCCTGTAGGTCCTTCAGTACCTGACCTCAAAAATAGAGCCTACTGCAGAGGTAGTGACCATGGCCTGTGTTGCTTGGGCCAACTGGCCAGAGGATGTTCCTGGAATTGCCTGTGGGTCAGTTGTTGTACAATGTCCCGATGTGCCGTTGTCTTTGAAGGTCCCATTTGATCATGACTGTCTGTCTTCCAGGTACTGGCCACCTTTCCTTCCTCGTACAATTTGGCAATCCTATTGTATGCCTTAGCCATGTGCAGGATGTGGCAGGAGGATGTGGTGTTTCTTTGTCTCATCTGCTGTCATGTTGTATGAGGAGGAAAAGTAAATATGTATCAGCAAAATGTGAAATTGTACATGAAGTCTGCAATAATAGGCTCACATTTTCTGAAAATCACATGCAGCATGTAAGACCAAAACCACATATTGGGAAGGATAAATGAACAATATTATAAACATATACTTCTCCTAAAGAAATAAGGTAAACATACTCAATTGCTGGCAGTGTAGGTATATGATATGACAGTGTCAACACAAAAACACCTGTAACCATATCAATCCTGAGACTGAGTTGCAAGCATGATGTTGTGGACATATGGACTGAACACATGCTCCACAAATGGACTCTCTGGTGTTGGTTATGCAGCATGCAACTGGGCTTTTCTGTGGCCATTAACCTATGTGAAATGAGTTATGTCAAGCAAGTACAAGTAGTGTGCCTCAGCATTGGTGATAAATTCACAAGGCAAAACACATTGATGTATTAACTGACTCTCTGCCAGGTAGTCAAAACATATATGGAGGGTGGATAGCTACCATCCCTGGGCATAGTTCTCAGAGTTTTGCTGCTGCAGAACTCCGCGAGTGACAAAAAAACTCTGCGAGTTCAGCAAGGTGCAGAGTCCAGTGTGAACTGCCGTTCGTGCTGGTGTTCCTGCCGCTAGGGTACAAATTCAACCAGAGCGCCAGTTCATGTTCAAAAACTTACCATTCGTAAGCGCATGCGGGAAAAAAAAACTCTGCTGCACTACACAAAGCGGTGTTTTCTGCATTGCACAAGCTCCTCGAAGCACGGAGTGCAGAAAACTGCGCAAACTCTGTGAACTGAGTGGAGTTCACCGCCCAGGACTAATATCTACCTCCCATAAAACAGACCTGTTTGACATTGCATCAAAATCAAAACTCCCCTGCAAGGTATGACTGTTTCCCAGAAGTAAGACACTGGGTCTGTGAGGCCATGAGTAAAGCATTTAACTGCATTTCCATGTGCAGACTGGTGACATGTGCCACATGTACTCCATCCTAATCTGTCTGCACTGAGGAAGAATTCCTCGTATCTTGTCCGGACCTGCCAAGCCATAGTCCATTCCTTGCAATGTGGACCTCTGCACTTGCAATGTGCATCATACAGGCAGTCTGAAGATGAACCGTCCAACACCATGGTCAAATAGAGTTTCTCTCCTATATCATTACATCACCCAAGGCCTCTGTGTGATCGTTCCTCTGTCACCCTATCTCACATATGTATGATATGGAGTACTCTGAGGGATGCTCAGGTATCCTTGAGGCAGGATTACAGCTGCCATATCAAAGGTTAATTGCGGCATAAGTGGTGAAACAAAGTAAATGATTCACACTGACAATGAACTTACAGCAACACACTTTGATATACCATATGTCTGCTGTGATTACTCTAAACAATGATTAGAAATAACTTTGACCCCTCATAACAACATATGCCGCATCTATCATAGGAAGGATTGTTGGTGTGGGATGGTTAGCCTGACTACACACATAGCTACTGGTACATGTATGGATCACAAACCATTTAAGTTGTTGAACAACATGAATATCTGATCATGCCTATAGTCTTTCACACTGAACTCATGTTGGTAGCAAGGTTAAACACATGCTGCATGTATGAGCATAGTAGGATGCTAAACATCAATAGTATATGTTGTATTTTGGAAACAATATGTTGCTGTATACATGATTCCCTGACACTGTAATGTTGAATTTGGTTAATGCTGGCTGGGATATGTGCTACACCTCACCAGCACCTGTATCATGCTCCAAAATGGAAATTGGAAAGCATATATGTTCAGTCTATCTCATTCCACCTTGCTGTAACATTTGTTGAACAGTAGTTTGTTACGTTACTGCCATGGTAGGGGTGTAAGACCATAGAATTTCTGACCATCTGTAGATATAGTGTCAGGTGATAGTACATATGTGATAAGCATCCAAACAGTAGGTGGGCAAACATCACCATAACAGGTAAAGATCCATGATTTATCTGGGCCTGTATACAGTGGCCCTTCTTGCACATTGGCATTTATCCTTGTCCATTTAATATGTTACTTTGTGCTACTTCATTTGTGAACTAACATGTACTGAAAATTGATTGCAGACTTTTTGTTGTGTATATCTTGCACAGGCACAGGTGTTCAGCACATGGTGTTATCATGGATGCATGTATCTGAAAACATGATGTTAGTCTGGGATGAGTGTGTCACACAGCAAGAGACCTTTTAAATAGGTGAGTGAGCCATTATTCACCACTGCAGTGAAACAGGGTTACATAGTCTAGTGTGCTTGTGATGTTCAATTAACATGATGCTGCATTCACACATGATCTCTGTCTTACTCCTGCCAGCGGTAGTAGCTGTACATCTACTCTGAGGGCAGGCCTTTGTGTGTGCCTCCTAGTCTAAGGATACTGCATTCCCAGACACAGGCATGTGTAATAGCACAAACTCAACATACATTTCACCTTTGGGTGGATACCATATTTTTGATCCGCTCAAATATGCACTTGTACACTCAGGTCAGATATATTCAACTCATGCCATCCAAAGGTAAGTTCATATCAAAATCTCTCCATCTGACCATGTGCAATGTGTTGTTGTTTGTATGCACATGCATTTCTGTCTGACTTTTGATCCAAGCGAAATCACACTCTTGACATCTCAGTATCCTTTAGGTTTTCAAATGGTTGCATATTTTTTTGTTTTTTAAGTTTGAGTTTATTGAGAAAATAAGAAGGGAAGGAAAAGGGAGGGGAGCAAGGTATAATCATCATGATAAGCATATACAAAGAATAAGCAATTCAATAGAAACTCTCATTAAAAACAAAAATAACAAGCATGCGGATTACATGAACAGAACCTACTATAGGAAAATAGGAAAATACCATATAATATAATATAGTAGAACGTAATATCATGGCAAAGAGGCATTAAAGAAACAAGACTATCATGGTGGCTTAAGCACCTCAACTGTATCAAGACCTGGAGAGGCGTGTGTTGGAGCAAAGGAGGAGAGATAGGATACCAGAGGAAGCCAAAGCAGGTCACGTTTAATTGCTAGGGAAACGGGAGATACGTAATTAGTATCTAGGCGGTGATGGAAGCAAACTGCATTCCACCAAGATTGATAGGAGACATTATCAGCCTGCTTCCAAGTAGAAGTAATGGTATGGAGAGCCACAGCAACTAGGAGGTCAAGTAATAGATAATGGGAAGGGGATTGCGGGAGTGACGGTGATAGGGAACCTAGAAATACTTGTAAAGGGGAAAAGGGGATTTGAAGTTGGAATATTTTTTGTATTTGCGTCCAAACTAGGTGCCAGAATTTGGGAATAGGAGGACATTCAAACAGCATGTGTTTGAGATCTGCAATGGGACAGGAACAGGACCAACAAATAGGGGACGTGTCAGGTGAAAAATGGGATAAAGCATGTGGAGTACATAAAGTTCTGTTATAAATAAAGTATAAGGTTTGGGTAGTATTAGCAGCTCTAGAGGTCTTATGAAGCTTAGCCCATATTTTGTCCCAAAAAGGTATTGGCCAGTCTTGAGAAAGATCTAATTCCCATGCAATCTCGAGTTTAGATTTTAGTCTGTCAGTGGAGTATCGAAAAGAGTTATAAATAGCAGAGGCTGAGGGAGATGTCTCCAATAATAAAGAAGTGGCTTTGCGGTCTAGAGGAATGTCGGTAGATGGTGCTAAAGAGCGAAGATACAAGATCAAGACTGGGAGAAGGGCATTATATTGCGATCGAGCAGAAGAGGGCAGTGAGAAAGAGGATTGAAGTTCTTGGAATGAAAGAGGAGTATCTTGGGAGATTAATTGAGAGATCCAACACAATCCTCGAGAATGCCATGTCTTCCAAAATATGGTGCGATTACGAATTTTGATAAGAGAGTTGTGCCATATCGGTTGTTCGCGAATGGAAAGGAGGGAAGGATAAGATGATAATAGGTAAGGGAAAAGGAGAGTACGGGAGTGAGAAATAACAGGTGTACGAAAGCGAACTAAAGAAGACGTGAAGGATAAGAACTTGCGAAAGGTAAAGGGGGACAGAAAGAAAGATTCCATACTTAACCAGAGGGGAGGGTAGTGCGGAAGGACAGAAGAGAACCAACGGGACGATTGTTTCAGAGAAAAAGCTCGGTGATATTCTCTGAAATCCGGAAAGCGCACACCAGATTGGGCCTTATCCTTGCGCAATGAAGTCAAGGCTATCCGAGACCGCTTGCCATTCCATAAGAATTTCAGCAACAAGGAATCAATCCGTTTAAAGAAGGAAACTGGGATGTGTACTGGAAGCATGGAAATGGTATAAAGAAGAAGAGGGGATAACATCATTTTTATAGAATTGAGCCGACCCCACCAGGATAGAAAGAGCGGGCGCCAACGTTGAATAGCCGTGTCCATTTTCTTGAAGACATAATCAAAATTTAATTTGAGCGTATCAGACAGGAGAGGAGCGAACCAAACACCCAGATATTTGATCTTAGACGGTTGCCATGAAAAACCCATTTGGGAAAAAAGATGCTTTTGACAAATAGGGTTTAAAGGTAGAATCTCGCATTTATCAGCATTTAGGCGATAACCAGAGACCGCGGAGAAGGAAGACACCTGCTGGAGAAAAGAGGGAATAGAGGAAACAGGATCAGAGCAGTAAAAAAGAATATTGTCAGCATGGACCGAGAGTTTAACCTGACGCGAACCAAATTTAAAACCAGAAATACTGTTGTCCAAACGAATTTTAGTAAGAAAGGGTTCCAAGGCTAAAACAAAAAGTAGGCGAGACAGCCTTGTCGCACTCCCCTGTGCAGCGAGAAATAATCCGAGGTCATCCCGTTGACAAAAATGGAGGCCTGAGGATGAGAATAAAGTAAAGAAATAATAGAGATGAATTTGGAAGAAAAACCGATCCAGCGTAAGGCTTGAAACATAAAATCCCACCCGATCCTGTCAAAGGCCTTCTCTGCGTCTAAAGAAATAGCCGCGAAGGGAAGCGACAGAGAGGAAGCCTTGTTAAGTATATTAAGAAAAACACGGGAATTGTCAGAAGAGAGACGTCCCTTGACAAAGCCTGACTGTTCAGGGCCAATGAGGTCGGGTAAAAGTGGATCCATGCGCAATGCCAAAATTTTGGCCAGAACTTTGTAATCCGTATTAACCAGGGATATTGGTCTGTAGTTTTTGCATAACGAGTGATCCTTATCTTCTTTGGGAATTAAACAGATTATAGCCTGTTGGAAAGAGCCACTAGAAGAGCCTGCAGCAAGGAAGGATTGGAATAATAGTAATAGTTTGGGGAGAAGTAGAGAGGCAAAGTGGCTGTAGAATTCAATAGTGAAACCATCAGGGCCTGGAGACTTACCGTGGCACAATTTAGAAACAGCATGGGAAATTTCAGAAAGTGAAATGTCCTGTTCTAGGGCAGCAAAATCAACTTGAGAAGCCGGGGGGGACGGAAGCGAATGAAAATATGAAATAAGATCCGTAGTCTCCGGGATGTGCTCGGGGGTATGAAGATTATCATAGAATTTAACAAACTCAGAAAGAATGTCTTTATCTTTAAAGCAAGAGTTCCCAGTGGAAGTCTTAATGGACTCAATCTTTGTACGCTCCTTTCTTATCTTTAAGTAATTGGCCAAAAGTTTCCCCATTTTGTTCTTACCCCCATAATACCTGGAATTACATTTCAGCAAAAGATTGGAGGCAGCATCAGTTGTAAACCTATTGAAGGAGATTTTCGCATCAATAAGCTTTTTAAGAGAAATCTCAGATTTAGAAGCATGGTAATCAAGCTCTAGAGTCTTAATATTAGCTAGAATGCGTTTGGACTTGGCTTCTTGAAGATTCTTTCGTCGGGCTACAAAATTAATAATAAAACCCCTAGAGGCTGCTTTAAAAAAATCCCAAACAGTAACAAAAGAGGAATCCGGGGTATGATTGAAATGGAAAAATTCAGTGGCAAAGGCAGTAAATTCAGAACAAAAAGTAGGTTCCAAGAGCAAAGCGTTGTTGAAACGCCATCTGCCAGAGTGAGGGGAAAAAGGAAGTAAGTCAAGGTCCACGTGAATCGGAGCATGGTCCGAGATTAGGATGGAACCAATGTCAGAGCGTATAGCGTACTGGAAAAGGGATTTACTAAGGAAGAGGTGATCAATGCGGGATTGTGATTGATGTGGAGGGGAGTAAAAACTGTATTCCCTAAGATCAGGGTTACACAATCGCCAGATATCCACCAAAGCATTATTTTGAAAGGTGCTAACAAATTGAGAATGCATCTTAGAGGGGACAAATTTAACATTGGAATGGCGGTCGAGGAAGGGATCAACAACTTGGTTACAATCTCCCCCAAGAAGTATGTAATCTCCAGAAAGGGAGGATAGCTTAGTTGAAATAGAGGGCCAAAATAATCTGTCAATCCCAGTGAGGAAATCAAAATTAAAAGACCGCGCTCCCGGCTCTGTCCCCTCGCAAACCTCCCTTTCTCATTGTGCTCTAAAACAATTCTATACAGCATCCATTTTAAGAATTCATGTCATCTTGCCTAGGGTCAGCCAGTTCAAGTATCTCCTCATACTGCAGCAGGTTTTCAGACAGTAACCTTCACGCATTTTTGTGGTTAAGCCGATTCTAAAAAAATGGGCCCACCATCTTCCTCTTTTCTAAGAAAAGCAAGTTTATCTCGTATCTCTTCGAGGCCGGCTGGCCAAGGGCCCACTGGGGCCTCGCAGAATGTCACGTAACTCCGTTCTCTCCAAGGTTGTCTGTTCATGACTCGCTCACCACATCCTTATCTTTCAGTCACACAAGCCCCCTCTCCCTCTGACAGCATCCACCCGAGTTGCTTTCTTGAAAAATGTGCTGATCTGTGTGTTTTTGCATATACGTCTTGAGCAATGCTAACTTGTAAAAAATTTTTTCCTTCGACGCAACCAGTAGGGCCCCTCCCCATGAGTTGAAAGTGTACTGTGAAATGTATAAAAACTGTACTCTGTGAATAAAGCCTCAGACCACTCCTGATCCTTTCATGGTGATGGAGTTTGTTCTCCATTAACCTGGGTTACTGAATAAAGACCCATTTTTTACTCTCTCACCACGGACTCCTCAATTCATTATTTCATTTATATTGATAATAGAAATTCAGATCTGGTAATTGATTTATTTACCACATTTAATGGCGCCCGAACAGGGACGCCCCCCCCTTCCCCACGCGCCGGAGATCTAGGTCCTGTCTTTGTCCCTTCCACACCCTCGACGGACTCTCACGTGCACAAGAGGCGGGGTATTCCTGCTGACTCCCTCATGGCGAGGAGGAGACAGACTGAGACTGAACATCCACACGAGGCGGTGAGGAAGGTGGCGGAGCGTTCCAGCCCAGAGCCCGACCAGTGAACTTGTCGAGTCCGAGGTTTCCAGAGTCCCGTTATTCCTCATTCCACTGCGCAGCGCTCCAGTCCGATGACCAGGTCTTCAAGTTCTGCTTCTCGGTGAGTACTACTGGGAATGTATAAAGACGGGTTCTGTGATAGAACACGGTAAAGTTGCACTGGTTCCCCAGTGTATAAAGATATCAAGTATATTGTTTTCGTGATTTGATATTTATAAGGCTTAGGCAAAAGGCTTTAAAATGCCTTTATTCTCCAAATTGCGGGGTTTAAGTACCAAGAAAAAACTATTAGAGCAGGCCGTTCCGGTCCCACCTAGAGACACACCTGGCCATTTCATGTATACTAAACATGGTATTGAAGGGGTAATGTTTTTGGAACTGTGGTCAGATTATACAAAACATCTAGAACCCAGACTTAGATGGCCCCCTACAGGTACATGGGACATGGAATGTATTATGACGGTAGAGGAACAGTTGTGGACAAAGAAAGTAAGGCCTTCACAAGAAAAAGCAAATGAATTGTGGCGCAAGGAAGCGCATAGGAGGGACCAGAAGGAACAGACGAAGGCTGAAAAAGGTAGGAAAATGTTAGACCAGGCTAAAGAAAAGAAATTACAGGAAGAGGGAGAGAGAGTTATTAATGAACAAAGAGAAAGAGAAAAAAATGCACTTATTGAGGGAATTTATCCCGTTCTGCCCACTGAAACAACTGGAGAGGAGATGTCCATCCAAGAGCATATGGCGAAGGTAAAAATAACTCCTTCAGAGGATTTCGTGTCCTCTTACTTAATAGAAAGTCCCCCGCCTTACGTGGTTCAACGGCAAGCCCCGCAACGAATACCACCAGCACAGATGGGTGGCCAAGTGGCCACGCTCCTCCCCTAGACGATGTTAAAGACGGGGCAGAGGATAAAAGTGATATCCCGCCTTTGGAATGCCCTTATGATGAATGCCCCGGGGAGGGTATACTGGCCATAATATCTCATAGATTGAGACAGGCCATGGACACGCTCCAGAATCTTCCCAACAGCAAATCCCAATTGGACGCAGTTCACGATTTCGTCTGAACGGGTAAAAATGAACAGGCCTTATTAACAATGATAACAGGTAGAAAGGTCGCAACCAAACAGGCCATGTTACAGTTCACAGTGACCTGTTTCTTAAGGATATTGGACTGCGGAATCGCGAGGCGCCCAACCATTTGTTGGACCTAAGTAACTCACTTGAACGGTCCAAGTTCACTAAACACGAACAGATAGAAAAATTACTAGTACAATTGATATCGGGCATCCATACCATCCATCAGGATTGGGACAGACAGGAAAACATCTTGGAAGAGACGAGTGGTGAGGAAGAAAATGGAGGGAGAACTCCTGTTATGGGACTAGCCCGTAGCCATCGCCGTCCCGGATTCCCTCCCCTTCCCCCTCATATCTCAACTGAGTACAAAAATTCTAGAACGGATACCGTTTCCACTAAGCTGTTACAGTGCACTGTCCAGTCGTTGGAGCACTGGCTCGAGGACGACCCGCCTTTCACCCCACATGAAAAAGAAATAGCCCGAACCAACTATATGACCCTGATATGGTAGGACAGATCTTCCTCTCCCTCCCCCTGTCTGATCAAAGAATAGCAGGTATGTTCATGTTACAACATTTGGCAACACTATATGAAAAAACATGTCCCCCACCTAAGAAAATATATCATTTAATGCGTGACTGCGCAGACGGGTTTTGGTCCACAAGGGATGAAGAATTCATTACTAAGGTTCTGGATCTGAGGCAACGTTATGTACAGTTCGAAACTGAAATGTCCGGTATAGGTACCTATGACAAGGGACATTTTCCCCTGAGAGAGGTACACCCAAGGCTGCGTGATGACGGTGAGTATGAGCGGGTGCATGTATACACCCCTCTTACCAAGTTAGAGATATTAGAAATGAAAAAGATAGTCCCACCACACGAAAAAGACCCTGCAGGATTCCATAAAGAAATAAGGGCCTAGAGAGAGAAAAAGACTTGCCCCTGCTTCCTGTCACGGTGGACCAACGTGGCCCCTATGTACAAGCACACATTCTGGGGCAAGACAGAAAATTCCTCCTTGACACAGGGGCCAGTAGGACAACAATAAACCATGATGAGGTGTGGTACTTTAAAATTTGGGACCGCATAGGAGGCAGGGCCCTACCCCTGTCTATCCCGGTATTAGCGAACCGCGAATGGTCAATGCGGCATGTACAAGTGCTTCGTGTAACGTTTTAGCTATAAATGCACTATGTATACGATATTATACATCACTACGTGGGTTCCATCTTAGAGCGGTGGCCATCTTATGGTTGCCCTCACATAGGCTACATAATATGAAGCAAATACGAGCCTTTAGAGCACATGTGCCTTCCTTTGACTTCTCTATGACCTGGGCAGCTTGGCTCTGCTGCCCCAGGTCAGTCCGGTCTCACGAGTTCCCCGTCCTCTGGCCACCTGTGATTAGCATCAGGGCTTGACACACCATAAAGCCTTTACATTAAACACGAGCCTCCAGCTAATCTCTTTCACACCTGACTGTTCCTGCTTTATGGCTTGTTTCCCAAACAGGAGATGCTCATGTTTATTGGGGCCTATCGATATCTGATGAGTGATCTGAGCCTCGCTGGGTAAATAATTGCGGGCTGGCTGAACTGAAATGTGGGATGTAATCATGACTCTGCTTGTTCTTTGAAGTAAAATATGTGAATGACCAACTGCAAGAGAAGGGCGGTGTTGCCCAGAGCGTAACATTCTCCATAAAAGAGGAGACTGGTTTCTGTTCTGGAGACTGCCTCATTCAGTTGCTAAGGCTTCTGTGCGACGTAGTCTCACTCATTTGAGTTTAATAAAGATGTCTTTTCATATTTCAGCTTCTGTTGCCAAGTTCTTTGTTATATTATCAAGATATGCAGAATTTTATAATACCACATCAGGAAGTACTCGAAGTCATAGGGTGCTACCCCTAGCACCTCTGGGGTCTCAAAAATTGGAGTACTTCAGAGGTCCCAGGGATACCTTTCTCCGGCTCACATAGTATTTCCTTGGGTTTTTCGGGAAAAACAGTAATAAATAAGGTCTCACAAAATGTTTCCATAGGAGTAGGTCCCCTAACACGTACTACAGATCTAGTGTTAACAAAGACCTGCCCCGAAAATCTATTAGGCATTAAGACACTGAAAGAACTGGGTGCCGTGATATGTTGCTCCCCAGAAGGTGTCAGGTTATACCTGCGAGATTTCAAGGGCCATTTCCTGGAAAAGGAACTGGATGCCAGACTTAAAGTCATTCCGCCAACGTTGTGAGCAACTAGCCCCACAGACGTAGGCTGTATGGACATCACACCTCACAAAATTACACTAAAGGAAGGTGTGATTTTGCCACGAATCAGACAGTATAAAATACCACCTCAGGCTGAGCGAGCATTACTGCAAATAATAAATGACTTGATTGAACACAAGGTAGTAATAGAGACAGATTCCAATACTTGCAACTCGCCTGTTCTTCCAGTTCTTAAACGAACAGACCCAACTGCCGAACCTGTATATCGTTTGGTAGTGGACCTGCGAGAATTAAACAAATGTGTTGTGCCACAATACCCTGTGGTACCTGACATAACATCACTTTTGACAGCAATAGACCCCAAAGCTGTTTTTTTCCCTGTCATAGATCTTAAAAATGCTTTCTTCAGTATTCCCATCCATGAGGATAGCCAATACCTTTTTGGATTCTCGTTAAATGGGCGGAGCTTCAGATTTACGAGAGCTCCACAGGGCTTTACAGAAAGTCCCAGTATCTATAGTCAAGCCCTGAAGAGGCAGCTGGACAGCATCCAGATGCCTGAAAATACCACGCTCATCCAATATGTTGACGACATCCTGGTTACAGGCCAGTCAGAAAAAGAGTGCGAGAAAGCCTCCCTCCAGGTTTTACTGTTTCTTGCAGACAAGGAACACAAAGTATCTCCCTCTAAATTACAGTTCTGTGCACAGCAAGTGGCCTACCTTGGGCACTTGTTGTCCAAGGATGGTAGACAACTTACACAGGAACGAATACAGTTAATTGCCACTATTCCACACCCAACAACACAGAAAGAAGTATGTGCCTTCATTGGCTTAACATCATATTGTAGGCAGTGGATTCCTCAGTATGCTCATTTGGCCAAACCTTTGATACAACTGACCACTTTGGAGGCCGGTTTATCGGCATCTTTGCCATGGACAACTGAGCATACAGAGGCCTTTGAGCAACTAAAGCAAGCACTGTGCCAGGCCCCAGTCCTGGCCACTCAAGATTACACCAAATCCTTCACACTATTTGTAACAGAACGAGGTGGTACAGCACTGTCAGTGCTCACACAGGACCAAACAGGAAGGAATAGGCCCTGTGCCTACTTTTCAAGTACATTAGACCCAGTAGCACAGGCCCTACCTGCCTGCCTGAAATCTGTAGCTGCTACAGCTTTAGCCATCAGACAAAGTGATGCCATTGTCCTAGGACACCCCCTGACAGTACTTGTACCACACGCAGTGGAACTCCTACTCAACAGAACACAAACACAGCATCTTACAGTAGCCCGATTAACGGGATATGAGCTGACATTATTCCAGCCACACATAGAGATAAGGAGGTGTAACACATTAAATCCTGCTACCTTGCTACCTAATGCCACAAATGATGAAGGTGCACACGACTGTATTAGAATGATAGAGATTGTCACCAAACCCAGACTTGACTGATGTCCCGCTATCAGATGTTGATGTTACTCTCTTTGTGGATGGGTCATGCATGCGGACTAGTACAGGAGAGTTAACGGCAGCTTATGCCATAACCACTGATAGCAGAGTCATAGAAACAAACAGAATAGACACCCTTTCAGCCCAAGCTGCAGAATTAATAGCCCTCACACAGGCTTGTAGGTGGGCGAAAAATTTGAAAGTAAACATTTACACGGATTCGCAGTATGCCTTTGGGGTCGTTCACAATTTTGGGACTCTATGGAAAGAAAGAGGTTTTCTGACCTCCCATGGAGCAAAGATAGAACATGGACCTTTAATACAGGACCTGTTGGATGCCATACACCTACCAGCGGCAGTAGCAATATTGAAATGCAAAGCCCACACCAAAGTTACAGATGATGTTTCCAAAGGAAATGATCTTGCAGATCAAACTGCCAAACACACGGCCCAGACAGCAGCCATTTCCCACACAATTCAACAGAATACAGTTCTGGTAGTAAGAGACCCCTCCAAAGATGTCATAGACATACAGGCCCACGCCACCCCAGAGGAAAAGAAAAAATGGACTGAAGCGGGAGGGACAGAGACTGAACAGGGGTGGGTAACAAGAGACAAAAGAGTGTGGTTCCTACCTGATTCAATGGTGCCCATAATCATAGAAACTACACATAGCCCAGCACACCTCAGTGAGAAAGGAATGTTAGACAGCTTACGACCATTATGGCACAACAAAAACTTGCGAGCTGCTGCAAAACACAAAGTCAGAACGTGTATGATATGTTGTCAGTTCAACCCAGGGAAAGGGGTGTCTGTAGAACAAGGTGGATTTCACCCTCCTGAACATGCTTTTGAGGTCCTACAAATGGATTACATACAAATGGATAGATGTAGGGGACAGAAATACGTGCTAGTGGTTGTATGTGCCTTGACTAGGTGGACAGAAGCCTATGCCGTACCAGACTACACAGCAGAGACAACAGCGAAACAGCTGGTCAGGGAATTTTTCCCCAGGTATGGGTTGCCCCGAATAATTTACTCTGACAATGGACAGCCTTTTTCTTCTAAATTGATGGAACAAGTGTCCCTATTGCTAGGATATACTTGGAAGTTCCATTGTGTCAGGCACCCACAAGCAGCAGGTTTAGTCGAAAGACACAATCAGACACTGAAGACAAAAATAGCCAAAATATGTGCGGAAAAGGGTGTAGATTGGGTCACAGCCATGCCGGTAGCCCTTTTCTACATGAGAATGGTAGCACATTCAAGGACCGGTCTATCTCCTTATGAGGTAGTCTATGGCAGACCTCCTAACATGTGGGGCACACCTAGACCTAAGTCTATCACAGATACTGACAGTAATATGTTGACAGATTATCTTGCCGCCATGATGTCTGCACTACGCTCTTGTCGTTCACAGGTGGCGGCTGCCTTTCCAGATCACACCTATCCCGAAGAGCATGCGATAAAGCCAGGGGACTGGATCTTGGTCCGAAATTTTGATAGGACATCGCCTTTGGAGCCCAGGTGGAAGCAGCCCAAATTGGTCCTCCTTACTACGCGGACAGCAGTAAAGGTTGAAGGAAGGAAAGGATGGCTTCATACCAGCCATTGTAAAAAGTACTTTGGGGATACTGAGAACATTGTTCAAAAGAAAGATAACACAAACTATTCACCCCCTCTCTTGGATCCGACCCCCCAACAAACTTACAGTTCTAAATTACGGTCTGCCAAAGTAGCTCAAGTTTGATCAATTAAGTCCAGATTGGTACAGACCTACTGGTGAAGCGGTCAGACAATGACTACTGCGGTAGGACAGACTGCCTGGGGGCCGACTAAAAAGGCAATAATGAAAAATAAGTACTGCAAAATGTTACGTAGCAGATGTATAATGACTTTGATAGTTTTGTTTTTGATATGTGCTATATTGACATGTGTGGGGTGGATATTACATGTTGCTTTTCCTTCCAAGACACCATCACCACACCAACAAGGACATGTCAATACAACTACAGAAGACACGTACCTCACTTTACCCTCCCATGAGCAGAGTCACAGGCTGGCTTTACAGAATAATACCTTTATACAGATGTTACATCATACACATCAGGTCAGCAACACCACAAAGTGTTGGGTCTGTGGTCGCCTTCCGGCACACCAGAGTAAAGGCGGAATGCCTCTCTCTCCCCTAGCCTTCTCCTATAATGGGTCATGTCAGGCTTGGGATGCCCTAATGGTGGTCAGGGACGCTTCCTTGATTTGCCCTGAGGAAAAGAATTCTTGTAAAAATGAATGGCCATGGGGAAATTTGAATGCTGTCATGAACAAGGCCTGTTACCCAGATGAAGAGGGGGACCCCCAAGCTAGAGGTTCTGCTTTAGAGAGTGAAGAATATCGGACAGGCAATAAAACAGTAGCATTCCAGATATTAAACAACAGGCCCAAAAAGAATAATGGTCCTCCCTCTATATTGGTAACACCTACTAAAGGCCATCTGTGTATCAGAAAGAATGAATCCCTGAAATTAGGACACAGTGACTGCTCCACGATACTAGATTTTGTGGATTGGGATAAGTCTTCATTTGTAGCGTCCCGCCACACTTATTTTGTATGTGGCTCCACAGCCAACTTTCGGTTACCTCAAGGGTGGGGTGGCACATGCTACATAGCATTTCTCCTCCCACCAGTTTTCATAGCGCCCCCTTCATATCATAAGGAGCTCCAGCTATATCAGCACAAGCGAAGAAAAAGAGCAATTGATTCCTCAGGGGTTGATCAGACTGAAACTGCTTGGGAACAATATACTGATTTTAATAGGGGATTCTTCTTTTTCATAGGCCCTGTACAAAATAGTAAATTAATACGTAGGCTTATCAGGACTCTGGAGGCTGTCATCAATCAGACCATATCTGCCCTTGGAAACTTGACCGAGGAGCAGACAGCCATAAGGATGGTAACTCTGCAAAATCGTCTTGTTCTTGACGTCATACTTGCTGACCGAGGTGGTGCATGCAGATTGATAGGTTCTTCCTGCTGTGTATATATACCTGATAACTCGCCGTCAGTTTATGCGGCAATTTCCAAATTGTACAAAATGGCTTCAGACCTGCACCAAGAGCCTGGCTCATGGACACTAATGGGATGGTTGTGGGGCATATTGTCAGCATGGGGCTGGAAGGTACTTTCTGGACTAGGTCTCGTGTTGATGGTGATATTGTCCTGCTGTCTCTGTGTCCAGTGTGGCCCCGCCCTATGCGGTCTCTGTGCTACATGCCTGGTCCCAAAGCCAATTAACAGAGCAAGAGAAAATGAGAAAATTATGTTACAAGCCCATGTGGATGGCCTCATGGCTATGGAAGTGATCTGAAAGAAATGAGTAAGTTTAGCTTGGGGACAAGGAGGGAATGAGGAAATCAAAATTAAAAGACTGCGCTCCCGGCTCTGTCCCCTCGCAAACTTCCCTTTCTCATTGTGCTCTAAAACAATTCTATACAGCATCCATTTTGGACACAGCATCCATTTTAAGAATTCATGTCAGCTTGCCTAGGGTCAGCCAGTACAAGTATCTCCTCATACTGCAGCTGGTTTTCAGACAGTAACCTTCACGCATTTTTGTGGTTAAGCCGATTCTAAAAAAATGGGCCCACCATCTTCCTCTTTTCTAAGAAAAGCAAGTTTATCTCGTATCTCTTCAAGGCCGGCTGGCTAAGGGCCCACTGGGGCCTCGCAGAATGTCACGTAACTCAGTTCTCTCCAAGGTTGTCTGTTCATGACTCGCTCACCACATCCTTATCTTTCAGTCACACAAGCCCCCTCTTCCTCTGACAGCATCCACCCGAGTTGCTTTCTTGAAAAATGTGCTGATCTGTGTGTTTTTGCATATACGTCTTGAGCAATGCTAACTTGTAACGTTTTTTTTCCTTCGACGCAACCAGGAGGGCCCCTCCCCATGAGTTGAAAGTGTACTGTGAAATCTATAAAAACTGTACTCTGTGAATAAAGCCTCAGACCACTCCTGATCCTTTCATGGTGATGGAGTTTGTTCTCCATTAACCCGGGTTACGGAATAAAGACCCATTTTTTACTCTCTCACCACGGACTCCTCAGTTCATTATTTCATTTATATTGATAATTTATAGAAATTCAGATCTGGTAATTGATTTATTTACCACACCAGTTGGGGCATACACATTTAAAAGAGTGATAGGAATATTATCTTTAAGCAGTGTAACAATAACCCATCGACCATCAACATCACATTCGTGAGCAATTGAGGAGACATTTAACTTTTTATGTAATAATATCACAACACCATTTTTCTTAGAAACTGTGGGAGAGCAAAAAACGTGACCCACCCAACAACGCTTGAGTTTCAGAGCCTCCGTGTCAGAAAGATGGGTCTCCTGGAGGAGGGCAACATCAGACTCAAGTCTCGCTAAATGTGATAAAACCCTTTGCCTCTTAATGGGATTGTTTAAACCTTTAACGTTCCACGATATAACACGGAATGGAACAGCAAAAAGAAGCAGCTAATAACAACATGCTTATTATTGCAGAGAAAATAACTTGACAGAACTGAGAGAATTGTAACGGATTGAGGAAGGAGAGAGGGAGGAAGGAGAAAAAGCAAAGAGAAAGAAAAGGGAAAGAGAAAAAGGAAGGAACCACTGTGAATATAATATTGAGTCCAAAGAGACGAAGGGGCAAGAAGGGGAAATGGGAGGTGAAAGAAAGTGAAAAAAGAGAGGAAAAAGCAAGAGGTAAAAGATTAAGTATAGAAAAAAGGACAGAAACAGAAACCAACAAGAGGACAGTACACGTTTGAAATGAACGACTGAAGAACATACTTACGAACGAAAAACTCAAGAACGAGGATAGGGTGGTAGCGCCAGAAGACAGCGGCGGCGACATCCAGAGCAGACAACAAACCTCAAATACCACGGATCCAAAAACGCATCATATAGAAAGTAACGTGGCACATCAAGGTAGGAGAAAGGGAGGAGATATCTGTAGAAACAAGAGAGATATACAATTGAAGGGAAAGACGTGTCACAGGGAACAGAAAAAAGAAGCAAAATACAGTTGAACTACATAGGAGATACAAGAGAGTGAAAAACGACTATCGGAAGGAGAGACAGTAGAAGATTTACAACATCAGCGATGATGGAGAGATAACAGAATCATAAACAACGAAATCCAAGAAGAAGGAGCAAGTCTTGTCAACCAGGTCCGGATACATCCATAACTTCTGGGCGATGCCGTTGGAGAAACGCCTGCAAGGCTGCAGGGTCGTCATATGTGGTTGTTCTGTCTTTATATGTGACCTTGAAGAGACAAGGATGTAATAGTCCATATCTAGCATTTAGGGCCCGTAGTTGAGGTCTCATGTCCAAAAACTTCTTCCGTCAATCTGCAGTTGCTTTGGAGACATCTTGTGAAAGATAGAGGCGATGACCTTCCCATATAATTTGCTTCTTGAGCTTGGCAGCTGAAAGGACCTGTAGGAGGTCAGTGAATTGCAGGAATAACATAATGACACCTCTAGGCTTGCTGGTGACCTTCGGGCCAAGGCGATGAGCTCTTTTGATGTTAACGGAAGTTAAGGCCGGAGTATCCAAGATCTTGGCAAGAAAGGATTGGAAGAAGACGGTGGGGTTTGACCCCTCTGTAAGTTCTGGCAGGCCATACAAACGTAGATTGTTCCTACGGTTCCTATTTTCTAAATCCTCTGTCTGACGCTTAAGCAGAAGTATCTCCGCCTCCATTGACGGAATATGGGAGCAAGAGGATTGTAAAGAGTCTGTGGAAGTTTCCAAAATTTGAACACGTGACTCTAGAGATGACCATTTTTCCTGCATGGCTTGCATATTCTTTGTGGTAGCTTCCATAAAGGGTTTGAACGCACGGAGTTCTCCTAAAATGAGATCCATGGAAGCGGATGAGGAACTACTCTCTGGAGATGGTGGATCTTTCTTTAGGCGTTTAGAGGAAGCTAGAGAGGTCGGCAGCTTTCCTTTGGTGAGCGCTTTTGGGATAGCTCCTCGTATTAAATCTGATTTTGGTGCCGCGGTGTCCACCATGTCCTGAGGAGGAGAATCTGAATCCGAGTCCGCAGGGAGTTGAGAAGAAGTAGCCAGCTTGAAATTCTGGAGTTTCCCAATGAAAAGTCTGAAAGTTAGTTAAACGAAGCAATTGGTCAATGATGAAAATATAGGAAACCTTGGATTAAGGAGGATAGGTAGGTGTGAAAGACCGGCTGTAGGCACCACAAGTCGAAGCGACGCTGAGTCAAAGTAAAGCAAGCAAGGCCACGCAGATGTAGAAGGAAACAACAGAGGTGTGAGATGAAACACAGTTGTGGTCCAGTAAGATATCTCCCTTTACAAGGCGCCTAAATGTGAAAACTCTCCTCAAAATGGTGGTTACACCTTGTAAAGTCGACGCCCCACCGATCTGGAAAGCGGCAGACGAAGATTCCTGAAGGTACACAATAATACATTCAGCGGAGCTCTCCTCTGATTAATGACACATCAAATAGCCTGTGAGCACAAATTCAGCTTGCCAGCTCCGGGAGCTCACTCCGACGTCACCACACTCATCTGACGTGAACCACGCTTCCCCACAATAACGTGCCAAGTGGTAGAGGTAATATGTCATCCCTTGCAAAATAAGAGAAATCCATATGAAGTTCCTTCCCCCCTCTCCTCCATAAAAATCCACTGTGAACTGACTCTGAAGAGAATGGCCATATATTGTCAGAAGAGGAGGTATAATGCCCACAGATAGGTCACGTCGCAAAATGGCAAAGTTCAGTTAAAAGATGAGCAGTCAGTGACATGCAGAAGCAGTACTTATTCAGAGAGAACATGCAGCATCACAAGGTATAGGTAGCCAATGTAGAGAGAAGAGAAGCTGAAAGGTGATAAACAAGTTCCACAGCAAGCCAAGAGGGTGGCTCTCAATAATAACCCCCATTCAAAAAGTTTAGCCAAAAGAACAGCCCAGTATCCTCATTGGTGCTTAAAACGAATTACAAGCGAGCATATTGCAGTGAGGAGCAACGGTAAAGCCAGAAACGTGGTTACATGTGAAGACGCGCGCATAAATATCGGCAGCATGAGGAGATGACAGGCGTCAGCTCGCGGTGACAAAATGGTGGCTATATCTGAGGAAGCAGCACGACCGTCAAAATACCTTTAACGAACACTCCTAGCAGAAAGTGAAGGGTGCCACAATGTAGCTAGGATGTTCCGACAATGAAATCCGTGCTGTCCACCTCTGAGGGTTCACGAAGCTCGCATAATGCAGGCAGATGATGCGCCGGTCTAACGGCGCTCACGGAAGGACCGCCATCTTCCGCGGGCGTTAAGCCACGCCCCCCCCAAATGGTTGCATATAACCTATCCAATTTCATACTCCTCTGGCCATTTACTCATTGTACAATGTCATCTGCTCATATTGTATTTTTACAGGCCTTTGTTCCTCATTGGATTACTGAGCAATACACGGCAAATGTTTATTTTATCTACTGCAGAATGATGTGGTATATGTAACATTGTAGCCCGGAAATAGTTCACATCTACTTTGCTCTATGGTAAGCCACATATGCATGTATGCGTTCTTTACAAGTGGCAGCTTTTGCATGTTTGCATGACCATAGGCCTTTGCTCATGACAACTGTCACTCATGATCTCTGATGGTATCTGCAATGACATTAGTTCAAACAGAATGCATGGTAACACATTGTTTAGGCACACTACAACGTGAGGTTATTCTCAGGTAGAGTAATTTGTGGTTTGTGTCCCTGACTTCACTGAGTGCTATCTGTTGTACACTTTGCTGCTGCACAACACAGCAAGACTGCTAGCTGTGCAGCTGTTCACTGCTCAAGTGGAAGGGGAGAGTAATGATCAATTTGGATTTTGAAATGTGGCATGCTTGGCCTGTCCCTTTAATGCAGTATTGTGCCTCACATATCATTACTGTATGTGTGCAAATGATAGATGTGAGGCATGGCCAATGTTGGTCAATAGGTCTGATGACATGATTGTTACATTTTGAGGCCTACTTCTAGTTTACAAGATGTGGGTGAGTTGATCTTTGAAATAAACACAAATAAGGGATGCAAGCAAGTAAGCGGGGATTTCGAGGGACAATGCAGGGAGAAAATAAAATAAAACAATAATTTTCCCTCTGCACCGACTCTCCAAATCCCCCCTTACACCCCGCCACCGCTGTTACCTGCAAGGACCACAGCTGGTGTGAAGATACAGTTTTGTGATCAGATATTTGGCTTGTTGGTCCCCCCTAGGTAGGTAGTGATATTGCCAACATGTATTACACTCACACATGCATATGTCCATGGTAAAACACTGATGTCGCTGGTGGCCTACTTGACATTGGCACAGCCATTTCATAATAGACTTACTTGACCATGTGATTTTGGTGCATACATGTGGTGCAGTTCAAACATGTCACATGGATTGTAATGCTCCTCACTGTCAGGCCTAAACTATTGTTTTGGCAGATACATTGTAATGATACACTTTGATTGACACATATGTATTGCAATGTGGGCCATCTTTCTGTGGGACACACTCATGTTACAAGGAGCTGTCCACTACAAAAGCAGACACATTGGGTTTTCACATCTATGTGCATGATTCTAACTTGTAGGGGATTGTGTACTTCCATACCTTGATTTTTTCCTCTTTGCTGTGGCAAATGAATGTTGAGATTGGTATCCTGAGTACACTGTGGTGCCTTGTCCAGCTTGTATTTTATTCTATGTTGATGACTGATGTATGACATGTTTGGTAGCTTTGTGTGTGACTGTGAGTTTCACATTGCTGGATTCATATGCGTTTCATCTGGGCTACTTACTACACATGCAGCACACATAGAAAGCAGGAGTGACTTGGATGGCTTCAGTTTTTTTTCCATGTTACACATCTCCTGGAGCAACCAATTGATATGTCACATTCCTAAGGTTACATGGTGTGGGATGCATGACATTCCTCATGAACCATGGGAGTTCCATGAAGACACATCCGTAATGCCAATGGAACACCTCCCTTGCATACAGTGAAACTACACTGCATTTTGCCAGCGCTGCATTTCTCTGTACCTTTACACCATTCAAAGGCACACAAGTGGCTATGCGTGTCTAAATAAGTGTGACTTGGGGATTTGCATTACAGGTCAGTCAGTCAAAGAACTTTATTCGGTTACTAAAAACCATAAAAGCAGTACAAAATACATAAAACAAGGTTAAAATTCAATAAAACAGATTAAAAAGTGATTGCAAATCCTAAATAAAAGAAACGTATCAGAGATATAAGGAGTACCATATTTACAAGTGTCAGGTTTGGTGGTTGATCTTTGGGGCCAGACTGGTTTTCTTTTGTCTAGCGGCTGCTACCAAAAAACACGCTACACCATATGTGACCTGTACCGAGTTCAACATCTGTAAATATAATAGAGCCGGCCGTACCTGAGCAAAGTTTAAGTCTTTCAGGATGGGGAAAAGAAATTTTTTACGGGCCACCAAATAATGTTCACAAAGCATAACTAGGTGCAGAGTATCCTGTGTAGAGAAGAAATCGCAGGTGCAGGGTGGGGAATCTTCTGGAATGCCCCACTTTGTATACGAGCCAAGCACAAGATGTATCAGGTTGAACCTGAACCTTATGAGTAGAAAACGATGATATGGTTTGGTAACATATTTTAAATAAGGTTCCATGGCCAAAGACGACGAAAGTTGGTAAAATGATCTTACCATTGGTTTACAAAGCTCAACCGTTTCCCTCTCAGCTTCCAACATATTTCGAAAGTGCTGCTTGACCCACCTTACATCTTCTTTTTTAAGATTCTGTGGAAAAGAGTACATATCCGGGCGTCCTAGCCTAGCGCATGCCGCTCTAACATACGCTAGCCACGGTATGCTATCTGCTTTATCCAAAGTCATACAATCTTTGAGAATGCAGTGGTTCAATGTAATCTCCTCGTTTGTCCAAGTTTTAATCCAACATAACAGTGGGGACATTTTTAAGAGATCAGTGACATAACCCAAGCCTATTTCGTTATGAATTGAATATGTGGGGGATGATTTCGGGAGTGATAACAAGGCTCGTATAAAGTTGTTTTCTACGATTTGGATGCCTGGGGCTGAAACGTAGCCCCAAATATCTGCCCCATAGGATGCAATTGCCACACATTTGGCTCTATAAATACGAGTCATGGCTTCCATGGGTCTCGAACCCAATCTTTTAGCAAAATGCATAAGAGCTGTGGTAGATCTGCTTACGCCATTCTCCTTTAACTTCAGTTGGGCACCCCAAGTTCCTTTCTCATCAAAAGTGACTCCTAAATAACAAAAAAAGGGTACCCTCGAGATTGGAGAATTGTTACAGCTGAAGGACCTAACCTTCATATTTTTCCTCCGTGAGCCTGTAACCATAACATGGGATTTAGCAGTGTTGATCTTTAGGTCCAAGTCTTCCATGAAACCACCAAAATGATCTAATAATCTTTGCAGGCCCGTACCAGTCCGAGCTATAAGAACGGCGTCGTCCGCGTATAGGAGGACCGGAATAGGTAGCCCCCCCATACGCGGTATGTCCAAGGTAGCTGAATTCAGGGATTTCCCCAAGGAGTTAATATACAGTGTGAAGAGGAGAGGGGCCAGAATGCAGCCTTGTCTGACCCCTCTCCCTGACCTAAACTTTGCCGTGCATCTTCCTTCCCTTGTTACCCTAACCGAGGCGGACAAATTTTGGTGAAGGTCGTGCAAAAAGTTAACCAAAGTGCTGTCCAAACCCAAGTCTCGCAAAATAATCCAAAGTTTTGAACGGTTTACCAAATCGAAAGCAGAAGATAAGTCCATAAATCCCAAATAAAGAAGCCCCCCCTTCGCCACAGTGTATTTGCTAATAATAAGGTGAAGGTTTAAACATTGGTCCATGGTCCCTCTATGTGCTCTGAAACCGTACTGTAGATCCGAGAGGGTCCCGCTCTCCACTAGCCAATCCCCCATTCTTTGCAAGATGACTCTGCCCAAGATCTTAACGGCAGAGTCCAACAGGGAGATTGGTCTATAGCAGGCAGGGTCCCCCCTATTCCCTTTCTTAAAAATGGGCACAATAATAGAGGTAGACCAGGAGGAAGGAAAACCAGCTGCAGGTATCGCATTAAATACATTGGTTAATATTTTTGACCAAAATTGCGGATACTGGATGTAGAGATCTGCGGGGACCCCATCAGGACCCGGGGCCTTGTGTTTACTTGTGTCTTTAATCGCCCTCTCAACCTCAGTGGTATTAAACTTCAGGTGAGGTGTAACATGGGCACCGACTGGTGAAGTTAATGCTGTGGATTCATAAATCTGCCTAGCCATCTTCCATCTTCGATCACACAGTCCATATCAGTTTTCCCATCCTCGGAAAAAAAAGGCTGGTTCACCAAGGCCCAAAACTTTTTGCTATCTCTCAATACATCAATGGATAGTAAACTATCCCAAGCTTCCTCCTTAATTTGGGTTTTGCGATTGGTGACTGCAATTTTGTATTCCTTCCTTAGGTTAGTCACTAAGGGCCTGTCTCTGGGTTTATGTTTTAATGCTTTCAACAAGGCACTGTGTTTTAGCGAACAATCCTTGTTAAACCATTTAAAAATCTTCTTGTTCCTTAGTGCGCCTGGCCTTGGCTCCAAGTTCTTAGAGATCCTTGTACATATTTCCTCATACGCAGCCATAACGTCAGAGCCAAGGGCAGTTGGATCTAAGCACACTACCAAGTTAGCCTCCGCCTCTTGGGCTAATGTTTGGAAGAATTGCTCAGGGACGATCATCCCCCACTTAAGACGCCTTCCCTGGTCCTTAGTTGTCAAAACATTTGGAGCTGCCACACTTGTCAATCTACTAATCCGGAAACAGTCTAGGTCCAGCATTAAGAGGACGGGGTGATGATCACTGAAACTAGCAGTAACAACCCTATACTCACGTGCCTTTGACAGGACCCCGGATGATACAAAAATATAGTCTATGACGGTGTTGGCGTCTCTCCCTATAAAAGTTGGGGCTCTGGGTTCATTTTTGCCCTGCTCAATTTCAAATAGATTTAAGTTCGCAAGGAAAGTCTCGAGGCACTCACCCTCATTTGTATGTTCAAAATGGGGAATGCCCTCGGTCGGTAAGCCCCCATATCTATCGTTAAAACAGTCTCCCTCACAAGGATGAATGTTAAAATCACCCAGGATTACCATCTCTGGGGCGGAACTGCAATCTTGTCTATAGACTGACAGGAAGTCTAACAAAGAGGTCAAATGCTCATTCACATAAGAAACCTCCTTGGAATTATAAAAATTAATGAGCAAGAAAATTTTAGTATCAGATAAAGTCCACTCCACAACTAACGTGTTCACGGGTGCGGAATCTAATTTTTTAAAAACCCCCACTAAGTCCAGAGAACATAGTGTGAGTAGGCCACCCTTTGCTCTCCCTCTTGCTCCTGGGACTGCTGGAGTAGAAAAACTACAGAAACCATCCAATGAGAAACTTGTAGTGGTATCCCATGTTTCTTGGATTGCCAGGACGTCATATTGTTTTACAAACCCTTGCCATATGGGGTCTAGAGCCTTTACATTTAAACCCGCCACGTTCCAGGTGAGAAATTTACAATATGGTGAATCTGCGTTAGGAGGGGTAAGCGCACCCCGGCGATCACCCTCCACTGGGTCTTTATCAGGCGTATGAGAAAGGTTTAATTTAGTCGAGTCCTCCGTAGCAACAACCTTACTTGGTTGAGTAGGGATAATCTGGAAGCTCCGTCCAAATTCCGAGCTCTGTGTTTGTCAGTCAACCCAATCTGTGGTTGACAGGCATTCAAAACGATTGGCTATTGGAAAGTGCAAGGGATTATCTAGACCATTTGTAAACTGTTGGTAATGATAGGGTTGGCTGTAATGTGGACCAACAAGAGGGCCGCCTTGACGCGGTCTACCTCTTCTGCTCCTTACCTGGTTCCATCCCGCATTCCACCCCTCCTCCCACCCAAGGGGTTGTATCTCCCAGGGGGGATTGAGTCTCTGTCTAAATTTACTGTCATGGGGTCCTTTTAACCAACTCCATCGATTGTCAGCTTGATTTTGTGGGAGATAAAAATAAGACAGAGGTCTAGCAGCCACCGTACTCGTCTGGAATCTAGGGGATCCACTACTACAAATGAACTCTACAACCTCAGTATTCTCGAAAGTGACCACTACACAGTCTCCTTGAAGGTTTTTCCTGTTGCCTCCCACCCACGGAGCTCTCTCAATCATTAGGATATTGCACAGTATATTTGGCGGAAGGGGATAGCATTACAGGTCTTCCATGATACATGGTGCATGCACGAGGCATACATATGGCCCTATCTCTTTCAAAACAGAGATGGCTATTGTGGGAATCCCGCAATGGCATAGAATCCTTGCTTGGTGTCCAGCTGCTGCTCTTGTGTCTTGCCAAAGTGGTGGTTCTGGGGTGTTAGGTGGATGATGGCATCCAGGACAGAGGGTAGGAAGGCAGAAAAAGATGGCTTGATATTCCTGCCACTCTGGCTGTTGTAATCTGGAATGAACCAAATGCCAGCAGGTGGAGGACTGCCATCAGCTTGACCTGCGGAGGGATGTTGGTGGGCCTGGCAGTTGGTGGCTGGAGCCTTGGCACTACCTATTTCAGCAGTTCTATTATGGACTCCCTCATGAGTCGGTGGTACGTGATAACCTCATCCTCCCTGAGGTCAATGAGGGAAGTCTGCTGGTGAAAAATGAGTTCCCTTCTCCTGCAATGGTGACATGGTGGGGGTCTCCTCCCAGCTCCCAGCTGCATAATAAGCACCTCCATGGCGTACCTGAACTTGTCAAACAGTTTTTGTAGCTTGGCTTCATGTACCACAGCCAGTGCGTCATTTCCTATGCCTGAGTTGCTGATGTGCAAGAATTCTGACACATTTCAGGCTCTGCGCGACCCTTGACGATGATGCATCACTAATTGACTAAACTATAAGCTTCACTGCATGGGTTTTACATGGGATTTTATGGGAGAATGCCTATGTTGAATATTTTTGTCCCTGCGTGGCGCAGCAGGTTCTTGAGCAGGTATTTTCCAATGCAGGTCTTCCAAAACTGACGCATTTGGACACATGCATCTAGTAGAAAATATGGAGTACTGCCTGTGCCGCTGTTGCATCGAAATGATGGACGTACCAGCGGTACAGACCTCTCACAAAAAAGTTCCATGAAGTACTTCATGAGCTGCCTTTGTGTTAAAATTAGTGACACAGCGGCAGTGCAGGCCTCTCTTAAATAAGCTGTGGATTGCCTAATTTTCTACATAGAGAAGACATGAAAATAACATTTGTTCCTCAGTGTATTGTTACAGGTGCATGCAGGGTGGCTTATGAACAATGACAGGCATCCAAAATCTGTGCATTATGTGATCATTTTTGCATGATTAAAAAAAAACGTTGCAATGAAATACATAATAAACACCAATGCAACAACGCATAAAATCGATTAAAACTAGGCCTGGATGGTGTGCTCCACTCCGTTCATGGAGTTTGTGGAGGTTTCTGCACTCCACGCTCCGCGGAGCTCGTGGAGTGCAGAAAACTCCACTCTGCATAGTACAGCAGAGTGTTTTCCCTGCTCAATAAGTTCGCGAATGCGAGCTGCCGCTCAGGTAGAATTTTTACGTAAGTGGCAGGAAGCCCAGCACGAACGGCAGTTTGCACTGCACTGTTTGTCACCTCGTGAATTTTGCGTAGCAAAACTCCGTGAACTATGACAAGGCCTGATTAAAATCCCATTATGATTAAGAGAACTTGAGTATCCAAGGACTCCCGATATCACTGAAAGTTTTAGACCCATTGCAGGCCACAACCCCCTCTACCTGCCTATGCTCTCGGAAATTTATAAATCAGCACAGTGGATGTTAAAGGAACAGGAAGCCCTTTGATGTTGGAGTTACTCTAGAATAAGGCCCCTCCTGCATCTTTCAGGAAGGTGAATTTGGACGTAATTTTGAATTGAAAAAGCCCCTTAATGTCTGCCCTTAGAGGGCTGGAGGCATTTAGAGCGAGGTCGATTCAATATGCTGTGGTAACATTGGAAAGAGAGTAGATGCCAAAGTCTGACCTGACTGCTTTGGCATCCTCCTTTTTCACTTTTGGGGCACCATGGGGCCGCTGGGTTTGCTTGATCACATGATGTTACCTTTTGACGCGAGTGCAGACCACTGAGGGACTAGAGGGCAAGAATCCTCTCTAAGGGGTGTAGTAGGATGGCGGGTGGACTCCTGTCCACCTGCCACCCTAGCAGTGCCAGGACCTGCCGTCAGTGGTGTGGCGGTCCCACACCGTCTATTAGGATGTCATCGCCACTATGGCGGTGGCATCCCACATTCACAGCATTGCTCCCAGCACCGCCCACCACAATGTTGTGAAGGGACGTGGTGCATTGGCATGCACAACGTGACAGGCACTGTGCGGTGCCTGCCACCTTGTCCATGCCAATGCTGGGGGTACCATAAGTACCCCCCAAGTGCAGCCCCCCACGCCCCCAACCCCCTGGGGGCCCACTATGGGCCCCCGTAGCATTTACCGCATGCCTTTCCATGGCGGAGTCTCCGCCATGGAAAGGCATGAGAAATGCCCCATAACATTATGGATGGCAGTGTGTTGCAGACACCGCCACCATATTGAGTCCCTTTTCCACCCAGTCGCTATTTCGACTGGCGGAAAAGTGTCGGTCGGTCTTCCCGTCCGTCGCAGTGCCCCCCGGCGGCGGTGAGCTCTGCCAGCTCGGCAGTAGGGATCCACCCGCCATCCTAATAGACCCCTAAGTAGGACCTGTTTGCTCAGATACAGAGAGACGGGAAGGTTAAGCTTCTTGTCAGCAGGTGGCGTGGAATTCGTCTAACACATTCCAATTCGGGATCCCAGAGTCATGCTTAGTTCAGAGACATGGTCAGCCTTTAGTAAAGCCTGGCTCGGGCTGCCTTTCTCCCATGAGTGCAAGACACCTTTTTAATTCCAAGGCCACTAGGAGAAGCACAAGCACATCAGAACTCAATTTTTGTTGTAGCTCAGGTTTCCGCTTTGTGGTGACTCTGTGAATTCTTTGGGGTTCAGGCCTCACTGCAACAATTCAACATTAAGCAGTTATAGCCACTACATCCCCACAGCTTTTCAAGGAGTTGATTGAACAAAGAGCCACAGCAGTGAGATGTGATGTGGACCAGTTACTGGACCAGAATTCAGGGCAAGGGAAAGAACTACCTGGTACCATGTGATAATCGCCTATTGAAGAGCAGAGCTGGTCCAAGGCTCTAACCCAGTAAGGCAAAAGTCGCACCGGACTAATTCTGGTCACTTCCACACCTTCTGGTTATCTGCCTCAGCCCTATAGCCTGACCTCAGTTCACACTCAACACGGTGCTTCGATGCTCACCTCCATCCTCCAGCTGCCCACTTCCTCCTTTCTCTGGCAAAGCTGCGTCCGGACTGTGAGTAAGATGCTCCGCACTATGCATTGCTGGAACTTGCCTCTTTGCCCCTGTTGCTAAGTGTGTAAGGACTGTCAGCTCCGGTGTCTGCACCAAACAATATCTGGTGTCCATCAATCAGTCACAGGCATTGCCTGCTTTGCATTATGTCATGGTCCTTTCAGGTTTATCTTGAAGTGTTGAGCCTGTGGTGAGCCTGCTGAACTGCCAGTCAGCTTTGTCAATTGTCTTTTACAGAAAATACAGTGTCTCCCCCTTGTTGAATGTTTTAAAGATGTTTCCAGCGTGGAGGAGGCACAAGCATTCTTCAGGGGTTCTAACCCCGTTGTTGAGAGAAGGAGGTGATGGTAAATGGCAGGGAGGGGACCATACAGTGAGCAAGAGGCACCTGCATCAATGTTGAAGTCCTCTACTCACTGTAATCGTAAACCTCAAGCCCAACTCTCCTCTGTTTGTCGCTCCAGTACACCACCTAGTGGCCCCACTGATCACTTCACTGTCAGCTCCTTACCTCTTACTGTTTGGCCAGTTGAAGTGAAAGCGTAACCATGCAGGGGATGCAAGCTGTCTCTTGGGGTGACAAGCTGTCTCTTGGGGTGGGTTGGGAGGGGAAAAGCGCCATCAAGTTCTGTGCTCACTTCAGGTCGGGTGGCAGCCAAGCGCCATTTGAGCTCAGGGCCTCTTTGCTGTTTTTGCAATGAGGCCGGAGCCATGGGTGAGCCAGGAGTTAACAGCTGGTAATTCCAACCTGCAAACCACTTCCCCGTTGGCTGGCATTTCACCCGCACTGCAGCTGGTGATTGCTGCCTGCATTCCAGCTTTGGCTTCCTTGCTACATCCATGCATGTGTACTGTCCTCAGGCAGCAATCATGGCTGAGCAAACCAAGACTCTTCGGTAGGTATCGTAAGAAGGTATGGTTGGTGTTAGAACTGGAGGTCTCTAGTTGGCAGAGGTAGGTGCCTTTGACCAAATAGGGACCCTTGCTTCTAGTCAGGGTAAGGGGTACACTCCTAAAATAACCCCTGCTCACCCCCTTGGTAGCTTGGCACGAGCAGACAGGCTTATCTCAGAGGCAGTGTGTAAAGCATTTGTGAACACATACAGTAACCCAGTGGCAACACTACAGATGGACACCACACAAGTTGCAGTATAAAAATAAGTATTTTTATATAGACTTCACACAAGACCACAAACGACAAAAATCCACAATACTGTACTTTAAAAATGGTAGAAATAGCTTAGCTCTCCTAAGATGGTAAATGCGACACTTTGAGTTCAATGTACCTTAGGATGCGTAACGCTATACAACGAAAGTGTTGCAGGGAAGGTGATGTGTCGGTTCCTTACACACAAGAACGGTGATGCGTCGGGTCCCTACTGATGCGTAGGGGATGCGTTGGTTCTTGTCTGCAAGGGAAGTTGATGCGTCGGTTTCTTACTGCGCTTCCATGGCGATGCGGCCCGCAACGCCATGATGTGATGAAGATCCGGTGCCATGAAACAAAAAGGGTGTCTTCTTCTTGAAGCAACACAATGCGTGCACGCCCAACAGACGTGCGGTGACTCAACAATTCTTCTGAGCTGCGACAGGCCATGCAACACGCTTCCCGGTGATGCTGTGGTGTATGATGCGATGTCGATCCTCTCCTCAATGCGAGGCACTTTGGCAACAATGCGACAACTGCAGCGGTGACACACTTTCCCAGTGATGCGACAACAGCAGCTGCGGCTGCGACACGCTTCTCCGATGATGCGACGGCATCTGATGCGACGTCGATCCTCTTCTCCGGTGATGCGAGGCGTTTTGGCGGCAGTTAGGCGACACGCTTCTTCGTGCGTAGCGCATCCAGCTCCTTGCGACATGCAGTCCCTCTGAAAGCCCAACACAACTGTAGACACTTCCAAAGAACTCTTGGGGAGCTGGTGGGTGAAGTCTGTTGTCCCTGAGACTTCAGCAGGAGGCAAGTTCTTTCTCAAGCCCTTGGGGATCCTTCACAAGTTGAATAAAGTACACACAAAGTTACTTTCTCCTTTCTTTGTTAGTCAGGCAACCACTGCAGGCCAATCCCCCAAACAGCACTCAGTTAGGGATAGTCTCTTCCACAGTTTCTCTGGTTCCTCTCCTCAGCAAAGGTTCTTCTTGTTTCCCAAAGTAATCTAATATTCTGGGGTCTGGACCCCCTTTTTATACACAGTTTATCTTTGTTCTCTGAAGGCAGAGAGGCCTTTGCCTAGTACAAACCAGTTCTGGTCAGTCCTGGAGCACATTGTTGACAAGACTCCTTCTTTCCTTTCACAGTGCATGCCAGGGACATCAGACTCACCACAGGAGGTAGAGCCAGCATTGTGGAGGGAAGGCACAGTCCTATTCAGGTCCCAGGAGCAAATCTTCCCACCCATCTACATGCTATTCTCTCTATTCAGGCCCTGTGCTGACTCACCCTGTCTCCTGGAATCCCCCAGCCCCTGTCACTCAAACTCCAAACAAGGAATACACAACCTAGCAGAGGCAGGCTTGGATGGTTAGACAAGAAAATACCTACTCTCTAAAAGTGGTATTTTAAAACAAAGAATGTTAAAACCAACTTCACTAAAAGATGCATTTCATCATTCTGACTTCAGGCATACTAAACTCAAATTCCCACCTAGTTCACTGAGTCAGTTGGGATTATAAGATGTAATAATCAAACTGCCCATTCTGGCCTATGGGGAACAGGTAGCCTTGCAATAGTGAAAAACGAAAATGGCTGTAATTCACTATTAGGACATGCCACACACATCAGGGATTGTCCTACCTTTTACCTACAATGCACCCTGCCCTTGGGCCTACCATAGGGGTGACTAATATGCAGAAAAGGGAAGGTTTAGGGACTGGCAAGTGGGTGCACTTGCCCAGTCAACATGGCAGTACCAGACTGCACACAGGCTCTGCAATGGCAGACCTGAGACACACTTTTACAGGCTGTTTCTGTGGGTGGCACATCCAGTGCTGCAAGCCCACCAGCAGCATTCGGATTCAAAAGCCCTGGGCACACTCAGTGCACTGTACTAGGGACTGACAAGTAAATCAAATCAGCCAATCATGGAATCACTAATCCATACATCAATTTACCAAAGGGAGCACTTGCACTGTGGCACTGATTAGCAGTGGCACAGTGCCCAAAGCATCTAAAACCAGCAAAAACACATGGGGCAACAGCAAATAAATGGAACGGAGACCCACGCCAAGGTGCCAGGTCTAACACTAGGTTTGTGTGGTAAATCTATGTGTGTGTGCAGGGTCTAAATTCTGTGAATGTGTCAAGGCCAGATTAGCCATTCAGGTATTTTGACATTTCCTAGTGGGCTACAAGTTACAGAGATGTTTTTCTGCCTGGATGGTCTGCCAGGATCCGGCCACAAAACAGTCCAGGGCCCCATTCTCGCCAATCCTCTGCCTTTCATTTAAACCTAATGAGTGATTCAGTTGACTCTGAACCACACCTATTTCACATAGCTTGTTTTTCCAGACTGAAGCTGTTGGAATAGAAACAGCTTATGCTTACACAGTGGTCTATATGAGCTAGCATTCGCCGCTCCATTTTCTATGTGGGTGCCATTTTAGGCTGCTCAAAACTGATCCAGTCCAATTCTGAGAAATGCTGTCTGCAAGTTTCGATTGGTTCTTTGTGTCCCGTTTTAGTAATGAGCATACGGTTCATATTTGCACATATCTTTCTCACTAGATAGAGGACTTGTCCCTTTGTGTGGTGGCAGGCTCCAGATGCAATGGCATTGGATTATGATACGTTGTGTAAGATAGGAGCCCTGAAACCGTTTTTTCTGTATTTCACTATTTCGCTGCACCTGCTTGGAAAGTTCCACTGTGGGCATGTTTTAGCCCAGTTGCGAAATGTACATAATGTATTTTCATGCTTGTTGATTTCAGTCCCCTCTGCAGCATTCCTAGCGACTGGGCAGACCGGGCTCCGCTCTGAGTATATATTAATAAATAGCTACTGGTTTGTATTCTCTACTGTCTGACAGACTCTTCATTTGGTATGGAAGGCTGAGAGGTGGTCATTTGTGACCCGGGTGGCCCTAAACTGGTCACTTCCTTCAGTTGGTGCCCAAACAGGGACTCCTTCGGGTGGTTGATCCATCCCCTTTCCGCAGACAGGGGATGGCCGAAGACATTGTCGGGTCGGATTGACGGCTCAGGGATCCCTATATATAGAGTTTTCATTGCTCGCAGCTGCCCCTTCTGTCCTGCTGTAAGGTGTCTCACCCAGTGGTCATGCCAACTGGAGTCCTGAATGGTGAAACCCGGATATGACCATTTGGTCTAAAGAGTCGGCAGTGGAGAACTGGTTTGTTTGTACTACTGATATCAGGTGAGTTTGTTTTGGTTCTTTGTTGATATGGTACCATTGTGGTTTGAGTTTGGTACGGTCTGAGGACTGTCTTTGATAAAAAGTATTTGCAACTACTTTGCCAGGTAAAATTAACAAACTTGTTTTATTTTTGAAATGCCTGTCCTCATCAAAGTTTGGAATTTGTGTTGTTGTTGTTCTGCAAATGCTTGATTGGAAGAGGTTCAGCCAGAGCCTCCTGAAGGCAGCCCTAATTTTGATATGTATGTGAAACATGGTCTTGGCCCTATAATGTTTAGTACATTATGGCATAAATATACAAGGGACAATGCCGAGTTATAGTGGCCGTTGGCGAGCACTTTTGATGAACAAAAGATTGGATTTTTACGGGAACAGTTGTTTAAGAGACAAAGTAGGTAGTCAATGTTTGATTCTCTTCGAATTTGGCAGAAGGAGGCTAGACAGAGACGGTTAAAGATGGAAAGAGATTCACAGAAGGGAAAAATGCAAACATTGACACAGAAGGCTGTAGCGTATGATAAAGAAAAGCAGGAGTCAGGGATTGAATGTGAAGATAGAAGAATTCGGTTGCATGTTGACAAGTCTTATCTGGCCAAAGAGGAAAATTAAGCTTTTGTAGAGCCTTAAACTGAATTCTTCTCTCCACTGGCAGCCAATGAAGTTTAGAAAGCGACCTAGACACTGAGCACAATTTAGAAAGTGCCAGCAGGATCCGGGCTGCAGCATTCTGAATTCTCTTGAGTCAGAGAGTGCATGATTTACTGGCCCCTAGATATAAAGAATTCCCATAGTCCAGCCTTGCCAGAATAGTGGCCTGAAGAATGGTCTGACGAACAGAGGGCTCAAAGAACCCCAAAATAGGTTTCAAAACCTCGCAAGAGCCCAAAACAGGAGCCTGCAACTGACTTAGATTGAGTATCGAAGGACAGACTTTTGTCAATCCAAAGCCCAAGTTCTTAACTGCCTCCTTAGGAATAGGTGCAGGTTTAAGGTTCTCCGGCCACCACTGTTCTGACCACATATCACTGTCTTTCCCAAGCAGAAGTATTTCTGACTTGCTGGCATTATATTGCAGACAGTTTGCTGTCAACCAGTCAGCAATTACCATCAGATCATCCTTGAATTTGACAAGGTTTAATTCATGATTCTTGGAGAAGGCAATGACAAGTTGGGTGTTACCGGCGTACGACACCAATAACATCCCTCTACTCCTGGCCACCAATGCAAGCGGCTGAACATAAATATTAAAGAGAAAGAGGCTCAAAATAGAGCCTTGCGGCACCCCATGTCTAATGGCATGTTCCTTGGAGTAAAAAGGTGGCATAGTAACCTGGAAGGTCCTGTCCTCTAGGAAAGATCGGAACCACGGTAATGCCAGACCCCCAATCCCAATCTCCCAAAGCCTACGCAGCAAGATGTGACACCGTATCAAATGCAGCACTTAAATAGAGGAGAATCAAGGCCGCCGAATTCCCCTCATCAAGACTGCCGCGGATTTCTTCGATCACCGCCATTAGGGCAGATTCCGTACTATGGTGGAACCTGAAACCGTTTTGTGAGGCATCCAGTAAAGCATTACGCTCTACAAACTCAGTGAGAATGGTATTGACGTGAGATTCAGCGACTTTGGCCAAGAAGGAGAGTTGGGAAATGGGGCGGTAATGGCCAGATTCAGAAGAATCCAACGATGGTTTCTTCAAAAGAGGGAAACTTTGGCATGTTTCCAGGCTAGTGGAAGAGATGCCGAAGACAGCGAAAGATTAATCAGTACCTGGGCAACTGGGAGAATAACATTATGAAATTGACGGAACTGGGCTGGTCTCAGCGGGTCAACAGAAGAACCGGATATAATCTTCCAGCATAAAGCTTCAGTCTCAGTCAGGGATAGTGGGGGAAAAAGACACAGAGAGTTAATTTCCCTAGGAGTGCCACGGATTTACTGATAATCCCCAATACCATTAACAGAGGGGATGAAATTATCATGCATTTTTTCCACTTTCTGAATGAAATACTTGGCTAATACATCACATTGTGTATTAGAGGTAATAGGAGAGTCAAGATTTAAATTTGAGCCTTTCATAGCCTTGAGCAGGGAGAAAATAGTTTTTGGCGCATTCTTGCGTTCCAAACTTTTACCGCCAATATACTCAGCTCTGGTCCTCCAAATTAATTTATGATAAGAATTAATGGCCTTCCGATACTTGTTTTTGGCCTTCAAGTCATAGGCACGTCTCCAAAGCCGCTCTAACTGTTTACAGTTCGTTTTTGCCTTGCTTAGGGATTCGTTATACCAAGGATTTGAGTTCTCTCTTTTTTTAGATGAGCAAAGCTTAGCGGGAATACAGCTGTCCAGGGTATCGACAGCCAATCATGAAAAAGCCCCATAGCGGACTCTATATTCGCTGGAATCGGTGGTTTGTGGCTAACTAATTCCGTAAATTCATCAATATCTAACTTATGCCAGGGTCGTTTTAAAAATAGGCATAGAACCCTTCTGGGTCGGTTTTCCTAGCCATCAGATAGAAAAAGGGATAAGAAAATGGTCAGTCCATACCATAGGAATTGGGGCTGCGGCAGACAAAGAGTCTAAGTCAGAAAATATAGGATCCAGCAAGTGGCCAGCAATGTGGGTGCTGTTCAAAACCCGCTGAGACAACTGACAGGTCTCCAAGTCGGCCAGAAAATTGGCAATATCTGTCTTACTACCATCTTCTAGATGAAGATTAAGGTCTCCTAAGATAGTGAAGTTGGCCGCCTTTCTGGCCAATAAAGTAGTCTTGTTAGCTAAATCTTCTTGGAAGGCTTTTGAAGGGCCAGGTGACCGATAGATTAACAGACCAGAGACCATACAATTATGATTTAACATGATTTGGAAGTGTGCACTTTCATAGTCCAAGATGTCCTCCTTCTTTAGACTACTTGAATACTGCTCCTTATAAATCACTGCAATCCCCCCACCTCTATTTTCAGCCCTATTGATATTCTTCATAGAGTAACCTTGAGGGAGAGCCAACCATGATTCAGCAACAGAATCCTGCGTCAGCGAGGTCTCAGACAAAAATAATGATGCTTGACTAGCGACCTACAGTTCAAACTAAAAAACGTAAAATCAGTAAAGTCAGGGCCGGGTGCACCTCTTTCACCTGCCTCACTTTGAAAAACACAGTGTCAGCACTTAAAGGGGCCAGCTGATGGAGACCAGGAGTCATTACAGCAGGTCGGGCCTTTGATATTTAAAGACAAAAGATAAGAGCGTGAGTAAGATTTTAAAACTTTAGAGGAAAGGGCGGAGTGGCTGGCCGCCGGCAACGTCCAGGCGTGGACGGGCACAAACGGGCTTGCCTTAGGCACGCCTTTGGCATGCCAGCGGCACGCCCGCTGCACGCGTAAGCTGCGTGTCCGCATTCGGTGTGCTTAAAGTATACGGTGGGCAAACAGGCTCCACCCGTCTAGCATCTGATTGTCCGAGAACCAGCCAATCAGCGTCTGAAACTGACGAGTGCAATACAGTTTCCCCAATTTAAAAGCAATGTCGTTTTTAAAAATAATTAGGACCACACCCAATAGTTTAAATTTTGTTAGCAGAACACTCAATAGTTTAAATTTGGTCAGCAGAACATAAAAGAACATAAAGCCCCGAGTACAATTCCACCCGCTTCTCAGACGGATACTTGGAAGAGCGCGTCCGCATTCGGTGTGCTTAAAGTATATGATGGGCAAACAGGCTCCACCCTTCTAGCATCTGACTGGCCAAGAACCAGCCAATCAACGCTTAGCACCACCGTAATGTGGAAGTCAGAATCTGACGAGTGCAATACAGTTTCCCCAATTTAAAAGCAATGTCGCATTAATCCCATAATAAGTGAAATGCCCTGAGACAATGACAGCACGTTAAGTCACAGAGGATGTGCATCCTTTGGAAAACTCAACCTCTTCAACAAAAACGAAAACTTCTTTTTCTATTAAGTTATTTCCTCAAATATAATAACAAATAAATATTTCCTCGGGCACCCCTTTTGGTCCGATAGCTGAGATATATATCATATATTAAAAAGTACACTAAACAAGCTATGACTGTAAGTGCATTACTGGAACGAGGCGAAATCAAAATCTAAATATTATGGACATGATAAATGTCATTATGGTTATGAACAAATATGATCTTGTCGGAGTGTCAAAGAGAAAGGATATAACTGTAGGAAAATATTATAGGATGTCAGATATACATCACAGGGTTTAAAGATGTGTCTGACTACTAATATTTACGCACTTTAAAACATGTGAGTGCAGGTAAGGTATAGTGAGAATCTGCCTGGGTGGCAAAGGAACTCCGAAGAGGTGTTGAGTCCAATGTGCAAATTTAGTCTATTAACAAATTAGCAAGCGTGAGTAATTCTATCATCCAGGGTAGTGGAGCACCCAGCAACAGGTGGAAGCCCAGTGAGAGATGAGCTTGTCATTGTCGTTTCGTCTCTTGCAGTCCATGATCAGTGTTCATCTAAGTCTTCATTGGATTAATCTTACTTCTAGGTATGTTTTTATAATAATGTGTTTCTTTTTTGAAGATATACTTTATTGCTGTAAATGCAATTAGTAGTTATGCAAAGCGGTATGTGGACACACCAACACCCTAGGAAACACACAGAATCATTTTTGCAATGACATATGGAGACACCTTGAATGAAGTACTTCATAAATAATATCTAGAATCTTGATCAAAGTAGCAGCAATGCCCCTTTGTCCAACTATCAAGGAAATGGGCACGGAGATTGATCCTGAGGGGCGTTTTTGTGGAGGGCCAGCTTATCAGCCGTCCGCTCTAGTTGGGCAGCATTTATGCGCCGAATGTGGTACAATAAGCCTTTCTAGCCCACCTCACAGTTCTCCTCACGAAGTGGGAGCATATCCCATGGCTTATTGGCAGAACCTCATAATAGACCCTAACCTTGATGGTTCCCAGCCCCGCTACCGACTTCTCCTGTGGTGACATCCGCAGCAGGACAAGCACAGTGCTCGCACACTGGTCCCTTTTAGATAGATGGCATACATTAAATCCGTACATGAGGGAATACTCCTATTATTCCCTGCCCCACAACTTACTGGGCAGTGATCTTTGCCACCCAGCCAATCACGTGCTGGTAATAACTGGAGAATATGTAGGCCAGACCTGTTCCAACCACAACCTCCTGATGATGAGTCTAGTTTGGTGCACCCCTGCCTGACTTTTTCCACTGGGCACTTAGAACCAGCCATAAACTATACTGGAGGACAGTGTATTCCAAGACAAAACCCAGGAGATGCTGGCCCACTACATGGAAGAGAATATGGGGCACTGCGAGGTCCAGACCCATAGAGCAGGAGGCACTAAAAGTAGTCATACGAGGGACACTGTATTAATGCAGTGGTGGGAGTACGGGCAAACCTTCACAGGGAGCTAACATTAGAGACATCTCTGGGCACCTTAGAAATGGAATCTCATGGGACTCTTTTGAGTCGTCGCACCCTTGCAGATTCTAGGGAAAAGCAAGCCCAGCTGGTGGCTCAGCTGGAGAGTTTCGATTTCAGAGTCTTCCAGTCCAAGATGCATGCTGTATGAGACAAGGCTGGCCGACTGCTGGCCTGGCTGCTTTGCAGTGCGAACTTGCCAGCACCGATTACTATGATCCGCCAATCCCCGTCTTGTACTGTCACTAGTCAGATGGACATACACGCCGCATTCACGTCATACTACTGTAAAGCATTATACGACCCGCCCATCACTGACCGAGCGGCCCACACACAGTCCTTCTTCTAGGCCCTCCAGTTGTCTACCATTGACCAAGTGACCCAAGAGGACCTACAACTTCCCCTTATGGAGCAGGTGCTTCGGGCATCCTTAACAGGATTAGCTACGTGAAAAACTCCCGGACTGGATGTCCTTCTAACCAAGCTTTATAAAGCTTATGATGATGTCCTGGTCCCCAAAATACTGCAGGTATACCAGGCAGAATTAAAGGAGTGGAGACTGCCTCCAAAGCTCCTTGAATCTCTCATAATATCGCTGTTGAAACCTGACAAGGACCCACTTGATGTAATGTCTACTTTCCCTCTGCCGCTTGTTGAGTTATAGATCTAGAACGAGCATTTGACACAGTAGACTGGGAATATCAGTTTACGGCGCTTTCATGGTTTGGACTCACGGTGCACTTGTTCTACTTCATTTGCTAAATTTATACAGCCATTCGTTTAATTTATACAGCCCCCATAGCCCAGGTTTCAGTCAGCCCAGCTCATTTTAGCCCCATTTGACATCAGCCTAGGAACACATCAGGGATGGACTCTGTTGCCACATTTGTTTGCGCTGGCAATGGAAACATTGGCCTAACTGCTGTGATGTGATGGGGGAGTGGGGTATCCTTTTGGGGGGATAAACTTCATGCAGTTTCTCTTTACACAGATGACACCCTAATTTACATCAATATGAAAGAAGAGGAATTTGAGGCATTTAAATAGCGCTTGAGTAATTTCGTAATGCCTCGGGTCTGGAAGGGAATTGGGACAAGACTTACCTGCTCCTGTGAGCCCAACCTGCCCACAGCTGCTCCTAATGGTGGGTCATGATCAGGTAAGATGGGAACCATTCACGTTCCGCGATTTCTGTATTAACATATATTACGATATTCAAGATTTAATAGACAGTAATCTCACTAGGCCTCTCACCTCCCTGAGACCACAACTGGCTTTTTGGAGTATACTCCCACTTATTGTGCAGGGACGGGTTTCCCCTTCCAAGATGGTAATGCTTCCCTGACTCCTTTTATTACTTTAAAAATATACCGGTCCATACACTGAGCTCTATTCCGTAATTTGCACTGTATGCAGGGGGCTATTCTCTGGCACAAGGGGCATTGTTGTGTTACCCCGTGGAAGCTCCAGCAACCTTTCAACAAGGGTGGCAAGAGCATCATTACTTGGCAGCACAATTATAATGGCTGATAGTTGTCTTCCAGCCCGGCATCTGGTTGGATTGGGCCTACCCATATTAGATCGTACTGCCCAGGTGATCCACAAGTTGGTATTCCCATTGGGAAAATCCCCCCCCACACTCAGAAGCTTTTGACTATAGCATACACTATCTATGCTAGCCTCTGACTGAGTCTGACCCTTATGCCATACACACCAAATATCTGTATCGGCTTTTAACGGCCCTTCAGAGAGCTCTTTGGGAGGGAGGGAATAGAGCTCTGGGAGTCAGAAGGGGTAGATACCCTAGGCACACTAATTCAAAATGCTGCCCTCGTGCCCTTTCAGCATTGACCAAGGCCTGCCCCTGGGCCATTTTCTGGCACACCGAACTCTGCTGGCCAAACTGCAGTAGAATTGGCACATCATTGACACAGAAATGGATACACACCCCCGGCTGCATGACATATGTGTGATGGGCAGTGGTCTGCGCCTCATCAGGTGGGTGCAAAGGCCTGTTGCGCTCCTGGGGCACTTTGTGTAATACGTACCCAGGTTGGTTTGATTCCTTATGTTCTCTCATGCCAACCAAAATCTAATAAAGGCTGTACATTCTGTTCCCAGAAATAGTAATGGGGTTAAAAATCTGAGGTATGTATACAAATAGGAGCTACGTCAGAGGAAGAAATTCCTACACGAAGAGGCATGGGCAAAACTGGACCAGGCTCCAGAGTCCAGAGACTCGACATTGCTCTGGAAAATAATGAATTCCCCATTCCTTAAGGTGGAGGCCCCAGGGTAGAGACTGTGGTTTCCCTATAAGACTGGCTTATCTATTTTGGAAGTATTTTTGAACTAGAAACCAAAAAAGGTGAAAACTCCAAGAGAGACTCAAACAATCAATGTTGGTGCCCCTAAACTCAGTTAGTTTGGAAGAGGTGATGACTGCAATAGGAAATTCAGCAAGTGGGAAAGCCCCGAGCCCAAAAGGCTCCCTGTGGGTGCTTTTAAATCCAACATAAACTTATGGGCCCCAATACTAAAAGAATTAGGCAAAGATCTCACTGTAACAAACACAGCTAAGATTGTACATCACAGTAAAAAAGAGTTTTAAATTATCTTTATTAAGAACAGAAGGGCTACAAGAGAATCAAGTAAAGGCCAAAAACCACCTCTATCTAGATATATGCTAGGCCAGTTCTTCAGTATATACAAGGGTATTTGGTAAAGGTAATGAATACCCAGCAGTGATTTTACCTCACAAGATTACGGCTGGGCTTATTACATCACCTTGTAGCATTCTCAAAATGGGATGCATGTACAAGAAACCCACCCAAATGCCCCTGTGATGGGATGACAACACAATCAACCATCCATTAAGGGGCCGATTCCGATTCCGGCCGCAAAACGAACCGACCGACACGGACCCGGACTGGAGACCGAACGACAAGGACCAGCGCCGTACGACCCGTGCAGTACGATGCAATGCGTGTGAATTACAACCGACACATACGGAATACAAGCCGTACGACCGAGCCGTAGGGAAAATAGTGATCCGGACAGAAAACCGACGCGATATTCACCGACCGACACGAACCCGGAATGAACCCGACTGACCCGTACCCGCGATGTACGATTAGCGCAGTACGATGCAATGCGTGTAAACTCAAACCGACTCGCACGGAGACCAAGCCGCATGACCGACACGCACAGACAACCAGGCACACAAGCAATAGAGACCGCCCGACTGACGCGTACCAAACACAGAAGAAAGGTAGCGTGAACGAGGCGGAGAAGCCCGCACGAGACAACAGCAGCGTCCGTTTCCGTCACATGAACGTCTCATTCATGCCTACAAAACACAATGGAAAAAAGACAAAAAAAGGACCAAACAAGCAATGACAAAGCCGATAAATATAAAAATTAAAAAAAATGGGACTAACACACACCCACAACTTCCACTATATAAAGGACTACAATCACTACCATTATCCCTTGCAAACAGGAGACACAGCCAGCAGCAAACACCAGTACACAGCAACCACAGACACACTCACAACTCACCCATCACACAACTAACACACCATCAGCACCTCATACAAAAGCACACACACATACACACAGCAAAACCAACACCAACCCACCATCACTTGCACCCTCACACACACATCACTCACCACCACCACCCATCACCATGCCTCCAAAGAAGAATCCAAAGTTCACAGATAGTGAATTAGAAGTGCTGGTAGACGAGATCATCAGAGTAGAGCCACATTTGTTTGGTACATTGGTTCAAAGGACCCCCATCTCACAGAAAACCAAGATGTGGGCTAGGATTGTGGACAAGGTGAACGCACAAGCACCAACGTTGCGCACAAAGGACGATATCCAGAACAGGTGGTATGACGTGCGCAGGAGGGTCAAGAAACTCATCGAGAAAGATCACGCCTTGAGTCAGCGCAACGGCAGTGGCCCTCCTGCCAAACCTGTCTACTTCAGGACCTGGGAGGAGAAGGTGTGGGACATCCAACCACCAGAGAGCGTCCATGGCCTAACACACATCCCAGAGCCTGGTGAGTACACAAACAACATACCCAAGATTGTGTGGCAAGGGGACAGTGAAACCATGCACCGCAAGCAAAGCTACACTAACCAATAGCTAATCAGCCCAAGATGTGAATGCCAGTCAGACACATACAATACCTGTCATCTCATAGTGACTGGGACTTGTGTCATGACATGCACCAACCTACAAACAAATAGAGCAAGCCAGTGGCTCTAAGCCAAATAGACCCTGCCAGACAGTTTGCCACCACAAACACACCACCTCACAGCGCAGCTGACTGTCAGGAAGAAATAGTGGGGATGCAGGTGAAGTGAGTGTAGCCAAAAGCATGATGGGGCCTGTATGAATGAAATAAGCTTTATTTCGATATAGGAATATCTTAAAAGCACATACAATGATAAAAATATGAACAATCACAAAGTTTAAACATAAAATGATAACATCACCAATGTTCCTAAGCAGATGAAAGTTTAAAAATACATATAAACATAATAAATAGGACAATTTCTTTGAGAGAAGATAAAAAAGGGTCAATATATCAAAGGAGAAAATCTGCATTATATTTGGACTGCGGGGGCTTTAGATCTTAAAAGCCAAGCCCACCTTAGAAACTTAGATAGTGCGCAAGCATACAGGGTTCTAGTATCAGATTTAAAGATGCGCAAAGCTATGGTATAGTCTCTTGTCCCAAGGTCTCTGCACAGAGGTTTGAGCCAATATGTCCTTGGAATTTTATACTCGGGAAATGCAAATAGAACATGAGCAATTGACTCAACTCTAGTCTCGCAGAAAGGACAGAATGGTGATGTTTGGAGTGGAGGCTTCCAGCGTGCAGTTAATTCGCGCACTGGGAGTGTGCCAACCCTAAATTTAAAATAAAGTGCTCGGTCGAAAGGCATTTGGATAATGTCAAGATAAGGCTCATAACGCACTTCATCCTTAAGCCTTAAAAACTCGATGGTGCATCTAGCACCATGAGAACTAGAAATCCTCTTCGCAGTGACCCATCTCCAATATATTATCTTTAGTTCAGCTTTCGGGGGAGAAGTTCTATTCACCCAAGCATCTTTTAGACCAAGGTCATAGAGCAGGGTCTTGACATCCTTTAGCCATTTGATTTTGTGCCAGGAAGGCATAGAAAGTATTTCAGACAAACCCTCAGCATACTTCACTAACTCCGGGGTACGCCAAAGCCGGGCCCATAGGAGAAGGGGGCGAACTCTAGCCATGTTATTCAATCCCTGGCACCCTAAGTCCAATAACAGAGGTACCACAGGTGTGCTCTGGGGTAATGCCATCAGTTCCTTATAGAAACTGGAATCAGACTTGGTAAGCTCGTCAATATTGTTTAGGCCCCATAATTCGGCACCATAAAGTGCCGAGCTTACACCTCTTGCTTTATATATCTCGAGGGCTGGTGCTATTGGCCTGGACGAGGATGTATGATGCTCTCTAAGGAGGGCACCAGTAACCCGCTTATGATTTAAAAGCATCTTTTGTATATGGGTTGCCCAGTGCATTGTGTCTGAAATGCGAATGCCCAGGTAATCAAATTCTTTTACCCTGTCGAGATTAACTGCATTCAGGACAGGGGGCTGTCCTAACTTTTTAGGTGGATTCAAAATTAGGTATTTAGTTTTGGTGGAATTTATAATGAGCCCTCTGTTATTACAGAAGATTTGAAATCTGTCAAGTAGAGTTTGGAGACCCATGGGTGTTTTAGACAGTAAAAGAGTATCGTCAGCGAACAGGAGGGTTGGAATACGTTCGCCCGCCAGGGATGGTGCGTCCGAAGGGACTTGCAACAAGTGCTCCACTACACCATTCACATAAAGTGAAAAAAGAGTAGGGGCGAGAACACATCCCTGACGAACACCCCTGTTCACTGGGATTCTCTCTGTTTTTTGGCCCTGAGAGCCCCAACGCACCTGTGCGAAGTTTCCCTCATGTAGTTTTATTAGGAGAGCCAATAAGTAAGATGGAATCTTCATACTGGCTAGGACATTCCACAAGGTAGAACGAGGAACTAGATCAAAGGCTGTTTTAAGATCTATAAAGGCGAGATAAAGACTACCCTTTCCAAGAAGAACAACCTTCCAGTAGATAAGAAGCAGTCTAAAAACTTGCTCTATAGTACCTGTCCCGACCCTGAAGCCCGCCTGGTAGTCTGAGAGGATTTTGTTCTCATCTACCCAGGATAGCATCCTCTCCAAGATCACCTTCCCAATGACTTTCTGGGTTGAGTCAATCAGGCTGATAGGGCGGTAGTTGGCAGGATCGTCCCTACCACCCTTCTTGAAGATCGGGACTACCTCAGCCCCCTTCCAGGATTCAGGGACCGGAGCGCCATTAACAATGGCATTAATTAAAGCTGAGAGAAGCTTCCCCCATCTAACTGGATCTAGTCTAAGGACATCACCAGGGATACCGTCAGGGCCAGCTGCCTTCTGGGAGACAATGGACTTGATGGCGTAGACCACTTCCCCTTCATTAAAGAGATTAGTATTCGATAAACCCAGAGAGGGGAAGACCTCTGTGCAGGGAAGCTCCCCCTCACTCTCAGGTCGAAGAGAATAAAGCTTGTAAAAGTGATCAAACCAAGCCGCACTAGTAATGTTACAGGTCATGAGATCTTGGTCGGGTCTGTTCTTGGTCCTAATTGTACTCCAGAAGTGGCCAGAGTCCCGCTTGAGGGAGGCCTCCCTTAGTGCCTGCCAGTACAGTTCTTCCCAGGCCTTTTTAGCATCTGACACACAGATCCTATACTCTCTCCTAGCCAGCTGGATCTCAGGCGTAACTCTACTTTTGAGGGCCGTAAATAAGGCTGATTTCTTCCGCCTACAATTTTGTGTATACCAACCTCCTGCAAAATTGTGCTTGCCCCCCCCCCTCGGTAGTCCTCCTTTGCCACTTGCTAAAAATAAAGTCCCCAGTTCTTTAATGATGCCTTGGAAGAGAGTTGAGACCTTATCGTGATCAGTCTCATGGGTATTAGACATGGCTAACTCAGCTTGTGCTATACGCAATATAGATCCAATCGACTGGACTTTCTTCTCATCAAGCATCACTTTGCGCCATTTAAGGCGTCTCTCACAATTTGAGGGACGTACCTCAAGAGTTGACATTAAAGTACCAACTGTCGGAATCATAGGTCCAGTTACTCCCTCCCAAAACGGTTGTAAGCTTAGAGATAGCTGGTTGTGGTCGCTATCGACAGTGGGAATTACTTCCATGTCCAGCACGTATGGCCAAAGTTTGAAGTCAAGGAGGATATAATCTTTCCTTGAGGAGTGATCTATCCTATTGTAGGTATGGGCGCCTTGCAGATCTGAAAGAGTTCTGCCATTAGCCGCCCTTAGGCCAAACTCTAAGATCATGGTGTTCATAAATATAACTGACTTTGACCATCTCCTAATAGGAGGCAATGTTAGTGAAGGAATGCCTCTTTTGGTGTCATCCTCCAATAGGTCGGGAAGATCTAACGATGAAAGGGGCTCAAAAGAGCAATTGAAGTCTCCTGCTACCAAAACATGAGATGCGTGATGGCACTTGCGCAATTCCCGCTCAAGAGATATGAGGGTGGGTGACAAGGCTCCCCCGCATAGGCCTCTAGCATAAACGTTTAATAGATCAAGAGACTTCCTTCCCTGGGCTCCCTTAATAGTGATCCTTAGAATGTCGGGAGAGATATGGCAAACCTGTCTGGTAGTGCACCCAAGAGAAATACTAACCCAAATGAGGAGACCGCCTGAAGGACGACCTCTCCCAGACGAGGATAAGATGGCTGGCTCAAAGAAAGTAGTAAAGCTAACCATATGGTGGGGCACTGTACTCCAGGTCTCCTGAAAAATACAAATACAATAAGGCTCTATCAGAGAGTTCCAAGTTGGAAGATCTAGTTTGCTAGCGATGCCAGCAACATTCCAACTTAAGATCATTAAAGGAGGGACGTCTGAAGGTGAATCACAAATAATAGGAGAAGTGGCGGGATTAGGAATACCCTGGGATAAGTTAGGTATGGGAACCAATGCTGGATAATTTTTATGCTGGGAGTGTGGGCCAGACTGTGGTCTTTGATGTTGAGCATGAAGTGGGGGAGTGATAGATAGAGAATCCCCGTCAGGTTCAGAGAAAACCTCTGCCACTTCACTATGAACATCACCAGCAGGGATACAAAAATCAACCGCAGCAAAATTTCCATGTCAGTAAGAGTCTTACTGTAGGTGTGGTTCTCGATGCCTAATAAAGGGAAAAGTGACAAGACCATTGTCGCTGATGGACTGAGCCCCCTTTTGAAACCCATCGTGAGCTACATGGAAAAAAGACTGTGAGTAGTGAGAATATGAAAAATCTGAATAAAATTGGCTTAGATCGAAACATCCTATACCATTCGTAGCAGAACCTAAGTGATGATTGCAAATTAGCCTTGTAACACGAGGATCCCTGAAGTTTACAAGAATACAATCCCCAGACATATTCTTGCGTCTGTTACCCACCCAGGAAACCCTTCTGATGTGAAGGACGTGGCAATCCAGGTGCCTCGGAAGCGGCCTGTTGTTATTCAGCCAATGGGTTGTTTTGTTTTTTAGCTCGGTAAAGGACTCAGATTTACCAGCTTTAAGCCGAGGAACTCCTATTAAGACAACCACGTAAGGTAAACACTCCGGTGGTAAGTTAATGTGAGGTAAGGCTTGCTGGGTGTGAACAGAATTATCATTCAAGTGATCTGGTGCAGGGCTCACACTAGGTGGTTTGGGTTGACTCTTAGTAGATTCTGCCTCGTGGCCCAACACTTCTGAATTATCATGACAAATAGTTGGGCCAGAGGCTAGTGTTTTGTTATTCGTGGGTTTACTATTCCGGATACATGGGGATATTGCGGATTTGTGACGTGATATAAGTGCTCCATTCTTAGGCCTTATACTTGAGATAGTATTCAGATTTGGCAAAATGGGTTGGGAGGAAGGCTCATTTGAAATATTAGAAATGGAGTCTACAGTGACAGAATTATCTTGGCCGATCTTCGAGTGCAGCTTAATTAATGATTTAAGAGAGAAGAAATTGTCTAAAGAGGCCTGTTCGAATCTCTCAAGCCTCTCAGACAAAGTCTTCACTCCTTCAATCAATGGAAGTGTAAAAGATTTAATGAGGAGTTCGATTTGGTCAACAAGAGAAGGTTGAGACTCAGGGCCATGAGAACCAGAATTCAGAAGTAACTGTTCTGCAGATATTGTTTGGGGGGCCAAATTAGTAGGATGCACAGTGGATGGATGTGTCCTCTGATAGCGAGGAGTCAATAACACTGTGCGACCTAATTTAGTGTTAGTATTATTACATGACTTAGTTTTGTATTTCTTGGAAGCTTTTTGGCGATCCCCCTTGTGGCCACTACCCACTCTTTTCCTTTTACTAGGAACGACTTTAGGCCCGACAATATTAGAAGCCTCAGATGAAAGAACAATGACGGGGGAAGATGCTGGATTAATGGGCGACTCAGAGGCCGCTATTTGAATTGCCTGCAAAGGAGAACGTGAGAGGTCTAATTGTAAGAGAGGGCCATGGCTAGGGGAGCTATCAGAATTTGTGTCCCCACTGGGCGCCGTGCTTTGATTAATCCCCGATCTAGTAACATTAATCTGGGTGGATTCTATGACAGGGGAATCTGCCGTTGCTATATTGCCCAGTGACAAGCGCTTAGCATTAAGCAGGTCGAGAGATAGACGGCGTTCAGTGATGGCTATTTCCTTTTCGAGGACTGAGCAGGCACGTATTATAAAATTATCTAGAGTGCCTCTAACTGTGCTCCCACCAGTCCCACCTCCCTTTCCCGAACGTGTGGACATAGCCATGAGCTCGATTGAATAGAACGATGTTAAGCGAATAATACAAATGGCTATGAACTAATACAAGCACATCCACGCTTAGCGCACGTATTACAGGTTAACAGTCCACTTTACCAGAATCAGTACAGTAGCACAAGAGAACCAAGAGGGATGGTCCGGCCCGGCCTCCCTAGGCCCCTGACGGCCACAGATGGTCCCGCCCTTGTCCCGGGCTTCGCCCGGGCTCGTTCCCGCGCGCGTTCCACGCTGCAGAAGCAGAAGATGAGTTATATAGAGCCAATGGGCGTGAGGTCAGGTGGGCGGCCCTAGGCACAGGTGGAGTGAGCAGAGGGCGCCTGGGAGAAGTAGTTTTCCTCCCTTTCTTCTATCCTCGCAGCGGCGGCAAAGTCCTGCAACGGAGGCTTGATGTAATCAGAGAACCTCAAAAGCCACACCGCAAGCTACAATGTTGCAACAGCAACCGAAGGATTGTCCAAGGCGAAGCGGGACCCACGGCAGCGGGTTCCGCGAGGTCTCTTGTAGGTCCGGTGGGCGTGAGGTCAGGTGGGCGGCCCTAGGCACAGGTGGAGTGAGCAGAGGGCGCCTGGGAGAAGTAGTTTTCCTCCCTTTCTTCTATCCTCGCAGCGGCGGCAAAGTCCTGCAACGGAGACTTGATGTAATCAGAGAACCTCAAAAGCAACACCGCAAGCTACAACGTTGCAACAGCAACCGAAGGATTGTCCAAGGCGAAGCGGGACCCGCGCCAGCGGGTTCCGCGAGGTCTCTTGTAGGTCCGGTGGGCATGAGGTCAGGTGGGCGGCCCTAGGCACAGATGGAGTGAGCAGAGGGCGCCTGGGAGAAGTAGTTTTCCTCCCTTTCTTCTATCCTCGCAGCGGCGGCAAAGTCCTGCAACGGAGGCTTGATGTAATCAGAGAACCTCAAAAGCAATACCGCAAGCTACAATGTTGCAACAGCAACCGAAGCATTGTCCAAGGCAAAGCGGGACCCGCGCCAGCGGGTTCCGCGAGGTCTCTTGTAGGTCCGGTGGGTGTGAGGTCAGGTGGGCGGCCCTAGGCACAGGTGGAGTGAGCAGAGGGCGCCTGGGAGAAGTAGTTTTCCTCCCTTTCTTCTATCCTCGCAGCGGCGGCAAAGTCCTGCAACGGATGCTGTAGTAAGGACTCCCTTAATACGTACATACATTGTTAAGTTAGCATAACCGCGTTAGAAGTTAGAAAGCCATCTTGCTGCTTTTGCACACGACACTGCATTTACATGTTATTGCTTAAACGAACTGCTGACTCGAGTTTTGCCTCACACGAGAGCAATCTGTTGTTACCATCCCGAGCTCTGCGAAGCGACCTTGGTCTGCACACGATGTGACAAACAGTCTGAGTTGTTAGACAATGCATGTTTTCCACTCTAGGTTGATCGACCCACTATTTAGTCATAACACACGAGCAGCTGCACATACCTGAAAGTTGGTGCTTTTAATATCACGGACATCATGTTTATTGTTCAGACCGAAGACGAGCCTTCCTGCGAGAAGTCTCCTGATGCTCCTGTGATGTGATTTCACTAAGCTGATCTTTGAGGTATGGGGTCCCCTATTCAAGCCTAAGAGACCTTCTGTTAGACTAATAATAATATTAGCTTCTTAGTAAAGGGAAAGTGGTAGTATCCACTGTCATTATAACATGATCACCCCTTTTATATTCTATGGAATTGTAACTATGTTAATGGTTTTGATTTTAATCATTTGTCTGCTTGTATTAGCCAAAGTACTGCATCTTAGGACACGTGGTCTATAAAAATAAACTCTTTTTATTTTCACCGTGTCTCTGTTGATTATTGTTGTGGACTGATGTGAGAATAATATACGAACAGGTATTTCCGATTCCCACCATTCCTGAGTATGTACTGAGTCGCGTGTTCTGGGTTGTCTTTTCATTGGGACCGCCGAGCTAAATCTCGGATAACGAATGGGACACTTATGCTAGCCGGATACTGGGTTCTGGGTTCTGAGGTGAGTTTCTGGTACACCACAACTCACTGAGGTCCTGGGGTTCTACGCATAGTTCTGTGTATAAGCAGAATCCCTGCAACATGGCGCACCTAACGTTTGGTCTATGAGTTGAAACGCCTTAGTAGTGCTCGCGTTTGTCCACAACTCCCTCATTCTTGTTTCCGGATAACAAGTCTGACGGATTTAAACCTACCTAGGTCTATTGATATAGGTTCTTTCAAGCTTGATAATTAAAAAGGTTAGTGAACCCTTGTGCTACTGATAATTTCACGTGTGTTGTCCTAATGTCGGTGGATATTGCGGCGCATAGCCGTGCGGCTCTAAAACGTCATTTGACGCAGTATGGGGTACCGGACACTGGTATGAACGTCATCTTTGTGGTAGGAGCCGATGCGGCTCATCCCTATGAGTTGTTCTACTCTTGGGTGACGATTCCAGCGGTGGGGGATGATGACACCTTTCATTCTTATACTGCCGCTGCAGTGCCGGCGAACTATACGCCGTATAGGACACAGGAAATACCAATATCTGCTTGGCAGCATCTTATTTGGTTTAATGGCGCCCTTCCCCATGTGGTTATACCGCCGAGAATGGGCCCTTTATCAATTGCAGGGGCCACTTGGCCGGTACTAGCCGGATTTACGCCTCATCCCCGTTACCTCACGGTGACAGTGGCTGAGCTGCGTGTACTACACACTGCCCTCATTACGGTATATAGGGCGTTGGTGCAGTATGTGTCGCGCAATATGCAGGCGGGGGCGCCTGCTGTTGCGGGACAGCCTACTGATCATCACGCGGTGGTCATTAGTCCTGTTATGGTCAATTCTGTTATGGGCAAGCGCCCCCTTACTAGGGATGATTTCCCCTTTTGGCTTGCTGAGAAATTTGACCAAATAGAAGCGGTTTACCCGAATACTTCACCTGTGGAGAAACACAGGATCCTCACCATTAGTTTGCCTAAGGACTTGGTCCCACACATTGACGATTGTACAAATTGGGGCAAGGTCTTTGCAGCGACGTACGCGCAGTGCTATGGCACTCCGTCTATGTTGCAGCTGCCCTCCGTAATCAAAAGAGTTCAAGAGAACCATGGTGCGGAGTCTGCGATAGAGTTAGGGATGCGGCTCCTCGGGCAATTTGACCTGGTGGCTACCATGATAATTGGTAACCTGAAGGGTGATGCTTTGCATTTCCAGGTTCGTAATGAACTGAAACGAGTTCCTGAGGAGGACAAACCGCAGGAATTTGCAAAAATAATCGCAGAGGCATATCGGGATTTGGGTCGTAGCTCTTTAGGAGTTAAGCCTGTCATAAAGAATCCCGATCTAAAGCAGCAGGGTAAGGCAGAAACGTCTGGTAAGGACGACCGGCCCTTTTTTCCTAAACAAAAATGGCAGGTTAAACAACAGGGGAAGCAGCAGCAGCAGAAACAGGGCTCTCGGCCTGCCTCTCCCGTACAGTCTAGTAGTGAACGCACTTATGATCTGCACGATCGGTCTGCTATAAAGTCTCCTGATAGATTTCAGGTTTCTGAACAGCGCTCTCCTCGTTCTTCACAGGAAACATCGGCTACACAGTCTGGTGGCGGAGGCGGTGGCAAAGGTCGGGGTGCTCCACAACAGCGTGACCAGCCCCGACAGACTGAGGGTAAAGGCAAGCAGGACGAATTTGCACGACAAAGACCCCCGTTTCAGAAGAAGAAAGTGGCGGCTCTGACGGCAAGGTATGCCTCAGATAGTGCGGACACAGCTTCGGAACCGGACATGGGCGCTGACGCTCCTGGACAGCGCAGCGGAAATTACCATAGTCCGTCAAGCTCTGCGTCCATTTCTGGCGGTGACAGCAACTGATATTTCGGTTACTGTGGAAACAGCTGACACCAGAGTGGCTCCCCCTGATAGACTTTATGAAATAGTCTTATTAATTGAGGGTGACATACAACGTACAATAAAAGGGATTTTTTGGGATAATCTGACCACTACCTATGATATCCTCCTAGCGGAGGCAGATTGGCCCCCAGCTTTCATTTTAGAGGCTCCTAGAGGGGAGGAAGTAATCCTCCCGTCCTTTGCGCACACAGTGCCTAAGAACCAAGCTGAAGTGTATGCTGAGGAGTGGGCGCTTGCGCTTGCGCCGGCGGTGTATCGCACTCAGGTGGGATGGGACAGATTGTCCCCCTGCCATGAGATTCCATTGCGGTCTATGCCCCAGCCTCAACCCCAATATCCTATGCGTCGTGAAGCGAGACCACACGTCGCGGCAATCCTTGAACAATTGGAATATCAGGGTGTTATTGAAACATGTGTGTCCCCTATGAATAACCCTTTATTCACTGTAACGAAGCCTGACGGCTCGTACCGTTTAGTTTTGGATTACCGGCACCTAAACTCCCACTGCCGGACCTGCGCGGTACAAAATACACATAGCTCGGCTTTGGTCGACAGTCTCGTGCGTAAAAGATTTAAAACGACACTTGACATTTCCAATGGCTTTTTTAGCCACAACCTGTCCACACTGAGTAGCCAGTGGACAGCGTTCACTTCGGGCGGAAAACAAAAACAGTTTACAAGATTAGCCATGGGTTACAAAAATAGCCCTGGCGTCTTTTCTGCTCGCGTGGTTTCTCTTTTAGAAAGAATAGACCCCGAAGCATACTCATATGTTGACGATATCTATCTTACGGATGATGAGCTGTTGCCGCATCTGTCTCGCGTTGACAATATTATCGTGAGTTTTGCAGACTATGGCTACAAATTCAATTTTGCGAAGTCACACATCGCAGAATATACGGTGTTGTTTTTGGGCTACGAGCTCAACAATGAAGGTAAGGGGTTGGCCCCCCACTTTCTGGAAAAGTGTGCACGCTTGAGTGCTCCTACGACACTGAAGAAATTACAATCTCTGCTGGGTTTTCTGAATTTCGGCCGTACGTATATTCCTGATTATGCCCAGCGTATCAAGCCGCTTTACGCCTTGGTACAGCCTTCATTTTCGAAGTCTAGCTGGCAGCTAGAACACTCTGCTATTTTACAGTCTTTACAGGCTGACCTTCTTGCTTCACAATACTTACTGACACGTGATAACCGCACTAACCTGGTAATAAGAATAGTACCAGGCGCCGTGGGGTTCACGTATTTGACGTTTAATGAGGGCGACACAGTCCCCATTGCGTACAAATCCCACTTGTACACCTCTGCTGAATTACGTTTTTCCACGGTCGAAAAAGTTCTGACTGCTGTGCAGATGGCGATCCTCAAGGAACGCACACTGTCGCATGGGAAACAGATTCTGGTTGTAACTCCATATCCAGCTTTAGAGGCAGTGACTAAAGCAAGTGTACCCAATTCTAAAGCTTTGCATCCACGGTAGATACAATGGGCTACAACACTGACGTCGCCAGACGTCACTTACATCTTTGATGCCTCATTACAGACTCAAGAGTACTTGCAGTATGAATTCGTTCATCCGGCACCTCTGTCTTTGCGCCCGCTCGAAGAATACCATTGTGTCATATACACTGACGGGTCTGCGCAACCCGCAATTGGATCGAAGCACGCTTATTCAGCGGCTTGCGCAATTGTCGTAGGTACATTCGTAAATGGTGAATTCCAATCTGATGCAGTGCAGACGCAGTCATTGGGTGATTGTACCGCGCAATTGGCGGAGCTCCGGGCTCTAGTGCTTGCACTGGAGTTTGCTGATCCCCGAGTCACTACTCTTATAGTGAGTGACTCCTTCTACTGTGTCCAGTCCTACAATGACAATTTACACTTCTGGTCTCAGAATGATTACCGTGACACTAAAGGTAGCACAATTAAGCATAAAACGCTTTGGGTTCGAGTGGCAGACTTTAAAGACCGTCTCCCACTCGTAAGTGTTATACACACTCTTGGTCACCAGCGGCTTGGTGTCCATGCTGTCGGCAACAGCTTAGCTGACGAGGCAGCGAAAACAGCAGTGGCTACATACTTAGTGGCAGCAGTTACAAGGTCCAAAAGTAAGATTGATGATGACATCTTGGCAGCTATTGCTGCTACAGAGAAGGGAGGAGATTACCCGAAGGGTTTTCCCTCTCGGTATATTTACCATTTAAGTCCTGATAACGTCCCGTTAGTGAGGATTAACGACGTTGGTGATAGAATAATTCCCAACGCGGACTGCAGACCAGCACTGATCTTGGCTGCACATGAGGGGTTGGCGTCTGCCCACGCCGGTGTGTCAGCTACAATATCTCTGCTACAACAACGTTACTGGTGGTTTGGTTTATATAAACAAGCGCGCGCTTATGTTCTTGATTGTGACATTTGCCAACAGATTAAACCTTCTACTGTTGCGCGCCCACCACAGACACAGCTGTACATCTCTAATAAGCCATTTGGTTGTGTTTATTTAGATCACTGCGGTCCTTTTTCTTCTGATACTGCGTACAAGTACATCTTGGTTGCAGTGGATTCGTGCACACGTTTTCTATGGGTGTGGCCACAAAGGAGTGCTGACTCGCGGACTGTCATCAGGGATTTGCGTGTCTTTGTGGGAACTTTTGCGTGTGGTACCTTCCATTCTGATCAGGGCCCTGCGTTCGCCTCTAAGGCTTACAAGGAGGCTATGAAGAATTTGGGGGTCCTTGTCAAATTTTCGTCTCCCTACCGACCTGAGGGTAATAGTGTGGTGGAGCGAATGAACCGTGACTTAAAGCAATCATTGACAGCACGTGTTTTAGGCACAGGCCGGAACTGGCTAGCCCATTTGTATAACGTTCAACGTGCACTAAATAATCTCCCTAGAAGGTCTCTGGGTGGGCGGACCCCGTACATGATGCTCTTCGGAATCAGAATGTTTGTTCCAGACCTTGATGGTCTAGACATTGCGGCGTCGACCGCACCCTTTGACGTAGATGATCACTGTGCTGTTTTGCAGACTCTACAAGAAGCCAGAGACTCTCTTTCGAAAGAACATTTGCCCTCCACGTCTGAAGCTGAGGTTCAGATTCCGGTAGTCGGCTGGCTACCCCGAGTTGGTGATCTGGTCCGTGAGAAGGTGGAGAACAAGAAGGAGTTCGGCCCCTCTTATCGAGCACCAGTTCCAGTGCTTGGAGTGCAGGGTACAAGAACAGTCATTTTACCTCCACTTCCTGGTCGCAAAGAAAACAGGTACATCTCTATTGACAATGTCAAACTTCAGCGAGTGGCCGATACTTCTTAGTATGACTCCGGCAGTTTCATGCCAGACAATGCAAAGAAATTCAATGATGGTTCCTGCTACTACCACCTTGTCTGATGTTGCAATCGAGATGCATTCAGTTACCGATCCCTTGCTGATGCCACCGGCTGGTGGTTTGTCCGTTGAGACTGAGTATGCTTATCCTACACGTGGACCTTCGCCTGTTTTACAATCTACAGCGCTTGGCCAGTCCCGTTTTTCCTTTGACACTAACTCTTTGCCCTCACCTCCCCCATCAAACATTGCTGTTTTTGTGAGCTGGTTTAAGAAGCATTTTTTGATAGCTCCTTGGACATACATCTGGTTGATGCTTTTTGGTATTTTTTTGTTCATGTCCATTGGATTTGTTGTAGTGTTCTTCCGTTTAGTGGATGGCCATTATCTCAAAGAGAGATCGACAATTGGACTTATCAATGGAACTTTGGCCCCACACTCCTCATCCCACATCATGAAAAGGGACCAGACTTTTGTGAATATTACTGCCTGGCCCGTCATGGATGGAATCGCATGGGATGCTGTTAAATTTCAAATTCATGGGCCTACAGAGGTCATTAATGTGCCTAATGTATTTCGTGTTTCTATGGGTGATGTAGTTAAACAGAACATACGTTCTGATGATTGGGATGTACACGCCATTGAAGCACTGTTTTCAGATTTGAAATATTATGCCGCCTTTGATGCAGAGGATTTGTATGAGAATGCGGCTAATTATGCGGAACAATATTGTTTTCATTATGGCAATCACTTCTTGCATAAATCAAATTCGTTTAGAAATTTTGTAAATTTTACCCAGTGGGAACATTGTCCCACCCCCTCGTTTGGCAGTTTACACACATTAGTTGATAAGTTTACTTATTTTACTGATTTCAGTGTTTCAGCCCCGGCTTCCTTTTATTTTAAAGTTAAGCCTGAGTCTGCCTCCAAGGTTAGACTGACACACACCAAATTGCTATATTCTAAGTCCTTTATGGATGAGTTGTCAATCAAAGGTTATGATCTATGGAAGGCTACTATTGATCTTAAGTCGGTTTGGGGTTCCAAACCGTGGCAGGTTCAGGGAACTGAAGCTTTACACCGTGCCTGTCTAGTACCAAATCATATGTTGTTTTTAAATGCAACCATCTTCCAAACCACCTGTTTCGGATTGGCCACTTCTAAAAAACTAAATTCGCCTTCTGTGCCGGATCTGGGTGCTTACCCAAATTGGGATAATCACACAGATCTGTCCCTTCCTGCTTTGCAGTTATTGGTTTCCAATTCGTCCTTCAACATTTCGAAATTTAATAGTGAGGGATGGGTAATTTGGCAAAGCAGTTCTGATACCTGTCAACGTCGGTTTCTAGGACTGAAACCGGGGTATACTCAAGATCGAGTGGACCCCCGGTTTGAGTCGTCACATACAGTAACTACATACTCTGTAGGGAAATTATGTCAGTCCTGGCTGCGACATTCCACCTTGGCATCTGTCAAAGCTCATCTATCAAAGTTACATGACAAAATAGATTTGAATGATTTTGTTAAAGGTCCTGTGGGTGGCAGATCCAAGAGATGGGCGTATGCTATTTACAACGAAGTATGGAAACTGTCGCAAATTGAGGCAGCTTCAAGATTGAGAGCTATTGATCAGGCTAATATGGAAAAAGTATTAGCAGTTATTGATAACAGCATTAACACTCTTTCTTCTCGCATTTATACATTAGATAATATTGTCTCTTCCATTGTTGATATTGTGCAGGATGATATGTCTGTGTTGTATCATGGTCAAAACCAGTTGCGTTCTGTTATGCAGTTTGCTTGGACATTACAAACATTGAAGGCAGGGAAGGTCCCTTGGGACTATCTGAATACAACATCGTTATTTCTTCCTTTTAACCTTACTGACAAACAGCAGTTCATGTCCATGAAAGATGCTACATATTCCCTGCTCCATATTGAGAAATTGGAGCCGTTACCTTTTTCTGTTGCGGAAGTCGATTCCGCTGTGTGGCTCTTACACGGATTGATAAGTCTACCGTTTGCGCTTTTTAAGTTTACCTCTTGCATGAAACACTATGCTCTGGGTAGATATGAACAGCTGGGTACCGCTTTCATACATGAAGTCTGGTCCCTCCCCTTTACGTATAGATGTACAAGGGACGGTACTGAGTTTTATCTGAAGGGTGAAGAATGTACAACGTCACCTGATCATTCTGTTGTATGTAGGCACATTCAATTGCACGGTGCTTGTAATATACACGCTCCGAATTTGGCCTGCGTCCTCAAAGGTATCCCGATACCAGTGATTACGCCATCTTTCACGCTGCTTGCAAACGGTAGTTATTTAATTTTAAACAATGAAGCTTGCTGCGGGATGTTAGTAGGGATCCCGTATATAGTAACTGTAACACAGAGGGTTGTCTGCTGCAATAACGTCCTGTTTCCACCCCCGCATGGGAGGCTGGATGCTTCTATCTGGCCTTCAATTCCAACCTTGAAAGCAGAGTTCGACAAAATGAGCAGAATAAGAGCGCTATTGTCCCAAAAGGAGGTGCCATTGACTTCCTCCCGGGAAACATTTGTCCTTCACGTAGCAAATACGCGCACCGAGGTACAGGCGCTTTTGAATACTGACCTCCCCCTGCATTTTGGTGCTTTGATCCAAACAATTTTCAATGCCTCGTCTACGACTGGCCTGGCTCATTTTTTTAAACTTGTGGGCTCGGGCCTCGTGACCTCTTTCCAAACTATTTTTGGTGTGATTCCGGCATTTTTTCATTCTATTTTCTCCAGCGTCTTTGGAGGTGTCCCGTTAATTCTGGCTCTAGTGGCAGGTGTGCTACTTTTACTTTTCATCTTGCGGAATGGCTGCTCTTTCTGTGCCACACGTCAGCCTGTCCCGTCTGCAGCTTCTTCGTGACAGGATGCTTGATTACTATGGTGTCCTGCCGTTGGCGACTTTGAGCCTGGCATATGGATTATCCTTCCGGTATTCCTACTTCACCTGCGTGCAACCTGTCTTCCACTGCCTAGATTGTCCTTTTGAATGGCCTATGGATTTGTGTTTAACCAACATGGTGTCTCCGGACCCGGATTTTGATCGACTGATGAGGCCCTTAGTGTCTCACGAGTCTGCCTGTTCTGGTGTTCGGATTATGGCCTGCGGTGCGGCACATGGAATCCTGGGTAATTGGGACATCGTGAGAGCGGCATATGACTTCTTGAATATGAGTTACTTGGAAGTACATGCTGGTTGCCCTCTGATGGTGCTAGAGGCTCCGCTGATAGAAGAACACGTATGTTCCTTTTCTTTACTTAACTGGATGGCTGAAACCTTCAGTGGCCGTGCCAATGATTTTCTGCTGGAAGCAGTGGCCACATATGCTGCATATACTTTTATGGATTAAGTGGACTTTCGTCCACAGTGTTTTCCTCACGTGTCTTGAACTGGCCCTGTACGTCTGCACTTCTGCCCGGTGAGGCGTTTTTTTTTTTTTTTCATTTTTTTCACCTCCCCAATTCAAGTTTGAATTTTTTTTGTTTTTCCTCTCTATTTTTGAGGTTTTTTCCTGTTGGAACTTTGCCTGAACTGACCAGTTCCTTTTTCAATTGGATACGCCTTGTTCTGCTCTGTCGCGCTTGAACTCTGCGTTCTCTCTTTTCTTGCATACTAAGTAGTGCTTCGATCAAGGGGGCATGTAGTAAGGACTCCCTTAATACGTACATACATTGTTAAGTTAGCATAACCGCGTTATAAGTTAGAAAGCCATCTTGCTGCTTTTGCACATGACACTGCATTTACATGTTATTGCTTAAACGAACTGCTGACTCGAGTTTTGCCTCACACGAGAGCAATCTGTTGTTACCATCCCGAGCTCTGCGAAGCGACCTTGGTCTGCACACGATGTGACAAACAGTCTGAGTTGTTAGACAATGCATGTTTTCCACTCTAGGTTGATCGACCCACTATTTAGTCATAACACACGAGCAGCTGCACATACCTGAAAGTTGGTGCTTTTAATATCACGGACATCATGTTTATTGTTCAGATCGAAGACGAGCCTTCCTGCGAGAAGTCTCCTGATGCTCCTGTGATGTGATTTCACTAAGCTGATCTTTGAGGTATGGGGTCCCCTATTCAAGCCTAAGAGACCTTCTGTTAGACTAATAATAATATTAGCTTCTTAGTAAAGGGAAAGTGGTAGTATCCACTGTCATTATAACATGATCACCCCTTTTATATTCTATGGAATTGTAACTATGTTAATGGTTTTGATTTTAATCATTTGTCTGCTTGTATTAGCCAAAGTACTGCATCTTAGGACACGTGGTCTATAAAAATAAACTCTTTTTATTTTCACCGTGTCTCTGTTGATTATTGTTGTGGACTGATGTGAGAATAATATACGAACAGGTATTTCCGATTCCCACCATTCCTGAGTATGTACTGAGTCGCGTGTTCTGGGTTGTCTTTTCATTGGGACCGCCGAGCTAAATCTCGGATAACGAATGGGACACTTATGCTAGCCGGATACTGGGTTCTGGGTTCTGAGGTGAGTTTCTGGTACACCACAACTCACTGAGGTCCTGGGGTTCTACGCATAGTTCTGTGTATAAGCAGAATCCCTGCAACAATGCTTGATGTAATCAGAGAACCTCAAGAGCAACACCGCAAGCTACAATGTTGCCAAGGATTGTCCAAGGGCCTGTAGTCACAGATAATGCACACCCTCCTTATTGGCCCATCAAGACCTCTCTGAAACATGCCCACAACACAGGGAGTGGAAAATGCCTGACAAGATGGCTGACACAGGGTCCTGCTGTGGGGAGCACAAGGCCCTGCTAGGGCTTGTGTGCAAATTAGAAGCAGGACACCACTGACTGACATCCTGAAAGACAACTTGCACACCCTACAATGGAAGCACGTTTGATGATGGGAAGGAGAACTGACAGCCCTGACCAGACTACTCAGCATGGGGAGACACCCCCCATCAAAACAAACTCCACACAACTCACCGGGTACAATGCATTGACACACATCTCTGTGAAATATCAGCAAAAGATACCCCGTAATGGGTGCTGCTGTGTGAAGCACAGGGGCTTACTTGGGACTTATAGCCAAACAAACACCAGGATTTCACAGTCAGCCATCTTGACACTGTTGTCACACCCCCTCACAGGGAAGCAGAGTCAAGAGGGAGGAAGCATGGGCATGCTGGGAAGGGGGGTGTAGCCAAGAGTATGATGGGAGTCGCAGTCACAGACAACCTACACCCACCCACATGGCCCAGCAAGATCAAACTGAACCATACTCGCCTCACAGGGAGTGGGAAGGGACTGACAAGATGTCCGACACTGGGCTCTGTCGTGGGGAGCACAAGGCCATGCTGGGAAATGGCCAACATCATACATCAGGACTGCACAGTCAGCCATCTTGCCATTGCTGTCACACCCCCTCACAGGGAAGCAGAGTCAAGAGGGAGGAAGCATGGGCATGCTGGGAAGGGGGGTGTAGCCAAGAGTATGATGGGAGTCGCAGTCACAGACAACCTACACCCACCCACATGGCCCAGCAAGATCAAACTGAACCATACTCGCCTCACAGGGAGTGGGAAGGGACTGACAAGATGTCTGACACTGGGCTCTGTCGTGGGGAGCACAAGGCCATGCTGGGAAATGGCCAACAACAACATTAAACTCTGTCTGTGACAAGCTGGGAAAAAGCAGTGTACAGGCAGGCATCTGTTTGAAAAGTAGAAAATGTCATGTTTGTGAACCAACGATGCATGTAGAAACATAAATCACATTGTGTGCCTCTTCCAAACACAGGTGGTGCTGGGCACCCAGCACCAAATGATGAGGATACCTGTCCCAGACTCTGGTGGACACTGAGCTCTCTGGTCTGACTCTCTCACTGTCCTCTTCAGATGACGACGACCAACCTGGCCCCTCCGCTGTGAGCCATCCTGCAGCACCAGCAGCATCAACATCTGCCCCCCCTGTACCCACGCCTCCAGCATCTGGACACCGACAGGGCACCCCCGCCAACACGGACAGACCAAGGACAATCAACACCCACAGCACAGGGACACAGGACCCCCCGGAAGCTAGAGCCAACACCACCAGCAACACCACCCAAGGGGTCCCAGTGTCACCTGTGCGTACCGCCGCTGGTCCTGCCCGTGTGGAGAGGGGTGCTGGGAGGGGTGGGAGGCACAGGGTACGCCTTGCAGAGGGGTCTGGACTGCATGATGACCCCCAACGGGTATGCATCTTAGATGTGTACCAGGATAGCACCGGAGGATTTGGCCAGGTAGTGGGGATCCTCAAGGACATGCAACATGGGTAGGTCGCCCACCATGCCCGCATAGAGGCCAAGTGGGATGACATCACTGCGGTGCATCGGGACATACTACAATGCCTCCGCCAGATCAACACAAACCTGTCCACACCCCCCTGTGTGCCCACAAGATCTGTCGCAACACCATCTGTCAGCGCCACAGGGAGGGAGGAGGTCTCTGGCGGAGAGTCCCCTGCACCGCAGAGGCCTGCACATGAGGATCCCCCCCCCCGGAAGAAACGGGGTTGTCCGAAGAAGGACATGTGAGAGGCAGATGTCCCAGCACATCCCCCAGGGCCTCCAAACCTGTTCTGGAAAATGTTCTTTATGCGCAACCCGTTCACCTTGTCTAATCGCACACAACTCGCCCACATGACATGGAGGGTTTATGTTGGGCCAATGTAGCAGATGACTGTGGACTTTACTCTGGACATTTCATCTACTAGCACTTCCAAATCTAATGTGAACTTTGGATTCCCAAACCAATGTACAGCACCCACCATCCTGTGCACTTCCCTCACACATGTTTGTAAATAAACTCACCAGTACACCATACTTGCCTCTGTAGTGATTCCAAATTGTCATGTTCAGGGAGATGTCAGTGCATGCCAAATACTGCAACAATGTGACCAACGTAAGGTGAGTCATGGGGATGTGACACAGGTGAGGGAGACACACCTCTATTGCAACACAAAACATACTCACCATGGCCATGTTACTCATCACACACAATGATGTTGACCTGAAACACTGGCATGCACAGACACAACACCAAGCCCAGTCAGTGGCAACAAGTCCACAGGTGAGGTAAGCAGATGTCACTCGGATGTGGGAAGACAGACAACGCACATAACAAAGCATAGCACAGGTTCATTACACATCAGCAACACGTTTATTCCACAATAGTTGCACGGTAATTCTACGTAACAGTGGACACACGCTCCCAATGTGTTGGAGAATGGAAGTCCAGGGAGTTGTGGTACATCAGTTGATGGAAATTGTCAACTTCCACACTGGTGTTGGCTTCTGGGTGTTGGTGGTCAGTGTTGACCACACAACAGGCAAAGTACCCTGGGAAGGAGAGACAAGTTACAGTCAAAAGGACAGAAGAACAGGAGAGAAATGCAATACACATGCACAAAACATGTTGCAAAACACCTACACAAACACTAGTTAGCAGTACTACCCTATTGTGGAGTACACACCAGCTGAATGGACACATCACAGCACGCATCCAGTCAAGTGGCACACAGACACACTCAGACAGCAACAGAGCTGGCTCAACACATTCCAGGCTACCTCCATACATTCACATAACAACCCTGGAAACTCACATTCAGGTGAAGAAGTTGTTGATGAGCTGGGAGCGGACGTCACCATCATCTTTATCATCACTGGCATCTTGGCCCAGGCCGGGATCCTCCACAGGTGTCGGAGGTTGGTCGTCGTCATCGTCATCCTAGATGAGAGGCACCCCCTTCCACACCGCCATGTTGTGTAGCATGCACCAGACAAGGATTATTTTGCACACCTTTGCAGGCTCATATGGGAGGGCCCCTCCGGTCTTGTCCAGGCAGCGAAAAAATTTCAGGAGGCCGAATGTCCGCTCAATCACCCTCCTGATCCAACCATGTGCCTCATTGTAGCACAGCTCGGCTGGTGTCACAGGGTTCCTGAGGGGTGTCAGCAACCAAGGCATGTTGGGGTATCCGGAGACACCTACACACACAAAAATGAACAAGTAGCTGAGTTTTGTAGGAGTGCGGAATACAACAGTGACAAACACACACAATGAGAAACAGTCAGTACACACCGACAAGCCAGGCACGCTGAGCTGGCATCTGTGACATCAGCGTTGCAATGTGACTACTCCTCATAATGTAGGCATCATGCGCCGAACCAGGGAACCGTGCACACACATGTGTGATCGACATGTCAGCAAGACAGACCACCAGAGCATTGATCGAATGATAGTGCTTCCTGTTCCGGTATGCCTGCTCATGTGCCTGTGGTGGTATCAGGGCAAGATGTATCCTATCAATAGTTCCGATGATGTTCGGCATCCTCCCCAGTGTATAAAAGGCATTCTTAAATTCAGGGAGTTCATCTGGACTCGAGAACTTGATATACAGGTTGAGGAATTGCAACATCCCCTCCAAGACATCACGTAGCACCCGACTAAACATCGTTTACGACATACCACCAGCAGTAGCCACAGTGTACTGGAAGGTACCAGTAGCAAAGAAGTGCAGGGCTGCCATCACCTTCACCTCTGGGGTCAGTGCTGTAGGGTATGTCCCGCCAGGTAGCAGATGTGGAGCCAACTGCTCCGTCAACTCCGCAAACACTGGCCTGGTGAAGCGGTACCGTCTGATGCAGTCGCGTTCCTGCATGGTTACAAGGTCTAGGAACGGACGATGGACAGCTGGTGCCCTGCAGTGCAGAGATGCACAAAGGAAGATTGTCAGTACATTCCCCCATGTGGCCATGACCACGATCACTATCACATGCTAGTTCATGACATTACACAATGTACTGAGGTGTGTGCTGTTGGGCATGGACACATATGTCACCTACAACACCACCACCTCACATCTCAATTCCACATGTCCACATGAGTCCCATGTAGTGCAATGGGCTAATTATCTGGCTGTGTCACCCAACCTATGTGCGCCTGCAACGTTAAAAAAACACACCCCAGTGACAATTGAGGCCTCATGTCTGCCAGGCATCTTTGCCATGCATAAACCCAGGCTCCCTGTATTGCCACATCACACAGCAATGGACATAGCGTAGCACGTACACACCACAAGGCAAGCGTAAGTCCCACAGGTAGTGGACACTGTTGTTCCTGCCGGCCATACATGTACGTCTCTTAGACACACACCCCATCAAGGTTGATGCATATACCACATGGATGTGGAGATTGTCACCCATTGGTAACATGTGATCAGACACATCTGAGACACAACATGCACACAGACTGTGTGTGCACATCAGTATTGTGGCTACAGGTCTCACTGTGACATACATGCCATCACCCCCAGGACTCAGGGTGTATGTGACATGTCCAACCTGACACTGTGGTCTTGACTCATGCCCATTACTGTCCAATTGCACATCACAGTGGTAATGTGCACAACACACAAAGGATACTGCCCCCATGTACACGTGCACAGCCTGGGAGTGGCTGCACAAAGTGCCAGCCAAAAAAACAGCTGTGCCCCACGAAACACCCAGGGTGGCCAATGCTATAGTGTGGCAGGTGTGCGCAGGTGTCCATGGCCAGTATATGTGTGTTGCATCCGTATAATAGTCACACTAATGAGGTCAGACGCGGGTGACAATGCGTACGCATTGCACGGCTCATGTCCGAGCCATGCGTACGCTTTGTCATTGAATGCAATGAAGTCCGACGCGGGTGACAATGCGTACGCATTACACGGCTCATGTCCGAGCCATGCGTATGCTTTGTCATTGAATGCAATGAGGTCCGATGCGGGTGACAATGCGTACGCATTGCACGGCTCATGTCCGAGCCGTGCGTACGCTTTGTCATTGAATGCAATGAGGTCCGACGTGGGTAACTATCATGCATACGCGTCGGACAGGCATGGTCTGAGACAGGTGTACGCCTTGGCCATTGAATCGTATGGAGACGGGTGCATGTGTATATTCAAAATACGCGTTGTACAGTCAGTTGAACAAGCCGGGCGCACCCATTGGCTCAGGACTGTCATGGAGACGGTTGCGGATTCAAAACTTGTACGAGTTGTGCACTGGAAATTCAGTTGGATGCCTACAACAATGTAGCAATTTCAAGTGTTCCATGAAGGTGAAGATTTTGAACGATGCAGAAGGCGTGTACGAGTCATACTTTTAAATGGATTGGCCAGATTCATAGAATGCAACCGTGTTGGACCTATCACTTGGGACACATGGTACAGAGTCTGCCTCTGCAGCACAGATATAAGGCTGGCTGGCCCCCAGGGAGCTCACTTGCCTGCACTACATGCTACTGGACCACATCCCTGCTACCACTGCTGCTGTCTATGCATCCTCTGGCTCCTGCTATGGCACGTTCACTGAGGAGGAAAACCAGGCCCTGCTGGACGGGCTCCTTCCAGAGTACAGAATGCTCTATGGGACACCAGGGGAGCAGGTGAGTGTGCAGTCCACTGCCTCCTAATTATGCATGTTGTCTGACTAGCAGTACTAGCAGTGTGTACACCAGTTTCAAGCATTCTCACTGACTACTTTCATCCCCCAAAGTGTGTAAGTACATGTAATGAATAGTTCTCCTGGTGCTAAAGAGCATTATTGCAAGCTTAAACTATCCAGGGATTGTTAACATGTCAGACATGCAGGTGATTTTTCATTCCCCATGGTTGCACTACCTGTGTAATTTATTTCCCTTTGTGATGATGACATGTATATCCAAATGTGTGCTGCACAAATCTGGGGCATGTGTGTTAATGTACTTTTCACTTTGTCCTCCTCACAGGTTGATGCCCACCAGAAGCAGGAGATCTGGCTGACCGTCGTCCGGGCTGTTCGTTCTGTGGGGGTCTACAAGCCCCGGATCCGCAACTGCCCGAAGAGGTGGCAGGACCTTCGGGGCTGGACCCGGAGGATAGCTAGAGTCCAGCTGAAGCTGTCACCTCCACGCAGGAGGGGTGGACACCGGACCCTGACTCCCCACATGCTCTGTATCCTGGCAGTGGTCTTCCCAGACCTGGATAGGCAGCTGAAGGCCAGACAGCAGCAGGAAGGGGGTGAGTCCATGTCTGATCTGCGTACTATGTCTGACATGCAAATAGCAGTCTTTTGTCCTGGTCACACTTCCACATTACGTAGGTCTTATAGTCCCAAACTCAGGTCCCTCATTTGTGTGATGCACCCTCCTCATCTGTTCCACAGGTGTGGCCCCTCCAGTCTGTTGCTTGTGTCACTAGGGCACAGTCCCTGCAGTCAGCTATGCTTCAGGTACCGGTCAGCATCAGTTCCCGTGAATCTGTTGTGTGTTTTATGAGTGGGTCAATTGTTTACACAATGCCTGAGATCTGACATGTGAACTGTGTGTGCCCTTGAGATGTGTACCAATTGCTGGTCTGACTCGCAACATGTGGCTGGGGTATTCCAAACAAACCCATGCAGCATGGGACTCCAATTTTTGGGTCTCAGGAGTATGTATATCAAGTATGTCACACTTACTTAGCCACCTGACTACTGTCCGGGGCCAAACACTGTTTCACTTAGTCCTGGCCAGTCATGCCGCCTCAAGGGCATTTAGAAACACTCTGTAATCCCACTCCTGTGTATGAAATTGCAGGTTGTGCTTAGTGACATGTGCCCTCAGGTGTCTGACTCTGTGTCATTCAGGTGTGGCTTTGTTGCTACGTACAACTGGGGTGTCCATGATTCAGAGGGTCAGCATGACATCTGCGATGTGACTGTGAGAGACAAGACCTGTGTGACATATAGGTGTGTGATCATCTGACAGCGCACAATGGTGTATGCAACTGTGTCCTACATGCAGCTGGGTTACATGCATGGCAGACTGTGATGTGTTAATGTACAGGGAGTTGTGTTTGCTGAGACTCATATGAATGATTTGCATGATGTGGGGTCTTCTGGGTCCTGGATATGTTGTTTGCATGGGATGGGCAAGTGCACCGGTCATCTGCAGAGTTAGCTTTACACCTGAGCTAGGATTGTGAGTCAGTGCATATTGTTGTTGTCTGGATGCCCTGCCCCTTTGACAGGAGACAGTATTGACTGACTTTCAGGGCATCCCAGTGCCATGGCATTCAACTTGCTATGAGTGAGCCTGCATTGTGTTCAAGTGTGCACCATGCACCCCATTGTGGCATTGCCCATCAGGACATGAGTACATCATAGTGTGTGTTGCTGGCATGCATCACAAGCATGTGAAATGAGTCTCTGCCCATCCCTTCATCTAAACACCTGTACTGAGTCAGTAGCAAGAGATGTGCTGTGTGTATAGTGGCATGCTCCTACATGTTCACTTGCATGTACAACTAATGTGTGGGTGGTGTATGTTGGCACATTGGTGTGTTAGCATCCAACATGCAACGGACATATGTGTGAAAGTCAAGGAGGGATATGTGAGCCATGGTGATGTTGAGAATTACAATTGTCTTATCCTAAACAGTGTTGACACTTTGAGCTGTGTTCAGCTGATGATGCCAGGGCTTGCCCTGTGATGTGATGTACTCACTGTGGTGTGTGCAGTCGGTGCAGGTGACTGATGTAGTTCTGTTACTTCCTATTCCTATCCAGATACATCCATGGCCACAGGAGGGGACAGCTCCACGGACCAGGAAGAGCCACAGAGCCTTACAGGGACAGAAGGAGAGGAGTCGGGTGGACCCAGTGGCACGGAGGGCGAGTGGAGCCACACAGAGGAGTCGTCAGCACCATCCCCCCCCAGCTGAGGGCCACAGCAGCTCTGAGGACGACTCCCTTGTGGAGGCGGGTGTCAGCAGCCACCAAAGCCCAGCTAGTGAGGCTGTTTCCTTCCCCGCCACCACCACCACCACCACCACCACCCCCCTCCCATCGGCTCCCATCCCAGAGGTCCCTGTGGGCTCCCGTGTTCATGAGCATGTCTCCTTTGTACCAGGCACCACACCCCTTGCCCCTGTGTCCCCTGCTGGCCTGAGTGAGGAGTCTGTGGACTTACTTCGACAGATCCATGTAGGGCAGACATCGATGCTGAAGGTCCTCTATGCACACACAGGTCTGTTGACACAACTGGTGTCATTCATGGAGGGCATTTCCTCGGGCATGTCTGCCCTACAGAGGACCAATCAGTCCGTGGCCTCCTCCCTGACGGCAGCAGTGTCCCTCCTCCAACAGTCCCGCACCCCTCCGACCCCTATACCACCCACGATTCCTAGCACCCTACCTGTCCCAAGCACAGAAAACCCCAAACCAAGGTCTAGATGTGCACACAAGCAAGCGCAGAGGACTGATTCCACGCTCACAGGGGCTGGTTTGCTGACACACGCACAGTCATCCACAATCACTCCACAGTCCTCCAAGACCTCTCCCTCCCAGCCCCCTTCCCTTGCCTCACCTGCAACCCCATCCCCCCAGAAGCTCTTCCTCTGTGACCTTGGCCTCTTCCCCACCGACCCTGCAGATCCTGATTACAAGGGGAAGAGGAAGTCCCCACACACAGAAGGGAGTGCCCCTCACACCCGGACACCCTCCCCCAGGCGCAGTCAGACCGAGATGCCCTCCCGCAAGTCCCCCCGGGGCGAGAAGAGCAAGACCCCCCGCCACCACACAGCTCCAAGGCAAAGTCTCCGTCCTCCATCCCCCAGGCCACCACTCCAGAGGGTCCCCCGCCCCTCCCTGCCCCGGGTTCCCCCACACACAGATACACCATCCACAAAATGCTAAGGCCATCCCCCTAGCACTTGCTCCTCCACACCTGGTCAGACAGTTGGTGCCACTGATGTGGGGACCGTGTCCCCCCCCCTGCCCTGCCAACCTTACCAGCCCCCATTCCGCTCCCATGGATGTAGGCAATACTTTGGAGTCCATGACCACCCCATCTGACTTGGGCACTGCAGTGGTGAGCCAATCCACTCCATCTGACCTGTCCACTGGAGTTGTGCCGGCACCCACCCCATCTGACTTGTGCCCCACAGTTGTGACAGCACCCACCACTTCAGTCAGCTCCACTGCAGTTGCAAGTGTCTCGCCTGCATCCACTAGCTCTTCACTGCCTCCTTCTGCTGCACCCTGATCCTGTCCCTGCAGTGCCTGGCCTGCCCCCATGTATGCCCCTCCGAGGGGGATGACCCCAGTCCTTAGCAGTGCAGGCATGCACGGTGTGACAGTTATCACTCTAGTTCACTCCTTGGCATTTGGACTGGCCATTGGCCTTTTGTTTGCACAGATGTTTAGATTTTCATATACTGAATTTGTCACTCTAGTTCACTTATGCTGAATAAAGCTTTTTTCTTTATCCCTGTGAACTTGATTTAGCTGCACATTATGTTGATGTTGTTTTACATGCTCTTGCACCTGTAATGCTTGGTTTACAATGTTGAATACTGATGTGTTGATGTGAGGTACTCCCTGTGGTCCATGAGATTTGTATCCTATTCTGGTGGGTATCCATGTCATCCTTTGCAGCTACTTGGGTGTGTCAGGATCAATTATTTGTGGACATCTCTCTGTGAGCATTTCATTGGCATGGTCAGATCTGTGGCTTGCACCCCTGCACATATGATGTGCTTCCCATTGTCCAATTTGTTACTTGCACATACTTTGTGCTCATCAACACTGGACCTACAGGTGTGGGCATCATTGTAATAGGAGCAACTGGGTCCTCTGTGCAACTTGCTAGACATATGTTTTGGGTATGTGCAGATGACTTAGGGGAGACTCATGTACCCAGGCTGTTGTGACCAGAGCCTTCATTGTGTGGTAACTGATGGCTGACTGACCAAGTGTTCTGCAGACATGAGTGTGACTTGTGGTGAATATGTTTGGCACAGCTGGGCTCCCACAGAAGTTGTGTCCCCTCAAGTAAGTGTGTTGTCCAGTGACATGGCCTGGGCCCATGGTGTGTGTTGTAAGAGCATGTGTGTGTGTCCACATCCCTGTTCATACACAGACAGTGTTCCCTTGATATGTTCCTGTTGTTGATGCTTGCTGAGTGGTACTGGGTTCATCCCACTACTTTTCCAATGGGCTACCAGATGTGTGGGTGCATGACACATTACTGTTAATTGGTGTATCATCATTGGGATTTGTCAGTTGTGAGTGGTGATGATGTTGTCAGACACAGATGGGACACAGTCAGGGTTCCTCAAGGCACTTATTTGTTCGCAATATCATGTAGTTGTCCCTAGGTGGTAGTTTTCAGTGATTGAGACATTTGTATGTGTGTGTGACTGCTCCCACTTGTCGGGTTCACGGATGCGATGCTGACAGGTGTCAGCATGTGTACCTTGTGTTTCTCCTTGGCATCTGCATTGTCCTGGGACAGTGGCAGGGATTCTGAAGGTTACATGAGCTTAGAGGTCATGGCCATGTACTGCATACTGTGCAGTATGTCTGTCATTCACCAGGGTTGTAAACTGTCCTTGTGTGATGTGTCTGTGCACCTTAGTTCCTCCCAACATTCCTGTGTTTGTCATGGGTGCATGTGCAATGTCACCTGTCCATGTGGGCTTCATAGATACACATTGTTGCAGTTCAGGGTGTGTGGTGTGGAGGGTGGATTGATGTGAATGTTTGCATGGATGGTCCCCTAGCTCCCATTTGTCCATGGATGAGGGGCCATGCTGAGTGATTTGTGTTTGTGTATGTGTGATGTATGTTTGTGGCACAGGACACATGTCTGGGTTTCCCAGTTTGTACGACATCTGCCTTTGTCATCACAGTGGAGGTGTCATACATGCTTGTGTCACCCCACTGTCTGGTCTCTGGGGGTAGTGGTGTTGTGTATCAGTCTCTTGATGTGTTAGTTGGTGTTCATTCCAGCTTGTGTCACATGTGTCTGTTGTCTCATCGGATCTTGAACGGAAAATAACACAACAGGGCATCTCAATTGTAGACAAACCTGTTAATTGGAGCCTGATCGCAAGGTTAGCGCCAAAATCTTTGCCGCTAGGAGATGGATGCGTTTCGTGATAATCTTTTTATCCGGCTTGAACTTTCAGATTAAACTCGTATAACCTGTGAACATCTGATCTCCATGACTAAGATATAGACGTACTTCGCACTAACCTCGCTACCAGGTTCGAATTAACAGGTTTGTCTACAATTGAGACGCCCTGTTGTGTTATTTTCCGTTCAAGATCCGAAGTTAAAACACAGTTCTTCATATACTATTAATTTGAGATGAGCATTTGAACATCTGCGAATACAGATAATCTTCAAGACAGGAATATTCACATTGTGATTCATCACTAACAGGGTGCATCACCAACTAAGATTAATCAAATTGACGCCAGGGGTCATCTATACAATACATAATAGTCCTGAAGATGGTCTCATCGATGACTACATAAGAGACCGAAACGTCGACCTGAGACACTTTTTCAAAAAATTCATCAATTTAAGGAAAAGTGTATAGAAATGTGACATTGTAGGACCATTGAATAATATTGTATCTCCTCTTGTTACACATTTTTATGTATAGTTACAGTTCCCATAAAATTATTTTGAAAAATATAAACTTTTTCTTTATATATACCCGTGTTCTTGTTTTTGTATATTTGTTGTGGTTTAACTTTTCAGTTATAATTGCTAGTGTTTCAAATAAAACACAAGAATTAATTTCTGAATAAGCAATTGATAAGAGCTTATATCCTACTAAGAATTTGGAAACATATGACTTTGTCTTTTTAAAATAAATCCCTTGACGGCATCTCTACCCATCCATTTAATTATGCCCAGGCCCTCAAGGGTAGATTGGGTTTTCCCATTGTATTCAGACACGTTTGTTATTTGCAGCTTTGACCATGATGACACTTACCTTTTGGTCACTGTGATGAGGGGGGTTTGGTCCCCATCACCACAGTGCTCGACATCTGCAGCATTTTGTGAGCCCCCACTTAACTTCTGTTCTACACAGTGAGGGGATGTACTTTTACATTGCCACAGTGCTATGGTGATGCTTGCCTTGTGTATGTCACACTCATGTGTTGGTCACACATGTGCTGTTACCTGCATTGTATGCTCGTAGCCGTAATCACTGTTGTGGGCATTTGTCACAGACTACACACTGTTGTCATGATGTTATGGGGGATGTATTTTGCGGATATACCTGATGTTGGAGTATGCTGGATGTGTTGCGCATCACCCATCCTATGGCTGGGGGTGGCAGGGGTAATGGGCAACATAAGCACTATGGGTGGGGGTGGCAGGGGTGATGGGCAACAGGTCCCCTATGGGTGGGGGTGGCAGGGGTGATGAGCAACAGGTCCCCTGTGAGTTGGGGTGGCAGGGGTGATGGGCAACAGGTCCCCTATGGGTGGGGGTGGCAGGGGTGATGGGCAACAGGTCCCCTATCGGTGGGGGTGGCAGGGGTGATGGGCAGCAGGGCCCTATGAGTGGGGGTGGCAGGGGTGATGGGCAACATAAGCACTATGGGTGGGGGCGGCAGGGGTGATGGGCAACAGGTCCCCTATGGGTGGAGGTGGCAGGGGTGATGGGCAACAGGTCCCCTATGGGTGGGGGTGGCAGGGGTGATGGGCAACAGGTCCCCTATGGGTGGGGGTGGCAGGGGTTCTGGGCAACAGGTCCCCTATGGGTGGGGGTGGCAGGGGTGATGGGCAACATGTCCCCTGTGAGTGGGGGTGGCAGTAGTGATGGGCAACAGATCCACTATGGGTGGGGGTGGCAGGAGTGATGGGCAACAGGTCCCCTGTGAGTAGGGGTGGCAGGGGTGATGGGCAACAGGTCCCTTATGGGTGGGGTTGGCAGGGGTGATGGGCAACAGGTCCCCTATGGGTGGGGGTGGCAGGGGTGATGGGCAACATAAGCACTATGGGTGGGGGTGGCAGGGGTGATGGGCAACAGGTGCCCTGTGGGTGGGGGTGGCAGGTGTGATGGGCAACAGGTCCCTTGTGAGTGGGGGTGGCAGGGGTGATGGGCAACAGGTCCCCTATGGGTGGGGGTGGCAGGGGTGATGGACAACAGGTCCCCTATGGGTGGGGGTGGCAGGGGTGATGGGCAACAGGTCCCCTATGGGTGGGGGTGGCAGTGGTGATGGGCAACATAAGCCCTATGGGTGGGGGGCAGGGGTGATGGGCAACATGTCCCCTATGGGTTGGGGTGGCAGGGGTGATGGGCAACAGGTCCCCTATGGGTGGGGGTGGCAGGGGTGATGGGCAACATAAGCCCTATGGCTGGGGGTGGCAGGGGTGATGGGCAACATAAGCACTATGGCTGGGGGTGGCAGGGGTGATGGGCAACAGGTCCCCTATGGGTGGGGGTGGCAGGGGTGCTGGGAAACAGGTCCCCTATGGGTGGGGGTGGCAGAGGTGATGGGCAACAGGTCCCCAGTGCGTGGGGGTGGCAGTAGTGATGGGCAACAGATCCACTATGGGTGGGGGTGGCAGGGGTGATGGGCAACAGGTCCCCTATGAGTGGGGTGGCAAGGGTGATGGGCAACATAAGCACTATGTGTGGGGGTGGCAGGGCTGTTGGGCATCAGGTCCCCTATGGGTGGGGTGGCAGGGGTGATGGGCAACAGGTCCCCTATGGGTGGAGGTGGCAGGGGTGATGGGCAACATAGGCCCTATGGCTGGGGGTGGCAGAGGTGATGGGCAACATAAGCACTATGGGTGGGAGTGGCAGGGGTGATGGGTAACAGGTCCCCTATGGGTGGGGGTGGCAGGGGTGCTGGGCATCTGGTCCCCTATGGGTGGATGTGGCAGGGGTGCTGGGCAACAGGTCCCCTATGGGTGGGGGTGGCAGGGGTGATGGGCAACAGGTCCCCTGTGAGTGGGGGTGGCAGTAGTGATGGGCAACAGATCCACTATGGGTGGGGTGGCAGGGGTGATGGGCAACAGGTCCCCTATGGGTGGGGGTGTCAGGGGTGATGGGCAACAGGTCCCCTGTGAGTGGGGGTGTCAGGGGTGATGGGCAACAGGTCCCCTATGGGTGGGGGTGGCAGGGGTGATGGGCAACAGGTCCCCTATGAGTGGGGTGGCAAGGGTGATGGGCAACATAAGCACTATGGGTGGGGGTGGCACGGCTGTTGGGCATCAGGTCCCCTATGGGTGGGGTGGCAGGGGTGATGGGCAACAGGTCCCCTATGGGTGGAGGTGGCAGGGGTGATGGGCAACATAAACCCTATGGCTGGGGGTGGCAGAGGTGATGGGCAACATAAGCACTATGGGTGGGGGCGGCAGGGGTGATTGGCAACAGGTCCCCTATGGGTGGAGGTGGCAGGGGTGATGGGCAACAGGTCCCCTATGGGTGGGGGTGGCAGGGGTGATGGGCAACAGGTCCCCTATGGGTGGGGGTGGCAGGGGTTCTGGGCAACAGGTCCCCTATGGGTGGGGGTGGCAGGGGTGATGGGCAACATGTCCCCTGTGAGTGGGGGTGGCAGTAGTGATGGGCAACAGATCCACTATGGGTGGGGGTGGCAGGAGTGATGGGCAACAGGTCCCCTGTGAGTAGGGGTGGCAGGGGTGATGGGCAACAGGTCCCTTATGGGTGGGGTTGGCAGGGGTGATGGGCAACAGGTCCCCTATGGGTGGGGGTGGCAGGGGTGATGGGCAACATAAGCACTATGGGTGGGGGTGGCAGGGGTGATGGGCAACAGGTGCCCTGTGGGTGGGGGTGGCAGGTGTGATGGGCAACAGGTCCCTTGTGAGTGGGGGTGGCAGGGGTGATGGGCAACAGGTCCCCTATGGGTGGGGGTGGCAGGGGTGATGGACAACAGGTCCCCTATGGGTGGGGGTGGCAGGGGTGATGGGCAACAGGTCCCCTATGGGTGGGGGTGGCAGTGGTGATGGGCAACATAAGCCCTATGGGTGGGGGGCAGGGGTGATGGGCAACATGTCCCCTATGGGTGGGGGTGGCAGGGGTGATGGGCAACAGGTCCCCTATGGGTGGGGGTGGCAGGGGTGATGGGCAACATAAGCCCTATGGCTGGGGGTGGCAGGGGTGATGGGCAACATAAGCACTATGGCTGGGGGTGGCAGGGGTGATGGGCAACAGGTCCCCTATGGGTGGGGGTGGCAGGGGTGCTGGGAAACAGGTCCCCTATGGGTGGGGGTGGCAGAGGTGATGGGCAACAGGTCCCCAGTGCGTGGGGGTGGCAGTAGTGATGGGCAACAGATCCACTATGGGTGGGGGTGGCAGGGGTGATGGGCAACAGGTCCCCTATGAGTGGGGTGGCAAGGGTGATGGGCAACATAAGCACTATGTGTGGGGGTGGCAGGGCTGTTGGGCATCAGGTCCCCTATGGGTGGGGTGGCAGGGGTGATGGGCAACAGGTCCCCTATGGGTGGAGGTGGCAGGGGTGATGGGCAACATAGGCCCTATGGCTGGGGGTGGCAGAGGTGATGGGCAACATAAGCACTATGGGTGGGAGTGGCAGGGGTGATGGGTAACAGGTCCCCTATGGGTGGGGGTGGCAGGGGTGCTGGGCAACTGGTCCCCTATGGGTGGATGTGGCAGGGGTGCTGGGCAACAGGTCCCCTATGGGTGGGGGTGGCAGGGGTGATGGGCAACAGGTCCCCTGTGAGTGGGGGTGGCAGTAGTGATGGGCAACAGATCCACTATGGGTGGGGTGGCAGGGGTGATGGGCAACAGGTCCCCTATGGGTGGGGGTGTCAGGGGTGATGGGCAACAGGTCCCCTGTGAGTGGGGGTGTCAGGGGTGATGGGCAACAGGTCCCCTATGGGTGGGGGTGGCAGGGGTGATGGGCAACAGGTCCCCTATGAGTGGGGTGGCAAGGGTGATGGGCAACATAAGCACTATGGGTGGGGGTGGCACGGCTGTTGGGCATCAGGTCCCCTATGGGTGTGGTGGCAGGGGTGATGGGCAACAGGTCCCCTATGGGTGGAGGTGGCAGGGGTGATGGGCAACATAAACCCTATGGCTGGGGGTGGCAGAGGTGATGGGCAACATAAGCACTATGGGTGGGGGTGACAGGGGTGATGGGTAACAGGTCCCCTATGGGTGGGGGTGGCAGGGGTGCTGGGCAACAGGTCCCCTATGGGTGGATGTGGCAGGGGTGCTGGGCAACAGGTCCCCTATGGGTGGGGGTGGCAGGGGTGATGGGCAACAGGTCCCCTGTGAGTGGGGGTGGCAGTAGTGATGGGCAACAGATCCACTATGGGTGGGGTGGCAGGGGTGATGGGCAACAGGTCCCCTATGGGTGGGGGTGTCAGGGGTGATGGGCAACAGGTCCCCTGTGAGTGGGGGTGTCAGGGGTGATGGGCAACAGGTCCCCTGTGAGTGGGGGTGGCAGTAGTGATGGGCAACAGATCCACTATGGGTGGGGGTGACAGGGGTGCTGGGCAACAGGTCCCCTATGGGTGGGGGTGGCAGCGATGATGAGCAACAGGTCCCCTGTAAGTGGGGATGGCAGGGGTGATGGGCAACAGGTCCCCTGTGAGTGGGGGTGGCAGTAGTGATGGGCAACAGGTCCCCTATGGGTGGGGGTGGCAGCGGTGATGGGCAACAGGTCCCCTGTGAGTGGGGGTGGCAGGGGTGATTGGCAACAGGTCCCCTGTGAGTGGGGGTGGCAGGGGTGATGGGCAACATAACCCCCTTGGCTGGGGGTGGCAGGGGTGATGGGCAACATAAGCCCTATGGCTGGGGGTGGCAGGGGTGATGAGCAACATAAGCACTATTGGTGGGGGTGGCAGGGGTGATGGGCAACAGGTCCCCTATAGCTGGGGGTGGCAGGGGTGATGGGCAACAGGTCCCCTGTGAGTGGGGGTGGCAGGTGTAATGGGCAACAGGTCCCCTGTAAGTGGGGGTGGCAGTAGTGATGGGCAACAGATCCACTATGGGTGGGGGTGTTTGTGATGCTGGCCATGCAACCCCTATGGTGGGCTGTTGTTAGTGGCCAGGATGTGGCTCCCCTGTGTGCGTGTGCCATTTTGCAGGTACGTGTCGTTTATTTGTGTTGTAGGTGTCTGACTTACCGCCTGCGCCGTCGGCGTTGGTCCTTGATCCGGTCATAGATGTAGAGTACTGGTATGACCTGCCTGATGGGATTCACGATGTGTGTGTGTCGTACACGCTGCTTGTTGCTCCGTCTCGTACCCGCTGCAAGCTGGTCCGTCTTGTAGCCATGGATTGAGTTGTGGCGCGAATCGTAGCTGATATGCTTATTTTCCGGATGCTGTGACGTGCCGTGCGTGACGACCCATCGGGCACGTAGGAAGTACGGATCATACTTGTCATTCTGGAAACGGCTATGGATACTGCTTCTGGGCGACTCGGTTCATCTTTGGGAGTTACGGCTCGGACGGAGAATGGGGCTTGATTCACAGCCTACGTGTCGGTCGTGTTTTTGGCAGTTATGCGCATCGTACTTACTCGACAGGACGGACCGGCTCCGGGTACGTGTCAGTCGCACGGTAAGGCTACGGACAGCTGTCCGACCGGCTTTCGGAATCGGACCCTCAATGTTGTTCTGTGGGATTTATAAACATGTTAGGAACTGTTTGATGCACCTCCTTTTCGTATTGAAGAAACATTTTTATTACCTGGATGCTTTACATTTTCTGTGTCATCTTGAGAATAACATGATCTTTTATACTTTTTCCAACTAGATAAATTGTATAATTGATAGAAGATAAACCATGACAACCCTGGATAATATGAGGTACAAATAATATTAACTTAGACAACGGGCCACTGTTTTTCATCCCATAATTTCTCAAAACGTAATGTGTTATGACAGATATGATATAATGTGATCTAAAAGACTATGTCTACCCTCACTTCGAAGCCAGACACGATTTCCTATGGTATACATATGTTTTATATTCAATATTTTTAATGAGTAATCCTTTTTCTATTTTGCAAAACAATTGTCCAAGTCCAAATTTTAAGAAAATTGTAAAATCATCTTAAATTGCAAATGATTAAAAACTGTTGCTTTTTATCTGAATGTTTTTTGTATCAATTGTATTTTATCTCTTTTATGAAGTTTTTAAACCCAAATAAAGATTACCTTGACTTTACTTCATTAATACACTAAAGCAGCTTGACTGGCCCAAAATCTGTTATAGTGACCTAAATTTTATTAGATATGTCTTGGCAGTAAGGCACCACTATTGCATCATGGTAATTATGGCTTCAAAATGAAAAGATTTTTTTGTTGTCCTAAATGTATATTCTCATTTTTTATCTCAATGATTGAGAGTTTTCCTCAGTGCTTTAATTTCCATGTGTGTGTGGTCATACAGAGGTTCTTAACATGGACTTAAAGAAGGGCTTTCTCATTGTCAAAGTCATTCTTTGCAAAAATATAATTAGCACTTTACTCGCGAAATGTATTTTTATATGATGAATTGAGGGTGTATTGCTGCTAGAGGCTACTTGAACCAACAAGCAAACCAGGACCCCACCACATTGAGGACAGACAGGTTTGTGAGAGATTAGGGGGCCAATTCCGATCCTGGAGAAATATTCCCCGTACAAATCGTATCCGGATTTGTTTACGTACGAATCGTACAAGTCCTGTACAAACTGGCAAGTATGATTCGTATGTAAAAAAACACCATACGAATCGCATTGGGAATATACCCCGACACGTCCTCGGGTCGGAAAAAGTGTCCGACACGTGTCCGGACGGTTTTACGTACGACTCGGTAAACCGACGTCCAAACGCGCAAGTACGATCCGTCCCGTCCGTCCGAATCCACAACCGAATGGTAAAAACACCGTACGGAGCGAACCTCCATAGCAACCATGGAGACATCCAAACATGTGCCCGCATACGCGCCGAACACCCCCCCATGTCCGCGCTGTACCCCCAGCCCCCCCATGTCCGTGCCGTACCCCCTGCCCCCCCGTATGTCCGCGACGTACCCGCACCCCACCCGTGTATGTCCGCGACATACCCGCACCTCACCCGTGTATGTCTTGTGCGAACCCCCACCCCACCCCCGTATGTACGGTGCAGACCCCCACCCCCGTATGTACGGTGTGAACCCCCACCCCCACATGTACGGTACGGACCCCCACCCCCGTATGTACGGTGCGAACCCTCACCCCGTATGTACGGTGAGGACCCCCACCCCACCCCCGTATGTACAGTGCGAACCTCACCCCCGTATGTACGGTGCGGACCCCCACTCCCGTATGTACGGTGCGGACCACCACCCCACCCCGTATGTACGGTGCGAACCCCCACCCCCGTATGTACGGTGCGGACCCCCACCCCCGTATGTATGGTGCGGACCCCCACCCCACCCCCATATGTATGATGTGAACCCCCACCTCCGTATGTACGGTGGGGACCCCCACCCCACCCCTGTATGTACAGTGCGAACCCCCACCCCAGTATGTACGGTGCGGACCCCCACCCCCGTATGTACGGTGCGGACCCCCACCCCATCCCCATATGTACGGTGCGAAACCCCACCCCCGTATGTATGGTGGGGACCCCAACCCCACCCCGTATGTATGGTGCGAACCCCCACCCCCATATGTACGGTGCGGACCCCCACCCCCGTATGTACGGTGCGGAGCCACACCCCACCCCCATATGTACGGTGCGAACCCCCGACCCCGTATGTACGGTGGGGACCCCCACCCCACCCCCGTATGTACGGTGCGAACCCCCACCCCCGTATGTACGGTGCAGACCCCCACCGTACATACGGGGGTGGGGGTTTGCACCGTACATACGGGGGTCGGTGGGGGTCCGCACCGTACATACGGGGGTGGGGGTTTGCACCGTACATACACAGGTGGGGTGCGGATATGTTGCGGACATAGGGGGGGCCGGGGGTACGGCGCGGATATACGGGGGGCTGGGGGTACGGCGCAGACATACGGGGGGCTGGGGGTACGGCGCGGACATACGAGGGGGCTGGGGGTACGGCGTGGACATACGGGGGGGCTGGGGGTATGGGGCAGACATACGGGGGGCTGGGGGGGTGTTCGGCGCGTACCGGGCCCCCTTTTCCTCACGCTTCGCGGCGTACTTAGCTTTTCCGGCACTTTTTGTGTGCTGTAAAAATAGAGCCGTCCGGAGTGCTGTCGGTACGAATCGTACTTGCTGGTACGTAAAAAGCTGCCTGACTCCGTCCGCATGTCGCATACGCGCCATTCTGGATCACATTTGTATGTGTTTTTGTGTCGGTCGGTGTTTTGTACAAATCGTACGGAAATGGTGTTTCCGTACGAATCGTACTTGCATGTTTGTATGGTGTTTTTACCGGGTACGAGTCGGACGGAGAAAACGCTCCGACCGACGATTCGTACCCGGTTTCTCCAGAATCGGAATCGGCCCCTAAGTTGTCTGTTGGGTGCTCATATCAAGTTTTAGAGATCTCCATCTTTTCCCACCTGTTAAGAGAAGGAGCAACCCTGATTTGCCTTGCTAACATTCTGTATAGCAGTAACCCTCCTGAGGTAGAACAAAGTGTTCTTTCCTTAATATAGCCAGAGAAGTTGCTTGACAAAGCTTTTGACAGTGTTGTGAAAGAACACGGATTGCATAGACATAGCTAACCTGTGGAGCCTTGCACGGTGCCCTGAGATGTTGTTTAATTAGTGCAAAATGTCTACATAGAGCCAGATACAGTAATCCAGACAGAATACCATGAATGTCTGTGTTCCTGTAAAACAGCACAAATAGGATGGCAGAGGAAGAACCTTCTTAAGTTTTCTGAGAAACAAGATGTAAAAAGCAAGGTAAGAGATTACTTAAATAGAAACTAGCGGATGTGGACCACTGCCACTGGAAGGGGACAGGGGGTGAAATTCTATAGCCAACAATTTCTCAACAAAAGAGTGGGAGGACAACCACCAAGAAAATTGGTTTGAGTGTATCACATAGTATGGAGATGTTCTTAGCCAAACTATTGTGTGATGTGTGCCAGATTTAAGATCCAGTTATACAAAACATAGTCCTGAGCAGAGTCCATAAATGCATTAATCTGTGCAACCTTCATCAAAGGTATCAGTGAGTGAGAAGCAATCATTATGAAACTAGCTTTCATGCACCTAGGAGCTGTAACTATTGTCCCATGAAACTAGTTTTATGGTACTTGTCAAAATGTCATACACTTGAGAGAAACTAACTTTCATATACTTAGGAGAACTAACTAGTGTCTCATGAATCTGGATTTAATGGGACTTGTTAACTTGTGTTTCAATCTAGTCTACTTTTCAAGATTTTTACTTTGCTGACTATCATTACCTTTTGGTCTGTCCAGATAAGGATCTATAGTAATTCTGAAACAGCTCCAAATGTTTAAATATTAGATTTAGTTAGTCAAATACTGGTTATCACTCATTTGGAATTTGGAATGGAATACCAATGGCTGTTGTATGCATAAGGTGTCTGACCTAGATGCATGTGTGGGATAGCTGTGCAAGACAAATTGTGGGCGTAGGTCGCGTAGTAGCGCTACGCGTAGCTACGCGAAGTGCACTTCGCACTACACTAGATACACGTAGCACTACGCGAACTGCGTAGTGCGCTGTTCGCGATGATTGCACAGTGCCGGATGCTTGTCCGCACTGTGCAATCATTGAAAACGGCATCTTGCACAGTGTGATCTGGTGTTTTCTGCCGCTCCAGTAGATTTTTACTCGAGCGCCATCTTTCTCAATGCGGACTGGTAGTTTCTCATCGCCAGCGGTCGCAAGCATACGCGACCACTCGCAATGAGAAACCTGACCTCCCCACGTTGAGAATCCCGTCGGGAGGTTTATTTTCCACGCTCGCGATCGGCAACTTGATGTTGCTGTTCGCGAACGAGGAAAAAGTCTTGCCGGGATGTCATTTTGCTCGCGGTCGCCAACTTGACGTAGAGGACCGCGAGCGAGCAAAAAATGGCAACTACGCTACGCTACGCGATTTTGCATTGTGCTACATGCAATTCGCGTAGCGCGAAGTAGCACAAACTACGCAAACTTCACAAGAGTAGCGTAGTTATCCACTCAGGGTTAAAGACAATGTCAGAATTTAAGCTGAATGTTCAGAATTAGAGGGATTTTCTATGCCATGCTTGTGTATCAGCAAGCACAAGTAAGATTGAGGACTAAGGTAATCAATTATTTATGTTTAATACACAAATGAAGACTATGAAAGAGGTACAAATCTACCACAGCTGAATTTTAAAGATGTGTTGGCACAAACAAAATTCAACTTTGAAAGGAAAATGGTAAACCACTGAATACTTTTGCACTGCCCAAGGTTTTCGTAGTAATAACATTAATCTATTAACAAATCTAATATCCAAGTTTTTTCACATGAATCATCACAGTAACATAGTATTCTGTGCCTTCATAATTAATAAAAACCTTTCTACTGGAAGTTGTGTATAAGGTTGGTAATGTGTTATGTTAATGAATGTCCTTATTTCAAGTTTGACGGATGGGCCACTCTATCACAAACAGGGGGAATAACTCATCCACGGGTTTAAAAATGCCATTTGGAGAAATTGGTTTGTTGGTTGACTGGGGTGTGAGCCTTGGTCAAGCAATAGCCACAATCCCTCGCGGTGTGGACCAGAAAAAGACACTAGCTTGACTTGTGCTTAACCCTTGGTAGCTTGGCACAAAAAGAAGTCAGGTTTAACTTAGAGGCAATTTGTATTTCTGCAGCACACAAACAGTAAAGAAATTCAAACACATCACTTAAAAAAATCTGTCACAAATTTTTAAACATAGATTACATTTTAATACATTATTTGACACTAAACAGACTAACTGAACTGTAGTTAGGATTGTTTAGTAAAAACTAGCATCTAAAAGATCAAAGGGTTCACTGATAGAATATCAACACCCAAAATATCACCATACACAAATATCAAGTCATAAATATCAATGTCAAAAATATCGACATCCTATATTTATAAGTATAACATAAAATCTAACATTATATTATAAACAAAAACAATAAAATATTCAATAGTCTTTAAACTTAAGTTTTGCACTCCATTGAGTGCAACAGTATGGAAAGTGTTGGATAGCAAATGGGTAAAAATAACTATTCCCATTCCAGTGAGTGCAACAGTAGAGAAATTTTTGGATAGCGATGGGGTAAAAAACTACTATTACTACTCCACTGAGTGCAACAGTAGGGAAAGTGTTGGATAGCGGAGGAGTAAAAATTGCTACTCCCATGCCAATGAGTGCAACAGTAGGGAAAGTGTTGGATGGAGGAGGGGTTAAAATTACTATTTCCCACTCCAGTGAGTGTAACAGTAGGGAAAGTGTTGGATAGCAGAGGGGTAAACATTAATATTCCCATTGGAGTCAGTTCAAAATTAAAAACAAGCAAAATATCAACTACAACACAAAAAATATTAAAAAACAAAAACAGAAAACATATATAAAAATATTCAACATTTACAAAAGATTGAAACATAGTATAATGTTAAAAAGATCAAACAAATACCTAGAAAGATTTTTTTTAAATTTAAATATAATTTACAAATAACTATTTTTAATAGAAGTTATTTATAATCAAAAACATTAATTATTACATAAATGTAATCTTTTTCATTTCCTACCCTATAACACCATACAATTCACTCTACACATCTATTTAAAAGAAGTACCTCCATAATTGACATAGTTATCTGCTAAAGAAATATTATTAATTAAAAAAACAAATTCAAACAGATACAAATTAATTTACTACCCAAATGTTACCTCTGTAAAACCAAAACCGACACACAAAATAAATATAAGCAATTACCATAAATATTTATTAATTTGTGAATTAATATTTATGATCAACTAATTATTAATTAATTAACAATAAATTACTTTCCACCCTCTACCCCAATAAACACCATAACTCACATCTAAAAATCATTACACAATTTATATAACCAATTTGACATTAATAAATTAATATCAATTAAAAAAACGTATTAATTAATTTAATAGAGTTTACTTCCTACCTTTTACCACTATAAACCCCAAAACTCACATCTTAAATTAATTACACAATTGCCATATTTAAATTGGTATTAATTAATTAGCATTAATGAACAAAAAATTATTAATTCATTATAAATAAATTGCTTCCCACCCTATTCCCTATAAATATCACCATCCATTTCTAAAAAAAACCCACAATTAACATAATTAATTACAGATTAATTAATTAAGAATAATTAACAAGCAATTAATAAATAATTAGTAATACAATATTTCCCACAAATAACACTATAAAATATAAATAAATAAATACAAAAAATATTAATACATTTATTATAATTAAATTACTTCCCACCCAATTCCCCTATAGACTCACAATCCACTCCTAAAAAATTACACAATTAACAGATATACCAATTAATTAATTAATTAATTAATTAATAATAATTAACAAACAATTAATAAATAATGAAAAATAAATTAATTCCCACAGTTAACACTATAAATTTAAATTAAATAAATATTAAAAACTAACAACTATTAATATGTGTATTATAATTAAATTACTTCCCATCCTATTCCCCTATAAACACACAACCTGCTCCTAAAACAATTACACAATCAACATAGTTACCAATTAATTAATTAATAATAAACAACTAACTAATAATAATAATTAATTTCCACAATTAACACTATAAAATCTAAATTAAATACATACTAATAAATGCAAAATAATAATTAATATATTATAATTAAAATACTTCCCACCCTATTCCCCTATAAACCCACAACCAGCTACAGAACTAAAAATGCAAAATGTAATTAAAATAATATTAAAAACTATAACAAATTTAACACATATTTTAAGAAACAAAAGCAATACGTACACAAATAAATAATTCACATACTTTTAAAATACATACTAAAATACATAACACAAATTAAAACATTGATATTTTAAACATCTATATTTCGCAAACAATATTAATGACTTCAATATTTTCAAAAATGATATTTCTTACTTCCAAGTCGATATTCTTGACCATGATAATATTGCTTTAGATATTTCTGCATCACTATATATCCAACCCGATATTTGTGTATGTTGACATTTCAAACCCGATAATCTGTCTGTGTACCAAATCAAAGCTCCAACCACCGACTAGTCGCACAAAACCGGGTCAGAGTAAAGAAATATGGCTGACCGTGATGGAGAGCAGTGAACACAAGAAGTGATTGGACCCGGTCAGTTCTTACCTTCAGATGTAGGAGGAATCTTAATAAAACTTTTCTGGGAAGGTACAGTTCAGCAGGACAAGGCTTCAGGCGATGTCCAAGGAGGGAGCGTCATCATCGGGGAACCTTGAATTGAAGCCACAGTGCCGCTTTCTACATTTAGACATCGGCCCTCATTTAGATCTTGGCAGAAGGGTTATTCTGTCACAATGGTGATGGATAGCCAGTCTGCCAAACTATAAATCCCATTGTAACCTAAAGGATTTATATTTTGGTGGACGTTATATTTGTCACCATTGTGACAGAGTAACCTGTCCGCCAAGATCTAAATCAGGCCCTTAGTCTCTTTTGTGGAACACAAAAAGCTCCAGCGGGACGAGGCAGAGGGCTGTAGCTAAAGACAATTCTATGAAGCCAGGCACCCTTTGGCAAAGGACCACTGAGCAGGATTTACTACTTCAGACAAGAACGTAGCAGGAGAAGCTGGGAAGTCAATCTGACAAGGGATGCACCTCGGGTGGATAGGCGAGCAGGTTGGTCCCAGTCTCTTCCTGGTTCTCAGACAGTTTTTGGTTAAAAAATGTCTTTGTCCTCAGTTTTGGGATTTAGTCACCTGGGCACCTTTAGCACCACAATCAAGGATCTATGATTGGTGGGACACCACTTGGGTGATTAAGGACTCACTCAGGCTGGGTCCAGGTGCAGTTTCAAGATGGTGGGAGCCATTTGTGTCTCTGTGGCTCTGAATAGCAGATCAGCAAACTAGCCCTTGAAGTCACTCTGGTAGTCCTAGTTTCAGGTGGAGCTGCAGGGCTCGACAGCAGGGATGGTCTCTGAGGGTTCAAGGCAGGCTCCAGGCAGGTATAGCATAACATTCTTAAGTGCACAGCAGGTTATAGCAGCAGGCACTCCTCTGAGAGTCCTTCCATAGGTTTAGGAGGGCACAGTAGAGCTGGTGTCTGAGGTCCTATTTTATACCATGGGGCTCACCTTCTGGAAAATGGGAGAAGATTCTATACAGTTGCTGTTGGACTTGGCCCTTTTTGCAGGGGCATCCCTGAACTTTTTGCCTTCCTCCTGGTATTTGTTCTGACCTGGTGTTGCTGGTTTTAGGACTCTGAGCACTTTATCTCTGCTGTCCAGTATTAAAGTGCATGTGCCCTCCATGGTAAATGTGGTAAGATTGGTCTACACCTGTTTGGCATATTTAATTTACCTATCAGTCCCATGTAAAGTGGTATCTCATATACCCAAGGCCAGTAAATTAATTAATACTGGTGGGCTTGCAGCGCTGCTTGCGCCACCCACTAAAGTAGCCTTTCACATCTGTCTCAGGCCACTGCCATTGCAGGGCCTGTGCGTACAGTTTACTGCCACTGTGACGTAGCACATAAAGTGGGTGCCATGTCTGTGACTCCCCTTTTACTACTTATCAGTCACCCCTGAGGTAGGCCCTAGCTAGCCCTATGGGCAGGGTGCGCTGTAGGCAAAAGGTAGGACATGTGCCTTAACTGTGTGGATTGTCCTGGTAGTGACAAACAGCCATTTTGGTTTCTCACTACTGTGAGGCTGCCCTCTCATAGGAATGCACTGGGGATTCCCTGATATGTGTTTGGTTTCTGCCTGGCTTAGGCACATGCCCTAGCCAACCAAAAATCCAATTAATAACAGTGGCTTTGAAGTGTATGGATCTTCCTGACTCCTATGCCCTGACTCCAACCTGGCTGCAGTGACAATGTGGAGGTAATATGTCCTCTGTGTGAAGGCAGAGCACTCCCTATTCTGTTGCAAGGGAGCTGTGCTCAGGTCCAGCCCTCATCCTGCTAGCAGATGGCCCATTAAGACACACCTAACCCCTTTATTGTGTGACTATCTGTCAGGAATTCACAAAGGCTGTGATCCAAGACAGGTTGCAGGCACAAAATGGCTTAGGGCAGAGAAATACCAACTTTCTAAAAATACCATTTTAAAAATTGTAATCAAAAACCTGACGTTACAATTAAATAGGATGTTTCATTACAATTCCAAAGACACCAAACATGACATAACTACCTGCTCCCAGTTGGAATTTACAGCTTGTTAGATGTAATAGGGAGTCCCAAATGTTATCCTGTGGGAGGGGTAGGCCTCACTTTAGTGAAAAATGAATTTAGGAGCTTTACACTACCAGGACATGTAAAATTAAAAAGTACATGTTCAACCCCACAACTACAAAACACACTACTACTTGCGACCTACATTAGGGGTGTGTAAGGCTTGGCAAGTCAACATAGCAATTTAAAATTGCATTCAGGCTGCAATGGCAGGCATGGGACAAATTTTGATGTGCTACTTAGGTAGGTGTGTACAGTGTACGTATATGGTAAACCACTCTGCAAGGGACTTATAAGTAAATTAAAACGGCAATTGGATATAAGACAATTCAACCATGTAGGAAGGGCGTGAGCACAAGCACTTTAGCACTGGTTAGCACTCTTCACAATAATGCTGTGTCTTAGAACTCTGGTCTCAAACAAGAGGACAAAAATCTGTCCATCTATAGATGCTTCTGTTTTGGGTAGAGCACAACCTTCTCCTCATGTTGGTGGAAGGCAGGAGACAGGGTTAAATATTTGCTGAGAGGAAAGTGCATTGGGGGCAAGTGTGGAACAGGATGTGCTACCTTACTAGCATCATAAGAACCCAGCAGCAGGTGATATATTACTGGGCTGATGTCATACCCTCAAGCAGGACCTACTGGACCTGCTTGGCAAAAGGTAGAAGCTGCAATAGGTAAGTGAGGTTTGGAAATTATGAATGATATTTTTTTATTGCTCTGTAGGAGGTGTTATGTATGTAAATTCAAGTGGTGGCCATCACTCTGTACTTATAGTAAGGTCAGACTTTCCAAAGGAAGACATTTATTTTGGTAAAATACTTGTGTTCTCTTCTATGAACATGGTAAATTTGGATTCCAACTGTGCATTCTGCACAGCGCATTGGAATCACAGCTGCATGATGCAACCTCAACACAGACCTTGCAGCCTCTCATCATAACCGACGCAGGCTAGAAGCAAGCCCACTTTGCGGCGCACTCAGCTCATCGAACTACCACAGTGTGATGCATCTTCAATGCAGACCTTGTATCGCTTCTTGGGATTTCCGATTGCCGGTGCACAGCGCAACTCTCCTCGACCAGAATTTAAGGTATATTTCTCAGTGAGCAAAACTTGGTCCCTGTATCCAGCCCCTGCTCCAACTCACTAAGCATGAACTTATGGTTTTGTCCCGGTCCAGCAGAACTACATAAACACAGTTGGCGCTGTGGTTTCGGCTCCCAGCCTGACGTAGACCCTACCAAAGTGCTTGTGAGACTAGAAATGAAAGGGAAGCTACAAAGTGATTGTTGTCGACCAGTGGGCTACATGACTGACTCTCAGTTCGCCCGCCCTCATTTTATTTATTCAAGTCCCAACGTCATGCAGGACTGCTACCAAAACCCGCACATTTACAGTTGTTTTCACTTTGCCACCCCACCAACATGGTGAGCTGGTATATTACATTTCTCCTCAACTTTAACATTTGCAACAATTTAACCTCACCGAAAACAAAAGTGAGAAAGATACACAGTTATCCACAGAAATAAAAAAGACAGCGATGATAGTAACCCTACCACCAGCCTCAATTCTAGGGTAGTGACCAGCTTACACCAGGAAGTCTGTAAAGCTGGCCGATGGTGCCAAATTACCTCTTATGCGATACTGGGAGTAGGTCCTGCAGCCTGACCTTCCTGGGGAACAAAGTTTCTCTTCTCTGTTCTCAGTTCGTTGGCGGGTGCTGCTGGCTTTGGTAAGTAATACCTGCATCTTGCCACTGTGCTGAGAGCAGTCTAGTGTGATGTTCCTTGGAGGTGAGGGGGAAGACAGTGCAAGGTCAAAGTCATGGGCATTGTCGCCTGATTCACAAAAGTATTCACCAGGCCCAGTGTCCTCGTAATTAACCTTCTGAAAGAATGAAATATTTTGTGTGACTTCTTCATCTCCTTGATGAGCGGTGACCATCATGCCTTTACGGTGTATAACCACCTATGGATGTTGTTCAGAGGACAGACTAAATTTTATGCTAGGGTGGCGGTCCTTGATGTACACGTATTCACCTTTTTGGATCTCAGAGTGAATGGCCTTTCATCTTGCACTGGAGCGTTCGTTTGTGATATTTCGTCTGCTGAGAACTTCAGTGTCATCAATGGGTTCAGGACTCCAGGTGGGGTGATGGGGATTGGTATTGGCACCGATTTGCCCCATGCAGGCATATCCAGGAGCTTGACCAGTTGTCGTGTGGGGAGTTTGCAGGTATTCATGCAGGAACCCATAAACAGCTTTCTCTACCGATTAGTAATCAGTGTGGGCTATGCTGACAAATTTGTTGAGGGTCTCCATAAACCTCTCCACTTCTCCATTGGCTTGGGGCCATCTCGGTGTCCCTTTGTGGTGGTGTATGCCCCATGATGTTTGGTACTCGGTAAATTCTTGGCTATGAAATGGAGGGACTTTCACTATCCCATGAGTAGCAATGACTTTCTCCTCTTTTGCAATTACTTCTGATGCCTTCTGAGACCCTACTATCTCAGCTTCTGGAAATTAGAAATAGTCACCAATGATAACTAAAGCATAGTGTCCATCAGTCAGATGGCCAAAATCAAAACTTGCTTTTTCCCAGGGGGCTTTGGGTACATCTTCAATGATTATCAGAGGGGTTGTTCTGGACAACCCGCTACTTGACACTAGTGAGGCGACGAAACTTGAGGGGCGGGCCCCCACAAAGTAATTGAAGTGGGCCCCCTACCCTCCGAACCTAGTCAGGAGCTTTTAGATTCCACCCATGCACAGTACCAGAGGGTGGCCCCTGGCGCTAGGGCCCACAGCACTGCAGGGGCTGTGGGGGCTTTTGTTATGCCACTGCTTGACACCGTTAACAAAGAGCTCTAGCAGGATAAATATGATAGGGATTTGAAAAGAGGCGTACTTTTCACTTGCAACCTCTGGCAGAGCAGCTCGCCTAATATGATTCTATCATTTTAAAACATGTAGTATGCATCGCCTAATTTCTTTAGATGAATTGCTGCACCCAAGTCAACAAAGGGGACACTGACTGCAAAACTGATTTATTATTCAAACCATTTACTTATTAAAAAGTTTTTTTATCAATTTTACAAAACAAAAAGTGAGTAACAGCACATTGAAAAATACTGAAATCAATCAGTTCATCATACAAGGTTTTAACAAAGGTGAAAAAAACCCACAAAATAATACTTTAGGTTAGGTGAACACATTGACTGCAGTAACTAATAACCTGCCGTAGGGCAACAACAATAGAGAAACCGTCTTCAGGTAACAGCATCAATTTATAATAGACAAACTAATACATAGCTCAAATTAATTGCATCCAACACTGTTTTTTTTTATCTAAGACCTTGTGGGTTGTTTGTATATCTTTTTAATTTTTTTTTTAATGGATGACATTGGTCTTGGATAGTAGGAGCTGATGTGTTTTGGCCATCCAGTTATGGCTTCCTCAGTACAGTGTGGGACCATAATCACCCAGACTAAAACTGATTCTAACAAAGATATGGAGGATTCTGAGAGAAAACTCCAAAAGAATATTCATAAAATGTAGCCAGCTGTTAGCAAGTATGTTTGACAAAAACCTTGATGCGGTGTAATAAATAAACATCCTCTGAATTTAGCACCGCAGGTGCTAGTTTCAAAAACTCGCTCTAATAGGGGTGAATTGGCTTGGCATGGAAATTCTATGATAGCAAGTTTGGGTTGTGTCCGCGATCCACAAACTGTTGTAGTCAGCTAATCCGGAATGACAGCAGCAGCACCATCTGCCACTGATCTCCACCATTTTGTCCATCCCTGGGAACCAGAGGTTGGTATGAAATGAGCTCTTCATCTTGAGTATGCCTTGATAACCATGGTGTTTTAATTGTACTACTTGAGAAGTGAGGCTCGTTGGTATAACCAAGTGTGATCCCTGGAGCAGACACCCAACCTATTCCGTCGGCAATTCTTGCTGAACGTGGAAGAGTGATTCAAGCACTTTTTGTGCCTCGGGGATTCCCATGGAGAAGTGCTTTCTAAGACCATTCCAGTCATTAGAGAGGATTGCTGCGATCGCTACCTGTAGACATTCATCATCCTGGGTGACCTGACTTAATGTGTCAAGTACCATTGCGAGTGGGAGAGATCTTTCAGCAACATATTGCACATAGACCTCTTTTGCTTCTGCTTCTTACGCTTCCTTCAATGGGGAAGCAGGGGAATGGCAGGAGAGATAGTCTGCAGGATTTTATGAGCCTGGCCGATATTCAACTTGACAAATTGTATTCTTGGAGTTGTAACAACTAGTTCTCGATAAGGGGTGGCTTTTTGAATGTGCATCCCTGGAGCTGAGGTATTGATGGCTTATGGTCCTAGACACAACAAATAGGTGGCCATGGATGCAGATGTGGAAAGGTCTACTAGCCCAGTGTGTTGCAAAAACCTCACGCTCTATTTGTGAATAGAATTGCTCAGGTTCTGTTACGGACCGACTGGCGTAAGCTACTGGGGTCCAGCTGCCATCTGTTTGCTGTTGCACTATTACTGACCCTAGGCCATGAGGACATGCATCCACTAGCACTTCTTAGGATCAAAATAGGATAGAGTAGTGTCCACTGACAGAGCTTCTTTGGTTTGCCGAAAAGCCATTTCTTCTTCTGGACCCCATTGCCATGGTGTGGTCATTTTGGAGAGTTCTATGAGGGACAAGTGAGGACCGCAAGGTCCGGGATGAACCTCCTACAGAACTTCACAATGCCATGGAAACTTCTCACTTTGAAGATCTTGCGGGTGCTGGGGCTTCTTGCCCATCAAGCACTTCCATAGGATCGGGGGCGACCTCATTCTCTGAGAAAGTGTACCAGAAGAAGCTGATTGTGTTCTTTAGAAACTCACATTTTTCCTAATCTAGGGTGAGTCCTGCATCTATGATCCTTTGCAGTACTCCTCCTAGGTGGCCTGGGTGTTATTTCAGTGACTTAGAGTTGATAGAAATGTCATCACTATCATTGATGACACTGGGTAGGCCGCCTAGCACCTCTCTTATGAAGACTTCTGCCACACTGGAAATACCAAAGTTGAGGCAACGGTACCTGTGTAGACCCATGTGCGTAGAAAATGTGATGATATACCTGGAGTGGGAATGGAGCTGCAATTGACATTTTCCAGAACAGAGATTCACCTTTGAGAACCATTTAGTACCACTCAGATCACTCTACTACCATGGGGGTGAGGTGCCTCTCCCGCTTGATGGTAATAGTGGGTTATCTCATATCCACATATATGTGGACCTGACCCAGATATTTGGGCTTCTTGGCCCTCACAATCGGGGACATCCACGGAGTGAGTCCAGTGACATTCTCAATGATTCAGGCCCTTTCTAGCTTCTCAAGTACTTCTTTCAATTTCTGCCTCAGGTGGAAAGCTATGTGGTGGTGACGTAGGGCCATTTGTTGGATGGATGGATCGATATGTAGTTCACTTCTTTGTTTTACAGGCACCCTCTAAAGACAGTGTTGAATTCCTCTAGAGTGGTGGATAGTTCTTCTTCCTGGACTTCTAAAGCAAAGGAGATCAAACCCAGTGCTTCTGCAGTCACTCCACTGACAAGCAATCCGTGGCCTTCTTCTGCCACATACACCGTTGTGTCTGCACTGTTTTGTTTATGTGATGCAGTGGACTTGAACCAGCCCAGGAGGGGGATTGGTGACTTCGGCCCATACATGACGACTTTGATATTTGATTTTTCTAGTGGGGGTGGTGGGCCATAGTTCGGTATGTGGTCACTGACATGAGTTCAATTGATGCTCCAGTGTCAATTGTAGCAGTGATTGGTTGATCCCCTATCTTGGTTTGGTATCACAGGAGGTGGCGATGGGTAGAAGATAGCATATCTGCTACAAAGACGCAGAGGATCGAGTATTATTCTACATCGTCGTCCATGTCTTCTTTGCTGACCGGCAAATTTGACACAGTATGCGCCATTTCCTTTGAGGCCTTGGATGATCTACAAACCTTTGTAGAGTGGTTATACTTTCCACTCACTGAACATTGTTTGCCCTTGGCGGGACAGTCAGTCATCCTGTACCGGAACCCTCTGTAGTGTCCACATTCCTTTTTCGTGTCCTGGAACCATCTTGGAGGATTCGGTGCTGGACAAGTCTTAGTTGCATTTATGTGTTCTGTTTTAATGGGTTGGTGGCATGCTGCTACCATGTCTGAAGCTCTTGACTTTGCTAAGTCCTTGGACCGCCCTAATGTTAAGAGATTTTCCAGATTCTTAGAGAATTGTTTCTCACAGCTTCGCAGAGTAGAACCCTTGGATGATCGGGGTGCTACTCTCTTCCTGCTCATCCTGGAGCCCAAATGTGCTGGCCAGTTCCTTCAATGTGCTGTGAAATGTAGCTAGAGATTCTTCTGATTTCTGGAGAGCCTGTCTGAATACAAAGCATTTCTCATCTTTATTAGCCATGGATTCAAAATGAGCATTCAGGGCATTTAATAGCATGGAGTGAGTATTCGGCGCTGAATCCAATAGCATTTTATATATTCTGTGAATGTCCTTCCCTCCAAGATGCAGCAGTAGGCCTCTCCTCCTTTCACGAGGCACGCAAGCCCCTTCAAAGTAAAACTACAGATGCTCTGTCCAATCTTTCCACGTAGGTGCTGGAGTCTATTGCGCTCCATCCACTACAAAAGGCTCAATTGCTGGGATTGAGGTCATGGTGGACGATGAGTGAGGGTTTGCCCTCCCGGGACACATTGTGGCATGAGCACTGTTGCAGAGTGTAGGGACAGCCACCAGGCTGAGGGCTATGGGGCCACACCAGCAAGCAGCAAGAGGTCCCTTTATGGGCAACCAGGCATCATGTGGAGGCAGGATGGAAATCTTAAAGCCCTTCTGACTATGGGGGAATATGTTGCCAGTGCACCTTCTGGAGTACCATGTGAGCAATGCCTGGTTGGAGGCTCAGGACTCAACAGCCTAGGCCACAAGAACTGGTGAAGGCCTCATATGCTATACATTGGGGTGGTGGAGCGTGGTTCAGGGGCACTTTGAATGCACTTGCAGCCTTGTAATTGTAACTCTATGGGAATGTGCCAGATACACGTGAGGGGGCAAAAGCCTGCAGCGGCATCCGACATGGACGGCAGGATACGAGGCGGCAGGCTCCGGCCCACGCAGACCATGCGACAACTGCTTGCGAACATGAAGGAGTGCACTCACACAGCGCGTCCTTACCACCTAGGACAGAGATAGGTGGCAGGGTTTTGTAGGCCTTTGAGACAGCCACAAGTGGAGTAACATTGTGTCCAGTGGTTGCAGGCTTTCGTTGGGGTTCCGATGGGCGGGGGTAGGGGGCCTGGTGTGTGGTGGGGTGAGTGGTCCACCTCATTGCCAGTGTGGTGTTGGCCACCCAAGTAGACTTAGGCTCATGGTCCCAGAAATGAAAGCGAAGCAATGACTGACTTTCAGACCTGCCCTCACTTTATTTATTTGAGTCCCAGCGTCATGCGGAACCCTATCAAAACCCACACGTTCACGGGTGTATTCACTTTGGCCACCACACCAATGTGGTGAGATGATACATTACGGGCGCTTTAAGCTTTTAAGCACTATTTTTGCCTGAACCTTTAATATAGCTAATCTCCAGCTCTACTAATTGAACTTATTTGTTTTAGTGTCTAATAATTTATTAGAATGCACTCTATTTTTCCAAATTGGTTTGGGATTATTCTTGTGTAGTGTTTTCACTTTATTGCTTTTTATGTGCTGCATGATTACTGTACAAATTGCCTCTGAGTTAAACCAGACTGCTTGTGTGCCAAACAATCAGAGGGTTAAGTACATGGTAATTTAGCAAATTTAGTAGTTCACTCTGACAAGGATTATTGCAGCTGCTTCAAATGGCTCACACCCCCTCCAAACAACAATCCAATTTCTAACAGGGCCTTTCGATGCCTCTTCACACATTTTTCCCCCAAAAAAGTTCAACCACCTCTGCTCCTTTCTGGAAAGTTTTAAGGTGATCCGTCAAGCAGGGGCTGAGAAAAAGGCACTCCCAAAACACTTTTTCCCATGCAATTTCCATATGGAAAATTGAACAGAAGAGAATACAGCTGAATTGAATTATGCCAAATTTAGCAGAAAGCTATATATTTACTAATAAAACATGCTTTTTCTAATGTGATGTAAATCTATTTAGCCATTTTAGAGAAATCAATGTTTAAGAAAATAGTGCTATCTGTTGCGATGGGAGTCCGACGGGAAAGCAATTTAAAAAGGGATTGGTTGGTGCCGCAGGACAATCGCAGGAGCAAGCAATGTCATTGGCTGGTTGCAATAGAGAAAAATTTTAGGGTCATCATTACTTGAGCCGGCTTGTGAGTCCTGAAAAATATAATTGAATAGGATATTAGGGGGAAGTGTTAGATAGATAGTTTATTGTTCAGTTATTAAAAAATAAACTTACAATATGTCACATTTACAAACTTCTTATAAATAATATTAATATTAGATGACTTATTAAAACACAAATAAAATGTAAAAACCTCACGTAATGAAACCACTAATTCATCAAGTGAAAAAAGAACAAGAATCCCACTAGGAGGCTTCCTAATAAAGTGCATTATCAGATAAAATTGTTCCATCTCATATTTCAGCTTTACCTCAAGTGCCTTAATCATTTCTCAATATTCCTGGTGTTATTAACCCCTGATATATGAAGACTCGAGCTACCAATTTTGAGTTGTAAGGTGCCATATTTCTATTAGGAGCAAATTTCAGGGCTTAACCTTGATTCAAGTGCCATAATTGTTTCTCGCTGTTCCTGGTGTTATTAGCCCCTGCTTTAAAATAAGTTGTGCTTCCCACTATACATTTTAAGGTGCCATATTTCTGTAAAAGCAGATTTCAAGGCTTAACATTGCTGAACCTTATATATTTTATGACCTTCCAATAGGGTAATATTACTTAGCCCCTTAGTAAATTGAGCTTGTCCATTGTAAGGTTTTAAAATACATTATATCTTTGCAAAAATCTCTGTAATTAACGAAACAGAGCCTTCATTTGTTTGCATATTCCGGATGTTCTTAAAATGAAGACACAACATAACTTCTTACAGTGCTTAACTTCTCCTCCTAACTACATATTCGATTAAATAATAACAAATAATGAGAAAGATCAAACCGCTTATTATACACATTTAGCTAATTTCCCCTCTCCAATATCTATACATTTTGGGAATCTTCCAGGTAATTGTAAGTCCTCTCCCTGCACTGGCAGCGTGTACGTATAGCATAGTGATTAAAATCCTGTCTTAATAAACTTTTACCTTCCGCCATTAAGGGTGAGCAACTACAGATTATATGACAAATGTCTTCTCTTTTACAGATATAGAGAATTTTAAGTAGGCCACTAACCTATTTAAGTTTTGTCTCCTGAGGTCAAACTCCAATCGTATTTGAGCCGGCAAAGCCTGCTGTGGGAGATTAAACAGGTTCCGATTGGACCCTGTCACAAGTTTGTCTATGATATCATCAGCCTTCCCCCTCAAGATCCCAATGCCATATGTCAAGCTGCCATCACTTGCAAAAGTGGCTTTAGGCGTAAGCCTTTTAAGCTATTCCTTAGGGTAGCAAATGCAACTGTTAGGGAATTATTCCTTCTTTGTAGCGCAGTGTGCTGGTTTTTAAATGCGCTCATTACAGCTAATATTACCCCAAAGTATTTGTACTCTAAGACTGATTCCAGCCCAATCCCTTCTATACTAAGTTTTGGCTGAGCCGTAATGCCCTTTGTTACTAACCTGGTCTTTGTCTTCTTTAAATTGACCTTTAACTGATGTGACAAGGCATACGTGGCAGTTTTATTTATTAAATGCTGCAGCCCCACCTTTGTATGACTCATCAGGACGATATCGTCCGCATACAAAAGGTAGCAGACCTTAAAACCTGCCACTGACGAGGAATGAGAACCTGTGGTGTTCAAATCAAAAGAGATATCAGCGAGATACAAATTGAAAAGAGGGGAGCCAAGATGCACCCTTGTTTTAGCCTGTTCGTTGTTACTATTTTTTTAAATGGTCGTTCCTTGGCCCTACCTAACTCTTGTCCAAGTATTCGTGAATAATAATTGAATCACTCACAGGAGAGTAGGTGAAAACCCCAGATTTACTAACTTCCCTCAAAGGATATTCCTCTGTCAAATGCAGATTGAAAATCTATAAAACGCAAGTGGAGATTCAATGAACGATGCCTGGCTGGTGCTAATATTAGTGATATCATTTGCATGTTAACGGATGTACCCAGGCCCTCATAAACCTGGTTTGATTTAATCGCAGCAGATTGTTAGCGTCCACCCAAGTTGTTAAATCTGTCAGAAAAGGGGGGATTGTTGCTGCCCATTTGAAAGCTGCTAAAAACTTTTTGATTAAAAAAGAAAAAAACTGAGAAATCTGGGGAAATGCTTTAAAATGCTTACAATATTTTGGAGGAGCAGAAGGGATGCCAACTAAATTGTTTTCCCCTCAAGTAATTGCTCTGTTTGAGTTAGCATGCTAATGGTTGTATTAATTTATGTATGGTAAAGCACCATAAAACAAGAGAGCTGCAAGACTGTGTCGCAGGCGTACCATGCCAAAAGCAAGCTGTCTGCGCACGTCCGTGCACTGACCGTACACAGCACCAGCCATGCTGCCAGCTTTAATACAGGAGGGGGACTAACATCTCTGGTGAGTTACACTTGTGTAAGCTTCTTTGATATTAGAAGTAAATGGCTAGGGCCTGAGCAACTTGGAGCCAATAATAAGCTGTCTTGTGGGAATATTGTGACAGGAAAACAGATGGTTGCGTAAAATGAGAGTGCGGTAGAGAGTGCAGAAAGGGAAAAGCTAATACCGAAAATGTCCTGGCACATAAAGCACCTAGTGTTGGTTCCATTGGGGAGGTTAAAAAGGCCCACCAATGAGATAGTATGGTGTAGGCTGATTAATGCTAGGTTGGCAGCGAAGCAAGCCCTAGAAACCAATGACCTTCTTTTTGACCGGACTTTTGATATGCTACGCATCACAAAATCATTGCTCAAAGAAGCAAGTGGTCTGGAGCTAATATATATGTGCTCAACGGGTTAAACATTCTGCATGCCCCCTAAATGCTGCATAGGTGGGTGGCATTTATTCTAAAAGAGAATTTTGTTATAAAGGAGATACCTTCACCGGAATTACTCATGGCTGAAATCGTTGGCTTTATGTTATCGCCCTGATCACCACATTATTTAGAGCTGTATGATGTACGTATCATCGGACCCTGCTTCCCGCACTGCCGGACTTCTACATTCACTCGTGAACGCGCATTGCCGCGGTTCGCCTTGAGCCCCTGGATTCTCCGGAACTGCTCATAAGTCGAGGACCTTGCCGACTGAATTTGCCTTAAATTGAGCTGCATTAATTATCCACATCCCAAGCAACGCCGCGGAATGCACTATTCCCAACCCGATGATTTCTGATCACCCATGATGCCTCGGCTCCATTTTACCCTTTGACTCGGATCACGGTCACCGCACCATCTCTTTTCCTCGCTCCCGGTTTTATTGTACAGGCCTTATTAATGTTGTCCTGATGATGATCCTAATATTGTGGTTGTAGGATCGAAACGTCGTCGACACTAGTACACACCCTATATGTTCCTAATGATATTATGTTCTATACATAAGGGTGTCATTTGTATTGTTTGTTAAGTCCATCTTCCATTTTCTGCCAAATTGTAACAAACATTTCCTTGCCTGAACCTTGTTTGTTGTGTATGTTTCTTCCTATTTAACTGTACGGGACACAGGCTTGTGTCCAACTTTGAGAATTTCTTCTGTAAACTGCCGTTTAATTACTATATCAGTAAAAATTTATGACCACTGTCTGGCTGGACAAGTCTATGAAAATAAGCACTGATAGGGTCCTTATTTATTCCCCTCTCTATCTTACCTGTTCCTAGGGACCTTTTGTTGTTTATAATTACATGATTTCCATGGTCCCAGACCGACCTTATATGGGTGCTCTTGTTGTGAAATAAATATATTTCATCAACTACATAGCACAGATCACAGAGGCAGCCCTGTTCGCTGTGGTGGATGACCTTTGCATGCTTATAGACAAAGCAGAATGTTCTGCATTGGTATTATTAGATCTGTCTGCAGCATTCGATATAGTATGTCACTCTATTCCTCTGATAAATGTTCAATAGAAGTGGTAGGGTGCACACCTTTTTTACTTATTCCTTCAATCTTGTCCATAATTATCTGAGAGTGTGTGCACATCGATCGGGTGCCATGCCCAAATGGTACCTGGATAAATGACAACATAAGTGAATGGGGCATCATCTTGCCCCAGACCGACTGCACAGCTACGTAGCGCCACTTTGGCAACAATTCATATTTTCTTCCATTATTAATCCTTTTTTGACCATATATTCCATTCTTTTTATTCCTTTCTTTTCATTCAACCTTTTCTTAAATCCACACGTGGGATATTGTGCCATTTTCAAGCTTCTCATGTTGAAGCTGTGCCCATCCAGACCTCTTGCTAAAACACGACAAATGCAGGAGTTCGTCCAAAGCAGCATTTATTTAAAAGCCCAATGCATTTCTGGCCGCAAGTGCCCTTCGTCAGGGGTACTATAAATGACAATAAAACAAATATCCATTACCATAATGACCATTAATCCACATTTTGCATCATCACCGTGAATCAAAATTAAGTTTAACCAATATTGCACCTCAACTCGTCATCAATTCCTGTAGTGAACCCCTTCATAAGCAATGTGAATAATGCCCCTCTGTTCTCATGGCAAACCGATCTCCTATCAAGCAAATTCCATTTGACCCTTACATCCCTCTATTCTGCCAAACAAACATTTATCCCTCCTTTGTGCCAATATGAATCTAGTTCATATCCTTATTCACCCCATTATTCATTTTCCCCTCAGCATTTACGCTATATTCACCTGCTGCATTAAACTCTATTCCTCTGACCAGCCTACATGGAATCGGCATCGGAGGACAAGCACTGGGTTACCTTACCTAACTTACCCTACCGATAGTCCCAAGAAGTTTTTCTTCTGCCACTTGTGCCTGTGTTTAAGACTTTGACCCTGAGTTTAAGACCTTGAGCTAAGTAGCACTTACCCTCCATTCTTTAATATACACAGCTGTCTGCTGCTGAGGCTTATAAAATCCTTTGTCCCCAGTGCATGTGTAATGCAGATGATACTCAGCTCATCATCACACTAAATGCATCAGGTACCAACCCTATGGAACTATTTAGTCTCTGTATGCCAGCTGTGCCTGACTGGGTGCAGACCAACCTACTCAGATGTTACTCAGACAAGATTCAGGAATGTGGATTAAACATTCTTGTAGCCCGGACTCACTACCAGTGGACTTTTCCAGCACTTGGTAAACTGCAACAGCCCCAATGAAAATGGTAAAAAAAAACTTAGGCTCTACCTAGAACCAGACCTTTCCACGGTGAGCCAAATAAAAGCTGTTGCGGAAACATTTTTTCCACCTAAAGCTGATCAGGAAGATCTCGATATACTCCCTAAGCCAGTCCACCAACTGGTGACCCAGGTGACCATATTAAGTCTCCTGGGCTATTGTAACTATTGTGTTCTGGGCTAGATCGGGGTCTCCCAAAAAAGCGTAAAAGGTTATAAAATGAAGCAGCTAGATTGCCCGTGGGGCTTCCTCGTTTTTCTCTAACCTCTGAGGCCTTAAAATACCTGCACTAGCTTCCAGTGAAAAAGAGGGTTATATTTTATTCCCTATGCCTTGTGTTTTTAAGTAACCCTGGGCGTAGTTCGCGAAGTAGCACTTCACGAAGCTACGCAAAGGGCAGTTCGCACTACGCGAGCTACGCGTAGCACTTCGCGAACTGTATAGTACCTTGTTCGCACTGTGCCAGATGTAGTTTTCAATGATTGCACAGTGCGGACAAGCAACCGGCACTGTGCAATCATTGAAAATGGCATCTTGCACAGTACGAGCTGTAATTTTCTGCAGCTCGAGTAGATTTTTACTCGAGCGGCAGCTTTCTCAACGCGTACTGGTAGTTTCTCATCGTGAGCGGTCGCGAGCATACGCGACCACTCGCAATGAGAAACCTGACCTCCTCGCGTTGGGAATCTCGCCGGGAGGTTTATTTTCCATGCTCGCGATCGCCAACTTGATGTTGCTGATCGCGAACAAGGAAAAAGTCTCGCAGGGATGTCACTTTGCTTGCTCGCGGTCGCCAACTTGACGTTGAGGACCGCGAGCAAGCAAAAAATGACCGCAGCACTACGCAACACTACGCTACGCGTGTTCGCACTGTGCTACGTGCAGTTCGCGTAGTGCGAAGTAGCGGGAACTTCGCAAACTACGCGAGCGTAGCGTAGTGCTTTGCCCAGGCTTATTTTTAAGCAGTTCACCGTAGCAGTTCAGACTACTCGGCTCAGAAATACCATAGTTGCTGACGTTCCTCGCGAGCCCAAGTGTTGGTTGTGCCTAGGTTTATACAAGCTTGTTCAGGGGAAAAGCCTTTTCATTATGAGCGGCAAAGCTCAGGATTCGGCTATCAGGACCTGTACAGCTTGCCCCTTTCTTACTAAATTTCAGGAAGGCTACGAAGACCTGGCTTTTTAGGAAGAACTATGATCTGCTTAGCAGAATTCCAGTGGGCTAGCAGCGCTTTTTTGGCTGTCTCTTTTTTCTGTCTTTCCAGGGATCTATCAGACTTTACAAATCTACAGCCAGATGTACTAAGATTAAGGATACTGATTTCCTAATTGCAATTATATTTGAATCACAATTAGGTAATCATTATTCCTAGTCTACAGTTTGTTTATTTCTAAAAAGCGATTTCTAGTAGGTTGCAAATCAACCTACCTCATGAATATTAATGAGGTAGGTCGAAATTTGAAACCCATTACGAATCACAGCCATTAAAGAGATGTTGTCTTGCTGACACCACCATGCTTTGATTGCTTTTTAATAAAGCTATCTTTTTTTTAAAATACAGTCCTTAAAGGAAAACAGGATGCATTTGAAAAGAAAAAAATGAAACTTTGAAGTTCCATTTTTTAAGAGTAGGCACTGATCCATGGAACCACTGCCTGTTTTTAAGAAATATTTATTTAAAAATTCTCAAAGTGAAGGGGGCCCCATCCAATTTGCGCATGGGTTACTATCAACCTTGAGTTGTTGGTAAAGTGTGAATAGTTTGTAACCACATTTCGGTCACAACACATTCATACATCCCATTCTGATTTGGTATTCGGAAGGGATGCCCTAAACAAGTCTCTTGCAAATACCAAATTGGTATGCATTCACAATTCCAAATTGCGCATTTTGAAATTAATACAAAGCAAAATGCATTTTTGCGGTCAGAAACTGCCTGATTTTGTGAATCGGGCCATTTGGGACTGCAAACATGCTTTGTACATATAGCCTCTAGAAAAATGACGTAACACACATAATTTGGTTGCTTTATAATTGTGCTTCCACAGTCTTCTGTCAATCAGGAACGGTGGGCTATTTGCGCTGTTCACATATCTCATCCTGAGACAGTACTGTTGCACAACCATAATGTTTCAGTGAAGCAAGCAATGCTCAACTTATTGATGCACTTACACTTCTCTTCATTCTAACATATTTTACATGTCATCAGTAGTAAAATATTTCACACACTATACAAGGGCGTGCACATACATATTATCGCCTTTAAATGTTGGACCCCATAAACAAAAACAACTCACTTCAACATTTAACCTTCTCCACTATGATTTCTGAAGATCTCCACATGCGGGGAGGAGACCTCGGTACATGCGAATATCTACACACCTGGGTGGAGACCTGTGTTCTCAGGGCACAGATCTCTCATCTACTGGTACAGCAGGTGAATGACATACAGGAACTGGAGGACAGATGTTTTAAGACTCCTTCTGATCCATCCTTTCACCACAATGTCATCCTCCTCCATCCTGCTGCTTCTTTGCATATCTAAACCCTAAAGATAGCTGAGGGATAAGAAGAATGGGCTTCCAGCTTTACTTACCTAGATTGGAGGGACATTGTCATATATGTTACATCCGAAACTGAAACGGTTACGATTCACGATTGGAAGTGACTGGGAAAGCCAGTGAAAGGGTGATTGTATACACATACACAAGTGCTTGAGGGTACAGGTATGCCCATGGGGGGCAACATCCTGTAATTTTAAAATAGACAAGTTTTGGTGCAGGGTGGAGTGATTGACCCACGCCCTGAAGAAATTGCCGTGAGTTTTCTCCTTTGGCAATGAAACATGTCAGCTTTTAATGAGCAGACACAGCACTGAATAAATATTGTTAGCGAGTGTGATCTAGCTCGGTTTTAGATTGGGACCGGGGTAGCAATAGCTTGAATCCTGAGTTCCAATTGTGGGGTTGATCCTGTCGCACAAGTTGGTGCACAGACAATCTCTGTCAATACACCCTAGCACCTTGTCTTTATGGTTTTTCTTACTTTCTTATACACTTTTGCTTTGGAGCGGTGGTAGCTGATGATGAGAACCTGAGGTAGCAGGCGAGTACCATCCTGCTCACCCCCTTGGTGTTACTACCGTGAGGCACCACCAATCCTTTCTCACATTTTTCTCACGCTTCTTTGTGTTTTAGTTAAATCTCACTACACGAAGGGAAGTCGGGAGACACGGGTTACCACCTCAACAGACAGATTTTCATGCTTCTAAAATTTTGGTGATGCAATCCCTACCAGTACAGATGGTATATATATAACCTCTGGTTTAATAGATTGTCTAAGTGTATGACAACAAGTGAATCAGGGATTCGAGTATTATAATCACCCTGTGAACAGGTCCTTTGTTGTGTATAAGTATTTGAGTGGGGGATGACCTGTTCTCTGCCCCTAGAGCTCCTTATTCTCTTTTATCCTTTCACGCTACACTTAGCATGAAAGGGGCGGGCATTGGGTGTTGTGGTGGGCGTTCTTCGGCAACACCCATTGATTTTGATGCTGCCCCCTATTTACAAGAGCAGCGTAAGAAGGAGGCAGAGGTCAAATTAAGATCTGGGAAAACCTGGTCTTAAACAAGCGAAATGAAGAGAAATACTTTATTTCTCCTCGTTTTTGCTGTTTGCCTGTGTTATGCTTTGGGCAGCACACATAGAAACAGCAAAACGCCAATGATTGTTAATATGCAGGAAGGTCCCCCTTCCTGCACATAAACAATCATTTAAAAAAAGCTGTTTTTTGACTTCTATGTGTGCTGCATTAGGCAGCATGCATAGAAGTTACAAATCTGCATTTAAAGATTGTTTATGAGCAGGAAGTTGGACCTTCCTGCACATAAACAAACGTCCGCTCAACACAGGTACCCTTTCACTATAGTGCAAGGGTGCCTGTGTTGGCACTAGGCAGCTTAATTTAGCACCGGCTCATGGGGAAATGCAGGGCTGCACCATATTCTAGTAATTTATGGTGCAGTTCTTCATTTCTAAAGTGACGAAGCTTGTCGTTAGCCTTCTTGGCTTAATAAAAATCTTCGCCACTTTCTTGTAATTATGCCCTAGGGAGTATTCTCCCTGCCATGTTTGCTACACCTTCAATTGACAACAGGAGAGTTCTTTGAACAGCTTGGTCAACCCTCCCACTCAGCTGGAAGGATTCAAGCTGAAAAGAGCCAGTAAAGCCTAATATGTGTCTAATAATAAAAGTTTGCTAATGTTTTAACACTGTAGTCATGTCCTTTTAGCCTTTACCAAATGTTGTCTTGTTAAATGATGAGTTGAATCATTTATAAACTTTTTTAATATAAAAGAACATTTTTGTTAAAAATGAAAGTATGTTTTCACAGTGGCAATGTACATTGACACAACTAAGGGGTCGATTCCGATCCTGTACTTTTTTTTCCGTACGACTCGTATCCGTAATTTTTCACGTACGAATCGTACAAGTCCCGTCCGACCCATGAAGTACGATTTGTATGGGAAAAATACGTACGGATCGGCGCGATCCGTACGAATTTGATCGGGAAAAGTTGTACGAGACGGACCCGGACACTTTTCCGTACGAATCCTAAAAATACAGTCCGACCGTACAAGTACGATCCGGACCGGCTTTCCGATTTAGGATTCGTACGGAAAACATCCCGTACACGGGGAATGACTTTACCCGCTACGAAGCAAACTTTGCACGACTCGTATCCCGGGAAAAGTTGTTCCCGGGGTGCGAGTCGTACAGGGGTACGAGTCATACAGGCCCCCCCATGCATATGTACGCACCTTACAACAACATCGCGTATGTACGCACCTTACAACAACATCGTGCATGTACAGTGCGTACGCCAACATCGCGTATGTACGCACCTTACAACAACATCATGCATGTGCGGTGTGTACGCCAACATCGCGTATGTACGCACCTTACAACAACATCGCGTATGTACGGTGCGTACCCCAACATCGCATATTTACGGTGCATATGCCAACATCGCGTATGTACGTACCTTACAACAACATCGTGTATGTACGGTGCGTACCCCAACATCGCGTATGTATGCACCTTACAACAACATCGTGTATGTACGGTGCGTACCCCAACATCGCGTATGTACGCACCTTACAACAACCTCGCGTATGTACGCACCGTACATAGGCAATGTAAAACAGCACAAGGAGGGTCTATTTGACTTGCACAACACCACAAAACACGTCTACAGTGCACAAAACATGGAAATGACTGACCTGGCCACATCCAAACAGGCAAACAGCGGCACAAACTCACAACCACCCCTTATAACACACCCACCAAAAATTCAAACTGAGGCCCACCCACAAATGGACCAATAAAAAGGGCCCACACACACAAACAATGAGCCTTTGCAACAGACTCACTACAGCTAGAGAGCACACACCAACAACTGCACCCATCCACCTTAACATATACACCTTCACACAACCTCCTTCACACATACCCCCTCTTCACATTCAGACCCACAACTTCACATTCAGACCCACACACCCACAACCATCCACACCCTCACCCCACACCATGACAACAGACAAGAATCCAAAGTTCACAAGGGAGGAGCTGGAGATCCTTGTCAATTAAGTCATCAGAGTCAAGCCACAGCTGTTTGTAACATTGGTCAGACAGACCAGCATAGCCGAAAAATCCCGCCTGTGGCAGAGGATCGTCGATAGGGTGAATGCTGTTGCACCCATCAGAAGGACCAGGACTGAATGCCAAGCCAGGTGGTACGATCTGCGGAGGTCAGTCAAGCGAAAAATGAATGACGACTACGCCCAGAGCAACATCACTGGAGGTGGTGGGCCCCGCAGACCAGTACATTTCCATCCCTGGGAGGAGAAGGTGATGGCCCTGCTTCCGCCGGTGGGAGTACATGGACTTCAAGAAGTTCCAGAGCCTGGTGAGTACACAAACAACTTATGTAACATGGGGGTAATGGCATCCACACCCCAACTACACAAAATGCACGCAACTACCCCCAAACACTCACTGGCCAGAACCACAGTCAAAAACAATGCCAATGCCACTAACATGTGTATGCCCCATTGACAAAGCAAGGCCATGCTATGTCCCATGCTACACGAAGCACCAACCCAAGAATGGATGTCCGGTATGCTGGGAGGGTGGGTGTCACAAAACGCATTGTTGAACTCCAAATCAAACACAATTGCCCTCATCCCATATGGCCGAGGTACATACCTATGCACCATGCTCAATGCGCAGGGACTGTGAAAGTACTGACAAGATAGCTGACACTGGGTCCTGGTGTAGGCAGTGCAAGGCCCTCCTGTGACCAGTGGAACACAAACACCAAGACAACAAGGTCAGATATCTAGGACAGGAACTCACACTCACTGTCATGGCAGCATGCTCCATGGGGGAACAGCTACATCACCTGGGAGCCCCAGTGCCAAATCACACTACACCCACCAGCAGGTCCTGTCACACACACCCCTTACACAAGCAGACACCCCTGGGACATGCAATGGATTTAGCCACTGTCACAATGGACATGTAACACAACAAGACCAATACATAGCCGAAGAAGCATCCAAGCCAAAAATCAACAAGTCAAAGACTCAGGAACACATATCAATCTGTCCCCCGCAACATACCCATCCACAAGTGAACATTGAGGAGAATGCTAGGCACATACAACTACCTGGAGGAAGAGTGCCAACTAGAATGTGTATGAAACATGGATGCTGCATGAAACAGCATTAACATTGTCTGTCTCTCACACACAGGGCAACGTGATGAATCTCCCGCCAACAATGGGGGTGAAAAATCACAGTCCCAGGCTTGGAAGGAACCTGATCCCACTGGCAGCGACGCCTCTCAACACTCCGCGGATGACCCCGACCGACCTGGACCCTCTGCTGTCCAAGCCCCTGCAGCACCTGGTTCAGGAACATCTGTGCCAACCACCACCCCCATTCCTGCCACATCCCAGGAGACACCGAGGAAACCTGCCAGCAGTGAACAACTGAGCCAGTCTGACCAGGAGGGACAAGGTTCGCTGGGCAACCAGGAGGAGGCAGACAACATCACCACTGCCATCCCTCAGGGGTCCCGTAGACCGGATGTGCCCACAACGGCAGGCCAGGCTCGTGTGGGCAGGGGTTGTGGGAGTGAAGGCAGGCAGAGGTGAGAACCTGACCAGCCAGCTGAAGGGACCGGTATGTCACACATACACAACATCATGGAGGCATACCAGCGTGACACCAGGGAGATCAGCCAGGTAGTGGGGACACTCACAGAGATAAAGGGGACCATCACAGAGATAAAGAACCAGCAGGCCGAGCAACACACCAGTCAACAAGAACACCAAGGACGGATGGAGGCAAGACTGGCTGAGCTCCTGGCTGTGCAAAGGGACATAAGCCATTCACTCCGTCGGATCGCAGACAACATGGGCAAACCTCCCTGTGCCACCAGGCGAAGACCACCACCAGCCACAGGGAGGGAGGAGGAGGAGGATTTGTCCGACGGAGCATCCCAAGCATCGTCAAGGCCTGCATCTGAGGGTCCCCCGAGGAAGGTGGGTCGTCCACGGAAAAGACCGTGAGAGGCAGCGGCCCATCCACATCTCCCAGGTCACCTGGCCTGGCACCTGGCCTTCATGTGCAACAGCATCACCTCATTGACTGACATTCTCTGCCACATGGACTTGATGGTCACAGTCTGACCAATGATGCCAAAACACTGTGGTCTGGACTCTGCTGCTTTCAAATGCCAAGGATCCCATCTCCCCCTGGGAACTTTGGATTCTATGGTCCCTGTATTGCACCTTTTTTCTTGCACAAATCACGCCCCAGACCTAGAATAAAAAAAATATAAATTAAATTTGATGTTGCAGTCATTCAGCATGAGTCCACAACATACGTGTGGGGACATGTCAAAGTATTCCTGAGTGTGGCACTAACTCCAGCCATCCATACACTGGGATCTGAGTCCGGTCGAGGACACACATGGGTCACAATGTATCATCAAATACAGACATGGAGCCCAATACTCACCCGTGATGGCCTCAAGCTGCTGAGGTGGGGCTTGCAATACTGCTCAGACAGACCAATTTGGAAGAGTACCATGAAGGCGTAGAGGTCATGGGTCATGTCAGTTTGGTGAGGTGTGAGAACTATCTCCTGCATGCAGTTGTTCTGTGGATGTGATGAATGGTGGCCAGGGCAAGGTTGTCTGCACGGAGTTGGGCCAACGGGGTGTTGGATGACAGACGTCCAAGGTCGGTGTTGGGTCTGGGGTTGGGGACTGCCTCCTGAGTGTGGGTGAGGAGTCTGAAGGTGATCCTGCAGCAGACAGTCAGCCATTGTATCTATCTCAGGTGGACGGTGATGTGGCTGGGGCGGGGGATGTTGAAGATGAGGTGTGCGGATGCACCCTGGATGTGGACAAGTTTTCCTGCAGTTTTGCTGTTGTTCCTCCGTAGAGGGCGGTTCTGTAGTTGACCCGGCTGGTGTCGTGGACCTGGGGGATGGTCTGTCTTGCCTTGGAGTGGATCTATCTGTGGATCATTTGCAGCATGCGGAGGGTGTTGCAGCATGAGGTACAGATGGTGTTGAGTTGCATGGTAATTGTGAGCGAAGAGTCCATGATGAACACCAGCTTGCGTGTGTGGCCACTGGGTGCTGGTGCAGTGCCCAGGCTGGTGGGACACAAGGAGTTGACCCAGCCGTAAGGGGACAATCCTCAGATGATGACCTCAGTCCTGTCCAAGTTCAGCCTCAGGTGGCTGATGCTCAGCCATTCGTCAACGGATCTCATGCCTTCTTGAAGGTTGGATCTGGCAATGGCTGGCTCTTTGGTGAGGGTGAGCAGCAGCTGGGTATCAATGGCATACGAGATGATGATGAGGACGTGTGCGCATGAGATGATGGAGAGGGGGGTCATGGAGACATTGAAGATCGTCACGCTGAGAGATGAGCCCTGAGGCATGGGCCAGATGACCCCAGTGTACTACATGCTGAAGGGTGGAGGCCGACTCCCTGGGCCTTGCTGGTTAGATACTTGGTGATTTAATCCTGGGCCCTCCTCTGGATACCAGTGTTGGAGATGTGTGAGCTGACAGTGTGGTAGCACATGGTGTAGAATGCCGTTGAGAGGTCAAGGGGGGTGGTCTCACCATTGTTGAGCAGGGCAAAGTTGTTGTTGGTGGTGGCAATTATGATTGTTGCAGTGGTGTGATTACTGTGGAAGATGGTCTGCTGCCAGTTGCCTGGAGCTGTTTGCATGGAGGAAGTTTGTCAGTTGCTCGTTGAGTGTCTTCCTGATGACATTTGCTGGGTAGGGAAGCAGGGCGATGTTCCAGGAGATCCTGCGGTATTGCCGTCCGTTGTTTCAGAAGGGCCTGGGTCTCTGCATGCCTCCAGGTCCCATGGAATGTGGCAACTCAAAAGGAGACATTCATGACGTGCTGGACGTGGGCTTCCAGGATGGGGAATGATGTGGTTGAGATGTTGTGTGGGAATGGGCCTGATGGTTAGCCAGAGCGGATGGTGCACATGAGCCAGGTGGTGTATTTGCTGCTGACGGGAGTCCAGAACCTGAGGGGGGTTTGTCCCACGGATAATAGTGCTGTCTGCCTCTGTGTGCCAAGGCTGTCGTGTATGTCCATGAGCTTGCAGTGGTAGAAAGTTGCAAGGGATTTGATCTGCCTTGCAAGGGTGGGGTGTCTTTGGATGGAGAGCTGCTGTCCGTTCACTCACAATGCTGATGAGCTCCTTGATGTCGTGTGTTTTGGTGCCTCGGCCCTATCTGAAGGATCTCCACTTGTCCTTGCTGATGATATGGTGATGGCTGTGTGTGGCGTTTTCCAGGGCTGTAAGGTAACTGATGGTTCTTTGTGTTGCAAGGTTTTCACAAGAGTCCGGCTAGATCTGTATGAGTCCAGTAGGTCTGCCTTGTCCCAGGTGGCTTAACTGTTGTTGTGCTTCACAGGAAAGTCCGTCAATGTGGCAAGATTGTTGGATCAGTTGCTGATCCAGTGTGTGAGGTTGCAGGGTGTGGCGGGGGTGTTGGTTCGAGTGTCCCACACAGCTTGTCTGTGGTGACTTACATCAAGCATCTTTGGGGGATCGGTAGCGGGGTGTGGGGCAGTGTGTTGCTTGTCGGAGACGTGGATGCAAATGTTGATGGACCAATGATAGATGGTGGTGTGGTTCTCCTCCAGCAAGAAGTTACTGGCCCCCAGCCTGTGAGGGCATGCGTGCAGATGTATGTGTTGATGGCTTTGCGGAATTGTGGATGTAGGCCTGGAGATCTGTAGATGAGTGTTACTCTGAGGGTTTCCAGGGGGTTGGTGCGAAACCGGATTTGTGACTCTGAGGGTGTACTTGTGAATAAATTGCAATTCATCCTCCGGGATTGTTGGTGCCATCCCTGCGGGTGATCTTGTATCCGTCAGAGATGGCAATGAAGAAGTTGTGTGCTGAGGTTGCTTTTATCCAGGTTACTGTCATGAAGGTGATGTGTGGGGCTGTTGTGTTGAGGAGGTAACAGAGTCCAATGGCGTGCTGGTGGACGGAGCGGGTGTGGAGTAGGAGGCACATGACCTGGTTGGTCTGGTAGGCGGGGCAGCGCTGTGTAGGCAGTTGGAGTTGCACACTCAGCATACGAAGGTGTCGTGTGTGCGCTTAGGGGTTGCCTGATAGCAGGCGGTTGATTGTCTGGTGGACATTGCTTGGAGGGTGGCTGCAGCATGAGCCTGTTGTGTGACGTGGGTCATGCAAGGACCAGAGGGTCGTGCACTGTGCACGTTGCAGGCGCAGACGGTCCTGCCTTTGGCACGGCGTTGGCGCAACAGTGGCACAGAAAAGCTGCTTCCTGCATTAAGAATGGGTGGAGGGGGGAAGGGAGGAGCATTTTGGAGGCGTGTGGGTTGCAGAATCAGGGCACTTGGTGAGGTGGTGCCGCAGGTGAGGCAGCAGCAGGCGGAAGGGGTGAGAAACAAGGCAAAAAGTAGCACACAAAGACAAGGAGGTCAGAAAGGCACAGTACAACAGGTGTATGTAAAGGAAGGAGTGTCAGGTTACTCATGGGTCCCTCCAAGAAAATGTATGAACAATCACCAACAATGACGGCCACAGGATCAGGCAACAAAATGCGGAGCTGCGCACAGGAGACACACCGTCAGGAGGCGTTGACATACCGTTGTGGGGAGCAACCTGCACAAATACATACACAATCAGGTACTTCATGCACAATAGAGATTATTAGCCATGAAGAACTGCATGCATGTTGCCGAAGTACACATACACTCATATGCTCAATCTTTGACAATTATGCCATAGATGACGCATGCAAACTGGCAAGAGATCTGCAGTGACAGAGATGAGGCACTTTGGATTGTGCTGAACACCTTTATTATACAAACTCACACAAAGGGAAATGCATCCATACGAACAGACTCACCGGTCAGTTGACAGAACATGTGGGACATATGCTGGACCACCCCTTCACAACACGGATGTTGTAAATCCCAATGAACTGGCACACAAGTTAAGGGGATGAGCCAAACACATCCTGCTGCACATGGAGAGGCTGCAATTCACCATAGAGCCTGTTGTTGTGATGTCCCACACTATGTCCACCTGTTACTATCCGCAATGTTTCAGAGGAAAGGTTTACGCACATTGATGCCTTCATCAGACTCCACACTCCACTACAGATGACTGTCAAGAAGGGTGACTATCATGTCATGGGAGTGATGCTACATGTTATATGCTCCATGGTGAGAAGACATGTATGCATGGTACCACAGCATGCACAGAAGCAGTCCCCACACATTCCCAACCCGTACCACCACCAAAAAGCCTTGCTGCAATCCTTACCCAAACTGACATTTCCACATGTCCGTGCAAAACCCTGGGAATGACAGACACACAAGAAGTCACCTAAAACAAATCTCGCCGCACACATGGTCAGTTACGAAACATGAACAATGTTGGACACATGCAAATTTCAAAGAAAGTCTCTCTGCAAAACTGTGTGGCATGACATCATCACTCGAGTGACACATCAGTACACACATCAAAGTCACTTTGCATTCAGTCAGCTGGACACACACATTGCAACACATGCCACTCAATGCAACAAGCTTGCACACTCATACCAAGTGACTCACCATTATGAGAAGAAGTTGCGTATGAGCTGACTCCGGATATCATCCTCCTCCTCCTCATCACTTGCCTCGTGACCAAGCCCTGGATCCTCCACGGGTGGATGTTGCTGCTCATCAGGATCAAGGATGAGTGGCACTGCCTTCTCAATGGCCATTTTGTGCAGCATGCAGCACACAATGAAGATTTTGCAGACCTTCTCCGGTGCATATGGGAGGGACCCGCCTGTCTTGTCAAGGCACCAGAATCGGCTCTTCATGAGGCCAAACGTCCTCTCAATCACTCGCCTGGTCTGCCCGTGTGCATTGTTGTACCGGTGATCTGCAGCTGTTCTTGGGTTGCGGAGAGGTGTCATTAGCCATGGCATGAGGGGATATCCAGAGTCCCCTACATGGAAACATCATGTAAATAAGTGGGTCAGGAGATGCAGTAAGAGCCAAAGATACCGCAACACACAGGACAAACAGAGTATACCCACCAACAAGACATGCTCGTTCGTTGTGCAGCCGCAGCATCATTTGTGGCACCCTGTTACGCCTCATGATGTAGGCATCGTGTTCTGATCCTGGAAAACATGCACAGACATGGGAAATCAGCATGTTAGCAAGACACACCACAAGGGCATTTATTGAGTGGTAATGTTTACGGTTGCGATAGGCTTGCTCCTGTGTCTGTGGTGGTACCAAAGCCACATGTGTCCCATCAATGGACCCAATGACATGGGGCATCCCTCCCAGGGCATAGAAATCACCGTTGACATCTGTCAACTCCTCAGGAGTAGGAAATTTGATGAATTCATCAAGGTGCTCCAACATGGCTGCCAAAACATCACGCAGGACACGGCTGAACATTGTCTGTGACATCCCACCAACATCAGCTATGGTCAATTGAAACGTACCTGTGGCAAAAAAAATGTAGGGCTGCCATCACCTTCATCACCTCAATCAACTGTCGAGTGAATCTGTAACGTCGGATGCAGGCACGTTCCCTCATGGCATCCAAGTCTGGCATTGGTCTTGGGACAGGCGGTGCCCTGCAGGACATTGTTAGGAATAATGAAGATTGAGAGTCTGCCAACATCAATGTCAATGAACATAGCACATGCTAAACTGCAACTAAACATCAGGTAACTATGGAGTCTGGTGTGTGCAATACATCCAGGACACATATGCCAGCTTGCTGGCACTCCTACGAAAAGCCAGATACACCTGTTGATTGTCAAGTCTACATGACATGCCCTGAAATGAGCTGGGGGCAAGTCTGAGTGAACAGCCAGAGATATCACCGGAGTGACACACATCCACATAGCTGCATTAGAAGGATGTCATCTCATCCAGACGCACAGGTCACATGGAATGTCAAATGTACATATGAAACACATTGCGATGAAGGGGTACACTTGACAACAACAAAAAAAGCCATTGAGACGACGCAGACATGTATGCCTGGGAAAATATGATGTCCGATGCACACAGACCCTACTGCCGTGGGAATCCACATGTGGCATGGTGTGCGTAGATGTGTGCCATGCCCATCTCCACACAGACCCATGTTGGATGCACCAACAGCAGATGCAGTTGCTGGAACACTAACAGCAAGCTCATGGGGACACATGACACACACCTGACATAGACACATAGGGGCACGCTGATCGTGACATGTCAGTTGATAGAGTGTCCCTGTCCCTGGCATCAGGAGACAGGAGCGGGTGTTGATGACTGTGCCATCCCACTGCTGCTGTGCATGACACAGTTGGACTACAGACACACATGTGGCAAGTGTCAAGGTGATGTGTGCCACATAGTGCCCCATCACACATGACATGTGTACACAGGTCATCACACATCAATTGTGCAACTAGATGAGATGACCTGTGCAATATCACTGGCTGACACACCTAGGGCCTGCACATGAAAGTATGCAATGACAAGTACTTGATGGACATCCTTGTGCGACTCATAGCCCTCCATTCCTGGCGTGTGTATGCCTCGTATCACTATTGTACTGGTGCCGTAGGGGTACGTGTGAAACGCACCATACCCACGCATTCATTGCGTGTGTACGTACCGTATCACTATTCTACTGGTGCCGTAGGGGTACGCGTGAAACGCACCGCACCGACGCATTCATTGTGTGTGTACGGTCCGTATCACTATTCTACTGTTGCCATTGGGGTACTTGTGAAACGCACCGTACCCACGCATTCATTGCGTGTGTACGCATCGTATCACTATTCTACTGATGCCGTAGGGGTACATGTGAAACACACCGTACACACGCACTCATTGTGTGTGTACGTATCATATCACTATTCTACTGGTGCTGTAGGGGTACGTGCGAAACGCACCGTACCCACGCATTCATTGCGTGAGTACGGTCCGTATCACTGTTCTACTGGTGCCATTGGGGTACGTGTGAAACGCACCGTACCCACACATTCATTGTGTGTGTACGGTCCGTATCACTGTTCTACTGGTGCCGTTGGGGTATGTGTGAAACGCACTGTACGCCCGCATTCATTGTGTGTGTACGCATCGTATCACTATTCTACTTGTGCTGTAGGGGTACGTGTGAAACGCACCTTACCGACGCATTCATTGCATGTGTACGGTCTACATCACTATTCTACTGGTGCCGTAGGGGTACGTGTGCAACGCACTGTACACATCCACTTCCATTGCTGCGGTACGCAGGGGTTGCTGGACACACCACCCCAAGAGACCAGACCTTGGTGGTAATGTATGGGCTCCATATTATAGGTTTGGATTTGGGTATGGGGTATGTTTCCTGCCCCTCACCCCCACCCTGGCCCCTGGGTGTTGTTCTCACCTTCTTTGGCGTGTGCGTCGGGTCCGGTGCACCAGGTCGTAGGCTAAGAGGACCGGGATGACACGTACGATGGGATTAATGGCGTGTACGTCGCGTACCGGGACTCCGTTGCATAGTGGTTCGCGTAGGACTCTGCTTTTCCGGCTGTGTTTGGCTCCCATAAGAAAAGAGCCGTACGGAGTGACATAGGGACGAATCGTACTTGCTGGGCCGGAAACCGCTGCTTAAATCCGTTCGGACGTCGCGTAAAAGCTGTTCCGGCTCAGAATCGTTTTTTTTTTTTACCCGTACGGTCTTTTGGACGATTTGTACAGAAAAAGGCTTTCTGTACGAATCGTACTTCCTAGGTTGTAAGAAAAATTTACACGGGTATGAGAAAACGCTCCGTACAACGATTCGTAAAGCCTTTTTCCAAGATCGGAATCGATCCCTAAATGTTTCAAAATTTGCATTCACTCAAGGTGAAATGTCTCTTATCTTCATAAATTAACACTTTCAGTCTTTTGTTGTTTAGTATTAAGATTTGTCAAATTTACTTTCGATTACAGCAGGTCTTACGTGCTGTAGTACATATTTCTCTGCCTTATTGACATAATGCGATTCTCAAGATTGTCTTCATGAATTACACCATGGCCAACATATGCCGGACAGAGGTTGACAATAGGGCACCTCGTGACCAAGAGGAAGATTTAAGAGTGGTGTCCCCGGAGTAGACTTCACTGTCATGTGGGCTGTCAGCCTACCCATCATCACTCCAGAGTGCCCCATAGCAACGGTGTCTCCAGCTGCATTTTCCTTCTCCAAGTGCCTACCAGGAGCACCAGCAGCAGAAGGAAGTATTCACTCTGAAGAAGCCTCCGAAATCGCATTTGCTAAACTTACCCAACCCCTTAATATGTAGCAATGGTTTCTCTCAAGGAGGCTATGAGAGGCATAATTGATGGTTAGATTGTGATCTCTAGAGATGTGCAGGAGAAGACTGGAGAAATAAGAAACATCAGAGAGATGCCATCTAAACAATACCGAGAACTTTGGGTCAGATATACTATAATAGTGGTCGGAAAAAAGGGTTACAAATTCCATGCTGACTGTTTTATTTTGCTAACTGATCTTTGTATAAGGTCTGTGATATTTGCATTCATTTAAGTATGCAAAAATTTGCAAAATGATGAATAATTCCACAAAATGTAATCCAGCATTTCCGTTCTATTTTAGAGCAAAATGCATCCTTGTTTTAATTTTTTGGTACACAAATGCATTTAAATAAAGCCCCGTATGCAATTTGCCATTTGTGTGCATGCTTTGTGGCACATTTTTATTACAATGTGCATTTCACAGTACATTTTTTCCACAAATCGCACACAGTGACGCAAAGCGGTGCATTGAACTAATTCCACAAAATTTGCATTACAACTGTAATGTCGGATTCCTGAAATTACACAAATTACGCTGCGTAATTTAACTTTCATCCAGTCCTATCTACCTACTAATAGTTTGACACCTTAAATAACATATCACGTGGGGGTCAGAATGACCTGCCTAACTAATATTTATTAGGTGATTTGTCACCCCCTGTGATTGGCTACAATCACGAGGATGGTTGCCTGCAAGGGACAGCAGTCCACCATGACGGGTATTGCATTGCACTCAGATTTTTATTAAAAAAGCGCAAGTGCCTTAAAGAAATGGAGCTGTTTTGAGAGTAGGCAGTAGTGCAGTAATCCACTATCTACTACCAATGAATCTTCCACCCTGATTCCCAATGGAGAAGGGGGTGAAATGACCCCCATTCTCTTTTGCGAACAAGTTACCTTACCAACTAGGAAGTTCATGGCTTATGAATGGTTTGCGACTAGAATTATAGTCTCAAACTACTGATACATAGGATGCCGATTCAGAATTTGAAATGGATGCCCATAACATGTGTTTGAACTGGGGGTCTCTAGTTCGCAGAGGTAGGTACCTTTGACCAATTAGGGACCCTTGCTTCTAGTCAGGGAAAGGGGGATACACTCCTGAATAACCCCTGCTCCCCCCCTTGGTAGCTTGGCATGAGCAGACAGGGGTATTTAAGAGGCAGTGTGTAAAGCATTTGTGAACACATACAGTAATACAGTGAAAACACTACAAATGGACACCACACAAGCTTAGACAAATAAGTAATCTTTCCTAAACTTAACTCAAGACCAAACGACAAAAATCCACAATACTGTAATCAAAAATATGCTGAAAAATAGGATATTTACTTAAATGCAGTCTCTAGCAACAAATAACTCCACATGGAGTTATTAGGACGTCGTGACAAAATAAATCCCAAAGTACGGCGCCGACCACGAGGTGCGTGGCGTGGCACCGGGACTGGAATCAAGCAGACCCACAAAGAACAGTACCTTGGAAAAGCGATAAAAACACAGACAGCTCATGGCATTGGGGAGGTAGGCGATGTGCGGCGTCGGTTCATTACGACTCCAGGGGAGGTGTATACTCGGTTCCTTACTGCAGTGCAGGGGAGGTGAGATGATGGTTCCTTACTGCGTCGGGGAGGTGGCGTCACGATGTCGCAGAAACCACCGTTCCTTACGATGTCGTGATGCCGATGGCTTCAGGAGTCACCCACGTCGAGGATCGGCTCCGCGTTGATGAAGTTGGGGCTGCGGTGTGATTCGGGGCGGTGCGTCGTGACGTCACAAGTGGTGTCCTCAGCTCCGGTGCAGGCAGCAGCCTCTATGACAGCTTCGGAGTCGAAGCATCGCGGCGGTAGCAGGCGTCGGGTCTACGATGCAAGTCGGGCGGTGCGTTGTGCTCTTCACGAGTGGTGCCCACGGCTTCGGGCAGGTTATGGTGTCGCTTGCCGGCATCGGTGTTGCAATTTCCTTCTGCAGCAGTTAAAACAGCAGTTCTAGATGCAGGCAAACAGAATGGGTGAAGTCGTTGTGTCCCTGAGGCTTCAGAACTGGAGGCAAGCTCAACTCAAGCCCTTGGAGATCTTCCTCAAGATAGTAAAAGTACACACAAAGTTCCTTTTTTCCTTTCCTTGACAATAAAGTAACCACTGCAGGCCAACCCCAAACTGCACAGCACAGGGGCAGTCACCTCCTTCAGCTTCCTTGGTTATTCTCCTTGACAAAGGCTTTGTCTTGATTCCCAGAAGTGATCTAAAGTTCTGGGGTCTGGGTCCCCCTTTTTATACACACACATCCTTTGTCTCTGAAGGCAGAGAGTGTCTGTGCCTAGTTCAAACCAGTTCTGGGTGCACTCTGCCAGTGCACAACTTCTTCCTTTGTCAGTGTGGGCCAGGGTCATCAGACGAACCACAGGAGGTGGAGCCAGCGTTGTGGAAGGCAGGCACAGCCCTATTCAAGCCCAGGTGCCACTCCTCCCACCACTCCTCATGCAGATAGGTCTATTCAGCCTTGTGCTGAGGCACCCTGTCCCCTGGGGTACCCCCAGCCCCTGTCACTCACAAACCAGACACAGAATACACAACCTAGCAGAGGGAGGCTTGGATGGTTAGGCAAGAAACTACTTTCTAAAAGTGGTATTTTCAAACACAGAATGTTAAAACCAACTTCACTAAGAGATGTATTTTATCATTCTGAGTTCAGGCATACTAAACTCAAATTTCTGCCTAAATCCCTGAGTCAGGTAGGAATATAAAATGTTATAATCAAACTGCCCATTCTGGCCTATGGGAACAGGCAGCCTTGCAATAGTGAAAAACAAACTTGGCTGTAATTCACTATCAGGACATGCTACACACATCAGGGCATGTCCTACCTTTTATATACAATGCACCCTGCCCTTGGGCCTACTTTAGGGGTGACTAAAATGTAGAAAAGGGAAGGTTTAGGGACTGGCAAGTGTGTGCTCTTGCCAAGTCGACATGGCAGAACCAGGCTGAACACAGGCTCTGCAATGGCAGGCCTGAGTCACCTTTTACAAGCTGCTTCTGTGGGTGGCACAATCAGTGCTGCAAGCAGCATTTGGTTTACAGGCCCTGGGCACATATAGTGCACTGTACTAGGGTCTGACAAGTAAAGCAAAGAAGCCAATCATGTAGTCACTAATCCATTACAACAATTTACACAAAGAGCATATGCACTTCAGCACTGATCAGCAGTGGTAAAGTGCTCAGAGTTATAAAACCATCAACAACAGGTCAGAGAAAATATAGGAGGGAGGAACAAAGTTCAGGGATGACCCTGCAAAAAGCGCCAAGTCCAACAACATGCCACTACCAAATTTCAAAATGATATGTTTTACTGAACTCCTGTAAAATTTCAGATGCACTTTTTACAATTGTTAAATTCATTAAAAATATTTAGCAGTTACAAATCATTTAATTTAGCAAATTGTAGGATTTGCAACCATTATGCTCATTAGCATACACATTCCTGCCCATCTACAAAGTCTCCAGGTTCATCCGTATAACTTGTTTCAACTGTGTGGTGATATTTCTAAATTGGTGCCCCATCTTTTTTTTGTCAGCCACTTATCTGATAGGAGGGATGTCAGGGGGTATGGCACCACTGTTGCCTATTAACTGAGCTGACCTCCAAGAAATAGCCCGAGATGGTCATCTAGACCGAGGCCAGCCAGAAAGACGTTGACACCCTCAAATAGGCCATGTGTACAACACCCGTTCTCAAGGCCTCTGACTGCTTCAGGAATTTAGATTTCAGACTGATGCTTCAGAGCATGGCATAGGGGCTTTACTGTCACATTTAAATAAGACGGGCCTAGATTAACCTGTAGCCTTTATCAGTAGAAGGTTACTTCCCTGTGAAGAGAGGAGGAGTGTTTTTGAGAGAGAAGCTTATGCTGGAGACTTGGCACTGGAGAAGTAGACACCATCCTTGTTAGGGTCTAACTTCCGAGTTCAGACAGAACACAGGCCCCTGGATGTCTCCTGCACCTGAGGGGTGAGAAACCCAAACTGTTGAGGTGCTTTCCCTCACTAGAGGAAATGGACTTCCCAGTGGAACACCACCCTGGGTTATACCACTCAGATGTTCATTATCCTTCCAGATTCATCCGACTTAGTGATGAGAACTCCCAGGATGTGGGAGAGTTCTCCCCACTATCAGCTGGGAGGCATATGTTAGACCTGCCAGCCTCAGGGTGGTCTTCTCCCAAATGTTTTGCATTCTCCCTCCTGTTTTGCTGATTTTGCTTTTGGTGGCCTTAGGACTCTGTAATTTGTGCTGCTCTCAACCAGAACTAATGGGTCGGTGCTCACTCTCTTACCCCTAGTAAAATTGGCTTACACCAGATTGGTATATTTACTAGCTACCTTAATTTCTAGTGAAGTTGTATACCATATACCCAGCTCTGGTAAATTAAATGCTACCAGTGGGCCTCCAGCACTTACTGTGCCACTCACATAGGTAGCCCCTTAAAACATGTCAGCTCCTTAAAACATTGCAGCCTGTGAGCAGTTTTGAACTGCCAATTCAACCTGGCAAAATAAACCACTTGCAAGGCTTAAAACTCCCTTCCTAATACATATAAGTAACCCCAAAGGTAGGCACTAAAAATGGTGCATTGCATTTAAGACGTTGGACATGTACTTTTAAGTTTTACATGTCCTGGCAGTGAAAAACTCAGAAATCTGTTTTTCAATACTGTGAGGCCTACCTCTCCCACAGAATAACATTGGGTCTCCCTATTACATTAATTATGTGATAAACTTTGTTTGGGAGCAGGTAGACGGATTTCAAGTCACAATCCTGGAAATGCCACTTTTGGAATTTTCTTGTCTTAACCATTTCGTGCTTGCAGCATGTTCCCTGGGTCACATGACTAGGTGAAGTTGGCTATTTCTCACAGACAGTCACACATAAGGGGGGCAAAATATTGGTAAGACGGGCCATTCTGACTTCATGGGAGGTGCTGAGGTGTTCACAGCCCTACTTTCACTTCAAAGCTCCTGACCTCAGCCCAAACACAAAAAATCTTGACACTAAGCTTTTGTGCCCTCAGACATCCTGGGACCATGGCAGCGAATAAGCAAATTCCAACACCATCTGTGGGGGGGAACCTCTAAAAGTTTCTTCCACTGCAGAGCTGGTGCCAGGTATGAAATTAGGACTCCCAGAACTACTCTTCATTTCATTCTTGACCTGTGGAGGACACTCAGATGACTGCCCTGTTTCAATCAATTAGGGGTTTATATAGAGCAGCTACTCACCCATGAGGGTCTCAAGGTGCTCAGGATGGGGCTGCTGATCCTCCTGGTTGTGGAGGTTTCAGTAAAGAGCCAGGTCTTGAGGTCCTTCCTGAATTGGGTCAACAATGCGGATTGCATGAGGTGGAAGTGCAGTGAGTTTCAGGTATTAGCGGCGAGGTAGGAGAAGGATCTTCCTCTGGTTCTGGTCTTGTAGATCCGTGGGACAGAAGCCAGGGCGAGTTGGGCAGAGCTGAGTTGTCTGGCAGGTGTGTGGAAAGCGAGTCAGTGGTTCAGATATACTGGTCCTGAATCATGGAGAGCCTTGTAGACGTGGGTGAGGAGCTTGAAGGTGATCCTCTTGTTGATTTGGAGCCAGAGAAGTTGTTGGATGCGGCGGGGGATGTAGAGGACCAATCTAGCTGCAGGGTTTTGGACATTCTGTAGATTCCTGATCATTTCTGGGTGACGCCAGCATAGAGTGAGTTGCCGTAGTCGGGTCTGCTGGGGGTGAGTGCATGGGTGACTGTCTTTCTAGATTCTGTGGGGATCCATCTGGATTTCTTTGGAAGCAGGTGTAGCATGTGGAAGCAGGATTAGGATACTGCGTTGATTTATCAGTTCATTTGAAGCGTGGAGTCCAGTTTGATGCTGAGGTTGCGTGTGTGGTCCGTATGGGTCGCAGGGCTTCCAGGCTGAGGGAGTGGATCCTAGGATGAGTACTTCGGTCTTGTTCGAGTTGAGATTGAGGCAGTTGTCTTTCATCTAGGTAACGACGACCTCCATTTTGCTGTGAAAGTTGATTCTGGCAGCTGTAAGTTCGTTGGTGAGGGAGATGATCAGCTGAGTGTCGTCTGTTTAGGGAATGATGTTGAGTCTGTGGCTTCTGACGATGGCTGCGAGGGGGGGCCATGTAGATGTTGAAGAGGGTAGAGCTTAGTGAGTAGCCCTGGGGCACTCTGCACCTGATCTCTGTAGGATTTTAGAGGAACAGGGGTAAGTCTGACTCGCTCTGTTCGGCCGGTCAGGAATGAGTGGATCCAATCCTGTGCCTTGTCATGGATGCCGGCATCGTGGAGCCTCGTGATTAGGGTGTGGTGGGAGACAGTGTCAAAGACGGGCGAGGGGTCCAGTAGGATGAGGGCTGTGGTTTTGCCCCCATCAAAGAGGGACTGGATGTCATCTGTGGCTATGAGGAGTTCAGTCTCGGTGCTGTGGGTGCTTCAGAAGTCGTATTGGGAGGTGTCCAGGACATGGTTCTCCTTGATGAACTCAGAGAGTTGGGCTCTGATGGCCTTCTGGATGGCCTTGGCTGGGAGGGGAAGGAGGGAGAGGGGTCTGAAGTTCTTGAGATCTGTTGGTTCAGCAGACAGTTTCGTCAGTAGGGGGTTAATCTCGGTGTGTTTAGAGTCCTTGGGAAAGGTGACGATTTTGATGGAGCAGTTGAGGGTGCAGCAAAGCTGGGGGGTCCATAGAGGCGGCTGCTCTAAGGAAGATGAGGTACAGGCAGGGATCCAATGGGGCTCCTGAGTGGATGTCTCTCATAGTGTTGAGTGTGCTATCTGTGGTTAGCGGAGTCGAGTTGAGCACGATGGGTTGGGTTGCAGCCTGGTTGGTGCGGTGGTGTTGGGCTTGGTGACAGGGTCCTGGATGTCAAGGCTGTCATAGATCTGCCTGATCTTGTGGTGGAAGACGGCCCCTAGTTTGTTGCAGAGGTCTTGGGAGGATGGGACGTCTGTGGGCTCAATGCTGGGCCCAGTGAACTCTTTGATGATGGCAAAGAGTTCTTTGCTATTATGTGCTTTGGCGTTGATTCTGTCTTGGAAAGCTGTTTTCTTTATTGGTTTTGAGGAGAAGGTCATGTGCATTGGCGGCGGCTTTGCCATGGTTTTGTTTTTCCTCTATCTCTTCTTGAGTCTTCTGTTGGTGTATCTGGACTTGTGGAGGGCAGGAGTGAACCAACTGGCTGTCTTGGAGTGTTGCTTGCCTGGTGTCTTCTTGAGGGGTGGTGTTGGCGGAATGGTCGTGCTGAGGAAGTTGACGAGCCGTTCTTCAGTGGCATCGTTCCAAGTTCGATGTGGAACGATGAGGGCAGTGGTGTGCGGTGGGTGTGGTAAAGGTGAGATGTACGCAGTGGTCGATCCGGAGGAGTTTGGTGGTGTGGCTGTAGGTGAAGTTCCTGCTGCTTGAGAAAATGAGGTTGAGCGTGTGTCTGGCCATGTGGGTCGGAGCGGTAACTTGCTGCTTGAGTCCGATGTTGTTGAGGTTCTCCAGTAGGGATGTGGTGTTCTGGTCACTGCGGTTGTCCAGGTGGAAATTGAGGTGAGAGCCTGGGGTGCGATGAGGTCTATGATGGCATCGGTGAAGGGTGAGCAGTGGCCGGTGGGCCTATAGACAAGAAAGGGTACCTTCTTGCACATAAACAATCATTCCCCACAATGTAGGCACCCTAGCACTATGGTGCACGGGTGCCTGCGTTGGCACTAAGCAGCTGAAATTAGTGCCAGTGCAGTGAAACACAGGGTTTCACAGTATTGTTGGAAATATGGTGCACCCATGGTGTTGCAAGGATAGCGCAATGAAAAATGACGCTTCAATTGTTATTCCCCAGTGATGCGCCACTTTTCATAAATGAGGCCCTGAATCTGCATTTCCTCTTCTCCTGGGACTCTGGCTGGTCATCCTTGCTGTTGTGGGGGTTGATGGGGGGGAGGTTGTTCACCTATGCTGAACTTGGTCCTGGTTGCTACATTCTGCATTCCCGTATTTTTATTCATTTTTTCCTTAGAGGGGTATTTGTGAGCTCTTTTTTGCCGCTAGATGCTGAAAAGTGGCGGTGAGCTGACTAGCATGAATTTTTCCCAGCCGCTAGGTGATCCTAACACCATTTAGTGACTTATTGTAAATACGTCGCAAACATAGCGTTAGGATTTGACGATCGGCGGCGGTAAAAAAAATGCTGCTAAACAGTGTGAAAACTGCTTAGCAGCAATTCTTGTAAATATACCCCTTTGAATGCTGACATTAAAAGCCTCTGCGCTTCCATGTTCTAGCTCTATTGATCTGTCTTATATTCTTCTCACTCATAAAGAAAAGCTTTCTATACAACCACGGCGGGACATAGTGGAAGAATGAGCCATCAGACGAAGCAAGCTTCATGTCCCAGGTCTGATCAAATATGAAAAAAGTTAACAAATAACAACCTTCTTGTAAAGGCGAGCTCGGTATTTGCTGCAACATCGAGAAGGGTTAAAATGAGCAATGTAATATTTATTAGGTTAAAGCTGTCATATTAGCAACCAAACTCGCTCGAGATTTTCCCCTCTTACCCACTTTCGCATTCCTTTGTATCCTTCACAGAAACATATATTTTTTAAATTTTGATATGCTGTATGATTTTGCATTTTAGATCTGTATAGAGTAGGGGTGTCTTTTTTCCTGGAAACTGCTTAGGATTAATTCCATTCAAAATCTTACATTATGCCATAATTCTCAGTATTCGATTCAAAATGTGTTGCCCATGAAATCTATGTAATCTAATCTACATTTGTAGGCCATGAAATGAATGTATGTGTCTGTGAATCGCTTTACAAAAGGACCATTGCATTTTAAACTGCATATAATTATTTCGTATTCCATTTGATGATAAGCAAAGCAGCGAAGAATAGATACAAAGTTCTGAAAATGTTTAGGTTTGTCCAAAAAACATTAATTTGATGTCTCTTACTCTCCCACCATTTTCTGACATTTTGAAGAATCAGCTCTGAGTGCTTTAAATTTGAGTTATTAAGCACACACCTAAATATATATTTTTGAAAAGAAATTGGCGGAAGCAAAATGTCAGAACATTTTGTGCCAGATGATAATAGATGTTGTATTATTAGCGAAACTAGTGGTGTGTTATTTTGTGTCGTGCTGCTTGTAAGGAAGTAGACATATCTGCTAAAATATTATTGAATCTGTCGAGGGACGAGGGAAAAGCGAAACAGGCATAGAATAGCGAATTTAACTTCCCTTATAGGCCTTTTTGTTATTAATTCTATTGGTGTAGTCAAATGATAAGATAATGGTCCAATGCCCCTGCTGTAAATATGTTTCTACATACCAATATGAGGTATGAAACTCTGGAAGGAAATACTCGTTTGAAAAATGGTGTTACTAATATTTACTAAGATGAATGAAATAATTAAATTGTATTTAAAGCTTGGGCATTGGAGTTGTATAAGTATTATTTTAGATTATTAGTACATTTGAAGACTATTCTAATATTTAAATGAATCACATAGGATCTCATGGTTGCCTAAGTAAAAGAACAACAGTTATTGATCGCAGTGAGTACTCTAGTGTATAAAATCATGCATGCCAAATGTCCATTATGTAGAAAACTCACTGAGTAAACTTAGCACCAATATGCATATTAAGATTTCCATGATGAAATATGTTTTTCATTGAAGAAACGGTCTCTCCCTTACGATCATATTAAATCTGAATACATTTCCTCCCATTTGCCATACTGGATGAACATTTACTTCAACCCTTGACAGGTGTAAATTTGTATTTGCATCTAGTGTGGGTGCAACTTCTTTTGCAAGTAGCCACTAACTCAGAATTTGCTGATGGATTTCTGTCATTAGAAAATGGCACTCTGTGGTTACATTCTTCCCATCCTGATTCTGTCTATCCTGTTTGGGAAATAGGCCCATCAAACAGATTATATTGAATTGGAACAAAAATATGTGAATCTGACAAATTATGACCACAATGTATATACTGGAACATATACCTGCTAACTTCATGATTCTCAAAATATTGTGTCAACCTACATGCATGGATTTAAATATTTGTAAATTCTCAAAAAAAGTCTCAACAACAGTTACAGCAGTTCTGGAGTGCTCAATTTTGTAAGTATTTACACATAGTTAAATGTATATTGTGTGTGCTACATGTGAGTAAATAGTTAACGAGATTACATTTGCCCAAGCAATATTTTTCCTTTATTCAATAAAAAAATTTAAGCTCAGCAGAAATGTGTTACTCCACACCCCAACCAATGTTAAGACTGCTTACTTCACCCCCCATTCCTATTACTTCTGCCCTTAAGTCAACTGAATATTCAATCGGATGCAGGATGTGTGCTTTGCTGACATTTGTGAGTATGTACAAAAATACAGGTTTGCCGTTGTTCACTTATTTTGCAAGCATTGGCCACCCTGAACCATACACTCCCCACTGCTTGTTGGAGTGATTTACTTCTAAGTAATTTACCATGCTGGATTTATCTTACATGGTAAGTAATATATATGTGTATGTAAATTTACATTTTCTGATTTGGAAACACACATTCTAACCTGTACATCATGCCATTTGTGTACTAACTGAACTTTCTTGACTACTAGAACATTACTTTCACGAAATAACAAACAGATGATCCTCTAAAGAGTATGTCCTTAACTCTATTGGGACAAACTACAGCAAATGTATTTTTCATTAATTGTATTGACTTATGCTACTGACATTACAAAGACATATTTTTAACACTTGTTTATTTTCTAAAGAAGCACATTTGAGTTCAGTGCCTATTGGCCACAATATATAACTTTTTACTCTGAACACTCGCTGGGGACTGGAAACAGCTTGCCAAGCTGAACCGACAAAGGTGCATTGCCCCAGGGCCAAAGAGTTAGGTTGCTCCTGCCATGTTTTTCTCTACAGTAGCAATTTCGATGCCAAGGAACTTTGTGAAGAATGTATCTAGCCTCATGGAGTCAACTTTGGCTACAGCCTGCAACCTTGCCCTGCTAGAAGAATCCAAGCATAAAAAAGTGAGTATGTCTGAAGGTAGAAATCTTCACTAGATGAAGACATGAAAAATATCTGCCAGAGAAAGAAACTTTCTGGGCAAGACATTAACATTTTTCCTACTGCTAAAAGTCAACTGTTTCACTGAGTCCTCGTTCAGCAGCTAACTGACAATGTGGAGCTACTTTGGCCACAGCTGCTTCGTCATGCTGAGGATTTCTGACTTCCATTCAAAACACAAAGGTAAAACATTTCACTGGGATACCCTTGGTCCCTGTATCTGGCCTGCTGGTCATTGCTATCAGCCTTAATCCTTACCGTTGTCCCGGACAAGATCAACCAGGTGACTGCGGTTGATGCATAATGCTTGTTGGTGCTATTTTGATCTTTAAACTTCTTACTAACCTTTCACATATTTAACAATATACTGAAAGGTTGATGAAAGGCAATACAGATAAATACAGCAATGAGTCAATGAGCAACAAGAGTTATTTTGCAGGTTCTGTTTGTTGTGCATTGTAGATTCTTTATTTCATATATCCTTTATACAGTTAGGTACAGCCAACACGTTTAGTCCTTGAAAAGGGATTCTTCGGGGCTGTATTTACGTAAAATGTAGTTCATTTTAAAATACCGGTAATCAGTTTAATCAGGATTTACAAGACAGTTGAACTTTTAAAATCGACCAAAATGGTCTTAGGAAAGAAGTCAAAAGAGAAAGAAGAACCAGCCATGAAGAGTCGTGATAGAGATGGTGAGCTCATGCCAAGGACTGTGTTGAACTGAGAGAGTGTGCTCAATCCTAAATCAAATCAAATCCAATAGCACTTGTAAAGCACACAGCTACCTCCAACGGATGTGTCCCGGTGCTGAGGCGGATCCTGCAGAGTAGGAGGAGGGAGAAGGAATACAGACTAGGGACAGGCGAATAGCCAGGTCTTCAGCACCTTCCAAAATGCTTGTTCAGTGTCTGCCTTACAAAGGTGGCCAGGCATGGAGTTCCACAAAGATGCGGTTCTCACTGAGAAAGCTCTACCACCAATCCTGGTTTTAGAGAATCGGGGGATCCTTAGAAGTTGCTGAAGATTGGATCTCAAGGTCCTCGCTTGGTGGTATTTCCGAAGTCTCTGTCTCAGGTATACCGGGCCCCTTTCCCCGGATTCTCTATAGGCGATGGTGAGTGCCTTGAACTCTATCCTATTTTAGACAGGCAGCCAATGAAGGCTCCGCAGGTGGGGAGAGATGGGATGACGAAACGGCACATTTCTAATGAGTCTAGCTGCCGAATTCTGAATAACCTGTAGTCTTTGAGTCAGATAGGCAGGAAGACCAAAGTACAGGCTATTAGCATAGTCCAACCTCGATGTAACCATAGCGTGGGCTACAGTCTTCCGACAATCCATTGTTTGAAAATGCAAAAATTTCCGCAAGGCTTTTAATTTCCAGAAACAAGCCGAAGAGACTTGGCAGATCTGGGCTTAACAAGAGAGGTGCGTATCAAATTTGAAACCGAGATTCGTAGCCGCTTTGACTGGAGTAGGTAGAGGGTTCAGCTCCGAAGGCCACCAGAGATCAGGAGATGGAGGAGAAGGTTGATTAAAAAACAGCACCTTCATTTTATCAGTATTTAATTTGAGACAGCAATCTGTCATCCAGGTCAAGATATTGACCAGACAGTTCTTAACATTCTTGAATACTCCCTCTGAGTGCTCTTTGAAAGTGAACACCAGCTGAGTGTCATCAGCATAGGACACAGCTTTCACTCCCCATTGCTTAACGAGAGAAGTCAGCAGAGCCAGATAAATGTTGAACAGAGTGGGGCTCAGGGCAGAGCCCTGGGGCACCCCACACACAAGAGATTTAGGTGCGGAAACATGGGGGCAAAGAAATACTTGCTGCGACTGGCCCTCTGAGAACGAGCGGAATCATGCCAGCACAGTACCCGACACTCCCAGGTGTTCAAGTCTCTCCAGTAAGATTTGGTGAGACACCGTGTCAAATGCTACGGAGAGATCCAACAGCGCAAGCATGGCTGAGCTACCCTGGTCTAAGGCTTCACGTACAGTTTCTGTCACTTCCAGGAGAGCAGTCTCTGTACTATATCCCGATCTGAAGCCTGATTGGGAGTCATGCAAACAGTTATTAGACTCAAGGTAGTTAGATAATTGCTTCTGCACTTCCTTCTCAAGGATTTTTGCTGGGACAGGCAGGAGGGAGATAGGCCTAAAATTCTTCAGCTCCAAAGGATTGGCATCCACTTTTTTCAGGATAGGCAAGACGTAGGCCGCTTTTCAGATGGAAGGGTAGATTCTCGTCATCAGGGAACAGTTCCAAATAGTGTTCAGTAGCCGATTGAACCCATCAGTCAGCAATGTAAAGAACTTGGCCGGGCAAGGATCGCCGGGTGAACCTGATCTGGACTTGTTCAATTCTAGCAGGGATGCAGCAGGGCTGAACAGACTGAACTCAGACCACAGGTAGGTTAAGAGTGGGTTTTGGAATGATAGAAGACCCAGCTAAGGATAAAGCGGAGTACATGAATTGCACTTTCTCCTGAAAAAAGAGATAGGGCCTCACAAAGGGGAACCGAGGGAACGATAGTTCTGTCAAAAGCCGTGATAAAGCCATGGACAATCTTAAAGACTTCTTTAAGTGAGTTGTTGGAGGACTTAATTTGGCTGGCCATAAAGTCTCTGATGGTGTTATGTTTTAGCTTGTGATTTTTTTTTACAGCTGTTCTGAAGGCAGACTTTGCCTCAGGGTCTTAAGCTTTACGCCATGCACGCTCCAGCTTTTTACATGAGCTTTTCTCTACCCGAAGATCAGAAGTAAACCAGGGAGCAGGAGGTTTCCTCCTGGCCAATTTCAAAGTCTTAATCGGTGCTACTCTGTCCAAGGCAGATGTTACTTAGAAATTGAAGGAACATGCATCCCTGCAGGGGTCACACGACCACTCAAGGGTCTGACTGTATCACTGGACCCATAGTCCCAGGGGAGATCTTTCTCAAATCTTTCCTTTCTTCATACAAGGATCTAGCTTTATTTAGCCATGTAGTGCTGGTCCAGCTAAAAAGAACTAACCAATGGTCTGGCCAAGTAAGAGGAAGTGGAGCCTCCACTTTCAAAGTGGGATCATTGGTAAAAATAAGATCCAACATGTGTCTGGCTTTATGGGTGAAGGTGCACACCTTCTGAGCAAGTTTCATGCCCTTAAGAGTGTCTGCCAACGGAAAGGCCAAAGGACAGTTGCTTTAGTCCATATGGATATTGAAGTGTCATCGAACTGTCGGAGTCAGGTCTGCAATAGTACCACACAGCTCAAGCAGGTGGCTGGTGGGAGTATCCGGGGGTCTATAGACCAGCAACCCTGCTATGGATGATGCAGATGAAGTTTTAATGCAGAAAGACAGGGACTCAATAATCCCAAAGCCATCTATTATCTTGCTTGAGATTTCCCAGTCATCTCCTAAAAATACAGCAAGCCCACCACCCACTTTGTTGCCCACTCGATTGAAAGTGACAACCCAAAAAACCCCTGGTATTGCCAGGAAAATATTGGGATTGGAGTTATCTTTTAACCACGTTTCAGTTAAAAACATAAGGTCCCAAGTGTTGGACTTCAATGCAAGCCAGACGTCATCAGCATGTTTACATAGAGATCTACAATTTATCAGGCAGGCCTTAAGTTCAATGCTTTTGGCCATATGATGTACTGAGGGTGTCTTTGCCTGGGGGGCGGGGGGGTTAAACTGTTTTTCCGCCCCTCTTTGTAGCTCAAAGAAAAGGTACAGCTATTACAGTGATGCTTTTGACCTAACCTATCCTGGTAGTCACCCTATTGTATTCATATTTAAGAGCTCCTCCCTTTACCAGGCTAATCTGGCTGCTAGGATGAAAGGTGCAGCATGGCTGGCGCTGGCCGCGGTCTGGGCGCTGACGGGCGCAGACAGGCGCAGAGGGGCTTGCCCTCGGCGCATATTTGGCATGCCTGCGGCGCGTCTGCTGCACGTCCGCCACATGGGTGTCATTAAATAGACGATCTTGAGGTCGAGCGGAAACAGCTAGACCGCCAACCCAAGATGGCGCATGCAAATGTCCTGCCCAGGGAACTAAAAAATGGCTGCAACACAATGCGAAGACCGCAAATTTACCAGCAAACGCGGAGCAGGGGCAGCACAAAACCCACCGCCCAGTGATGTCAAGGTAGGAGGGGAGAAGCAAAGTATAGCTCCAGCACCCTGCAACACACAGACCTGCACTACCGACTAAGTAGACAGGGTCAAACAGCAAAGCCAAACAGCAGCAAAGCGAAAGTGAATAAAAACAGTAACAACTGCAGATTCAAAATTTAAAAGCTATTGCTCCCTGCAACACGCTGTATAGCAAGGATAGTTGTCCCCAGACAGAAAATAAGTTATGATCAGTAAATACTATATTGTAGACATCTATCCAGCTGGATGGATATTTAATATGTAATCAAAACAATATTTACAAGCAATAAATACAGAACAGTTGCAGTGGGACACAAGCATGCATCCAAGTTGGCAAGAAAGACGTACAACATAAAGTGAGGAATTCAGGCAAGGGAAATTGTTTGTTTCAAACACATTTCTTATAGAACAGACAAAATATGCAAGAGACACCATTACACAAAAATTGGAGCATTTTAAAAGTGTATATGGTGTACAAGGTGTCAACGGCGTTTCGATCCCTTAAGAGATCAAAGCTGGGATCCTCTTCAGGACATTATAATTGACATGCCTGTTTACGTGTAGCATAAATTGCTAGAACCATGGAAAAAGGTAAAAAGGAGGAGAAAGAGAAGAAAATTGGAGTTAATTTACAGACAAGGGAGTATCGGCGTTCATTCAAAGTGCTCGTGAAATTGCCTCTATTGTGGTTACCGATTTAATGTGTGGAACTCCTGTATATGAAAGTAGGCAAAAGAAAAAAACATGCAGTGAAAAATTCTAGAAAGAGTGTTGCGAAATGATAGATAATTGAGAAAGATGCCGGTGATCAAGATGGATCTGGCGAAAGTGTTGGAGGAGTGAAACTTACTCTACTAATAGCTGTGTTGTCTGTGGTAAACACAAGGAAAAGACAAAAGTGCCAGAAGTTAAGAATGTGCTGTTGTTGATATACATGTACTTGGTAACGCAGCAATGCAATATGGCCCAAGGAGATTGAGGGACAATTGGTGCTCATGTAGGTAGCTTACCCCAGGACAGATGGCAGAATCAAGAGGAAAGACCAACGGCGTGGTGCGTGTAGAAGGGATGGTCTTGGTAAAGATGCATGGAGTTACGCATCGGGAAACGGAATCCTGCAGTGGGTGGTAGGGGAGGGGGAGAAAGTTATTAATGGACCGGAAGGGTGAAGGGGAGCTGCGGCATGCAAGGCGTACGCGCTTATCAATTATGAAAGTTCCTGTCTGAACATAATAGGATTTAAAACAAGCCGCATTAGCAGTCTCGATCCAAGTTCCTGGCCAACGCTGAAAGGAAGGAGCAAGGGGGTGATTAGGTTTGTGAAAGTGTCACCTATGATTGAGAGAAACCAGTGTAGATGCATGCGCGCTTACCGATTTAAGAAAGGTCCAAGGTGAACATATTTGGATGTATAACAAGCCGCATTTGCAGTCTCGAGCCCAGTTCCGTGCAGAAGAAGAAGAAGATCAGAAGTAAACCAGGGAGCAGGAGGTTTCCTCCTGGCCAATTTCAAAGTCTTAATCGGTGCAATTGCTGAAAGGAAGGGGCAAGGGGGTGATTAGGATTCTGAGAGCGTCACCTATGACGGGAGAAACCAGCATGTGGGGCACTCACGCTTACCTACATGGTCTTGGGTCTGTCATTCCATGTGTGTTGCCGGTCACAGCACTGAGTGAACCGAGAGGAGGTAGTATATATGGGACCTACCTATTGGGAGTAGTGGGTCAGGTGATAGGGGATGAAAGAATCTAAAGAGAGACTTGCAGTTGCCAAAGCCGTGGCCATCTTGAAATGTGAAGAAGTTCATGCACATTATAGAAAATAGTGAAATTAGGAAAGAGAGTGATCAGGAGTGGCAGATCTTGCCAAATAGAATACAATGGAGCAAAATGTAATGCAGCACATTTCGACAGCAGCAAAATCGGTGCCGCTCGCAGGCTTAGTTCTCCTTTGCTGAATCCCTGACTCTTGTGAGGCAAGCTGTGGAGCTGTGGGCTGACATACACACAAACCTGTGCAACGCACTTCGGGAACACCGTCAGGACTGCAAGGACCAGGGCGCTTAGCGCCAAGATCATCGGCAGCACCTGGGGACCTCTTCCTGACTCCTCCTCCCAAAGACTCTTCACGCCTCGCGGCCCCCGCTTCGCGGGAGCCGCTCGCAGGCTTAGTTCTCCTTTGCTGAATCCCTGACTCCTGTGAGGCAAGCTGTGGAGCTGTGGGCTGACATACACACAAACCTGTGCAACGCACTTCGGGAACACCGTCAGGACTGCGAGGACCAGGGCGCTTAGCGCCAAGATCATCGGCAGCACCTGGGGACCTCTTCCTGACTCCTCCACCTCTGACTACTTAAGGTACGCCTACACCAGCGCGAGCGGGACGCGAGCGGGGCGCAGCCCGGGGCGAAGCCCGGGCCAAGGGCGGGCCCGTTTGAGCCCGTTCGAGACTGTAGAGACGGGCTGGGCTACTCCTTGTTCTTTCCTGTATTGTTTTCTTTTTACTTTAAGTAAGTAGCCTGTCAATGGTGGGTGGAATGACCAGGGGTAAAAGTGCCGCCGTTGGTACTACTATGGCAGGCACACTGGACAATTTCATTGTAAGAGCTGCTAATCTTCTAGAGCGAGAAATTGATCTTACAGAGCATCGTCTTTCCTTGGACCCTCTTTCCAACAAACGTTCATCTTTAGGCAAAATTGCTTTGACTGTTACACCTAAGGCAAATATTATAAATCCTATTTTAACTGATTTTACGGCTAGTGAGGTTGAAAGTAACGATGAATGTACAGATTTAATTTTGGGAAGAAAGGGCGGTAAAGAAGGTAGAAGTACAGCCAGGCCTGTAACCACTACGGCAGATGTTACAATTAACCAACCAGAAGGCGTATCCACTCGAGCAAAAATACAAGCTGATACTGAGGCTATTCTCTCTTCCTCTGGCCTAAACTTAGGAGCAAAATCAAAGCAGAAGCCTGCTCCGCGAGGAAAAAAGGGCAGTCAATTGAGATCGACGAAACCTAAAAATACAAAACTTGCATCTAATTATGTATTGGGTGCCGTCGAACAATCCCCGTTGGAACCAACTGTAGATCTAACCAGGCAACCAGATGATGGATTTTATTCAAAAATAGGGGAAGTTTTTGCACTTACAACTCACCCTATCCTGGATAGACTTAACTTGATAGAAGAGCGTCTCAAGAAACTCGAACAGATTGCTCTATCTCACCTCAAATTTAATCAATTGTTGAAGACAGGCCTATCAAGAGAGCTTTGCGAATATCTTCCCCTTGGTAACCAAGCAAGTAATCCTAAGGAGAAAACTTCTGTGCCCCTGGTAACGTCCTCCTCAAACCCGCAAAAGGGATCATCCCGGGATAAAGGAGCGGATATTGCCTGCACCAGAAATCCCACAATTGTCAGTGGTCTTAAAGATCTACCTATAAGAGAAATGTCTCCACAGAAATCTCCTGATGTTAATGCAAAAGCTAAAAGTGGTATGGTACAGAATACTAACGAGATGGAAAATAGATCTGCTTGTAATAATGGTGGTGCTTACATGCTACCCAGTTTAGATTTGCCGCCAGAATCCTCGCCGTACGTTATTGTATTGACAGGGGTCCCTGGTTTGGAAGAAAACACCATCGAAACATACCACGAGCTTAAGAATAAAACAATGCACTGGCTCAATACAAACCGACCACTCCCTCCCTATATACATACTAAAATCTTGTTTGCCCGGAGAGTCAGTTGGGTGGGTAGGAGGAACAAAGACATATCGGGGGACTGTATTGTTGTTAATTTTAAGGATACACAGGCTGTAAAATACATCCAGCAGGCACGATCATTATTGCCCAATACAAGCATCAGGCCACTTCCCCTTGGCTATTTTTACCCTTACCAAGCAAATAATAGCATGTGGGAACAGGTAGGGAAAGGTAAAACAAACATTGATTTTCAAAGAGGTAGGCCGGCCATAGTTAATCAGGGTTGGCTCGAGGCCTTTCCAAGAACAAACAGATATAGTTGCCTAGATATGTTTGACTAACTACCCCTTAACCCTACCGTATCTGAATCCACATGGGAGGTGGCAGCTGATGATGTGATAATTTTACCGTCTGGTTCTTGGCTTGCCCAATTGTCAACTTCCTTACAGGATAAACCTGAAAACATCTCTATTAATATTGAGGGTGGAGAGGAAACTAATTATTTCCCACTGTCTGAAAGAGGCATTTCTGAATGTGGGGCCCCCCATGAAATTCTCAATGCAAGACCATCTAAAGATGCTGATACAGATTCTGACTTTACACTCCTGTCTTGGAATGTTGCAGGGCTGTCTGCCAGGTTAGGGGATACAAGTTGTATTTCTTTTTTACACCAGTTTTCGATTATTTGCCTACAGGAATGTTGGACGGTAGACCCCATACATATGAACGGTTACCGCACTTTTCACACGCCGGCAATTTATACATCAAGAGGGAGAAACAATGGGGGCCTATGCACCTACGTATCGAATTGTTTAAAAGAAATTAAAATTTCTTTTCTCTCCGTTTCTGTTTTTTATCACATATTGTCTATAACTTTTGGGGGCAAACAAAGTATAATTTTGATACATTTCTATAATAATATCCCGAAAGATGTATGGACCTCGAACTTTAAAGAATTATAAGAGACCCTTAAAAATATAGATGAAAAACAAGCCCCTGATCCTTGTGTGATTTGGACGGGTGACTTCAATCACTTCCTATGTCCATTTAGTAATCGAAATATCTGTGGACTGGGGGAGGATGTTGATGTTCCTTCGGCACACTTCTCCCATATGCCCTTGGGCAACTACTTAAATGAAATTCTTTTTTCTCTGGATCTGGGTTTTGTAAATGAACTCTGTTCTCCTCCAGTCCCCTTCAACCCTACATTTATAGGAAGGGGCTGTAAATCAGTCATCGACTTTATGTTAATCTCCAAACGATATCTTTGTTATATTTGCTCGTTTGAATTATGCGAGGTAGCAATGAGCGATCATTTGCCACTTAGTATGTCCTTTACCATCGAGAGGGGAAAAAGCAAGTCAGATACAACTGTCCAGAATCTATATAATTATAGACTGGAACTTGCCTGGAAGAACGGTTACACCCTAAAATGGGATAAAGTGGAACCAGTGGCTTTCTTTAGAAAACTAATTTGTTCTAAAGAACTGGAATTTAACACCTGCCTCTCTGAGAACGAGGATCCCTCTAAAGTTCATGACGCATTTCTTAGTATTACTGAAGAAATAAGAAAGTTACTCTTAAAACCCCAGAATTCTGGGGCGAGGAGGACGAAGAGATGGTTTGACAGAGAGTGCAGTAAGACCCATGCTCATTTAATGACTAAGTTAAAACGAGATCCTAGGGTCATGGCTGAAGTTAGATCTGCTAGATCTGCTTACCAACAGGCAGTAAAAAATAGAAAAAAACAGATCAAACAGGAAGCTTGGCACACCCTACAGGAAGCATGCCACTTAAAAGATAGTATTGCTTTCTGGAGAGCGGTGAATGCTCCATTTTTTAATGACAATGTAACAGATTCTATTGAAGTAGCTATTACTGAAGAGCCATGGGTGACATACTTCCGGGAGCTTTATCAAGAAGATTCCGTGGTAGTAGTAGAGAGGGGGCTAAATTCAAGAATTCAGGATTCATTACCTTACCCAATAAATGTTGATTTTTCACTGGAGGAAGTCCTGATAGCTATTGACAAGAGTGCCGCGGGAAAGGCACCGGGCCCGGACGGAATTCCCGTGGATACTTTTAAGGCTAATACTAAGTTATGGGCCCCGCTTTTAACTAATGTCCTCAACAGCTTTACCAAAGTGGGCTTTCCACCGACTTGGCAGGAAGCCATTGTGGTGCCTATTTTCAAGAAAGGTGATCGTAATGTACCGAAATGTTATAGACCGATCTCCTTGCTCGATTCTCTCATGAAGATCGCTGGGAGAGTTATACTTAACAAATTGCAAATATGGGTCGATGACAGAGGTATTCTCTCTCAGTTTAAATATGGATTCAGGGAAGGCGTGGGAACAATCGAGCAAGGACTGAACTTAGCACTCCTAGTACCCAAATACGTTGAGGCCAAAAATGAAAATTTATTTCTTACATTCGTGGACCTAAGCTCGGCTTTTGACTGTCTTAACCATAATAAACTTTGGCTAACAATGCAGGAAATGGGAGTGGACCCAAATCTTCTAATATTTATCAGAGAACTATACCGAGAGGCAGGCGCTAGGGTACGTTATGGGGATAAGGGGGATTGCACTTCCAAATTCCCAATAGGAAAGGGTGTGAGACAAGGCTGCATTTTAGCTCCATTTCTATTTAATCTTTATATTAACTCGGTAGCATCTCATCTCCTGGAAGATATGCAAGACTATCCTAAAATTGGCAATTCCTATATCCTCATTCTTTTATATGCAGATGATGCTGTAATCATGGCCCGGACCCAAATGGGTCTTCAGAGATCGATTAATAATTTCTCAGAATATATGGGTAATAGGGGTCTAAAGATTAACATAAGCAAAACTTTTAATATGTGCTGCACTAAAAAAAAGAATCTTAACTGTAATTCCTTTATATCTAACATAAAAATTGCGACTGTAAATACTTTTTCTTATCTAGGCATTAATTTTGATAAAAAGGGCACTTGGACAGCAGCAGGTGAAACACGAAAATTAGCATTGTCACGAGCAATAGGGGCCGTCAAACATTTTTCCAATAAGGTAGGAGGCCGCCCAGTACCAGTCTTAATAGACATTTATAAATCTAAGTGTGTATCCGTAGCGCTATATGGTGCAGGAATTTGGGGGATAGCAAATATTTCTAGCATTCAGTCCTGCCAGAATGCTTTCCTTCGTTACCTATTGGCAGTGCCCGGGTCCACTTCTTCTTATGTATGCCATCAAGAGCTGCGCGTACCATATATTTCAGACCTTATTAAACTGGAGCCTATCCTACTGTGGCACAAAGCTTGGTCCGGTAACCAGACAGGCCTGAATAGGGATATAATAAGGGACTGCTTAGGTCTTGATGGGGCGACGAAGATTTCCTGGCTCAAATATATAAAAAATTTCTCTGTGGACATGGGCCACCAGGAATTCTTCGATACTCCAAATAGCATGGCTGGGTTGTCAAGAAAGAAGCTCAAGCAAATCTGCCTGCGTTTCTTAGCAGAGAAACGCTGGCAGATAGAGAAATGCAAGAGTTCTGTTAGGGCTAACCACCTACTTATTCAAAATCAAGGTATTCAGCCATATTTGAAGTTAGTCCCTAGCTGTTACTCCCGTATGCTATTGTCCCGTTTTAGGGCAGATATCTTTTTTAGATTAGTCACCTTCCCTGAGATGAATTGCTGGTCAAAAGAATTAACTCCCTGCCCTTGTGATCTGGTTTCTGTTCAATCTTCCCTTCACTGTATTCTTTTTTGCAAATACTACTCAGAACCTAGGAAAAGTATCCTTCGACCTGTTCTAAAAAAACTAGGCCTGAGACAATGCAGAGTGGCATTGGTCAGATTGCAAATGTTAGATGATGAATTTCTTATCTTCTCTGTGTCAATGTTTCTTAAAACTATTATCAGATTTAGGATCTCTATGAATTAGGTCTCTTTTAATGGAAAAAGCTTATCTTTTAAAGTTAAATTGTTTTACTTACTATGAATGAAATGTTATACATGTGTGCTTTTATGGTTTTGTTTTTAAAATCGAATAAAGCTGTTTCTGATTCTGATTCAGTGATAAAATTAGGAGGCATAAATGCAGAGAGACAATAAAAGAGAACAGAACAGGGCAGTTTAAATAGTCAATGTCTGTGTAGAGAACCACAATTATCCAAAGTACTCCAAAAAGGCGCAATTAGATTAATGAAGTCCAATCCTCCAGAAGATTGAGACCTGTATGAATACTTTCAGTCCTCAGGATCCATTTCAATTCTTCCTTATTAAGGAGCTGTGTAATTTCCGCGCCCCTTGGTGGTGGCTTTATCACACTAATGATTGTCCACCTTATGTCATCTTCAGTGTGGCCTGCTGCCTGAAAGTCTTCCACAAGAGGAGCATTTGGGGTATTGCAGCGTATTCTGCTTCGGTGCTGGCAAATCCGTAACCGAGCCTTTTGCATGATCTGTCTAATGTAAATTTTGTTGCATGGACAAAGAATAGCATAAATCACGTTGTTGGTATTACAATTCAAAAATGTTTTCAATTCAATCCTGATTTTATCAAACACAAAATCTTTTCCTTCAATTGTAAACTGGCAAACAATACAATCACCACATTTGTCATGTCCTGTTAGGGGCAGTAGGCCCCAAAGCTCATTAAGGGTTCCCGTGCTTTTGGTAGATGGTAGGACCGCGCGTACTATGTGATCTCTTATGTTTTTTGCTTTGCTAAATGCGAACAGGGGGCGTTCTAAATTAAGTATCCCTGCATTCAGGACCTCCCAATGTTTGATGACGCTCTTCCTGATGGTGTGTGATACTGGTGTGAAGGTGGTCACGCAAACCATGCGGTTCTGGGGTTGTTTTTCTTTAGGTACCAAAAGTGTATCACTGGGACAGTACCAGGCTCTTTTGAGGGAGTTACGCACTAGCCTGTTTGGGTATACCCTTGATGTCAGTTTGTTACTGAGAACTTTTGCCTCACAAAAGTAATCCTCCTTTAATGTAGAATTCCTCCTGATGTGGAGGAACTGCGAGTAAGGTAGTGAGTCCCTCAAGGCACGGGAGTGGTGGCTGTCATATCTGAGAAGGGTGTTTCTCTCTGTAGGCTTTCTAAATAAGTTTGTGATTAGTATCCCGTCTTTGTGCTGAATGTTCAGATCTAGAAATGGGATGGCGGACTTACTGTTTGTCAAGGTAAAGTTGAGTCTGTCACAATTGTTATTAAGCCAGTGGAGAAGTTGTCTCATGGTTGTGTCAGAGTCCTGCCAGATCATAAAAACGTAATCTCTGTACCTTTTCCACATCGAAGTCCTGGTGCGGAATGGGTTCATAGGTGATAGTATGAGGCTGGTTTCCAGGTCGTCCATGTATAGTATGGCTAGGTTTGGGGCAAAACCTTCCCCCATAGACGTACCCTTCACCTGCTGATAGTATTGTTCATCAAAAAGGAAGAAATTCCTAGTGAGACAAATGTCCAAAAGTTGAAGTATAAAGAGCGTGAGTACCGCATGGGGTCTTGGTCATTTACTAAGGACTCGTTCCATAATGAGGAGGGAATCAGTTTGGGGAATATTGGTGTAGAGTGACTTCACATCTAACGTACAGAGGGTGTTGATGTGGGGGTCAAATGGGTATTTGTCAACTAGGTTGATCATGGCCATACTGTCACGTATGTAACATTCAGTCTCAGGTACAAAATCCTTAATAAAAATCCACATATTGACCCAATGGTTCCAAAATGGCACCACAGCCCGATATTATGGGTTGACCGGGTGGCTTGTCCTGGCTCTTGTGAATTTTGGAAAGAGTGTAAATTACTGGAGTGCGTGGAGATGTAGCGTTAAAAAAATTGTGTTCATTCTTGCTAAGAAACCCATGTTCTAAACCTTCATTAGTGACTTGAAGGATAAGTTTCTGCAATTTCCTGGTGGGGTTGGTAGGCAGTCTACCATAGTGATCTGTATTTGCCGGTTGCCTCAGGATTTCATTCTTGTATTGATCTCGCTCTTGGAGAACTATCCCTCCCGTCTTTGTCTGCAGGTTTATTAACTATGTAAATAAACTACTTGACTTGACATGACCCTTGTCTGCAGGTTTTATAACAAGGGTAGGGTTGGTTTTCAAACTAAAGAGTGCTGTTCTTTCTTCCATTGAGATGTTATAAGGAATGACTCAAAACTGAGTATTTCACCTGGAATCATGTTGGATGAGGGTGGGAACATAGAGGGAAGTCTTAGAGCGGTATTTTTAGGTTTGGGATTCAACAAGAAGTAACAATGTAGTCTTATCTTCCGAAAAAACCTCAGAAGTTCAGTCTGCAGCTTCAGGAAGTTGGGGCGAGTGGTCGGCACAAATGAGAGACCCTTACTCAGTAAGGATTGCTCAGGGTCTGACAGTTGGTGTGTAGATAAATTGAAGATTGGTAGCACCGAGCTGTTACACTCTATGGGTGAATCTGTGTCGTTATCTGCCATATGTAGTGTTGCCGACGTGTCTGGCGTTCCGCTGGTGGGTTGAACCAGCGCTGTTGTTGTTTCACCTTCCCTCTTTTTGGTGGTTCAGACTGACCCCATTCTAAAAAGGGGTGTTGGGATTCCTATTAGAATTGATGGGACTCTCACCTTGGTCAGAATTGTTGGAGGGTTCAGCTGATGTGTCAGAAAAACTCACCAAATGATTCTGTCTGTTGAAACAGCCCCAGGGTCTACAATTGTGGGGATTATTATACGATCTGTTGGTGTAGAAATCTTTATTCAAGTAAGGGTAGGCCCTTTCTTGTGTAAAGGATTTAATATCTTTCTTCACTTTGGTAGATTTTTTATTTTGTTCTAACCTGTGGAACTTGTCAAGAGTCTTGTTGTCCTTAATCTGTTTTTCTAAATCAGCGATCTCGTCAGTAAGTTTCTTGAGTTCTTCAGTTGCTATATCGATACTTAGCACCATCCAATGTCTGGAACAGGTTGTCCCAATATAGCTGAAATTGGTAATATATTTGGGAATGTAAGTAATGCGAACGTAATTTATGCTATTCTTTGTCCGTGCAACAAAATCTGAATTGGACAGACCATGCAAAAGGCTCGGTTACGGATTTGCTAGCACCAAAGCAGAATACGCTGCAATACCCCAAATGCTCCTCTTGTGGCACACTTTCAGGCAGCTGGCCACACTGAATATGACATAAGGTGGACAATCATTAGCGTGATAAAGCCACCACCAAGGGGTGTGGACATTGAACAGCTGCATGGAGTTTGCGTATTTTTGGCAACTCCGCGTTCCACATAGAACTCGGAGTTGTCCAAAACTCCGCACCAGAGTTTTATTGTGTTTGCATACCCAAAATGGGGTTTCCCACGCACTGGAGCGACTTACCGGGTGCTTGCGATCACTGACAAGATTTCCCATCCATTTGTGAGCACCACGAGATTTGGTAGCTGGCCGCACGTTCCCAAGAGAGTGTGCGATTGCGAACACATCATTCGGGCACGCCATCGAAATTCCGGCGGAAGTTTTGTGAAGATTGCAATCCCGAACCCGCAGAATTTGCAATCTGAAGAAAAATGTCTCAGCATCAAAACGAAATGATGATTTGGATTAAAAATACTCCTCATCAAAACCTTCTCGAAATGATGATTTGGATTAAAAAAAAACCTCAGATTGACATTTAACTGTACTTTTTTGTGCAAGGAGTCCTGTTCCTGTCCAACAGGCTTCTCTCAGTGATTTGTCCATCTCCTGTTCACTTTTCATTTGGATTTGGAGCTGGAAGGATCCCTATTTGTGTCTGCTGCATCATATATCATTGGATGTGAGGACTTTTGAATTTGAGATTTCACATGTAAGTATGGACATTGGTGTTAGTTTGATTGGGGCATTGCACCTACATTTGTTTGTACTTTTCATCATTTTTTAAAAATGTATTGTGGTGGGTGCCCTTTAGTTTCACTAGGGGCCTAGTTGTTTGTTTGTAAGTAATTGTTCTTCTTTTATAAAGGAAACATGTTGCACAGTTCACTACATTTTCTCCAACTTTTGAAATCAATTTGCAATATTTATTTAATTCACTAGCCGGACAATAGTCTGCCAATAGGCCTTTCAGCCAATAGGCCCTGAGGTATTCATGGGTACATGAAACAACTGTTTCTGTGGTGTCTGTTGAATTTAAACATCATTTAGGGCATGGATGGCATTGGATTGAATTGCAAAATGTTTTTTTCGTGGTATTTCACTTTTCTTCATGTGTGGTTGTTGTGTAACTTGCAAAGCTTTTTTAGCCCTGTGGATTTTCGTTTTTGACATTGTTGTTTTCCAGACTCCTGCTTGTTGTTGTTGTGAGTGACCATGTGGATGGTGGTCATTTTGTGGTAGTGGTAGTGCTTTTGCCATAAACCTGAATGTCTTCTTTCCTTTGTTCTTGTTGTTTTATTGGTTCTTGTTGTGGCCTGTCTTGCCATGTGGCTGGCGGCCATTTATTGAAGGCAGCCAGTGTGCTTTGCTTTTGCCATTGGCCTGTATTGTCTGTCTTCCCTTTCTTGTTGTTGTGGCCCGGCCATATGGCTGGTGGCCATTTTGTTAAGGCAGCCAATGTGCTTTTGCCATTGGCCTGCATTGTCTGTCTTCCCTTTCTTGTTGTTGTGGCCTGGCCATATAGCTGGTGGCCATTTTGTTAAGGGAGCCAGTGGGCTTTTGCCATAGGACTGCATTGTCTGCCTTCCCTTGCTTATAGTTGTGGCCTGGCCATGTGACTGGTGGCCATTTTGCTAAGGCAGCCAGCATGTTTTTGCCATAGGCCTGCATTGTCTGTCTTCCCTTTCTCGTTGTTGTGGCCTTGACATGTGGCCGGAGGCCATTTTGTGAAAGGGCAGCCAGTGTGCTTCTGCATTCGGCCTGCAAGCCTTCTTTGTGGTGGCCATGCCTTGTGGCTGGTTGTTGTTTGGCATGCAATTTTTTCTTCTTTTATCCAGCAAAAAATGTAGCACAGTTCACTACATTTTCTAATAAATTTGCAATATTATTGATTTGAATTGATTTACTATGTGGGCTAGTCTGCCAATGGGTTTTCCAACCAATAGGCCCAGAGCTACTCATGGGTGCATGAAACATCTGTTTCTGAGGTGTCTGTTGAATTTAAACATCATTTAGGGCATGGATGGCATTGGCATGAATGCAAAATGTATTTTTTGGGGTACTTTGCTTTTTTATGTGTGTTAAATCAATGCCTTTGTTGGATGTGTGTGTATGTTGTGTAACTTGCAAACCTTTTTTAGCTCTGTGGTTTTTCAGTTTTTGCCATTGTTGTATTAAAGCTGTGTTGTTTAGCATGCCTACTTTGTCTGGCTAGTGTGTCAGTGTGTTTGTAATAATGGGCCAGCATTCACCTTGGCTGAGCTTCCCCATGTGGCCAGGGGCCATTTTGTGAAGTCTGTGTCTATATAGGCCTGCTTGAGTTCATTGTTTTCTAGGCCTCCTGCTTGCTGTTGTTGTGAGTGACTGACCATGTGGCTGGCGGCCATTTTGTGAAGGCAGCCAGTGTGATTTTGCCATAGAACAAACAAATGATGGACGGAATGCTGACAATGCAGACATTCTCCCCCAGTCAAGAGATCTGGGTTAAATCCATCGTTCTTTTGCCCACTACACCACCCCACTTTAGACATGGCCATATGCAAATCAGTCTTGACCCTGTGCCTCATGGGAACAGTCCAGCCCGAACTGCCAAGCCATGTCTTCCCTGGACCGGAATCAAGCATCCTAGGACCGGTTTCTGGCTATCAGCCGTCATCAGCCAGGATAGCTTGACTCCAGTGGCGTAGTGAGCACGGGTCCCACGTCTGGGAATACCCATCCCACTTAGGGCGAAAAGCGTTACAACAAACAAATGATGGACGGAATGCTGACAATGCAGACATTCTCCCCCAGTCAAGAGATCTGGGTTAAATCCATCGTTCTTTTGCCCACTACACCACCCCAGTTTAGACATGGCCATATGCAAATCAGTCTTGACCCTGTGCCTCATGGGAACAGTCCAGCCCGAACTGCCAAGCCATGTCTTCCCTGGACCGGAATCAAGCATCCTAGGACCGGTTTCTGGCTATCAGCCGTCATCAGCCAGGATAGCTTGACTCCAGTGGCGTAGTGAGCACGGGTCCCACGTCTGGGAATACCCATCCCACTTAGGGCGAAAAGCGTTACAACAAACAAATGATGGACGGAATGCTGACAATGCAGACATTCTCCCCCAGTCAAGAGATCTGGGTTAAATCCATCGTTCTTTTGCCCACTACACCACCCCAGTTTAGACATGGCCATATGCAAATCAGTCTTGACCCTGTGCCTCATGGGAACAGTCCAGCCCGAACTGCCAAGCCATGTCTTCCCTGGACCGGAATCAAGCATCCTAGGACCGGTTTCTGGCTATCAGCCGTCATCAGCCAGGATAGCTTGACTCCAGTGGCGTAGTGAGCACGGGTCCCACGTCTGGGAATACCCATCCCACTTAGGGCGAAAAGCGTTACAACAAACAAATGATGGACGGAATGCTGACAATGCAGACATTCTCCCCCAGTCAAGAGATCTGGGTTAAATCCATCGTTCTTTTGCCCACTACACCACCCCAGTTTAGACATGGCCATATGCAAATCAGTCTTGACCCTGTGCCTCATGGGAACAGTCCAGCCCGAACTGCCAAGCCATGTCTTCCCTGGACCGGAATCAAGCATCCTAGGACCGGTTTCTGGCTATCAGCCGTCATCAGCCAGGATAGCTTGACTCCAGTGGCGTAGTGAGCACGGGTCCCACGTCTGGGAATACCCATCCCACTTAGGGCGAAAAGCGTTACAACAAACAAATGATGGACGGAATGCTGACAATGCAGACATTCTCCCCCAGTCAAGAGATCTGGGTTAAATCCATCGTTCTTTTGCCCACTACACCACCCCAGTTTAGACATGGCCATATGCAAATCAGTCTTGACCCTGTGCCTCATGGGAACAGTCCAGCCCGAACTGCCAAGCCATGTCTTCCCTGGACCGGAATCAAGCATCCTAGGACCGGTTTCTGGCTATCAGCCGTCATCAGCCAGGATAGCTTGACTCCAGTGGCGTAGTGAGCACGGGTCCCACGTCTGGGAATACCCATCCCACTTAGGGCGAAAAGCGTTACAACAAACAAATGATGGACGGAATGCTGACAATGCAGACATTCTCCCCCAGTCAAGAGATCTGGGTTAAATCCATCGTTCTTTTGCCCACTACACCACCCCAGTTTAGACATGGCCATATGCAAATCAGTCTTGACCCTGTGCCTCATGGGAACAGTCCAGCCCGAACTGCCAAGCCATGTCTTCCCTGGACCGGAATCAAGCATCCTAGGACCGGTTTCTGGCTATCAGCCGTCATCAGCCAGGATAGCTTGACTCCAGTGGCGTAGTGAGCACGGGTCCCACGTCTGGGAATACCCATCCCACTTAGGGCGAAAAGCGTTACAACAAACAAATGATGGACGGAATGCTGACAATGCAGACATTCTCCCCCAGTCAAGAGATCTGGGTTAAATCCATCGTTCTTTTGCCCACTACACCACCCCAGTTTAGACATGGCCATATGCAAATCAGTCTTGACCCTGTGCCTCATGGGAACAGTCCAGCCCGAACTGCCAAGCCATGTCTTCCCTGGACCGGAATCAAGCATCCTAGGACCGGTTTCTGGCTATCAGCCGTCATCAGCCAGGATAGCTTGACTCCAGTGGCGTAGTGAGCACGGGTCCCACGTCTGGGAATACCCATCCCACTTAGGGCGAAAAGCGTTACAACAAACAAATGATGGACGGAATGCTGACAATGCAGACATTCTCCCCCAGTCAAGAGATCTGGGTTAAATCCATCGTTCTTTTGCCCACTACACCACCCCAGTTTAGACATGGCCATATGCAAATCAGTCTTGACCCTGTGCCTCATGGGAACAGTCCAGCCCGAACTGCCAAGCCATGTCTTCCCTGGACCGGAATCAAGCATCCTAGGACCGGTTTCTGGCTATCAGCCGTCATCAGCCAGGATAGCTTGACTCCAGTGGCGTAGTGAGCACGGGTCCCACGTCTGGGAATACCCATCCCACTTAGGGCGAAAAGCGTTACAACAAACAAATGATGGACGGAATGCTGACAATGCAGACATTCTCCCCCAGTCAAGAGATCTGGGTTAAATCCATCGTTCTTTTGCCCACTACACCACCCCAGTTTAGACATGGCCATATGCAAATCAGTCTTGACCCTGTGCCTCATGGGAACAGTCCAGCCCGAACTGCCAAGCCATGTCTTCCCTGGACCGGAATCAAGCATTCTAGGACCGGTTTCTGGCTATCAGCCGTCATCAGCCAGGATAGCTTGACTCCAGTGGCGTAGTGAGCACGGGTCCCACGTCTGGGAATACCCATCCCACTTAGGGCGAAAAGCGTTACAACAAACAAATGATGGACGGAATGCTGACAATGCAGACATTCTCCCCCAGTCAAGAGATCTGGGTTAAATCCATCGTTCTTTTGCCCACTACACCACCCCAGTTTAGACATGGCCATATGCAAATCAGTCTTGACCCTGTGCCTCACGGGAACAGTCCAGCCCGAACTGCCAAGCCATGTCTTCCCTGGACCGGAATCAAGCATCCTAGGACCGGTTTCTGGCTATCAGCCGTCATCAGCCAGGATAGCTTGACTCCAGTGGCGTAGTGAGCATGGGTCCCTCGTCTGGGAATACCCATCCCACTTAGGGCGAAAAGCGTTACAACAAACAAATGATGGACGGAATGCTGACAATGCAGACATTCTCCCCCAGTCAAGAGATCTGGGTTAAATCCATCGTTCTTTTGCCCACTACACCACCCCAGTTTAGACATGGCCATATGCAAATCAGTCTTGACCCTGTGCCTCATGGGAACAGTCCAGCCCGAACTGCCAAGCCATGTCTTCCCTGGACCGGAATCAAGCATCCTAGGACCGGTTTCTGGCTATCAGCCGTCATCAGCCAGGATAGCTTGACTCCAGTGGCGTAGTGAGCACGGGTCCCACGTCTGGGAATAACCATCCCACTTAGGGCGAAAAGCGTTACAACAAACAAATGATGGACGGAATGCTGACAATGCAGACATTCTCCCCCAGTCAAGAGATCTGGGTTAAATCCATCGTTCTTTTGCCCACTCCACCACCTCAGACGTGAGTCCCGTGCTCTCCATGCCACTGGAATCAAGCTATCCTGGCTGACGAGGGCTGAAAGCCCGAAACCGGTCCTAGGATGCTTGTTTCCAGTCCAGGGAGGACCTGGCTTGGCAGTTCGGGCTGGACTGTTCCCATGGGGCACAGGGTCAAGACTGATTTGCATATGGCTGGGTTCAAACTGGAATGGCATGGTGAGCAAAAAAACGATGGATTCAGGCCCAGATCTCTGTACTGGGGTGAATGTATGACATTGTTCTGCATTCTGTCCATCAATTGTTGTTTTTGCATTTGTCACCCCGAGTGGGAAGGGTATGCTCAGACGTGAGTCCCGTGCTCTCCATGCCACTGGAATCAAGCTATCCTGGCTGACGAGGGCTGAAAGCCCGAAACCGGTCCTAGGATGCTTGTTTCCAGTCCAGGGAGGACCTGGCTTGGCAGTTCGGGCTGGACTGTTCCCATGGGGCACAGGGTCAAGACTGATTTGCATATGGCTGGGTTCAAACTGGAATGGCATGGTGAGCAAAAAAACGATGGATTTAGGCCCAGATCTCTGTACTGGGGTGAATGTATGACATTGTTCTGCATTCTGTCCATCAATTGTTGTTTTTGCATTTGTCACCCCGAGTGGGAAGGGTATGCTCAGACGTGAGTCCCGTGCTCTCCATGCCACTGGAATCAAGCTATCCTGGCTGACGAGGGCTGAAAGCCCGAAACCGGTCCTAGGATGCTTGTTTCCAGTCCAGGGAGGACCTGGCTTGGCAGTTCGGGCTGGACTGTTCCCATGGGGCACAGGGTCAAGGCTGATTTGCATATGGCTGGGTTCAAACTGGAATGGCATGGTGAGCAAAAAAACGATGGATTTAGGCCCAGATCTCTGTACTGGGGTGAATGTATGACATTGTTCTGCATTCTGTCCATCAATTGTTGTTTTTGCATTTGTCACCCCGAGTGGGAAGGGTATGCTCAGACGTGAGTCCCGTGCTCTCCATGCCACTGGAATCAAGCTATCCTGGCTGACGAGGGCTGAAAGCCCGAAACCGGTCCTAGGATGCTTGTTTCCAGTCCAGGGAGGACCTGGCTTGGCAGTTCGGGCTGGACTGTTCCCATGGGGCACAGGGTCAAGACTGATTTGCATATGGCTGGGTTCAAACTGGAATGGCATGGTGAGCAAAAAAACGATGGATTTAGGCCCAGATCTCTGTACTGGGGTGAATGTATGACATTGTTCTGCATTCTGTCCATCAATTGTTGTTTTTGCATTTGTCACCCCGAGTGGGAAGGGTATGCTCAGACGTGAGTCCCGTGCTCTCCATGCCACTGGAATCAAGCTATCCTGGCTGACGAGGGCTGAAAGCCCGAAACCGGTCCTAGGATGCTTGTTTCCAGTCCAGGGAGGACCTGGCTTGGCAGTTCGGGCTGGACTGTTCCCATGGGGCACAGGGTCAAGACTGATTTGCATATGGCTGGGTTCAAACTGGAATGGCATGGTGAGCAAAAAAACGATGGATTTAGGCCCAGATCTCTGTACTGGGGTGAATGTATGACATTGTTCTGCATTCTGTCCATCAATTGTTGTTTTTGCATTTGTCACCCCGAGTGGGAAGGGTATGCTCAGACGTGAGTCCCGTGCTCTCCATGCCACTGGAATCAAGCTATCCTGGCTGACGAGGGCTGAAAGCCCGAAACCGGTCCTAGGATGCTTGTTTCCAGTCCAGGGAGGACCTGGCTTGGCAGTTCGGGCTGGACTGTTCCCATGGGGCACAGGGTCAAGACTGATTTGCATATGGCTGGGTTCAAACTGGAATGGCATGGTGAGCAAAAAAACGATGGATTTAGGCCCAGATCTCTGTACTGGGGTGAATGTATGACATTGTTCTGCATTCTGTCCACCAATTGTTGTTTTTGCATTTGTCACCCCGAGTGGGAAGGGTATGCTCAGACATGAGTCCCGTGCTCTCCATGCCACTGGAATCAAGCTATCCTGGCTGACGAGGGCTGAAAGCCCGAAACCGGTCCTAGGATGCTTGTTTCCAGTCCAGGGAGGACCTGGCTTGGCAGTTCGGGCTGGACTGTTCCCATGGGGCACAGGGTCAAGACTGATTTGCATATGGCTGGGTTCAAACTGGAATGGCATGGTGAGCAAAAAAACGATGGATTTAGGCCCAGATCTCTGTACTGGGGTGAATGTATGACATTGTTCTGCATTCTGTCCATCAATTGTTGTTTTTGATTTTGCCATAGGCCTGCATTGTCTGCCTTCCCTTTCTTGTTGTGTCCTTGATATTTGGCCTGCGTCCATTTTGTGAATGCAGCCAGTGTGCTTTTGCCATAGGTCTGCATTGTCTGTTTTTCCTTTCTTGTTGTTTGGGGCCTGGCTATGTGGCTGGTGGCCATTTTGTGAAGGCAGCTAGTGTGCTTCTGCATTAGGCCTGCATGTCATTCCTTTGTTCCTCTTGGCTTATTGCTTCTATCCATTGTCAGATGCAGCTCCCTGAATGTTGAATCCCACGTGATGCACAATGCAAAACCGGGTCCGTTACATTTGTTTTTTTGTTGTTCTTCTTCTGATTTCCTATCCTTCCTTAGTGTACTGTACACTGGTACATCAACCATGAAAGCCCTTGTTTTTTGTCAAAGTCTCACAAATGTCTACACTGTATTGTTATGTTTTTTAAATAACTGAGGTAATAAATGTAGTAATAATAATAACACAACATGTGTGACCACACACTAAATTATATATTATATTTTTTTTCTCTGAACTAGTAGTAATTAAACCACAAAAATGAATGCCACATTTCACCGATGTTCTTCTTTCTTCTTTGCTTTAAGGTGCACAAAAGAGGAAGAGACGTCATCACCCATTGTACTGCCAGACAGTATTCCTGCTGCGCATGATGTCGCGTGATGTGTGACCACAGACATCTTTTCAACTTGTGCCACTGCGTGCTGCTGACATCTTCACGATGGCCCCAAAGAAAGGTACCAGGTCCAGTACTTGGCCTGGGCGGTAAACTCTGCTCCGTTCGCTGAGTTTGCGGGGTTTGCTGGTCTTCGTGATCTGGGGAGTTTGCGGAGTGCAGAAAACTGCACTCCCCTTGGTGCAGCAGTTTTTTTCTGAACAGAAGTTCACACAGCACTCCGCCACTTGCGGAGTTTTGCAGAATTTTTTTCTCACTTCACGGAGTTCCATGTAGCAAAACTCTGCGAACTACGTCCAGGCCTGTCCAGTACCAAGAAAGTTGCCAGTGACAAGAAGATCTTTTTTGGGAAAACAAAAATTGTGCCTGCAGCAGCACTGTCCGGGGAACAAGCTGGGAGCAGCACCACCGCATCAGTGGATCCATCCCACCAACCTAGGCCCAAGCCCTTGTCTGTTGCAGAGGACGCCAGTCTAATCATTAGTCCAACGCCAACAAGCGGTAATGTTAAAATTGACTTCTCGTTATCACAAAGTAGTACCCAATCTATGCAGGAAACTCAGATAAGTGGCAAACAACAGCCACCACCACCCCCAATAGTAGCTGTTGCTCCTGAAGTAGGGGCAGTTCACGAGATCGAGCTTCCTGCAGAGGAAGAAGAAGAGCAAGCCACTCTTTCAGAAGACCCATTGTCTTCCAGATCCCCAGCAAGGAAAATGAGGGTTAGTCCATCAACTTCTTCTCCATGCCCCCTTTCTAATGATCTGGACACCACTTGGATCCCGCCTCCATCTGAGTTGAAGACACACAACACCCACGAGAGAAGGCTAGGGAAAAGGAAGATTCCAGAAAGCCTTAGAGTTAGAGGTAGATGTAGAAGAGGAGGATGATGATGATGTAGAGCCAGTCATCATGACCATTAGTCCCGCCCCAGTGGAGACCGTCATTGTCCCATCCCAAATTGCTGTGAGGGATGTGGCACGGATGCCAATAACACAGATGATACCACTAACACCACCTCCAGCTTCCGTATTTCGTCGGCAGCGAACTACATCCACCACAACCACCTCAGTAGAAGTAGGTATTGCAGAGAGTCAAACTTCACTCCTACCTACTGGTTCACCGGCATTGCAAGTGGCACCAGCAGTGCCAGAATGTTGACCTCTCCAGTTTGTGACTTCTTTTTGGTTAGCAGGAAGGAGGTGAACATTGCTATTTGCTCCATTTGTGGACAAGGTTTTAGTCGGGGTAAGCTTGGTACAAACTATCGAACCGGAGGCCAAACAACACATCTGAAAAAAACACCTCTTGATCCAGTGGGAGGCGCACCTTAGCAGCCAAAAACCGCTCCCATTGTTGTTGGTGGGGATGAAGAAGTAGAAGATCCAATCACAATGGATGGTACTAGAGGGAGACATTTTCCCCGGTACACAAAGTAGCCCTGTCCCCAGCAGTGCAGTGGTACCACCCACATCCTCATCAGCAACATCGCAGTGGCACAAGACTAAGAGTCAGGCTGAGACACCAAGGGGTCCCAGGCAAGAGAGTACTGCAACAAAAAATGCTGCGTTGAGCCTAACAACATCTGACAACATCTGGAATCAAGATGTCGCCTGCATCAGTGGCACCAGAAAAGAAAAAAATCCAGGCTACCCTTTTCAGCATGTTTAGGTCGGAGGTGCAGTAAGAACGCAACCACCCTACGGCACGTTCTTTCAATGAGAAGTTGGCTAAAATGTTAGCGCTGGACCTCCTCCCTTTTTATTTTGTGGAACGGGGGGATTGTCTTGAATTTGTTACAGCCATCTGCCCAAAATGGAAGGTTCCCAGCTTGTCCTATTTCACCAGAGTTTCTGTTCCAGCACTACATCACGATGTGCTGGAATTGCTTGGACAAGCTTTGCAGCAGAGTGCTGTTCACACTATCTTCCTGACAACATACATGTGGACCAGTTGCCAAGCCACTGATTACACGTGCATCACTGCACACTGGATCTCTTTTGTGGGGGTTAGAGAAAAGATATCTGCAGCAGGTGTTGTAGACACTGCTAAGATTTTGAATGACACTCGGAAACATGCAACCGTAGCCATGTTCACCATGGAGAAATCTTATACTGCTGCAAACATTTTGGAAGACTTTGACAGCAAGGTCTTTGAATGTCTGTGACCAAGAGGGCTTACCATTGGTTTTGGTGCCAAAGACAATGGCAGTGATATAGTTATTGGCCATGGCCGTTGGTGGCTATTTCAGTGTCCTGTCTTTGGCGCACTACATTAACATTATTGTTCAAGATTTTCTGAAAAAAAGAAGACCGAGTCAGCAACTTACTGACCACCTGTAGAAGAATCTGCACACTTTTCAGCCATTCTTTTAAAGCCCGGAACTAGCTGAGGATCTTTCAAAGTGAGCATAGAATGCCAGTTAAAGCACTCATCCATGAGGTGCCAACACGTTGGAACTCACTTATTACATGTTTGAACATCTGTTTAAGCAGTACAGACTAATCAATGAATATGTCATGTAAAGAAGGGATGCTACTGTGAAAGGCATGATCATTGAGATGGACCAATGGGGCCTAGTAAAATGAATGACAGAGAAGCTACTTCTTTTCAAGCTCTTAACACGTGCAGTCAGCAAGGAGGACTGTACTATGGGGCAAGGTATCCCATTGTTGCATATTCTACAGGAACAGCTGAATGGGTTGTCTGCAATGTACAGAGGTGTGGAGTTAAAAAAAAAGAAGCATTTGAGTTGGTGGAGAGCTTAACCCTTCGCTTATCTGAAAATACAACTGTGCAAAGAAGCATCATGTCATGCAACCATTACATTTGTGCCACAATTCTGGATCCACGGTAAAAACAAGTACTGCCCACATTCATTCCTTTTTCAGAAGGGGATGTTGCCAACTACAAAACTTGGATAGCTGTGGATGCCAGTTGCTTTGAAAAAGAACTGCCGGGAATTAGAGGCCCGCTAATCCAAGCTACAACAAGTACTGCACGGCAGCCGGCGTCAAGTTTAACTTCAGAGCCTGAGGTCAGTGCGGTTGGCTCAGAGCAGCCAAAATCACCAACAACACCAAGAACAACATCAACAACAACAAGAACAGGAGCATCAGCCCATCCAAAATCAGCACAGGAATGGTTTCTACAGCAAAGGCTTGTTAGGTCCAGTGCTGAGGCTAAGGCAAAAGAGGCCGAGCAAAGCGTAGCACCCCTGAGCATTGAGCGGATGGTCCAGGCCTATCTGGATGACCCAAAAGAGGTCTACATTGATCAAAATCCATTGCTGTATTGTGTGGGAAAAGGCGCCAATGGCCAGTGCTCAGCAGGCTGGCAAAAAACTATCTGGCTTACCCTGTCTCACGTGTCTCTTCTGAGCGTGTTTTCAGTGTTGCTGGAGCCGTTCTGACAGTGAGAAGGACCAGTCTCTCACCCTAAAACGTGGAGAGGTTAACCATGATCAAAATGAATCAGCACTTTATACCACCAGATTTCACCATACCTGAAGTAGCACAGCAGGTAGATGATGACGGTGACTTAGGTCATGGAAGTAGTGTGTTAGATTACCTACTTCTGGGTGATCCACCAGAGTTTGAGGACAAACTCTACTCCCCTGACAACAACTAGGCTTTTGACTTATTACTTTCTTTCTTGCTTTGACATCCCCAAAAAAGTACCCCAAATAGATACAGCTAAGGAATATTATTTACTTTTATTATTTGTGTGTGTCACTATCTTTCTGGTTCGAATCATAACAAATCCGTCACCACAGTCTTACTCTTACTCATCAGAACTCACCCATATAACGTGCATTTTTGCCACTCAAGACCTTATTCAACTATTACCGGTATTTTTGAAAATAATAATTCTATGTTAGAGTAGTGGTACCCCAGTTTACCTGTTACGCAGAAAATGCTGGTTAGTACACTGCAAGGCACACCATATCTTAGAGGTAGGTGGTGATGGGTCACCCCTTCCGAGACAGATGAAGGTAATTGCATGCACACATAACAGTCACTTATGTTCATTGTCTCTTCATATTCGTATAATAACTTTGTAAATACATTTAATGAGAAATCACTAATTGATTTATAATGATGGAGAATACTTTCATCCACTGGTTCTAGTTTAGTATTAGGTGTTTCATTAGTGACAACACTCATTCTTTCTCTTGTTGCATCATTAGTATTGTTTCCATCATTAGTTACCATTAGAATAGGTACAAGGACAGTTAGTAATATCCACATATATGTTAACAACAAGACACTACATTAGCAAGCTTGAATACATCTATGTTTTAGACTAGATTTTGGACGTTCTGCTTTGGCCTTTTTGTAGTCTATAAAAATAAAATCTATCTAATCATATGAATGCTACAACAATTCAGTACAAATATAACGGTGCAGTCCTACACCTACTGGCTTTCTTCTTTACCCCTTTCTTTTCTTTTCTTATCTTTTGGTCTTTTGAGTCATTCAGTTTTTTTTTCTTTAGTTAGCAAATTTCATCTCTCTTAAGTTCTCAAAAGTTCTTTTAAGGTGGTCTCAATTTGCTTTCAACAACTTTCTCAGTGTCAGAACTGTCCTTTTCTTTACTTGGATCAGAACTTTCAATTTCTTCCAGAATAACGTAGGCCCATTCCGGTGCCTTGTATTTTCTGCTTGGAATTCTCACTCTCCTTGTTTTTTGTATCAGTTCTTCTCCTGACTCTTCTTGTTCTGTTTGACTTAAGACCTCATTACTTTGCTGTGACCTTCTTGACCTTCTTCTCACTAGGGTGTATTTCAGTCTTTTCACCCTACCTGGCCAATTATCACCTTTTCTTGGTTTCTTGGTTTGAACTAGTTATTCTCCTTCTGTGTCTAGTTCACAAGTTCTTTTATTTGGCCTTTCTTTTATGTGTTCTTCTTCTTGATTTTTAGCAACTTCTGATTCTGGTGTCTCAACAGTTACTTCTCTTCCAACCGTGAATACACTGCATTCTGGCACAACAGCAGTTTCACTTGTTTCTTGTTCAGCTGTGAAATCACTTGGCTCTTGACTAGCAGTGAACCCACTTTTGTCTGGCTCAACAGCAGCCTTTTGAGTCCTAGTATCTGGTGTCCCCTTTACGTGACTTGTGTTTGGCTGTTAATCATCTGGTTGATCATTAGGATCTGTCACTCTAGATTCATCAGCTTCACACACTTCAACCACTGTTTTTTGTTATTCTCTTACCAGTTGCTGCTCTTCTTTCCGTTCAAATGGATCTAGAGCGTGTTTGGTGTGGCTCGTATGAATCCAATTTGGCAAGCCACCACACTGCACTGCCATTGTCGTCACCAGTATGACTTGATAGTGTCCGTGCCACCTGTGTTCTAAGTATGACTTCCTTACGTGCTTCTTGACATAGACCCATTCGCCAGGAATCAGATCATGAGCTTGTTTTGGCTGTGTCGTAGTGGCGTGAAAAACATCACACAAATAGAGGGGAGATACCCCTCCTGTGTATCAAGGGCAAAGAGAAATTCTCAAGTGAGAGTACGTCCTCCCTAAGTATACTAATAATCACAACAAAGTACCTCACCGTATGTTGAGATAACCATTAACACCCTTGGGGATTGTTTGATGAAGTGACCTAGATCTTGCCTACTAGGGGCTGGGAAAGGACAAAAGTCCTTTTTGTTTTAATTACCCTCACACACCCTAGTGGTATCATGCTTCAACCTGTCCCCTAAAAGACAGGGTGGGCTTAACCGTATTTCGGGGAGCACTTGTTAGATCTGGTCAGGGGGTCTAAATAATTAAAACTACTCAGGCTGCTCCCGGTATCCCTTTATTCTTGGAGCAACCTGGGATATTAAAAATAAAATAGCATCTATCAAGGGTCAATTGGATATTTTATTGGTCCTAAGACCCTGGTGCTAACATGTTTCAGCCTTTTTAATGGCCTATGAAAGGTCCTAGGCTTTCTTCAGGGCTATATGTGTATAGATGTTCCCTCCCTGGTGTCACAGAAAGAATTTCTTGCTCTGCTACAGTACTCTATCAAGGGCAGATAGCTGCTCCTTTCTGTCACTCTTAACGACAGATACACATATCTTCAGTATTAAGGATCTTGTTCCTTCTTCTCAATCCCAGGTTGAGAGAGATATTGCTTCTTGGGGCTATAGTCAGTGGGGAAGCCCTGCAGTCAAATAGTCTTCAAGGGTTAATCCCTTCTCCTCAACCTAATCGGTACACCACTAGGGTGTGTGAGATTAATTAAAACAAAAAGGACTTTTGTCCTTTTCCACCTCCTAGTAGGCAAGATCTAGGTCACTTCATCAAACAATCCCCCAGGGTGTTAATGGTTATCTCAACATACGGTGAGGTACTTTGTTGTGATTTTGTGTCATAGTGGCATCTTCTCCAACCTGGTGAGACACAGAACGTACCAGGTCAGCCAATCCTCTCAATCGAGCACCAGATCATCAGACAAACTCATCAACTTGTTTGCTGGTATGTATGCTTGTCTCATTGATCTTCCCATTAGGATCTCATGAGGACTCAATCCCGTCTTTTTGTCAGGTATGCTTCTTAGACTCATCAATACAAGGGGTAAAGCATCAGGCCATTTCAGTGATATGGATGCACACACCTTCCCTAACCTGGATTTTATAGTGCCACTGAGTTGCTCAACCACTCCAGATGCTTCTGGTCGATAGGCACAGTGCAGCTTCAGCAAAATTTTAAATGCTGCACAAATCAGCCGAATTGTCTCATTATTAAAATCAGCTGCGGCCCGTCGAGGGAGTTCCGTGGGGCGGTAAGGCGGGGTGGGGGAGGGGCAGGGTGGGGGATTCTAAAAACCGGAATTTGGATAATTGCAGGTAAGTAAACAATTAAATAAATAAAACGAATTTCGTAGCGCACGCTGCATCGCAAAATGCGATGCAGCGCACGCTACGAAATACGCTGTTTCGCAGTATTGGCTACAACGCGATGCAAGCGATTCGGAAGAAGGTTATTGACGGTGCCGAAGGGAGGAAGAGGAGTGCGTACTTGGCGCAACTCTAGAAGCAGACCAGACAGGCCCATTTGTGGATGGAAAGATAAACAATGAAAATGTTACTTTCCTGGTAGATACTGGCGCTACTAGATCAACTGTTAGGTCAGCTGATGTTAAAAATCTTCCTCTCTCGGATGAAACGATCAGATTAAAACTTATCTGACTGAACCTGTAAAGGTTAGTATAGGGAAATGTTCTGAAATGCACCGTTTTGTTGTCTGTGATACCCGTCCTGTGAACTTGTTAGGAAGGGATTTATTGTGCAAGATGAATTGCACTATATTCTGTACTCCTGAACTCCTGATGGTATAGCATTTGAGCCCCCTGATGAAGATGTGTTGTATAAAATGACCATAGCAAACAGAGAAACTGAGGTTACTAAAACATATGCTGTATTTAACCCTGATGACTTACCAAAAGAATTGAAACAAACTGTAAAGGCAGAAGGTTGGGACTTCACGGGAGAAGATGTGGGACTAATGAGAAAGGTAGACCCAGTAAAAATAACAGTGAAAGAGGGAGTAAATGATCCGAATATTCCACAGTATAAATTGACACCTCAGATAATTGAAGGAGTTAACCCTATAATTGAGAAGATGATAAAACAAGGTATTTTGAGGGAAATAATGAGTAGTCCATGTAATTCTCCAATTATGGGACTGAAAAAAACAAATGGAAAGTTCAGAATAGTACAGGATTTGAGAAAAATAAATAAAATTGTTATGCCATGTTGTCCCATTGTACCAAATCCATCTGTGATTCTGTATCAGATTCCCCAGGAAGCAGAATGGTATACAGTAATTGATTTATGCCATGCTTTCTTTTCCATTCCGTTGCATCATGACAGCCAGCAGATTTTTGCGTTTCGTTTTGGCGAGCGTATTTTGGCATGGTGCCGAATTCCACAGGGGTATACAGAGAGCCCCTCAATCTTTAATCAGATATTGAAGAAATCTTTAGAAAGCCTAGAGATGCCCGAGAATTCAGTGCTAGTACAATATATCCACGACCCACTTGTGGCATCGAAGACTCGTGAGGCCTGTGTAATGGACACTATAACATTGTTGAATCACCTGGCCGATGAAGGACTTAAAGTGTCACCAACAAAATTGCAATTTTGTAAGAAAGAAGTACAATACTTAGGCCATAACCTCGAGAGAGGTCTGAGGAAAATAACAATAGACAGAACCAGGATAATCAAAGGAATGAGAGCCCTTATGACACAAAAAGAAGTAAGGATGTTTCTTGGAATGGTTGGATATTGTCGTCAATGGATAAGTAATTTTTCCATAATCGCAAAGCCATTGATACGTTTGACAAAAAGTGATGTGAGAGATCCCATTGATTTGAGCAAAGAAGAATTGCCAGCTTTCAAACAAATGAGAGACAGTCTGTGTGAAGCGTCAGCGTTGGGAATGCCGGACTATGAGAAAGAGTTTGAGTTGTACTGCAGTGAGAGGAATGGATGTGCACTTTCTGTATTAATTCAGAAACAGGGAAAACTAAGAAAACCAATTGCATATTTTTCATCAATGCTAGACCCAGTGGCTGTAGCTTTACCTGGATGCTTCAAAGCAGTAGCTGCTACCTGTCGAAGCCTGGAACAAAGTGAAGGGATTGTGATGGGATATCCTGTGAAAGTGTTTGTACCTCATGATGTGGCAATCCTTTTAACAAGGAGTCGCACTCAATACATGACACATAGTCGGCTGACTAAATATGAGAAAGTCATATTAGGTGCAACGAATGTGAGCCTTGAGAGGTGTGTGAATGTAAATTCTTCAACGTTATTACCTGATGCTGAGAAAGTGGAAGTCAGAGATGAAGCGGATCGTGATTATCTGGATGTACTAGATTTCTGTACCAAGCCACGTCCAGATATAAAAGATATACCATTGTCAGAAAGTGATTTTGTGATGTTTGTAGATGGTTCCTGCTTGAGAACAGATGATGGAATGTTGAGTGCAGCATATGCAGTATGTACGGTTGCAGCAGTAATGGAAGCATCCTATCTGAAAGGAGTGAAATCAGTCCAAGTAGCTGAACTTTTTGCTTTGACTAGAGCATGTAAGATTGGGAAAGGTGTGAGAGTGACTGTGATCACTGACAGCCAGTACGGTTTTGGTGTTGTGCATGATTTTGGCCAAATATGGCTACAGAGAGGATTTCTGACATCAAGTGGAACGCCCATTAAGAATGCTGAAGTGGTTGGAAAATTGCTTGAGGCAATACAGCTGCCTAGGCAATTGGCTGTTGTGAAGTGTGCTGCACATAATCAGTCTGGCAATTATATTGCTATAGGCAATAAATTTGCCAACAATATGGCTGAATACTGTGCACGAAATCAGAATTCAATCAATAGGGGAAAGGAAAAGGAAGTGACTTCTTGCTCCTTATTGTCTACTAATATTGTGGGTACCTGGGAGGAAGTGAGACAAGTGCAGGAAGAAGCAGGAGATGAGGAAATTAAACAATGGGTAAAAGCAGGATGTGCACCAAGAGAGAAGGATCATGTATGGGTCTATCAGGATGGAAGACCAGTTATGCCTGATAGCATGATGTCTGCCATGGCACGGATGTATCATGGACAGGGACACATAGGGAGAGACGCTATGATAAGGTCGTTTAAACAGACCTGGTACAATGCAAAATTTAGACTGGTAGCAGAAAGTCTATGTCAGAGATGTGTTATATGTCAAAAATATAACCCAGGAAGAAAGACAGTGGTGAGTCTAGGAACAATAGGTCGAGAAGGAGGACCTTTTACCAGAATGCAAGTAGTCTTTATTGAAATGCCTCCTTGTAACAGGTTGAAGTATGTTCTAGTTATGGTCTGTTTGTTTTCAAGATGGGTAGAAGCTTACCCAACGAGAAGGAATGATGGAATCACAGTGGCAAAATTGCTTTTGAGGGAATTTATTCCTAGATTCAGGTTCCCAGTGACAATTGAATCAGGTCGAGGAGGACATTTTCAGAATGAAATCATAAAACTGATTTGTGAAGCATTGGGTGTACAGCAAAACTACATTGTGCCTATCGCCCAGAAGCTTCTGGTGTGGTGGAACAAATGAATGGTACTATCAAGAACAGGATAGGGAAAATGTGTTTAGCCACAGGTATGAAATGGCCAGATGTCTTGCCTCTAGTACTCATGACAATTAGATCAATTCCAGACAGAACCACAGGGCTGAGCCCCCATGAAATCATCATGGGAAGAGCTATGCGCCACGTGTTCATACCAGTCAACAAGCTGTTGCCTATAACTGATGACATGGTGTTGGATTACTGTAAAAGCCTGGCTGACGCAGTTCATTCTGTGTTTCATCAGGTTGGAGCGGATGCCACCACCGATGAAAGCACATTACCTGAGCCCAGGGGACTGGGTAAGAATCAAAGTACACAGAAGAAGAAACTGTTTGGTTCCAAGGTGGGGAAAACCACGACAAGTGATTTTGACTACAACTACACCTGTAAAGTATGCTGGAATCAAAAACTGGATTCATGCAAGTCACACGTTGAGAATCCCAAATCCAGTGGATAGCACACAAAAAGAATATTATGATGAGACAGAATCAAGTACTGAATCAGACGATGAGGAGACAAGAACTAAAGAAAACCCTGAAAAGGGGGAATTGGAAATAGATCCAACAATTGTCCCGAGAAGCGTTTCCTTAAAAAGAAGATTGCAAATTTCAGATACCAGATCAGACTCAGAGACTGAACAAACAACCTTACGTTCGAGAAAAGAAAAAGACAGCGAAAAGACAATTAAAGAAACGGTGGATAAAGAAATTCCAGATGAAAGATTGAGAGAAATTCCATCAGAAGTAACAAAATTAGATGGACAGGTACCAGATACAGAAAGAGAGGGAAAGATTCTTGCGGAAGACCCCCGAGGAGGTGTAGGGAATTCCAACATCCAGTTAGAGAAAGGGACAAATAGTCAGCAGGAAGATTGTGCGCAAAATACTCAAGAAGCGGCAGAAGTAGGGAAAACGAAAAAATCAAAGGAGAGAAAAGAGGTTGAAAAGAAAAAGGAAGTTGAAACAGAGTCTGAAGACGAAATACCAGAAGCTAGAGTCTTAAGAAAGAGAGCTTGGAGGACTGAAAGGAATGATAAAGGAAATAAACTGAAAAGATCAGCAAAAGATTAAGTTTGGCCGAATAAGATAAAGAAGTTGAGATACCGACTGACAAAAGTAAATTCACCAAGAGCTGAACAGGTGAATGAAATAATGAGTCAAGAAAAATCAAAAGATGAAGAAACAGTTGTAATTGAAGAAAGTAAAAGAACAAGAAAGCCTAACCAGAAGTATAAGTCTCCAGAATGTACATATGTTGCCCTGCCTGAAATCAAAGAAGAGGCAGATAGCCAAGAAAATCCAGAGGTGACTATACCAGAAGTGGTTGGGTAAGACGAAGAATCGGAAATCCTGAGAGTTATCTTATCCGATATTGGAGAAGAGACGGATGTTCAGGAGATCCTATATCTAGACAACAAAGGAAAAGTGAAGAATGATGAGATGCCAAACTGAATAAGACAAGAATGCTGCTGATGGAAAGACAATAAATAAGGAAAAAGATAAAACTGGTAGAACCAAGTTGGTGCTTAGAGCCTTGGGTTAGATAAACTAGTTGTAAAGTAGAAGTGGCTAAGTCAAAAGTCACTGTTTATTTCATAGAAATGGCTGACACAGACAGTAGGAAAGGTAGATGTATATTTTTGAAACGATGGTGCAAGATGTGTTGTTGTTGTACAGGATTACTAATGCTTCTATGGAGTATATTAGCTTTAATGATTACATTTAAGATTAGCTTTGACACAATAGGAGAACATAGTGAAAACAAGACTAATATAGAGCAGATTCAAAAGATAGATCACACTAGAATAGATAAAATGTATATGCATAAAGACAGGTCAATAACTGATTTATGGGCCAGATTCACAGAATTAACTTAAGACAAAATCCTAAACTTACTACTTTTGGTATTCACAGAATGCACTTACTACTTTTGGTATTCACAGAATGCACTTACTACTTTTGGTATTCACAGAATGGATTTACGACTACTAACTTTACGTCCGCACTCGGACCGGAAATTCCAGCCCGGAGGTGGAGGCGGAGCTTCCGGGCTGGAGGCGGAGCTTCCGGGCTGGAGGCGGAGCTTCCGGCCCGAGGCGGGGCTTCCGGGCTGGAGGCGGAGCTTCCGGCCCAGAGGTGGAGATTTTGGCCATGGCTAAATCTCCGCCATTGGCTGGAATCCCCACCTCTGGGCCGGAAGCTCCACCTCCGGCCCGGAAGCCCCACCTCCGGCCTGGAAGCTCCGCCTCCGGGCCGGAATTTCCGGCCCGAGTGCAGACGTAACATTAGTAGTCATAAATCCATTCTGAGAATACCAAAAGTAGTAAGTGCATTCTGTGAATACCAAAAGTAGTAAGTGTATTCTGTGAATACCAAAATGGTACTAAGTTTAGGATTTTGTCTTAAGTTTGTTCTTTGAATCGGGCCCAATGTATTTTCAAAATTACTGTATGAATATCGAACAGGAAAGTTAGAATATTATTTCTCAGATATAGATAACCTATTTTCACAAGAACCGTAAATTAACAATCTAAACAAGGTAAGACCAGCTAAAGTATTAGGTGAATTTTTCTTAGAAACTAGAATTAACATTAGAATAGATATATATAAATAATTTGACTTGCAGTTTAAAGAAAGAAGAAAATACTTTTTTAGATATGGTTGAAGAAAGAAGACTGAAAATGCAAAGGAAAGTCTATGAAGGAAGACCAGAAAAGACAGTTTGGGATGTAGATATGGAAAAACACTTAGAGGGAAAGGCTAGTCCAACTTTGGCCTTAGATTGGCCACAGAAAGGAAATTTGTGCATTAGGAGGAATAAGACTGCATATGACAATTACTTTGTAGGTGACAGTGAGTGCATGATACATAGCAAATCATGGGTGGATGGGGATTTAAAGGAGGAGATGATCCAGTTTTTCCAGGATTATATTTTATCTGTGGGAACAGGGCATATAATCGTTTGCCCGACAATTGGTATGGCACATGTTATGTAGGCCTGGTTTTCCCAAAGATCGTTCACATGGAAAGGGGAGAAGATGGTGTACATACTTTAGGTAGTTATTTAGCATGTAGAAGGAGAGAATCTTGGTCAGAAATTGTAGGTGATATCTTTGGAGCATTGATACCAGCAGCGGGAATATCTCTGAATGCAAATAAAATTAGAAAACTGTCAAAAGTAGCGGATAGCTTGTCAACAAGCACCGCTGGAGGATTTTTATTGGTAAATACTGAAATGGTTGCCATGCGTGCCATGGTAATGCAGAATCGACTTGCCCTTGATATTTTATTGGCAAAAGAGGGTGGAGTCTGTGGAATGTTAAAAGTCCAACATTGTTGTACTTACATACCTGATGAAAGTAAAGATGTGAAAATTTATATTAAAAACATAACTGAATTGCATGACAAAATTGCACCACTGGAGGTTGAAGGTGTTTGGGAAAAGATTGTTAAGAAAATAATGTCTATTAAAGATTTCTTAATACATTTAGGTAGTACCTTGATAGGTAAAATTGTATTTCCATTAACATGTGTGATTTTCCTAGTATTAATATAAAAAATTAGGATGTCTTCGTTATAAAAGGAAGAAAATTCAGAAAAAGTTAAAAAAAGAAAATTTAAGGAGACAGAATAAGAGACAAAAGAGGAAATTTGACGAAATTGAATTGGAGGAGATAAAAGAAGATATGTATAAAACAGCCAACATTGAAGAAATTGGGGAGACTGAAATCTAACCATAAAAGCAAGAATTCACTTTTACTCCTTGAAAAAGGGAATACAAAATTTTAAATGGTGTGGTGATAAAATCACCAAAGGGGGGATTGATGGAGCGGGTAAAACAACATTTTGTATACCCCCCATTCTGCATGTTCATACTAATTAGAATAACCTATTAATTATAATAAGTATTAATGTGTTCGTTTGCTATCTAATCAACCCTATTAATATATGAATTACACGCGGGATTTGCATTTGCATGGCTAAAATAATTTGTAAACTAGTATACGTACGCATCCTAACTCTAGAAAAATAGAATATTACGTGGTATATGTTGCTTTTGTGGCGTAATTGTAAGTTGCACCAGATGACATCACTGGGTGAGTATAAACGTTTTGAATGTCGCTAATATGCTAGATAATTACACACACATATGGTAATTAGTGAGGGTTAAACATTTTATTCGTTATTTCCATGTTTTAATTACTTTCTGTGTTTGTTTAGCTTAGGTTGACCAATTTGGCCTACATTAAAATGGCTGACCTACGGACTCGACGAGCAGCTACCATTTCACGAGGTTTCTGACTAAATACGCATGCCCCAGGCTCCTGAACAAGTGGCCTCAAGATGACCCACACTGCTTGTTCCACTGACAAGGTCGCGACTGGACTACTGCCAAAAGCTTTAACAATGGACAATCTTTGCAAACCGGATGGATCACGTCTGACAGTGTGACATCATAGGACTATGAGAAACCGGAACGAACGATCTTAACCATCCAATCAGATGTGAATAAAACTGACTTTTGCTACATTTTATCTTAATTTCATTGTAAAAGACGATAGAATAGTGAGTTGTGGTCGATCTTTTCCTGTTTCCTGACGTTATGCTGACGGAGAGGACGGTGACACTGCAGGACAGCTATTTTCCCGAATCTTTGACAGATTAGATTGCTGCCCATTTCGCCTGACGAACTGAGAACATTTATACTGATGGGCATTGATTAATGCGGACACGTTTATGGTCCATACCAATCTTTGGGACTGTAGCGTGTTGCATGATGAATTGATTGACTTAAGAGGACGACTAATAGCCAGATTAGGTAACTATGATGTTCTGTGGATTGATTAATATTCTTACCAAAGAAATTTGCATTTATTAGATAAAATATTATTGATTAACAAGTAAATGCATTGAGTTATTTATTATTGTCTGAATATAAATGAGAAGGATTAGAATCACTTTTCCAAATTCAACTAAATTGATCCATCGACAATGTGGAAGGGATATCTAGAGATTCAGAATTAAGATGTGCTGGATTGAGGATATTCAGTTTATGTATATGTATATGTAAGTCTATTAGACTAAAAGATATTCTTTTCACGCCAGCGTTTGGAAATCTATCTCTCCAGTAAGAACACATCAGATGGGTGTGTGTTGGTGTTATGGGCCCCACCAATGAATGTATTGAGTGAAAGCGTTAGTATGATATCTGGTCTGTGATGAAGGGAGGATAGGAAACTCCACGCTGGAGCATCTGCACTATCCAACCATTCCCAAAAACATTTGTACTTCTTTTTGTGTTTTGGGTGGACTCATCTGTTTGATCACTTTAATTCTTTCTGGGGTTACTTGTCTAACTCCTTTCTCGATTTTGTGTCCTAGATACTGAACTTCTTGTAGTTTTCCTGGGGACACTTTGTGTCCTCCTTCTGCTAAATGGTTCACTAGGGCAACTGTTTCCGTTACACATGCCTCGCGTGTCCTAGATGCCACCAGTAGGTCATCAATGTATTGAACCAAAACCGAATTTACTGGCATGACTAAAGTCTCCAGACATTTTTTCAAGATCTGTTTGATGATTGAGGGACTCTCTGCATACCCTTGAGGAACTTGGCAACATGCCAAGACACGGTCTCCAAACCGGAAGGCAAATAAATACTGGCTTTCCCGATGCAAAAGAATCAAGAAAAAGGCTTGACACAAATCAGTAACTGTGTACCATTCGGCAACACAAGGAATTTGGTAAAGAATCACTGCTGGATTTGGTACTACTGGACAACAAGGTACTACCATTTTATTAATTTTTCACAAATCCTGCACTATTCTGTATTTTCCACTGGGCTTTTTGATACCTATGATAGGCAAATTACAATGACTGCTCATTATTTCCTTTAAAATTCCTTGTTCAATCATTTGGTCAATCACAGGTGCCACTCCTGCAATTACTTCTTGATTCATTTTGTACTGTGGTGTGTTTGGATATATAGCACCATCCTTTACTGAAATCTGAATTGGATCTACATTTGTCTTTAGGCCAATTTCCTTTCCTGAAAAATCCAACACATCTGATCTCACTACACTTTTCAATTTATCAGGCAAATTCTCTTCTGTAAGAAGTGAATACAACTCATCCACCTCTGTTCCTTGCTTCACTAACATCATCTTAAATTCGACATCCTCATCAGGTGTCTGAAATGCAATACCATTTGGGGTACAATAGATGGTGCAGTTCATCTTGCATAAAAAAATCTCTTCCCAAAAAATTTAATGGACTCGAGTCACATACCACAAACCAATGCATGTCTTTGAAGTTACCAATGTGAACTTCTATTGGATTTGTGACTGGCGTTCTAATATGCTCAAATGAGACTCCTACAACTTGGATAGTTTCTCCAGAGAGGGGTAGGTTTGGAATTTCTGCTGCTTTCACAGTAGATTGGGTAGCACCAGTGTCCACTAATAATGTAATGTCTTTCCCTTTCACCTTTCCATCAACAAATGGACCTGACTGACCTACCGCCAAGGATGCACCAAGTACGCACTTCTCCTCCCCCCTCAGGAACCATTATTCAGATGAGTCTGGATCATTCTCATTGCACTGCAGCAACTAAAACTGAATACAACCCTTCGACCATTTCATTTCTCCTCCATCTTTTCAACTTTTCTTCCCTACTTTCGAAAGGATAACCATGTCTCCAACTTCTGTATCTTCTGTTACCTCCTCTGTATTTTTCTCTTTCAAATGCCACAACTTCCCATTATTCCAAGGCTTCATACAGTGTCAATCTAGGATTTGGTTCTTATGCATTCATTCGATATCTCAGATTCTGCAGTATCCTTACAATTAAACGTACCATGCTGTGGAAATGCTATGACACCATTGTCCTTTGTATACTCAACCCAATTCTCTAACCACATACACAAATGATATCCTCACTCTAACATCATATAAGAAGCAGGTGTTTTTGGGGGCGGAATTTGAATTCCTTCTCTAGTCACAATCGGTTTGTCCTTATTGAAAAAAATCTTTATTTTCTTTCGCAGCTTCATTTTTCTAATCTTTTTACACTTGTGTACCTCACACAACTAAACAAGGATTCTTTCCATAATTCTAGGGATTTTATTTGTCAACTCTCGCCCTCACACCAACCAACCAACCAATCAGAACACTACTACATAAGCAAAGTCTCAACCAATGTTAGCACGGCTCACACCAACCAACCAATCAGAGCTCAATACACGCCCGCTGCCTGAACAATGCCAGCATGGCCTTTTCTGACATCAGTATTACTCCTTATACTGACCCTCCCTTCAATAAATAATACGGCAATGTTTTCTTTCTCAAACTTTCTGTTAGTGACAGCACAAAAACAATGCTGCCTTATCTGTTCAACTAAATAAAGAGATAGTTTTCACCTTCTCTTAGAGTTTCCTTCACTACGAGTCCTAATAACGACGGGCATTATTTTACTCATCACACAAACCCTGGGTGTACTTATTACTCCTCTAGGGATAAGGCCATGATTTCACAAGAGGACTTTTTGGGCATGAAAAAAGGGGCTTGTTACGATCCTGGGGATAAGGCTAGAGTTTCGGAAGTGGACCCTTCACTATTTCAGTCACTCCAATTATATACGAAATGTCCCTAATAAAACACATACAGCCCTCAGTAGCTTTTAGGTATTATTACAACAGACAAAGTACCTCTGCAGTGAGGCTTTGTTACCGCACTCTTCTTCTGCCTACTTCAGGCTAAATTCCATTCCCCGGATTCCTCAGCTATCTCCGTACCTGAACTTCCAGGCAACATAAGACAAGATACTAACTTGTCATGTCATAACTTATAATCGATAATCAATCATCATTACCAAACTAATCAATAATAAAACCATCATCTGCTACCAAGAAACTGATCCAGCGCGAGGTCAATACCTGATCAGAGATTAGTCCTCAGTTCATACAATTTCAATAGCTCATACACATTCACCCAGAATCCCTGATGCGCTGAGGTCAATTTGTTTCGTTCAATGCTTTTCTTTTCTGCGAACCATATATACCATCATTGGATTGCCTCCCAATTAATTAATCAACTTTTCCATCTAATTGGTCGATGGGCCAATTAGTTGAATAGTTGATGATAATGATTATCCTTCCTAAATTAACACTACAGTTAATTAAATAACCACAGACACTCAGTAAAGTTATGAAACTTTATCTCAATTAAAAATGTGGATTGGTGAATGCATACAGTCACAAATGCAAATAATGAAACTCAAGAAGGAAGGGATACACATCAGCAACATAAATGAAATACAAACTCATTACTGAACTCAATGACATAATGCATGAAGGAGTGGATAGATTAAGAGACAGAAGTTTCAGCAAAATCATATGCATAAACTGAATAAACCTAACGGAGGGGATGGATGAAGAGACAATAGTTTCATCTAAAATAATACATTCAATGAGTCAAAACGGAGTGGATAGGTGGCGAGAAAAGATTCAGAAATAAAATACATTTGCAAAAAATGTGCATGTATGAATCAGAGACAGAATACAAACCCACCCCCTTTTGTACCATTGGATATACAAAGGCAAATATATTTTCATGGAGTTCACATCTTTGGTCAGTGCCTTTGTACTCATCACTGTCAACTTACTGACACCAACATCTCACAGGGGTTCACACTGGTAATTATCTTCAGGGATGAATGGAAGGTCTTTCCACAGGGAAATGTTGTGAAGCTTACAATGTAACACAGCAATATTGCAGACCTTGTCAGGAGTGCAGAAAAGGGGTCTCTCCAGTCTTGTTCAGGCACTTAAACAGGGCATTCAGGAGTTTAACCCCTTCGCTGCGGCAGACATTCCAAATGTATTGTGACCCCTTCTGTGGATTAAGTTTAAGATTAGTCACTTAAATTCACTTTTGGTTCACCCTGGAATATTAAAAACAGAGAACCCTCGATGATCGCCTGTGTTTCACGAGTAAAAAGCAATGCCTGACCAAAGACACACACATTAATATTTATATGTGATACAGAACTGACTGGGAGACCCTTCAGACCTAGTTTATAATTAATGACAGTAGTGATGTAATGAAGTTCCCGACGATTACTAATATGTTATAAAAAAATACCACAAAACAAAACGTCTTGCCCATTGTACTTACCCATTTAGGTATGTTGACAAAAAATGAAGTTGGTCAGACATCAAAGCCAATACGGACCTTGCTGTTTAAAATGTTACAGTGCACTAGACTATAAAGATAAAATTGATACAGTCGTTTTTATTGGCAGGATAATCCATGATAATCCATGATTTTATGAATGGAGTAACCTCTCCATAAAAAATACAAGGGCCAGAGTTTGTTTGCTGTCACAATGTGACAGATATCCTGTACATCTGATTATAAGTCAAGTACTATATAATGAACTGTAAATTAGATGGTCATCTTGTGAGGGAGTTATTTGTCGAAAAATCTCAAAATCAATCCCAGAGTATGGTACTTAATGACATCTTACAACATTGAATAGTGGCCCTTTTAAAATTAAAATACAAATTTGCCGAAAAAATTAAATTACAAAAAATGGCCTGATTTAGACTTTGACGGACATGTGACTCTGACAAAAAGTGACAGATATCCCATTTGACATTTTACAAATGACATATTATGCACTTGTAATAATTAGGACGGTGTGTCCGTCATGTTTGTGACAGGTCCCACAAACTAGGTGTGTGTGGAATTCAGGTCATTTGCTTTCATGTAATTTTGTAAAATTGTGGCTAAATTATGTGTAATTAGTCAAAATGCAAATCTGTTTATTTAGCACTATATTTTAAAAGTGAAATGCCTCCTCGCATAAATTTTTGATAAAAAAGCAAAATCACTGAGAACACCATTCGCTCATGTTTGGTTGTTCATGTGCATTTGTGATACCTTTTTACCATGATTGCATGCCTTTGGGAAATGTTTATTGTGAATGGTGTGTAAATATTCAATGTGGATTAATGGCATTATTTTGTGAATCTTGTGCAATAAGCATAATGCGAAATTCCCCAAATGATGTGAATTACGCCAGCCTTCCACAAAGTTTGAATCAGGCCTAATGTATGTTAAGTCAAATTCTGATGATTTCTACATAATTATGTTATGCAGATAGTAATGCCATGACATGGATATTAATAGCATGTTATCTTTGTTTCTTATCTATCTCTGTATAGGTCAGCTCACATCAAAAGAAAATTTGGTGGTTAATTGCAAAAAGAGTGTGCCAACAGTGGGTCAGCAGGCACCGCAGCATTCACTGCCACAAAGATTGCGAAAACCTCTGCCAGTGGACCTGCCTCATCACTTTAAATCAACTGGTGATATCCTCTAGAAGAAGAAATGTGTAAGGTAGCAGCTGACCCCTATGACATGGCACATTCTGGCAGTTGCCTACCCCAACTTGGATGGACATCTGAAGGCCATGGAGAAGCGACAATGATGCCACTCTGATATGAATCTATCTTAAAAAATTAAAAGACAAGAGGAGTTTGGCAAAACAGGAACATGTTGTTTTAATTAAACACAGCGTTCTGGAGAGTATCGACAGAGTAGGGTCTGAAGAAAGTCTCTCGTTGTACAGAAGTTTTGGATAACCATTCATACTGTTCGTGAGGTACAATAAACTGATCCGGCATTCTTGGTTTAGTCATAAACAGCTAGTGCAACCATTTGAGAAGGGGGGCACAGGTGGCTCTCGACCTCGGGAAGAACTAGTATGGGGCACTGTGCAAGTGTCTATATGTCTGGCGTGGGGAGCATGTGATCACTATGTGTGGTATGTATGCTGTGTCCTGATTGGCTGAGTGCTTCTAACTGTATGTGGCATCTATCTTTGTGGTATTTTGGGCATGTGCACCTTTGGTCAAATATGTTTACTGGGGCCAATTTCCTTGGACCTGTTAGGGGTATAACGGTCTATGTGTGGGACGGATCAGGGTTTTCCCTGGGTGCAGGTTTATCTTTGGGCTAAGTGTAACCCTACCTGTGACCTGTCAATCGGTGATCTTGGGTTTGGGTTACAGGGCCTGCTGATCATGTATCTCTGACTCTGGGCCGATCGGTAGGTCACCTTGGGTGAAACCGACAGCAATGATATAAGTTCACTAGATTTTGAACAATTAACATGGCGGTCATTGATATCATTTTTACCACATCCTCTGCATAGTACTACAGTTGTCATAGCATACATTAATATTGTTTTTACTGATAATAACATTGTTATGCATGAAAAGATTGTGGCATACACTGCCATTGTTTCTACTGGTATCGACATTGTTATGCATGCATAGATTATAATCTACATTCACATTGCTTCTACTGGTATCACCATTGTTGTGTTAGCACATTTTATGTCATGTATCAGCATTGCATTTATTGGGATTGCCATGGTTTGGCCTGCATGTATCATGGAGTGTAATGACATTGTATTCATGGATATTAACGTTCCCCCATCTAGTTGAAATTTCAATTACTTCTTTCCCCTCATATGTCATGACAGTTACATTATTCAAGACTGTGTGTGGTATGGTAGTGTCTATTATTCTTTCCCTAGCAATTTGCATACTACCTAATTTGAGGGCTGCATTTTTACAGCAGGAAGGCTACATTTGTAGGAAACCACACAACAGTAATGCACCAACGAAAACTGAAAGTAGTGATGTGACTAGGTTGAACACCCATAGGGGGATCCAAGAAAACATTCTATGCAACCAGTCCTGCTCAGGGGCATCTCCCTCCTTTTTCATGTCAGCTTGTAGACAATGCAGTGCTTGAATGGCAAGATCGAGATTTTCGTTCTCGAGAACGTTTCCATGGATAAAAGTCCCACAGGAAGTACTAATCTTGTACACACACCACAACTGTGGCAAATCAGCAGCTCTTATCCCCCTCCACGTGTCAGCGGCCTTCGACACCATCACCCACCATCTCCTCATCCACAGACTCCACCACATTGGAATCTATGGCAACGCCCTCAAGCTGCTATCCTCTTTTCTCACCGGATGCACCCAAAGAACCCTCCTCCTGCCCTACACCTCAGAACACAAGAGCATCAACTGCAGCGTACCTGTAGCCAAAGTCTCAGCTTTGTCTCCTATACCGACGATGTCCAGCTCATACTCTCCCTTACCAGAGACACCGACTCCACCAAATCGAGATTACAGAATGCCATGACTGACGTTGCCAACTGGAGGGAAACCAACTGCCTCCAGCTCAACACTGCAATACCAAAGGGGATGATGGACGGAGCGCTTGAGCAAATCAAACACTCACCCCCAGTCAACTGATCTGGGTTTAATCCATCATCATTCTTTAGCTCACTGCACCACCCCAGTTCAGACATGGCCATATGCAAATCAGTCTGACCCTGTGCCTCATGAGAGCAGTCCAGCCCGAACTGCCAAGCCATGTCTTCCCTGGACCGGAAACAAGCATCCTGGGACCGGTTTCTGGCTAATCAGCCATCATCAGCCAGGCTAGCTTGAATCCAGTGGCAAAGTGAGCAAGGCACCCACGTCTGGGCATACACTGCCTTCACCCACCCCCACCACCCACACCTACAACCGCGGAATTATCATTGACAGTGAACTCTCCATGAAATGCCGGGTTAACTCTACTGCCTCCTCCTGCCTCAACACCCTCGGAATGCTGTGGAAGGTTTTCAGATGGTTCCATACCGACATCAGTCACCCACACCAGTCGACTCTCCTATGGGAACTCCCTCTATGCCAGTCCCTCCACTCACCTCCTCAATTGCCTCAAAACCATCCAGAATGCATCATCAAGAATCATTATGGACCTGCCCAAATGAGCCCACATCACCCCTGCCTCCATAGCCTGCACTGGCTCCCCATCAAGAAGAGATGCCACTTCAAACTGCTCACACATCCCTACAGAGCCCTCTAAAAATCCAAGACCATAATACCTCAACAACCTCCTGACCTTCTGCTGGTCCACATGTCACCTGCGGTCTGCCGCCCTCGCCACCATCCCGTGCATCCATCATAACTGAACCACAGGCCGCTCCTTCTCTCACCCTGTTGCCAAAGCCTGGAACCTTCCTCCGAACATCACCATCCCTCACTGAGGTCAGAAACAGACTCAAGACCTGACTGTTCAAATGGATCCTCCTCATGCTAAAATCTGGATACCCCTCAGGATGATAAGTGTGATCTACAAATAAGTGAATGAATGATTGGTTGATTGACACTTCTTCATAGTTATCAAGTCAAACAAATACGAATGTCGCATCGCCATAACGCAGATGGCCCTCAGTTCGTCCTTGATAGCGTTAGGTCGAGCTCAGTATCGTTAAGAATTTTCAATATCTTCCACCTGGTTATTTGTAACCAACGGTTGTTTGCCTTTGTTTGCATAGTGAAGAAGGATATTGACCCTCCTGTGTTTACTTGAGTCTCTGAAAAGAGTCTAAATTCTTCCCGAATTTTCTTGTACTGAGCCCACCCAAAATAATCAACAATTATTATACTTTGTGCCTGATGCAACAGAGATGCTTTCTTCTGTAGTGGATGTTGCGACAACTCAGACAGATCATGACCAGAGATGACCAGCATTGGGGTGTGTATAGTCACAAGGGTACAGAGGCCCTGACATCTGGGGACAAGCAGGGTGTAGGCACGCTCACCACATTGCCAGTAGAAATCCATCAATGTGGAGAAGCCCCATTGCAAGTCTGGTATATGCAGTACTACTTTACAGTTCTCATTATAACCAAGCTGTATGGTTCCTTTACCTCTGAAATACAAGGAACAGAGTGTCAGTCAGTCAAATATCTTTATTCGGCTGACTTGCAGCCATAAAAGAATGTATCATAAAACTATTTAAAACATTACATAAAAATATTATACAAACAATGGATAATATGCTTCAAAACAATGGTAATTCATAGTCGGAGTAATTCAACAGATTGATATTTCTACAAAACAGCAGCATAAACTATAAGCAGTATATAATAAACACCTGTCCCATGGGCCATAAAATCCAGAGATTAACCTTTAAAACAGTTCAAAGAAGATCATTTCCCAACAATATCATGCAGACGAACAGCTGCAGAGATATATCTGTAAATCATTGGACAAGTGAATTCATCATTTAAAAGCTGAAGATGATATAAAGCTGGCCGACATTTCCTAATATTTAAAAGTTTTAGAAGAGGAATGATAAAATCATGTCTTGGCTTGATATAAAGTTGGTGCAATTTGTATGCGAAAAGACAAAGGGGTCAAACTACGTTCACTATGACAAACAGTGGCGGGAAGACTACTGGGGACTGTCAGCAAACGTCTCATAAAGTTGTTCTCAGCTATTTGGAGATGCAACAGATCACAAGAGCCCCATACTCCAGCCCATACAAAATAACAGAACACGAGCGAGCCTTATAATTATTAATTATTGTGTTGATTGGTCTTGATCCTAACTTCATCATGAACCTAAATACCGCCTCTAGGTTTTGATTAAAACTACTGACCCTTGTTTCGACTAGATGGTGCCAGATGCTTTTCTGATCTAACGGGATTCTCAGGTATGAAAAAGTAGGGACATAGGACAGCTTTTCATTGTTGATAAAACATGATTTTAAAATGGTGGCGGATTTACCCACCACCATGGTAAAAGATTTCGCTATGTTAGTCCTTAAACCCAATTCGTTAATGAAGTTGCAAAACTTGGTCACTAACTTCTGTAGGCCCACACTGGTTCTAGACATTAAGACATGGTCATCGGCATAAAGTAATGCCGGGAGAATTCTGCTACCTATCTTGGGGGCATCCACATTCCCATGATTGATATAACTTTCTAAATCATTAATATAAAGACAAAATAAAAAGGGGGCACGGACACAGCCTTGATTAACCCCACGATTTATTTTGTTCGGGGCAGAGTGTTCCCCACCCACTCCATATCTGACCCTCCCAGTCACATCTGGATGCATTTTGGCTAAAAAATGGACTATGGGTGGTTCAATGCTGAGATCCAGCATTTTTTCCAAAAATCTCTCTCTCTGCACCCAGTCAAAAGCTGACGTGAGATCCATAAACCCGAGATAGAGTGATCCAGGCTTGGCTATTGTGTACTTGCTTATGACCCGGTGCGGATTAAGACATTGTTCGATAGTTACCAGGTCCCTCCTGAAGCCATATTGTACATCCTAAAACGTCCCACCTTTGGTTTCCCAGGCCTCCAACGGTTCTAATATGACCCTACCCATCAAATTACAAGTACATTCAATTAATGAGATGGGCCGATAACATTTTGAGTCCTACCTATCCCCTTTTTTGAAAATGGGGACTATTATCACGGATCCCCATGATTTGGGGGAGACCTGGGATGCTATGCAACTTAAAATATTGGTAAGCAGAGGGAGCCATAGTGCGGGGTTGGCCAAAACCAAATCTGCGGGTTTGCCGTCAGGGCCAGGTGTCTTCTCCTTCACTGTTTCATTTAATGCCCTTTCCACTTCGTCAAGCATTGGTTGAACCAACTCTGAGGTCCCGTGATTTAAATTGGGACAATACTCACCATTGGCACAATATAAACTGGAGAAGTGCTGTACTCACACATCAGGCATAATTGTGACATCAAGGCTGCTATTGTGGGAGCTCTGGAAATAATCTGAGTTGACAGCTTTCCAAAAGAGTCTGGGACCTTTATTTTGACATGCTACATGCAGTTGTCCCAGGCCTTATTTCTTATGTCCAATTTACATCTCCCTAAAGCCCGTTAGATAGTGGTCACTGAAACAAACCTTAAGAATGGAAAAAGACACAGATTTGGGTTTAAAATATTCAGAAAGGGCAATGAAATCAATTAGAGCCCTTTGACCTCTGCCTGTAAAGGATACAAGATCCGGGCCTAGTGTTTGAATGAGATCTACTGTGAGAAAAAGAGAAAGTATTGAAAGCAATGAATTAAAAATATTCCCACAAGGATTATGATGAATGTGGCAACCGCCATCCCTAGCCCCATCTAGTAAACAACATGCAGACTGCTTTGATAAGGGACATCATTTGCAGTTAAAATCAACCCCTTAAAGAACAATACAATCTGTATTTAACTCCGGTATTTGTCTGCTTAATGAGTTCTCTAAGTCTTCAGCAATGGCAATATTGTTGAGAACAAAATTATTATGATAAAAATTAACAATGTGGTAGCATTTTTAGGGGATGGTGAGTGAAGACTAGTTTAGTGCAATTTATATTTGATTCCCCTCCTTTCTATGGTGGGGACACTAATTTTTGGTGGACTTCTCCATTCAAAGGTTTGTTGTTTAACTGGTGCAGGAGTGTCCTTTTTACCTGCATGGGCTACTCGCAACTGTGAGGGGAAGCAGTTGTTTAATTTTCAGGTTGATGATTCCATTGACAACCTGCGCATCCCATGGGTCTCTGATCATGGCGTGTAATGAGATTTTCTCTAATGGGGTTGGGTTGTTGGGTTGTGTCCTCCTTCTGAAAGGCTAAGGGATTTTGGGCTACTTTTGGGGTGGTTAGAGTGGGTCCCGTTGGGTTTTCACCTGTGGTTTGGGCAATGATGCTTCTGACCCAGCATGTCAGAGCTAGTCAAAGGGTCGTTTGTGGCCCCGTATGGTCCTGCATGGGAATGTTTTCTATGTTTTCACTGAGAGTCTGGTTTGCCATTGGAACTTGTGTGCTTGGCATGATGTGGGTAACACTGATGGACACAATTTATTTTTCCCTATGGACTGGGGTCGTGTGGCTGTTTCTTTCTGACGTATTGACAATGGCCCTGCCCTAAGTGTGAGAGATAATTGACTCCCATCACTGGAGTATTTGCCATGTTTTGGAACTATAGGAGGTCCTCCATTTGGTGGAAACCATGGTGTTCGTGAGACTTACATAGCTCGACCAAGGCTAGACTTGTACTGCTGGACCTGGGTGCAGGACTTATGCATCGGATGGGGACTGCCCTGCTCCCTCTTCAGACTGTCTTTCCACCCTGAGGGATCGACATCAGTGGCAGCCCAGGCCCCTTCAGGCACCCAGATTGTGAACTCAAGTGTGAACTCCCAGGTTACATAGTAAAGTGGCCCTAATGTTGTCTGCAAGTGCACGTAAGGAAATGCAACTGGGAGTAGTGTGTAGGGGGTAAGTGGTAGGGGCTAGGTCACTTTGGGGGTATGGTTTTGGGTTTACTGTATGCTTGAACTCTGTGATTGCACTAGGGCTTTGCTTCCCCAGACAGTCACCAACGGTGTTGCTTTGGACTTTATTTTGTGAATGGGTATTTTGTGGGGGCTGTCTTGGGACTATTCCTTTCTCCTTGTGGTATGCTTTTAGGAAACACTTGTCGGTTCTGTGCTTTGTTCAGGAAATAATAGTAGTATTCTCTGGGAGCTGGGGGCCGCCGGCCTTGTTGCGCTCTGGTGCTCTGGTGCGGACACTCTGTTGGATCCCTCTGGGGTTCCCTGGCTGAGTCCAATTTATGCCCAGCACCATTTGCACACTTGCAATCACTGTGCATTTTTTGAGGGTGATATCGCCTGTTCCTTGGTCACTTTAAGTGGACCACTAAGTGGGGGATGGGGACTGTAGCCTGCTAATTTTAGGCCCCAAGACTTCTCCAGCATGGTGGTCAAGCATACCGAATATCCTGTAGGTGTCATTTGCCGGGGTATCACATTAGATAGAGAGTAGGGGGCCTCCGGTTCAGGGAACACATCACTCAGCATGGGGCTACCTTGTCTGTGCCACGTCCTTGCTCTGGGGAGTAGTGTGGTGAGGACAGATGCCAAATTGGGTAACCCTGGGACTGCACATGGACTGGTGGCTACCGCCATTGTCATTATGCACCTTGGGTTGGCTCCCCATCTAACCTTGGGGAATTCAGTCAACATCTGTGTGTTGGAGTCCTGAGTCCCGTGCTCCTTGTGCATCTTATAGGCTAGCCTTTTGGCTGCTTCCACCAAGAGGTGGTGTGTGCGACTTGACCACTGCGAGCTAGCTAGTATAGCTCTTAGAGGCTTCCCGTATAGTCTAGGGATGCTCCCTTGAAGGGGACTCGACGGACTGGGGTCACCCTGGCTGGCATCCATGTGGCATTGGAGTGGTTTGCTGGCTTGTGTGCTAGAGGGGAGTTTCCAGGCAAGAAATAAGCTATAATCCTGTTCTCAGTGAGCTGGATGGACCTTTTTAACTTGGACAAAAGATCCCGTCCTAGTATATTGATGCCAGAGGAAGGGTTGTTCCTTTATCCTATGTTCCCCTCTTTCCAACTCAACAGATTCTGAGAGGGGAACCTTGGCCACAGAACCCAAGATTCCCCGTATTTTGGCAGCAGTCTTTTATATGGGGCCTGATACATCCCGCAAGCATTACCTTGCTGCCCCTGTATCCCCCAGAAAGTGGTATTGTGTCTTCTCTATTAAGATTGTGACAAGGGGGCCCTCCTCAGGGCTCTCCTGGGCTATCAGTGGGGTGAACACGTTTTTAAGTACCTTGTTGGTCTCTGGTGTGTGCTCCCTTTCTTCTCAATGGATTAGTGGGCCCGCCCTATGCATCTGCCCTCTCTGTTGGATTCTGAGGAGCTGGAGCTTCCTCCCTCAATGTTGCTAGCTTTGTAGTCATGTATGCTGTATGTCGGGCCCCTCTGCGGTCAGCCTTAAGTCTTATCAGAGCCATTCTCACTGCCCTCTCTTGTCCCATATGTCTGGTCTGAATGTAAGTTCTTGTGTGTTCTATGATGCTCCCCCCTCATGTCAGGTGAATGCATTTGCATTGTTATGGGTATGCCACTCGCGGGAGTGTTTCACTAGTTTCCGAGCCTGTGTGGGAAACCTAGCTTGCATGTTGTCGAGTGGAGTTTCCATGATGGGTTAGGGAACTTGTTTAAGGATTTTACAAACTTATGATTGTCTGGAGATTTTAAATAATTACAAATTCAACTCTGATTGTGGGAAAACTATGTGAACAGGACTGTACAACAAACAATCTCACAGGTATGAGCTCTATAAAATTGATGTAACAAAAACATTTATCAATGTGTGAAAGACAAATGCAATGAAATAATAACAACCTGTAACGAAGTGCATTGGTTAGTTTAGAACAGTCCGAGTTGATTTTTTGCAGTGAAATAGCAAATATGGAATTCTGATTTGTGGAATTATAGTTATTATCTCATAAGCGCATAAACTCACTAACATGGCATAACATTTAAACATAAAGCATGATTGCAAACTTTTAACAGCACCATAGCATCAATAATGCATAAATGGAAAATCTAAAAGAAACTAGAAGAGAAAAAGGTTGACAGAAAAAAAGAATTATTTTGTCCAAAAAAGCTTCGCCCCCACCTAGAGCCTACAGCCCGAAGAGAGGTGATACTCTGTGTATTACACAGAGCTAAATTCGTCCAATAGTCTCTCAATATCTGCTTGGTGGACAAAAATAGCAACGATTTCTGCCGAGAAGAAAAGGAATAACCTGACAATTATCGTCCCTCTGTAACCAGACACAAGCTACACCTTTTTCACCAAGGTCAGAATTTTTCCCTAACATACAAATTATATCGTATATCACAACCGGTCGTGTGTAACTTCTGCCCTATGCCCAGCAGTCAAAGCAAAAAAATCCACCACCTCACTTATTTCAAAAACTGTCGGTGTTAAGAAACCAACAGTCCCTAAGAAAACTCTTTTAACAAAAATTAAGATCAGGTTGGTGGCCCTATCTAATGCAGCAAGGGCCCGTGGTGCACCCGCTGTGTCATGCTCAACGGTTCAAGCTAAATAAATAAGTGACCCTATATAACACACCAAGGGTCAGGGGTGCACCATTTGTGTCACGCTAAAAGCTTCAAGCAAAAAAAGTGAGAGACCTAACATACGAATTACATCCTATATCACAGCCTGTCGTGTGTAACTTCTGCCTTATGCCCAGCAGTCAAAGCAAAAAAATCCACCACCTTACTTATTTCAAACACTGTCAGTGTTAAGAAACCAACAGTCTCTAAGAAAACTCTTTTAACAAAAATTAAGATCAGGGTGGTGGCCCTATATAATGCAGCAAGGGCCTGTGGTGCACCCGTTGTGTCATGCTCAACGGTTCAAGCTAAATAAATAAGTGACCCTATATAAACACACCAAGGGTCAGGGGTGCACCATTTGTGTCACGCTAAACGCTTCAAGCATACAAAGTGAGAGACCATGTATAACACATCAACGGTCTGGGATGTACCAGTTGTGTCACACTCAATGGTTCAAGTGAAAAACATGCAAACAAACTTCACATTATCTATTGTGCTGGCTAGAAAAAAGTGATCTACACGCTGTTCTAGTTTGCCACACACTTCATGCAGGTACTGAGGATCAGATTTAGTCTCTTCGTCTGTGACGGCGGACTCCAAATGGACCTCCTCTCCACAGATTGAGCAGAAATTCCAATCAATTATAGTGTCTTCTCAACGATCTCGTTGCGCAGATAAAAATCTATTTGGGCAGGGATCCTTGTCCTTCGGCAGCAGTCGGGCTCGATAAACAAATCTCTCCTGACTGGCTCGATAAAATGTTGCTCTGATATGAATTTACCTTAAAAAATTAAAAGACAAGAAGCATTTGGCAAAACAGGAACAAGTTGATTCAATTAAATGAAATGGCTGGCAGAGTATCAACAGAGTAGCGTCTGAAGAAAGCCTCCCTTTGTACTGAAGCTTTGGCCAACCATTTATATTGTTCGTGAGGTGCAATAAACCAATCTAACATTCTTGGCCTAGTCATAAACACTAAGTGCAATCATCTGATAAGGAGGACACAGGTGGCTCTCAACCTCTGGGATGACTAGTGTGGGCCAGTGTGTATGTGTCTAGATGCCTGGCATGGGGAGCGCGTGATCACTACATGTGCTGTGTATGCTGTGTCCTGATTGGCTGAGTGTCCATAGCTGCATGTGGCATCTATCTTGGTGGTATTTTGGGAACACGCGCCTTCGGCCAAACGTGTTTTATTGGGGCCAATTTCCTCGGACCTGTTTTTGGTGTAACTGCCTAGATGTAGGATCAATCAGGGTTTCCCCTGGGTGCGCATTTGTCTTTGGGCTAAGTGTAACCCTACCTGTGACCTGTCAATTGGTAGGCTCGGGTTTGGATCACAGGGATTGTCTGACCACATATCTCTGACTCCGGGTCGATAGGGAGATCCCCTTGGATGAATCCGACTGTAATGGTATGAGTTCACTAGATCGTGTACAATTAACATGGCGGTCATTGATATACTTTTTGTAGACATCCTCAGTATTGTACATAAAATTGTAATAGCACATATAAATATTGTTTTTACTGATATTAACATTGTTATGCATGCATAGAATATAACATACATTGACATTGTTTCTACTGGTATCGACATTGTTATGCATGCATAGATTATGGCATACGTTGATATTGGTTCTACTGGTATTGACGTTGTTATGCAAGCACATTTTCAGTTGTGCATCAACAGAGCATTTAATGGTATTGCCGTGGTCATGGTTGCATATATCATGGTGTGTAATGATATCATATTCACAGATAATAACAAGGGAGTAAGTTTAATCACTTGATAAAAATATGAATGTTGCTTTTAACACTTATTATCAGTTTTCAGGTTGTAATAGTATGTCACAAAGGTGAATATACTATTGGCCCTATCACACCTGCCATAGGATATGATAATTTTCTTAATTCAGGGATGGTATATCCACCGCATTAGCCACTGAGTAAAAATCAAACAATACTGTAATTGTAGCGTTGTGAATGGGATATCTGTCAAAATGCTGGAGACTGCTGCTACTGGGAAGCACAGGTAGATGAAGGTAACAGTGCTTCCCTGTGGTAAGCCTGCTGCTCCCTGCTCTCAGCTGCAGCACCACGGCCTGCTGCACCTACCAGTACCGCCAGAGCATCGATTTCATTTAGGCTTGATGCTGTCCTTCAGTGGTTTATCTCATACCTGAACCAACGCTCCCACCTTATCAAACTAAACTGTTCCACCTCACCTGCAACATAAGCCAAAAGAGGCCTTTGCAAAGTACTAATACTTTCATTCGGATTCCGCCTAAATATAAGAGAGGAAAATCACTCACCCCCTTGTTCTCTGGGAATGCACCTAGAATTTGGAATGCTCTTCCTATGGACCCACAGGACAAATGATCATTCTTACACTTAAAAAAACAACTTAATTTGCTTTTTCTTAACAACTATCTGAAACCTCCCTCCTAGAATAACCAACTTCCCTTTTTACACTCCCCTTTCCATCACCCTAGAGCCAGAACTCTTCTACCACTGGAAAATACTGCCTCTGAAATAACCTACCATCGCCACCTCCAAACTAGTTCATCCAGTGACAACGACATCTATTGTTTACTTTTTATATGCAAATATTCTATGCAAAATCACTGTATATATATTCAGACACATTCCTATCTTGTATGTTCACTGTCTATTGTAGAATGTTTACCTTGTATGCCTACTACCTTTCTCCTCACTTGTACTATTTGTAAATTATCTGTGCAAATTCTATAAACCATTCTGATCTACTCTGAAATATAGATAGTATCCATTGGACATAACTTGATGTTGAAGTTTGTAGTGGTTTTCCTGGTCCTGATCATGTGCATGAACACACTATGGCCTTCACACACCCACACATATGGCCTCCATTCACCCACACGTTTTGTTTGAAGTTAGGCCCTCCATATAGCCAAGAAACTATCATAGCACATAATTACAAATGTGAAGTGATGGGCATGGGCACGCATTTGCAATATACATAGAGCACACCTGTTAACAAGGCTTACACAATTAAGAAAACAATATGTTCCTGATTTAGAGTGTAGCGGAAGAGATACATTCTCACAAACAGAGCAGAACTCACTTGCACAATATTACAAGAGCTTTAAAAAGCATGTCTAAATTATAATATATTCATCAAAACATATGTAACATTTGTGATGGGTGTCTCCCATCCCTCAAACTCTGTACTTTATAAATGTTAGCTTTGCTTGAAATTAATACATTATCAGATATTATGCAGGAGTTACGATTTTGAAAAAACATATCCCATCCACTTTATTACAACTGCAGTATAATAAAAATGCACTTGTAATAAGGCAGACAGGATATTTATGACTTTTTTGAGGAAGCCAATTCTCTACCAAATACTAAAGCAGGCGCTTTGTGATTTCACACTGGTTGCAATTTCATCAGAATATTAACCTTTAACGTATACATTTTAGACCTCTTCAACATGTGCACATTTTATTAATTCACACTCTTCTGTGAAACTGTTGTGTGCATATGTCTGCTTCCTGCTTCCTCTAGAGCAAGCGAGGGAAATGCTGGGAACATCAGGAGGGCTACTGGGAGTTGGAATGTGAGCAACTGACACTGTCACTGAGGGTAAGGGGGCTGGTAAAGAGGCCACTTCACTTTTCGATTCAGTGGCCTCTGACTCTAGCTTACCCCTCAACATGGAGGGCGAAACATTACAGAACACTACATGTGATCCAGTGACACTAGAAGAACCATCACCAACCTCATTCTTATCTCCATGGGACAGGTCAGTACCCAGTTCCTCAATGGACTAGGTTCTGCTTCCCCCTGGGCACCTGTCCACCTGCTCCCATACAGAAAGCACAGGTGTCAGTGAAGGCACTTTGCGTTTCTAAAAACATCTCTATGGGGCTGATGGCATAGTTGCATTCCTTCCAGGATATCAGGCAACAATTGGCTGAAGTGACTGATGTCCTGAATATGATGCACTCTGCCATGTCTGCCACACAGAGAGGTCCTTTCTCTGCTAGTGGCTCCTATGACTCACATGCTTCAGCACATCTGCCCCTCTTACTCCGTCTGCCCCTATTAAAACTCATGACCCATAACAAAACCTGTCCCTGCTTTAAAGCCCACCATAATTTTCCCTGCTGAACGGATTCCTCCTCCTCCCTTCACTATTCCACATGTGCCTCAATCATACCACACTGTTAGACCGGTCAGCCCTAGTGTGGTAGTTGGACCTGTCCTTTTTGCAGGGTTATCGCTAAACTGTTGCCTTCTTCCTCCTTTTATTCTGACTCTCTTTGTGTTGGCGTTAGGACTCTGGGCATTGGGCATGTGCCCTCTGTCTCAAATGGAATGGTATTTAGTTTTTCCATGATTGGCATAAGTCCCTAGTAAAGTGTACCATGTGCGCCCATGGCCTGTAAATCAAATGCTACTAGTTGGCCTGCAGCACTGATTGTGCCACCCATGTGATTAGCCCTGCAAACATGTCTCAGACGTACCACAGTGCGCGTAGTTTACACTGTCATTTTGACCTGGCAAGTGCACCCACTTTCCATGCCCAAACTTTCCCTTTTATTACGTGTGAGGCACCCCTAAGGTGGGCCCAATGTAGCCCTCTGAGCAGCATGCAACGTATTTAAAAAGTAGTATATGTACTGTTGTGTTTTGCATGTCCTGGTAGTTAAATACTGCTAATTTTGTTTTTTGCTGCAGCAAGGTTTCCATAGGTTTCCATTAGAGCTGCCTTGTAACCTTTTACAAGTGTAGCTTCCAATTGGGAGCTAATAGACAATTGGAGGTTGGTGTCTCTGGGCTCACAATTTAAAAACACATATTTTAATTAAGTTGGTTGTTAAATTGCAGGCCTCAAAATGCCACTTAAAGAAAGTTTTTTAAAAGCTTGCAATATTCCCAAGCTGAAATTAATCAATCAACAATTTTTCGTAATATTAAATAATGTAATTGTCTTGATCTTTTTTTATGATCTTTCTGATTTCATATTATTCAAATACATTTCAAAACACCTCTTCATATTATTTGGACCACATTTGTGTATGTGGCACATTTCTGCAGGACTCTATTGCTGCACAATACATTTCCAAAACAACTTCTTTTCCAAAATAAATTCTAACCAAAATATGGGTCAAAACATTCAACATCTTAAAAGTTGAGGTAAGTCAAGTCAGGATATTGGGAGAAAAGTTAGCTACAACTTTACACAGGAAGGCAACAGATAAAACACTGATTTGCACTATAAGAGTTTTCATCCTCAGAATCTCAAAGACAATTTAACCTATCGGCAATTTTTGAGAATAAGGAGAAATTGCACGTCAAAAGAAGATTACTTTATCAGTGCAGCTATATTGCAAAATAACTAAAAGGATACCCACAAAAACCACTAAAGCATTCACCAAAGAGAGCCTGGTATACCCCGCAAGAATGCATACTACGAAACAGAGCAAAAATCTAATATGTGTTTCCACATATTGCCCATTGACAAACAAATTCGAGAATATTATCCGGAGCAATTGGCATTTAATCAAAAAATCTGAATGTGGCTTTGAATGTCCATTATTTGCTATGAAGAAAAATGTGAACTTTGGAAAACAACTAGTAAGGGCTTTTAGCTCCTCAAAAAATGGTTAAAACCAACTTACAAACACACAGGAACATGATGGCCCTAGAAGGCCACCACAAATGTGGAAATTGCGTCACATGCAGTCAAATGATAGAAGGTACAACATTCTAGAATGCCAACATAAAATGTAAACATTCTATTTTCTCCAACTGTCGCACCAAAAATGTGGTATAGGCAATCATACGACCATGCTAAAAAATGTACATAGTGAAAACTAATCAAGAAATAGGACAAAGAATCACCCAGTATAAGTCCCGCGTAAGGACAAAGACAGCCATAGCCCGATGGTAAACCATTTCATTACAAATGGCCGCACTGGAACGGATTTTCAATGGACGGTATTATGGGTCAGCCAACCAAATCCATGAAGAGGAAACCTTGAGTCCTCTTTAATGCAAAAAGAAGCACACCTGATACTGTGTTTTATACAGTGACCAAAGGACTCAGCGAAATTACTGAACTACATAGATCATAAACACACAAACCACACCATCAATAAGATACAGAATGATGTCTACCCTACCAGAAATGTTTAAACATTTTAAAACTTTTTTTTTTACATGCAAGCAGTCTGCTGGTTAAAAAATCCCCACTGAGCATCAAAAAGTAGCTACTTTTAGCATAGAGGATATTACACATATTTCTTTTTTTTTTTAAACTTCGTTTGTGAATTAAAGAAGAAACGTTGAGTGTTGCTACATCACATTCACAACTACAATGACCAGCCTTCAAATGGCCGACTAAAGATGCACCCTATCACTTAGGCCAGAAAAACAAACAAACCCAGCATTTCCTAACGGTCGGACACGAAAGAAGACACCAAAGAATTATATGGAGACCAGAAAGTTCCATGTCATGTTCAGAAAGAAGCTACAATCTGCATTTAATAAAATAAGGAATCAGCTGCATATAAGCAAGGACACAGATTAATGTGGAAGGTTAGGCTGACGAAGTATAAAATCCAATGAATTAAGTTACGATCCTGATAACAATCACAAAGTGCCAAAGTGATTTGTTAATACTTATGAACTAAACACATGGCAGAGCACTTCAAGGGCAGCTAGCTTCAGAAGTACAAAATAAAAACGTGCAGACAAAGCCAGAAGTCGGAGAAATGAATTAACAAATACATCTGACATAAGAGTGAAGCCTGATTTAAATGTTTTTTTTCAAAACGTGAAGTTAGATTACATATGGCAGTTTCTAATTAAAATATTCCCCATTATTTCCACAGATGCAGAGGAGAAGTCAATCAGTAAGGATCTCAAAAATCAGCAGGAAAGGGAATTGAGTGGAAGCCACTAAAGAATTCGCAAATAATGGCCAATAAAAGGGTCGGCAGGGAGCTTAACCCCTTCAGTGCCCCGCCCTTTCCCCCTCCTGTGCCGGCCATTACATTAGCGGGCGGGGTTCATGACGAGATAGTCTCGTCATGGGCACAGCGCAACCGTGCTCCATGACGAGACTATCTCGTCATGGGCACAGAAGAGGTTAAGGTAAAATGTATTTTCAGTTCATGTAAACAGATGCCACAGTTCATTTCTACATAGAGTGACAGGAATATAACACTCATCTTATTCATTACTTTACAGAATTAACCAGACAGGTCCTGATGAGATCCCCATAATAAATGTGAAGTTCGAAACGCAACATGCCTACGACCATTCATTGGGAGTTATTTGCAGTCAATTAGACAACCGCATATAGTCCATCCTTGAAAAAGAACTTGGTAGCCTATCTTAAAATGCGCTAGATAAACCCTATAGCTGGACTTGGAAAAAAAGAGGTCACAAAGAACATTAATAATAGAGACCTCACTAATTTGACTGGTGTAAATGTAACATGAATATATGAATCTTTGAACATGGTGGAAATACATTTAAAGAAGCAGAGGGCACTGCTCGTCAGGAGCACGAAGCACCGCCCTGACTTGAACCGTAGCCCTGGCCCAGCCGATGCCAGCACTTTTGCATCAACACCATGGCACCGAAGCCTTGTGGCCTGATTTTCAATGCCACATCGATGCCGCTCCACAGCAAGGAACCGAGGAACAGCAATTGCCACCATAGCTTCACTTCCCCTGCAGCGGTAAGGAACCAGCGCATCACCTCCCCAGCCTGGCAGTAAGGAAGTAACGCCTCACCTCACCTGCAACAGTAAGGAACTGACACCCCACCGGCCTCCGCGATGCTTCACATACCCTGTGTTTTGCATCATCTTTGTCTTTGCAGACACCTGCAAGGTACAGTACTGGGGTCTGCCTAACTTTGTAACCGGTGTTGAACCCAGGACCCTAGAGTGACTCCAAGGTCTAGTCGGCTGGCGTCCAGACTAGAGCCTCAGGGACAGAACGATCCAACAACCTTGAAACCAGCACCTGGACTCTCTCATCTGTGAATCCTATCCTGCCTAGTGACACCACAACAGTCCCTTGGAAGTGGTCCTGATGGTGCTCTGTCAGCCCTTCTGTGAATCCAGCAGAACAAATGCATCTCCTCTACTGCTCGATGCAACCCAAAGCAGAACCGATGCATCGTCTCTGCTGCATGTACTTTTACTTGATGCAAGGACTTTACATCCGAACCGCAGCCACATCGGTAACACCACTGTATGATGCATCTCTGACGTAGACCCTTGCATCGCAAGCCCTCATTGGCGATGCAGGATCTTGCTTGCTTTGCAGCCTCGCATCTCTTCGGAACCGATGCAACACCTCAGCTACATAACACATCATCAACACAAGACTTGACTACTCTTCACAACCAGGATTGAAGGTACTCAAACAGGCATAACTGGGTGCCGGTTGGCGGCCTGTGCTCCATCATGGTCAGCCTGAACTTGTGACTTTGTCCTGGTCTAGCGTAACCAGATCGTTTCCCTGAAAACCTTAACATTGCATATCTACTGATTGATTTTTGTCATTCTGTCATTAATTAATTATTAAAATTGTATTCCAAATTTCTAAATTGTTGTGGGATTATGTTTGTGCTGTATTTCACTTTATTTTTGTTTGAGTGCTGCATAAATACTTTGCACATTGCCCCTAAGTTAAGCCTGACTGCTGTGTGCCTAGCCACCAGAAGTTGAGCACAGGTTGATTTGGGGTTTCCAAGTGACTTCACCCTGACAAGGTATGTTGTTTCTGTGTGAGTAGGGTTTCGACCCTCCCAATCAGTAAACCACTTTTTTACGCATCACTAAAACCAATTCCCATATTCATAAACCTCACCATTCCATTAAACATTCCTCTCCACAAAACCCAGGCCATGTACCTCTTAAATGCCCCACCTCACCCCAAACGTAGTTGCTCAGGCTTTCCTATGCCCCAGGAGGATTAAGAGCCCCATGAGCAAGACACTGATGCAAAGTAGTGAAGTTTAGAACAAGGCCTGGAGGCTATTTGAAAGTCTGAGATAGGAATCTATTTTTTTGCCCCACCCCAGACGTTGATTTTTATATTTTGTTGAGAGGCTTTTATTCTCTTAGAGAAAGAATATATTTGTTGTCCCTTTTTAGTTAAAAAATGTCACATTTGAAGCTTTTCAGTCTGTTTTGTATATGTAGATATTGTTTGTTTTTAAATATGTTATAATATTTCCCATATGTGATTGCATATTTTTATATCTTGCTTATGTTAACCATTCACTTCAAGTCTGATTACCCTAGTGGTAGATTGTATGAGATGTAGTCCATTTCCTTCCCTATGTATCTAAATGAACTGGGAGCCGACGACACCCAGCTGATACTCTCCCTCACCAAAGACCCAGCCACCGCCAAAACCAACCTCCAGGAAGGAATGAAAGATGTTGCTGAATGGATAAAGCACAGCCATCTGAAGCTCAACTCGGACAAAACAGAGGTCTTAATCCTCGGACGATCCCCATCCACCTGGGACAACTCCTGGTGGCCCACAGCACTGGGCACCGCACCTACACCCACGGACCACGCACGCAACCTGGGATTCATCCTGGACTCCTCCCTCACAATGACCAAGCAAGTCAACGCTGTCTCGTCCGCATGCTTCAACACCCTGCGAATGCTCCGAAAGATCTTCTGGTGGATCCCCACCGAAACCAGAAAGACTGTCACCCAAGCCCTCCTCACCAGCCATCTGGACTACGGGAACGCCCTATACGCAGGAACCACAGCCAAACTCCAGAAACGTCTCCAGCGCATACAGAACGCCCCCGCACGGCTCATCCTCGACATCCCTCACCACAGCCACATATCTGCCCACCTGAGAAACCTGCACTGGCTCCCCATCAACAAGAGGATCACGTTCAGGCTGCTCACCCACGCACACAAAGCACTCCACAACATGGGCCCAGAATACCTAAACAACCGCCTCTCATTCTACCTACACCCCCACCCGCCAGCTCCGTTCTGCCAGCCTTGCCCTCGCCACCATCCCACGGATTCAGAGAACCACCACCGGAGGAAGATCGTTCTCCTACCTGGCAGTCAAGACATGGAACTCCCTGCCCGCACACCTATGACTGACCCAGGACCATCTCACTTTCAGGAAACACCTCAAGACCTGGCTTTTCGAGCAGTAGCAGCACCCCCCCTCCCTTCAGCGCTTTGAGACCCTGTGATTGATTGATTGATTGATTGAGTGGCATTTAGAACAGGAGTGTGTGTGACTACATTTTACTTTATTATTTTCATGTCAAAATGTCGGAACGCATAGAGTACATGATATACATTATGTATGCCAACACCTAGGTTTAGTATATAAGTGCAAGGCCTGGAATATGAGTGTGTGTCCTGCATTTGAAATTATGTGCAAACTTTAAAGATCTAACATACTAGTAATTGGGTTGTAGAAATATTTAATTAAGGTACATGGCTGAATCAGATCATTATGCAGTGTCTAGTAATTGGGTAAACTGGGATCAAGTATAGCCTCAGAATAGTTGTATGATTAATGTTAATCACTTCAGTTTAGATTAATTGCTTTATACATACATATTTCGAAAATGAAATCGTAACACTTTATTTATAGGGTGTTAGGATATATGTCTGTGCATGTACTTATTTTAACATACTGATTTTAGATGTGAGAGTAGTACAATTTTGGTAGGTGAATATTGTAAATGTAAATGCAGAGTGAAACATGTGACCAGACTGGAAGACAGGGTAAATTGTTGTAAAATATATTTGGGTGGACATATGTTAAGTGCCATTGGAAGTTATTATAGTGCATTTAAAGTATTTTCAACAGTTGTGCTTACCTTCCAGTTTGTTGTGCATTGGGCTGCTGTTAATGCACCACTGCAAGACAGAGTACCAGGCCTAGAGTGGCAGGGAAATGTTGAATAAGGAGGTTTTGTGTTTGGGATTTTGCTATTTATGCCACGTGGGGTGAATGAGCCCCCTGTGTTTTCGTTGATGGAAATTATACTCTATATATATATAGCAGATAGACCATTATCTGTATGTCACTCCTCTGTCATGTATATGGTATACCACCAATGTTGGAGCAGGAAAAATGTGGCAGAGATGACCGATAGATGGCAATCTTGTGTCTGTAAAACCTCCATACTTTAAATAGCACAGATGGACCTCCATGGTGGTGGATGGAAAACCAGATCTACTTTGACAGTACACCTGCATCCATCAAACTCTAAATCAAGCCCTTGGTGGCGTTCCCACATTGCACCTGCAGCCTCTCACACCACTAGGAATCTCGCATTGAGCATCCATCTAGCCTCAATGGCACTGGGTCTCCACTAAGGGATGCCTCTGTGGGAAGTCCTCTACATATACATTGCATGGCATGCTGCCCACCATAATGCTGACAATGATCACCAGCATATCACAGTAAGAAGGAGTAGTGCAAACAAAACAAACACCACACCCACAGAACCTCCATGTGGTCACCTGCTCTGACACTGCAACTCTCACTCCTATGCATGTATCCTATTGTTAATTCATTTCTACAAAGGGTGATAAAAGCACAGACAATCCCAGAGACAAATGGTCAGATACAAATGTAAGCTGATTTACCAGATAAATGGGAAATTAAATATTCAGAGCAATAGAAAGATTGTAAACAAAATGGTGGGCAGATGCAGCAGACAAAGAAAAATTGATTTATGGCTACATAGATGGACGCAGTTATGAACACATATTTTAAAAACATACATATGAGAAACACCACCTCCCCTTTCTAAGTAATACAAAGTTTATTGTATAGATTACTTAAAACCATGAAAATAGAAAACATTTAAAAATAAGAAACATAGTATACAAAGGTAAAAGAGAGTAATGGTTCCTTGCAAGACCCTATAGTGTAACTGGCATATGATGCCCAAAAAAATGAAAACTCTGGGTGTGCAGGCTTTCTCTCTACCTTCTTCCCTTTCACTCATCTTTTGTGGAAATAATGAATAAAAATGAGTTCAAAATCCACCATAAAATGGATTAAGTGTTTCAACTAAGAAAAAGCTCAATTACAGAGTGGTCAAACTCTACAATGCTCAAGTCCGCGATTCAAAAGCTAAGAGTTAACGATTCATGATCATCTCCGTGCTTTTTTGTGAGTTTTTAAGGAATTCCTGCACTGCTTTGAAAAATTTGCCTATTCTTGCCAATGCGAGGGGAACCATGGTGCTAAAAATCCAGTTCATTGCATGATTGCATGTTCTTATACCATGAATTGAGAAGAGTGGTTTTAATAAGGATCGGCTGTAGTCGAGCAACATCGGACAGCTGCATAATAGATGTAAAAACGTTTCCGATTTGTAGCCGCAAATTCTACACTTAACTACTTTAGAAAGCAGCGGCCAATTAGGATTAAAGATTAAAGTCTTTGATGTGTAATGGCAGCATCCTTACTGCCAAGATTTGGGTCAGGCAAGCTTTCCCTAATGTGCAGTCAAGATAAGGTTGTGCTCGAAGTCCAACTTGGCTCTCATTGTTGTATGATGCTGCCAGGGCCCTTAATGGCGGTGTGGAATTAATTTTTTTGCAAGTCTGTGGTCTTGGAAAGTAGTTTAGTCTGTTTTTTCATTATGCTTTTTTTAGTAGACGTAAGTGAAGAAGTTTTTAGAGTGGTCGAGTCAATTTGTAGAGTTACTACTGCCGTCCTTAAATAAATGGACCACGAGTTGATTTTATGTTTGAAAATGTCTTGCAAAATAAATTTCAGGCTAACCGGCAATGCCGGAGTGCATCTATGGTACTACTTTATAAAAGACCCCATGCTAGACCATGCAATGCCCTCCAGGCCAAATTCAAGTCTCACCAAGGGTCCCCTGGTGTAATAGGGCAATGTAAACACTCTTTTATATATTTTTAGGGGTAGTTGTCTGATGGTTTTGGTGAGTTGACCTGGAAAGGCCTCGCTGCAGTAAGTAATTGTGGCAGTAATACTGCCCTGACCACCATTCTGATTGGCGCTGAGGAGGGGCTTTCAAGGGTTGTATATAATTGGAAGAGTCTAGTAGTTATTAATGCTGCCTTATCTTTTAGGTGGCACTTGTGTGTTGTTGATGCACCGTTCGCAGAAAACCATGTGCCAACCGCAATCCTCTGCTGATGACATCAGATATTACATCACTGTATTTAGACACTTATTTACCCATGTCTTCTTCCATTAATTTTTAGCTATACATATATTACAAATATTTTTTTTTCAGAAAGACACATATGTCATCAGTGATGTAATATCTGACGTCATCAGCAGAGGATTGCGGTCGCGTGAGTTATAGTTGCCTGCACTAACTATAACGGGGGAATTTCAATGGTTTTTCACGAGTGAAATGTCCAGCTAACTATAACATGTGTGAAACCTATGGTTTTTTAAGTGAATTTGTACAGTTTTTTAAATGCTAAGTTATGTATTCTTTCTTTATTTTTTTAAGGTTTTTCACCGTGCACGTACCGTACGCGCACGGTGCGCTTCGCGTACTATACGCGCATGGTGCGCTTCGCGCACCATGTGCACGCTGTGGGCGCAAGGTGCGCTTCGCGCACCCACGTTACGCAGTTCGCAGAATTTTTCCGTTAATACCGTACGCGCACGCTACGCGTACTCCGCGATTTTTGGCAAAAAATTAAAGGAAATTTTGGCCCTTGGGGGTCCTTCTGGGACCCCCTGACAAAGGATAGGGGGTCAGGAACTCTCCACCCTGCTCCCTTTTCACGTTCTCCACCTTTGTTTTTCACCCCCTCAGACTGCGAGAGACAAAATGGCGGCCGACACTTCCTGGTTTTGACCGATTCGAATGTTTACTAAGATCTAACAACCAATCAGAATCGCGCTCGCGCACGGCAGCGAGCGTACGGTAAGTTTTACCGTACGCGCACGGTGCGCGCTTATAGATATATATATGCTTTTAAATGCTATTTTCTCAGGAAATACTGAACAGATTTACACCAGACCTGCAAAAGGCACATCCCTGACCTGAGGACTACCTCTCTGCCAAATTTCAAGTAATTCTGTTCAGCCGTTCGGGCTGTAGCTTGGACTAAAGGTCCTATGGAAAAATGCATGGGGAAAACGTGTTTAGGGACCCCCCTTTTTCTCAGCCCCCGCTTGACGAATCCCCCCGAGACTTTCAGGGAAGGAGCGGAGCGGAGCGCTTCACCTATTTTGAAAATTTCGCGAGGATTCGTCAATCGGCGCCAAAGTTATTCCAAATAGAATGTTGCGGATTTCCTATGGAACCACGATCCTAACTATAACTATCTACTGGTGACCGCCAGTAGATAATATATATATATGTATATATATATATATATATATATATATATATATATATATATATATATATATATATTATATAGGTAGGTAGTTATAGATAGGACCTTTTCTCCATAGGCAAATCGTAACATTATTTTCCCCATAACTTTGGCGTCGGTTGAAGAATCTTCGTGAAATTTTCAAAACTCGTGGGGCGCTCCGGTCACCTCCTATCTTAAAAGTTTCGGGGTGAATCAGCAAGCTGGGGCTGAGAAAAAAGGGGGGTCCCAAAACGTGTTTTCTCCATGTTAATTCCAATAGGAAACTTTAAACACGGCTACAGCCCGAACTGCTGAACGGAATTACACCAAATTTGGCGAAAAGGTAGCCCTTGGTTCAGAAAGATCCCTTTTTGTTAAATGGTGTAAATCCGTTCAGTAGTTCATGAGAAATTAGAAAAATAATATGTTTCAATATCTGGGCGGAGCCTAACGACACATCTCATCGTGAGATCTGGTTGGCTGTCAGCACTTCATCCTGGAATTACTGGCAGCCATCTTGGGACCAATATACATGATAGTACCCCATTGAAATGCATTGTAGTGAATAAAAGATTTTGAGGGTTACCAAAAGGAGAACTATAAAGGGTGATAACAGACTTTAGTTACATTAGAATTCATTTGTTGATGGTACCATACTAATTTCAGGAATTGTGGTGTGATCTAAGGTGATTTTACCCTGTGAAAAGCCTTCTGCTGGGATATCATGTTTGAGAGAAAACTGAAGCTAAAATGAAAGCATATTTTCTGTAATTTCACATTATCTTTCTCAGTCATGTGAGAAGGAAGCCTGTCATTCTCAGTGAATCATGTACATCCAACAAGGGCAGAGACTGTCAGTTGATTCCTTTGTGTTCTATTGCAGCTTCCTGCAGTGCTGTAGAAAGAAAAATTAGGACATGTTTCAAGTGTGATCTCAAATGTCTTCCTGTTATTATTCAACAGGAGCAGCCTGTCAGTTGATGCCTTTGTGTTCTACTGCAGCTTCCCAGAGTGTTCTAAAGAACAACTAGAGCACTAACAGTCTTACTTATGACAAAAGTGTGGCACACCTGAAGCCATCTTGATTGGAATAAACTGGTAACTCTTAAAACATTTAATTTAAAAAGGAACAAAATGAGGGGGTTCATTTTGTCATGGAAATTATGGTTAGTGCTGTAGAAAGAAAAATTAGGACATGTTTTAAGTGTGATCTCAAATATCTTCCTGTTATATTTCAACAGGAGCAGCCTGTCAGTTGATGCCTTTGTGTTCTACTGCAGCTTCCCAGAGTGTTCTAAAGAACAACTAGAGCGCTAATAGTCTTACTTCTGACAAAATTATGGCACACCTGAAGCCATCTTGATTGGAATAACTGGTAACTCTTAAAACATTTAGTTTAAAAAGGAACAAAATGAGGGGGTTTATTTTGTCATAGAAATTATGGTTAGTGCTTCAGAAAGAAAAATTAGGACAAGTTTTAAGTGAGATCTCAAATATCTTCCTGTTATATTTCAACAGGAGCAGCCTGTCAGTTAATGCCGTTGTGTTCTACTGCAGCTTCCCAGAGTGTTCTAAAGAACTAGAGAGCTAACAGTCTTACTTATGACAAAATTATGGCACACCTGAAGCCATCTTGATTGGAATAGACTTGTAACACTTAAAACATTTAATTTAAAAAGGAACAAAATGAGGCAGTTCATTTTGCCATAGAAAGTTTGGTTAGTGCTGCAGAAAGAAAATGTAGGGCATGTTTAGAGTGAGATCTCAAATCCTCTTCTATTTCATTAGAAAATTCTGACATGCAGACTGAAACAATCACTTTCAATACCAGCAGTAGACTTCCAGTTAACTCCCTGGTGAGCAGTAGCTTTACTACAGTGATCTAATGAACAACTAGAGTGCTAACATTCAGAATTTATGGCAAATGTGTGACACGTCTGAATGCCTTCTTGATGGAATCAAAGTAAAAAACTGAAAGCATTTCCTACTGAGGAGACTGCAGTAAATGAGGAAATTAGGAAACTTCATAACAAATAAGTCTTCCAAGATGGCCACCAGAGAAAACAGAGCCCAAATGTAGCACAAATATCACCCAGATGGAGCCCACATATAGCCCAATGACAGAAGTGTGCAAAACACTTTTTATTTTTAGTTTTCTGCAGTTTTATATAGTGCAGACTGGTCAGGTATTGGAGAGTTACATCTTACTTGGACCCCTTATTGTGTATTTTGCACGAAGTACATGAGATTGATCTTGCACTTTACAATTCTGTTAATCTGAAATTGCTCTTGAACTGGGCTTTGTAACACCCGTTGTTACCTACTGGTTTTAATTAATTCTCACTGTATTGTATTAGGAAAGAGGATTTACTGTTTTTATGTACACTTTTATGATCTATGTTTCTAAATCAGATCGAATAAAGTTTAATGAATCCTATGGCAGGACAGAGGCGAGGATTATGCATATCTTTCCTCACTTTATTTGCATAGCAGTTCAAAGAAAACATAACACATTAAACAAAAGACTACACAACCCATGAACCATTAGGGGGGTAATCTCCAAGGCAACTATAGCCCCATCATGGTAAATAGACATAATATCGAAAAACAAATATCGAGTGGACAGAATATCGAGTTTTTAATATCGAATGGACAGAATATCGCATAGCAAAAATATAGTGGTGAAGAATATCGAAAAACAGGTAAGAAATATCGAATACAATAATATAGAAGTAAGTAATATCGACAGTCATAATATAGTTGTTAAAAATATCGAATTTTTTATAGTGCTTTAAGTGTTAGTATATGTGTTAAAAGTATGTATTAATATTGGAATGTATGTTAGAATATTTTTAAAGTAATGAATTTTATGTTATTTTATTTTTGTGTAATTTAATACCGTAGCGGGTTGTGGGTTTATAGGGGAGTAGGGTGGGAAGTAATTTAATTATAGTTCATTAAATAATAATTTATAGGAATTATTAATTATTTTTAATTTAATTTAGCGTTTTACTTCTGTAGCGGGTTGTGGGTTTATAGGGGAATAGGGTGGGAAGTAATTTAATTATAGTACATGAAATAATAATTTATAGGAATTATTAATTATTTTAATTTAATTTTGCGTTTTACTTCTGTAGCAGGTTGTGGGTTTATAGGGGAATAGGGTAGGAAGTAATTTAATTGTTATTAGTTAATTATTAATTGGTATTGAAAATTAATTGGTTGTTGATTAATTATTAATTGGTAAACAATTTGTATTAATTGTATTAATTGGTAATTAATTTGTATTAATTGATTAATTGATAATTATGTTAATTGTATTAATTTAATATTTGTAGCGGGCAGTGTGTTTATAGGGGAATATGGTGGGAAGTAATATAATTGTAAATAAATAATTATTTATTTAATTTGTGTACATTGTTAATTAATATATCTTTAATTTAATTTTGCGTTTTACTTCTGTAGCGGGTTGTGGGTTTATAGGGGAATAGGGTGGGAAGTAATTTAATTGTTATTACTTAATTATTAATTGGTATTGAAAATTAATTGGTTGTTGATTAATTATTAATTGGTAAATAATTAGTATTAATTGGTAATGACTTTGTATTAATTGTTTAATTGTTAATTATGTTAATTGTATTTATTTAATATTTGTAGCGGGTAGTGTGTTTATAGGGGAATATGGTGGGAAGTAATATAATTGTAAATAATTAATTTTTTAAATAATTTTTGTATATCTTTAATTAATATATTATAAATTAATTATTAATTGGTATTATTTGCATATATTAATGTTTGTTATTGAAAAACAATTGTTTTTAATTAATTATTAATAGTTAATTAATTAAACCAAATTGTATTCGTATTTATAAATAATCAATTATTAAATCTTGTGTGATTGGTAATTAATTGTAATACTTGTTTTGGTATTAATAATTATTTTTTTATTTTTTAAAAATTAATGTATTATTTTCCCTACTATTGCACTTACTTGAGTGGGAATAGTAATTTTTACCCCTACGCTATCCAATGCTTTCCCTATTATTGCACTCTCTGGAGTGGGAATAGTAATTTTTACCCTCCCGCTATCCAACGCTTTCCCTACTGTTGCACTCACTGGAGTGGGAATAGTAAATTTGACCTTCCAGCTATCCAACGCTTTCCCTACTGTTGCACTCTCTGGAGTGGGAATAGTAAGTTTTTATCCTTACGCTATCCAATGCTTTCCCTACTGTTGCACTCTCTGGAGCGGGAATAGTAATTTTTACCCCTACGCTATCCAACGCTTTCCCTACTGTTGCACTCTCTGGAGTGGGAATAATAATTTTTAACCCTACGCTATCCAATGCTTTCTCTACTGTTGCACTCTCTGGAGTGGGAATAGTAATTTTTACCCCTACGCTATCCAACGCTTTCCCTACTGTTGCACTCACTGGAGTGGGAATAGTAAATTTTACTCTCCCGCTATCCAACGCTTTCCCTACTGTTGCACTCTCTGGAGTGGGAATAGTAATTTTTATCCCTACACTATCCAGCGCTTTCCCTACTGTTGCACTCTTTGGAGTGGGAATAGTAATTTTTACCCCTACGCCATTTGACGTTTTCTCTACTGTTGTAATCACTGGAGTGGGAAAAGTAAATTTTGAACTCCCGCTATCCAACGCTTTCCCTACTGTTGCACTCTCTGGAGCGGGAATAGTAATTTTGTCCCTCCCGCTATCCAACGCTATCCCTACTGTTGCAGTCACTGGAGTGGGAATAGTAAATTTGACCCTCCCCCTATCCAACGCTTACCCTACTGTTGCACTCTCTGGAGTGGGAATAGTAATGTGTACCCCTACGCTATCCAATGCTTTCCCTACTGTTGCACTCTCTGGAGTGGGAATAGTAATTTTTACCCCTACGCTATCCAACGCTTTCTCTACTGTTGCACTCACTGGAGTGGGAATAGTACATTTTACACTCCCGCTATCCAATGCTTTCCCTATTATTGCACTCTCTGGAGTGGGAATAGTAATTTTTACCCTCCCGCTATCCAACGCTTTCCCTACTGTTGCATTCTCTGGAGTGGGAATAGTCATTTTTACCCTACCGCTATCCAACGCTTTCCCTACTGTTGCAGTCACTGGAGTGGGAATAGTAAATTTGACGCTCCCGCTATCCAACGCTTTCCCTACTGTTGCACTCTCTGGAGTGGGAATAGTAATTTTTACCCCTACGCTATCCAACGCTTTCCCTACTGTTGCACTCACTGGAGTGGGAATAGTAAATTTTACCCTCCCGCTATCCAATGCTTTCCCAACTGTTGCACTCTCTGGAGTGGGAATAGTAATTTTTACCCCTACGCTATCCAATGTTTTCCCTATTATTGCACTCTCTGGAGTGGGAATAGTAATTTTTACCCTCCCGCTATCCAACGCTTTCCCTACTGTTGCATTCTGTGGAGTGGGAATAGTAATTTTTACCCTCCCGCTATCCAACGCTTTCCCTACTATTGCACTTACTGGAGTGGTAATAGTAAATTTTACCTGCCCGCTATCCTATGCAGAAAAGATTGAATATTTTTAATTAATATTACGTTAATATATATGTATTCATTTTGTTTTTTTACTTACTTTAATTATTTATTAATTGTACTATTATTTAAGTATTTTTAAGTATGTGTCAGTTAATTCTATGTATTATTTCATTAATTTTACATTACTTTTTAAACATTTAAAAAATTCGATATTTTGACTAACTATATTATTTACAACGATATTTTGGATTCGATATTTTTGTAATTTCCTGTTTGGAGATAGGGGTTCGATATTTTGGTATTCTATATTTTGGCATCGATATTTTTGTAAGTCCATATTTTTGTAGTCGATATTATGTCAGTGATCCCCCAATCATATCACAGTCCATCGTATATAATATTGTGACGTCCCTTCCGCTTCCTCTTTCTTCACTGCTTGTCAGTTATGTGCATTCCTTACATTCTTGGCTTATTCTGACGTTGTTGCTGTTTGTATAGCTGTTTCATGTGCACGATATTAGCATTATTGCCTTAGTATTGTTTCATATTCCCTGCGCAGCAGGCTCTTGCCCGAGAGCGTTCTCCCCCTCGCAGTTTCTCCCGCTGTGCGCTCTGCATGCGGTGAGATCCTGTCAGCCGCGTCTGTTCCGAGCGAGGCAGCTCCAGCGAGCGCTCCCGCTGGTATTTATGCGCATTTGGGAATCCGGTCACTCCTTTAGATTCCGCTTGATTCCCGACCAACCCTCGCCTAATTTTGACACCGCTATGCGGTGATTTCCCCACATGGCCTGGTGGTGGTAATTGGTATTGCACCTCCGTCTATTCTTATACCAGCTTCGGGAAAAGCCCAGCTGTTGGAGCACCGGCAAGCGGGCTGCCTTAAGGATTTTAAGGGCCTTTGTTCTGTGCTCACACCATTTGCTATCATGTCTTCTCCAGAAGACCATTTTTACTCCTCCTACCAGGAAGTGGAGGAGGAATGGCCCCCCAACTTCTCCCTCCAGCAGTGGAACAAGCCCTCTCTCTGGCTATTTCTAGGGCGCTGGCTCCTCTTAGGGATCAGGTTTATAAGCTGGCGAAAAGCATCCCTGGGGTGTTCAGTGACCCAGATCTGGTGGTGGCGGGTCCCAGTAGTTCCCAGATGGGTAATAAAAGGGCCGTTAAGCATAACGCGTGGCACTTGGAAGGATTTGATAAATTAACGGAGACCTTCCTCAAGAATGCTAAAAGATGCACCCTGCCGGGAGGAGGAGGAGCCCGTAGAAAATTGCCATGCTTTCACCACTATTGTAGACCCCGATGGCGGGTTTCCCTTAAAAGGAGAGGGTGTATTTAAGGACGATTTCTCCTCCGATGAGGATAAGGATTCGGGGCATTCCTGGCATCCAGTCCCACTCCTCTTAGACCCGGGTTGGGGACGGGGTCCACTCGGACATGTTCGAGCCTACCAAAATTTACCATCCTAGGTCGGTAGAGTGTGACCCCTGACACCAAAGAGTATGTGGTGGAGAAAATCCATCAACCCCTTGAAAGGGAGGTCAGGAATAGGATGACGTGAGGATGCCCCAGGCCCTCACTGAAGGGGAAGGTGGCACACACACCTGAAATTGATGAGAAACTATGTACCTTTTTCTCCAAGTAAATGAGGGATCCCAAGAAAGGATTGATAGGTCTTGGACGTGGTAGGGCCCTTGACTCAAATTATTCAATTGGCGGAGCATTCAAAAGAGTCAGGATCCCCTTTGTCCACAGATATTGTGGCTGGTTGGATGCACTACCCTAAACCCTAAAACACTACCCCCTCCACTACCCAAACACCACTGCGCTACCCTAAACCCTAAAACACTACCAGCAGCACTACTCCCTACACTACCCAAACACCACTGCACTACCCTAAACCCTAAATCTACCCCAGCACAACCCCCTACACTACACAAACACCACTGCACTACCCTAAACCCTAAAACACTACCCCCAGCACGACCCCTTCACAACACAAACACCACTGCACTGCCTTTAACCCTAAAGCATGACCCCCTACACTACACAAACACCACTGCACTACACTAAACCCTAAAACACTACCCCCAGCACTACCCCCTACACTACCCAAACACCACTGCACTACTCCTAAACACTAAATCTACCCCCAGCACTACCCCCTACACTACCCAAACACCACTGCACGACCCTAAACCCTAAAACATGACCCCCTACACTACACAAACACCACTGCACTACCCTAAACCCTAAAACACTAGAACCCAGCACGACCCCCTACAGTACACAAACACCACTGCACTACCCTAAACCCTAAAACACTACCTCCAGCACTACCCCTATACTACACAAACACCACTGCACTACCCTAAACCCTAAAACACTACCCCAGCACTACCCCTACACTACCCAAACACCACTGCACTACCCTAAACACTAAATCTACCCCCAGCATGACCCCCTACACTACCCAAGCACCACTGCTGAACCCTAAACCCTAAACATGACCCCCTACACTACACAAACACCACTGCACTACCCTAAAACACTACCCCCTACAGTACACAAACACTACTGCACTACCCTAAACCCTAAAACACTACCCCCAGCACTACCCCCTACACTACACAAACACCACTGCACTACCCTAAACCCTAAAACACTATCCCAGCACTACCCCCTACACTACCCAAACACCACTGCACTACCATCAACCCTAAAACACTAACCCAGCACAACCCCCTTCACTACACAAACACCACTGCACCACCCTAAACCCTAAAACACTACCCCCAGCATGACTCCCTACAGTACCCAAACACCACTTCACTACCCTGAACCCTAAATCTACCCCCAGCATGACCCCCTACACTACCCAAACACCACTGCACTACCCTAAACCCATAAGCACTACCATCAGCATGACCCCCTACACTACTCAAACACCACTGCACTACCCTAAACCCTAAAACACTACCCCCAGCACGACCCCCATATTTAAACATTACTCACTAACCCATGTATTCACTAAGATACACTTAATCAGTCAGTTATACAATCAATTTAAAAAAAAGCATCCATTTAGACACTTATATACCCATTTATTCTTCCATCAACCTTGAGATATACATATATAAAACATATTTAATTTTCAGAAAAACACTCATTCACTGGATGATGTCATCAGTGATGTCATTTGAGATGTCATCAGTGATGTCATGAGTGATGTCACTGACCATGTCATGAGTGATGTAATATGTGACGTCATCAGCAGTGCATTGCGGGCGCGCAAGTTATAATTAGCTGAACTAACTATAACGGGGGAATTTCTATGGTTTTGTACGAGTGAAATGTCCAACTAACTATCACGCCCCTGAAACCTAAGTTTTTTCCAGTGAATATATATATATATATATACATATGACTTCTTTCCAGCAGGATTCCAGGTGCAAAGGAAGCCAATGATGGACACAGACCCGAAGTAGGTGCTTACGATATTTTCTATTCTTCCATTGTCGTCGAAACGCGTTTCGGCTCGGGCGAGCCTTGTTCACTCAACATGGATACATTCTATGCGTGAATTTAAAGTGACCGTGCAGAAAAAACTGTTACCCCACGTGATCTGTCACCAAATGGACATAGACAAAATACTAACGCATTGTACATTAATACATGTGCATTCTTGATGGTAAAACCTAAGAGCAAATAACTAGTTGTAAAATACATTAATATCATCCGAATTTAATGGAATTATGCATCTCATATTGTTGTAATCGTTTCCTATCCCGTATATGCTATGCCTAATAAAACCAAATGCTGTTAAAAAGTTCTAGGTCACCCTGAAGTAAATTAACGTTATGTGCAAATAACAGTAGTGAATACATATACATAATGGTTTAAAAATTTGATTATTATCTACTTTTTTTCTTAATGAAAGAAAAACAAGAACAAAAACAACACGGAAACAACAAGCACAATTTGAATTGAATAATACATATAAGGTGTTGAGGCCTAGGGGCTGGTCTGCAGTTAATATTCAGTTCTCATCAAGTTAGTCAGTGCAGTAATTGTCAGCTTGAAGGTGAAGGTAAAATACGGTTTGTAAAACTTGATATGTAAAAACCCCAGAATGTAAAACATCGAAAATCTAGAACAATATAGATGAAACTTATAGGGTTAGGTTTTTCATACGACAACTAGCATATATCCTACCTAAACGGTGCAGTGATTAAACGGCAAGCAAGGTGAAACACCTTTACAATTCCTAAACCAAATGGGGTTATGTGAACAGATAAACAGGCAATGTCCTACCCGAAAGGAAAGACTCATATTAGTAATCAATCTAGTCGGGTAAATTGGTGTAGATATATTATTGTATATATAAATATTATTGGAACATATTATAAAAACACCTGCATGTTTATTGACAAATAAGAGAATGCACAAATAAATATATAAATATATAAGTATATGAATATATATATATAAAATATAAATATAGAAAATGATATGTATTACATTCTCTAAAATCTTAAAGATAAAAGATGTATGTCAATAGCATTTAGTAATAAAGGATAAAATACCCTGTCTGTTTATATATTGGACTTCCTGTGACTGATGCGTTAATGATGTTACTACAGCTGTCGAACATGGGTAAAGGGTTGCACAGATGATATTTATAAGCATGTATACAGATCTTCCGTCACATTTAGACCGTTAGGGTGCTTAGTGTCTAGTTGTAATATATATCTTGTTTCAAGTTTTCTAAGTCTATATTCATGGTCTCCACCTCTTCTGCTAGTGGGTACAGCATCTATAACATAATAGCTGAGATCTTTGTTGTTGGATTGATGGAATTTTTTTAAATGTCTCGCGACGGGATATGTATTATCTTCATTAGTAATTGCACGAAGGTGTTGTAGAACGCGCTTGTGGACCTGGAGTTTAGTACTCCTAATGTACATCAATACATATATGGCAAATTCAGTTTTGCATGTTAATAATTTGGTTATTTTGTATTTAACATGACAGAAAGGGGTAGTGTAGGTCACCGTTTTGATTCCATGAATGCATGCTTTGCACGTCTTGCATTTGAAAAACCTTGTGTGTTTGTAGCCACAAGGTTTTTTCCATGATTTCAGGGTTGGTCGATACCAGACAGTCCCTCATTGAAGGTGCCTTGCTATAGGTAATGGACACCCTCTGCGGTAGCAGGGGTCCTATTACCGGATCACACAAAACTAAAGGCCAACATGATTGGATAATTTTGTGGATCGCCTTATGTTGTTTACTGAAACCCATAATAAGGCGTAATTCTTCCTTTAGCTTAGTTTTGTCAGTGATATTGTTACTCTCAGAATTATTGGCTGTTTGTTTGTCTTGCAATAGAGTCTTTCTGTCCAGAGCCGCAGTTTTGGAGATAGCTAGTTCAATGATTTTAAATGAATATCCCCTTTCTAAGAATCTGTTCTTACTGGATTCTTGGGCTACTGAAAGATCAGTAAGATTGCTGAATACCCGCTTCAATCGCAGCATTTCTCCATATGGGATGCTGTTTACTAGATGTTGGGGGTGAGAGCTATCAGCATGGACGATAGAGTTACCAGCTGTTTCGTTTCGGTATATGCACGTTTCTAATTTATTGTTATGCACATATATCTGTGTGTCCAAGAAGTTAACTGTTGTGTCACTGATGGTAGCCATAAAGTTAAGATTGAGTAGATTACAGTTAATATCATCAACAAATTGTTGCGCTCCTTCTAAGCTGCCCTGCCACACTGTAAATAAATCGTCAATGTAGCGGAGCCATACTTTGATGTTGCTCTCAACTGTATGTTGGTAGTCAATGTTGAGGACCAGCCTTTCCCACCAGCCCATGTGAAGGCATGCGTAACGGGGGGGAAAGCTGGCCCCCATGGCTACTCCCCTTATCTGTTGAAAAAGGAGATTGTTAAACATAAAAATATTGTTCGTGAGGCAAAACTCGATCATTGATATTAACATTTCATTGTGTGACAAAAATTCTACTTCGCGTTGTGCCAGAATAAAACTGATAGCATTAATACCATCTGGATGTCGGATACTGGTATATAAGGAAGAGACATCGAGTGCCAACATGAGATAATCTTTTTGCCATTTAAATCCCTGAATTTTTCTGATGAAATCACTTGTGTCACGTACATATGACGGCAATTTTTTAACAGTCCTGTAAGAAATAATCAACATAAATGGATGTATTCTCAAGGAGTCCTTCTTTTGCAGTTATAATGGGTCGTCCTGGTGGGTTGGAGATGTTTTTGTGGATCTTAGGGATGAAGTAAATTGATGGCGTTGTGGGATTGTCTTTTCTTAAATATTTGAATTCATCTTCACTAATCAGATCTCTTCTTCTCCAACATGATAGTTTGTTATAATAATCCTGATTAGTTGATTTGAGGTGAGCCGTATTGGTGCGGCTATAACAGTCTCTGTCATTTAATTGTCTAAATGCTTCAGTCTTGTAGTCTTCCTGGGCCCATAGCACAATGTTTCCTCCTTTATCGCTATTGCGAATCACAATTTCTTTGTTGAGTTTCAATTTTGTCATAAGATTGTTGTATTTGAGTTCGTTTTCACGATATTGTCTCTTGGCCATCATAGTTGTTTTGTTGAGTTTTTTGATTTTGGTGGTCACTGCTTCATGGAATGCATCGATAGAGTCATGCAAAGCTATAGGGTTAAAGTTGGATTTGGGTTTGAACTGAGTCAATGCAGTCTTCACAGCAGGTATGTTTGTCGTCTCATTGTTGGGTTTCTGTGTTGGGTTTGGAGTTTGTCTTCCATCCCACAGATCTTGTAACTCCTGGGTTAGAGAAAGGTTCGTACCAGTGATGTTGTCTTGGTTCATTTGTTCACCTGTTGACATTCGGTGAATATTGCTTTCCTCTGATCCCTTAAGGATGTGAAATTTTTTTAGTTTCATTTTTCTGACCCCTTTGTAGATGTCCATTCTCGTGGAGGCATAGTCAAAGTTTTTTGCTGGGCAGAAAGATAGGCCTAAGCTTAAGATTTCAGTTTCCTCAGGGCATAAGTCAATTTTGGAAAGGTTGATGACAGTGTTATTGTCCTTGTTGGTTGTGTTTATCTTCGTTTCCAATAACCTCGTCCCCTCCTTTTGTTGCCGGCGTCTTCTATTCGCTTTACGCCTTTGCCTTCGTTTGAAGTTGGCGTTGGTCCTGCAAAGTTTTTTTGAGCCCTTGGTCTGAGAGTTGACCTCCTCTCTTCGCACAAAAAAATTAATTCCTCCCCTGGGGAGGGTTTGTTTTGTGTAGATGTGGATTCAAGTACTCGCATTTCTGATTCTGAGTCACTCCCCGCTGCCGAGCTGAGATCCGATTGTGTTGTTTCATTGTTCACTCTGGCTTTTGGTAAAGCTGTTGTTGTCTTAGCTCTAGAGACTCTGAGGGCATCATATTGTTTGGCTAATGTAAATATTTGGCCTAATTCATAATCGTTTTTGTCTCTTATGAATTTCACAGCTTTGCGTTCTTTAATTTTGTCTTCCTCTTTTTTAAGCCTTATGAGCATCTCTTTATGCAGTTTTGTAGTTTCCTCAGTAGCGGTAAGTTTGTCAAGATCATCATTAATCTCATCAATTTCAATCAATAGCCTGGCTCGATCTATGTCTGCATATTTATTTAGAATAAGTGTTAGCTTCCGAGAGGAGTCGAGGTTACATTCAGCCCATTCGCGCATGAGATCTGGGTTCGGATCTTCGCATGTGGGAGCAGTTAGTATGCGCAAGCCTCGTGGTATTCTTCCCACTTCAATATATCGTTGCAATGAACGTGACTCCCACCACTTGCTTTGTTCTGCGCGCATTTTTTTCTCAAGCATTTTGAATTTATATTTTATTGAATTCGTTTTGGTTGTACTCGTTGTTTCAGTTTGTTTAAGGTTGCGTGTGGTCTGAGGGGTATCGGAAAACATTTCCGTAGCAGCCGCCTCCCTCTCTCTCACCATGTCCAACGACATTAGGAAAGTGTAGATGATTGTGTGAAGAAAGGAATCGCAAATGCGGTCGTCTCCATTGAAATGCACACTTCTCCACCCCAGAATACTCAGACAGTCCTACCTGGAGTTCTTCTGAGTTCGCCTTGTCCTCCGACTCGGTGTTCTACGGATTGATCCAGGATCTGGACGAGTAGTCAAGTTCTAGGGGGTCTGGCGTCTGTTTCCTTCACGGACTGTTGTGCTTCCAGGTTGCCCCAGAAGTGTTGATCCACTGAAGACGCTGACCAAAGCGGAGAAGGGATCTGTGTAAGACCGAGTGGAATCGAACGGTCTAAAATATGACTTCTTTACAGCAGGATTCCAGGTGCAATGGAAGCCAATGATGGACACAGACCCGAAGGAGGTGCTTATGATATTTTTTATTCTTCCATTGTCGTCGAAACGCGTTTCGGCTCGGGCGAGCCTTGTTCACTCAACATGGATACATTTTATGCGTGAATTTAAAGTAACCGTGCAGAAAAAACTGTTACCCCACGTGATCTGTGACCAAATGGACATAGACAAAATACTAGCGCATTGTACATTAATACATATGCATTCTTGATGGTAAAACCTAAGAGCAAATAACTAGTTGTAAAATACATTAATATCATCCAAATTTAATGGAATTATGCATCACATATTGTTGTAATTGTTTACCATCCCATATATGATATGCTTAATAAAACCAAATGCTGTTAAACAGTTCAAGGTCACCCTGGGGTAAATTATCGTTATGTGCAAATAACAGTAGTGAATACATATACATAATGGTTTAAAATTTGATTATTATCTACTTTTTTTTCTTAATGAAAGAAAAACAAGAACAAAAACAACACGGAAACAACGAGCACAATTTGAATACATACATATAGTATAAAATGTACCTAAAAGAGGGGCAATTAGTGACCACGCTATATAGTAAAGCCACTGCTGGTAATCTAACACTCCATGCCAGCAGTGCACACCCCAAACATCTTATTAGGAATATTCCCTTTGGGGAAATATTACGTTTAAAAGAATTTGTAGTACAGAAGGTGATCCTGAAAGATGTACAGAAGAGGCTCTCTGTAGATTTAGACAAGGAGGATATAGTGAAGGCATCCTCAAAGAGGCAGTCAAGAAAATGAATGAGAGAACCAGGGATTCCTTGTTCGGCACCAAATCGGACTAGGAATCATCTAAGGAAGTTAATAATGCCCCTAGGTTAATAACCACCTACAGCAAACAAGAGAGAAAGATTTGGTCCATTATTAGACGCAGTTGGCCAATTGTCCTTACAGACGGGGTGTTATCTCCTAGCCTACCAACACAACCGGTCGTCACATACAGAAAAGGTCTTTCTATGAGTAAGCAAATTGTTAAATCCAGTCCTGAATTGTCTACTGCCAAAATGTGGTTACAACCAAAGCAAGGGTTCACTAAATGCCCTACTTGTAGAGCATGTAAGTTTGGGGAAAACACCACGCACTACTCTACCCCATTCAGCCCTGACAAAATGGCTATTCAGGGGAACTTTAATTGCCGGACTGAGTTTGCAGTTTATATTCTGACATGCGCCTGCGGCTTAAAATATGTGGGTAGCACCAAGCTGCAGGTGCATGTCAGAATTTTGCAATACTTGTGAACCATCGTGAATAATGACTCTACCTATCCGGTGGCTCGCCATTTCAAGCAGGTACACAACAACGATCTCAACTGCTTAAGATATTTTGTAGTGGCAGCCATTCCCAAACTTCGTAGAGGGGGAGACTGAGAAAAAATGTTAAGGCAGATGGAGTCTAAAATGATCTTAGAGTTGGACAGCAAGTTTCCATATGGCCTCAACAATACGGAAGACTTGCATAATTTTCTATAAATAGTCAAGTAAGACAGGACTAAGTAAACAGAGTTCACCCATGTGATTGGTACCTGAGTTCCCTTTAACTTCTGTACATATTAGATTTTTTCTTAAATGAAGTAGTTCTCGCTGTGGCCTCTATAATTGTTTAAGGCTCCCATTTAGTACAATTTATTTTCTCTTTGTGATATATTATTTTAACGATGGTACTTTTTGAACTTTTAAGCATTAGTTTTATATATGTACACAGGGTAGCACTTTAGCACATAGCACTTTAAATCGATTTTGCATTGTTTGTACTATGCCAATTGTTTGGAACAATTTCAATATATAGGTGAAGTGTGGCCAAGTATGGATTAATCCAACTATATCTGCATTTATGCAGTGAGACTATCATCCAAAGATGGAATGTATACAGTTTATTGTTTGCACAGAGTTACAGTTTACAGTATGATATGCGATGGTTTGCACATGCATTTGCATCACAAAGAATAATAATTATTTTGTATGATTTTATCTTTGCGGCCAAACATGGTGTTTAAACTCTTAACTATTTAATGTAGGAGTTTTACTGTATTTAAACAAAAACATATCATCATGATGCACTTTACAATGGTGTTTTTTCAATGTAATAATGAATTTATAACAACACCGTTTTTACTACATCGTATCGCATAAATATATATATATCTATATATATATATATATTATCTGTATACTTTACTATGCATTTCAAACCATTTATGGTGAAGATATTCTACGTTTTGAGACTAAGAGCCACAAGGATATTGGTAAAGAAAACAGACTCAACCATAAGCAGAACAATGTGCCAGTGCTTTTTCCATGTTTATTATGTTTGTTCTACCACGTGGTTTTAGCTCACAGCATATAAAAAAAGATGGCAAACTGCTTTCTCAGATAAGTGATCAAGGGCAAGTGGTGCCCGAAACGCGACATTTGGCGAGTAATAAAATTTGAATGCCTGGTTCTCTGTTCGCCGAAATGACAGTGCCGAAGTACGGAGAATCTTTGTGGTCTTTTGATATAGATATATATATATGATTGGCATATTTAACTGATATTTCAAATGACTTTTGAACGAGTATACGGGGATTTATACCGATAGTAGGATAAAATAACTTTATTGTTGAACAATTTATGCAAATCTGCTTTGTAATCTAATATTACTTTCACTGGAAAGCATGGATTAATTGTTGCCCAATCACGTTGAATAACACTTCCAAAAAGAAAAACCAAATGTCATTGGTAGATCTGCGTCATGTGATCAAGTCCCCCAGGAGGGATGAAACACGTAATGGCGGTCTTGTCTGTCTGAGTCAACGAATAAAGCAGATATTTAACAAGAATCCTGTGGTCCGTGCTCCCTTTACTCGGTTTGTTGGACACTGTTCGATAAAGGAGAGTGTTTGCAAATATATATATATATATATATATTCACTGAAAAAACCATAGGTTTTACACATGTTATAGTTAGCTGGACATTTTACTGATAAAAAACCATTGAAATTCCCCCGTTATAGTTAGTGCAGGCAACTATAACTCACGCGACCGCAATCCTCTGCTGATGACATATGTGTCTTTATGAAAAAAAGAATATTTGTAATATATGTATAGCTAAAATTTAATGGAAGAAGACATGGGCAAATAAGTGTCTAAATACAGTATTAGCATCAGCAGAGGATTGCGGTCGCGTGAGTTATAGTTGCCTGCACTAACTATAACGGGGGAATTTCAATGGTTTTTTTATCAGTAAAATGTCCAGCTAACTATAACATGTGTAAAACCTATGGTTTTTTCAGTGAATTTGCAAGGTTTTTTAAATGCTAATTCCTAACTATAACGTGTGTGAAACCTATGGTTTTTTCAGTGAATTTGTACGGTTTTTTAAATGCTAAGTTACTTTACGCCGTTTGTGGCGTGCGCGCCGACTTAACGCAGTTCGTTCCGTGCGCGCACGGTGCGCTTCGCGCACCGTGCGCGCACAGTGAGCACGCGGTGCGCTTCGCGCACCGCGCGCCCACCTTACGCAGTTAGTGCCGTGCACGCACGGTGGGCACGCGGTGCGCTACGCGCACCGCATGCCCACGTTACGCTGGATGGGCCATGTATGCACGATGCGCTTCGCGCACCGTCCGCACACGGAGGACATATTATGCGCTTCGTTGTGAAAGGTAATCTATTAATTGTTCGTTATATATAATATTCCATGCACAAAAGGTGCCCTGCGGGCACCATTTTCACACGGGGGTGGATAAGTGTGGATTGTTTTTTATTTAAATTAAATTTTTACCGTACGCGTACGGTAAGCGTAATCGGCGTTTTTTCGAAAAAAATTAAAATTGCATTTTTTGCCTTGGGGGTTCTATTAGGACACCTTGATCAAGGCTGGGTGGTTAGGAGCTGTCTAACATGCCCCTTTACATGTTTTCAACCTTTGTTTTTCCTCCCCCCCTCAGAGTGCGAGAGAGAAAATGGCGGCCGCCGCTTCCTGGTTTCGACCGATTCGAATGTTTATTAAGCTGTAACAGCCAATCAGAATCGCGCTCGCACACGGCACCGTACGCGTACGGTAAGCTTACCGTAAGCGCACGGTAAGCGCACCGTAAGCTGCCACAGATATATATATTGATTTAAATGCTATTTTCTCAGTAACTACTGAACAGATTTACAAAAGGCACTTCCTTGACCTGTAGACTACCTCTCTGCCAAATTTCAAGTAACTCTGTTCAGCCGTTCGGGCTGTAGCTGTGTCTAAAGGTCCTATGGAAAAATGCATGGGAAAAACGCGTTTTGGGACCCCCCTTTTTTCTCAGCCCCTGCTTGACGAATCCCCCCGAGACTTTCAGGGTAGGAGCGGAGCGTAGCGCCCGATTAGTTTTGAAAATTTCGCGAGGATTCGTCGACCGGTGCCAAAGTTATTCCAAATAGAATGTTGCGGTTTTCCTATGGAAACAGGGTCCTAACTATAACTACCTACTGGCGACCGCCAGTAGGTAATATATATATATATATATATATATATATTCACTGAAAGAACCATAGGTTTTACAGACTTTATAGTTCGGAATTAGCATTTAAAAAACCTTAGAAATTCACAAAAAAAACCATAGGTTTCAGGGACGTTATAGTTAGTTGAACATTTTACTCATATAAAACCAGAGAAATTCGCCTATTATCGTTAGTTGAGCTAACTATAACTCGCGCGCTCGCAATGCACTGTTGATGATGTCACATATTACATCACTCATGACATGGGCAGTGACATCACTCATGACATCACTCATGACATCTCAAATGACATCACTGATGACATAACTCATGACATCATCCAGTGAATGAGTGTTTCTATAAAATGTAAATGTTTTTGATATATATATGGTGTATTAAAGAATGAATGCATTTACAAGTGCCTAAAGGAATTATTTCATAAAGATGTGACTGACTGTATAGGGTTAGTCACTAAACTGTGTAAAAGTCTGTATTAGTCTCTCCATTGGTGTGTAAGCAACTGCATGGGTTCCTGAATACCTACATGAGTATCCACATAGGTTATTGATTTGTTGTCTGAGTATCTGTATGGGTCCCTGAGTGTCTATGTGGGTGGGTGGGTGTATAAGTCTGTGCATAGATGTCTGAGTGGGTGATTCAGTGGTTGTATAGATTAAAAAGTGCACCTGGAAAGGGCTGTATGGGTGAGTTAGTGTGTCTATGGGTGTGTTGGTGAGTGAATAAATGTCTCAGTGGTATATCTGTAACTAACTACATAAGCCGCACACGCCTCCTCGGGGCCGGAGGTGTACTTAACTCGAGGAGAGCCCCGGTGGAGAGGGGACTCTGTCTACTGCTGTTTAAAAGGCCCAGGCTACTATACCTTGCTGCTCCCTTCACCTGCCGCCTGTCTCCCCTGCCGCCGCTGCCGTTCTTGCATCCCGGCGCGGCCGCAGTGAGGGGAGGACTACATCTCCCACCAGTACTTGCGGCAGGAAGCCGCACACACGCCTCCTCGGCGGCCGGAGGTGTACGTAACTCGAGGAGAGCCCCGGTGTAGCGGGGGCTCTGTCTACTGCTGTTTAAAAAGCCCAGGCTACTATACCTTGCTGCTCCCTTCACCTGCCGCCTGTCTCCCCTGCCGCCGCTGCCGTTCTTGCATCCCGGCGTGGCCGCAGTGAGGGGAGGACTACATCTCCCACCAGTACTTGCGGCAGGAAGCCGCACACGCCTCTTCGGCGGCCGGAGGTGTACTTAACTCGAGGAGAGCCCCGGTGGAGCGGGGGCTCTGTCTACTGCTGTTTAAAAGGCCCATGCTACTATACCTTGCTGCTCCCTTCGCCTGCCGCCTGTCTCCCCTGCCGCCGCTGCCGTTCTTGCATCCCGGCGCGGCCGCAGTGAGGGGAGGACTACATCTCCCACCAGTACTTGCGGCAGGAAGCCGCACACGCCTCCTCGGCGGCCGGAGGTGTACTTAACTCGAGGAGAGCCCCCGTGTCGCGGGACCACGCGCGGGTGGCGCCGGGCTAAACCCGGGCAAAGGGCGGGCCGTCTGTGGCTGTCTGTGGCCGTCTGTGGCCGTCTGTGGCCGTCCGGGGCTGTACGAGGCTGGGCTGGGCCTACCTGCTGAGGTATAGTGGGCCCCTTGGCGTCCTGCTAAAGGTAACGTTCCAACCATTACGGGGATATTCATCTGTGTTGTACTTCTCCTTTTGTCCCTGTTTTCTCCTCCTGGTTTGGTCACCTATTATGATTTTCTGACACTAACATTGTAAGTTATGGGCAAGAGGAAGTTGCTAGATGTTACTGGAGTGTCCCAAGCAAACATAGGTGGGGCAGTCAAACGGAAATAATCCAAGAAGTCTTGTAAGAAAGCCCTATTGAATGGCCCTGCCGCAATGGATCGTATTGAATCTTTGATTGAGGACTGTGAACTGATATTACAAGCTGCCCCAGATGCAATACCCACACCCGGTACGGAACCTCTCACATCGAGAAAAAACCGATCTGGTACTAAGTCCATCCCTCAAATGTTTAGCAAAATACCCCCTCGTCATCCAGCACCTCAAAATGAGGAGAAAGGGAGTGATGAGGGAAGCGCTCTGGCGGCCAATCCTGGACCAGATCCTTTGACTATTGATGTAATCCCAGTACCCCTTGACCCTGTAGTGATTGTGTGCTCCAACCGCTATGCAGTCTTAACTGATAATTCTGATTTGGCCGCACTACCTGAACCGGACCTAGAGCATGACCAATGACTTCTGATTAATATGACAAAGGAATGTGAGCCCCAAGATCGAACGGGTGGGGGGGAATTAGATGTCAGGCAAACTGTTGATTTGTTAAGACAGGAAATTGGTGAAATGAAAATGCTAATCTCTGAACTGATGTCGATTATCAAAAAATCTGTCCCACACTTTGTATTAACCCCTACTGATAAACCTCTACATCCTGCATTTTGCATTCCAACTCAGCCTGCCACCTTAAGACATACCGAAACTCACACTTTCCCTGCTATTTTATCTGAATGTAGCAGAATAGAACCAAGGGCAGCGCACAGACTAGGCCCTAACTCTGTTAACCTTCCTAAGAAGTCCCATTTGATCCCCACCCTACCCAACCATCTTAGTCAGACCAACCAAATGCGTAGTAATCTTGATTCTTGTCTACCTATGCCCTCCAATTTAGCCAAAACATCTCTAGCCCCTAATAAGCCTACGGTCTATATGGTCGGGGTTCCGCTAGCAAAAGGTAGAGGAGATGAAGGATCATTAAAAAATAAGGTCACCCATTGGATATGCCATGTTAGAGGTTGTCGATCCCTAATAAGGGTTGATATTATCCGAGCACAAAGACATAGATCTGAGGATAGTCTCACAGAAACCGTTGAACTTACTCTGGCTAACCACTCCTTGGCTGAAGGCCTTTTAGCTTTAGAGTTTAGAACTTCTTCTTCAGATTCATCTGCCATCCAATTTAGGCAACACCCCCCGTCAAACTTAATAGGAGAAGGGGTGTAGAACAGGACCCAAAAGAGGCAAACCACTCTGTGCTTGATAATATTGACTGACTAATTCCTGATGTGATGTTGTCAAGTAATCTAGGTACTTCTTCTGGTTATGATATGCAAATGGCCCAATCCCAAAAATCTTCTGTCACGATTCATAATATTAATGCTATCGATGTAGGTAGAGCGAATACACCCCAATTGCATCTATCCCATGTTAACGCTACTGACATCTCACCGCCCCCTCTCCCAAACCTTAAAATAATCTCATGGAACATTGCTGGCCTGCGAACCAAACTTTCTCTTCCAGATTGGAATGAGTTGATTGCAGGCCATGATATATGTATCTTCCAAGAGACCTGCAGCCTTGCTCCATTACATAAACATGGCTATGCCTGTTTTTTGTTCCAGCAACCTTGAAGGGGCGAGGACGCCCCTCGGGAGGACTTATAGTATGGGTGAGCATCGCCCTCAATCTTGAATGTTTGCGGTTTTCTCAACATTTCCCCTGACATAATGAGATTGACGCTGAGAGGGTCTAGGGGCGGCCCTGTCATTGAGCTTTTTAATGTCTACATCAGAGGAACAAGTGGTGGCTCCAAATCATCGATACTAACAGATCTGGGAAACAAACTCTCTTTGTGTTCACCTGATTCTTTTATTTTGGTGGCAGGTGACATGAACTGTACGTTCGAACCCTTGGCCACAGATGATTTCCTTGAGCTGGAGAATGAGAATGCCAGGTGGTTTATTCCACCTTTAACACTACCTCCAATTAAAAAATGGACACCAGTAGCAATCCAAGTAAATGCTATAACATTAGAATTTGGCCTAAGAGCAGCCAATGGTTGTTTCCCATCCGATCTCCACGGTGCTAATACATTCAATAAAATGTCTTGCCCATCGCGAATTGATTATATCTTGATTGATCGGCAACTATGAAAAAACACAGTGGATATGGCCATAGTTCCATCTATCGAAAGCTACCATAATCCTCTGTGTTTAACTCTGAAGAGTCCATGGTCTTCTGTCTCATCAGGCTTTGGTGTTGGTCCCATTATTCTTTCCAAAGAAGTAGTTCCATCAAATTGCAGGAGATACCTCAAATGGCCTAAAATTATTTGTAATGAGCAGAAAAAGATAGCCATAAAGGAGGTCCTGCTAGCCAATATTATGGAACTGCAAAAAGCATGTAGTGATCCAGATGGGTGCCTAAGGGTGGGGACCATTCATAACGACACAGTCACGAAGATAGGTTCACTTTTTTCGATATTCTGTCCTTTGAGAACCTCTAACAAATCTCATAACGTAGCAAGCTCATGGTATAGTCCAGAGTGCAGGCAAAAAAAGACTATACTAATATCCGCCGTTAAAACCTCTGACTCTTGCCTAGTGCAAAGAGCTAGAAAAGAGTACAGAAAGGCAGTGACGCAAGCAAAACGCGTATGGGAGGAATCCCATTGGCAGGATCTTAAAGCCGCTAGTCTGGCTAAGGACGGAAATTCCTTTTGGAAATTGTGTAGAATGTCCTCAGGTTCGGATTTTGACACTATACCTAATCATATTTCTAGTCAAGAGTGGTTTACACATTTTAAAAAACTTTATTCTGGGGAGGATGCACAAAGCCCTAGACTTTTACATCATCCAATAGTAACCACCTCCACTATAGATACATGTGATCCTTTTGTTGAGTCTGAGGTTTTGATTGCCATTAATAAAATAGTCCCTGCTAAGGCTTCTGGCCCAGATGGTCTCCCTGGTGACCTGTTTCGGGCTGACTCTCGAAATTGTGCAAAGTATTTTACTCTTTTGCTCAATGCCCTCATTAATGGATCACCTGTTCCGGACTCATTGAAAGGAGCTGAGGTGGTCCCAATATTTAAAAAGGGCTCTAGAGGGGACCCTGCAAACTACCGACCGATCAGCCTCATTGATGCTGGTCAGAAGGTGGTTAGCAGAGCTTTGCTTGAGAGAATCCTGCTATGGGTTAATGAGAATAATGTTCTGTCTCATTACCAGGCAGGATTTAGATCAAATACAGGCACAATTGATCAGGCCTTTAGACTCCTCCTTTTGCACTGGAAGGTGGTCATGATCGGCAAAGGCAGTCTTCATCTAGCTTTTATAGACTTTGACCTGGTCCCACGTGACCATTTGTGGTCAGTCATAAGGGAAATGGGCGAACCTACGCCAATCCTTGACCTTCTGATCCGCCTGCATGAGGGCAATTTTGCCCAGATTAGATGGGGAACACAGAATCAAAAAACAGCAAAAATTCCTTTTAATAGGGGAGTTCGCCAGGGCTGCGTTTTCGCACCCACCCTATTTTCCTTATTTGTGAACGGGGTGGTAACATTTTTACAAGACATTCCAGCAGATGCTCCGGCCCTGGCGGGCGATAAGGTTCCCGCCCTCCTTTTTGCAGATGATACCCTGCTAATTTCTAAGACCCCGGCAGGGTTGCAGAAGCTCTTGGACAGATTTCACCTGTTTTGCAATTTAAGAGGACTGATCGTAAACACCTCAAAGACCAAACTTTTTTCGTTTAACTTACGTAGACCATCTAAATGTATTCTTAAGTTAGACGGAGTCCCTCTCGAGTTTGTGAACACTTTTGATTATCTTGGCATTAGAATCTCTGATAACATTAGTTGGAGACCCCATTTAGATAAGATGCTTCTTAATCACAAGCGGGTTGCGGGGGCCATCATCAAAGAACATCGCTCTTCACAGAGCAGACCCATCGCACCCGCCTTAGTGATTTACCAAGCAAAAGCCGTCAGCTCCGCCTTATATGGTGCTGAGCTTTGGGGCTTCGATGATGTTAAAGAAATTTCTGGGTCAGAAAATAAATTCTTGAGGGAATTGGTCTCAGTTCCAAGGTAAACCCTTATTTTGTGACTTGGGCAGGCGTGCAATCAAGGATTTGGCAAGACTGCGTCCTCTGCATTTTTGGGCCTGCTTATGGCGAACCCCTGAGTTATCAAAGTTTACAGAGGGCCTCAGAGAAGTGATAAACCCTCCGGGCTCATATAGAGTTGGCTGGCTGTGTAATATCAAAAAGCTTCTTCTACAATTAGGATTTAGAGAAGCTTGGGAGTCTGGCAAACCACTAAACAAGATCGAGCTTATTGGTCATGGATTGATACCCAAGAGATTAGCAAACCTAACCAAGGTAGATTAACAGAAGCCTTTTATTCGCACAAACAAATCGTCAGCCTGTGGTAAATAAAATTCCTTTACCGGGACTTAATTTGATACAGAAACATAATAAAATAGCTCAGTAAAATGAGAGGCAGAATCCGTGGTATTAGAGGTTCGGAATGGGCTTTATTCCAATGATCGATTATAATCGGTTGCTCCAAGTTCCATCACCACGGAGGTTCAGGAAGTGAAGTACATACTTTATTGACACGAAATGACTTTTATAGTACATACATTACAATGAAGCGAATGCAGTAGGCGTAACAATTGATAAGGAAAATGACGATTCATATGCGTAACCGAAAATGGGTGTAATAAGGAGTAAAAAGGAACATAATTGGTTATGATGTCATATATAGGTGGATCTATAAGATAATACTTGGCATAGATGCGCGCGCAGCAGCATGACGTGTGATTGACGTGCAACTAGGGGGTGAAGGGGACTTGACATTTAGCTCTACATGTGGAGACGAAAAGTCTGGGGGGTCAAGTCAACCTAATCCCAAATCATATCTAACATCCTATGTTTAAAGAACTATGTTATCCACAAAGAAGGACTCTCGGACAGAATCTATTCTATACTGACTGTGTGTGCGTGTACAAGCGTCTAAGTGTCTACACTAAATGCGAGGGGGTAGGAATATTCCATGGTAACAGGACTATGAATTACTTGCATAAAGACAGAGAAGCCGGGCCCTTTGCTCGGTAGCTGGAAGAATGTTTACTTAAACTACTAGGCAGGAATGCATCGGCTGAGGGGCGAAGCAGATAACTTCCGAAGGTGAAATACAGTTCTTGGCAGAGAATAGGCTGATGTCAGGCTTCGTGAGCCGCGCAGAGAATGAGGCAAAGTTCATGGTCACGGATGCAGGCTCAGACTGGAGCTTTCAGAGGCAGAAGGCAAGAAGAGTTTGACGACAGAATCAGGGCCTACTTGCCTGGACTGTAAAATGGCATAAGTGAACCATATAAAGCCGGTGGCCTTTCATACTTAGGAATGGAATATCTGGCCTATTCATGGCGGATCTGACAGAGGACATGTTGACGGTGGACGCACATGTGTTTGCGTCTTCATAACTGGAACTGGAGGAAACATACATGTACTTGTAACATGCACATAGAACCGTTGGGGTCCAAGATAGGGGACATAACCGACCAGAAAAATCCATATTTCCACATTCCCTCCTTGTCCCCTACTTGCCCGTCAAGAGATATCAATTTTCATTAATCCATTGATCTGTTCATATAGCATCATTTGTTCTTCTTTCTTCTTCCGTGACGAATGAAATCTTGATGGTGGAATACACGATGTGGCACACAGGCCACAGATCGCTGGTCCACATTGTAGACATAGACAGCAACTGAATAGTATGAGAAGGCCAATACCTAGGAATGATAGAACTCTCCATCCCCAGGCTGATATCACACTCCAAAACCAACCGGACCAAGTCCAAGTGCCTGGGTTCTGGTGTATCTGGCTTACAATCTTATGAAGGCGAGTTATAGCTTTATATACAGATGGCGAATTTTCTGGTATGAATACGCAGCAGCTTGATCCGATGACCCTACAAGCTCCGCCCCTATCAGCCAGGATGACGTCAAGGACAAGACGATTTTGAAGCACAACAATCCGCATAGCAGACTGCTCTTCTGTTAAATTGCCTAAGGCGGAAATAGTTTCATTCACTACTGCTTCAAGGGTTCTAGTTAATCTACGTATCAGCTTACTATTAGTAACAGTACCTATATAGGGAAAGATGCCTTTATTAAAATCTACGTACTTGTCCCATGCCGTCTCAGTATAATCGACAATTGGGAGATCTCTCCGCTCTCTGTTGTGTACTAAATGAATATTTCTATAATAATCAGGAGGAGCTAGGAAAACAGGTGGCAAAAGAAATGCAATGTAGCAGGTACCATCCCAATCTAGAGGTAGACGCATATATGCAGTCTGACCACATATAAAGTAGGAGTGGCGATAAGTTCTAAATGAAGATTTGCCTTGATCACTGAATTCTACTATAGTAGTGCATTTACTATGGCCCATATGTATGGAACCAACTTTTCTTACACACAATTCACCTTTCGCTGGGAATACTGACATGGTAGGTAAAACTAGTTCAACTTCGGATTCGACATTTAGAATCATGAGATTAGGTGTAAAGTTACCTAATCCATATACTTCATTTTCTAGATCAGTTCCTGTTCCTTTGGGGCGACCCTCCTTGTCAGGGTAACAGACTTTGAATAAAACTAGGTTCAGATTTCCCCATACCCAATGGTCTTGATAAACTGCTGTGTCTGAGTCTATGGAATTAATTAAACTAAACCATGCTCCACAGGAGCCATTATGTGTAAACGGATGTGGAAAGAAAGGCAGGACTCCTTCATAATTCTGATAGGGAGGGAGCCGGCCACACACCCAACAATTAGTTGCATTACTAGTCTGATGGGAATGATGTAACATACTAATGAAAGTGTTATTGCGCAGCGCAAGTCTATAAGACAATTCATGCGGAGGTAAGTCACTAAAAGAATGTTCAGCAGTAACATTGTAAACGTTTCTGGCAATAGGGTAATATATGTGCAACAATATACTTGCAGTAATTATTAAAAGACTTAAGAAAAACAAGATTAATAATGTCACTATGCAATGGCTACGCAGTGATTTACAATACGCCTGTCGTTTCATCATTTTTCGCGACTGTCCATGATTCAGGTCTAGGCGATACATGTCGGAGACAGATTCAACCGCTTCACCTAGGAGAGGACTTAAACAATCAAATCGTCCGACGGCCTAGGCCTTAATTTTAGTCTATAAAGTTCTTTACTGTCGGCCTCAGCCAGAGGTAGTTTTGAGTCAATTGGTGAGGACACACGAGGTGGGCTGTTTACATCTGAAGGAAGTCCATGAAATTTCTTGATATGACTTGAATGCACCCATCCTTTCCTGCCCTCGATCTTCACGGCTGTCCTTGTGGTCAGCAGGACCAACTGGGGTGTCTTCCACCTGGGCTCCAGCTGAGTCTTTCGGTCGAAATTCCTCACAAGGACGAGGTCCCCCGGAATTACGTCATGGGGTTTCACCTCAGTATTGTCTGGAAAGGCTGCAGCTACCTGTGAACGACAAGATTGTAGTGCAGACATCAAGGAAGCCAAGTAATCTGTCAGCATATTACAGTCAATATCAGTTATTTTGCGTGGCATAGGCGTCCCCCACATATTTGGTGGTCTGCCGAAGATCACTTCATACGGGGATAGCCCTGTTCGAGAGTGTGCTACCATTCTTGTGTAAAAGAGTGCAACTGGTAGTGCTACTACCCAGTCGACACCTTTCTCCCTGCATATTTTGGACAATCTAATTTTCAGGGTCTGATTATGTCTTTCTACGAGACCTGCTGCCTCGGGGTGACGGACACAGTGGAATTTCCACTGATACCCTAACAGAAGTGAAACATGTTTCATTAGTTCGGATGAGAACGGCTGGCCGTTATCTGAGTGAACAACACGTGGTAAACCGTATCGTGGGAAGAATTCTCGAACTAACTGTTTGGCAGTAGTCGGGGCAGTGTAATCTGAAACCGGGTATGCCTCCGTCCAACGGGACAGAGCGCAGACAACTACGAGAACATATTTGAATCCTCGACATCGTTCCATCTGGATATAATCCATCTGGAGTACTTCAAAAGGGTGATTAGGAGGATGAAATCCACCTTGTTCTACGGGAACACTTTTTCCTGGGTTGAACTGGCAACAGATCATACAGGTACGGACCTTTTGTTTGGCTGCTGCTCGTAAATGTTTATTGAACCAAATGTGTTGAATGCTGTCTAGCATAGCTTTTTCTCCTAGATGTGCTGGACTATGTATAGTGTTAACTATAACTTGGACCATTGAATCAGGAAGGAACCACACAGACTTTTCCTTCATCATCCATCCTTGGTCCGTTTGGATCCCTCCTAATTCAGTCCATTTCTTTATTTCGTCTGGTGTAGCATGTGTCTGTATGTCAATTACGTCAAGGGTAGGATCTTTAACTGTCATACAATGTGTCGGCATCGGGACTATTGTCTTTATCATGTCGGATGTTTGGGTTTGAGCAGTCTGTTTAGCTGTTCTGTCGGCTAGATCATTGCCTTGAGAAATGATATCAGTAACCTTCGTATGAGCCTTACATTTCATAATTGATATTGCAGTAGGTAGATGTATTGCATCTAATAAGGCATGAATGAGGGGTCCGTGCTGAATGTGGGCACCGTGGGAAGTTAAATAACCTCTCTCTCGCCATAGCACGCTGTAATAATGAAGGATGTCTCGTAGACAGGCCGGTTAGAACAAGTTGTAGGTTTATTTGACAGGTAACAAAGTCCATATAAAGATCATCAGTAAGGCCTCAGATCTCCAGTAGAGCCCCACCAGGAGCAGCCTCCCTGCTGCTCAGCCCCATCTCCTCCAACTGCCAACTCCTCCAGTCCCTCACACCCAACATTCTAAATGACATCACACACATGGCTGAGCAGCAAAGGACAGAGTAGCAATGAGGAAGATGCACATAACACAACAGGTTATAACACATCTCCCTTCCTTACGAAAACAAAGCATAAAGATACAAATGCATAAAATCAAGATGTAACCAAAATACCATTGCAAACATAAACAGAAAATTCATTATGCAAGTAAACATACAACAGATCAGAAAATACTTGCAAGACAATCCATAACAAACCCCATCCCCCTCCCTAGGGAAATAATTAGATGGTAACAACAACAAACGAACAGCAATGGGGTAAACACACCACCCCATAGGGGAAAAACACCTCCCATAAACTTGGAAATAGGGAAAATAAACTTCACTATGATACAAATTGCAGAAATAGGGGAACAACGTCACCCTATAGGGGAAAAAACACCTCCCTTAGACACAGAAATAGGGAAAATAAACCTCCCTATGATACAAATTGCAGAAATAGGGGAACAACGTCACCCTATAGGGGAAAACACCTCCCAAAGACTTACCAAACACTGTAATAGGGAAATCCCTATGACACTCCAAAACGCAAATTACAGAAATAGGGGAACAACGTCACCCTATAGGGGAAAACACCTCCCAAAGACTTACCAAACACTGTAATAGGGAAATCCCTATGACACTCCAAAACGCAAATTACAGAAATAGGGGAACAACGTCACCCTATAGGGGAAAACACCTCCCAAAGACTTACCAAACACTGTAATAGAGAAATCCCTATGACACTCCAAAACGCAAATTACAGAAATAGGGGAACAACGTCACCCTATGGGGGAAAAAAAAACACCTCCCTTAGACTCTGAAATAGGGAAGACAACTCCCTGTGAACTGAATTAGAGCACATAGCTCCCAAAACATCTCAAAATTGAACACATCGCTCCACACAGCTTCACAACCCTACCAAAGAAATGGGTACTAACCACCCATGAAAAACAGAATAAGCGCACTACTCACCAACAACCACACCAAAAAATTGCACACCACACCCTTGAGACACACACCACCCCAATACAAAGCATAACAAACATGCGTCCCACAAATCTAAATAACTCACATTAACAACCGTAGCACATGAAACTAGAGTCTTTCGAAAATGTAAGGATGATCACTAATTCATAAAATAAAATGAGACATAAAGGATCGATTCTTACAGTGTACACCCAAGACAGCTGCAACCAGTGTTCCCCAAATAGAAAAGAGTGTCAGTTGCTGAAATCCACGATAGCAGAAACCAGGAGCTAAAGATGCAGTTCAGCAGTTCCACCGAGCAGACATCCTCCTCAGCCCCACACGACGAATCCAAAACGCACACATTTTTTTTTTACACCAACGCGCATGTGCGCACGTAGATTAGCTACTGAAACGAAGGTGCGCACATCACCGCGCATGCACAGAAGAAAGCGATTCACCCATCAACGCGCATGCTTCAAGGATCTGTGACTCCGACTCCGCTGCTCCTTCACCGCACACCCGCTACCACAGAAGGACAGGTTACGGCTTACGGAAGAAAACAGGTGCAGCAAATCTCCTCAGCTTGCGAACATCATGAGAACATCACCAGCGTCGTAAAGGCAACAAAGGTAAGCGACGTCTATGCTCAGATTCCATTCTCTCACGTCATGAAAGACTCTCCAGCAGTCTCGCAAGGAGAGGTGAGGAGCGCGCGATCACTTTGAATTATAGAATGGCTGCTTGGCAGTGTCCTCTGGAAAAGACACAACCAGCCTCTGTCTATTATCCCTTAAAGTGTAATGCTTCACAGGGGTGCCGGTTTGACCAGGGCATTTCTGTTACATTTCCTTTTCCTTTTCCTTTTAAACTCCTTGGTTCCAATAGTTCTTTGGCTAGGGGTGTCTGTCGCGGGCATTCACAACCATCCATCCCAAACAGGTTCACTTTAACACCATGTAGGTTCACTTAACGCGTGAGAATCTCTTGCACAGTACAGAAGAAAGAAACTGACACATACATATTAGGGCGACCGATGGATAGGTCACTGGTGGGGCTCTTGAGTGTCAGCTTCCAAAGGTTCACTTGTAATCTCACTTAAATTCCTTTTTCAGTTCCAGTTCCAATCACTTTACACACATCTTTACAGTTTCCTCTTTACTCACAGTTTCAGTACAGCAACCAGCTTGAAAGTTCTCTTGAAATTTTTCCTTCTCTCCTGAAAATCCTTTATCCATTGAAGCACACACGTAAGTTCTTTCCAGTCGTCGCCAGTGTAATAATGAAGGATGTCTCGTAGACAGGCCGGTTAGAACAAGTTGTAGGTTTATTTGACAGGTAACAAAGTCCATATAAAGATCATCAGTAAGGCCTCAGATCTCCAGTAGAGCCCCACCAGGAGCAGCCTCCCTGCTGCTCAGCCCCATCTCCTCCAACTGCCAACTCCTCCAGTCCCTCACACCCAACATTCTAAATGACATCACACACATGGCTGAGCAGCAAAGGACAGAGTAGCAATGAGGAAGATGCACATAACACAACAGGTTATAACACACGCCGAAGTCATGTACAACTCCGAATGCATAGCGTGAATCAGTGTATATGTTGACTTTTTTATTTGTGGCTTGAATACAGGCTTGTGTCAGAGCAATAAGCTCTGCGGCTTGAGCTGACAAAGTATTTATACGATTAGTTTCAATGACTTCAGTATCTGTTGTGACTGCGTAAGCAGCCACCAACTCTCCTGTATTTGTTCTCATACATGAACCATCTACATACAATGTCAGGTCTGGGTCTGACAATGGGACATCGGTTAAGTCTTGTCTAGGTTTCGTCGTTATTGTAATAACTTCAATACAGTCATGGGCTAGTGGGTCTGTTCCGGTTACTGGCAAAAGTGTGGCAGGATTCAATGTATTACAGCGTCTGATTTCTATATGTGGCTGAAACAATGTAAGCTCGTATCCTGTAAGTCGCGCTATAGTCAAGTGTTGTGTTTGCGTTCTATTTACAAGAACCTCTACTGCGTGTGGTACTTGAACTGTCAGTGGGTGTCCTAACACTATGGCATCGCTTTGTCTGATTGCTAAAGCTGTCGCTGCCACTGATTTTAGGCATGCAGGCAAAGCCTGAGCTACGGGATCTAATGTACTAGAAAAATAAGCACATGGTTTGTGTGCTCCTGCTTGTTCCTGTGTGAGTACTGACAAGGCGGTACCTTCGCGTTCTGTAACAAAGAGTGTAAACTGTTTTCTGTAACATGGCGTTGCTAAAACAGGTGCTTGACATAAAGCTTTCTTTAGGCTTTCAAAAGCTTGTGTATGTTCCTGAGTCCAAGGGAGAACAGTCGATGTTGCTGCTTCCTGTGTTGTCAACTGAATGAGTGGTTTTGCTAGAAATGCGTACTGAGGGATCCACTGCCTGCAATATGACGTGAGGCCTATGAAAGCCCGTACCTCCTTTTGTGTCTTGGGTATTGGCATGTTAGCTATTAACTGAATGCGGTCGGGTGTAAGCTGCCTTCCCTCCTTGGACAGCGAGTGTCCAAGATAAATAACTCGCTGGACACAGAATTGCAGCTTAGAAGGGGACACCTTGTGCCCCTTTTCGGCTAGAAATTGTAAAACTGTCAGTGATGCTTTTTCACATTCCGGTTCACTTCTCGCGGTGATCAACAGATCATCGACGTATTGAAGCAAGGCAGTGTTAACTGGCATGTGGATACTGTCGAGTTCTCGTTTCAGTGCTTGGCTATAGATGCTGGGGCTTTCTGTAAATCCTTGAGGTGCGCGTGAGAATTTAAAGCTACGTCCATTTAAACTAAATCCAAACAAATATTGGCTTTCCGGATCTATTGGGACGCTGAAAAAGGCATTCTTGAGATCGATTACAGTAAAGAATGTTGCTTCGGAATCAATGGCTGTCAGTAATGACGAGATATCTGGGACCACAGGAAATTGTGGCACAATGCATTTGTTTAATTCGCGCAGATCAATAACCAATCGATATACTGGCGGGGCCTTTGGATCTGTTCTTTTAAGAATCGGAATTATCGGTGAATTACATACATTGGAGTCTGTTTCTACAACTACTCCTTGGGCAATGAGCTCGTCAATGATTTGCAGCAAAGCCACACCAGCATCTGGCGGTAACTTGTATTGTCGCATTCGTGGTAGTACCACTCCTGCCTTTAATGTGACTCGATACGGTGTAATATTCATGCAACCGACATCAGTAGGGCCTTGTGCCCATAGATGTGTAGGTAAAGTCTGCAGTCGGGGATCCATGTCTCTAGACACATAATGACCTTTAAAATCACGTAAAAACAACCTTACTCCTTCCGGAGAACAACATATTATAGCTCCTAGAGCTTTCAGTGTTTTTATTCCTAACAGATTTTCTGGACATGATTTAGTAAGCAATAAATCTGTAGTTCGGGTCAAAGGTCCTATCGTAAGTGGGAGAGGCTGTGACACTTCATTAACAATAGGTTTTCCTGAAAAACCAAGGGAAATATTCTGTGAGCCTGAGAGGGGTGCCCCTGGAACTTCACTACGTTTTATGGTTGTTCGACTTGCCCCTGTATCGAGTAAAAATTTTCTGTCTTGGCCTAATAATTCACTATGTACATAAGGTCCTTCTTGATCTACAGGGATCTCGATAAGGGGTAAGTCAACTTCCCTCTCTAGGCTTGTTCATGCGTATCGTTGATAATCAGGATAGTCGTACTGTGCGGTCTGGTACAGTTGTCGTGTCGTGGTTTGTGTGGCAGCAACAGGCAGCGCTGGTGCAGCTGGCACAAACTGTATAGACTGTTGTGAAGCTGGCATGGACTGTGCATGCTGTGGAGCTCCTTGTTCATTCTGGTCCTGTCTAGGTGGCCGTGGTCTTTCTTGTGTTTTACCTATGGCGATATTATGTTTCAAAACTGGACAATCGTGTACGTAATGACCTGGCTTTTTACAATAATTGCATGTCCCTTTTACAGGTCCGGCTGAATCACCGGAATGTGTCATACCCTTTTTATGTCCTTCAGCTGGGACTGTCTGAGAAACTAACATTTTCATTTTCGTGTCTTTCATGCGTCTGTGTTCATGTTCTTGTTCCTCTCTAATTCTATTGTGATGGTATTGTAACATTTGTAACATTTGTGATGGAGTGTTACCTTGCCAGGTACTCTCGAATTTTAATACTCTATTCTTTACTTGGGGTAGGGCATTTTCTACTAATTTTGTCACAAACAGATGCGGGTATGATTCGCTACTTGCTTTTATGCCACTATTTATACCAAAACATTTTTCAAATCGGGCATAGTAATCACTAGTGTCTTCATCTTGCTTCTGCTTACAGGCTGAAATTGTACCCCAATCTTCCTTTTTCGTAGTTAATAAACGTGGCAGTACCTGTACTAATAAACCTGGTAGTGCTTTAGTTTTATCCCCGAGTCCTGCTCCTGCAGTTCGGGCCTTTTCTTCTGCTTCTAATACTGACCATTCTATCTTTTGGTCTCCTACCTCCCACTCTTTTTCCCTGAGTTTCTCATAAATGCCAGCAGGCATCAATACCTTTAATATTGTCATAATGTCGGGATAGGTATACTCTCCCATGAGTAACATGTCTTTAATTTCTCGGTGAAAACCCGCTGGATCTTTGTCATGACTGGGTACCACTTTCTTCATTTCTAACAATTCTATTTTTGATATGGGCGTATATACAAATACGCGCTTAAACTCGTTGTCCTCGCCCTTTATTGGGTGCACTTCTCGTAAGGGATTCTGTCTATCCATGTAATACGTGGTTCTTTCCTTGATGGGCAATGAGACACGGTCTGAACATACAAAAAGAATATACTGCTTTCTTGATTCTAGAATTTCTTTAATTAATTTAGTACCTGAACCTCTCCATCTATTCATAAGCAATTCAGTCAATATGTCAGGTAAGGGACCAGAGTCCGAATGTTGACTCTGATATAGTATAAGGAGTTGTTGAATCATATAAATCCCAGCTAACCGCTGTTCATCTGGGGTGAGATTCAAAAATGTGCGTGCTACTGTATCATCACTATATTTTCCGGGACTGTCCACCCAATGGACAGCTGCCCTAGCTAAATCTTGTTCATCCATAGAATCGAGGAAATGATAACCCCTTCGTTCTCGGAGTAGTTTGTCGGCGGCTTGGAACGAATGCTCGTTAGACCTGATGTTAATTATAGGTATTTGGAAATTCCTATTATTATCTGGACATATCGGACGTATGGGGTTAATAGGACATTTATTACTATTACAAGATCTTCCTTTACCTACATAGGCTATGGTGTCTGACTGTCCTGCGGGCAGTCCTGACCCTTCCTCCTCGTTTTGTTCGAACTCGTCTACCGCTAATCTTTCTTCGTGTAGGCGTTCTATTTCTTTACGGATCTTTCGGCACATGGCTATTATACAATTTTGTTTATCATGTCTACCTTCTGATATATTCTGGCTCCATCTGGTAAGAATTTGCATTGCTTCCGGGTCTACCCCCGGTCGGTCTTCATTTCTGATCACACAATTTATGAGGAAACGTAACAGTTCCCCCTGTATCTCCACTTTCTGGTATTCCATAGCTCTGTTAATACATTCTGAATCTCGCCCTGTTTGGACAAAATGGTATATTTTATCTAGATGCGCAGTCATTCCTGGTAACTTCCCTAAATACACTGCGGCTCGTCTGATACGTAATGATGCCATGATCATTTCGTCCTCTTTGCCGGGCACAGGGTCATATCTGCAATCTATAAGAAGTTCCTTAAGCGTACGGGCATTTATGAGTTTGGGGGTACGTGAATGTGCTGACTCTTGAAACGTAAGTTTATTTATTCTGGGTGGCGTAGAAAAAATATTGGTAGCACCTCCCGTAGCCCCATCTGGGGTGTCGGGTGTGAAAGGATTCGTTGAACGTGATACAGCAACTATAGGTGTGGACACAGCTATAGAAGCAGCTGTAGGAACAGATGTAGGAACAGATGTGCTTGCCGGAACTTGTGACACGATCTGTTGCTGTAGGGATATGGGTACTGGGTCTTGGCGTTGAACCTCCCTGATAGGCGGTCTATGTGGGGCGGAATTAGCATACTCGGGAGCTGCGTCATCTAAATACGAGGAGAGAAAGACATCTTCTGCGGTTCTAGGATGCCCCTTAGGATGTACCTTTATTGGAAATAATGGGGGCGGCAAGTCTTTCGGTGTTTCTGGAGTAGCTTTAGGTAATCCTTCGGCCAGAAGGGGATACATACCATTCATAAGGGCATTTCTTTGTCTGTCTACTTGTTCTGATTTCACTCGGATACCTTCCTCAATTAATAGATTTTCTCGAACTTTATTGGAATTCTCTTTACTCTTCTCTTCCTGTCTACGTGCTTTTTCTGTACGTCTATGAGATTCTTTACGCCATAACTCAACGGCGTCCTTCTGTGACTGTCTGACTTTCCTTTTCCATAACTCTTCCTCGACTTTCATGATGCACTCTGCATCCCAGGTTCCCGCTGTGGGCCACCTCTGACTTTCTGGTAATTCCTTGGTGTAGTCTACCCATATATCAAGAAATAATATAGCGTCTAAGCCATGTTTATGATACATGAAGTACCCTGGAGTGTCCCTAGGAGGAATGGGAACGGCTTCTTCGAGTACCCCTTTTCTTGTAGTGATCTGTCTTAGTTTCGAAAAGAGCGGCATATTGGGAACTGATCTGATACTTAATCTTGAACACACTTAGTACAAAAGCACAATAATGAACAACCATTCATACCACAATATGCAGGACGTTTAACACATTAAACATTAAACATTAAACATTTTTAACCTTTAAAATAACCAACAATGATGATCGTCTGCATAACTAATCACCAAGCATAATTCTTTGACAATAACTAGATACTTCGGAATACTTGATATACTGCTAAACAGTACATATACACTGCTAAAACAGTGCAGACCGGATTTGTGTACCCAAACCCGTCTTGACCGGCACAACCTATGTGCACGTCAGAAATGCCTCCCCAGTAATGGTACTCACCGGGTAGCTTCGGAAACGGAAGGCCTCGGAGACTGAACTTGGACCGGACTGGACTCGACTCGACTCGTTGGAAACTGGACTTGACTTCGAACTGGTGGGCCTCTGTATACCTCGGATCTTGCTCTCTCAGCTAGGCTCTGGTCGGGATACTTCGCACTTCTCACCGCCTCGTCTGGGTGTTGATCGCAGCCTCAGTCGCCCCCGCTTGACCGGAGGGAGATACAGGAAATCCTGCTGGTACGCGTTATTGTCCATCCAGCTGTGGCAGGAGACCGGGCCTGCAACTCACCGCCGGCGCGTGAGATGAGAAAGTGTCCCTATTCGGGCGCCATTCATGTGGTAAATAAAATTCCTTTACCGGGACTTAATTTGATACAGAAACATAATAAAATAGCTCAGTAAAATGAGAGGCAGAATCCGTGGTATTAGAGGTTCGGAATGGGCTTTATTCCAATGATCGATTATAATCGGTTGCTCCAAGTTCCATCACCACGGAGGTTCAGGAAGTGAAGTACATACTTTATTGACACGAAATGACTTTTATAGTACATACATTACAATGAAGCGAATGCAGTAGGCGTAACAATTGATAAGGAAAATGACGATTCATATGCGTAACCGAAAATGGGTGTAATAAGGAGTAAAAAGGAACATAATTGGTTATGATGTCATATATAGGTGGATCTATAAGATAATACTTGGCATAGATGCGCGCGCAGCAGCATGACGTGTGATTGACGTGCAACTAGGGGGTGAAGGGGACTTGACATTTAGCTCTACATGTGGAGACGAAAAGTCTGGGGGGTCAAGTCAACCTAATCCCAAATCATATCTAACATCCTATGTTTAAAGAACTATGTTATCCACAAAGAAGGACTCTCGGACAGAATCTATTCTATACTGACTGTGCGTGCGTGTACAAGCGTCTAAGTGTCTACACTAAATGCGAGGGGGTAGGAATATTCCATGGTAACAGGACTATGAATTACTTGCATAAAGACAGAGAAGCCGGGCCCTTTGCTCGGTAGCTGGAAGAATGTTTACTTAAACTACTAGGCAGGAATGCATCGGCTGAGGGGCGAAGCAGATAACTTCCGAAGGTGAAATACAGTTCTTGGCAGAGAATAGGCTGATGTCAGGCTTCGTGAGCCGCGCAGAGAATGAGGCAAAGTTCATGGTCACGGATGCAGGCTCAGACTGGAGCTTTCAGAGGCAGAAGGCAAGAAGAGTTTGACGACAGAATCAGGGCCTACTTGCCTGGACTGTAAAATGGCATAAGTGAACCATATAAAGCCGGTGGCCTTTCATACTTAGGAATGGAATATCCGGCCTATTCATGGCGGATCTGACAGAGGACATGTTGACGGTGGACGCACATGTGTTTGCGTCTTCATAACTGGAACTGGAGGAAACATACATGTACTTGTAACATGCACATAGAACCGTTGGGGTCCAAGATAGGGGACATAACCGACCAGAAAAATCCATATTTCCACAAGCCTTGAGCCGTATCTTGACCTCATCCAGAAACCAACAGATCACTTTATATTCAATTTAGATTAGGCACATTACCTACCCGAGAGTATACTAATAAATGGAAGCCTCCCCTCCAGACCACGGCATTTTGTCCGAGCTGTAGTGAGAAAGTTGAAAGCATAGCACACCTTATGTTCGAGTGCCCGGCTTATAAAAACCCAAGAGGCAGATGGCTAAGTCCAGTCTGCAGACAGCTGGGCACATCAAACTAACGTGTAGCCCTCAGGATTTTGCAATCAGATACCAGCACAGTACTGGTTTGTGGTGTGGCAAAATTTCTTGGGTGGTCTTGGATAATTAGGGTTAAGAATCTTCACCCCAATACGATTTCTTAGCTTTTTAAAAATCTTTTTTACCTTTTTAGCTTGTTTATTATCAAATCAAAAGCTTTGGGACATGTATGGATATTTAATTCCTTTTAATTTGAATGTAAATATTCTGCATCAAATGGACTTATTTAACTTCTTAATATTCTCTCCCAATTGATAAATTGCATTTCTTATGTATGTATGTTGTTGCTTTTATGATACAATTTTTATCTAAACAAATCTTTGATGATGATGATGATGACATATGTTTTAAGACACTATATATGAGTGTTGGAGTATATAAATGAGTATGCGTGAGACTAAGGAGCATATTATCAAGACCGGCGAAAAAATTATCGCCGCTTTAGCGGTAGAAAACTGCCGCTAAAACGGCGATAATGGGCTTGATAATATGCTCTATGGAATTCCAATTGAAGCTCAGGATAGATGTCCTTCACATCTAACATGGACTTCAATTGGAATTCTATAGAGCATATTATCAAGCCCATTATCGCCGTTTTAGCGGCAGTTTTCTGCTGCTAGAGCGGCAATAATTTTATCGCCGGTCTTGATAATATGCCCCCAAGTTATTTCAAGAGTGGGTGTATAAATAAGTGTATGCTTCTATCAGTGATTGTATAAGACAGTAAATATGTGTTAGTATCTGTATAAATAAGTCATGTGGTATGTCTAAAAATAACGAACTTGGTGTGTATAACTGTATACATGATTAAATGGGTATGTGATTCATTCTTTGCAATACTGACTTACTGACTAGGCATGTGAGTAACTCTGGATGAGTGGCAGCGTGTGACTGCATGTATAGATGTATGAGTGGATATTAAAGTCCTCTACTGATGAGTAACTACATGTATAAGTGCCTGGATGTGTGTGTAGACCTAGGAAATAGTGAGTGCTATGTAGTATATGGCATTCTTCTGTGTATAGTTTCAAAAATAGTAGTCAGCATTTTAGAACGGGTGTATCAAAGTTTATTTTAGCGCATCAGTATGTGCATCAGATTGTCATGTGGATGATGTCATGAGTGATGTCATGAGTGATGTCATTTGAGATGCCATCAGTGATGTCATCAGTGATGTCACTGACCACGTAATGAGTGATGTAATATGTGACATCATCAGCAGTGCATTGCGGGCGCGTGAGTTATAGTTAGCTCAACTAACTAAACAGGCGAATTTCTCTGGTTTTATAGTCAAATGTTCAACTAACTATAACGTCCCTGAAACCTATATTTTTTTTAGTGAATTTCTGATGTTTTTTAAATGCTAATTCCTAACTATAACATCTGTAAAACCTATGGTTTTTTCAGTGAATTTCGAAGGTTTTTTAAATGTTAATTTCATATTTTAGTGTTTATAAAACCTATATTTTTTCTATTATATTTTTAAATATTTTGGAACTCTATTATACTTCTTGTTTTTAACTTAAAAAATGATGTAATGTTTTATATCTTCCCCAAAAAATATGTATATATTTTTTTGGGCGGGGAGAAAACTGCACTCCCATACTGGTAGCGTACCAAGCCCCATCACTACACGAATCCTATCCGCCATATTGCTAAACTCGTAAATGATGCGCATTTCGTATACGACGAGTTTGTGGCACCGCGTCCCGCGTTACATCATATACGCATGAAGTCCCCCCAGGTACTACTTGGGTATCCGACGGGTACGCAGTACCAAGCCACGCGTTACGTCATGTAAGTATGGGGTCGCGCTCATATACTTTAAACAGTATATGAGAGCACACAAAAATCTAAAATATTTTAAACATTTATATATTTCTAACTGTAATAAACTTATATTATGATAAATATATATTGTCAAAATCGCGTCTGGTGCGGCCTCCTTGCATGCTCGGTGCGCGATTTCCATGTGACCTTTAAAAAAGGCATTTGATTGGTTCAGAACATTTGCCATTGTAACAGTTGTAAAACCCCACCCATTTTACTCATTCTCTCTACAGCGTTTGATGAGAGACACCTCTTCTGCTTAGAAAGCTTTTTTGAAAAGTGTTTTCCTGTATACACATATCTTAAACTACACACAACATGCAACGATCATCTTGATCAATATTCATGCTCTGTGTATTAGCCTTCCACATGTGATTGCCATGCATCTCAAACGTTCCATCAAAAAACAAATATGTGTTACACGATGCCCCCGGTGTGTGTGTCTGCACATTATTGTGCTGCCTTTCGGCCTGGGTATTGCTGGCTCTAAGGAGCATCATCAGCCACGGGCAGAATGCACATCCTAGATCACTTGCCATCTCATTAATGATAGGTTCCGCCTTTCTGACACATGCTACACTAATCTAAATTGCACACTCAGCGAGGTCAAAACTACAAAAGAAACACACATAAGTACACTTCCTGGCCAGGCAGGAACTGAACAACGCCCAAGTCCCCGGAATAATTATTCACACCCCTACGCTAGCCTGGCGTACGCAAGCCCAGACCAATTTGCGTATGTGTAAATAGGATAACCATGATGCCACACGTTCCTCTTCTTCCACACTACCTCAAATGATTTGCCGCATCCACCTCGCATATCACAATGCGCAATAAAAAAAAGAAATGGATCCATGAGGTGTACTCCATCCTGGCAATCAACACGGCCTCTAAATTGTGAGCCCTACTGCCCGTCGTCTACGAAAGGGATCCATGAGGTGTACACTCTCCTGCAATCAACACTCCATCTGAATTGTGAGCACTGATGACCATAGTGTTTGCTCACACAACAATGACAGCATGTAAGCAGAGCAGCCTGGGTGCACGGGGCGTCCAATTGAGCGCGCTGCGGCGAGAGGGGTCTTTGATGTCATTCAGTCACTTCTCTGTCTCATTTTAAAGACCTACTGGACTGTACTGTAGGCCTGAGACAGCGGACAGCGCTGCCCTACAGACACCTCTTCCTATAAGGGACAGCGTGGTAAGGGACCCTTTCCCTTGCTCCCTTATTCCTTAATTGTATTCATTTTTAAAGCATGAAGACCTAGTTATAAAATGGCAGCCGTAACTTACTCTTGAAGTTGCGGCGAGCCAACCAGATCGCTTGGGTCTAGCGGCACCACAGTACCATCAATGGATTACTGCGCTAGCCAATCAGATCACATATTTTCGAGCTTGTGGTACTTCTTGAAAGTACTACAAAGGTACTGCATCAAACTATATTTTTATTAAAAATTACTTTTGCACCAAGTGATATGCACCAAATCACAAAAATCACACTTTCTGGATGAAGATTTAGATTTTTGCCAAATTTGGTGGAATTCTGTTCAGTTGTTTTTGATGTATCGCTGTTCCATATTCCTGTGGATTGAGAAAAATGAGTTTTGGAACCCCCAATTTTTCTCAGCTCCCGAATGACAAAACACCCCGAAACTTTCCAGGAAGAGGCTGAGTTGGATGAACGTTTCTATTTTAAGGATTCGTCAAATGGCATCAAAGTTATTGGCAAACCAAAAACAAACATTTCCCATGGAACCCCAGAAAAATAAAACAATGTTATGGGGATAACCAATCAGGCTTTGCAGTCTTTTGCTCCAAATGGCTGGGCAAATTTTTTTTTTTCTCTAATCAACTTCCCAGAGGGGAGCAGAGTGCCCACATTACACCAAGATGAAGTGAAAGGGTGGGGTCGACCCACTAAGGATAGGGCCATGTCCCTACTTAAAAAAAGGGAAGTCCACCCCCCCGCCGGGTTGTGTTTGGAGGTTTCCCCACTAGACACCAGGGAAAATGACAAAAAAACAAAAGGGCGGGCAGCCCACCATAGTCAGGCTTATGCTCCACCCCAAAAAAGGTACAACAGTCTTCTTGCTGCCCATAGGAGGCAGATTGGGAAATTTGACACAATCTGAACCCGGGGGCGGAACACCAACTAAACGGAAGGGAAAATGAAAAAAAAAGGTTAGGTATTTCACCATTCATAGGTCCATGACCACACCCCAGAAAGGGCATGATAGTCTTTCTTTTTCACAGGGGGCAGAGCAAGTTGTTTGTGCTCAAGTTGCGTACCAGGGGCAGAAAGTCTACTAGATACCATGGATTTTAAAGTGTTGTAAAAAAAACAAAAAATGATGGGGCCCACTCTGACATGGAGCCATACCTTGACCCTAAAAGAGGCAATCCTGTCTTTCATCCCCTAGGCGTCCGGCTGTAGGTTTGTCCTGATCAGGGAGGTTTCCCTCGTAGTAGTAGAAAAACAGGTTTATTAGAACAGTTATCCATTAACATTCTAAAACAATAAAAACACCTGTACAATATAAAAATGCCTTAAAACACTCCAGCCGCTCCCATGAATATTATGCCCTGCTGAAACCCATCCTTGAAACTCTGTCTAACAGTACATAAAAAGAATGCAATTCCTACTGCCTTGTCAGGTTAGCACATTTCAGACAGAAACTTTATCTCCTCCAACCTTTGTAATGTTCTATATTTTTAAAATAAGGGTATTAAAAACTTGATGCAGACAGAATTGTAAAAACACATTCCATACATACATACAACAAAGAGCATTTTACATTCAAGGGGCAGGTTCGGAGACCATTACCATCCCAGAGCATATCACATCGTTTGCAGGACGAGTAGATTAGGTTACATCCCACTTTCACCCTTAAAATTAAGTTATATAATCTAGGGTCAGGTATCTAAACCAGGTAAGGGAAAACTGTGTCCGCGCCAAGTGTGTTTAGTGAGAACTTGATAGATGGCTTCTTTCCCAGATAAGCCAAGTCAAGAGATCCAGCATTCTTCCCCAGATTCTTTCACTGCATTGACCAAGCTGCAATAGCTCTCTACTCTGAATGCTTATTTTCGAAATCCCTTACCCTTTTCCTTGCTTCTCTTGCTCACTTCTTTTTTCTGCCTTGGATCTCATCCCAACACGGTTTGGACACCTTTGAGGTTTCACTATCCACCAAAAGCGTATTGAGAAATCTTAAGACCCGGGAATATGCCAAGAGGTTCCAGGAAGTTTGATTCAATTCACTCCTTATACCCTGGACCATGGTACCTGGCAGCAGCCACAGGAGCCCTCTGAGAACTGCTTCCTCCAACCAATCCCAATTGCAAGAAGGGTTGAGGGCAAGTACCTCAGCTCCATACAGCACCAAAGGGGGTATTTTACCTTTGGCCTTTAGAAGGTTGCCCAAAATCAGTCCCCCAAGGGGGGGTAGAATGCCCACTAGTCACCAGAAATGTTGCATTTGGAGCAAAACGAAGGTGTGTGGCATTGGCCATACCTAATAGACCCCAGGGATTAGAAAATGACACCAAAACAAACAAAAGGAAGTAGTCAGCCTATGCTGGCATCAAGCCATGCTCCCCCCCAGACGGAGCAATAGTCTCTTTCTGCCCCTTGGGTGGGTAAAAGGGTTGCCCAAAATCTGCTCCTCAGGGTAGATGAAAAACACTAGACAGCAAGGATTTTGCTTTAGTGGCAAACGAACGGAGTGTGGGTGTTAGGCCAATCCTCCAGCCCAAAAGGAGCAGGTACGTCTTTTTCCCCCCCACCAGAGACACAGAGAAGTTTGTCCAACAAAGCCCACCAGACACCAGGGATTTCAACATGGCTCCAAAACAAACAAAAGAAAAAAAGGATGAGGGTCGCTGTACTCTGGCTTTTATCCACACCCACAATCCATAAGGGGCAATGGAGTCTTTCTGCCCACCTGAAGGCAGCAAAGAGGTGTGTTCTGATTATGGAGGTTGCTCTTCATCTGTCCATAAGGGAATAGAAAACCAACTAGATACCAGTGATTTTGCAAGAAAGGTGTATGGGCGTGCTAACCAGGCATTGGGCCATACACTCATTCCAAAAGGTGCAAACCAGTCTTTCTGCCTCCCAGGGGAAGAGAGGGATTTGACCCTATTTGCCCTGCTGGGGGAATAAATACAACTTGGTGCCAGGAATAATTTTTATAAAATAATGGGGTGAGACCTGGCCCATCTTGACATCACGCCGTACTGTCACCCAAAAAGCCTCAACAGTCTTTCTTCTCCCTGGGAACAGGTGCCTGTGAGAAGAACAGATCAAGCCATGGTCAACGGGAGTCCCATCTCAGAGACTCCCATTGGCCTTGGTTTGAATTGTTTCAGTTGCGGGCACTTGGCCCAGCCACACAAGTGAGGTACTATTTTTATCGTCAAATGTATGGGAATGGTAGGTGGTAGAACATTTGGGGAACAATACAGACTCTTGAACAATCCTTCACAGAAATGTGAGGAAACTATTTGTTTTAAGCTAAAGGTTGAGGTTACCAGGGCTTCAAGGTCATAATACTTTGTGTGATTCATACAGATCATACTATCCTCCCTTTGTGTCTAGTTTTCAGAAATGTCTGGGTTTGGCAGAGTGCTAGTTAAACTACAGCCCAAAGACTACAGCTTCCCAAATTACAACAAAGTGTTGGTTTTGAGCAGAAATATTTTATGTATCCATGTTGCGTTTTGACCCCTTTCCTATCATGGTGCTGAGCCGACCCTCACAATTGGTGTACCATTTTTAATAGGAGACGTATGGAATTGCTGGGTGGAGGAACATTTGTGACTTCCCTGTGGAAGCAAAACCCTACTCCAAACGTTAGACACCCCAAACTGTGTTTCATTCAGTTATCCCACAGTTTACTTTATCGGAGATGTTGTTAAACCTCAGTTTCATGAGGTAATGTGTTCCTGCATGTAGGGACCTCCCAGAACATCAAATCATCAGAGTAAAATAGCTCATTCAGTAATGGACCACACTCGATAACTGAGTTCTAGATCAATACAAGTTAAATGATTTTATTACAAAATTCCAAATAAGCAAAACAGATTAAATGCCATGAAGGCTCTCAGATACAAAGTTATACAGAGTATGTAAAATCTTAAAATATTCCAAGTCCCAAAGGGTGACAAAATCAGAAAGAAATTGGGCAGCATTCATAGCATAATAGTCTTCTGGCTCACCCCTAAAATCGAGGGGTTCTTATACACAGTTCTTGCATGGGAAAGTAGCAGTACTGTAAACTCATCATGATGAGAGGGAAAGTATAAATTGCTTAGCAAATCAGAACACAAGAATAATAAACAACATTGCCTTAACACATCCCAATTGATTGAATAATGTATCACCCCTCTATTGTAGCAATATCTGAAGATGTTCAAATAAATGTGAAATATTTAACAATAGGATTTTCTATGAATGAATAGGGCCAGTGAAGGAAAGGAAAAAATTGGATACCTGTTGCAGTCCTACATTGGCATCATAGAGAATTCTACACTAACTAGACAACCATTACAGTAGAAATAAACTATAACAACACTAGCTCAATTCTTCTCTGCGAAGCCTGTGGAGACAGTATGTGGGTGGGGGGCCAGGAGTGAATGACAGAGATGGCATCTATCTTGACCAATATGGCATTTTACACAGAAATTCAAACACATTAATAAACATCCTTCAATACATTATAAGAAATTTATTTTAATTGCAATTATTTTAATTCTCTTTATAGACTTAAAATCACGCATACAATTTAATTGCAATCATCATTATTTAATGCACAAAATACAAACCTGAAAAATATTTTCCTAAATATCCCCAATGATTATTTTATAATCACAAAAAAAATTATAAAACTTTATTAATCAGGAATTTTTTCAGTCAGCATCACTTTTTGCTTCTTTCTGGAACTCTCTGCCGCAATCTTTAACTAGTTGTCAACGCAATCTTTGATATTCTCCATCTCATATTCTGCAGTCCGTATCCTCTTTAATAGTCTCATCTCATTTTATACCCTTGGGGGCAGATTTACAAGAGAGTGACGCATCTGAACAGATGCGTCACTTTCCCTGCGCGACCCTTAGAATCCCTTGCGCCACCATAGATGCACCGTATTTACAATACGGCGCACTATGGTGCAAGGATTGACAGATGCGCCAGAAATTCTGATGCATCTGCTAGCGGAAAATTCACGCATTGCTGGAGTCGTCTCGCAAGCACCAAGCAACTCCTGCAATGCGTGTTGAGGCCTATTCCCACTACACTGCGTCACTACTTACGCCTTCTTGAAGCAGGCATAAGGTTTTGACGCAGTGGCGTCCTAAAAGTGGCACAGTGAAATCTTGTAGATTTCACTGAGTCACTTTTATGAGGCCTTCCTGCGTGGGAACGCCCACCCTGCATACATTATACCTGACGCAGGCATAATGTCACGCAGGGCTTTACAACGTGACGCATCTCCCTTGATGCATCACATTGTAAATAGGTTGCATTGTTTGCGCCGCTGTTGCGTCAAAAAAGTGACGCAACTGCAGCGCAAAATTCACGCAAGGGGCTTGTAAATCTGCCCCATGATTTTTAACCAGACACCCAGGGAGTTATAGAAAGAAAAATAGAACAATTGCATGAATAGTTATAATTATTACAGGGGTTAGTATAACGTGTAAAGTTCCTCCACCCAATTTATTGCTCCATTCACAAATCCTTCTCTATCTCACTAACGCTGGAGCCTATGTTTTCCCACAAGCTATGCAAATTTAAAGATTGAAGTTCACCAGAGATATTAGTCACGTTTATGATGTAGGAGTTAATAGTAGGACTTTTATCAGCAATGAAAGTCTGGCTTCTATTAATGTTCAATGCTTTGCAAACACCACCTCCCTTCACAAGAATGACATCCAGCAATAAGCGGTTTTGAATCAAAATAGCTCTAATAGCAATTCGTTCTGAATTAAATTGAGAAACACTTCAGCTGTGCTCAAGGCGAGTTTACCCACTAATGTAGATAAATATTGAATTTTCACATCATACATAGCTACACGTATGGGGGAATACTAGCACCTGATATCTCTCAAATTGCCTGTTCTTATCCCTGTTCTACACTCCCTACACAATAATGCGGTGCATTTGAAAATAAGCAGTTTTATTTCCCAAATAATAAATTCACTTCAGGATAAACCCTCCACCAGTCAAATAATCACCACCTACAACATAACTTCTTTCACACGTACTCTCTCCCACATGATTAGCCTTGCAACCTTAAAAAGGTTTGCAATGTACCATACACATTTCCTCTTCAGTCTCTTGTTACATTTACGATGTAACAATCTAAATTATTTTTCTTTATTTTTGTTCCCCTATAGACTTTTCATCCTTCCAATCTCTCATAATCATTATTCTCCCACCTTTGTATTCCTTAATAAATTCTTGTTCTTCTTCCTTCAAACCGCATACTATGCCCTGTTTATTACATTTAGTTTCAAAGCTTAATTTGTGCAATAATTTTCAGACATTCATCACAATTAATATCCTAAAAAATAGGCAGGTTCTCCAGTGACACATTGAAATTCAATAAATAAGGAGACAAAAATCCATTTCTAAAAATATACCAACGAACACTGTACATAAGAGGCTATAGGAGATCGGAACCTGTATGTATGTAGAGCTCTCACTTGCAGAAGAGGGAACAAAGGTGCAGATAAAACAGATGGTATCTTTCATCATGTGGAAATATCCTCGTACCATGTTAGTTTAAATATTACCTTGAAATAACAAAACTCCCCTTATGTATGAGTGTATTCCGTAATCTACATTGTTCTTATAAATGATGTTAGGTAATCATACAATACAGATTTGTCTGTCAATGTATCAGTGTATTCACTTTATTTTGTACTCTAGTCCATTCAACACTCGTGAGGAGCATCCCACCAGAGAGGGTAAGAACAACAGGTCAACTAAAGTAATTATTATAATTAATAAAACAGTTACAATGATAATTATTAAAGCATTTGCAGTACTCCATTTTCTATTGAGCCTAGAACCAAAATTTAAAAATCAACAGACATTTTCTTCAAAACAATAATAGTTTTCTTCTTTTCTTTCAATCAAACAAAAATCACAAAAATGTATCTTCCTTCTTTTCTCTCTCTTCTTTCTCAAGATTCTTTAAAATTTCTGCTCGAAAAATTTATTATTTCATCATTTATTTCAACAGGAAGTTTCACTTTGTCTTTACCGTCTTTTAAAACATTTCAAGGTGGATCTACTTCCACGTCTGATTCACTTACAGGTCTGCTTTCAAATGTGTATTGGCAACAATTTATTTGGCTAATGATCTTTTACTCTGATTCTTCTTCTTCCACTGACAATCTAGCAAGCTATACCTTTTCAGGTGATGCATAATTTCTGTTTTGAGTTCTCTTTCGTGCTGGTCTTTTTAGCAATGCATGATTCACTTACATTATTTTCTGAATCCAATTCAATGACTTCTGAATTTTGATGGATTGGCTTTAGCCTCTCTTGTTGAAAATATTTTCTTTTGCAGGTTCTACTCCGTGACTTAATTTCAAAAGTTTGTTCTTTTTCACCTATAACCACTGTTGAATACACTTACTGGGGAGCTATTTCTTATTATGGGGGTTCTTGTGACTCAACTTTTTAACCAAAGTCCTTAATGGTCTAGAACATAGACTACTTTTTCTTACTGTCACTCAAAACTTTGACTTTTTAATTGCAACAGCTTTTCACTCTGATCCCACTTTGAAACTGGACACCAGCACCAAAGGTAGAGGTACCAGAATCTTCACCAGAACTTACTCTTTGACTGATCTGGAGTTTTTATGACTTTACTTTCTTCACCAGTTAGAAAACCCTCGAGATTCTGGAACTTTCCTCTACAGAAATGTGGGGAAAATGTGTATTTTTAGTCAAGAGTTGAGATTTGCAATGACTCTTGGGTAAGAAAACCTTGTGAGATCCATGCAAGTCGCACTGCACTGGACTGCCTTGAGTTCCTAGTTTTCAGAAACGCCTGATTTTGGCAGGTTTTCCTGTGTGTCAACTGAACTAAGGCCCAAAATCCACAGCTATGAAGCAAAATAAAGTTGGTTTTGGATTAAACAATGTCATGTGTCCATCTTGTGTTTTGGGCCCTTTGCTTTCATGGGAGCGAGGCTCGCCCACTCAAGTGGGGTACCATCATGCAATGAGTTGGAAAGCAGGGTGAAAGGAACTTTGTGGATCACCACAATTTCTGGAACTTTTCTTCATAAAAATGTCAGTAAAATTATGGTTTTTAAGTAAAGTTTAAGGTTTGCAAAGGTCTCTGGGTATGAATGCCTAATGACTTCCATGCAAGTCACACTACCATGGACTCCACTGAGTTTTTCTTTTTCAGAAATGTTTGAGTTTGGTAGGTTTTTCTGGGTGCCGACAGAACCAGGTCCCAAAATCAGCAGCTACTGAAATTGTAAAAAAGGGTCAGAATTGAGTGGAAAACTTTGATGTGTCCATATGCATTTTGAGGCTTCCATATCACTGGCACTAGGCACACCAACACAAGTGGGGTACCGTTTGTTATTGGGAGAGGTGTGGAAATGCAGGGTGTTGGGAAATGTGTGTGTTGCTGCAGAGTCCAGAATTTCCCTCACAGAAATATGAGGAAAATATTTGTTTTTATCCAAAGTTTGAGGTTTATAGGTGCTTCTTGGTAACAAAACATTGAGCGAACCACACAAGTCACACCACCCTAGACTCCCCCTAGTGTCTGGTTTTCAGAAATGTTTGGACATGGTATGTTTCCGTAGGTGGAAACTGAGCTAAGGCCCAAAATCTACTGCTTCTTGCATTTTCAAAAACATTGATTTTGTTGGGTGAAATATGATGTCTCCAGTTCACGTTTTGAAGTGTTTTGTGTTGCAGGCACCTTATCCTAGACATGACACTTATCATCTATAACTTCTTTGCAGTTTCAGGTAAATGAATAGAAGGAGCTTGAAATAATGACAGTGATAGCACACCTCACAGATTCTTAAGGTGGCTTTCCAAGAACCGGTGAAAGTGTTATGTCACTCTGATATAGACATATGGACAAAGTGTTATGTCACTCTGATATAGACATCAAGAAGACACTCAATGTGATATCAGTCTGCAACGACTGTCTTGTTATATCAATTTCAACATAAAATAAGTACAATAGCCTAAACAGGGTAGTCTGCATAGTCACATTTATACCTTATTTGTTTAAAAGAATGCACTAGCATCTTAAGGCTCATTGTTTTTCCCAAACACTCCTAAGGCTTTGGAAATTCATTCTCAGCTAAAATATAGTTTAAAAGTATTGCCTCTTAACCACATGTTAGGAGAGGTCCTTCCCCCCATATTATCACACGCAAGATACTGCCATTAAAGATCCTGCCTGCCAGAGATGCCTCTATATCGCACTTTTTACTGAAAGCTGATATTCTGAGTAAAAATGCCATGCAATTTAGTTAAGGTCTCTTTTTCTTAGCTCAGCCTGGGTGTGTGAAATTGATCAGAATTAGAGAGATTTGTTTCAAAACACTGCAGTGTCCCTGGATCAGTGTTTTGGGTTTGTTAGTAACTAAAAAGCATTGATGCCAATTCAACTATGTATTGGGTTGTGTTCTGAAAGTTTACAAAAACATGTCTTTCACATTCAAGGGTTGGTGCATTGAACTAAGTTCACTCGTGTCACCCATGGATGTGAAAACAAACCTTGTATAGTGAGCCAGAGACTGAGTTTATGGAACATTGCAGAGATTAATATTTTAAACAAACGAATCCTTAATGAGAAAAGCTTTGATAAGTAAATTTCAAGTGGCAAGTATAACCCATGCCATTGCATACATTCATAATTCTGATTATATAAATTTTTTGTAATGAACTGCTTTTCATTACTTGAAATGTGGTTGTATATGAGAACCGAAATAGCATGCATAACTTGCAGAAACATTAAATGGATATGTGTTTGACCATACCCTGGACCGTTAGGGCTTCTTGAAGCATAAGCCAAGGATGTCACCAACTGTGCCTAACCAATCAGTCCTCACAAGCAACACAGTGGCATGTTATTGACTGCTGAAAAGTCTTACCGTCTTGTAATCGCTCCTGCTGCATTCCAGTTCATCTTATTTTTCTCCTATGCCTCGCTTGAGTCCCTTGAATTATCGAATGCAATCCAATCGTTAATAGCATGTAAAAAGTTTCAATGGTTTACAACCTATTCTGCAGCAGAGCAGCATGAATAACTGGTAGAGACCCTCCCAAAAAGGAAAAATTAGGGAAAACAAATATGGTAAAATATAAATGGCCTACACATACTTCGAGAAATGCAACTATACTTTGGAAACAAAGTGGTATCTCATCTACCAGCTCATCCACATTTTTTTTTTGTGTTTGAAAGCTTTATTCAAGAAAACGTTAATACAGAGACATCAGCTGAGCTGAAGAAATAAGTAAATAAAACAAAAAATAAATAACATTAACCAAGCTAATATCATATAAAAAAGAAACGAGCAAAAGCATTTTATACATTTTGAGGGAAAAATTGGAAAAGGGGAAGGAAGAGAAGGGAAACGAGAAAAAAAATAAATAAATAAATAAAAGGGAAGAAAGGGGAAATGCAATAACCTATTATAAAAATATAAAATTATACATTAAAGAGCGGGTGCTGCAGGCAGAACAACAATCAAAATGCAACATAGCAAATCAAGTAGAACCATAGATAAATCCTGTACCATTAAAATAGAAGAAGAAGGAGCAAATCCCTCAAGGTGGTTCAAAATTTTCCGAAGCAATAATCGAAACATTCTTCGGAATTATCTGATCTAAATATGTGGTAAGAGGCAACCAGAAGAGAACCCTATTCTGTGTAGGAGTGCAGGAGGAGGCAAAGGCCGTATCAAGCCTGTGAAAGTGACATAACGAGTTCCACCAGTGACGGATGGAAAGTTTTGTGAGGGATTTCCAATTAGAGGAGATGTGTTGAAAGGCTAGAGCAAGCATAAGATCAAAAAGACCACGAGAGTGTATAGGGAGATCTAAAGAATCAGATAAGCTACCTAGAAAAAGAAGAGAAATTGAGTACTGAGAAGAGAGTGTGAAAATATGAGAAATGTATAGCCAAACAGAATTCCAGAATTCAGAAACAGAGGGGCATAAGAATAAAAGATGAAAGAGGTTAGCATTAGGGGCAGAAAAAGTCCAACAATTAGACTCAGAAGAAGAAGAAAAATGGGTTAGAGAGAGTGGAGAGAGATATAGTCTATGGTATAGGTAGAATAAAGATTGAGTGAGAGAGGCAGAACGAGAAATTTTCAGAGATCTGGACCAAAACTTATCCCACAGGGCAACGGACCAAGCACAACCCAAGTCCGCCTCCCAAGAGAGTTCCAGTTTAGATTTAGGGTGATCTGGATTAGGAGATGAAAAGAATTTATAAATGAGAGAGGCCTTGGGAAGGGTTGAGAGAACTTTAAGAAGAGGAGGTTGGGAAACAGGGGAAGGAGAGGAAGGAAGAGCGTAAAAAATATCAAGAATAAGTGTCATCAGGGTAACAAACTTTTGCAAAAAGGAACGAGGACAGTGAAAGGACATTTGAAAATGGGGAAAGGAGCAGGGAGACGCTCCGTCAAAAAACTGGTGCACCCATATGATACCCCGAGACCTCCAAGACTTCCAGAAGATGGGCCTATTTTTTATGAGGATGAGGGAGTTATACCAAACAGTGGAGTCCAAAAAAGATTCCCTAGTAATAGGAGTGTGATTGAAAAGAGGCCTTAAAAGAGAAGAGGTATGTTTAAACAAAGGCAATAACGAGTGCGGGGCCTTGGCAGAGAAGCGTATGACCTCTCCAAACGAAAAGGGCAACAACAATATTTGCTCGATGTGAAGCCAGAGAGGAGAAGGAACTGCAGCAAGCCATCTAGATGCCTGATGAAAAGAAAAAGATTTATGGTAAAGACGAAAGTCTGGAAAATTGACACCCCCATTGGATTTCGATTTACGAAGTCGCACCAAAGAGATTCTAGACCTTTTTTTGTTCCAAAGAAAACTGGACAAACAAGAATCAATACGTTTAAAATAAATTGCAGGGATGTGAACGGGTAACATAGATAAAATATAAATTAAAATGGGGGCAATCATCATCTTGATTGAGTCCAATCTCCCCCACCAAGAAAGAAAGAGGGGATTCCAGGAGGAAACTAATCGTTCAATGCGAGACAAGACCGACGACATGTTAAGGGTAATTGAAGAGGAGATAGAATTAGAAAACCAGCCTCCTAAATATTTAATTTTGGAGCTATTCCAAGCAAAGCCAGTCGGGGAGAAGGCGAGAGGGGTGCAGAATTTTGTAAGGGGAAGAATTTCAGTTTTATCCGAATTAATTTTATAACCGGAAACCTGAGAGAAAGATTCGAACTCAGACAATAGAGGGGGAATGGAGGTGTCTGGACTAGAAATGAAAAGAAGAATATCATCCGCGTATGCGGAGAGCTTCAATTGATTATCACCATAAGGAAATCCCGAGATGGAATTATTGTTACGGATAGAGGACAAGAAGGGCTCGAGGGCTAGAAAAAAGAGTAAGGGAGATAAGGGGCAACCTTGACGAACCCCCCACTGAAGAGGAAAATATGAAGAAACTTGACCATTGACCAGAACCGAAGCTTTAGGAGATGAATACAACAAAGAAATAAGAGAAATGAAACGGGGACCGAAACCATGCCAACGCAATGAAGCAAATGAGAAAGACCAGTCAACTCTATCAAAGGCTTTCTCTGCGTCAACAGAAATAGCCGCTAAAGGAATAGAAAGAGATGAAACCTTATTTAGAACATTAAGGAAGAGGCGAGAATTAACCGAGGTCAGCCGACCCTTCACAAAGCCACATTGCTCCTTACCAATGAGATGGGGCATTAGGGGATCTACGCGTAAAGCCAGTACTTTAGCAAATAGCTTATAGTCTACATTTACTAAAAAAATCGGGCGATAGTTCTTACAGAATTTGGGGTCGCGACCATCCTTAGGAATAAGACAAATGGTGGCTTCTTGAAATGTGCCTTCTGCTTTTCCCGATAAGTAAAATGATTGAAAGAGAGATAGGAGCTTGGGAAGTAAAAGATCGGAAAAATGTAAATAAAATTCAACCGTAAAACCATCAGGACCTGGAGTTTTACCCTTGGTGAGAATATTCAAAGCCACGGAAAGTTCATGTAAAGAGAGATCAATTTCCAGATCTGGGAAATTAAGATGAGAAGTCAACGGTTTAGGAAGTTTGTCCAAATAAGCTTGGACAAGAGAGGGGGGGGAGAAGACTCGGGTGTATAAAGAGTACGATAAAATAACTGAAACTGGTCAAGAATATCCTGAGCTTTATGCAGTAAAGTATTATCAGAAGAGTAAATAGAATCAATAAAGGAGCGTTCTTTGCGCGATTTAAGATAATTAGCCAAAAGCTTCCATGCTCTATTACGACCACCATAGTATCGGGCACTGCTACGAAGAAGCATCGACGAAGCATTATCAGTAGTAGATTTATTAAAATCTAGCTTGGCACGAATAAACTCCGGAGAGACGGAGTTATTAGGGGAAGAATAGAACTTATGCTCCAAAGATTTAATATGGGAAAGAAGAGGAGAAAAAAGGATCTGAAAGAAGAGAATTGTTAAATCGCCAACGAGAAGACTTGGGATGCGGAGGAAGGAAGTCAAGATCCGTCACAATAGGAGCATGGTCCGAGATAAGTATGGGTTCGATAGAAGAAGATAGCAGGTTTTGCGACAAGGAGAAAGAAAGAAATATATAATCAATGCGAGAGAAAGATGAATGAGGAGGAGAAAAAAAGGAAAAGTCAAGGGTGTCAGGGTGTGAAAGTCTCCAAGAGTCAGTGAGACGTGTTTGAGAAATAGTGTCTAGAAATTGTTTGTGAGGTTTGTGGGGTATGAATCGAACCGATGACTTACGATCAAGAAAGGGGTCCACAATCTGGTTACAGTCACCACCTAAAATGAAAAGATCATCTTTATATTGGGTACATTTGCTCGTGATTGAGGGCCAGAAAAGTAAATCAGGTTGTGTAGGGCCATAAACATTAAACATAGTCAGAGGAATAGAATTGATTGATAATTTAGCTAATATCCATCTACCATCAGAGTCCGTTTCTTGCAATAAAACTTTACAATTTAGATTTTTATGACACAAAATAACATCACCATTCTTCTTGTTGATAGAAGGAGAAAATAGAACCGTACCCACCCAACCACGCTTTAATTTGAGAGACTCCGCCTCCGAGAGGTGAGTCTCTTGTAAAATAACTATATCAGGGTTATAAGAGGCAAGGTGGGAAAGAATTCTCTGACGTTTGACAGGATTAATGAAACCTTTTACGTTCCAGGAAATTACTCTGAACTTAAATACTGGATAACATTAGCAAAAAGAATACCTACAGCAACAGATAAAAAATAAGAAAATTGCAAAAAGTAGAAGAGACTAGAAGCGAGAAAAGAAGGCTGGATTAAAATCAGGGAAACAGAGAATAAAGAGTGCGAAGCTGAGGCAGGAAGAAGAAAAAGACAGGCTAATGATAGAAACAAAGGAAGAATGAGAGGAAATAAAAAGAGGAACCAAGGTAGTAGGAAAAGAGGGGGAGGGTAAACAGAGAAAAATGCAAGGAATGACAGTACAAACCCAAAAAGGACGACTGAGAACAACATACCTGAAGGGAACGTGAAGAGGATACCGGGACAATGGGAAGACGCAACAAGAATGACCTCCCGAACCAGGAGATCAATCCGGACCGCACCAGGACTGGATATGAAGATTACGAATCACAAAAAGGGAGAGGGGAACACCACAACAGATCTGGGTAAGGAAACCAAAACACAAGAATAAGAAACGCCAATAAAGAAAGAGGCACAAAGAGAAATGCGTAAAAAATGGAAAAGCAACCATCCAACAGTTAAAGCAGTAGTAATAATGGGATATAAAAGGGACGCTTAAAAGAAAGGGAACAAGCAGGTATTAATAACAGACAATGAGAAACATCATATAGAAACTCTCAAGAATGAATCAAAAAGGAGGGATCCAACGATATAATATAATAAATCAAGGTACTGCAAAAGCATTATCAGAAAAAATCTGGGAGAAAAGGTAGAGGGAACACTCAGCCACAAGCAGAATTGGAAGTATCCATGCCAGCATGGGACTGGATATGAATAAAGTTTTTAAGCTCCGCAGGATCTTGAAAAGTCCAAGTTTTATTCTGGTGAGTAACCTTGAAGGTGCAGGGGTGGAATAAACCATATCTGGCACCTAGAGAGCGCAGAGGGGCACGAAGACTCAAAAATTATTTCCTTCTTTCTGCTGTAGCATTGGAAACATCATGAGTAAGAAAGACCCTCTGGCCCAACCAGGAAACTTGGTGCTTGGATCTAGCCGCAGAAAGGACTAGAAGCAGATCTGTGAATTTCAGAAAAAGAATGATGACTCCTCGAGGCTTAGTTGAAGTTGATAAATGAGGACCAAGTCTGTGAGCCCTTTGGATACTAAGAGAGGTGGTAGAAGGCATATCCAAAAGTTTCAGGAGGAAGGAGGAGAAAAACGTAACGGGGTCATCAGTTTCCAAAGATTCAGGTAGTCCATAAATGCGCAGGTTATTCCTCCTATTTCTATTTTCTAAATCCTCAGTATGTTGCTGGAGGGCAAGAACGGATTTTTCCAAAGAGGTAATACGTTGAGAGTGCACTTGGACTTCTGAGACCTGCTGCTCCACCAATGACACTCTGGTGTCCATCGTTGACCATCTCTCTTCAAAATGCTGCATCTTATTATTGGTTTTCTCAACGAACGGACGCAAAGCCCGTATTTCCTCCAGAATTAACTCCATGGAGATGGGAGAGGGTGTTTGCTCCGGAGGAGGGGAATCTTGTTTCAAGCGCTTGGTTGACGTAGTAGAAGAAGAGGATTTACTTGAGGTTGGCTGTGGCAAGGAGGGACGACCAGGGGCTGCTGCCGCCATTGGGTCTGTGGTAGAGGAAGAAGAGTCAGCTGTTGAGGAGGAGGAGGATGGAGCTGTAGAAGAACTCTTTGAGGGCACAAAAACAAACTTTGGGTTGCGTAGCTTGCCCATAGATACCCTCCACACAGTTCCCCACAAGTATTGCTCCTCAAAAGAACGTACAGTATTGTCACAAACGACTTAATGGGCACATAACAAGATCACACAGCGCCCCTCAATGCCTCCTCAGCCACCACCAATGTCAGATGAAAAGCCAGAAACTGCAAGTAACTAAGGCAAAGAAACGTACAGCATCAAACAGCAGACCCCCATGAAGCGTCTGCACAATGTACACTGGGTGAAGGTATAAACATTGCACAAAAGCGGGAATGGACTCCTTTTGAAACTTGTTTGCTGAGAGTTAAAAAAAAAATTATATGCATTGGCATAACTTCATCACCCGACTATAATGCGAGGAAACAAGTAGTAGAAGTTACCTCCTAGCAAGAACACTGTGCGAAAAGCCATCTTGGACCACCTCTCAAAAGCCTTGAAATTGATGGGGAATCCTCAATAAATCGATGAGCAGCCCTGAGAGGATGTCAAATATGCGCGCACTTCATTGCGCTGGCATCGTTCAGCACTCAAAATGGCGGCCGCTGTGTGACGCGAGCAAAAAAGGGATAAAAACGAAGCGTTTTAAAACTGCTGAACGCTCGTTTTGGTCTCACCAGGTGCTCCTGTTACTCCGACAAGCGGAACCGGCAGAAAACGCCTCAAGGAAGCGGGAACAACATCTGAAGGTAGAAAAGTCCCTCACGGCACGGCAGAGCCCCGGACTCAGGCGGCCATCTTAAGTGGCGTCCAAGCCACGCCCCAAACTGCTGAACGCTCGTTTTGGTCTCACCAGGTGCTCCTGTTACTCCGACAAGTGGAACCGGCAGAAAACGCCTCAAGGAAGCGGGAACAACATCTGAAGGTAGAAAAGTCCCTCACGGCACGGCGGAGCCCCGGACTCAGGCGGCCATCTTAAGTGGCGTCCAAGCCACGCCCCCAGCTCATCCACATTTTTAATACAATCAACATACCAAACAGGTGACAAGATTTTGAAATGCAGGGAAGAGAGCATTGTGGTTTACTTATTAGTGTGTGTGAAATGTCACAATTGTGGCTACTACATAGGACCAGGAATTACTGCTTCAAGAAGCCCAAGGATAGTCTTTTAGGGACTCAATAGCAGCTTCCAATATCGAAATATTGTAGTATTCCTTGGTAGCTTTGGGAAAGAAAGGGAAAGAAAGACCCAGAAATATGAGTGCATGTAATTGTTTAATACATAAATAGAAAATCCTCATGGAATGGGGAATCTGTGGTTTTACAACTGAAAATCATCCCCACATGGTGATTCCCCATTCCATGGAGTTTTACTTGTGATGACACAGTACTGTGGCGTTTTTATCTCACAGAAGAGATAAATCGGCTGTAAAATAACCCCTTTACCATGCACCTCATACGTAGGGCCTGGGAAAACACCGAACAGGCAATGCAAATTCATAAGTGCATATTCTGACTGTTCAATGTCCACTGCTTCCGATCTGCCCTCAGAGATTCAGAGGCTACAACATTCTGACCTCCCACTTCCCACTGTCCCCTTTGGGGCCCTTGTCCAACCACTAATGTAACTGACCTTTCAAATGTATTGGCCTGAAATGTTTGTCTCAATTGCCTTGTGGTGGCCTCTTTAAAATAGAAAACGTATTGCTTTTTACAACTGTCTTCCTACAAATTGTCATTTGCGAGGGGATTTTTTCATGGCAAAAGCTTGTGGTGCTGGTAAGCATTTATTGATGCTTTACAACATTTTCTTTAACAGAAGACCCCTACATGATTATATTAAAAAAATAACTTAATCTCTTTGCAAATTGTCAACCTATGCTGTGGTGCATGTTCCACTATGACAAGAATGTCAGTATGTTCATAATCATTTCTCTACCTGCTTCTTGAAATCTTTGGTAGGAACCAGTGAGCCTCAGAGGCAGATGTATAGCTGTGTTTTTCATCATATGGGTGACACTCATAGTAGTGGTATTTCATCAGCAGCTATGAAGCAGAGGTTAATGGAACAAAGTTCCCTTAGCCACTTTCTGCAGGCAGTGAACGCCAACTCAGCATAAATGGATTGCAGTCAACAATGTTACATAAAGGAAATGCTGTCTAAATATCCCTTTTGTAAATAGGTCGTCATTGAAAAACAAAGCAAACTGGTCTTTCCTCGCTAAAACGGCTGGAATTTTTTATTCAGATTTCGCTAATCTAAAGCTTGACCTGTATATGGTGTGCAACCGATTGCTCAGTGTTTAATCTAGATACGATTGTTTGTGAGGGGAAATTGGTTAGTCCATCCAGATTATAAATCTCCTAGAATTTTCAAATAATTATATTGACTGATTAAAATTGAAATGGAGTTATCAATAGCCCTATACAAGCAGATTAAGGGGCATATTATCAAGCACGGCGTTAAAATTATCTCCGCTTTGGCGGCAGAAAACTGCCGCTAAAGCGGCGATAACAGGCTTGAAAATATGCCGAGAATTTCAATAGAAGTCCATGTTGACACAAGTACATGGGCTTCTATGGGAATTCTCAAGGGCATATTATCAAACTCATTATCGTCGCTTTAGCGGCAGTTTTCTGCCGCTAAAGCGGCGATAATTTTAATGCCGTTTCTTGATAATATGCCCCCAGATCCGTGTTGGTGATATACCATAGTATTTATCTAAGTGTCAGACAGGGTCAAGTTGGCCTTTGCTTTGACTAACTCACGCCCAAATGTGGGTTTATCATCCCCTCAGGCATTGTTGCTGCCCAATGTTCTCAGAGATGGGGAATAAAAAGGCATCACAAAATAGTCAGGTTATGCCAGTGTGATTGGAAGTTTCATGGTGATTTGATTATTCTTGAAAAAGATGAAATTGGGAATAAAATACTTTATTCAATGCAGTAAAATTGCTAAAATAAACCAAAGCGATCTGAAAGCATCAGCCACAGCTCTATGTGTCACATACTCCTAATCAGGTGCCATTTTTTTTAATTATAGATGACTAGAGACTTCACAACCCAAATCTAATAAGTAAATAGAGATACAGGCACTAAAATCTCCAATATATATCATAACCTTATTAAATGCCCCTATTTGTATCAAAGGAAATCATTCGAAGCCCCCATGTTTTCTCAATTTTTGCTCAAGGCTACAATGTTATTATCACAAGAAGAATACGTCCTTTACAGTAGGCATATTTTAATTCCCAGTGGCAATTCACTAGTTTCCAGGGCGACTCACTGAACGTTAACGGGATTCCAGCTATCCAGCTAAAAATAATCCACGACCAGATCACCATCTCGATCGCCCCAGTAATCAAATTTGGAAAGCTTTTTTGGCTTTTCAGTTTTGTTTAATGATAGGTGTATCCACCAACACAGATTGAAGAACAATATTCTGGGTGTGAATGCTAGAATTCACTTTTCTTCAATTCAATTTTAACAGCATTCATTTTGTTAAAAAGAAACCTCCGTTTTCATTCTTTAACTCATTTCTGATAATAATCAAGCTTTTAAAGTTACCCTCAGATCCTATGGATTGTTTCAAAGGAGATACTATACATTCTCATTTCGAAGTATTAAAAAGAACAGATGGATGTGCTGAAACACCAGGCCCATCTTTGATTTCGAGACAATTTCACAGTGCATCTATTTCCGTTAAAAAAAAGTTACATCTTGTCAATGGTTTCTACGAATTAAATAACATGCTGTGAATACATCATTTTCCAAAATTAATTCTTAATGAACATTTTTCACAGAACTGTAGGGAAGCAAAAGAAAGCCAGGGCGAAGGAGACGGCGCTTGTCTTCTAATCAGACGTATTCGACATTAACCATTCAATTAAAATCAAATGTCTACGTTTTTAGTTGTAACAATCATCAAGCGTTCACGATACAGTCCTTCTTGTTCAGTCCTGAATTGTTTTGTTTTTTATGCAAGTGCAGGTGAATATAACTTATTTTTAGTGAACGCGCCCCTTATTCTTTTGTGCTATTTTTTTTACTTTAGTTGCAGCAAGTTTCCTATCTGTAAAGACCTGTTGCCAAGCCCATGGAATATCGCACAAGTAAATAGTTTTAAACTGGTGATGAAAAAAGAAAATGTAGTCACTAATCAGACTGCTGCACTATCTCGTCATAATGCCACAAAAGTATGGTTAAAACCCGTTCTCATATAAAATGCAACAATCATATATAATACAGTAAAGGTTGCCAGAAACCCCTTGGGCCAAGCCCTGCTGCTGCTGGTCGTTGAGCAAACACAAAGAGATGATGGATGGAGCGCTAAAACTTTTCAGACACTCATCCCCAGTCACAGATCTGGGTTGAATTCATCATCATTCTTTAGCTCACTTTGCCACCCCAGTTCAGACACAGCTATGTGCATATAAGTCTTGACCCTGTGCCTCATTGGAACAGTCCAGCCAGAACTGCCAAGCCATGCCTTCCCTGGACTGGAAACAAGCCTCCTGGGACCGGTTTCTGCATTCTGTCCATCAACTTTTCTTTTTGCATTTGTCACCCCGAGTGGGGCGGGTATGCCCAGACGTGGGTCTTGTGCTCACCATGCCACTGGAAGTCAAGGTATCCTGGCTGATGAGGGTTGAAAACCCGAAATCGGTCCTAGGATGCTTTTTTCCAGTCCAGGAAGGACTTGGCCTGGCAGTTCAGGATGGACTGTTCCCATTGGTCACAGGGGCAAGACTGATTTGCATATGGCTGGGTTCAAACTGGAATGACATGGAGAGCAAAAAACAATGGATTTAGGGCCAGATCTCTGTACCGGGGTGAATGTATGACATTGTTCTGCATTCTGTCCATCAACTGTTCTTTTTGCATGTGTCACCCCAAGTGGGACGGGTATGCCAAGACATGGGTCCTGTGCTCTCCATGCCACTGGAAGTCAAGCTATTCTGGCAGTTCGGGCTGGAATGTTCCCATTCGTCCTGGTCCTCTGCCAGCGAAACCTTATGGATCCAAACATGGCTAGTCCACAATGGCGGTGGGTGTAAGGAAAACACTACCCCCAGTAAAACTGCAGTCCTGCAGTACTCCCTACTTTGTCCACCTGATGGGGTCGGTGCTGGGTCAATAGACACAAGACCAACTATAAATTCAAAACGCACTCGTGCAGCATCTTAAGTAAGAGCATGCACTCCACAGGAATAGTCCAACAGAAGTTTATGTGGACAGCTGATGTGTTTCAATCTCCCGGTCTTTGTCAAAGCCACATAACCCAGTGACAGTGGCTGAATTCCTTATAAAAGAATTCACAAACATGTGGAGACATAGCAAACAGACTTGTGGAACCTGAGCAGACACGGTCTTGAGTAAAAGAAAGATATATAATAATACTGAACACAATTATGAGAAATATATATTAGAAATATGCATGTGTGCCCACAAATGATAAACATGTAACAGTGATATTAAGAATCCAATGTATAATACATGATTCTAGCATGCAGTGCAAGACAGCCTGCTTTATTTGCTAGAAATCAATCAATAATGCACTAATGTGCCCACAGGCTGTACACATTGGGCAGTAATACATGTGAAACATTGATGCAAATCCTAATTAAAAAAGTAGAACATGATAGCGTATCTGCCTAGTGCAAAAGCACACCACGGGCAATGAATCGAGTGCAGAAAGTAATGGCTGGGTGAATATATAAGCAGTGCCATGCTTCCGTTTAAGTCACACATGTTATGAAAATCACAGTGTAAGTAGTAAGTATTACCCAAATTTGAGCGTGCTAATTGGTGCCTAATGGCTGAATAGATGTCTAGTGGTCACCGAGCCTGTGGTGAACCAAAGAGTAAAAAGATATATAATGGACATCAGCTGCTGGATTCCACAAAAAAAGGGAGAAATTAACATAAAAATCAATGTGGGTTAACTAAAAAATATTTAAAATTAAAAGCAAAAATAGACACAACACTATATATACAAACTATCTGGAGCTCAGCTTTATCAAATACATGTAAAATATTTCATGCTGGAGGCTAATTATGCAAGGGAAAAGTGGGAAACTACCTTTACTCTGAAGTTTTTACTTCGTATGACATTTTACATGCATTTTCTACATTGTAAAGACTGTTGGCACGCAAGTCTTTACAATGCAAGACAAAACCACGCATTTGAGGGTAATTAAAAGGGGTGTTTGGGGAGGTCACCCCCGAAAATTATATAATGCTTGAATAGTACCTACCAAACCTATAAATGACAAAGGCAATTCATTAAATATATTAAGATTTAATGTATTATTTTAGAACAGTCGGTGGCAATGTTAGACTGTGACAGGATTTTTCAGAAAGAGTAAGCGTGGCAAAAGTATGCGTGGTAGTGGACTGCACGGTGAAGGTGTTTTTAATGTGAGTAAATATAAATGTGTGGTGAAGTAAGGCATGGTCACTACAGAAAGTGTATCCATGAGTGGCAGCCAAACTGAGAACTATACATTTGTCATCCTTTTTTTTCATGTTACCAGGCAAGGCTGGTATAACAAAACATACTCAAACTCAGGTTGGGGGGAGGGTAGTCAAGTAGGGTGAAGAGGGCAGGGGATGGATCCAAAAGGATAAATAAAGGAACATAACTTGCAACTCAAGCTAAATTACCTGGAGTCCAAGGAAAACATGTAAGCTAGCCTACATGTATGTGGAGTTCTTCATCCTGGTTGAGGCCGCCAGGGTGTTTACTGTTGAGATGAATTATGCATTATGATTCCAGTCTCCGGAAAGCACGTACCCTGTGCCTCCTCTCACATTCATCAAGACCCTATCAATTCCAAAAAACGAGATCTTATCAGTGTTGGTGGCATGCATTGGGTTAGAATGTCTAGCCATGAGGTAACTAGGGTAATTGTTCGTGACTGCACGTACCTGCTCAAGGATCTTTGTGCTCCTTATATATTGCAAACCACAGACACAGACCAGAATGTAAACAATACAATCACCATTGCAATTTATAGATTTCTTAATACTGACTTTCCTCCCTGTTGATAGTAAGTATGTTTTCTTGTTAGAACTCTGGGCACACGCCTTGCAGCTTTCACATTTGAAAAATCCTGCCAGTTCACTTAGCCAGAAACTTGTACAGCCGAGCTGCTGATCAGCATAGCTGTGTACCAACAGATCCTTAAGGGATTGACTTTTCCTGTAAGTGATGTGAGGATGGGGACTTACCAAATTACCAATGCTTCCTCACAATATTTAACATTACAGTGAATTCAAAATTGAAATTGAATGTGTGTGTGTGTGTATTCATATTCATTTATTAGGCTAAATACAAACAATTTACATACAAGATCAACATTGATCCTCCAAGAGAATCACTGTCAAGCAAGAGCTAAACACCGCTATAACCCAAAGAGTAAGTACTGTTGCTAGGCATAATGCTGGAAGTAGGAAATTCCACAATTAGGTCACTGCCTCACTAAACAACAGTGCTATCTTCCTTAGGTAGATATCATTTGGGCGTTTCCATTCAGAGCATTGGTTCACTGCCAGATGATCACAGTCACCCTGAAATCCCCAATTTATTTTTTAAGGTGTTAAAGCCTTTTCCATCTTCTTCGTGTGAAAAGCTTTGTGAGTGAAACAGCTGATCTTGGACTTAGACTCAGCTTCAAGAGCATGTCAAATAATTTTAAATGTACATTCGCCTGCGTACTATTTCGAGAATTAAATATCGCCTTCAGAAAAGCAGTGGAGTTAATAGGCTTGCTCAACAAATTATTAGATGTCACCATAGTTCTAGGCACACCGATTTCATGCATTTCCAGCTTTACAAACCTTAACAAATCTGGAATTTTGTAAAAACCACGGGTGAATGTACAGTAACTTCCATGGTTCACCCAGGGAGTTACTACCACTAAGAAATGTAATGTAGGAGAGCAGAAGCTGCAACATTGTGTTACTTTCTTTTCTATGCAATTCAAGGCCACGCACATCAGGCCTTGTGTGTCTTTGTAAATCCAAAATAACCCTTTGCGTTGCCCTGCATGACCCAAGTGCATAGTAATTCTAGGCCCTAGAGTCTGGACTGCTTCAACAAAGAACAAATTCCAAAGTAAGACCGTAAACAATACAAACTCAGTCGTGCTGGGATTTAATTGAATGTAAGGCAATGAATGCCACAACCTTCTAATCCTTAATATCTCCGAGGCTTGCACACTGCCTATGCACATTTTGTATAGAAGATACATCTGCCCATGACCCTCATGCCGCTGGTCCCAAAAATCCATGCAACTAACGAGTACTTCCAGCGTTTTGAATAAGAGGAACAGAATGGAAGCTTAGAGAACACCCAAGAAAACAGTGAAGGATGCCTGGATGGGTCACTCAGAAAAGAACCAAAACTGCTCCACTTCGCACATCAGAACTGCCAACAAAACATATGAAAACATAAATAAATTACATTATCCTTTTATGTTTAATCATCCTTGTCTCTTCTTGAAAGATAGTGCTCTAAATAATCTATCTGAAACCTCTTGTGTGCTCTCTGATTCGACCAAAGTGTAAAAAATAATTACGTTCCATCCCCAACCCAGGACATTGAACTTTCAACTTTATAATGAACTATAGAAATAGTATGCCTGTCAGGTAAGACATATTTTTCATCTTTTTTTCTTTTTATTCTGCTTGTGCAAAAGTCAGAGGTTTTCAAACGTGCTCTAATTAAAGTTAAAGTAAAAATAACGCTGCAACTAAAACCAATTATGAGTGCCTAGAAATGCATGTTACATGTTTTCCGCCAATACACGATTTTATCAACCTATTTAGAGTCACATTTTCCCTGTAAAGCGTTTTAATTGTGTTGTTTTAACGTCATGGGTCATTTCTTACGATGTCCCTTTGACCCCAATTATTTTAATACATACGTAAGTGTTAAACAAGCTAATTGACATCATCCATTTGCTTTATAATTTAGATTGTTTCAAAATCTTTAAAAATGCTTCCCGACATCAAACTGTCTTGAAAAGATAAAGATTTTGTCACTTATTATATACATTTGATTCGTATTTGCATAAGTGGTCTAGTAGTGGCATTGCGAGTTTCTATATACAGTACAGAATACCAACTACCTAAAAAATTTGAAAATGCCACTAATATCCTGATTCTGGCATGATAACACTAATCAGAAGAAAACAACAGCACGGCTTTATGCACATTGCTTTAAAGAAAGACCCTCCCAGATAAGTTTGGGGATATCTGGCTGCAGCACAGTGCTATCTCAGAGAGTGCAATGCAGCTTTACCTGCCAAGGATATATAGTTGTCAAATATCTAAACACACAAAAAGATGATGAGAAGAATGCTTGCAATTTGCCTAGCTACTGGCAATCTCTCAGCGTAGCATCCCAACCAGTTGTCGTTTTTTTCACCATGTCATTCCAGTTAGGACCTAGTCATATGCCCCCCTGCTGGTTCCCGCTCCCGCCTCCCAGCTAAGCCTCCCTCCCCCTTCCCTATTTTATGGCGGCTGCTGTGGAGGTGTGCAAGCAGGAGCTCTGACCTCTTGACCAGAGATCTGTTCTCTCCCCGAGCAGCTCTGCTGTTGTGCCACTGCTGCGGACCCCGCCTCACTTCTGCTCGTGGGTGTTCGAAGCCCTCTGTCTGTCTCGCTGTCTATGCCTGTTTTGTTCTGTCCTCATTAGTGTTTGCTATTTTGCCTTGTTATTGTGCCTTTTTCCTCTTTTTGCCTTTTTTCCTGTTTTCCCTGTCCCTGTCCTCCGTTCCTGGATCTTTCCCGCCGCTGCTGAGCCCGCAGCCCCTCTCCCTGCTGATTCTCGCTCCCACCTCCCAGCCGCACCTCCTTCCCCCTTCACTATCTAATTACGGCCTCTGCGCGGCAGCGCAGTGGATGCACACAGCTTTGGTGACCTCCAACCGCTACAACTAAGCTGCCCTCCTCACACTCAACCCCGGAAGGAACAAAAACTGCCATCTGTCTATGCCGAACATCACTCACAGTCAGTTCTCTTGCAGACACTGCTGACAATTCTTCAACATCCTCCACACCCCCACGATTGCCGCACCCTCACTGGACGCCAGCACCACCGAAGCCCTGAAGTGTATTTTCCTCAACGTGCGCTCACTGCACAGACATGCCATAGAGATCTGGGACCTCCTCGATACCCTCTCGCCAGACGTCCCCTTCTTCACAGAAACCTGGACCAACCCCTCCTCTGACCCGACATCACCACCGCCATTCTTGATGGCTACAAGATCCAGAGGAAGGGCCGCCCCAACTGCCCAGTAGGAGGACTCACCATCGCACACAAGAGCTCCCTCTGCCTCTCCACCTCCAGCGCAAGTGACTCCCCTTCCACCACTGAACAACTTCACTTCCAGATCCAGCCCAGCCCTGAAACAACGCTTCATGGCACCCTCGCCTACAGACCCCCTGGGCCTTGAACAGCATTCCCCACTACCATCACTGACTTCATCGCACCCCACGCCATCGACTCCATGGACTAAATACTCATCGGTGACCTGAACTTCCAGCTCGACAACCTCAGCGACCCCAACTTCACTGCCCTCCTAGACAACCTCGTAAACATCGGACTGAAACAGGTTGTCACCACCCCTACCCACAAGGCAGGAAACACCCTCGACCCCATCTTTGCAAGAGAGAACAACATCCCTTTAGCCACAACACGCAGCCCCTCTGGATAGACCACCACTGTGTACATTTCTCTCCCAACACTACCACTGCTCACAAACCCACCCCACTCCCTCTCCGCGAAGGAACTGGAGCAAGGTCACAGAGGAACACTTCAACTCCACCCTCATCCACGACACCCTTGCCTCAAATGACGCCAAGTCTGCAGCCAAGGAACTACACCGTTGGATCACCAACTGCGCAGACAAGCTGACACCCCTCCGCACTATCAACAGACAATGTCCCTTGAAGGCCACCTGGTTCACCACCGACCTCCAAGAAGCCAGACGCTCCTGCAGGCGTCTTGAGAAAAGATGGAGAAACAGGAAAACCACAGAAGACCTAACCACCTACAAGAACATCATAACAAAATAAAACCAACTCATATGATCCACCAAGAGAACCTTCATCCTAAACAAAATCCTCACCAACTCCAGCAACTCAAAGGAACTCTTCAGAATCATCCAGCAATTCACCAAACCACCCAGCGAAGCCACAGACGTCACACCCTCCCAAGACCTATGCAACAAGCTCGGCTCCTACTTCCACCTGAAAATCAAGGCCCTCTACGACAACTTCAATGAACAGACCCCAGAAACCTCTCTTCCCTCCAGAGATGACAGCTCAACATCACCGCCTGGACCCCAGTCACCACCGAAGATACCACCACAGCCATGAAGAGAACTCACCCAGGAGCATCCACAGACCCCTGCCCGCCGCACATCCTTCACAGAGCCGCCGCTGCCATTGCGCCTCAGCTACAAAGCACCATCAACACCTCCTTAGAATCTGGCATTTCCTCCGACTGGAAATGCGCAAAAGTCAAGCCCCTCCTGAAGAAACCCTCTGCAGACCCAACAGACCTGAAAGACTTCTGACCCATCTCTCTCCTTCCCTTTGCAGCCAAAGTCACTGAGAAGATCATCAACGCACAGCTGACAAAATTCATTTAGAGAACGCCATCCTCGACTCTTCACAATCCAGAATCCGCAGCAATCACAGCACGAAGACAACCCTCCTCTCCGCCACAGACGACATCAGCACACTCCTCGACCAAGGCCACACTGCGGCCCTCATCCTTCTAGACATCTCCACAGCCTTTGACACCGTATCCCGCCGCACTCTCGCAGCCAGACCTAATGACGTCGGCATACACCAAACTGCCCTTGACTGGCTCCGCTCCTTCCTTGCCGGCAGAATCCTGCCCTTCCTCTCCGAACCCACAGAGATCAACTGCGGAGTACCCCAAAGATCATTGCTCAGTCACACACAGTTCAACATGGACATGTCCCCCCTCGCCACCATTGTCAGACAGCATGGACTCAGCTATGCCGATGACACCCAGCACATCCTCTCCCTCACGAAGGACCCCAAAACCACCAGACTCAGCTTCCAAGAAGGAATGAAAGATGTCGCAGTGTGGATAGCAGCTGCTGTCTGAAACTCAACTCAGAGAAGACAGAAGTCCTCATCCTTGGACCCACCCCCTCAGCTTGGGAAAACTCCTGGTGGCCCACTGCCCTTGGTAACCCCCCACCCCCATGGACCATGCCCATAACCTCGGCATCATACTCAACTCCTCCCTCACCATGACTCGACAAATCAACGTCGTCACCACCACCTACTACGACACCCTCTGCATCCTCCGCAAGACCTTCATGTTGATCCCCCCGAAGCCAGAAAGACCATCAGCCACACAATCATAACTTGCAGACTGGACTACAGAAACGCCCTCTATGATGAAATCAACAAATACCTGCTAGACAAATTACAGACCATCCAAAACACCGCAGCCAGACTCATCCTCGGCACCCCACGACATGAGCACATCACCCAACACCTGCGAGACCTCCACTGGCTCCCCGTTGAGAAGAGAGTAACCTTCAAGCCACTCACCCACACCTGCAAATCCCTCCACAACACCAGTCAAAAATACCTCAATGAAAAAGTCTCCTTCCATGTACTCAAAAGGAACCTCCGCTCCGCCGACCTTGCCCTAGCAGCAACCCAGCGCATCTGCAGAACCAGAGTGAGTGGAAGAGCCTTCTCCTACATCGCAGCCAGAGCCTGGAACGAGCTCCCGGGCAATGTCAGATGCTCCCTTACTCTGCACACCTTCAGGAAGCGCCTCAAGACCTGGCTTTTCAGCTGACACAGAGCTGCACCCATCCCAGTGCCTTGAGGCCTAAACTGGGGTGGCATGGTGAGTCTTTTGCTTTCTCGCCCTAAGTGCGCCAGGTATGCCCAGACGTGGGTCCTGGGCTCACTGTGCCACTGGAATCAAGCTATCTTGGCTGAGGAGGGGTGAAACCCTGAAACCGGACCTAGGATGCGTGTTTCTGGTGCAGGGAGGACCTGGCGTGGCAGTTCGGGCTGGACTGTTCCCATGAGGCACAGGGTCAAGACTGATTTGCATATGGCCAGGTCTAAACTGGGGTGGCATGGTGAGCAAAAGAATGATGGATTTAACCCAGATCTCTTGCCTGGGGGTGAATGTTTTGATTTGTTCTGCATTCCGTCCATCAATTGTGTGTCTTTTGCTTTCTCAGGCTTATCTTCAAGGCACATTTGTAAAGTATTGACAACCACACTCACAATAATCCAATGATGACACCACAATTAGACTCCACACGAGTTTTGTAAAAACAATTATAAACTCTATGTAAAAAGATATACGATAAAACCACACAATATAAAACCAACATATGAGGTTGTGTAATATTTCTCCTGGCCGTTTGTTAGGCCAGCCAGCCCTTGTAAGTTCTGGCGATATCAGCACTTCTAAACATTCTCCTGTACTCCTAAAATCATTTAATACAGTCGTAATGCAAGAATCATTTACTTTTGCAATGTAATAATACTGTCATGCGTAACGTAACAATCAGGCACTCTGCAAGATCAAATAATGGAATGCGTGACTCCACCACCAGATATGTCGTTCTGCAAGAATAAGGCAATGCATATACACTAATCAGGTAATTTGTTATGCAGGAGAAATGCAATGCGCAGGACGCTAATCAGGTAGACCGTTGTTCAGAAACAATGCAATGCATCATATGACAATCAGGTAGTACGTTATGAAGATAAAAATGCCATGCGTCAGACACTAATCAGGTAGTTCGGTATGCAGGAATAATGCAATGCGTAATACTCTAATCAGGTACTCCGCTATACAGAAATGTTGCAATTTGTAATACGACAGGCAGGTACTCCGTTCTTCAGAAATGGAATAATGTAATACACTCAGGCCCCGATCACCGGGCCTTTAGGCGATCTCTCCTCCTCTCACAGTTGCCCCTCACACAGTATGATGTAATCCCAAAGTGCAGCTTCGCACTCCGGCCCCGGAAGCACCACTCCTTTGGCGATACGGGCCATGACACGAGCCGAAGCAGAGGCACGCGCAGCCAACATAAGAGAGAGGCCAAGAGCATCTCCCACCGTGCTCGCGCCCCACCCCAGGAGTCGACACACTTTACCTGGGGGGCGCGAAACCAATCTCTTCTCCTTGGTCAGCGGCTGGGACTCCAATGCAGCTTTGCAAAATGGCAACGGCGGTTCGGGTCGGCAACTCAGCTCCTCCAGGACTGCCTGTCCTGGCCGCTTCACTTACGAAGATCTCAGGCTGCCAAAAAGCTCACGCACACAGCGTTGCTGAATCTTCCTTCAGTCCGGGTGCAAAATCACTGGGCACTCCACACACAAGTCTCCGACTGCATGAAGATCAGACGTACAGCGTCGCTGAGACACACAAAAGCATAACAAATCCTCACAAAGGTCTCACGGTGCCCCACGCACCTGCACACATCGGTGTTGAGACTCACTTGGATTCCGGTGCACATGATAACACGACAACTCCTCACAAAGGTCTCACGGTGCCCCACACACCTGCACACAATGGCTTTGAGACTCATTCGGATTCTGGTGGACACGTTCACAAGGCCAATCCTCGCAAAAGTCTTGCGGTGCACAACGTACCTGCACACAACGGCGTTGAGACTCACTTGGCTTCCGGTGCACACGATAACAAGGCAAATCCTCATGAAGGTCTCCCGGTGAACAACGCACCTGCACACAGCGGCGATGAGACTCACTTGGATGCCGGTGCACACAATCACAAGGGGACTCCTTAGAGGGTCTCAGGCTAGACAGAGCACACGCACACAGCGTCTCTGAGACACACTAGGACTCCTGGTGCCACGATCACAGGGCACTCCTTATGAAGATCTCAGGCTAGACAGAGTACACCACACAACATCTCTGAGTCTTCCTTGGAAGCTTTTGTGTTCCTGAGTTTCCGAACAGGTAGCCAGCTCACCTCAGACCCTTGGGGATAAGTTACTTCAGGACACAGCACACAGCCAAGTCCTTCAAGCAGGGGGACACAGCACACAGCAAAGTCCCTTCAGACTTTCCTTGGTTGAAACAGCAAACTGCAGGCCAGCCCCAGATCACACAGCAAGAGCAGTCCTATCCGTCAGTCTCTTCAGTTGTTTCTTCCTTGGCAATAGTCCTCTTGACCACGAAGTAGCTCCAGTCTTGTTCACACTTGATCAAGTCGCTTCAGCTCTGATATTTATACCCCTCAATGGCTTTGAAGTCTTTGTGCTTCAGGGGGCACTGACCCCTGCTCAAACCCTTTCTGGGTGCCTCCCTGCCAGTACCACCTCTCTTCCTTTGATTAGTGGGGGTCTGGATTGTCAATCACTCAGCAGGAGAAGGGACAATTGTTTTATAGCAGCAGCCCAGGCCTCTTCGCCTCTAGGGGCTTCTCCTCCCCCTACACTCCAGATGCATGTCAGCCTGTTGCTGTCTCACCTCCTCCCCTGGGGCAAGACATTCCCCAGATCCTATCACGCTCAAATCCAGACAGTCAATCCACAGCCAGGCAGAGACACACAGAAATGTCAGAGCACAAAAACGCAGCCACTTTTAAAAGAGTGGCTTCTGAACACACAATGCAAAAACCAACTACATAACAAGATGTATTATTACATTGTGAGTTCAGGCATACTAAACTTCACCTTTCCATCTTAAGCGTTTGGGAGGACAGGCTGGAAAACATATTACACAGCCCTCCCATTCTGTCCTATGGGTAAGATGGCCTTTCGGCAGTGAAAACGAAATACAGATTATTTCACTGCCAGGACATGGCAAACACCTTAGTACATGTCCTACCTTCCACATGCACTACACCCTGTCCAGGGGGACCCTAGAACTACCATATGGGTGTATTAGGTGCACAGAAAGGGAAGGGTAAGGTCTGGCAAGTGAGTGCACTTGACAGAACAACATAGCAGTTTCACAAATGGTGAGCAGGCCCTGCAATGGCAGGCCTGAGTTCCCTTTTTAAGGCTACTTGTGTGGGTGGCACAAATAGTGCTGCCAACCCACTAGTAGCATTTGCATTACCAGCACTGGCACACATAGTGTACTGTACTAGGGACTTTACTAGTAAGGCAAACATACAGAAGCAGCTTGTGGAGGGAGTGCTGTGGGTGGCGGGGCGGGGGGTAGTAAACTCTGGCTCACGGCCGACCGGAGTAATGCAAATAAATAAATAAATAAAACGAACTTCATTGCGCTTGTTGCATCACCATTTGGCGTTTCAGCGCGCGCTATGAAATTTGTTTTATTTATTTATTGACATTTCTCCGGTCGGCTGTGGGCCGTAGTTTACTACCCCCACCCTGCCCCGCCTCACCGCCCCTTGGCAATCCCTCAACGAGCCGCTACTGCAAACATACCAATCATGGACAACCAATTACCATTACTTTATGCAGGGAAAACTTAAACTTTGACACTGTTTAGCAGTGGCAAAGTGTCCAAAGCATCTAAGTTGGCAACACTATGTCAGAAAAAGGTCTAGGGGGAAAGCAAAAAGTTTAGGGACTTTAGCCAAAAAGGGCCAAGTCCTACAGGAACATTCATTTTTCCATAAAATATGAAGTTAAGGTACAGTTTGAGAACTTGCTAGAAGAGGTGTGATAGAGTGGTTTGAGTCTTCCAAATGGGGTGGCTCTTTTGGTCATGGCCAAGAGGCCTAATGGCAAATTGAGGTTGTGCATAGACATGCACAAAGGCATTTTGCCTTAAAAAGAGTTACTTGATGCAATAAGGAATGCACCTTAGCCTCAGAACCGGGACGTACTACATTTGTTTCTTGGCATTGTTGAATTCTATGGCAAGTTCCTAAAAATAATTTTCAAGCAAAACTATTAAAGGTTAATAACAGATTTGTTTGGTCAGACACCTCCCACAATGCATTTTGTTCCCTGAAAGATGATTTATGTGTTGCTACTCCATTACATGGGCTTGATCCTGCCTTATCAAATATCATCACCACTGATGCCAGTGATAAGAGTATGGGGGCTGTTATCACCCAGACGGATGAGCTAGGCAAGGAGTGTACTGTCACATTTGCTTCACACTTTTTGATGTCAGTTGGAAAGAGATATCCAGTCATTGAGTGGGAAGCCTTAGCATATTGTGAGGGATAAAACACTTCCGAAAATTTGTGTGGGGCAATAAAGTCACTTTCCATAGCGATCACAAACCTTTGTGATTTTATGCCACGTCTCTAAGACTTTCACGCATATCTGTACGCTTGTTTGATTTTAATTACAAAGTATAGTACGTTCCTGGTGTCAAAAATATGGTTGCTGATTTCCTTAGTTGCATGCATGTTCTTCTGAATGTGCTTCTGAATTATACCAGTGACATGCTTGAGGAGGGTTTCTGTGCGGCAGACATGCACCAAGAGTTGCATGGTATCCCCACAGTTGAGTGGAAAACTGAGCTGGGCAATGACGCTTTATTATGTCAGGTTATCGAAATGGTTGCAGGTGGTTGGCCAGTAAAGAGGTCAGTTCCTAAGGAATTATTCCCCTTTTGGGAGGTGAAACATGAATTAACTGTGGAAGAGGTAGGGTAGGGTTATTCCCCCTTCCAATTTGAGGACCAGAATTATGGAGATCTGCCATGAAAGGCATTTGGGTATAGGTAAGACTAAAGATAGGGTAAAGAGTTCGTATTGGTGGCCAGGGGTGAACATCAAGATAGAAAGAACAGTTAGAGACTGCTTACTTTGTGAGAATTCTTATAAAACTCAGGTCACGCTTGGACTCCCTCTTCGCCCCATGGGTTGTCCCAGTATGCGTTGGGAGAGCTTGGGTGTGTATATAATGGGTCCCATCCAGGAACTTGAGGAACATGTGTTTGTGATAATGGTTATTGATCATTTTTGAAGGGGCCAGAAATAGGCTTTGTGCAGAAAGCTGATTCCAGCAGTGTTGTTAAGTTTTTGGATGACACATTCATCAGAGAGGGATTACCCAAGTGCATTTTAGTGACACCGGACCACAGTTCACATCTGCCGTTTTTAGAGCTTATCCATGCAGGAATGGTATCGTGCACAAAACAACTTCTGTCTATCATACCACTGGTAATGGTGTTGTGGAATGGTTTAACCATGTCATTAAGTCCAACTTGCTAGCAACAACAACAACCTAACTAGGAGATCTGAGAGTTACAGAACCTTGTGGGCCTATTGCATCATGCCATGTAACAGCACCAGTCTCTGTCCTTTTGATCTCATGAGGGGTAGAACACCCATGTCAAAGGACAATGTTGGTTGGTTGGCAGCAGCCAGAAGAGTTAATTGTTCAGGTGTAGAGATTAAGAGTAATTTTGAAGAAGCCCAGAGAGTTTTCAAAAGATTCCATGACAGGAAACACAACAGCAAGTCTGTTTGGCTACAAGCAGGAGATGTTGTAAGAGTTAAAAAAAGTGGTCATATTGACAAAGGCCAAAACAGATTTTCTTAACCCCTTACAGTTAGCAAGGTATTCTGTAATTTAGCTTCAATGAGTGATGGTAAAGTGTAGCGCTTCTCTGAGATGGCTTTGTGCAAGCATGAGGGGGTTCTGAAACTTGTCAGTGTGAATGGTGTTGAAATGTCTGCAAGTAAAGGTGGTTGGATGATGATGGCGAGCTGCCCCGCGAACAGGAAATTGTGGTCAGACAGGAATCAGAACACAACACAGATATTTTTACCCCATTAGAGGCAGGGATTGCCGTCAGCACCAGAATTAGTAGAGTGGATCATCCTGTAGAGAAACCTAAGAAACTAACAGATTATGTCTGTGAGTAGTTCTGCGGGCAATTCTCCAGGTACGCCTGAGTAGTAAACCCTTACTGCAAATCCTGTAGGTACTTCCATGCAGTATTAATTGTGCCCCTCACCATGTATGGATTTGTTCTTATTCCTTCCTTGTTCTTTTATAGTGATGCTATTATTCACTTGATACAGTGCCTTTCTGAATATTGTGTATTTAGCTGTGTACTTTATGTAGCAACGTATTACTTTTTTGTGTTTGTTTTGTAAGGAGGAAGATGTGCCGTGATTGTTTCCTGTGTGTCCACTTGGAAACACAGTGGCACCTGTTGCCCTCCGCTGTGTTCAGCTGTGCATTATAGAATGTTGTGAGATGACTGCTGATGACCGACATGAACAGCCTTGTTTTTACCTCCTCCTGGCTTGCCCTTCATGTAATTAGTGTTGGAAATTTTAATAAAGACGACAAATATATTGGCGGTGTTTGGATTCATCATTACATTCTCCTCTTTCAGAAGACTGCGGGAAACATCCATTACAACGCAGTCATTACATTGCACTGCTTTTACAATGCAGCTGTTGCAATGCAACTGCCTTTACATCGCATACCATTACAACGCATGCCATTACAATGCATACCATTACAATGCATGCCATTACAATGCATTATAAAGTAAGTAATAGAGATTTTTTAGTTTTAGGGTGGGTATGGGTTTTGGGGTAGATTGGAATAGTAAATTTTACCCCTACACTATTCAACACTTTAGCTACTGTTGCACTCACTGGACTGGGAATAGTTATTTTTACCCTTACATTATCCAATACTTACCCTAATGTTGCACTCACTGAAGTGGGAATAGTAATGTTTACCCCTACACTATCTAACACTTACCCTACTGTTGCCCTAAAAGTGTTATGCGTTGTTATGGTATGCGTTGTAATGGAATGCGTTGTAATGGTAATTTTCAAAAATGCATTGTAATGGCACGCGTTGTAAATCATGTGATGTAATGGTAGTTGCGATATACAAACTGCGTTGTAAAAGCATGCGTTGTAATTGTTTGCGTCTTAACATTATATATTCGTAGACTGCTGACTTAATTTGGCCACACTCCAGTGATAATCGGAGGTGATTGGAATTTGATAATAGATCCTAACCTGAAATAGTCCACCCCTCCAGATGTTAGGAACAATTATGATAAAGGACCCATTTGTGACCTCCTTGGCAATAAATCTCTTGTGGAACCTTGGTGTTTGTTACATCAAATGGATCACAAATGCACTTTCTTGTCCTGCCACCATGGCATTGAAGCAATAATATACTACTTTTTAAGACATGCTAACATCCTTTTGATGGGTAAATCACATTTGATAGGTGGCACTTGTTTTTGGACCATGCTCTGGACCTGATGACCCTTGATTTGCAGCTGGTAGCATGAAACTCCAGGACGTGGAGAATGGATATGTTGGGACTAACCCCGGGGGAGACCTCTGCTCCGCCCGCGGAGTGTGCGGAGATTTGCCTTCTCCGCTTTCCGCAGAGAATGCAGAGAAGACAAATTTCCACACACTCTGCAGTGGAGCGGGGTTGGCCAGTCCCCGCCTCCACCCCCACTATTAACAGGTACGTCACATTAATTAAAAATATATTTAAAACCACTTACATCTTTACTGCGGCGTCCCCGGGATGCCCGCCTTCTCTTCCTTGCCATACCGGTAATCCTTGAGAAAACTGCGCATGCGGGCGCGCCCGCGCATTTCTTGCATTTCTCAGAAGAAATGCGCATGTGCGGGCACACCCGCATGCACAGTTTTCTCAGGATTACCAATATGGCGAGGAAGAGGAGGAGGGCATCCCGGGGACGCCCCAGTACAGAGGTAAGTGGTTTTAAATGTATTTTTTATTAATGTTTACTTACTAGTTAATAGGGGGGTTGAGGTGAGTGCGTAGCGGAGTTCCACTGAGTTTGTTTGCTACGCCCACTACGCCCAGGGTTAGATGAGACTCCTAATGCCTAATGAAAAAGAAAATCTCCTAATCTACATTAAAGTATACCTTTAATACAATGATACAGAGGAGACATCAGCCCAGAGTCTATGGGCTGCAGGCAAGTCCTACATTCGAAACACAGACAATGTAGATTTTCCACAGCCTGATGAGCAGAAAATCTGGATTTTATTAAGGACACGGAGGCTAAGATTATGCAATCTCCTTTTATTGCCAGCTCACACAGCAGCAACAATAGAGAAGAATTTAGAACATTGAAAACATTCTGAACATTAATATAGTCCAGCGACAGACAGCCATCTTCCTTCTTTTATGTGCGCTGCGAACAAAGTAAATTCCAAACAAGACTCTGGAGAGTAAAAGAAACAGTCAACAGGAGGAACCTTCCAAGGAGAATCTCCGTCAATCTGAAATAAAATATAAGATAGATTAATCCACCTGGGTGGGAAAGAGGTGGGATAATCTTAGCCTCCGTGTCCTTAATAAAATCCAGATTTTCTGCTCATCAGGCTGTCGAAAATCTACATTTTATGGCACGACACGGAGGCCAAGATTATGCAAGTTCAAAGTGCATTCAACACATTGTCAATTACATTAGATGTAGGTTTGAAATAACAACTTTTAAACATGCTTTCATTAGACCAGTCGGCAGCCTTTAAGATATCCTGTAAACTTCCGCCTAAGATGAAAGCTTTAGAGGCAGAAGCACCTCTAAGGGAGTGAGCCCCAAAAATAGAAGTGTTTACCCCTCCTTCATACATTACGTCCTTCACCCATCTAGCTAAGGTGGGGGAAGAAACGGGTTTATGAGGGCTTTTGTGAGAAATTAAAAGTTGAGGGACATTGTTCCTTAAAGAGTTGGTTCTTTTCTCATATTCTATTAGGCATTGAACCACGCACAATTTTGGATTTCCCAGAAAATAAAGGTAAAAGATGGTTGAGGAAAGGGTCTTAGTTCTTCTTTTAATATAAATACATACTCCTTCAGGTTGATATGCCCTACTGGTGACGTCCATAGCTTTAACATCGGAAGTTCGTCTAAAAGAGACCAAGCAAAGGAGGGTCGTAAGTTTATAGGATAGTTTTTTAAGAGGTAAGGTATGGTTGTCACCCCAGCTTTCTAAAACTTGGAGAATTAGTTTAACGTCCCAAAGGGAAGAGTATTTGGGTAAGGGGGGTTTGAGGACCCTAATGCTTCTCATAATTTTCTTTGTTAAAGAATCTTGGCCAACGGGGAGGCCGTTTATGAGGCAGTGACCCGCAGAAATCGCTGACCTGTATACATTGATAGTTCTATATGACAAGCCTGATTCAAATAGTTCAGAGAGATAGTTAATAACGTGTACTATATCTGTTGAAATGGGATTGATACCCCATTGAAGACACCGGCAAATCCATTTATTCCATGCCAGTCTATAAGCTTTTCTTGTACCTGAGGCCCATGATTCAGAAATGAGTCTGAAAGCATCTGACGAAAGGCCAGGGATTTCCCATTGTCTCCGGAAATCTTCCATGCTATTAGTGTGAGGGATCCCTCTTCGAGGAGGGGGTGTATTTCCCCTCGAGGGCCTAGGAGGAGGGTCCTGAAATGGGGAAGGAGAAGAGGAAGGTCTATTGACATTTCTACTACTTTGGGGTACCAGGCTTGGGATCTCCATAGAGGGGTTATTAGGACTACAGATTCTTTGAATTTCCTGACTTGCAAGAGAAATCTGGGTAGCATTGCGAAAGGGGGAAATGCATAGGGTTTCTGACCTCTCCAGTCTTGGAGGAAAGTGTCTATGCCAGCAGCTAGAGGATCTGGTTTCCAGCTGAAGAAGCGTGTTAGTTGAGTGTTGAGTCTGTCTGCAAACAGATCTAAGTTGAAGGGACCCCGTAGGTGTTGGATGTGTTTGTTTAATTTCCAATTGCTGGAGTCTCTGAAGTTCCTGGAGAACCAGTCTGCTACTCCATTGTTCAGACCAGGAATGTGTGGGCTACAACCGAGATTCCTTTCTCCAAACAATATCCCCAAAATTCCTTTGCCAGATCCGCCAGATCTTTCGAGTGTGGACCGCCCATCTTGCTCACGTATTGAACTGCTGAAATGTTGTCCATGCGGAGCATCACACAGCATTTCATTTTGTCTTGAGTGAAACTCCGGACTGCAAAGGAGCCTGCTAGGAGTTCCAAACAGTTGATGTGCATGTTCCTTTCTTGATCTGACCATAGACCTCCTGTGGAGGAGTTTCCGCATGTCGCTCCCCAACCTTCTAGGCTCGCATCTGAATCTATCACCAGTTCGGGATTTTCCCCGAAAATTGCCCTTCCATTCCACGCTTGTGCGTTTTGGAGCCACCATTCTAGTTCCCTTCTTGATTCTAGGTCTAAAGAGAGTATTTGAGAGTATGAGTGATTCTTGTGCAGATATCTCTTCTTTAGTCTTTGAAGGGCCCGATAATAAAGAGGACCCGGAAAAATGGCTTGGATGGTAGAGGACAGGAGCCCCAATATTCTGGCTAAGTTTTTCAGATATATAGATTTCTCTGACTGTATCTTTTTTATTTATTTTCTTAATTTTTTTTGTTTGTCTCTGGGGAGGCGTAATTCTGTCTGTAGAGTGTCTACAATGAAGCCTAGGAACTGTGTATCTTGAGATGGTGTTAGGCAAGATTTTTTTAAATTTATTACAAATCCTAATCTTTCTAGAATTTCTATTGCCCATTGGGTATGTAGGGATACTAATTCTTTTGATTGAGCCATTATAAGTATGTCGTCCAGGTAAATTATTAATCTTACACCTTTGGCTCTGAGCCAGGCTGCTATCGGTCGGAGGGTCTTTGTGAAGCACCAGGGTGCTGAAGACAGACCGAATGGGAGGCTTGTGAACTCCCAAGTTTTGTTTAGCCAGACAAAGCGAAGGAATTTCTGGTGTGGGGGCCAAATGGGAATGGTGAGGTAGGCGTCTTTTAGGTCTAGTCTTGTTAACCAGTCCCCTTTTCTTAGGATGTCCCTTAGGAGGTATATACCCTCCATTTTGAAATGACGGTAAATTACCCACTCGTTCAATTCTTTCAGGTTTATTACAGGTCTCATTTCTTTGTTCTTTTTCTCTACCAGAAAGATATTGCTGATAAATCCCTGATTTAAGTCCGTAGTCTCCTTGATGGCGCCTTTGGATAAGAGGTCTTGAACCTCTTTGGTTACCAATTTTGAGTGATCTTGTGAGAAAGAGATTTCTCTTGGGGGTTTGTGTTGGAAGGGGGGTGTAAGAACTCTATTCTGTAACCTTTGACTGTTTGTAACACCCAGGGGTCTTGTGTCACGAGTTTCCATTCCCCAGAGAATAGGGCTAGTCTCCCACCCACCTTTATGGGGGAACCTGGATGGTGTTTTGCGTAACGTACCTGAAGAGAAGCCTCTTTGTCTCCTATCGCCTCTGGAGTTGCGAAAGCGGCCTCTCTGCCTTTGTGGATAGAAGTTGGAATAGGATGAGAAGGGTTGGTTGAAGCCCCTACTTCCCCGAGTGGTATAGGGTCTGGAAGAAGGTGTACCTCGGCCGGGGAACCAACCCCTTGTTCGCCCGGCCCTTGCAAAAACACGATCATGAAAGACTTTTTTAATATCTTTCTGTGACTTTTGGATTGAATTGAAAATTCCGACGTATTTCGCCATTTCTTTAATAAAGTCATGGCCAAAGAGTTGACCTTGTGAAGAAGGGCCTCCTTCTTTGTTGGCGAGTTCGGTGAGTTTAGGGTCAAGTTTTATTAGAATGCTCTTTCTTCTTTCATTAGAAAGTGCCGTATTGGCGTTGCCAAGCAGACACACCGCTCTTTGCACCCATTCACGAAGTTCTTTAGGGTGGACCTGAGAGTCGTTCAAGTAGGCCGTTTCTGCCATGTCAAATATCTTAGTGAGAGGACCCGTGATATCAAGGAGTCTATCTTGACACGATTTCAGCCCTCTGTCAAGGCCTCTTCTTGGATCTTTACCTCCCTTATTAATGAATGAGACGACCTTTGCGTCCAATTCTGGTGTAGACGTGATTTTATCTGGGAGGGAAGGTCGGGGGCATTCTGACCGCAAACGTGATCTTACCTCCTTAGGAATCTCTCTTCTGAGCCAGAAGGAGATATAGTCGGCAACGTGGGGGGAGGGAGTCCACTCAGAGGAGTTTGGATGTCTTATTAAGAGCGGGTCAAACATCATGTCCCCAAAAGGGTCGAGGATATCCATCTTGGAGCCAGAGGTTTTTGAACCTTGGTTTGAGTTTTTAGGTTTGGTTGTGGAAGAGTCTTCACAATCAGAGTCAAACTCTGATGAACATGATAGGTCTATTTCAGGCTCATAGGATACGTCGTCCTCAGAGTCACTTGAAGTGGGGACAGTTGGGCCTATATCTTGCCCATTCATAGTGGGACCTGTATCTTGCCCATCCACAGTGTCTTGAACACTGATTCTATCACCGGCGTCATCCGGTAGATTTTCCGTGACCCTTTTTGATTTTTGGGATTTTTTTGCAGGAAAATTATCTGATGGTCTTTTATTTTGGGATGTTTGAGGCCAATAAGAGCATCCTGGTTGGTTATCAGAAAGTGATCCTAATCGTTTGTTGATGGTTTCATCGAGCGACCCCATCAATTTAGTTAAGGCGTTATTAAATAAGTCATCTAATTTATTTTGAACTAAAGTATCTAAATCAGGCTGGTTATGGGACATTATTATAGGTTTCTCTTTTTTTTTTATGAGTATTAGTGAAGTTGTGATGGGGTCGGGTTAGGGGCGTCCAAAGGGATGAATTTGTCGATCAAAAGGCTTGAAATGTGGTAGAAGAGATCAAGTGGAGGTAAAAGGATCTTTCTCGGTGAGTAGAAGCGTCGTTATGGCTTTGGAAACGTTAGAAACGATAGAGTGGTGAAAGTGTAAGGTACTTTCCTCTAATGGGAGGATACTTCCTGGTTTGTCATGGTCTTCCCGGTGCGGTCGCGTTAGAAGAGAGACCGCACCGGGAGAGAGCGTATTGGGTGAGTAACCCAGGAGGTGGGAGTGGGAAAAAAACCAATTGTAGTTAATGACAGGTCCTCGAGGAGCGAGGGTGTCAGTATAATCGATAGCGCAGCGTGAAATGTAAAGCGCGTGTGAGGGGTTTGAAAGATGCACAGGGCGGCGTGTGTGATTCAAGTGATCAGCCGTGAATTATAGGATTGTAGGAGTTCCTCCGCTTGGGTCGCGGTATCAGTGAGGGTATCAGGGCATACATCTGTGTGGAAGAAATACTACGCCCAGAGGAGTACGCGGCATACGGCCAGGAGAGTACCCGGCATCCGATAAGATTTAGTGCTAAGAGTCAACAAAATTGGTGGAGCGGGAGAGTTGCGAGTGCGTTCGGTCTAAGGATCGGTCAAGGCATGGGAATATGACATGAGGGGGTCAAGGGGACACGGCACAGGAGTCCATGAGGGCAGAGTCACGTGGGTAGACGGGGAGAGAAGTAACTGGTTATTGTAGGAATATACAAAGAGGTACAATAGGCAATATAAATAAATGAGTAGCCAAGTATAATAAAAAAACAGCGTTATACATTATAAACAGAGAGAGAGAGTAAGGTGTACTTATCTGGTGAGCAGCAGCAATAAAAGAAGGAAGATGGCTTTCTGTCGCTGGACTATATTAATGTTCAGAATGTTTTCAATGTTCTAAATTCTTCTCTATTGTTGCTGCTGTGTGAGCTGGCAATAAAAGGAGATTGCATAATCTTGGCCTCCGTGTCGTGCCATAAAATCCTGAAAGTGCTTTCTCTGTGCCCTCTACCCTTAAGACCCTGACAGTAAAAAAGTTTGAACTAAATATCCTTCCAACTACCAGGGCTGAGATTACCCTTTTCCAGATATGTGCCACATACTATGAGCAAAGGGAAACAGCTGGAAGGCTTATCGCCTTTAATTGAAGCAACAGGTGACTAGACCATGATTCCCGCTGTTAATGACAGCCACAACAACCTACTCACATACTTCAGGGATATCACAGCTGAATCTTCAAAATTCTACACTAAGCTCAATACATTTGACTCATTGTGAGATACCTCTCAGGACCAGAACTTTCCGAACCTGTTGAAAATCCAGCAACTAACAGATGAGCTGAGGAACTAACTGAATGATGATGATGAATGATATCAAAATTGCGAAAGCAATTAAGTACATGCCCTTGGGAAAAGCCCCGGAAAAAGGCTGATTTCTCTTGGAAGTTTATAATAAACAGTTCCTTTTCTAGTAACTGCTGGGTACAGAGAGAAGCACACTCAATACATTGGATTTCTATATTCTTCAATAAGGCGTAAATATCCCTTATTGCTAAACTTGGAAAAGACCAAGAATATTGCAGTAACTATTATCCTGCCTCGTTAATAAATGGTGATATGAAAATCCTGTAAACGATCTTGGCCCTTTGTCTTACCACTCATGAAACACCACCACCAGATAGGGTTTGTGTCTAGCAGCTCATCTAGGAACCACATGTGTATTCATCTACATTTAGGGGGGAAAACTAGGAATGATATGGATGAACGAATGGTCCTCTCTCTCGATGCAGGGAAGGCATTCCACAGGGGATGTGGAGCTATCACTTCTGCTTTGTACACAAAATGGTCCTTTGATCGTAATATATTGCAATGATGCAATGGCTCTACCAACAACCTATTGCGGTGGCAAACTACAACAGATTTCTCTATGATGGTATGCAAAACTGCAGAGGCACTATGCAAGGTTGCCCACTGTTCCTGATGCTCTTCTCTATTGCCCTTGAATCACTAGCCATTGCTATCAAACCACTAAGGAGACAGCAGCAGTAAATCTTCAATTGATGTTATGTTTAGATGACATCCTATTGACTCCATCGACTCCTTATACTGCTATTCCCCATTTTTTACAAGTAGTCACTGAGTTCTCAGTATTTTCAGGCTAAAAAATAAATTGGTCAAAACGTGAGGCTATGTACATATACAAATGCATGACCACCTGCTACCAGTTGAAAGAAAACATTCTTTCAACTGGATCTCTTTGCGGAAGAAATACCTAGGCATTCTATTTTGTGGAAATATAACTGAAATTATTACAGCTAATATCAACCAATTGCAGTGACAACTCTCCAGGGATATATCAAATTTAACAGAACTTCAATTATTCCTATATGGCGGGATACAAATGGTCAAAATGAAAATCTTTCCAAGATTGAACTACGTCTTTGGCATGATCCCCTAGGAGTACCTCACACCCTAAATCATAAAATTGAAGCACAAATAAGTGCTATATCTGGCAAACACAAAAGCCCCATAATTTTGTTTCCAATTTCTATACTCCTGTACAGTCTAGAGGGCTAAGACTGCCATAGCTTGAACTCTTTCATGAAGCCCAATACCTCTCTCAATTAGCCTATCATCTATATGAGGAGAAGGAAACCTCGGTCTGGGTACAGATAGAACAGAGTATACAGTGGAATGTGATTGCAGGCTCTTTATTGCTGTCTACTGACAGAGCTTTGTGAGCAACCTTACCTAATTCTAATTAATTCCATCAAATTATGGGCAAATAGTCACAAAGCACTGAAACAAAAGCCTTAATTGCACTTGCAAGCACGTTTGTGGCCTACTGATGCCCTCAACATAGGAAAAACAGATGATTAACTGGCCTCCATGGCACAATCAGGGCATTACCGTTATGAGACACCTGCTCAAAGATAGTACTTTCAAATTATTTGGCGATCTACAGAATACAAACTGGACACACCCCAATATTGGACAGATGCACAACTTCAACATTGCCTGTACAGAAGAATGAACAATGATGTTACTAATCTTACTGGGTTTGTCTGGCATAAATACCTAGTGTAATGGGGAGGGTGTCAGGACCCGAGATCAGGCCTTCATGAATTATTCAAGAAATCTATCCCCCAATGTGCCAGGAATTTGCTGCACTCTCTATGGCAGGCTAAACTTCAAAAAACATATACAGAGGAAGGCTGAACAGATCTACCCAGAGAACATGACAAGGGATTAAGGGCGACACACTTTAGGATTGGTTATTTTAGAATCCTTCTTGATTCTCACGTCTTCCTCTCTCAAGTGGTGTAACCCTAACTCCATCTATTGAACTCACAATTCTCTAGGACATTGCAGAAGTGGAAGATATGAGATGACAATCCACAAGAAAAGATGGTTGGACATGGCTTTAGCGGTGGCAAATCCATTTGTATTGTGAAATTGGAAATCTAAAAAGCCTTTGATTTTTCTGGAATGGTCAGAATCCATGGTCTCAACTGCAATTTATGAAAGAGTGATTAATGCAACTGAATGATCAAGTTCATATATTTCCGAAACTATATGGAACCCCTAACTAAATCCATGAAGATATTCCTCTCATTACAATGTCTCCTAGAGCTGTTTCTTCCAACAGGCACTTGTAGAATTATATTTAATTTATGATATATGCTAGTTTATATAATGATGATATGAACCTCTTCCATAGTTCCTTTTATACTCCCCCTTCTAAAATGTCATTCAATAGAGCTGCTGGACTCAGATATTTGTGACTATAACCCCTTGGCTCCCTCTCAAATAGGTATGCTGGTCTGATGTAATATTGCTGGAGCGGGTAGTACAACATTTTGTATACCCCCCCATTCTGCATGTTTATATTAATCTGAATAATCAATTAATTGTAATATTATTAATTTGGTTGAAGTGATAACTCACCAACTATATTAACAAAAGAATTACACATGGGAATTGCACTTTGCATGGCTATATTAATTGTGAATTAACTTGTGTACGCATATTCATAGTAGAAAATTAGAATATTGCATGTTATATGTTGCTTTGGTGATGTATTTGTGATTTGTGCTTTATTCAGTGAGTATAAACCACTCTGAGTGTTGCTTTTGCTAGATAAATACACACACATATGGGTATTAGCAAGGGGATAACATTTTATTAGTCATTTCTATCTTTTAAGATGGCTGAATGAGACGTTAAACGTGACTGCCCTGACAACACGAGGTTCTAGGTGAAATGCGCAGTCATCACCGCCAGCAACAGTGGCTTGGACCTGACCCCGGGATAACATGTACCTTCCAAGGACGCTCCGGAAACCCATCCAAGACAAAGGACAATGCTTGATTTAAAAACCGGAACCAGCAAGTGCGATGACTTCATATTGTGGACTATGTGAGAACTTCACCTCGCGACCCCAAGTTGACCAATCCAGACTCTCTAAACCCCGATCTTGATACTTTTTGACATTATTTTCATTATAAAAGTAGGTAGGGAATTGAACTGATTGCGCTCGCTCTTCTTTGACGAACTCGATTTCCTGACGTTATGCTGACGGAGAGGACGGTGACACTGCTGGACAGCTGTTATCCTGAATCTTTGAAAGACTGAATTGCGGCCTAACTTTGCTGAATAAATTCTTCTTTGACTGATTGACTTAGAGGACGACTTTAGCCAGAATAGGTAAATATGATGCTCTGAAATGCTGAGGATGATGACTTCTAACTTTCCTTGCAATATAATTTAGATAAAGAATATTTGATTAATTGACAAATGTCTTGTGTCGGTTATTTAAATAAGAGAAATGTGGTAAAGAAGTAATGTATAGATAGACGAGCATTTTTCATTAAAATCAAATATAACAACTAAATGATCCATCTCCTTATGAGAGGGATATCTTAGGAGTCTGAGAACAATGTGTTTAAGGATAAGGTAAAGGTATTACTCTCATGTTAGTCTTGGGAAACTTATTTTCCCTCAGAAAACAGATCAACCGAGTGTAAGTATATTGGTGTTATGGGCCCCACCAATGAATGTATTTGAGTAAATTGGATGCCGAGGTAGTTGGTCCGTGCCGAAGGGGGAATTTGACGTTTCAGCGCTGCATCAATATCGACGTTCTTTATTGTTATTATCATGAAGTCAAAAGATAATGTATGTTTAACTCCCTCTATTGAACTCGTAATTCTCCATGACACTGCAGAAGTGGATGATATGACATGAACAATCACCGGAAAAGATGGTTGGACATGGCTTTAATGTTGGCAAAACCATTTGTATTGAGACATTGTAAATCAAAAATGTGTTTGACTTTTCAGTAATGGCGAGAATCCATGGCCTCAACTGCAATTTACGAAAGAGTGATTAATAAACGGAATGATTAGGATCATACATTTTTTTTAACCATATAGGACTCCTAACTGAAGCCATGTAGATTTCCCTCTGATTACAATGGCTCCTAGACCTGTTTCTCCCAATGGACAATTGTATAGAATTATATTTAATTTATGCTAAATGCTGTTTATATAATGATAATCTGAATCTCTTCCATAGTCCCCTTCATATTACCCCTGCTAACATCTCATTAAATACAGCCGCCGGACTCTGAATTTTGTGACTATAACCTCTTGGCTCCTTCTCAAATAGGTGTGCTGTTTAGAAGTAATATAAACATGCTTTCATGTGATGTCCATGAAGTCAAATGATATTTTATGTTTACATATACAAATTTGATAATGAAAGAATATACGAACAAAAGATAGACTACATCTTCCATAAATCGCCCTCATCCCCTTTCCGTCACTAAATTGAGGTACTCAACACAGTCCTTAAATGCTGCATGTGTTAATCCACACTCTCCTAAAAATCATGATATCAGCTGGATATGCTGCAATGGTCCTCCTGATACTAAAAATGCTTATTGTAAGAAATAGGATTGTTAGTTGACTGAGTTGTAAACCCTGGTCAAGCTACAACCACAATTCTTGCCAGGGTAAGGCACAAGCCGACCCCAAAATAACCTGTTCCGAGATGGATGCAGTGAGGATCCTGACAATGGGATTTGCGATGCGAAGTCCTGGAATAGGGATTCTGTTCTGAAGAGCTGTGAGGCTGCAGTGTGGAATCCGGTGTCGTCGTCGAGGCTGCCGTTGACGAGAGATGCAAGTACCTGGACAGTAGATGTACCACATTATCAAGAAAATGTGCTGGTTCTGAGGACTGCGGTGGTGATGGAAAGTCTTTGCGATGGAGCCAATCCACGCAGCAGTGGCAATGCGTTGGTTCTGCTCAAGGATGCATTGCTCAGCAGAGGAGATGCATCAGTTCCTCTGGCAAGCACCTTAGGCCCACTTCCAAGAGTCTAGAACTAGGGTGGCACCTCTTGGCAGTGCAGACTCACAGATGGCAGTGTCTTGGTGCAGGTGCATGGTTGTTGGAAGCCTGTTATGACCCTGAGAATTCAGATCATAAGGCTAGTCAACTAGGCCTTAGAGTCACTCTGGGTTCTGGGTTAAAGCGATGCAGGTCCAGTCCTTCTCACCCTGGCAAGAGGGCAACAGGTCAGCACAGCAGGGCAGCAGTTCCTTCGGGACTGAAGCCCATTAGAGTGGCAGTCTTTCAGCAGCACAGCAGTCCTTCCTGGCAGAGTATCCACAGGTCCAAAAGTGTTCTTATGTAGAAGTGTCTGGGGCCCTTCCTTTTAAACCAGTTATGCCTTTGAAGTGGGGAGATGCTTATAGAGTCATGCCTTTGATGTACACAGATGCCGTGACTTCCACGCCCAGGCTCCAGACTAACTACAGGGGGTATACAGCCCTTAGGTTGGAGACAAGACACAGCTTATTCAGGTGTAAGTGAGGCTCGGCCGAGCTCCTCCCTCCCATCCTGCCTGTGAAGGCCTACTCAATCACACTTAAACTTCAATTGTGTGTGGCGGTCTAGGAGGAATACACAAAGACCAACTGCTAATTACACCCAGTCATGTGATCAGATACAGGCTGCACGCACCAAATGGCTCAGGCAGAAAAAGGCAAACTTTCTAAAAATGGCATTTTCAGAACTATAATTTCAAATCTGACTACACCATAAGTTAGGATTTTAAATTGTGATTCAAAAGACACCAAACACTTATGAAATGTATTTAGCCAACTCCAATACTATCCTATGGTAGAGATAGGCCTTGCAGTACAGAAAAATGAATGTAAATGTTTTTCACTACCAGGACATGTAAGACTGAAAAGTACATACCCTGATGTTTAAATACATTGCATCCTGCCCTCTGGGCTGTCCAGGGTCTACCCTAGGGGTGACCTATATGCATTAAAAAGGAAGGTTTGGGCCTGACTCAATGTGTATTTTAACCGGTCGGAATGTCAGTTTTAACTGCACACACAGACCTGCAATGGCAAGCATGAGTCATGTTTAAAGGGCTGCTTAAGTGGGAAGCACAATCAGTGCTGCAGACCCACTAGTAGCATTTAAATTACAGGTCCTGGGCAAATGTAGTGCACTGGACTAGGTACTTATAGTAAATTAAATATGCCAATTGGCTATGAGCCAATATTGCCATGTTTAGACGAAAGAGCACATGCACTTTAGCACTGATTGGCAGTAATAAAGTTCTTAGAGACCTCTAGCCAGCCAACACAAGGTCAGCCGAAATGGAGGAGGAAGGCAAAAAGTTAAGGGAAAGACCACCCTTAGTCTGACAGGTCTAAGAGTTATCAAACAATAAACGTCAGAAAAAAGATTTCAGATATATTGTATATATCATAATCATAAATCATTTGTATTCTCAGTATATGTAAGTTAAAGCAAAATGCTTGGTGCAAATCCTGTCTTCACAACCTAACAGTCTGGCACCTCTACCTTTGACATGCTTCTCATTACCGCAGTATGGCACGAATTCCCAAATCAATTGCACCATGTAAAGTGTTTGGTGCATGTTCTATGGCCAACTTAAATGCAAAAATATGATAAGACTTGAAATAAAGATGTCTCACAAAAAAAACATATATGGTGCTTTTCAACAAAGGTTAGTTTTAGTTTTACGTGGTGAGAGCTCTTTCAACACTTGAGGCTACTTGGGGCAAGCAGATTGTGGCTAGTTGTCGGAAAGTGAAGTGTAGGCTTACGGTTGAAAAAGGAAAGTTTCATGTTTGATTTGAAATTCCAAATTTGTACATACTTTACTTTAACTGAAAAAGAATAGTATTCCAAAAGTAGGCGACAATGGTTGACTGCACCAGGTCTCCAAATCTGACCTTTATGGTTTTCTTGGTCTGCAGGAGCAGTTGCTCTGTAGAAATAAGGATCCTCATTGGACAGACCATTGGAGACATATTCTGAAAAAAAATGTCCTAAGCTATTGTAAACATTTTAAATTGAAATTGAATCAGTTAGGAGGAATAATTTTGATTCATTGCCATAGACCACTGACATTGAATCAAACACATAAATGTTACCTGTTTGGAAAAAAAACTAAAATGTCTGAGCAGGTGCCACTTACACATGCCTGAATTATCATCTATACCATCTGAGGTGTAATGTGCAGTCCTAATGGTCAGAGGAAAACTATTGTGAGAAGTTGGCCTTGTATAGGCTGTCCACTAATTAAAGTGGACACCCTGTACCAGTCCAAACAACCCTTATGGTGATTTAAGAAGTCAAAGATAACCTTAAAAAGCTATCCAAGTGGTAGATATAGAGAGCAGCCTTCAGGCTTAGTCTTGAAGGAATGTTAAGCAGCTTGTTTTGCCAGAATGTAACCTTATTGTATTGGTTAAATGAAAGCAGAACCACACAGTAGTAATAAAAATATGTATTTATTATTATAACACACTCTAAATACCTCACAGTATCAGCTACACACAGATAAACACAAAGCACACAATACTGTAGCACAGAAACAGTAATAAGTAGCACTAATACACAGTGGGCTCCAGGAGGAGACCAAAACATATACTAAAATAGTGGTATAAGAACCACGACTCGAGTCAAGACAGTGTCTAGAGGATGTAGAATCCCTGGTACCCTAGGAACCACCCAAGGTGAGTAAATAGGGATCCCTCGGAGCACGGGTTCAGTGTGGGAACACGGCCGTAGGCACTGTGCAATTCTATGGGAGAGTAGTGGTTGCAGTTTTAAAGTTTAAGGACCCTTCCCAGTGGATTACGAGGAAGCCCTTTGGATCATAGGAGTTTGAAGAGCCATCCCACCCGTGGATACCATAGTACCAGAGTTACCTATCCCTGGGAAGCTGTGTGCATAGGGCTGAAATGGTGTCGGAAACCGCTGTTGATCTCAATGGAGGACTTCAAGGAAGAGCCATTGCTGGGAAGAAGAGAAAGTGTCAGTTGGAATCCAAAGGTGGGTTCGGGATGAAGAGTACCTGAAAGCAGAGGGGACAGAGTCTGGGTCACTCACGAGTGACCAGGAGCTCGGTTGACGAATGCCCACCGATGTCGGGTGCTTCAGGTGCATTGAGGGGGTTCTAGACTCTGCAGCCACTGGGACCAGGAGACGTCGAGGATGACCAGGAGCTGGATACAAGCTGTCCAATGAAAGATGTTGAGTGCTGAGGGGTTGATGTCCGGCTGGAGCACCAACAAGCCTTGGCAGCGGCAACCCAAAAAGATGGTCAAGAAAGTTTAAGGTTCAGACAAGCAAGGTCCAGGAGACTCACCAAACACAAGGGAGTCAGGCATGCCTAGAGCCACCAGGGAAGCCCAAGAAAAGCAGTGTTGACCCTCAAGAGAACCCACAGGCTGGAGGCCCAGGAGCCACGAGGGATCTCAAGCAGATTTACAAAGCCACAGCCCATGAAGCACCCAGCGCGAGGAGGCTGAAGTTCTTTAATGGAAATGATGCTGGAGGTTGGGGCTACTTGAAGCCCAGTGCACTTGTTTTGGGAACACCAACAAGCATATGCACTTGCAAAAGTAAGTGGTGCACAGGGGTACAGGTATTGGAGCCCCCACAAGGGATTCTGACCTCAAACTTGGTGAGAGGGCAGCTCAGACCTCAAGGGACTTGGAAACCACATCCTGTGCTGCTGGAGCCTTTGGAGTCTGTAGGAGCTCATGAGCAGCAGACAGGTCAATCGTGATGTGGTGCCTGCGGTTTCAGGGGAGTGACTCTTTCACTCCAAGGTAGAAATCTTCAGTTTTTCCTTGATGCTCCACAGGTCCTACACGGAGCCTGAATGGTTACACAGACGATGCTTTGAACGGAGAAGGAGACATAATCGGGCCCAAACGCAGTGTCCAGATGGTTGAAGGTCAGTGGTTTCTAGATCAGAATCTTGTTCACCTACAATCTAGGGTCCTATAGTCAGGTAAGCCCTTTTGTACCCACAGGAGAGGGTTGGACAGATTCAGGCGACCCTCCCAGGGGAGGATGTGTACAGTGGGGAGGTTACACCCATGTCCTTTGTCCAGTTTTGTGCCAGAGCAGGAGCCAACGGCTCCCAGGACTGGTTTGAACTGGACTATGCACAGGGACACCAAATGTGCCCCTCATGCAGAATTTTGGTAGCTGGCAAGCGCACCCACCCAGGCCTAATACACTAAATCCTGTCTGGGAGGTGGTCACACCTCCGTGACAGGATGCCTATTGTTCTGCCTTCCCCTGCTCAAGTTTGGCTCAGCAGTAGGAGGGCAGAAATGTGGCTCCGGTCGGCAGCAACCATTTTGGGCTGCCTGGGACTAGAAGGCTGGTACAGGAACACCAGGGACCTCACAAAGCTTGTGTCTGGGGGTGGAATCATACCTCCCACACCAGTTACCAGTGTGGGGGTTTGATTCCACAATGTTTGACACCAAACACAATAGGGTTACTTTCAGCCGTTTAAGGGTTGGTCATCACGCGGTTGCATAATGCCACTCTATGTATCGTAAATGGTTGCAGCACTAACAACCCGGGAGAATGGACTCTGTGGGCTGAAGGGGTGTCTTGCTCATGCAGTGGCACCCTCTTACTTAGAACCAAGCACTCTGCCTTCAGGATTGTCAAGGCCTGCTATAGGGGTGACTTATAGGTTTTAAGTGTGATGACCCTTACATATAGTAAACCTATATCTTAAGTAAGTGGTGCATGCACCAACTTACACAAGCTGCAATGGCAAGCCTGTAGATCCATTTTGCATGGCCTCTCATGGGTGGCATACATGCTTCAGCCCATGGGAGACCTCTGTGGTACCTATGCCCTGGGTACATGGTACCATATACTAGGGACTGACAAGGGTCCGCAGTATCCAATCTGGAGTGTACTTAATTACATTACATAACATTTTAGGGAGAAAGCAGATAGGCTGGGGTCCTGATTAGCAGGATCCCAGTCGGACTATTCAAAAACAGTGTAACATGAAGCAAAAAGTGGGGGTAACCATAGTCAAGTCAAAAGAACTTTATTTCGGAGAATCTCTCCATAAAAGGTACATAAAATAGAAATATAAATACATTAAAATCATACATTGGATAGTTAAAAAGTATTAAAAAGGTTGGAACATTAGAACACCAGGAAAGCGATATATCTGCTAATTACATAGAATCAAGTACAATTTAACCCAGTACAAAATTAATCAGGTTTGCATTTTCAGGTACCGCTTTCTCTTGTGCCAGAAAGCCCCCAGAAATTTGGCCACAGCAAACACAATGTAAGCAGCCATTTCACTCTCAAGAATTCTGAAGGCTTCGTGGCACCTGGTAAAGCCCAAATTCCAACAAACAGGAGTGATCCATTTTCTGCGCGCCTCACTATAGCCCGGACAAAAAAATATGATGTGCAGCTCAGTTTCATCGCATACTCTGCATGCCGGGCAAGTACTGGGTGCAGACACAGACCAGTGACTAGTAAGTGCACGTACTGGCAGGGACCCATGCCTCCATTGTAGGTAAAGCTTCCTAATTAGTACAGGGTAAATATTGTCCAGGATTAATTCAAAGCTGTAGGCATTTTTAATACAAAGGAATTGGTGCGTTAGAGACCCTAGGGTTATAGAAGGTCGGAATGTAGGAACCTTAGAATTATAATACAACTTGGTTAAGACCTTTTTGGGAAGCCTGGGGCAAGCATCCAGGGGGTCGTTCCAAAGAGCATCGAGACCTAGGCCCACCAGATTGTTCCTTACAAATTTAAACCAGGCAATGTTCCCCGAATTTGGAAGACTAAGAACTTCCTGCAAACCTTGTCTGTAATGGATCAATTCAGGTACAGCCCATAATCTACGCCAGTAAATCAGTGGGCGAAGCGCCACTTCTTCTTCCAGGGGTCTGATGCCTAGGTCAAGTCTTAATGGCATTAAAGGTGTACTTTGAGGAAGGGCTACTAGGCACCTAAGAAACCTATTCTCCTCTTTAGTCAGACTAGCCAAGACTTTGTGACCCCACAATTCGCTGCCATAGATTACGGCTCCTCTGGCTTGCACCCTGTAGATGTGGAGCGGGGGGCCTATGGGTTTGAGGGTCGACCTATTCTTCCCCACCATCCTTAGTATCCCACCCACATGTTGCGCTAGTTTCAGCCTTGCTTTCTCCTGGTGCGGACCCCACCCCAATTCCTCGTTAAGGGTTACACCAAGATATTCAAAGGTGTTGACTCATTCTAGCGTGTTGTTCCCTATGCGTGGGATACGGTGGAACCTGGGTGGCGGATTGAAGGCCATAAATTTAGTCTTTAGAGTATTAATCTCCAATCCGTGCTCTCCACAAAAGTCCCCAAAGCTGTCCAGCACACGCTGGATTCCCATCGGCGACTTGGAGAGAAGGAGGGTATCATCCGCAAACATAATTGCCGGAACCCTCCTTCCCGCCAGCTTTGGGACTTCGGAATTGGGGACCCTATTGAGGTGATCGATAACCCCGTTGACAAAGAGGCAAAACAGGGTCGGTGCGAGTACACACCCCTGTCTTACCCCTCTGTCAACGGGGAACTTGTTTGATAGGGCGCCATGCCTACCACACCTCACTTGAGCATAAGTGTTGGTGTGGAGGCGGATGATCATTGACAAAAGATCACCAGGCACCCCCGCTCTAGCCAACACTTCCCACAGCTTACCACGTGGTACCAGGTCGAAGGCTGCCCTTAGGTCCACAAATACAGTATAGAGGCTGCCACCCTCCAGCTGTATTGTTTTCCAATATAAAAGGGACAGTCTAAAGACCTGGTCTATGGTGGAAGTCTTTTGCCGAAACCCAGCCTGGAGGGGGCTCAAAATATCCCTGTCTTCGATCCAGTCCAAGAGGCGATCCAACAGAAGCCTTGCAAAAAGCTTCTGAGGGACGTCTATCAGACTGATCGGTCTGTAATTAGCCGGGATTAAAGGCGAGCCCCTTTTAAAAATAGGCACGATCTCCGCCCCGAGCCAAGTGGGGGGAACCGCCATACCATGTACGATGAACCAAAAGGTAGGGGGCCCAGATTCTAACCGCATGCTTTAAAAGATCGCCCGGAATCTTATCAAGACCTGGCGCTTTTCCCGAGGAAAGGCGAGTAATTGCCATTTCCAATTCCTCCAAATTAAAGTCTCCCATCTCGGAAGAGTTATCAGTGGTTAGGGCGGCTAATGCCCCAACCTGGGTTCCTAAATGGTCCAGCCCAGACGCACTGTAGAGCAATGAAAAATGTTCCTCCCACACTTCAGGCGCGATGTTTCCCTCTATAGCCAGAACAGGCTCAACTGAGCCATGTTTGACTATTTGCCAGAATTTCCTTGAGTCTCTGGTTTTGAGTGCGGTTGACATTTCTGACCAGTTCTCCCAGTCCCAGTCTATTTTGGCATTTTCAAGAAGGAGCTTATAAGCAGCCCGCTTTTCCCTAATTACCGATAAAGCCTTCTTATTTTTAAATGCCCGGAGAAGGTCTGCCTTGGCTTTCCTACAGCTGGCGTTGAACCATGAGGCTCTTTCTCTCCTCACTTTCCTGTCCCGAACCACAGGGTTCAATACCTCGGCAAGATTGCTACACAGGGTCTGGTGAATGTCCCCAAGGGAAATGCACCCGTCAGGCGAGGGCAAGAGTGGGAGAAGTCTTCCCACCTTTTCGAGGGCTGATGCTACCAGCTCATAGATGGTCCTGATACAGTTTGGTTTCTCTAGGAGCTTGTCCCACCTTATTCTTCGCCTGTTGCTAGATAAGGTTAGACTTGGGGCGCTTACTCTATTTTCTGGGACAGCAACATTAAGAAAGCCATCAACAGCCAAAGAGAGAATCAGGCCATTATGGTCACTGTCGAACCTTGGGGCTATTTTAAAATCTGAGACTAGTTTCCAGTCCTGAAGTTTGATCATTATGTAGTCTATCCGAGACTCCTGGCCTGGTCTATTAAAGGTTGGTTGCGGAGGTGTGTCCCCTTTGAACCTGCCATTGCAAGCTCTAAGTGAGTTTGCAAGGGTCATTGTTATTACTTGGAGTAGGAGTGGTGAGGATGACCTAACTGGCAGACCCGCAATACTTGGAATATCCCAGAGATCATCCTCCTCACTGCTAAGCCCATCCAGGTGATTCGGGAACGGTTCGTACTGAATATTGAAGTCACCTCCAACCAGGAGTGTTGTTGAACCTGAGAGGGAGTCAAGGAATGTCACCAGGGCCTCCATTGTCCCTGAGGAGCCCGCGACTCCGACCGGTCTGGAATATACATTTACCAGAGTCAGGCCCATTCCAGTGGGCCAGCGTAAGACCACACACAGGATATCGACTGAGTTGGTTTCTAGAATCTCGGCCTTGCAGCCAAGGTGGGAGCCAATCCATATTGCCAAACCACCGGACGGACGGCCCTTCCCTCCCCATCTGGCTAGAACATTAAAAGTTGCAAACCCAGGGTAACAATAGTTTTCTCTAGCCCACGTCTCCTGGAACATGCATATATCATGTTTCTTTATAAAGGTTGCCCATTCACTACAATCTAACTTGTTGGGCAACCCAGCAATGTTCCAAGATAGAATTTCTATTGACCTCAAAACCGTATCTGTACTTATAACAATCTCATCGGGAATACTTTGTGCTGGCACTGGAGGGGTGCGAACCCCGATACCAGAGCGTTCCCTGGTTGGGACAACCTGTGTCGAGTGGATCTGATTTGGCAAACCCCCACCCACCGCATTTTCCCTCTCCGCCCCTAGTACGGGCCGTGGTGGATACGTATCTAATTCCTCCACAGACACGAAAGTGTGTTCGTAAGGCGCTGCGGAGGGGTCAGGCAAAGATAGAACTAACCCGAAAGGAGTGGCATTTTGCGGAAAAGAAATTTGCGGTGGGGGAGTCAGATCAGTATCCACAACCTGAAGCTCCGCAGTATTGGGCCCTTTGTTAAGGAAACTCCTCTGTCAATCGCAGTCATCAATGTGTGATAGGCCATCAAATCTATTTGCGACTTCCAGAGGGGTAAATGGCAATCTATAGTTCGCCCTCCTTGGGCCTTATCGGTAGCTCCCGGGGAGCACTGTAACCCAATCTAGTGCATTTTCGTGAACCGCAGAAGTGGGTGCATAAGTGTGGCAGTGGTTATCAGTGGGTACAGGGAATGCAAAGGGATATGACGGCATTCGTGCTGGGGCCCTAGAGTATGCATTCAATAAGACTGGAGGTCTTGGATAAAAATATAACAATTCACGGGGATTGATGGACCCACTAGTGTTACCCAAAGGATAGTCGAGAATGTGGGTGACTGCTCTAGGGTCTCTAAAATTAATAATGATTATGTCCCCCTCAATATCCTTATTTCTACAGCCTAGCCAGGGAAGTCTCCGAATGTGTAGAATCTCCCCGTTGACATTGAAGGGAAGGGGTCTGTTTAACATGAGCCAATGCATGGTTTTATTTTTAAGCTCATGGAAGCCTTCTTTTTTACCCTTTTCCAGAATCGGGACTCTCGTGAGCACTACTACGTATGGGACTGCCTCTGGGGGTAAGTCAACTTGGTGCCTTGGTAGGTCTCTTGCCCTAACTAGGGGATGATTCCCACCCCTATCAATTGGAATTATTCCTAGAGTAGGGTCTGGTACTTCCCTTATCGATTCACCCGCATCATTTTGTACTTGGTAATGGTGGGCTATATTGGAAGATTTGGCCAAAGACTGGCTATCAAGACCAGCCCTTTCGTTTTTCCTGGTATGAATAGGGGATGAGACTAGTGCCACAGGGGGGGGCAAAACTGAATGTGCATGCTCTTTGGGTACCCCCGCATATTTAGTAATGGCTATTTCTAGATCCCCTAAGCGTTGCTCTATATTTTTTAATCTTTCGATTATGGGTAGAGCAAATGACCTTATCAATTGCTCGATGCCCTCGAGAGGGGCTGGGATCGGACCTTCATTAGGTAAACACAGCGGGGGACAGATCGGGTCCGAAGAGGAGGGTTCGATGAGGGTGGGAGGTCTTGTGGCCATGGTGTTTACTATAGGTAAAGGAAGCGTTACCTTTGGCAAGGATATTTTTTCTGAGGTATGTATGGGTCCTTTGCCAAAGTCTGAGTGGTTAATCTTATCCCTTGGCAGATCGCCTAGCCTCTTTCTTCTTTTGGTGGGAGGGGGCCTTGGAGCTTTAGGCGCCGCAACCCTCCCCACCTTCTTGATAGTGGCTTTAACCTTGGATTGAGAAGGGATGGTAATCGTATCAATTTCCTTAATAATAGTGCTGGAAGGGAGCAAATCAGCAGAATCATGGAAACTTTTAGATTTATCAAGCTCAGATTCTATGTCTCTAAGCAATACAGGAACATTGTCAGTGGCTAGTGCCTCCTGAGTAAAAGTAGGGGGATTTAGCTCAAAAGGGGTAATAGGAAGCGAGTAATCTATAGGCATCCTGTTTTTTATACATTCTATGGACCGGCGTCGCTCGGCCCTTCGTTCAGCTAGCATAGTCTCCTTTCCATTAGCCGCAGCAGCCTTAATAAAATAATCGACCAATGTACCTTTGTTTGTACCACCAGTGATTATGGGCGTGTTTGTGGAAAGAGTCTCAGCCATGATGATTAATGCAGTTCTCTGGGACCAGACTTACGTTTGCTGGCAGGAAGAAGAAATTCCCCCGGTCCGGTCGCCTCGGTCTCCTCGTGCCTCTGAGGGCCTCAGAGGGCCCGCTCTTTGCCCGGTCTTAGCCCCGTGCTGAGACCCGCGCGCGTCCCGCTAGCGCGTGTAGGCAGGGAGACGTACATATAATGGAGGGCAACGGTGTTGGGGGAGGAGTCAGGAAGAGGACCAGGTGCGGCTGATCTGCTTCGTGCACAGCACCCTGGTCCTCGCAGTCCTGAATACGCCGGTTCTTGCAGGGTCAGCACACCAACAATGCCCCAAGTGACAGCAGCAGAGTCCCGGTCCCTCGAGCGGCTCCCGCGAAGCAGGGGCCACGAGGCGCGGTGTTAATTTCAAGAAAGCTGGGATGAAAGTCCAAGGATTCCCTCCAATGGGCAGCAGCACCAGCCAAGTTCACAGACGGAGCCCACGATGCGGGGGCTACACCGCCTGTTTAAGGTGTTGGGGGAGGAGTCAGGAAGAGGACCAGGTGCGGCTGATCTGCTTCGTGCACAGCACCCTGGTCCTCGTAGTCCTGAATACGCCGGTTCTTGCAGGGTCAGCACACCAACAATGCCCCAAGTGACAGCAGCAGAGTCCCGGTCCCTCGAGCGGCATCCGCGAAGCGGGGGCCGCGAGGCGTGGTGTTAATTTCAAGAAAGCTGGGATGAAAGTCCAAGGAATCCCTCCAATGGGCAGCAGCACCAGCCAAGTTCACAGACGGAGCCCACGATGCGGGGGCTACACCGCCTGTTTAAGGTGTTGGGGGAGGAGTCAGGAAGAGGACCAGGTGCGGCTGATCTGCTTCGTGCACAGCACCCTGGTCCTCGTAGTCCTGAATACGCCGATTCTTGCAGGGTCAGCACACCAACAATGCCCCAAGTGACAGCAGCAGAGTCCCGGTCCCTCGAGCGGCATCCGCGAAGCGGGGGCCGCGAGGCGCGGTGTTAATTTCAAGAAAGCTGGGATGAAAGTCCAAGGAATCCCTCCAATGGGCAGCAGCACCAGCCAAGTTCACAGACGGAGCCCACCATGCGGGGGCTACACCGCCTGTTTAAGGTGTTGGGGGAGGAGTCAGGAAGAGGACCAGGTGCGGCTGATCTGCTTCGTGCACAGCACCCTGGTCCTCGCAGTCCTGAATACGCCGGTTCTTGCAGGGTCAGCACACCAACAATGCCCCAAGTGACAGCAGCAGAGTCCCGGTCCCTCGAGCGGCACCTGCGAAGCGGGGGCCGCGAGGCGCGGTGTTACTTTCAAGAAAGCTGGGATGAAAGTCCAAGGAATCCCTCCAATGGGCAGCAGCACCAGCCAAGTTCACAGACGGAGCCCACGATGCGTGGGCTACACCGCCTGTTTAAGGTGTTGGGGGAGGAGTCAGGAAGAGGACCAGGTGCGGCTGATCTGCTTCGTGCACAGCACCCTGGTCCTCGCAGTCCTGAATACGCCGGTTCTTGCAGGGTCAGCACACCAACAATGCCCCAAGTGACAGCAGCAGAGTCCCGGTCCCTCGAGCGGCACCCGCGAAGCGGGGGCCACGAGGGGCGGTGTTAATTTCAAGAAAGCTGGGATGAAAGTCCAAGGAATCCCTCCAATGGGCAGCATCACCAGCCAAGTTCACAGACGGAGCCCACGATGCGGGGGCTACACCGCCTGTTTAAGGTGTTGGGGGAGGAGTCAGGAAGAGGACCAGGTGCGGCTGATCTGCTTCGTGCACAGCACCCTGGTCCTCGCAGTCCTGAATATGCCGGTTCTTGCAGGGTCAGCACACCAACAATGCCCCAAGTGATAGCAGCAGAGTCCCGGTCCCTCGAGCGGCTCCCGCGAAGCGGGGGCCGCGAGGCGCGGTGTTAATTTCAAGAAAGCTGGGAAGAAAGTCCAAGGAATCCCTCCAATGGGCAGCAGCACCAGCCAAGTTCACAGACGGAGCCCACGATGCGGGGGCTACACCGCCTGTTTAAGGTGTTGGGGGAGGAGTCAGGAAGAGGACCAAGTGCGGCTGATCTGCTTCGTGCACAGCACCCTGGTCCTCGCAGTCCTGAATACGCCGGTTCTTGCAGGGTCAGCACACCAACAATGCCCCAAGTGACAGCAGCAGAGTCCCGGTCCCTCGAGCGGCTCCCGCAAAGCGGGGGCCGCGAGGCGCGGTGTTAATTTCAAGAAAGCTGGGATGAAAGTCCAAGGAATCCCTCCAATGGGCAGCAGCACCAGCCAAGTTCACAGACGGAGCCCATAAGAAGCAGATCCTACTTTCCTACAACTACGATTAGTTATTATTTGAAATAGTATTTAGATTACTACAAATGTGCCACATGAATCATCTGAGAAGTGTAGTTGTGATATGAGTGGTACTGCACTCTTACCTAACCGGAAGAACCTCTAAGAGCAAGCATCACACAGATGCTATTGTGGTAGGGATGAGATCTTGCTATCTGCAAAGGTTGTAGCATCCAGAGGTGGATGGAATAAGAATACTGAGGCTCCTTTTCTTTATGCAAATGATACAGAAAATGTTTTTCACATTTACGGCAATAAAGAGAATCGAAAAGCAAGATATTAAGGTAATAATCTGTTTCCTGACCATCTGCATGCCGGTGCCATGATCATGGCTACTCCTGTCCTAGGGGAATGGCAGGGGTTTAAAGGGACCAATGTGAATAGAACTTGACAACAGCAGGAGGGTGGTTGAACCGGTCCAAAGTAAGGACTATGGGACAAATGCATTTGGAATCACTGTAATAAGGATCAGAACTGCTGGCATGTCATGATCAGGCCTGGAATATCTGCAGCACAGAAAAACAAGATGAAACATCAGTAAAGGAACCCCTACATACAGCTGCATGACTCAGTACAAGCATGAAGAAATAGCCACCACCCTCAGCCTAAATAAACCTCACAGGCTGCCTTTATTGGCCTGCTCCATCTTCAAGTCATTATTATGTCGCCTACAAAACCATCATGACTGGCAACCCTGCACTTCTGACTGCAAACTCTCCACCTCAGGTGGGTCTCAAAATGCCCTCAGCCAGGACACAATCAGACTGGATACAAAGACGTGTTAAAAAGAAAAAATAGAAGTCCTTCGGCATTTATGCACACAGTATCGGGAGTGGCATCCCCATGTTTATGAAGACTGCCCCATCCCTCCACCAATTTAGGAAAGAGCTAAATAAGTCTCTCTTACAAAAATACCACATCATGATGCAACAACAGACCAGTAATGGTGTTATAAACCAAATAACCCTCGATTCACCCTACCTTTAACGTTGACCCCTCACAGCTGCCTTTTAGCTAGATTCACACTATACATGCCACATAAATACATGAATATTTCAAACTGTTTATAAATAGGATAACTCAAAATCCAGTTAGTCCCAATTGAATGTTTGTTTTTCAAGTTTTGGATTGTATTTATTCAATTGATGTTGATTCTTGAAATTTCTGTTGATATACCCTCAATAATTAAATGTATTCACAGCAATACATTTGGCACTCCAGAACAGCTTATTCATTTAGTACAGCATTTACCCTCTCTTGACAATTGTTGCTAATATCCTCCCTGTTGAACAGTTGCCTTTTATGTTGGACCACCACTGATTTTGTTTGCCTTTTTGCTGACTCAACTTTTGTTGGCTATAGAACAGTGCAGTTTACCCATGCTAACCAGTGCTTGTGCTCCTCCTTTCAACATGCCAAAATTGAAATATATATCACAGGCTTTTTGATTTGCCAATAAGACCCTAGTAATTGTAATTGTATTTACATAGTACTAGCTACCCCTGATAAGGCTTTGAAGCACTCTTCAGTGAGTAGGACTTTACTCTGGTCTCCATATGTACATATATATATATATATTCACTGAAAAAAGGTTTCAGGGACGTTATAGTTAGTTGGACATTTTACTCGTACATAACCAGAGAAATTCAGCCGTTATAGTTAGTTGAGCTAACTATAACTTGCGGCCCCGCAATGCACTGCTGAAGACATCACATATTACATCATTTATGACATGGTCAGTGACATCACTGATTAAATCTCTGATGACATCTCAACAGAGGTGCAGAAAGAGGCAAGAGAGGTGCAGAAAGTTGAAGAGATTTGCAGAAAGAGGCAAGCGAAGTGCAAGAGAAGTACAGAAAAAGAAAGAAATGTGCAGAAGGACGCAACAGAAGTGCAGAAAGAGGCAAGAGAGGTGCAGAAGGAAGAGTGGCTTGCACACCATTAGTACCAATCTAACACCCACATTTAGCAATAAGTAACACGTGACCATTCTAGGTTTGCAAAGGGCCTTCCACCATGCTGTAACACTTGTTGCTGCATTTTTGGTAACGTTTGAGCGGTTTGAGCTAGAAACAGGGCCTTTTTTGTTCAAATCTGCAGATTAGGGAGCAGATGATGAATTATGTGGCTAATGCGGAAAATGTATAATTGTGCGAAAGTCGGTGCAGTTAAACAGTTGCATAATTCCAGTGGCCCTGCTCATACCTCTGATTAGGTCCACAAGTGCTCCTCAGTGATTCCTTCTTTTTTGGCTCATTGAGTTCATAGTTGAACTTCTATGGTAACGATGAAGACTAAACCTGAGGTTACCACTCCACAACACAGACTACCATACCACATAATTACTCTACATAACACATAATCCCACTCTACATAATTCCTATAAAATAAATACCACATACTTTCTATCCATATCCCTTCACTGCACAACTTACCACATAATTCCACTACACACAATGTACATCTACCCCACTGCAAAAAACATTAGTAAAAAACTTTTTCATTTAAAACGCCAATAGCTCTTACTCTCACAAATGCAAAACCTATTACATTGGAAACACTTCTTTAACTAGTATACGCATTTGCAGATTGGTAGGAAAAGGGTGCTGGGCCTCTGACCAGCGCTCAGGAATTCCGCTGCGTAGGATTTACAAGAGGTACCAGGAGGGCTTCTCGGCCCCCAAAGTCCCTCAGAAGTAAATTGGACTTCATCCCCTATCCCGTAGTCAGCCAGGAGGTGCATTTGCAGAGTGGTGGTGACTGTGTGGGACTTACTGGAGGTAACAATAGGGGTAGTTGGCCTCCAAAGATATCTTTGGAGGCCAACTACCCCTCCTATTACCTCCAGTAAGCTCCACACAGCAAGATTGCTAAGTTCTCATTGCAGGCCATGCCCCCTTTGCCCACCACTCTGCAAACACGCTCCTTGACGCGATCTTGGATGGAGATTGAAGTCCCCTTTGCTGCTGGGGTCCTTAGGGGCCAACTAAGCTACCTGTTACCTCCAGTAAGCCCAACACAGTGGGATTGTTGAGAGGTGAACACAGGCTACACCCCCTTTCTCCATCACTCTGCAAATGCTCCTCCTGGTTCGCTCTTGGTTGGGGGATGAAGTCCCCTTTCCTCCTGAGGGTCCCTGGGGGCCAACTAGCCCTCCTGTTACCTCCAGTAAGCCCCATACAGCTGGATTGCTGAGAGTTTTCAAAGGCCACGCCTCCTTTTAACACCACTCTGAAATCATGACTCCTGGTGCACTGCTGCTCGGGGATGAAGTCCACTTTAGTAGTGAGGTCCTTAGAACACAAGAGGACCTCATCGCCCCACCAGCAATGCACGTTTTCAGAGTGGTGTAAAAAGGGGCGTGGCCTCAGACCACCTCTCAGCAATCCCACTGTGTGGGGCTTACTGGAGGAACCTGGTAGGCTAGTTGGCCCCTAAGGACCCATAAGATTATAGGGGACTTCCTCCCCAACCCAAAATACACCAGGAAGCCCGTTTGCAGAGCGGTGCAGGGAGGGAGCAGGGCATCCTGCGAGATGCCTGCTTCCGTTTCTTTCCCTTGTTAGAAGGGGGGCTGTGTGGCCCCCTTTCTCTTAACATTTTTTGTGCCCTGGGGACCCCTTCACCCAGGACCTGAGAAATGTTTGTATTAAAAATTCAAAAAATGGGAAGGGGCCACGTGGCCCCCCTTCCCTGGGACACTACAGGACCCGGGGACCCCATCCCCAAGGGCCTGCTTAGCCTGGAATTTTTGGGGGAGGGGGGCCATGTGCCCCCCTCCTAGGGCCAATTATGGCCCGGGGACCCCATCTCCTGGGTCTGGCCCTCAAGTAGGGGATCATGAGGGGAGCCCCAATGCTCCCTCAGTCCCTCCCGCGGGAGCCAATATTGCTTTTGGATAAGGGGAGCTGCTGACATGCAGCTTCCCTTGCCCAAAAGCAATTCTGCTTTGCTTCGTTTCCTGCTCTCGCTTCATCTAAGCAAAGCAGTGTTTGCTATAGCAGGACGGGAGCCGTCCTCCCACCTTGCCATAGCAAACAGCAATGTCCTGGGGGTGGGCAACCGGGGACATTGCAGAAGCCAGCCCTCAGATGACAATCATGGCATATTCTGTCCCGTTTCCTGTTTTGGACATTATGGAGTTATTTTGAATGAATTGTGAGTTCTTGGTGAATGCTGCTTGTTTTTACATATTGCCCAGGAACTCTCCATCTGTAATTGATCTGTAGTTGTTTGGGTCATGCAAATCCAGGCTTGTTTTCTTTAATATTGGGCATATGTATGCTTTTATTAGAGTCTTCTGGAAAGACTCCAGGAATGATTGTTCGGTTTGTACTAAGTGTACCCATTGGCCTATAAATTAAATACTTCTAATGGTCTGTAGTCTAGGTGTGCAGTTTTGAAACTGAAAATATGTCCTGTCAAAATAAATCCTTTTGACAGGCGTAACCTTTCCTTTTAAATATTAAGTCACTCCTAAGTATTCCTTATTGCCCATAAGGGAAGGTGCATGGTATTTTAAAGTACGGAGGGTGAAAGTTTAATGTTAATGGTATTCTTACAGTAAAATGGCCCAAAAAGCTTTTTTACTGTAGCAGGTTTGCCTGTTCCACAGGAACTCATTGAGATGCAACCTTAAGTTTAATAAATTGTATCTCCGGATAGGAAACACCTTCACATTTTCTTTTTTGACTTTTTGAAATATTTAGTACAAGCCTATTCTCTGGTGAAAGATTACTTTTAGAAAGTTACCTTTGTCATGCCCGAAGTTCCTTGAAGCTAAATCTGCATTCTGCTCTCCCACACCTGCCAGCCAGTAATTAGCATTTGAATAGATGTGAATGAGATGTGGATTTGCTCCCAGGATTAAACAAAAAGGTTGACATGAATAGGCAGAAATGACCCATCTGAACTTGATAGAATTTGCAGAGTGAGACTGTAAAGATCTTTTTGACATCAAAGTGTCAAATCCTGCTTGAATGTAACATCCTGCTTGACAGGCCTGCTGAGGTTTTTCATATTACACTTGGGGCAATTCAAAGAGGCCTCCCCTGTCAAAGAGAAATGATAGCTTTCACTTGTGAAGGGCCCTTCTTTTGTTCTTCCCCAGCCAGATAGGTCCTAATCACAGTGGGGCACCTTTTGGCATCACAATGTCAAAGCCTGTTTGACAGGTCTGCTTGATTTGCATACAATATTTGGGGCATACTTCTAAGAAGGAAAACAGGAATGTCTGTTTGCTGAGAACTCAGCTTTGTTCTACCAGGCTTCTGTCTCTTAGAGTCTCGTGGGTACAGCACTTGCCTCAAACTGGACTTCAGTGTTAGATGTGGGAGGGAACTTGTCGTACTTTAAAATTTGGGACCGCGTAGGAGGCAGGGCCCTACCCCTGTCTATCCCGGTATTAGCAAACCGCGAATGGTCAATGCAGTATGTACAAGTGCTTTGTGTACCGTTTTACCTATGAATGCACTATGTATACGTTATTATACATTGACTCCGTGGGTTCCATTTTGTAGCGGTGGCCATCTTATGGTTGCCCTCACATAGGCTATATAGCATGAAGCGAAAACGGGCCTTTTAGAGCATATGTGCCTTTCTTTGACTTTTCTGTGACCTGGGCAGCTTGGCTCCGCCACCCCAGGTCAAACTGGTCTCACGAGTTCCCCGTCCTCTGGCCACCTGTGATTAGCATCAGGGCTTGACACACCATAAAGTCTTTTCATCCTACACAAGCCTCCGGCTAATCTCTTTCACACCTGACTGTTCCTGCTTTATGGCTTGTTTCCCAAAACAGGAGATGCTCATGTTTATTGGGGCCTATCGATATCTGATGTGGGATCTGAGCCTTGCTGGGTAAATAATTACGGGCTGGCTTAACTGGAATGTGGGATGGTCATCATGACTCTGCCTTTTCGTTTGCAATGTATACATGTGAATGACCAACTGCAAGAGAAGGGCGGTGTTGCCCAGAGCGTAACATTCTCCATAAAAGAGGAGACTGGTTTCTGTTCTGCAGACTGCCTCATCCAGTTGCTAAGGCTTCTGTGCGACGTAGTCTCACTCATTTGAGTTTAATAAAGATGTCTTTTCATATTTCAGCTTCTGTTGCCAAGTTCTTTGTTATATTATCAAGATATGCAGAATTCTATAATACCACATCAGGAAGTACTCGAAGTCATAGGGTGCTACCCCTAGCACCTCTGGGGTCTCAAAAATTGGAGTACTTCAAACTATAATGATCATAGTGAATTTCCCGAACACACCCTCCACCCTCAGAGGCCAAGTTGAGTGTAGCCAAAGAATTTGACCATCTTGGAAATGCCCAAAGAGGGAGGGTTAGGCTTAGGAACCTTTGCCTCATTGGTTAGGGAGTGCCCAGGTAAGATTCCCACCAACTAGCCTATGCCACAAATTATCGTGGCACCTCCAGGCACCCACTTTAGAACACTTATGAATCTTTTAAAGATCAGAAGGGGACTGAACCTGCTTTCTGAGACCTGAGAAGAGCCTAAAATAATGAACCTGGTCCTCCATTGTACCAAAGACAAAGACGTGGCCTCCAAGGTCATAAAGCTGATCTCCTGTTCAAGCCCCAGGGATACAACAAGCTACAAGATTCCTTTCCTTCAACTGTCCAGCTGATCAGTGGGATCTGTTCCTCTACTGCACTCCACCTGACACACTCTGTGTATCCCTGTGGTGGATTGGGACTTCAAGAATTAAAGTAAGAAGGTAAAATCTTTGACCAGGACAAATCTTTTTAGTGTATCCGACTCATGCTCCAATACGGTCAGTGTCAACTTGCAGCTAGGTCTTGTTTTACAGCAAGCATTGACTATCAACAGCTTTTTGTGATTTTTCACATTATTTCTACTTAAAACTTTAAAAATTCATATCTCCAGTTCCTCCGATTGGATTTCCTTATCTAGGTTCCATTTTGTTTATTAAATTGTGCTCTGTTTTTATTATTTGCATTGGGATTTTTATTATTTTATATTTTGGCTTTACTCTTCTTTTATTACTGCATAAATACTTTACAAATTGCCTCTAAGTTATGCCTGTCTGATCTATGCCATAGCTGCCAAGGGGTTGAGTTCACATTTATTTATTAACTTTTGTGGTTCACCCTGACAAAGACTGTGATTATTAATTGAGGTGGCAACTCACCCCCTCAACTAGTACTCCAATGTCTTACAGTTTTTATTAAAAAAGCAACTACTAACCAGAATCACATAGAACTATCAAAGAATTGTGCAAGATTCCACAGAATTGAGTAGAGTAATTCTGAATATATTGCTATTTTCTTATCCCAAAATGTCCCCCTCATATCCAAAATGGAATTTTAAGACGCATTTTGAGTGAAGAAATAGCTTCAAATGCAACAGAACATAAATAGCAATGCGAGCAGTCGCTCACCCTCACTAAATACACTCTTGGTGTAGGATTTTTCCCCCAACTTACTTGCTAGTTTGTTAGCGCAAAATCCACCTGTGCATCCAATGTGGACGAGAGGCTGCATTTTACACTAAGAAAATAGTGCTAAATAAAAAGTAATGTGAAAAGCAGCATGAGTTAAAATTGTTGTTTCTGTGCTAATCCCCCCTAAATTACTCTTAAATACACAACTTGGCATAATCATGTAATTATCGGTAATTCAGCATCAAAGGGGAAGGAGAATTACCGAAATTACTCTGATTACTCCTTCGTGAATAAAATACCTCTCATGCCTACTGCCGAAAAGATCCTTCTAATAGTTAAATTGTAACAATAATGCAAGTACTGTCCAACATTCATTTTGCCTCAGTTATGACAATTATGATATGTTTAGTAAATATTATATCATCTACGATTATACTTTCACCCTTTAATGGTAGTTACTACGAATGCCTTGTCTGCCATCAAAGATTCCTTAAAAATCCAGAACCTTCTAAAATGTCACACATTTAACATCCCTGGCTTAACAAAAATCAGCTTGTCAGATAACTCCTCAATAATTAGAGACACGCATCTACAATATTATCTGCAATAGTATTAAAACAAGGATTGATGAAGCAATGAAAATACTTCCTTGAAATATTGATTGTCTTGTGTGAAATCAAAGCCACTTCATCAGTCATCTTATCTGCAATTTTACGGACCACTAGATGAAATCCTGAACCTAATTTTACATCAGCAATCCATCGCCAATACACTTTTAATTTTGGATGACTGTTGTCTTTTGGTTTTATAGACAAAACAGGTCTATTCGGTCTAATCCATCTCATTCACACTCTTACACAAAAGGTTGGCCACATCTTCACCTGGAATATGACAGTGACAGATATAGACATCAATCCAGTAACGACTAATAACCAGGGTCCCAACTTTACCCCCAAGCAACACCAGTCAGAACCCACTTTAATAGTACCAGGTAGACCCCTGAACAAAGTGAGCCACCTTGACTTTTTTCAGATATTTATCCAACTATACACTAATCATCTCAGTAATACAATTTTTGAAACATTCTACAAACTAATAGGTAGGAAAGGGCCCAATTTATATGCTGCCAAAATGTATAAATGTCAGCTGGCCCAGTGGGCATTTCTACCATTGACAGGAATTACTGTCACAGCGGTTCCTGTCAATATGTTCTAAGTTTGACAGACTGCTCTGCCAATATGATGGAGCTGAATGGCAAACTCACAATGCTTTTTTTTTATTTTCAAAAAGAAAATCCCAAAGTACAGTTATCTTTTTGAAAAAAGCAAAAAACAATGCCTCCCTCGCCATGAGAGATTCTCCCAAAGGGGAGCACTGAGCACTTGTCAATGCCCCTTACTGCCAGGTTTATTCAGGCATTTATCAGCTTTGTGTCCACCCACCTAAATTAGATGGGTGAACACCCGCAGCCCGTGCAGGTAAGAGCGGCGGGGCCAGGTGGGGGGATTTCGACAGATGACAGCAAAGGGAAATTGAATAAATAATACATTTTACCTCCTCATTGTCTATCGAAATCCCTCACCATCCAGCCCCACCGCTCTTACCTGCACAGGCCACAACTGTGGGTGAACATATTGCCAAGCCCTCAGATGGTACTTCCTCCATCAGGCCATTGGAAGGGTTTGACCATGGCGTAGAGGAAGTAGTCTCTACAGTCGTTAAACCAACATCTGCCTGATTTTAAGTCAGGTGGGTGGGCCATATTGTTCGCAGGGAGGGAACTCTGTTGTTGTAGAGACAGAGTTCCCTCTCCACCTAAATCTGAAAACAAATGGTTCAATATTGAATTGTCAGAAAATCAAAGAATGTGCCATACTCTGGAATGAGCTTGGGAAAGCTCTTAATTGGGAATTGACATAATCACATGCAAATTAAATATGACAGTCTGTCATAAAGCTATTAAGAGTTCAAGATTTTCACACTGAACAAATTGACCCCTTTATCTAAGGTATTAAACAAGATTATCTCATTCTCTGAGGACAAACTACCCCAAATGAATGCCATGATAAGAATCCAAAACCACACATCTATTGTTCTTCAAATCCAGGCCCTCCAATATTACAACACTCCTGATCAGCAACAAAGATTAAAGCTTCTTACATTCCATAGACCTATTGCCAGCAAAGTGGGTTGAGAACGTTTTTCCATATAATGGCATTTCATATACCTGAAGTTTTCAGCATATCTTGCCAAAGTATAGTTCCAGCTCTGCTAGAGCAAGTCAACATCACATCTCTACTAAAGAAATCTACTGCAGACCAATCTCTAACTTCCATTCATTAGCAAAATACTGGAAATAGAAATCATCACACAACTTCAAAATCATCTGTAAACTAAGAGCCTCCTACAAGACCAGCAATCAGATGTCAGGCTATTATAAATCTGAGAAAAGATCCTCCTACATCAACCCACAATATTGATACTGCTTGATCCTTCTTGACCTCTCGGCCGCTTACAACACAAATTCTGCATAGCCGCTTGAAAAACTGGAAAGTATTAGCAGGAGCTACCCTCTACACTTTATATGCTCATTCCATTCTATGAGAAAAAAGTAAGTTTGGAATAGCTCTTGGCATCTGTTCAATGGTGGGGTTCTAAAATAACTACAATTATTCCGGCTACTTTCCAAGTGTATATTCTTGCACATATTATCTAATCATACTGGCTCCAGTTTCTATTGTAAGCTGACAACTCCCATATCTTGCTTCTGCTATCAATACAATTGTTTGACTAAAACAACATCTCATTAAATGTGAAACACAATGTTCTTGAATGGAGATAAAATAAAGATCTTAATGATCATTAATAGGTCCTACTGAAACCTGTCACTCCCTTTCACATGACCAGCTATAGTAAGACCACCACCAACTCCTTTGATAATGACAAAAAACATGGAATCATTTTTTACTACAAAATGTCTTTTGATACACAAACACATTTTGTGATGAAAATCTATATCTTCCAACTATCTATGGTCAGGAAAGTACACCCTACCCTTTTCCTTCTCTACTCATCAAATTAACAATAGAGCTATTTATTAACACAATATGACCTACCCAGGGTTCAGTTCCTGACTTATGAAGCACTGACGTGATAATTCTGGGATTTGCGATCCAGTGGTAGGGAAGAACCCTAATCGCAAAGATAACTTCAGCTCCTGTTGATCTTGGGCATTGCGACCTACTTGGTGAAATGGTTTTACAGAGTGCTATCGGAAATGGTACGGAGGCCACTTATGGCTCTTCGAACACGATGGGGGGGATTTGATCAGATACAACCTAGTGGACAGAGAGTGGGATGGGCTACTAGCTATCCCAAACAGGTATCTAGAAATATGAGGGTGAAATGTACCCTTTCAATTATGTACATATGACCTAATTCGCAACGCACAGGATTCAGGTCATTTATGGTAGGGAGTCGCACCCACATCCCAGATGCGCACTTCTGGATGAGGACATTGGGCATATGATTTGGAGCTGTCCCATATTGAGGTAATTCTGGGAGGGAGTAGTACACACATTGAACACTGCATAAGGTCTTGCACTTGCCTGCAAATTGGAGACAGGTCTTTTGGGGCTATTCCCTAGGCCTAAGGTGAAGAAGATAAGCACCAAGTTCCGAGATTTAGCACTGACCCTACCCAAAAGACATAGGGGCATATGTATCAAGCCTTTTTCCCGTTCGCAAACGGGCCGATTCTCAGAATCGGCCCGTTTGCGAACGGTAAAATGCCTTTTGGGATGTATCATCCCAAAAGGCCATCGCAAAATATGGAATCGCAAAATTTGCGATTCCCTATTTTACTAATGCATTTAAGAAATCGCAAATTGCGGTTCCTTAAATGCAATTCTGAAAGCACACAAGTTGTGTGAATTTGTCTTAAGAAAACGCAAATTACCACCAACTTCAAGTTGGTGGTAATTTGCGATTTCCTTGAAAAATTCACTTTTTTGCATTTTTCAAAGTGCCATGTGGCAGGGCATGTATGTGCGCCACATGAGCACACATGCATATTTCAGGGGTGCAACAGGGTATCCTTTTGACACCCTTGTACCCTTGAAATTGCATACCTAATGAGTACTCGCAAATTGCGAATGTCTTCCCATTCATTCCTATGGACCTCTGGGCCCATAGGAATGAATGGGAAGGTATTCCTTAATTGCGAATGACAATTTGCAATTCGCAATTAAGTAATACGTAGGAATTGCAATTAATATTGCGACCCCTGCATACATTTCATTTTGCGAGTGCTTAATAGGGATTCGCTAAAAATCGCTATTAAGGGCTTGCAAAACGGTGTTTTGATACATATGCCCCATATAGCTCTAGCGTGGACATAGAAAATGGGGTCTAAGATAGAGGTGTTGGTAAGAGATTTCATGATCGGTTCTAGTGCTGGGGAGTGGGATCTCATTAGGGAAGATGCTATGGGCATACGTGGGCGCCACATAGAGGGATTGTGGTGGTGTTGCTTGGGAATTCGGAAAGCCAAGCTAAAGACACCGAGGGTCATGCAGATGAATGGGGGAGAGGATGGGGGGAAGGGAGAGGATCCTCTGCAGACCACACTTGATATAGGGGATACAGACTAGCTGAGACTTGTAGCTACTTACCCGGGGGCCTGAACCTGTACCTGTGGGGATGGAATCCCCCCTTCTTTGACCTTGGGGTTCACTGCCACAGGCATGGAGAGTACATCCTGTTACCCCGAGTGCCCCCCTGGGGCATCCCCTTATTTATGAGGGAACTGCTGGGGGAGGCAGAAACTTCTGCTTTGAATTCATGGGGAGACCTGCTAGGCCTGCTCATCCCCTCGGGTAGGACCTGGGAGCAGTGGTGGATAGTGAAACTCACAGTGAGTGCATGGAGTCTGAGCCGGAGGGCTATTTGGGTCAACATGCAAAAAGACCTGGGTACTGAACGGGCCCCTCCAGCAGGGGAGGACAGGCTGGATATTATGCAATGATTAGTTGATGTATGGGGCAATGTAACTTCAGCCCCTTTGTACATACTTGCGGTCCCAATATCGCTACTTCACAAATGTTTGCAATGTTATGACTTTGTTGAACCTGATCCTGTAAAGAGCAGAGATCATATCACTGCCATGTTTTCCATAAAATGCCAGTAAATATGTGTTGAAAAAATAGAGCTCTTTATTTCAAGATTGGATTAGTGCAGTATTTTCGACCCATCAGATACAAAACACAAACAGTGTTAATTTGTCTCAGCCTCAGAAAGTCTGAATCCACACCACCTGTCCTGAGAAATCTACACTGACTTCCCGTACAGCATAGGGTCTTATTTAAGGTACTGTACATCATGAACAGGTTACTACACCGTACAGAACTTAAATACCTTCATAATCTGACCTCACCTTTAAGACCAACAATGATTCTTAAATCAGTCATTACACTACAGCTTATCCAGCATGTGGCCAAGCGATCCAAACACAGAAACCTGACTTTTAGGCCTAGAATACATTCATATTGCACTTATATCCCCATGCCTTCAACTCATACTTGGATGTAACATGTAAGTTCATTCGAAAGCACTAAATAAATAAATAAATACAATTTCAGATTTTAAGATAATTTCATCATTTTGTAAACTATTTTTAGGACAAACGGGGAGGGCGCAGACACATTGTAATTTGATCGTATTCAAAGGTATAATATTTATATTTGGTAGATTTCTTATGATAAACAAATGTTATTCTTCTTTATTATGTATAGTATTACACGCTCATTGAATCGAGTTGAATATAGCTTTATAGCCTAAAAGATGATAGTTTTTTTTCGTAAAGGACGCTGCAAGCATACTACAATACATTTATCTGAGGAATTGACTTAAGAGATTCACTGCATCATTTTGATATATAACTAACTAAATAGGCAGAATGTGTCTATGAAAGGCATTTATATCAACATTTATATTAACATTTGATGTTTTTAATTTAGAAATAAGAATTCGGGAAAATGACCTTTAAAACAAAAAAAAATAATGTCAACATTAAATGTTCTCCTGCGCCGCTTGATGGTTTAATTGTACCATTTCTTCTCATCTTATCTCTTTAAATTCATTTAGGTGACGGAAAAGCAGTATCGCATAATTGTCTTCTGCCATCTTGTAATTAGACAGTGCATTATCAAATGCTTGTCTTTAACGTCTGTAATTAAAGGCACCTGAAATGCTTAATGCCAAATAAGAGGCCACCATTAGTAATTTCTCTAGCCTTTCAATGAACCCTGCTATTTTTTCTGTGAGCTATGGAGGTTATCTACATCTTTTCAACATCTAATTCCATGTATTCTGATTCTTTGTACTGTTTTCTCAGACACTTGTTTAATGATTTTAAACACCTCGAAGATAACCTAACCCACTTCATGAGTGACTGGGGCGTTCTTCCCAGAGAAAACTTTGAAAAATAATGATGAACGGTGCATTACAAAGCAGGACTTCATAAAAAATGAAAACATATTACATTCATATAAAATACTTTCTTGATAAATGAAGTTATTATGGCATACATTTTTATATGCTGCTGCCTCGCATGTGTTGCCTTCCTGCAGACAGTGAATAAACATGGAAACAGGGTGGGGATTCACCTGGTGCTCTGTGTTTCTGAATAGGTAACCTACAAACTCTTGAGGAGGTTCCTACAGGCCACAAAGAGAGTGGGTTTAATCAGACCCTCCACCCATCCTTCTCTGAGACAGCACCATTCAAGCAGGGTAGGGGTTAAGAGTAAGGATGCAGCAACACAGAGAATATTGTATTTTGTCAATCGCCTTAAAAGTAGGCCTGGGGGGAGTTCCGCTATGTAGAACTCCGCAAAGCGACCAAAAAACTCCACCTCACTACGCACCAGGGGTTTGTCCTGCGCTGGAAAATCAGCATGAATGGCACCATGTGCAGTGCAAGAGGGCCCTGCTTCTTTCTGCCACGTGAGTAGATGTTCTACTCGAGCGGCCCCTTCGTCGTGTTGAGGGAAGGTTTCTCAACACGAGCAGCTGCGACCATCACAACCGCCTGCATTGAAAGTCTCACAAGGAGGTGGTCTAGAGGTGGATTTTCCTCACTCATGCTTGCCAAGTTAATGTTGGCGTGCATGAGCAATGAAAAAGAAGCAGAACACTCTGCATTCTCTGAAGAGAATGTGGAAACTCTGCAAACTGTATGAATGGAGAGGAGTTCCCCGCCAAGCCTACTTGAAAGGTCTTTCTGGACTTAGATGTTTCACCCACAGGTGATGTTGTATGAAACTGCACCGGCCTTTGATGAATTTGTCTTATCTGCAAGATGCTGTCTCCTCATGCAAATATGGACATACCAATTTGATGATAACCTAGTACTAAAGTTGGGCCTGCTCTATGGCAACGGATATAACAGAAGTGGTGTGGCAGATTTCAATGTCCTCTACAGGAATACAACTTTTTATCCAAAATAAAAGTTTTTAATTATCCAAAAATGATGATACCAAATTATGTTTTTTTTACTAATTTATCACATACTACTTCACCATTGCTATATGGTAGAACCACAACAATGTCTCATGATTATATATATATGCTAAGAACACATATTACCTGCTTTGTGTTCCCATCAGTAGCATATGGTGACCCTTCCTCATGTAATCTGGTGATCTGTCAGCAGAATCCAGGGATAGTTCCCATTTGTGCCCAGCTGTGGCAGGCAGTCGCCATCATCATATCACAGGAATGGCCCAAATACTACTACTATTGCTCTTATTACTACTACTACCACTAGTTATAATACAAACACTAACGCTACTATATTTTAATGTACAATGTTTTACTACAATTTGCCATTTCTAAGTGCAGCTTTTACTCAATATAACAGCGCTTATGTTTCAGTGATGTCAATCACATAGCAAGGTACCCATGAAATATCAGGGGTCCCTACTGGATGTAAAGCATGCAACACTCTTACAAACATGTCTTTCTCTCACAACGCTATACCTCTATATATATCAAACCTCCCTTTATCTATTTCACTTATGACTCTCACCATCCATTTTTGACTCTCCACCACATTTCTCTTTCTGCCCTTTATTCCTTTCTCTAACATTCTTTCTTCCCAACAACTCTCTTTCCCTGATTCTCTTTGGGTTTCGCCTGCACAGCGCTTGCGAAATCCTTTGTATTTAATATAAATCCTAAAAGGGTCTTACATTCTGCTTCCTTGCTTTTCATTGGTTCCTGTGCTTGCCACTTACTTTCCCACAGCTTCTACTTGCTGTAGCATACTGTTTCCTATTGATTCTCATGTTTTCCTCGTGTGCTTCTCTTATCATTTTCCTAGCAACCAAGTACTGTTTCCATCCGCTTTTGTGGAACTATTTGTTTAAGGTTTTGCATGCACAGTGCTTGTTCAATTTGATTCACATTATTTAAAGAATATTCACTATACCTGTCACTTCTATGTCTACTTCATCTAAACGACAACCTTTGTAAACCATCCCAGTCATTATGTAAAGAAAGGGGAGCTTCTGGATCTTTTTCTCATAGTTAGCTTCTCCATACCTCACACTATATTCCACTTCAGCAATTCAGAAGTAATTATGCATAGCACTTGTTCTAATATTTGTTTCCCATTATTTAAATAATATTGGGTACTGTTTTTCCCCTATTATTTAAAGAATATCTCACTATATCGGCCACTTCTATGTCTACCATCATCATCATTGTCATTGTCAGTGAAATTGCTCTCCCCCCTCGCAGCTCCACCATCAAGTGAGGTCTTCCCCCGAGCACCTGCACTCTCAAGAGCTGGTGTTCGAGACCCTCCTCCACCCGCAGGTTTTACCTGCACCCCATCCCTGGTGGTCCAGTGGACCTCTGTTTCCTTTCTCTCGCTCTGCTCTTTCTCTGCATTTTCACTCGTTTTCCACTGATTTCAATCTCCCCCTTTTACTCTCCTTCTGTGTCTTCTGTTTTCACTAGTTTTTTTACTGATTTCAATCTCCCCCTTTCACTCGCCCTCTGTCTCTTTCCTCCGTTTTCACTTGTTTTTTACTGATTTCAATCTCCCCCTCTGTGTCATTTCTCCGTTTTCACTCGTTTTTTACTGATTTCAATCTCCCCCTTTCACTCCCCCTGTGTCTTTCCTCCGTTTTCACTCGTTTTTCACTGATTTAATCTCCCCCTCTCACTCTCCTTCTGTGTCTTTCCCCCACATTTCCAACATGACCGGCCCAATCCAGCTCCCCTCCCTGCTCCCGCCTCCTAGCTGTCCAGCCATTCCTGACCCCTACTTAATGGCGGCCGAAGGCGCGCCAAAGGCGAGCCCACCTGCGCCCATCCGTGACCTGACCACGACCAGCACCAGGAACCCTGGACCTCCACAACGCCAACGCTACGACCCAGTGGCACTCCACGCTCTCAACCCAGGACGCAACAAGAACTGCAAGCTAGCATCACCAGCCGACACCCACGGACCCTTCAGCTGTCACCGCTGCTGGCACACCTGCAGCACCGCCAAGACCACAGACCCGGTGCAACCCGCCTGCAAGACCACAACCCAACCGAAGACCCTGTAATGCATCCTCCTCAACGTCCGGTCCCTCCACAAACACGCCACCGAAATCTGGTACCTCCTCGATAGCACCACCCCGGACATAGCGTTCTTCACCGAAACATGGACCAACACCACCTCGGGACTGGACATCGCCATCGCCATTCCCCAAGGATACAAGATCTCCAGGAAGGACCGCCAACCCGCCCGGGTGGAGGAATCGCCACCGTCCACCAATTTACCCTCCTCCTGACCACACTCCCTGATGAGCCCACAGACCTGATGGAACACCTTCACTTCAGGATACTGGCCAGCCCTACCACCACCCTCCAACGAACCCTCATCTACCAACCCCCTTGCCCCCGTGGACTATTCGCTAACTTCATCATGGACATCATCTCCCCGCATGTAATTGCTTCCACCAACTACACCCTACTGGAAGACCTCAACCTCCACCTCGGCAACCAACTGGACCCCAGCACCACATCCCTCTTGGACAACCTCCACAACATTGGACTCCGCCAGTTTGTGACCGAACCCACGCACTCAGCAGGACACAACAGGTAACCCCATCACCTTCAGCCACACCACCAAACTCCCATGGACTGACCATTGATGCCTACACTTCACCTTCAGAACACCCACCATCCACAGACACCTTCACCTGCTCCCATGAAGAAACTGGACCAGAATCACTGATGAACAGCTAACCTCATCACTCAGCAACTCCACCCCAACCATCGCGGAAAACGACGACCCCAACACTGCAGCCCAAACCCTGCATAGATGGATCTCTGACAGTGCCAACATCATAGCCCCCCTCAAGAAAAACAACAACACCCACACCAAGAAAGCCAGTTGGTTTACCACCAAACTTCGAGAGTCCAGACGCACTTGCCGCCGCCTAGAAAAGGCCTGGAGGAACACCAAATCCACAGAAGCCAACCACAACTTCAAAGCCACCACCAACACCCACCACCAGCTCATCAGAAAAACAAGGAAAAAAGCGATTGAAGACAGAATCTCCACTCATGCACACAACAGCAAAGAACTCTTCAACATCATCAAGGAGTTTGCCCAACCCACCAGCGAGTCCACCGACATCCCTCCATCACAAGACCTCTGCGACAAACTCAGCACTTTTTTTACCACAAAATCAAGAGCATCTACGACAACTTCGACGAAGACAACCAACACACTGAACCCTCACCAACCACCCAGACACCCTGAAGCCAGCGATCGACAACTGGACAGCCCTCACCACTGAAGCCACACTCAAGACGATGAAGTCAATCCACTTCGGGGCCCCCACAGACCCCTGCCCCCAACACATTTTCAACAGAGCCGCCGACACCATCGCACCCATGCTCTGGCACAGGATCAACCACTTCCTGGCAACCGCCATGTTCCCTGACAACTGGTAACATGCCGAGATCAACCCCCTCCTGAAGAAACCCTCGGCGGACCCCACCGACCTCAAAAACTACAGACCCATCTCCCAGCTCCTATTCCCAGTGAAAGTTATCGAGAAAGCCATCAACAGCCAACTCACCACATTCATCGAAGAGCACAACATCCTCAACTCCTCCCAATCCGGCTTCAGAAAAAAACACCGTATGGAAACTGCCCTCCTCGCTGCAACTGACGACATCCGCACCCTACTGGACAAAGGAGAAACAGCAGCCCTCATCCTCCTCGACCTCTCAGCGGCATTCAACACTGCACCCTAATACGCAGACTCCACAACGCAGGGATCCAAGACAAGACCCTCAACTGCATCCACTCCTTCCTCTCCGGCAGAACGCAGCGGGTCAGACTCCCCCTTTCCTCTCGGACCCTAAAACTACCACCTGCGGCGTCCCCCAGGGGTCCTCCCTCAGCCCTACACTCTTCAACATCTGCATGGCTCCACTCGTCCCCATCATCAGAACCTACAGACCCAACTTTGTGTCATATGCAGACGACACCCAACTCATCCTCTCCCTATCCAATGAACCCAATACCGCCAGACACAATTTTCGAGAAGGCATGGAAGCCATCGCCAAATGGATGAAAAACAGCTGCCTACAACTAAACACCAACAAAACAGAATTACTTATCATGGGCCCAAACCCCAATGCCTGGAACGACACCTGGTGGCCCCCTGCCCTCGGAAGCCCGCCGCCCACACGGACCAAGCACGCAACCTGGGAATCATCCTGGACTCTGAGCTCAAAATGGACCACCAGATCAACTCCGTCTCATCCTCCTGCTTCCACACCCTCCGCCTCCTACGTAAGACCTTCAAATGGATCCCCCTCAAACACATAAAGACCATCACTCACGCCCTGGTCACCAGCAGACTCGACTACGGCAACACACTCCATGCCCGAATAAACAAAAACCTCATCCACAAGCTACAGAACATCCAGAACGCCGCCGCAAGACTGATCCTCAACCTGCCAAGACACTGCCACATCTCCCAGCACCTGCACACACTCCACTGGCTCCCCATTGAAGCTAGAGTCACCTTCAAGATGCTCACCCACGCCCAAAAGGTCCTCCATGACACCGGACCAGTATACCAGAAAGCCAACTCAAATTCCACGCACCCCAGAGGACCGTACGATCATCCCAACTCTCCTACGCCGTGGTTCCCCACACCAGAAAGACCAGATCGGGAGGCCGCTCCTTCTCCTTCCTCGCGGCCCGAGCATGGAACGCCCTTCCGCTCCACCTCAGACAGACAAAATCGCTCCCCATTTTCGCAAGAAACCTCAAATCCTGGCTCTTCGACAGACCCCCCCTTGATGGACTTGAGCCTGCTAACCACCCACCCCCAGCGCCCTGAGACCCTTACGGGTGAGTAGTCGCGCTTACCAAACGACTGTTTGATTGATTGGTTGAAGATGACCACTTTTGTGCACCATCCTAGTCGTTATGCAAAGAAAGGGGACTATTTTCTTTTGGTTAGCTTCTTCATACTTCACACCAGATACCACTATGGCAATTCAGAAATGCAGGTTGGGACACTGAGGGACACAAATGACAAGTAAGTTATCAAACAGCAGAGACTTAGTCCCCATATTTTTAACTGCAGCGCGATCACACAATCACATGCTCTATTAGTCCGACCTGTTACATGTTCACGCTGTTTTCCATGCCTAATGTCTGTGAGAGTTGTCTGTATTTGGTAACTGTGCACATGCTGTTCTGTACTCAAAAACTGTATGTCTGTTCATACTCACACACCCACTACACATGAATCACAGACTCTCCATTAACATGGGCATGGTCTGTCTGTACCACCCATGCACTGTGCTCATTTAGCTCATGTGAGGTGGTGATGTCTGTGCCACTTTCATCACTCACACACATAACTTCTTTGTATGGTGCTAATGCTGGTGTGTTCTAACCCATGGTTGCCCCTCTGTACCTAGCCCAAACAAAATCTCTGTACACAGCAAATCAACTAAAGATTTTCAGCCTGGAATGTACCACAGCCATGGAAGATGTTCCCTGGGTTTTCACTGTAGTCTCTCTCTCGCCCCTAAACGCACATCTTTTCTGTATTTCGCTCCGGTTGATCTGTCATAGAGCTTGACTACAATGTAGGGCTATCCCATGCTCCCAGGGCATGTGTTTGCTGCTGGGGATAGCTTCTCTATGCTCCTGCAAGGGATGTCCTGTCCGCTCTTCCTAACCATAAGCCCTGCTGCAACAGATTGTCTAGTTGTGTCAGAAATGGATATATTCATCTGCAGTGGATGGTTAGTCTGTTTTTTGAACCTGTCATGGTGTTTAATCCCCAATGACTTGCCTACCTGCTTATCTTGCTCTATGCTCATCTTTATTATTACCTGCTCTGTTTGTGCTAATATGCAAGGAGGCTGCATTTCTCCTTACCCTTGTTGCATGCATGATGTTTGCACAGCTCTTCACCATGGTAGTAGTTTTTTGCTTGTGTCTTATACTTTGAGAAGCACACATTCGTTTACCACATCCTGGCAGTGACACGCATGTGGAGTGCTTGCTAGCACTGGCCTTCCTCCTAAAAGGGGGTTTCTATTTGTTTGAGGTCAGAAATGATATGATGGTGGTCTGTGGCTACTCCTAGTTCATGGTGCTTGTGCTGGTTTAGATTCTACTGTGAGTAGGATATATATTTAACCCCAGTTATGGTACTCTGAGCTTTTTCCTTGTCTCTCTGGTGGTGTGTCCCTGATCCAAGTGCATAATGTTGTCATTCTATGGGGTACTCGTAACCATTCTGGCATTGTAAATTTGTACCGATGGGCTCAATGCTTTTTGCATTATGGTTGTAATTTTGTATGTGAGATATATGGTAATTTCCTTCGCGCAAAAATACAAAATACGAGATACCTGTGTTTCTAAATGGTGTGCTTATGTTCATATCTAAATTATGCAACACACGTTTTATATACTTATGAGTTTTTAACTGTTTGTAAATTACATGATGCATGGCTTATGAGTGCTTTAGTGTCCATTTACAATCAAATGTCAGGCACAATCATATTACTTGATATTGTTATAAATTATGACTTGATAACGTATGTACCAAAGTGAGTTTGGATAGGCTACACACTTTGGTTTATGGAAGGAAAAATCTACCTGGAGTCCAAGCAAGTTTTATAAAAGTACTTCCTATACGTAATTGGGTTGCAGCTTAGCTGCATTTGGTCAACAATGTAAAAAGATTAAGAGGAGTACACCGCGGAAAGATTTCTAGAATGGCTCTGGCAGTGTCACTCACAGTTGCAACATACATTGGAGTAGTTAAATATCCCCCTCCTGATTATTAAAATAAATACATATGTTCCACTCTGATACTTAGTTGGGGGTATCTTAGGTAGGAGTTAAACCACATGAATTCTAATCAAGTTACTTGAAGCATTGGTATACCCTGAACCTGTCTCATGTTTATTTTGTTAGATGCTCTCTTCACCATGATTCTGAGAACTGTATATTGAACTTATAGCCATTAATATTTGCAGACTATAATTATTTTACTTCTGATACCCAGTGGTAAATAAGTAAAGTGCTCTTATGCAAAAACGACTTTCTTAGTGATTGGCACTGTAAAAAACTTACCTTGTGATATTTCTTTTCTTCACAAGGATATTACATTTAATTTGTTAATCAGAGGCGACATGCGTGATCTTTTAACTCCTCAGGATACTTTATCTCACCTTCACTAACTTAGTTTATTAATTTTGAGGAAGTTGCCAAAAATGCTCTGTGATGAGTGCACCTCGGGGTGCTGACAAGAAATAGAGAGCTTTTTCTTTATGACTTTTGAAGTTGGCATATGGGCACACAGTTATTCTACAAATAATTCTAGTTGGGCGTTAGAGCCATCTGGCACCCCTTGCTGGAATACGTCCACTTCTGCTATTCAAAGATGACTTATGTGTGTGGCCTCTATTTTTATCGTATGAAAAAATATCATCATGTATGCTAGAAAACGAATGAAAGATGAAGACAGTATTGGTCTAATTTAAAGTTTGGCAGACAGGCTACTCCGTCACAACATGACGAGTATCCTGTCCACCTTATTGAAAGTGCATTCACGTATAAACGCACTTGCAACATTGTGATGGAGAAACCTGCCTGCCAAACTCTAGATCAAGCCTTAAGTTGCATCTAAATGCCAAGAAGGATTGTTTTGTAAAGAATGCTTGACCGGCCTGAATACAGTAGATGGCCTATTCAACCACACACCCCCATCACAATGTGAGCCATTGTATTTGTGTTGTATTCCACCACTTTGTTTGCTAACTACATTAATTCCAATACAAACATTCATAAACTACTCCCACACCTCTTAACTTATTAGTAATCTAATAGGCAAACCCTAATGCATTTACCAAAGATTCTTTCTATATTTCTTCTTACTGTGCTCGCTATACTGTGCATCCCTTTGTTTTCCTCAAGTGCCTGTGCCTATATCTATCTCTAGTTGCATTTACTTCTGTCTAATTCACCTATTTTTCTGCATGACATCTCTCTCTCTCTCTCACTTTTGAACACTGTACTCTTCTGCCTCTCTCCACATTCAGCTATTTTTGTTTTCCCCTTCTCTGGAGGTTCTACATATAATTCAAACGTCTGACATTATGAGGGCTTCAATTAGCTTAAGAGGAATAATACATTGAAATTTGTCCCAAACAGAGGGTCCAAAAATATATCTCGCCTGGGGCCCACTCACTACTGATAAACCAAGCCTATGACTATTTGAGCTTCTTTTAATCCTATACACCAGCCACTGTATAATACCCTTCTTCCTACTCATCTTTCTCATAATCTCTCAGCAAAATACTCTTCAGTATATGCCAAGCAGTTTTGTCCTTTTATGGGCACACTGAAAACCCTCTAATACCCACTGTTGGACCTGGCCCTTTTGGCAGGTTCACCCCTAAACTTTTTTCAATTATCCTGGCCTTTTTCCCTATGTAGTGTTAGTAGTTTTAGGCCTCTAGGCACTTTAGCACTGTGTCCCAGTGTAAAGTGCGTGTGCTCTGTGTTACATGTAGTGAGACTGGCCTGCCCTCCCACAGGAATGCATGGGGGATATGTGTGTCCATGGTAGTTCCTGATGTGAGAGGAGTGCAGGGGTGAGTTTGGTATGTGCGAACTCGTGAGAATAAATGCTACGCAATGATGTGCACGAATTTATTATAACTATAGGAGAAGTGCCACTTCTAGAGGTTGGCATGTCTGTGTGCTGTATGATGTGAATTGCCTGTCTGGAGTTTCAGTGACAGGGCTGGGGAATTCCAGTAGCCAGGGTGAGTCTGCCCGGTGGTGAATGGAGAGATCTGCATGTAGATGGGAGGGAGGAGTTGCATCTGGGACCTGAATAGGGCTGGGCCTTCCCTCCACAATGCTGGCTCCACCCCCCGTGGTGCGTCTAATGTCCCTGGCCTGTCCTGTGAATAGAAGAGAGGGGCTGAGCAAAACAAAGTGCTCAAGTGCTCCTGAACCAGTTGTATCTGGTTCCCCCTTACCTGTGCTGTGTCACAAAGGGAAATGTGTGTATAAAAGAAGGGGCTGTGACCCCAAGAAAATGTTCTTGTTCTGGACTTGAATCTACCAGGGGCGTGCTGCTGCTGGGGCTCAGGGGAAGGCTTAACTCCCTGGGCCCTGCCCTGCCCCTGGGCGCCTGGAGGACTTGCCGTTGCTGGGAGCTGTTTTGCTCCATCTTTGATGCCCAGGACTTCTGGGACCTGTTACCTCCTTCTGTTTTGCTTTTGCCAAGGCTTGGTGCCGCCTTGGAGCCTGGGGGGCTGAGCAGCGCGAAGCGGCAGCCCTTGCTGAGGTAATTCCCCTCATAGGGATTCCCCCCTCCTCGTAAGCCTTGCGGGTGCCCACCCCGCTTCTTTCGCTATAGTTAGATGCAGGTGCCCACCCTGCGTCTTTGCGTGCCATTACAATCAAGTGGCGGGAGCCCACCCCGTGATATTTGCCTTTTAGCGGGTGCCCACCCCGCTGCCGCTTATTCTTCTATTTTATGTACCTTAGCGGGAGACCACCCCGCGCCTCACCGCCGCGACCCGAGCCATGAGAGGTATCTCCTCCGGGCCGCTGCCTAGCGCAACCCGGGAATCAGGCAAGCCTTGCCTGTGACGTGGGCGGGCCTGTTGCCTGCCTAAGAGTCTGGAAGCTGGGGAGGCAAGACGGGAGGACGGGAGTCTACCCCGCCTCCCCGAGTGGCCCGGGTGAAGGCAGGGAGGTGTTGCAGCAATTCAGCGGGGCTCCCATGTGCGAGGGAGAGTCCCGCCTACATCCTCAGAAGTCCCGGGTCCCAGGAGGGGGCCCGGGTGAAGAGAAGTGCCGGTGCAGGTGAAATGCTGCCGATCCTGGTGAGGAGATCCGGAGAGCAGCGAGTGGAGTCCTGCGAAGCCCCGGTGAGTAGGGGCTTCATCTATGTTGTGGTGGCTTGTGAGGAACAGTATTGGGTCTGTGTCGCCCCTACATGGGTGGCTCTTGTCCTGAAGGGGCCCAGAGGGGCCCTGGTTGTTCCCCGCATTCCCGCCTATTTCCAGAGCGGCCCCCGCCAGATAGGGGGTCGCTCCAACTTGGGGGCAGATATGTTTATGAGCACCCGTCGCTCCAACGGGGGCCTGATTTGTTAAGAGCCCCATGTGGCTCCGACGTGGGGCCAGTTCTTTTCAGGCCATGATTTTGTTTTAGGAGCCAGCCTGCTCCACCGTGGCCATATTTGTTTCAAGGGCCAGAGGGGCCCGTGTTTGCTCCACCATGTACACAGATGTTCACAGCGCCAGTGCGCTCCACGTTTTGGTGGCAAGTTCTTTTTCTTGATTGTGGCCTAATTATTTCAGGAGCCAGTGTGCTCCATGGGACATGTTTATTTTCAGAGCCCGATGGCTCCAACGGTTGGCACATTTATTTCAAGGGACAGTGATAGCCCATGCCGCCTTTTGACTTTCACAGCTGCCCAGCAAGTAGTGGGCAGCTGCACCGTTTAGGTCTTTCTTTTGCTTTGGGGGACATGCCTGAGTCAGGAGTGAGATGCACTCCTTTACTTCTGACATTTACAGCTGCGCAGCTATTAGTGCCGGCTGCAACGTTTAGGTTTTGCGCCGTGGTGCACCCTTGACCTTCGCTGCCTGGGCAGCAGTCCTGACCTTGTGGACATAGGGCATTTGAGCCCCTGTTTGAGATGGCCAGGTGGCCGGGGGGGATTGTTAGAGGTGTAGGGCGCCAGGCCCTAATTTGATGTATGTTCATATGATTATGCCTACTGTGAATTATGATTAGGATGTTAGTGTCTAATGCGTTAGACTTCTAAAGTGACTTTTGTGCTAAATATGATGTGGTGCTAGGAAATGTAATGTATGTAGTACGATTACGCATCCTGTGTTGATACCTCTAAATGTGCATTATGATTATGAGGTTGGTTTGCATATAATGGTTTATTCTAGTGAGAGTTATTCCCTAAGATGAGTTATGCTTAGGAGGTTGGAGTTTAATGTGTTTAGACTGGTGAGAGAATTGTATAATGTGGTTATGCTGATGAGGTTGGCGTACAATGCGTTTGGCACCTAATGTAAGACTGAGCCTAATGTAGTTGATGTTACAGGCTGATGCTAAGTGCAGTGATTACCAGTAGTACTGGTTGTGTTCTACGTTTATGCTAAATTATACATTTACTAAATTCACTTTGTGATGGTTCTGACAGTGGTCCCTGTGGCCCTGTCATGTGTACATAATCCCTTGTAAATAGTGCCCAGTGCCAGTTGGCACAGTGTATATTGTGTGATTACCATTCTAATGTGTTATGATAATACAAAGGCTATTTTTATATATAACCTTGTGTGGAGTTTCTTTTGTGGTGGGCCTGGGATGTTGTTGCTGTTTGCGTGCGCAAATACTTTACACATTGCCCCCGGGATAAGCCTGACTGCTCGTGCCAAGCTACCAAGGGGGTGAGCAGGGGTTGTCTTTGGCGTGTAACTTCCTTGCCCTGACTAGAGTGGTGGTTTCTGCCTGGCTTAGGCGCCCGCCTTAGCCAGCCAGAAATCCCATTTCTAAGATTGGTGATCAGCGGTGGGATTAGGACTTGCATTTGCGCAGTACCACAGCGACAACTGACTGCACTACAAAACTCTGCATTTTAGATAGTCACATGGAAAGGGATTATTGTTTCTAAGTTTGTTTTAAATGTCATTTCTTTAGAAATGTGTTTTCTGTTGCACTATGAGTTGGGTGTCCTGCCAAGGACAGAAACCAGAGAATCTGGAGGAGTGACTGCCCTTGTGTAGACTGCTATTTCTTGGGTTGACCTGAAGCTGAAGGAGTATTGTACTGCCCTTGTGCAGATTGGTATTTATGGGGTTGGCCTGCAGCGCAAGCTAAAGGAGTTGTTACTGCCCCTGTACTGTCTGCTATTTCTTGGGTTGGCCTGAAGCTGAAGGAGTATTGTACTGCCCCTGTGCTGTCTGCTATTTCTAGGGTTGGCCTACAGTGGTAACTTAATTGGCATGGAGTAACTAGCTCGGGAGGGTAGATTATCCCCTAAGTGCAGTTTTTTGTTTCAGTTTTCTGGTATCCCCAGGAGGGTGGGATCCAGTGGTGACAGCGATTTGTAGCCCAGTGCAAGAAGTCCCATTCCCAGTTCCCAGAGTATGGTACCTGGTTGCCAGGTTGAGGTGCAGGTTGTGTTTCAGGGGCAGTAAGATGCTGTCTCACCAGTATTGGGGGGAGTGTGGATGAATGTTGTGTTGCACTGGATGATTGAGTGTTAAATGGTGTTAAAAGGTTCTTCAGTCTGTTGTGTCAGAGAGAATCTCAGAGTTATTGTTTTCCGAAGTTGCACCAACACCTGGAGTGTGTAAATTCTTTTGAGTCTTTTGAGCTTGTTTTTGGGAGTGACCCTAGAAGAATGGTGCAGGTACATCCACAAACCCTTCCGGCGGAGATGGTTCAGAGTAGCCCAGCTATGTACCCTTATTTGTGAGGAGGTTGTGTGGTCTCACGCCTGAACTGGTTGAGGGCGTGACACTGGGTTGTATTCCCAACCCCAACCTCAGTCTCCAGGACTGGTTGGTTCCATGAGGGAACACCAGGTAGGGAGCCTAGTCTTTCCTGTTGGACTGTTCTTCGAGGTGGTTCTTCCTGTTTGAGGTAAGCTGGGAGTTTCTGTAGTCAGGCCTTAATCAGGTTTGGTGTCTAGCAGTGCCACTCCTAGGTGGAGGGTGCAGAGGTTCAGTTTTGAGGGGTGAGAGGGGGAAAGAGTCCTCAGAGGGAACCAGTGGGTCAGGGGCCGGCCAGAAGGGCTGAGCCACCAATGAGTGACCATGGTGATGCCACTTCTGTCCTGGGGCATCTTCACGCACTGTCAGAGGGACAGGAGGTCGTGACCTCTGCGCCAGGCAGACTGTCACACGACACGCTAGGAATGTGTCACCCTCGGGAGGGTATATGTACTCCCAGGAAGTCCTGGTTCTCCGGGCAATTGTGAGGTGGTACCCCCTGAAAACAGGTGGGGTCCGGTTGTGAGGGGTGAGAGGGGGAGAGGGGCAGAGGGTCCCCTGTGGGAACCAGTGGGTCAGGGGACGGCCAGAAGGGCTGAGCCACCAATGAGTGACCATGGTGACGCCACTTCTGTCCTGGGGCATCTTCATGCACTGTCAGAGGGACAGGAGGTCGTGAGCTCTGCACCAGGCAGACTGTCACACGACACGCTAGGGATGTGTCACCCTCAGGAAGTCCTGGTTCGCCAGGCATCTGTCCAAAGGGTATGTCCTTCGGTTGGGGAGCCAGTGGCCGGTGTTTCCGGATCTGGACGTAAGGGCGACTGTAGTCAGTGTCCTGGATGTTAGTTATGTAACAAGCTTGTGAAGTCCTGGTTCGCCGGGCATCTGACCAAAGGGTACGTCCCTCGGTTGGGGAGCTAGTAGCCGGTGTTTCCGGATCTAGACATGAGGGCAGCTGTAGTCCTGAGGGCAGGTGGGGCTCATATTAAGTGAAGAGACCCTGCTCTACAGTGGAAGGGGGTGCAGAGGGAGGGAATCCTCGCCTCTGACCCCGGTGGATCCCAGATGGGAGACCAGTTGATGGACAGAGGTCCTGAACTGGTGGAAGAGTTGTGTTCTGGTGGGTGCTTCCCTGGGAGGGTGCGGAACTCCAGAAGTTGAGGTAGGGTGGGGCATTCTTGCCCATGACCTCTGGCCAGCCGGAGGGTGTGGACCCTAGGTTGGAGGATGAGTGGTAGTTTGAAACTACACTGAGCGGGAGAGTGGAGAATGGTTATTGTATACCAGGGGTTACTGCCCCCCACTCTGTGGTTTGGCAAGGACCATTGGTATCTGGGTGGCCTAGGGCCTGGTCCTGGCCGAGGGCAACTAGGGACTACCCGTGAGGTAGCCTAGTTGGGCCCAATTATTATTTTTTTCTTGTTTTTTTGTTTTTCTTGTTGTTGTGTTTTATTATTTAGAGAAAACAACGTGAGTTCAGAGTGGAATAGAACCGGAGGGTGTCCCTGCAGTGCAGGCCCGCGTCCATGTTTTCTCGCCTGAAAGCAGGGAAGCCCATCAAGGGAGTGATTGGTCAACCCTGCGTTTTGGCTGGAAGGGGGTCGAGTTGGACCTGGCCCTTTTGGCAGGTTCACCCCTAAACTTTTTTCAATTATCCTGGCCTTTTTCCCTATGTAGTGTTAGTAGTTTTAGGCCTCTAGGCACTTTAGCACTGTGTCCCAGTGTAAAGTGCGTGCGCTCTGTGTTACATGTAGTGAGACTGGCCTGCCCTCCCATAGGAATGCATGGGGGATATGTGTGTCCATGGTAGTTTCTGATGTGAGAGGAGTGCAGGGGCGAGTTTGGTATGTGCGAACTTGTGAGAATAAATGCTACGCAATGATGTGCACGGATTAATTATAACTATAGGAGAAGTGCCACTTCTAGAGGTTGGCATGTCTGTGTGCTGTATGATGTGAATTGCCTGTCTGGAGTTTGAGTGACAGGGCTGGGGAATTCCAGTAGCCAGGGTGAGTCTGCCCGGTGGTGAATGGAGAGATCTGCATGTAGATGGGAGGGAGGAGTTGCATCTGGGACCTGAATAGGGCTGGGCCTTCCCTCCACAATGCTGGCTCCACCCCGTGGTGCGTCTAATGTCCCTGGCCTGTCCTGTGAATAGAAGAGAGGGGCTGAGCAAAACAAAGTGCTCAAGTGCTCCTGAACCAGTTGTATCTGGTTCCCCCCTTACCTGAGCTGTGTCACAAAGGGAAATGTGTGTATAAAAGAAGGGGCTGTGACCCCAAGAAAATGTTCTTGTTCTGGACGTGAATCTACCAGGGGCGTGCTGCTGCTGGGGCCCAGGGGAAGGCTTGCCTCCCTGGGCCCTGCCCTGCCCCTGGGCGCCTGGAGGACTTTCCGTTGCTGGGAGCTGTTTTGCTCCATCTTTGATGCCCAGGACTTCTGGGACCTGTTACCTCCTTCTCTTTTGCTTTTGCCAACGCTTGGTGCCGCCTTGGAGCCTGGGGGGCTGAGCAGCGCGAAGCGGCAGCCCTTGCCGAGGTAATCCCCCTCGTAGGGATTCCCCCCTCCTCGTGAGCCTTGCGGGTGCCCACCCCGCTTCTTTCGCTGTAGTTAGATGCAGGTGCCTACCCTGCGTCTTTGTGTGCCATTACAATCGAGTGGCGAGAGCCCACCCCGTGATATTTGCCTTTTATCGGGTGCCCACCCCGCTGCCGCTTATTCTTCTATTTTATGTACCTTAGCGGGAGCCCACCCCGCGCCTCACGGCCGCGACCTGAGCCATGAGAGGAATCTCCTCCGGGCCGCTGCCTAGTGCGACCCGGAAGTCAGGCAAGCCTTGCCTGCGACGTGGGCGGGCCTGTTGCCTGCTGAAGAGTCCGGAAGCTGGGGAGGCAAGACGGGAGGAAGGGAGCCTACCCCGCCTCCCCGTGTGGCCCGGGTGAAGGCAGGGAGGTGTTGCAGCAATTCAGCGGGGCTCCTATGTGCGAGGGAGAGCCCCGCCTCCGTCCTCAGAAGTCCCGGGTCCCAGGAGGGGGCCTGGGTGAAGAGAAGTGCCGGCGCAGGTGAAGTGCTGCCGATCCTGGTGAGGAGACCCGGAGAGCAGCGAGTGGAGTCCTGCGAAGCCCCGGTGAGTAGGGGCTTCATCTATGTTGTGGTGCCTTGTGAGGCACAGTATTGGGTCCGTGTCGCCCCTACATGGATGGCCCTTGTCCTGAAGGGGCCCAGAGGGGCCTGGCTTGTTCCCCGCATTCCCGCCTATTTCCAGAGTGGCCCCCGCCGGATAGGGGGTCGCTCCAACTTGGGGGCAGATATGTTTTTGAGCACCCGTCGCTCCAACGGGGGCCTGATTTGGTTAAGAGTCCTGTGTGGCTCCGACGTGGGGGCCAGTTCTTTTCAGGACATGATTTTGTTTTAGGAGCCAGCCTGCTCCACCGTGGCCATATTTGTTTCATGGGCCAGAGGGGCCCGTGTTTGCTCCACCATGTACACAGATGTTCACAGCGCCAGTGCGCTCCACGTTTTGGTGGCAAGTTCTTTTTCTTGATTGTGGCCTAATTATTTCAGGAGCCAGTGTGCTCCATGGGACATGTTTATTTTCAGAGCCCGATGGCTCCAATGGTTGGCACACTTATTTCAAGGGCCAGTGAGAGCCCATGCCGCCTTTTGACTTTCACAGCTGCCCAGCAAGTAGTGGGCAGCTGCACCGTTTAGGTCTTTCTTTTGCTTTGGGGGACATGCCTGAGTTAGGAGTGAGATGCACTCCTTTACCCCTGACATTCACAGCTGCGCAGCACTTAGTGCCGGCTGCAACATTTAGGTTTTGCGCCGTGGTGCACCCTTGACCTTCGCTGCCTAGGCAGCAGCCCTGACCTTGTGGACATAGGGCATTTGAGCCCCTGTTTGAGATGGCCAGTTGGCCAGGGGGGGATTGTTAGAGGTGTAGGGCGCCAGGCCCTAATGTGATGTATGTTCATATGATTATGCCTACTGTGAATTATGATTAGGATGTTAGTGTCTAATGCGTTAGACTTCTAATGTGACTTTTGTGCTAAATATGATGTGGTGCTAGGAAATGTAATGTATGTAGTACGATTACGCACCATGTGTTGATACCTCTAAATGTGCGTTATGATTATGAGGTTGGTTTGCATATAATGGTTTATGCTAGTGAGAGTTATTCCCTAAGATGAGTTATGCTTAGGAGGTTGGAGTTTAATGTGTTTAGACTGGTGCGAGAATTGTATAATGTGGTTATGCTGATGAGGTTGGCGTACAATGCGTTTGGCGCCTAATGTAAGTCTGAGCCTAATGTAGTTGATGTTACAGGCTGATGCTAAGTGCAGTGATTACCAGTAGTACTGGTTGTGTTCTATGTTTATGCTAAATTATACATTTACTAAGTTCACTTTGTGATGGTTCTGACAGTGGTCCCTGTGGCCCTGTCATGTGTACATAATCCCTTGTAAATAATTGCCCATTGCCAGTTGGCACAGTGTATATTGTGTGATTACCATTCTAATGTGTTATGATAATACAAAGGCTATTTTTATATATAACCTTGTGTGGAGTTTCTTTTGTGGTGGGCCTGGGATGTTGTTGCTGTGTGCGTGCGCAAATACTTTACACATTGCCTCCGGGATAAGCCTGACTGCTCGTGCCAAGCTACCAAGGGGGTGAGCACGGGTTATCTTTGGCATGTAACTTCCTTGCCCTGACTAGAGTGGTGGTTTCTGACTGGCTTAGGCACCCGCCTTAGCCAGCCAGAAATCCCATTTCTAACACCCACTGACCAGATTAAAACAATAAGGGGTATATTCACAAGAACGTGTGATAACTACCGCAAGAGTAGCGTAAGGCAACTTTCAATATCGCAGCACATCGCGGGAAAATAACCCTGTGTCAACGTGGGATGCACAACAAGGCGGTAGCATGCGATAGTCACCAGATAACGTGGACAATGTCAGCCTTAAAATCAATGCCACGCTGCAAAAATGCGAAAAGCGAACGTGAAATAACATGCAATGAGGCCAATCGCGGTACAGAAATCAGCGAAGACCAGCCACAGGTCTGCAAATACCATGCATCTGGTGGAACAATGCACTATAAAAGCAAGAAAAAAAAGACACAAAACAATTCAAACCTCGTAGCAACATGGAAGCACCCGGACCGAGTGCAGAGGACAAGCCAAACACCACAAGCCCCACAGCAGACAAGCCAGGAACCCCGGGGAAGGGCAAGGACAAGAGGAAGACGGGGTTCAGTTCACAGGAGGACCGGATCATCGTCACAGAGGTGACCCAACACCATCAACAACTGTTCGGCACCTCCACTTCGGCACTGGCAACCCAAACAGAAATATGGCAGGCCATCGTCACCAACGTCAATGCAGTCGGAGTGTTGAGGAGTTCACTGGAGGAGGTCAAGAGGCGCTGGCATGAAGTGCACAGCCAAACCAAACAGAAACTCGCCGCCAACAGGGAGGCAGCAACGGCGACTGGAGGTGGGCCTCCTGGCACACTGGAGGAGCTGGATGAGCTGGAGCAAATGGTGGCCACAGTCAGCAGTGAGGAGATGGTGGCAGGATTGGGGGGCCTGGACACAGCACGATATGACCTGACACAACAGCAACAGGGTGAGTAACAACCAGCGCCGGTGGGACGGGGGAGATGGGCACAATGGCACACATGCACAATCAAGTCTAGCACACTGCACACCCACAATGACCGTGGAACTTGTCCCTGATTGGCCTGTCACACTTCAGCACACATAGAAATTCCAAGTAGGCCCCCACCCACAATGTGCACAGAGGGCCCCCCATCACCAACATCACAACCGATCCATGCACATGTGCTGAATCCGGCAAAGCAGCGGCTCTGTGACCCACACTGACTATGCAAGTAACACTGCATGTCCGATAGCATGGCAGCAGCTCAAAAAAATGACATGGCCCACGAATCGACATGGAGGTAGCCCAGTGCGGATCACATCCGTAAAGGAGCAGGTCACATTCTGTCCATGTACACTAGCAACCCATGTCCTATGAAACACGCAGCAGACGAACAATGCACCAGGCCACAAAATCTGTCCGAGAGCACAAATGACCCAAGTCAAAAGCAAATCAGGCCCCAATAAGCACACAATTCTAAGGCACTCCGCCTCAAAGGGAGAAGGCCACACGAAAACAGAGCTGCAGGGGCAACTCCCCTACAATGCAACACACACACATTGCAATCAAAGGACATCAGCAGCGACAGCAATGTGGTACAATTTGCAACACCAGCACCACAGGACAGAGCCCACAACAGGTTCTGCTCATGTGTAGTAACTGTCCACTCACATCTGACATTGCGCGACACATGTGATGATAATTAACAGGTACCATCAAGTAGCCAGCTCCTCCCAAACAGTCACAATGTACATTGGCTTGTAGTCTGAATGTAAACATCTGAAAATCAACAGCATACATGTGAAACTCTGTAAACCTGTATCTCCCCTGAACATTTCAGAGGGACAATCACCACCTACGGCAGAGCAGAACACAAGCCCCATCATCGATGATGGAGACGACAACCTGCACATTTGTCAAGATACCCTCCAACAGATACTGGACAGCCTCTGTACCCCACGCCCAGGAGCAGGGAAGGCCAGATGCCTCTAGGTAACCCCACCACCTGCACAGACCACACAACAGGACACACACTCCACCACGGCTGTCTCCCAGGACACCCGGACCAATACATGGAGAACATACAACATGTGTGGTCTTCCCAGGTGGAGTTGGCTGAACAGCTGTGGGTGGGTTTTGAGCTCATTGCAGCCAAACTCGATGCCATACGTGGGTGTCTGAGTCCCATCAGGGACCATGTACAGTCCCTATCGGACACCCCCTGTCCACACCAGGCTCAGACACAGATGACTGCAGCGGGAACATCGACACACACAGTGGCATGTGTCAGTGGCACACAGTCAATCAATCAATCAATCAATCAATCATAGCATTTGTAAACTGCACTACATACGCATGAGGGTCTCAAATCGCTAGGGGGGAAGCTGCTACTGTTCGAAGAGCCAGGTCTTGAGAAGTCTTCTGAAGGTCAGAAGGTCTTCGGTCTGCAGTAGGTGGATGGGGAGGGTGTTCCATATCTTGACGGTGAGGTTGGAGAATGATCTGCCACCGGCATTCACTCTTCAGATGTGGGGGATGGTGGCGAGGGAGCGGTCTGCAGAGTGGAACTGGCGGGTGGGGGTGTAGAGGCTGAGTCGCCTGTTGAGGTATGTTGGTCCAGTGTTGTGGAGTGCCTTGTGTGCATGGGTGATGAGTTTGAAGGTTATCCTCTTGTTGACAGGGAGCCAGTGCAGGTCTCTCAGGTGGGGTGTGACGTGGCTGCGGCGAGGGATGTCGAGGATCAGGCGTGCGGAGGCGTTCTGGATGCGTTGAAGCCGTTTCAGAAGTTTGGCCGGGGCTCCTGCGTAGAGTGCGTTTCTGTAGTCCAGTCTACTGCTGACCAGGGCCTGGGTGACCGTCCTTCTTGTTTCGGTGGGGATCCACTTGAAGATCCTGCGAAGCATGTGGAGGGTGTTGAAGCAGGAGGAGGAGACGGCGTTGACCTGCTTCGTCATGGAGAGGGTAGAGTCGATGATGACCCCTAGGTTGCATGCGTGGTCGGTGGGTGTTGGGGGTGTTCCTAGTGCAGTCAGCCACCAGGAGTCGTTCCAGGCCGAGTGGGTGGATCCAAGGATGAGGACCTCCGTCTTGTCCGAGTTCAGCTTCAGTCGGCTGTTGCTCATCCAGTTGGTGATGGCCTTTATTCCTTCGTGGAGGTTAGTTTTGGCTGTGTGGGGGTCCTTGGTGAGGGAGAGGATCAGCTGGGGTCATCGGCATAGGAGATGATGTTGAGGTCGTGCTGTTGAGCTACGTGGGCAAGCAGTGCCATGTAGACGTTGAACAACGTTGGGCTGAGGGATGAGCCTTGGGGTATGCCGCAGATGATCCTGGTGGCTTCAGAGCGGAAGGGGGGGAGGCGGACGCTCTGTGTTCTGCTGGAGAGGAAGGAGGAGGTCCAGTCCAGGGCCTTCTCTTGGATTCCGGCTTGTAGAGGCGTGTTCATAGTGTGCGGTGGCAGACCGTGTCAAAGGCGGCGGACAGGTCCAGGAGGATGAGGGCCGCGCTTTCTCCGTTGTCTAGCAGGGTCCTGATGTCGTCGGCGGCAGAGATGAGGGCAGTTTCGTTGCTGTGGTTGCTGAGGAACACGGACTGGGACGGGTCCAGGATGCTGTTCTCACCGAGGAAACAGGTCAGTTGTTTGTTGACGGCCTTTTCGATGATCTTCGCCGGGAGCAGGGAGATGGGTCGGAAGTTCTTGAGGTCCTTGTGGTCCGCCTTGGGTTCCTTGAGTAAGGCATTGATCTCTGCTTGCTTCCAGCTCTCCGGGAAGGGCGCTGTCTCGAAGGAGATGTTGATGGTTTTCCAGAGATGGGGTACGATGGTGCTGCTGGCTTTGTTGAAGACGTGGTGTGGGCAGGGGTCTTCCGGGGATCCGGAGTGGACGGTGTTCATGATCTTGATCATGTCGCCATCGTTGATGTTGGTCTAGGCGATCAGGCGGTTGGTGTGGGTGGTGGTCGAGGGAGCAGGGGTCTCAGTGGTTGCCGGTGTGGTGACGGCATTGAAGCTGTCGTGGATGTCTACGATCTTGCGGTGGAAGAAGGTGGCCAGCGAGTCGCACAGGTCTTGTGATGGTGGAATGACGTTGGTGTTGGAGCTGGGGTTGGAGAGTTCCTTCACAATGTTGAAGAACTCTTTGCTGTTGTGTGCGTTGTTGTCTAGGCGATCTTTGAAGAAGGTCCTTTTGGCGGATCTGATGAGGTGGTGGTGTCTGCGGGTGATGTTCTTATGGGCTGTGTAGCTTTCCGGTGTTCGTTCACGGGTCCAGTTCTTTTTGAGTTTTCGGCAGGTTCGCTTGGAGGCCTGGAGGTCTTCGGTGAACTTTCTTGCTAGTGTGGGTGTTGGAGGGCATCTTGAGTGGGGCGAGGGTGTTGACGCTGTCGTTGATCCACTGTCTAAGGTTGCGAGTGGTGGGGTCAGTCTGATCTGCGGGTGGGCTCCGGGCGAAGGTGGTGGAAAGCTGGTCAACGGTGACTTTGCTCCAGCAGCGGCACGGCATCTGTTGGGTGCAGTGGTGCGTGGTGGGTTTCTGGAAGGTGAAGTGGATGCAGCGGTGATCGGTCCAGTGGAGCTTGGTGGTGTGGTTGAAGGAGACGTGGGAGCTTGCGTAGAAGATGGTGTCAAGCGTCTGGCCTGTGGAGTGGGTGGGTGTAGTGACGAGTTGTCTGAGTCTGAGGTTTGCGAGGTTGTCGATCAGGGTGGCGGAGTTGGTGTCGTTGTTGTTCTCGAGGTGGAAGTTCAGGTCCCCGAGGAGGATGTAGTCCATGGAGGCGAGGGCGTGTGGGCTGACGAGGTCAGTGATGGAGTCGCTGAACTGTGCTCGTGGATGGGGGGTCTGTAGATGAGGGTTCCTCTGAGGGTGGTGTTGGGATCAGTGTGGATCTGGAAGTGCAGGTGTTCAGCGGTGCTGAGGGTGTCGTCGGTGTTGGTTGAGACTTTGAGAGTGTTCCTGTGGATGATGGCGATTCCTCCTCCTACTTCTTTGGTGCGGTCCCTGCGGGTGATCTTATAGCCTTCCGGGATGGCTATGGCGATGTCGGGTGCTAAGGAGGGGTTCAGCCGTTCTCCGTCAGGAATACGACGTCTGGGGTGTTGGAGTCCAGTAGGTCCCAGAGTTCGACAGCGTGTTTGCGTGCGGAGCGGGTGTTGAGAAGGATGCATCTGAGGTGGTTGGGTTCTTTGGTAGGTGGGTTGGTGGGCTGGATGCTGGTGAAGCTGCAGTTCCGGCAAGAGAAGGGTCCTTGGGTGCACTTCGGGGCGGCCAGGCAGCAGGTGCGTGATCGTCTGGTGTTGAGTGCATGGAGGGTGCTGGAGTTGTAGCAGAGGTGGGCATCGTGGCGTTCGCGGGGGCCAGGGGTCCTGGCGCTTGGCGTGGTCCAGGCACGGAGGGGCATAGATGGGCTTGCCTTAGGCGCACCTTTGGCGCGCCAGCGGCGCGGCCGCCATATATGGGGAGGTGGGAGCGAGGAGCAGCTGGGAGGCTAGAGGCGGGAGGTAGGGACAGCAAATTGGCAGTCAGGGCCGCGAGCCGCAGGGGACGCAGCGGCGGGAACGGGAGCGGTGAACGGCATGGAAGGCAAGGGCACAGAAACACAGGGGTCACAGAAGGAAACCAGGCACAGAATCCCGGGGGTCATAGAAGGAAAACGGGCACAGAATCACGGGGGTCACAGAAGGAAAAACGAGCACAGAATCACGGGGGTCACAGAAGGAAAGACGAGCACAGAATCTCGGGGCTCACAGGAGGAAAACCGGGCACAGAATCATGGGGGTGACGATGGGAACAGAAGGAAAGAAGGGTACAGGAGAAAATACAGGCACAGGGGGAAGACAGACAACAGCAGTCACAGACAGCAAAAAAGAAAACGATAAAAGCAGTACAATGAATGACACCAACAATAGGACAGACCTAAGGCCTACCACTGGACACCAGGGATGAGGCGCAGGTGGTAGCCTGCGGGTGGAGGAAGGCCTCAACTTTCCTCAGCAGCGGCAGCTGGGGCAAGGACAGGACGCACAGGTGGTGCTGAGAGGAGGGGGAGCGACCTACCTAACAAGGTCAAGGGTCGCTCTCTTCACCGCGCAGCGGCTGCCATATATGGGGAGGTGGGAGGGAGGAGCAGCTGGGAGGCGGGAGGTAGGGGCAGTAAATGGGCAGTCAGGGGGGCGGGCCGCAGGGGACGCAGCGGCGGGAACGGAAGCGGTGAACGGCACGGAAGGCAAGGGCACAAAATCACAGAGGTCACAGAAGGAAACTGGGCACAGAATCATGGGGGGCACAGAAGGAAAACAGGCACAGAATCACGGGGGCCACAGAAGGAAACAGGCACAGAATCACGGGGGTCACAGAAGGAAAAACAGGCACAGAATCACAGGGGTTACAGAAGGAAAAACGGGAGCAGAATCACGGGGGTCACAGAAGGAAAACCGGGCACAGAATCACGGGGGTGACAATGGGAACAGAAGGAAAGAAGGGTACAGGAGAAAATACAGTCACAGGGGGAAGACAGAAAACAGCAGTCACAAGCAACAAAAAAGAAAACGATAAGGGCAGTACAATGAATGACACCGACAAAAGGACAGACCTAAGGCCTACCACTGGCCACCAGGGATGAGGCGCAGGTGGTAGCCTGCGAGTAGAGGAGGGCCGCAACTTTCCTCAGCAGTGGCAGCTGGGGCAGGGACAGGAGGCACAGGCGGTGCTGTGCGGAGGGGGAGTGACCTGCCTAACAAGGTCAAGGGTCGCTCTCCTTACCGCGCAGCGGCCGCCATATATGGGGAGGTGGGAGGGAGGAGCAGCTGGGAGGCAGGAGGCAGGAGGTAGGGGCAGCGAATGGGCAGTATGGTGGGCGGGGCCGCAGGGGACGCAGCGGCGGGAATGGGAGCGGTGAACGGCATGGAAGACATTGACACAGAATCACGGGGGTCACAGAAGGAAAAAGGGCACAGAATCATTGGAGTCACAGAAGGAAAACGAGCACAGAATCACGGGGGTCACTGAAGGAAAATGGGCACAGAATCACGGGGGTCACAGAAGGAAAAACGGGCATATAATCACGGGGGTCACAGATGAAAAACCGGGCACAGAATCACGGGGGTGACGATGGGAACAGAAGGAAAGAAGGGTACAGGAGAAAATGCAGGCACAGGGGGAAGACAGACAACAGCAGTCACAGACAACAAAAAAGAAAACGATAAGGGCAGTACTATGAATGACACCGACAATAGGACAGACCTAAGGCCTACCACTGGCCACCAGGGATGAGGCGCAGGTGGTAGCCTGCTGGTGGAGGAGGGCCACAGTGATGCAGCCATCACCCCGCCACACACACCGGACACACCGGACACAGAACTGGTATCAGGGGAGTAAGAAGGGGATGTGAACTACTGTGTGAGGAAGGAGGCAGTAGCAGCCATCACCGCTGTATGGCCTGTCCCTGCCTGGTTCTGACCTATGCATCATGCCCTGGGAAACCCCTCCTAGTGACCCCTGGAACACTCTGCGGCTTTCACCCAGACCCCGACACGGACTGCCATTTCATCACCGCTGGCCAATTTCACAGCTATCCTGATGCGGACTGCACTCTCCCTCTTCCCAATCACTGTGCAATCTCCAAAGGACACTGGTTGGCTCACCACTGGGCTTCCATGTGATGTGGACTTGGATGGCCATGTACAGCCCCAGCTCCGTCAATCACCTGAATGTGAATAAAACATTCTAAATCACACAGATGTGTCATCACTATGTTCACTCACGTATGGAGTTGTGGCTGGATGTAGGAACAATATTTGCACATGGAGGTACACTCTGGTAGCTGACATCAATGTGCATGTGTATCCCTGAGACACATGGCTAATTGGATGAATGTGAAGGTGAGTACTAGCTGTGTCCCCATTGCACATCAACAACAATCTCACAACCCCCAACCTCGGCACACGTCCATGTACTGAATAGGGCTGTGTGTAGGACTGACCCAAACGAAAGCAGGCCAGGAGTGGTGTCCTACACCACATGTGACACCAGAAGTTCACGTCGCATACCTACTTACACACAGCTTTGTGGACACATTCTGTTGTGATATATGACATTGCTCCACATGGTCAGAGGTTGGACACCATACTCACATTGCTGTAGTCACGTAAGTGCACATGATGTCCAGCACCAATCCAAAAACACTGTCTGGCTCACAAAGGTGGAGCTTGCCAAAGGGACACCCCCATTGCACAAGGGACGATGCTCATTGTGGCACACAAGTGGACAATCCAAACAACACCCCTCACAGTTAGACACCAGTGAAGTTGCATTAACTTTATTGGCATGTGCATGTCAGTACGAACGAGGCAACGGCCACAACAGGCAGGGACATGCTTGAGACACTTACACGCAGCATGGGTACATGTTGAGGTTTAGGAAATGTTGGGTCTAAAATGGGCAACATTCATCACGGATGGCAACACTCTCAGTCCACCTTGCCTTGCTGGATGAGTCATGTTTTGTTTGGCATCTGCCCATTGCCCCGTGTGAGGGGGTACGACTCACTGCCCATAGGATCTGCATGGTGCTCTGCCTTCGGAGTGCGCCGATTGTCTGCTCTGCTGACGGTGATCAGGTGTGAGCGTCCAACAGGTTCACATGTCGTGCTACATTGCCATGTGTGCGCTCTCCCCAGCAGTGTGTCCGAATTGTCAAGTTTGCCAAACGATGCTGTGTTGCACCGAGCATGGAACTGCATCACCTTGCACAGGTGTGTGGACACAGGCGTTGTACCATGCACATGCATCCAGAGCCCGGACGAAGGCAGACGTTGTGGTGGGATATGTGAGCAATCCCCACGATGCAACAAGTTGTTGGGACATGTGCTGTGGGTGACAATCGGATGTGGCTGCAGGAACTTAGTTACTCGTCCATGAATGCCGGTGCAGCTTCATGTGCAATGTGTTCCAATAGTACGTCGTTGTCGTGTTCAAGGAACCCCAGGGTGAGCCAATCCATTAAGTGGTCCGGGCAGGTGTGCTCAGCCCACACCGTTTCCCCAATCCACAACACAGCCCATTAGGGGAGCGCCTCGATGTGGTCACTGCACACGAGGAATTGTGCAATCACCCATGCACAACTACCAATACATACGCAGTATGTCAGGGCATCCCATGCACGGCTGTCTCAGTTTCACTCCTGTTCGTTATCCAACAGGGGGCGCAGACACAGGTCATAGTCCAATTCATCAACAGTTGTGTTGGATAGGCAGAAATCCATGGGACACTCAAATGTGCATCTTCGGCAGTGGAACCAGGGCTGGACGCAGGTGACGTAGGCAAGGCAGAAGCTGAGCCGGTAACTGATCCGCAGCACTGCCAGCGGCACTGCACCCAGTAAATGCAGCATACGTGCACGGTACTGTTCCACGTGACGGGGTTGTGCATGTGCCCGGTGTGGCCTGCAATTGCATTGATGCATCTTGTGGAACCGGCACTTTTCTGAACTGTGGCAGTTGTGTGGAGGATATGCCACAGCTCTGAGCAATGATTCGAATGTCTGTACAACGTTGGGAAAGTTGGATTTCTGATTTTGTGTGTGTCTAGGGCATCCCATGCGTGGGTACCACAGTCAGAGGCTTCTGTGTGTGGGTTGTGGATGAGTCGGATAGTTCATTTGCGGAATGCATGGTATGGGAGTTGTCCCCATCTGCAATGGCATCTCTCTCACGGTGTTCCACACGCGTTCTGGACCAAGGTCAGAAGTGCAGATGTCCTCCCGCCTTCTACATTGCAACAATGGAGCGTTCATCCCTGATGTTTGTCTGACTGCTACTTGTGTCTTAGGGATGTGATGTGGCTTTGGTGCTGAGATTGGGATCCGGCCTTGGGCTCATGGTGTACAGATGGCGATACACACACACATGTTGACATGTGGAGCCAGGTGGCTGAGAGGCCTTGCGCTGCTTGTGCAATCTCACTCCATCTCTCTCCCTCGCTCTCTCCCTCTCTTTCCTTTGGTGGGCACATGGCACACCTTCTTCTCTTGGATTTGGTCTTCCAGGCTGTGTGCTACGGATTGTCCAGTGAGGAGGCGCTAGGACTCATCCTACGGGTTGTCTCGGATTTTTTTTGTACGGTGTTTTGTGTTGGTGATTGCATTGCTGTTTGACTGTGTCTCTATTTTCTGGCCATGCAGGTCTGTTGAATTTCCTGCTTGTTAGACATCAGGCAAAATGTTTGTATTGGGATTCATGGTGTTGGTGTGCAGTTTCTTTGTCCGGGGTTGGGGGTGGTCCCGGAGGAGCGGGGTTGTTGCGGGCCTGGGTGTGGTGTGGGTGTGTGTTGTGGCCCTCTTGGGTGTCCGGGCAGCATGATGGGTGGCTCCATGTCATCTGTTGCCCTTCTGATGTGGCCCTGGGCTGCTCTCCCTTTTGTGGTGCTGGCTGCTGTCTGACTTAACATCAGGTTAGAGCAGGTGTAGATTTCCTGGTGCTAACTCGCCTTATCACCGGTTTTGTGTTTTTATCGCCGATCTGGCTGAATGTTGAGAATGTTGAGGAGTGGTGTTGTCGCGGCTTTTGGCACGGGAATGCGTACTCTGCATCTCATTAGCGATTGTTGCTGGGATCCTCTGTGGCGATGTTTTTTGTGGCTGCAATCGCGGGTAAACTGGTGCTGTGGGCTGTTAGCACCAGTTTGTGAATGGGAAGGTAAATTTATCACGGCTGCGATAAAGTGCCATTAATTCGGCAATAGCTCCTTGTTAATATGGCCCTAAGTTAGTTGATTCTACAGGTTAGGGGGTCAGGGACAAACAATAAACTTTTGCAAGTTAGACAAAATAATTGCCAGAGACCTAGTACACATTGGCCTGTGAAGAGAGAACATATTTGTTTTTTTATTATTACTATTCACACATGTCTATCCTACTCTCAATCAAACTTCCCTGACTCCTGGACTGAACCTCCTTGCCAAGTGTCAGTCTCTGGTAACATTTAGCTTGCTTCAGTTGAGTATAACTGAATAATTCTTAGGTTAGTTTTTAGTCTGAAATGGGAAAATTGATCAAGAAAACATGACATGTGTAAATCAAGTAAGAAGATGCTTCTAGTCTTTTCTTTAGACTTGCCCTCTGAAAGCTATTGCACTCACTCAACCCTCTAATGAATGTATTCCTTGCATTAAGACTTTTGCAAAGGCTAAACACAGGGTTTCTTTACACAAAGTTGCATTCCATGTCCTAAGACTTCCTTTAGTCTTACCCAGGGCTGATTTTAACAATGGTGGTGCCAGATGCAACAATCTTTTTTGGCACCCCCCAATGACCTCCTTCTCCAGGGATTCCCTCACTACCAACATCCAATAGGGCTCCTTATCTCTCTATGACCCCTCCCTCACATGCACTTAATTTGTTACATAGCGCCCCTCATAACAGAGTAGGGTGTGAGAGCACACACACAGACAATGATTCATACTGCTATATTAGGATTATAACTTATGGACTGCAAGTAACAAAAATATCTCTGTGACAAAAGCAATAACCCACAGAGCTGTCTGTATAAAATATAGTTCTGTGATCTGCATGGTACACATTCTTTGCTGCAGGCATAATAACCCTCTGTGCTACTTTATTATGAGATAAAACTCCATCTTTATCTGGCCTGAACATTAATCACCAGAGTAATCTTGACATTTGTATTGATGCCTGAAAACTGCTGGATACGCAAGGAACTCTGCATCAGGTGTGTTTAAACCCATAAGTTACTTCTTAACACAGCAACCCCCCCCTGAGAGCTCAACACCACATACTGCTACACAGCTCACACCACTTTAAAGCCAGGCCTTGTCCTATAGGTCTGGCCACAAATGCAACCAAAGATGCACAATATTTCTATAAGTGTCTCTTAGATTTACAGCAGATATAAATGTTTCCAATTGTAACTTACAGATCAGTATACAGTATACATATTCTCAAATTTGTGTTTATGCACTCACTGGTGCACATTAACTATTCGTCCATTTCATAATCATTCATATTACATAATATCCCTACATCTGCAGTGATGTAAAGAAAAAAGAGTAATGTCTTAGGCTAAATCGGTATTGCCATGCTGTGGCACTAGTGGTATAAGTTCCATTCCTTTTAACAACTGGGGAAAATAAGCCCCAAAGAAATTGTTTCAAGACCTCATGGTAACTCAGGGTAGAGGAGGCTACCATAACTGCCACACGACAAAATCAGGAAATGTGAAGCAGCTGCAAGTAAATAGGCACAGTAAAGTATCAACACCTCTCATCATACCTTCCAAGCTTTCTATACCTAGGAGAAACACAGCAGTTTTACAAGATGTGGAATCAATAGCAAGTTCTGAGCCTTATTGAGTGGTTTTGATGACTATAATGGACTCTCATGAAGGTCATTACTTAAGAAATGTTCATTGGTATCTAGAGGAAAATAAATTAAATGAGTAAATCAGAAGGAGACAGGAGAATAGCAATTGCATGAACTTGCCCCTTTTGGTTTGATCACCCCCATTTTTTCTGGAATTGCACTGCAGATATTTACTCTGTCTCCAGTACCATGCTAATGAGCTTACAGGACAAGTTCTCTGACCCCTACTACCTGTAAAAGTTGGCTAACCCATAATTGGTGCTTTTAACATTTCTATAAGGCCATAGCACATGGTGTGAAGTTGCACCCATGGCATGAGAAGTTAAATGTTACCCATGGTCTGCAGCACATATTGTGCCATCCCCTAGTGTGGCAGGAAAACCATGGCTTCAAGCCTTCAATTGTAGCCTTACATCTAGAGTGTACCACCTGTAGTGTAATCAGTCAAAATAATCCTTTTTGACAAGTAAAAACCTTTGTTTCAAATTTTAGTAAGTCACTCCTATGTAACCCTTGTAGCCCACATGGTATTTAAAAGCTGTACATATGGGAAGTCAATATTATCTTGTCCTTACAATGGCAACACCCTAAATGGTACTCAACTGTTGCAGGTCTAACAGTCATATGTTGAAAATCAGAGTACAGATTAAAATACAAATACTGCATCTCAGGAATGGGATCAGCTAGAAAAATAATAAAAAAACACTATTTTTAATAGTAGTTAAAATTCTATTCAATGATGAATTTCGGGTTTTAATAAATATTAATGAAAAGTAACTTTAAAAAAGTTACATTTTCCCTGTCTGCCTCTCTAGGTGGCAAATTTGCCTCTGGCAGAGGTCAGCCGGTACTTGGTCTGAATGAAGTGTGAAAATACTCCCAGGAACACCACGATCCGTTGACCTGAATGAGATGACTCCTCTGAACTCAGCAGACTATGCGGGTGGGAGCTGTGGGCAACCTTTAGACACCACAGTGTCAAATCTCCCTGACAGACCTGTTAGAGTCATATGTAAATCTTTGGCCAACTCGAAAGGTAGTGAAGAGGATACCAGAACAATTCTTGTGTATTTCCTGCATGTTTGCTGCAGGACCCTGCGTTCAACCTGCCCTGCGCCTGGATCCTAGTTTGTTATGGGTAATGAGCCTGCCTCAAACTAGATTTTAGTATTAGATGTGGGAGGATACTAGAGATTACCCTAATTTGCTCCTCAACATACCCACAACCCTCATAGCTCAAGTTTAGTGTGGCCAACAACGTTTACCATCATGAAAATGCCCTGGCACGTGACATTTTGGGCTTTTCTGCAGTAAGGCAAAAAGGAACCACTGAATATGTGGGTAGGGTTGTCCCTGGAAACTTCCTCATTGGTTAAGTATTTTGCAGGCCTCATCCTCACCCACTAGCTAGTTCCAAGAATATAATGTGGCACCCAATGCCCCCCTCAGATCACTTTCTGGACTTGCAGAAGAACCAAAGAGGGGTGGATCTGCAGACTGTGACCTGTGATGGGCTCTCGATGACTGCACCTGCTCTCTAATGTACCCTGGGCAGTTGGCTGACCTCTTATGTGACTGCAGGGACACACAAAAACTGCAAGAGGGCTTTTCTCTACAATTCCCAGCTGATAAGTGGCAACTGCAATTTTTCTGTACTTTCCTGCTGGTCTCTGCCTGGCATCCAGAAAGTGTCTAGGTGCCCCCCATGAGATTCTGGAGGGATATGATGTGTACTACTGTGGCTACTTTGGCTCCAGAAAAAAGGTTGAAAGTTTTTGAAAACTTTTCCTCCTGGTCCAAGAGAAACTATCACAAGAATTACTCAACAGTTCCACAGCATCAGATTGCATTTCAGGTCCACTCGCCTGAAAGACTCCAGGCCCATCACCTCCATAACAATGACAAAGACTCTTTCGGTTTTTAGACTTAGAATCCTTAGAGTCCCTCTTTGGATCATGACTTTTAAACTTTTTCAAACCTTTTTTATCTCAGACTTTCAATGAGATCAACCCACTTGTTGCATCCAACCAGGGCCCGATTACCATCAGCCTCAAATTGTGCTTAGCACCTAGTCTGCCATGACCACCGACTCCAATTTCTACTATTATCGCTTTGTGTTTTATGATGCTATATTTTTCTAATAAAAAATTGATACGTCTGATTCCTTCATTGGATGCCATTTTGAAGTATTGTTGTTAATTGTACTCTGTTTTATAACTTAAAGTAGGATTTTTATTGAGTTAGGTTTTTGAATGTTTTACCATTTTGGTATTTCTAAATGATTTCCACATTTTTTATTAAGCCTGTCTGCCATAGCTACCAGTGATTGAGCTCAGGTTTAAATTGCTGAAACCTTTGAACCTACCAAGATAGTGACTTTATTAGTAGTAGTGAACACCAGTCCACCTCACCTTATCAACCACTTTCTCACAGCAATCAAAGTGTTTTACTTTTACCAATTTGAGTCCAAGAAAAAGAAACATATTTGGATTGAGCTGGCTCTGGAGTTGTGTCAAAGGGCAGAACAAGAGTGATAATAGTGCAGAGCGATGGTAAGGGAAGAAAAGGTAACACTGGTTTTGTTGCTTACTTTGGAGGTCAGCAACTGCACCCATTCATTAGGACTTATGTGATTTCATGCACCATCAATGGATAGTTCAGAATAGTTTTGTATGATATTACTTCCAGTGTAAGAGATTACATTCTATTTGCATATTAGATTTGTTTCAACCTGATCAGTTGTGAATCTTCTCCCTTGGTCTTCACTGGAGCCTAAATGAATTCATGCACCATCAAAGCATACTGCATCATGCGATAATATATATGAAAGTCAATAAAATATGGAATCAATGGCATACTTATTACTTTCTCTCTATGCCATAGAATTTGGACATAAATTCTGTATAATGTTGATTGGTATGAATTCCACATATCAGTCATGCGATGACAGCAGGCTCCAGTACTCCATCTGGTTGACAGAGTACCCCCCATGTTTAGATGTGCACGCAATACACAGAAGACCGCCGCAGCGGCGGTCTTCTGTGCTGGTGACCCACCCTCCATTGCCATGCTGATAGAGGAGTCCTGCTGAGCCAATTCATCTTTTCCCGTTGGGCTGGTGGTGTTCTGTCAGCGGAGCAAAGACGGGGGCAACTGTGATGGTGGGATGACAGGTAAGTGACATTTAATTTTTTTATATAAAACATATATGTTGTGCATCTTTCCATATGTGCATATAGGTTATGTGTAGTGACCCAATGTTGTACATATTGCACTGCACCCTGTTAACATACACACACCATACACTGTACAACCACACATACCACATACATGTACCTTCGAGTCCTTCAAAACTGGGTGCCAGTCAGCCAATGTCAAGGTGCGCCAGGATAGGGGGACCTGGACGAAAGTGAAGAGGACAAAACCAAAGGCTTTACCCTGAATAATGTCAATTGTCACTCCTTTTAGTCCCTTTCCACTGACACTAAGTAGGAGGGATTCCCATTGGCATTCCCTTTGAAACAAGCCAGAACCAAATACCGATGGCAGGAATACTGGCTTTTTCCTGCCGCCGCCTGCTGCAGCCCACCCTGTAGATGGGAGTGGGGAACAGAGTCCTGGCGAAGTCGGTGGGACCATGGCAGTCTCTTGCCCTTTAAACTCCAGCATCCAAATTGGCCCGGTAGGGGGGCTGGAAGATCGGCAAAAAAGGCCACTCTGCCGCAGTCCAGCTGAGATCAAAATCAGTCCATTAGGCTTACATCAACTTCTGTTTTCTGTGTTATATACCTTGAAAGAAAATCAAATAACACAGCAAATAGGAGTAGAGAAAGCCCTGCAATTTGCAAAGTCGAATGCATATAGGGCCCACTGAAGACCCTTGGTTATTAAAACAACTTGAGGGCCTTAAGATACTGCAAAGTTAAACTCAGTGAAGTACATTAAAAAATGGATTTCTTCCAAATTCATCTACAAATGTTTCCTGTCTTCCACGTTAAAAACATTTTTAGTGTTCAAAAATCAAATAGCAGGAGATTTTCTTTTCAATTCAAAATATTTGATTGTTTTACAATAGTGGTAGATACCAAAAGACACCTGCATATAAAACTAATCAGATTTGAGTCAATAACGTTGTGCATCACACCTGTCATTCATAGAGAGTAAACTTCCATTATAAGCTTAGAATTAAAATTCATCAAGAACATTTCACCTTATGATCCACAAGCTTCTGCATCCTTCCTTGGCATGGGGAATATAACTAGTTTCTCCTTCAGAAACAATGAGGGTCTAGCTCTTTTTTTAAAAATGATTACATGTCTCAATCCTGAGTTCATCTTCTTCCACTGCATAGGTTTAGAAATGTCACAGCACACTAGACTTCTACATCAGTGATAATTTATATAACACTCCTTTCTCTTTATGTTTTTAATCGGTCTCATCCTACCTTATACAGGAAATCTATTACATTACAATCCCAAGACTCTAACTTCTCATGATAGATATCCAGGTAGTATTTTCAGGAGGTTTTGAATATTTTTTTTATATTCTACTTCCATGTGTATTATCTTTATCAAAATATTCCTTAAAAAGTGTCTGCTGGTTATTTCAGGTTCCCATATGTAGACACAAATTCTAATATTTAGACTATCCTCCTTTGCATTTTCTATTATATTATTATTTTCTCATGTGGGATCTCTTGTGTCTCTTTTTTGTAACTTTTCTGTTTCATTATGGTTCTTTGAGAATACATCTGATATTCCTTGTTCATATGTTCAACATTTACATCTAACTAGCCCACCTCTTTGACAAGCTTCCAACAGAGCAGTTTGATTGCAGCACCCACATGTGTCCTTTTAATATTTTCATATCGTCAGAGCACTTTTGCTTTTTTAACATTTGTGAATGTATTTTACTGTTATTATGTTAATATTACCTCTTCCACTTCCCCTTATGCCCGCACTGCTCGCACCTTAAAACTGAGATACACAAGACTCACCATTTGGGTGATTCCGCGCCGCTTTTCCCCCGACCGCCATTTTGCTTGTGTGTTCGTGACGCTCCCAAGACGCCTTTGGGGTTAGCGTCCTAGTGCTTGCGCAGGTCCTCTGGCAAACTCTATTTAGGGGACCAGGTGACCGCGTAAGGACAACAGATAGGACTAATTTGTTACCGCTGCTGGTTTGAGTCACTGCTGCTCGCTCCTTTTAATATTTTCATATCCTCAGAGCACTTTTGCTTTTTTAACATTTTTGAATGTATTTTACTGTTATTATGTTAATATTACCTCTTCCACTTCCCCTTATGCCCGCACTGCTCGCACCTTAAAACTGAGATACACAAGATTCACCATTTGGGTGATTCCGCGCCGCTTTTCCCCCGACCGCCATCTTGCTTGTGTGTTCGTGACGCTCCCAAGACGCCTTTGGGGTTAGCGTCCTAGTGCTTACGCAGGTCCTCTGCCATACACTATTTAGGGGTCGACATGCGAGCGCGCAGCGTCGTGCCGGAGGAGCGCCAGAGGAAAACCCGTCTGCGCCCGTCCGCGCCAGGACGGGCCCAGGGGCCAGGTTCCCTAATCTGCCCCTTCGGTATACCATGGATACTCTCCGGACCCTACGCCCAGAGACTACGGGGCTAGACACTGTTACACTGGCTATGTTGCAGGAAGAATCTTTACTGCGAGAAGTAGGTGTACTTCCACGACCGTTGTGCTCACCACACCCTCCGAAACCTCCTGGGTTAGTAATCGCCACGCTTAATACGCGCTCTTTACAAAAACACCACCTAGAGATTTTTACACTTCTTGCTGATGGCGGGATTGATATCCTGGCCCTCACAGAGACCTGGTTAGGTCCTTCATCTACACCAGATATACTAGCGGCACTGCCTCCGGACTATGATGCGCTATGGTACAATCGCCCCATTAACTGTAGAGGGGGGGGCGTTGCCTTTCTGTTTAAAAAAAGTCTTAAAGTAACACAAGTGGTGGCTGAAAATTGTGACTGTGCAGAGCTTCTTGGGTTAAAGATCTCACTCAAAACCTCTTGCATCCTGCTGTTGCTTGTGTATCGTCCACCCCAGAGCTCACCAGATTTTATTGATAACTTTCTCGAACTCTTGGTTAACTTGTCCTCTAGATACAAATCCCTTATGGTGGTAGGGGACTTTAACTACCACTGGGATAAGATACCTAGGGACCCCACAGTGGCCGAGTTTGGTAATAACCTTTCCTCACTTAACCTACAGCAATTAGTGGTTGGACCTACACACGATAAGGGACACACACTAGACTTAGTCTGGTCTTCTATACCCCAGACAGAAATACTTGAAGTTAGTCCCTGTATATGGTCGGACCACTTCCTGATCAAGTGCTGGGTCCCAGGAGATCTCCCACCCGCTGGGTCGAGCCCATTGTGGAGGAAGGTCCGATCGTGGAAAAAGATAGAGGCAGATTCCTTACTTGCCACATTGTTTTCCACTCCGCCTCCCATGGCAAAGGAACCAGATCTGGACTTGGATACCACAGCCTTTATGGCCTGGTTCCGCGCCGCCCTAGACAAGCTGGCTCCCGAACGACTAGAGAAAACTAGAGCTAAAGGAAAGGGAGCATCATGGTTTGATACTTCACTCAGGGAACAAAAACAAGCCCTTCGCAAGGTGGAAAGAAGGTGGAGACTTAATTACAGTCTTGAGGAGGCAAAAAACTATAAAAAGTCTCTTTCAAAATACAAGGTGGAGATTCTGGTGAGGAAGTCAGCCTTCTACGAAAACAGGATCAGAGCAGCCATAAATAAACAAAGAGAGACTTTTGCTATCCTAAGGGAACTAACGAAGCTGGCTGGGAAGGTTTCTGTTAGTAACCAGCCTGACTGCAATGCCTTCCAAAGGTTCTTTCTTCAGAAAGTACAGGACATCATTAGGGATATTACAGCGACCTCAGTCGAGCCTCCGCTGTCTTCCTGCCCGGCCAGTCTGGAATTGTCAGGGACATTGAGCGATTTCCCTTGCATCAACTTGGAGAGCCTGGCCATGTTAGTTGGCCAAGTTAAGTCAGGGTCCAGCATGGACCCATGTCCCCCAAGGTTCTTTCAAATGGCTTTGCCGGCCATTCAAACTCAGTTGCTGAGTCTTCTGAATAGTTCATTAAAGGCGGGTTATCTCCCAGCTCAGCTGAAGGAAGCCAGGATCTCCCCTCTGCTAAAGAAAGCAGGCACGGACACCATGGCCTTAAAAAACTATCGCCCTATTTCACAACTGCCTTTCTTGGGTAAAATCCTGGAAAAACATGTCTTGAACACTCTGGCTAGCTACCTGGAGGATCATGGCTTACTCCACCCCAGGCAAGCGGGCTTTCGACCCCAACATAGTACTGAGCTAGTAATAGCCGCCGTCACTGATGAGTTGAGAACCAGGGCGGATAACAAACAGCCTTGTGCCCTGGTTCTCTTAGACTTATCAGCAGCCTTCGACGCGGTCAGCCATTCCATCCTACTGAACCGTGTCGCAAGGCTGGGAATTTCAGGACAAGCGTTTAAATGGCTTGAGTCCTTCCTGACGGATCGCACCCAAAGAGTGCAGCTGGGGGACCAGGTATCCGAGGCATGTGCTGTGACCTGGGGTGTGCCTCAAGGGTCCGCTCTTTCGCCGCTACTTTTTAATATCTATCTACAACCCCTGGTGGAGGAGCTAATGCATAGGAACTGTCAAATCTTCAACTATGCAGATGATACCCAGCTTTTATTCCAGTTGGAAGACTCAGGGGAAGCACAAGAATCAATAAGGAACCTGCTACGATTTACTGTAAACTGGATGACCAGTAACCTGCTGAAAGTAAATGCTGAGAAGACAGAGGTTCTGGTCATCACAAATCATGCAAACACCTGGTGTGACCTGTTTTGGCCTCCAGAACTTGGTCCAACTCCCATTCCGGGTAAGGTGGTGAAAAGCCTAGGACTAAAAATTGATGCAGACCTTTCCTTGGCCCCCCAAGTCTCGGCAGTGGTGGGGTCATGTACGGGGGTGCTGAGGCAACTGCGCAAGTTAGTTCCTATTCTTTCTGCCCCCTCCCTGCAGTCCATTGTGTCTGCCACAGTTGTCTCAAGGCTAGACTATGGCCTGTTGGGAGGTTGCACACTTTTTCTGTCACATCGGTGTTATTTTTCGCATTGAACATTAGACCCACAGTATTGTTTGTATATTATAGACTATGGCAATGCCTTGTATCTTGGCTTGCCACAGAGGCTGTTAAGGAAATTGCAGATAGTGCAAAATGACGCTGCCAGGTTAATTTACTCATTACCTCGGAACTCACACGTCACCCCTCTCCTTCGGAAGCTACATTGGCTGCCTATTAAATCCAGAGTGCAATTTAAATGTCTTTGCATAGCTCATAAGGCAATCTTTGGCAAAGCTCCAGACTATATTAAACAGCGTCTGAGGAAGTACATTCCAGCTAGAACCTTGCGCTCGGGTACGGCCTCCAACCTCTGTCAACCTCAATTTAAGCTAAAATCAAAAGGGGGCAGAGCTCTATCTGTATGCCTTCCGCAACTGTGGAATGAGTTACCAGCTAGCCTGAAGGCAGACCCACAGTTACTATCCTTCAGGAAGAACTTGAAGACTCATTTGTTTAACAAGATAATCTCCTCATCCCAAGTAGGACGGCTGGCTGAGTGATTTAGGCGCAGTTGGTTATGTTCTCTCTGTGTAAGCGCTTAGAGACCGATGGTGATAGGCGCTCTACAAATTGACTATAACATAACATAACATAACATGTATTTTAAAATTCTTATCAATGGTTTAATTTATTTCTACTACCTCTTCTAAACTAAAAACTATATATCTGCCTTCCAAGTCTATCTGCTATTTGACTGCATACAAATGTTATTCCGTAAGTAACGTTCATATATCATGTCATGATCTGATAGAAACAGCGGAATGATGTATGGTTTTGAACAATTTAGTATTCTATATTCCATAAGTTAAACTGCTATTTATGCCTGACTTAAGTATTTTCTACTTAATTAAGTAAAACAAAGACTGGCTAAAGTGATTATCGACAATCCACAAGATTGTAACTTCACAGCAACAGCTACATGTATTCCTTTATGCGCAAACCGTGCTTATAGGCCCCTCTCACATCACTTGAAGCCTTATTCTCTTCCTGAAGTGTCACAGGACAGGAATTTTGCCAATGCCTGTATGAAATGTTTCATGGTGCACAGATCATCCACTTTTATGTCACAGTAAGACCACAAACACAGGGGTATATTTACAAAGGGATATTGCCACCAGAACTTCACTTTTAGTGATGTTCTGATGGCACTATGCCCTTCTCCATATTTATAAAGCAGTGTGAAGACAATTTTTGTGGCTTAACGCCAACTTGTAAATATGAGCCCTTTACATGCATCACTAAGCATGAAAGGGACGTGCAATGGGTTGTTGCTGTGGGCGTTCCAACACAACACCACTGTTTTTTTACGCTGCCCCAGATTTACAAGGATGGGTAAATCTGAGGCAGTGCCCAAAACTAACGCCATGCAAGAGCAGGCGTTAGAGCGATGAAACAAAGAGAAACACTTTTATTTCTCCTCGTTTGTGTATTTTCTATGTGTGCTGCATTCTGCCGCACAAATACAAAAAGCAAAACACCATGAACGCACCTTCCTGCACATAAACAAACATTAAATAATGATGATTTGCTACTTCTATGTGTGGTATATTCTGTAGCAAGTAACGCATTGTCATTATGGATGGTTTACGTGCAGGAAGATACAACTTCCTGCACATAAACAATCATTCCCTGCAATGCAGGCACCCTTGTACCAAGTGCCTGCATTTACGATGGGCATCAAATTTTAGCACTAGTGCTAGGAAAAACACAGGGGTGTGCCATATTGTTGTAATTACAGTGCATCTCTGTGTTTTGGAAATGTTGGAGTGTGCGCTGACAAATTTGGCGCAGCTCTGTGCTTTGACATTTCCTTGTACATATGCCACATACTGTAAAGTTCGCCTGGCCCATTAACAAAAAAAGAGAATTGTTGATTACTCTTAACTTATGTACCTCACAAGGTCAAAACAAAAATTATAATGATAAAAGTGACACCCTCACAGCAGTTATTGCATTGAATATTGCATTTCCTGTTCCAAAGAATAATTAAATATTCTTTCCTTCTGCAACTAAATGTGTTACTTGCAACAAAACAATAGCAACCTTCGACTGCTTATTTTAATAAAAATCTTATGTTTTGCTCATCCAAGGAATACCATCACGTTTAATTTGATTAATTTTAGAATAGTCATGAACTGTCTCTATCTTCTTCAAGTTTTCTGTTATTCGCATCTTTATTCAAATATATACTACTTCTCTTTTCTACGTTTTCCTATTTTGAGCTTTTTAACTCAGCAGCCTGGTGGCCCAGGAGACTAATGCATACACTTAAGCAATTGCTGCATGATGTCATGGTCACAAGATCAAATCCCGGGAAGTTCCACTCATCCTTTCATCCTTCTGAAATCATTAAGGCAAGTATTGTTGTGTTGTGTAACAGTAAACGTTGATTATTAAGTGCCAAGTTACTGCACGGTGAATGTGTTTGGCAAACAGATGTTATAATATTTTACCTTGACCTGACTCCGTTTCCATCTTTCTGCCAGTCTCCTGTTCTTTGAGAATTCCTTAGTCCCCACTTCCTCTCTGGTTTCACTGATGTCTGGTGTCAGATGTACAAAAAAGTCAGTTTCTGATTTCATAATTGCAAAAGTTTGCGATTTGCAAATAGGAAAACACAAGCGTCCATGTACATATGTGTCTTAGACACAGTTTGCGATTCTCAGAGGGTCACAAATAGACCTACCTCATTAATATTTATAAGGTATGTCTCACTTTGCGACCCATTGGGAATGGAATGAACTCACAGGGATGGTGGCCTGCTGGAGTCAGCAGACCGCCATGTCTGTAATAGATTTTTAAATGATGCAATTTGTTTTGTAATCCTTAAAGGAAAACGGGATGCATTTCAAAGATAAAAATGAAATGCTACCTTTTCATTTTATAAGAGTAGGCATTGGTCCATGGGCCACATTCACAAGTAGGATGGAGTCCCTTGGGGACCCCGTCCTGTTCGTGAATAAGTTACCACCAACTTGAAGTTGTTGGTAACTGCGAATGTTTTGCAACCACATTCCTGGTCGCAAAACATTCCTGCATACCAGTGCTTCTTTGTATTAGGAAGGGATGCCCTTAACACGCCCCAACCTCACACACCCTAATTTGTGAGACGGTAATAGGTTACCAAGTCGCAAAATAGGGATGTTCTACTTTAGATATATCCTAAACTTTGTTTGTCAATACTCTTTATTCTATTAACATTATTTCTATCCAAATTCACTTTTTTGTTTCAATATCGTGTATAGAATGAGATTGTATATAATGTAATAAAGTGTATAAATTGAGCAATATGGGTTATAATCACTGTATATACTTACGTTCCAATCTTAGATGTACAACTCTATTTTTGTCTATTCAGTAGCAGTTGACAGTTATCAATACTCTATATATATCAGAGAAAACAATGTGGATAATGAAAGAAATAAGCTATATATGACCATATACTATGATGATTTTTCTTTCTATTTATGTCTTTTTATGTTAAAGTGTAGCATTTAGTACTGGTCGTCATCTATGTACAATTTGTAAGTGTGTATATATATATGTGTTTCTTAAAGATAAAAATGTAAAAAGATTATAAATTTTTAAATCTAGGTGTATTTGTATCATATTCATATAATTGTAACCACCACATTGTATCTTATTTATATATTCTACACAGCTTTAAGCAATAGACGGTTCCCTGACGAAGGCTGCATTGCCGAAACGCACGTAGTTCTCCATCTACCGCATTGCTTCTATCAACACTATGGTGCCGATCACGATCCGGTAAAAACCGGGTACGAACCGTCGGACGGAGCATATTCTCCGTCCGACGCGTACCCGGTCGTCAATTTCTACAAACAAGGAATTACGATTCGCACGGGTACACCATGACCGTACGATTCGTAAAAAAGTCCGACCGAACAAAAAAACACCTACCAATGCGATCCGGGAAAGTGCCGACCTGACGTCGGGACGCTCGCAGCCAGCCATTCACGACCCAGGAATCACGATTCGCACCGACGTCACCCCGCACGGTGAATATTTTGTGGCAGCCAAAAACTGCCGGGAAATCAGGACGACGCGAACAAGGACCACCAGTACGCGACGGACAGACGACGACGCGAACAAGGAGGACCAGTACGTGACGGACACACAGGACGACGCCACCAAGGAGGACCCGTACGCGACAGGACGACGCGATTGGAGTACCAGTACGCGACGGACAGACATGGACCCGAACCTACGAGTCATCCCTGCCCTCATAGCAGTCCACCTGCTCTACAGGCACCGACGCAGACGCCGCAGAAGGTCAGAATAACTAAGGGAGGGGGGAAAGTGGGGTGGGGTGGGGGTGGCACGACCAGGGCAGACCACAAAACAACCACATAAGTCACACATGGCCTGGACATACCTGACTCCCATGCCCTGGTCACCACGAGGGGGTGGGGGTGTGTCCTGATAAGCCAGCGACCGCCACAACGGAAGTCCGTCACCACGCGAACCGGCAACACAACCAGACAGGTACGTCCCGTACCCACGCCTCAAGAGCGTGGGTACGAGTCGTACCACGCCCACACACACGTCACCCCAACAATGGCGGGACGGATCGTACCCACGTGGCAAAGGCCTGGGTACGGCCCGCACAAGCATCACATAGCGTGGGGACGGATATGTACGGACCCTACCCCCACCCGCGTATGCATGGAGCGTACCCCCACCCCAACAGTGTAAGTACGACTCGAACCCTCACCCGCGGACGTACGGACCGTACCCCCCATGCCAACAGTGGAAGTACGACCCGTACCCCCACCCGCGTATGCATGGAGCGTACCCCCCATGCCAACAGTGTAAGTACGACCCGTACCCCCACCCGCGTATGCATGGAGCGTACCCCCCATGCCAACAGTGTAAGTACGACCCGTACCCTCACCCGCGTATGCATGGAGCGTAACCCCCATGCCAACAGTGTAAGTACGACCCGTACCCCCACCCGCGTATGCATGGAGCGTGCCCCCCACCCCAACAGTGTAAGTACGACTCGAACCCTCACCCGCGGACGTACGGACCATACCCCCACCCCCACCAGTGTAAGTACGAGCCGTACCCCCACCCGCGTATGCAAGGAGCGTACCCCCCACCCCAACAGTGTAAGTACGACTCGAACCCTCACCCGCGGACGTACGGACCGTACCCCCACCCCCACCAGTGTAAGTATGACCCGTACCCCCACCCGCGTATGCATGGAGCGTACCCCCATGCCAACAGTGTAAGTACGACACGAACCCTCACCCGCGTATGCATGGAGCGTACCCCCCACCCCAACAGTGTAAGTACGACCCGTACCCTCACCTCGAATGCATGGAGCGCACCCACACCGTGTATGTCCCAAGCGTACATATCCAGAAATTGGAGGTGTGTGTGCAGAGTCCTCCCAGCAGTGCCCAGAGACAGGAGGGTGTGTGCAGAGTCCTCCCAGCAGTGCCCTGAGACAGGAGGGGTGGGTGCAGAGTCCTCCCAGCAGTGTCCAGACCCAGGAGGGGTGTGTGCAGAGTCCCCCCAGCAGTGTCCAGACCCAGGAGGGGTGTGTGCAGAGTCCTCCCAGCAGTGCCCAGAGACAGGAGGGGTGGGTGTGGAGTCCTCCCAGCAGTGCCCTGAGACAGGAGGGGTGGGTGCAGAGTCCTCCCAGCAGTGCCCTGAGACAGGAGGGTGTGTGCAGAGTCCTCCCAGCAGTGCCCTGAGACAGGAGGGGTGGGTGCAGAGTCCTCCCAGCAGTGTCCAGACCCAGGAGGGGTGTGTGCAGAGTCCCCCCAGCAGTGTCCAGACCCAGGAGGGGTGTGTGCAGAGTCCTCCCAGCAGTGCCCAGAGACAGGAGGGGTGGGTGTGGAGTCCTCCCAGCAGTGCCCTGAGACAGGAGGGGTGGGTGCAGAGTCCTCCCAGCAGTGCCCTGAGACAGGAGGGGTGGGTGTGGAGTCCTCCCAGCAGTGCCCTGAGACAGGAGGGGTGGGTGCAGAGTCCTCCCAGCAGTGCCCTGAGACAGGAGGGGTGGGTGTGGAGTCCTCCCAGCAGTGCCCTGAGACAGGAGGGGTGGGTGTGGAGTCCTCCCAGCAGTGCCCTGAGACAGGAGGGGTGGGTGTGGAGTCCTCCCAGCAGTGCCCTGAGACAGGAGGGTGGGTGCAGAGTCCTCCCAGCAGTGCCCTGAGACAGGAGGGGTGGGTGTGGAGTCTTCCCAGCAGTGCCCTGAGACAGGAGGGGTGGGTGCCCATCACTCCCAGCAGTGCCCTGATACAGGAGGGGTGTAACACATGTGTGTGAGGCCAGAATTATCCACATGCATACTGGCTACAAGGGAACATGTCCCCATGAACTCATGTCAACAGACTCCACACACAAGTACAGTGATCACCAAGGATGCCACGATTGTCGCAGGTGGAGACATGGCCCTGCATGCATGGCCAAAGTAGAAGGGCTCCGTCACACACACAGCTCATGTAGACACAGCTCTGCGCTAAACATTGGGAACACCCTGCAGGGAAGAAAGCTGGGTACACAGAGGAAGGAATACACCCTGGGACAAGTGCACCATGCAGTAACTGCTTACATGAACAAAGAAAGTTAGCCAACACCTTGTGATGGCACACAGATCACAGGGTCCCACCAATGAGCAGTACACTACTACACATCCCACACACCCAAACCCTTACACACCACCCAAAACCATGTAGCAGCCCCATCAACACCAATACCAGCATAGCAGTAGTGTGATAATGAAAACAAAATTAAGCTTTATTCAGCATGAGCACAATGTCCGTGGATCGCAGGCAGTTCAATCTTCACAAAGCCCATAGGGCAGTCAATGATTCTCAGCTGGATGGGGGACACAGTGGGATGCGTGTCCCCTACATTGCCTGCACAGTCAAATGGCATCGTCTTCCACACTGGTGAGGGCATCAGGGGGGGGGGAAGCAACAGGCACCGCAGGGACATCAGGGCAAAGGGGAGGCGTTGTGGGTGCAGGGATGGAGGACTCCACCACAGGAGGTGGGTCAGTGCCAAAGGCGGAGGCCAGGATGGCACTACACACCTTTGCAAGGTCCTCCAGGGAGTCCCCTGCACCCGAAGGGACCTCAGGCCCCAAGGAGGGGGGGGGATCAGAGGGATGGGTCGCAGCGCCACCGGGGGAGGGTGGAGACAGGGGGGGAGACTCAACCACCCTGACCGGGGACCTCCTTGACCGCTTGCGTGGTGGTGTAACTGTGGGGCTCAGGGACAGAGCGGCCATGAAGGTGTCCTTGGGGGAGATGTGGCCAGGAGAGCTGAGGGGAGGGGATTTGGAGGGAGTGGACTGGGTGGAATGCGGACTCCCACTATGGCTGCGTGTCACACGTTTGCCCCCCGACCCAGTGGGTGTGCCTACCTCACCCTGTGTGTGCGTGTCAGGAGGAGTGTGGTGGACCTTCCCTGCTGGTGTGGTGCCCGTGTCTGTTGATGTGGGTGCATGCCGACGTCTGGGTGTACGTGTGACAGGCATGGGAGTGGGAAGTGTGGATGGGGCAGGGGTAGGTGGGGGGAGGTCGCGCTGCAGGAGACCCACTGCTGCAGTCAGTGTGGAGTCGATGGACCTCAGCAAGTTGCGTTGGTCAGCCTGCGATGAATGAATGCCCTCCAAGAAAGCCTCGATGTTGGTGAGGGTTTTGCCGTGGGCATGGAGGACATTAAGGATCGCAGCCTGACCAACCTGCAGTTGCCGCTGGATGTCCACAGACTCTGCATTGGCGGCAGCAGTGGAGACAGGGGCAGGGGGTGCGGTGCCTGGCAGGAAGGAGACATGCTGTGACCGGGCACGCTGGGAAGGGACACGAGCAAGTGGGAGGCGGCTGGTGGAAACTGAGGGGGCGGTGCGAGGTGTTGTTCCGCTGTCAGCTGCTGGTGCAGCCTCCGCCCACTCGGAGACATCGTCCCCGGACCTGTCAGCTTCGTAGTCTGATGTGCCAGTCGACAGGTCCTCGGCCACACTCTCCTCCGCCTCTGTACCACTCGATGTGCCAGACCCGATGTCACGGCTGGCACTGGTGCTCGGTCCCTCCGCCTGGTCTGTGTCCATGTCTCCCTCTGTGTCCCCCGACGATGCTGTGGGCAGGGTGGAGAGACAGAAATAATCAGACATCTGTACACATCTGTCACATGAGTCCAATCCACATAGGTAACATTGCATGGCCTGAAAAGGAAGATCCCTAACATCTACTGAACAGGGTACCGATGTAGGGCATGAAACACACAGTTGGTTGAGCCACCATGCCACTGAAATACCATGGAGAGCATGAGACAATAGCTAAACACAGGAAAAGGAGTCTGACATAGCACCCAGGCCCTGGGGACAATCCAGCACTGCATCTGCACCACACAGCGTTGGCGAAAATACCGATGACCAGGGACCATATCCATGAACTTGAGACACATGCTGCATAGGTAATGCTGAAAACATGCACAACATGACTCTGTCACTGCACATTGCGTGTGTGTCCAGACACATCACACACTGCCCAGACCCAGCAAGTGGTAATCAGGATTTAACACATAGGCATTGCCCGCCCCAACAAGACCCTACACGAGGCAAATTGTTGAGACACAGGTGGCACCAACATCTCATAGTCTGGGTGATACACACAGGGGCAGGCAAAAAGCGAGATTGAACGCCAAACAGCCAAGGTGCGCCTGTACAAATAATGTGGTACCAGTGCCCATCCTCAGATGAGTATAGCAAGACACACAGGCACTGGCAACTGTGAGTATGAAGAAGGACAATCAGGTCAGGCTGCACAGTGGACACCTGTACAAAATAGCACGTCTATATACATGGTGACAGGGGACAATGGCAGAGAGCACAACTTACGCTGTAGACACTGACAGTGGCCACGTGTATGATGACACATACACCACTGAGGAAAAGGTGCCCCAGGGGACAGTAGTGGGCACGCAACTACATGCTACTGAATGGTAATGACTGCAACACACGTCACCATCCCTGCACTATGTGTATCGCACACTCATGCACATCATGTCACAGGCCACTACATGGGACATGCGCGCTGTAAGGCATGACACATGAGAGACCAACTCCCATGTCTGGAGTCAGCATCAGTGCCAACTGATATGGAACCCACATGCAGTGAACTTGACAGTGCACAGGCAATGTCCCACAACCTGTTACACACCACCCCCACACATGATGCTACAGACATTGTTCCCGTGGACAAAGCGCCAGCCTACATTACCCTGTGGAGGAGTGACTACACACAGACCAGGGAACACATTGCAAGGAGGGGAAGGGTGGCAGGGGCACAGCGCTATACTGGGGCAAACAGGATCTGCACAGCACCTTTAAACCCTGCCAGTGAATTCATGCTACTGTGCCCTTACAAATGCCGGTGACACACAACAAACACACATGTACCTACCCCCTTCCGGCTGCTGCATCGCCTGTAAGCGCCTCTCCAGGTCTGGAAAGACCACCGGCAGCACACGCCTGTGGAGGTGGCTCAGACGGCGGCGGTTGCGGTTCTTGTGGCTCTCAGGTGAGTCCCCCAGCAGGAGCCGTGCAATCCTCCGCGTCCAGCACCGGATATCCTGCCAGCGTTTCCTCACCTGGGGCAGGCTCCGCCTCCGACCATCCACACGCCTCACGGCACTGACGGCGGTCAGCCAGATCTGCTCCTTGGCAGTGGCGCCCACCTGTGAGGTAGAACAAGTGACACCACATCAATACACCAGCCACATGTCACAGAGAGACATATGGGTACAAATTAGCTGGTTACAACAAGGCATGTCATGCAGCCAACGCATTGCACCTTTGTCATAGGGACATCATCCCCTGTTGAGGGGAAAAAGCACTACGTGCCACAGTGGGTACACAGGTGGAATGATGGCAATGTCACAATCAATGATCAAGGCTCACACTGTGCATCACACCCACCCCTCCTGTCTCAGGGCACTGCTGTTAGTGATAGGCACACACCCCTCCTGTCTCAGGGCACTGCTGGGAGCACACTGTACCCACCCCTCCTGTCTCAGGGCACTGCTGGGAGCACACTGTACCCACCCCTCCTGTCTCAGGGCACTGCTGGGAGCACTCTGTACCCACCCCTCCTGTCTCAGGGCACTGCTGTGAGTGATAGGCCCCCACCCCTCCTGTCTCAGGGCACTGCTGGGAGACATCAGGCACCCCCCCCCTGGGACCCCCCCAACAGTACATGGCATGTGTGTTACACCTGGACGCAATGGCCGAAGTCACAGTCACAACATAGGGACAGTCTGTGGCAGTGGCCTATGCACTCACCTGATACCCTGGTCGCCCATACAGCATGGGGTACTGTGGGAGGATCACATCCAGCAGAGCCATGTTCTCCTCCAGGGTGAATGGCTGTGTCCTCTCCACAGCCCTTGACATGGTTCCAGGGAATCAGTAGCAGCAGCTGGGTCGACGAATGCAAAGATGTGCAGGCAAGTGCTCCCTCATGGGACCTGGCTGCCTTATATGTGCCCTTCTGCCCAGTCTCATGCACAGGAGTACAGAGAGATTGGTCACTCACATTTGCATCCTATGTTTCCACCAATCCCTACAAACCTAGCAGTCTGTGTGTTCTCTATCGGTTTCATTCTCCTGCATGATGTCAGCCCCACAAACACATTGCAACAAAGTAGACAAATTCCAACTGACTTCTGCTGTGCACCTTCCAGAACAATTTCGAATTTTGAACTTGGTCTCCATGACAACCAGCATGCATGTAGGCCTTAATACTTGTCCCCTATGTAATTTGGAGCATCACACACAGGTACGGTGCGTGTGGGGGCCCTAGGGCACCCCAAATGCATGGCAACGGCCCGTACATGCATGCCTACCCTCTCCATCACTATGGGTCTGCACGCGTATGCGTACCCGTAGTGGTACGGACCGTACACTCGCATCTACGCTCTCTATCACTATGGGTCTGCACGCGTATGCGTACCCGTAGTGGTACGGACCGTACACTCACATTTACGCTCTCCATCACTATGGGTCTGCACGCGTATGCGTACCCGTAGTGGTACGGACCGTACACTCGCATCTACGCTCTCCATCAATATGGGTCTGCACGCGTATGCGTACTCGTAGTGACAGTGAACGTAGATGCGAGTGTACGGTCCGTACCACTACGGGTACGCATACGCGTGCAGACCCATAGTGATAGAGAGCGTAGATGCGAGTGTACGGTCCGTACCACTACGGGTACGCATACGCCTGCAGACCCATAGTGATAGGGCCGTACACTCGCATCTACGCTCTCTATCACTATGGGTCTGCACGCGTATGCGTACCCGTAGTGGTACGGACCGTACACTCGCATCTACGCTCTCTATCACTATGGGTCTGCACGCGTATGCGTACCCGTAGTGGTACGGACCGTACACTCGCATCTACGCTCTCTATCACTATGGGTCTGCACGCGTATGCGTACCCGTAGTGGTACGGACCGTACACTCGCATCTACGCTCTCTATCACTATGGGTCTGCACGCGTATGCGTACCCGTAGTGGTACGGACCGTACACTCGCATCTACGCTCTCTATCACTATGGGTCTGCACGCGTATGCGTACCCGTAGTGGTACGGACCGTACACTCGCATCTACGATCTCCATCAATATGGGTCTGCACGCGTATGCGTACTCGTAGTGACAGTGAACGTAGATGCGGGTGTACGGTCCGTACCACTACGGGTACGCATACACCTGCAGACCCATAGTGATAGGGCCGTACACTCGCATCTACGCTCTCTATCACTATGGGTCTGCACGCGTATGCGTACCCGTAGTGGTACGGACCGTACACTCACATTTACGCTCTCCATCACTATGGGTCTGCACGCGTATGCGTACCCGTAGTGACACGGACCGTACACTCGCATCTACGCTCGCCATCACGATGGGTACACATACGGCAGCACTCCCACAGTGATTTGGGAACATGCACAGGCCCTCTCAGCAGCAGTACGGCGGATTTTACACATCACTGTGGTGATAGGCGACACACATGTAGGAATAGGGCGGACATACTTGTCCATGGATGGACATACTTGTCCAGGAATGGACATCAAGGCATCGTCTGTGCATTGCCACATGTGTGGGGCACAGGTGTCACAGGCTGTGATGTGGAACATGCCTCCTGAGTGGAGAAGGCACCAGATGTATGATGAGATGTGTACATGTGTACTGTGTGAGGGTGCAATGTGTGCCAGGCATGCCCTTGACTCCTTTGACATGTGTGCATGTGGGACTGCGCACTTGGTGTGAGCGTCACTGGCATGGCACCGACACCAACACACGGAAGTGTCCCATGATGCCAGGTACAGGGGTCATAACACATGACTTATCACTACCCACAGTGCACAATGTGACTATGCCATATATGTGTCCGGGATTTACATCAGGTTGATGTTGTAGCACCCTCAAAAGCTGCAGCCGTTGCAGCAACCAACATGTGGCTGTGTGTAGATTGTCATTGCACACTGTTCCCAACACCATGCCACATGTGTTCTCGGATGTGAGGTGCACATGTATGCAAGGGACACGGAGTAGCGTGACAAGGCCATGTCAGCAAACTCACAAGGAATGTGTGGTGAGTCATGACATGTGCACCTTCATGGCAAGGTGTGTGGGCTGGACTAGTGTAATGTCATGTGACCTGTGGCTCAAGTGTTCCGCTGCCAGTCTCTGCAATCGGCATCACACTTCTGCTGATGTGTGGGTGTATGTCACTCCTGTCTTGCGTCGGGCAGTGCACTTGCACTGGGACACAGCTATTTCCATGGCGTGGCATGGGGAGGTTCTCAATCACCGTGTGTAGCTGGGTCTTGGAAGGAGTGTCACCTTGCATCCATACGTGTCCTGGGCATGTAGCACATGCCTGACTCCCTATGTGGCATGTGTGTATTGCCAGATTTACATGTGCTCAGTAGACATGAGTTGTTCTCGTAGTGCACTCACTCTTCCTTGTCACTTCCAAATTACTGCAGAGCGCCTCCTGTTGCCCGAAGAATTCCAGACTTGGCCACCATGCAGGAGAATGACAGGATCCGGCTCTACCGCTTCACCCAACCGTTGATTCTGGAGCTGACGGCGAGACTGGCACCACACCTGCAACCGCAGCACAGGTATCCTACGGCACTGACACCCCAGCTGAAGGTAATGGCTGCCCTACATTTCCTTGCCACGGGTACCTTCCAAAATACCATAGCTCATGTTGGTGGCATGTCCCAGAGCATGTTCAGCGGTGTGCTGCATGATTTCTTGGAGGCCATGTTGATTCACCTGGATGACTTCATCAAGTTCCCAACCCCTGAACAGATGACTGAGGTCAAGCGTGGTTTCTATGCCCTGGGAGGGATGCCCCATGTCATTGGGTCCATTGATGGGACACATGTAGGTTTGGTACCACCACACGCACGGGAGGTGGCGTACCGCAATCGGAAGCACTACCACTCCATCAATGCCCTTGTGGTGTGTCTGTCCAACATGGTGATTTCACATGTCTGTGCTCGTTTCCCAGGATCAGCACACGATGCCTACATCATGAGGCGTAGCGGGATGCCTGATATGATGATGCAGCTGCGCAACGAACGAGCATGTGTTGTTGGTGGGTACAGTCTGTCTGTCCTGTATTCTGTTTGGCCGAGCAGCACTACCGCTTCGCCAGTTCTAACGATATCCATGTGCTTTCCATTTAGGGGACGCTGGCTATCCCAACATGCCTTGGCTGCTGACACCTCTCCGCAACCCCATCACGCCGGCCCAGCTCCGCTACAACACCGCCCATGGCCGGACAAGGCGAGTGATAGAGAGGACGTTTGGCATGCTGAAGAGCCGATTCCGGTGCCTCCACAAGACCGGCGGCGCACTCCCATATGCCCCGGCAAAGGTTTGCAAGATCTTCATGGTCTGCTGCATGCTGCACAACATGGCAGTTGAAAGAGCTGTGCCACTCATCCTGAATCAACATGACGAGGACCATCCACCCGTGGAGGACGAAGGGCTTGGCAATGGGGCTAGTGATGTGGAGGATGTGGAGCCGCAAGAGGACATCCGGACTCGGCTCATACGCGACTTCTTTGCTTAGTGGTGAGTACCATTGTCTGAGTGTGCACGCCTTGGTCCCCGTGTGGCATGTGTTGTGATGTGTGTGTCCACCTGCATGTATGGCACGTGAGTCAGAGGTGTGTGTGGGTGTGTCACTGGAGTGATGGTGGCAGTGATGGTAGTATTTCCCCAGTCATAATTGTGACCTAGCATGTTGTCATCCATACATGTGTCGAGTCAATGCACATGCAAGTGGCTGTGCTTTTTGTGGCTGACTTCTTGTGTGTCTCTCTTCCCCAGGTACCTGCGCATGCCATCTGCTGGTTGCATTGTTGTGGCACTGCTATTCCTCATGGACATGGCATCGTGGGCTGACTCAGCGTTACAGGCACGGACACGTTTGGAAGTCTCCATGGGGTAAGGGATGCATCTGGGGTGTATTGGGTGTGGCAGTTGTTCACGATGTGTGCACACTGCCCAGGTCGGGGTTTGGTTCCTCTGCAGTCATGTGGCATCCCCATGGGACACGACATGCAGCTGGGTACACCAGAATAGATGGGCTGCCTGGTTGTCAGTCATCAGTGATGGGATGGTGGATTGTGATGATGGCATCAATGTGTGTGACACTGCCCTCGGACACATACGGTTGACATTGGCTTGACATGGCGTGGGACTTCCACATCAGCGGATCTATGGTGTATGGCAGGCTCTCCGTGTGCAGCTGTGGGTATTTAGCTGTTAGCCGACGCTTGTGTGCCAGTACCATGGCTATCACGCATTTGTGCTGCAGAAGGGGGGTGCCAGTGTTTGAGCCACATGTTACTCCACATGATGTGTTCATGTGTACTTCAAGTTGCCTCTGCAATCCCAAAAACATGACTATTAAAGGTGTCCCTATGCCTCCAAGGTGCCTCTGCTCAGTCAATGCTGGTGTGTTGGCACGGTGCATCCTGCATGTCTGGCATGGTATTCCCAGATTGTGGCTATGTGTCAATGTGTCGAGTGGCAAGATGCAAGCTGTGTGTGTGTGCTGAGACTGTGTATTGGGCATGATGTCCATGACTGTGTGGGTAGTGTGACATGTGCCATCCCCATGCATCCAACGTTGTCCAGGCCCCCATTCTCTGCATCCACCGGACTCAAGCTTGCAGGACATGGTTCTGCCACCTGTCTACACGTACCTGGGTGCCCCCCAGGACACGGGCCAGGTTCCCTGACCTCTGCGCATGACTGTTGCTGTACTCAATGTGTCTGTCAGCACGGTTGTTCGGCCACCCCCTCAGCTGGTTCTGCACATCACGGGTGTGTATGGTGCTCCATGTCTGTCTTGCCTAATAAACTGTGACCCATGTGTCCTGTGCCAGACTCAGGCCCCAGGGTGTGGATGGTTGAAGTGAACAGATGACTCAGGCATGTTTAGACTGTACAAGACACATGTTAGGTAATAATGCTACCAGCAGGCATCTACTCTTAATAGTGTGATTTATTAGGGGGGGGGGGGACAAAGTGGGGGGCTTTCCGGGATTAGGGAATCCAAAGTTCAGTAGGGGAGTTGGTGTCCTTGCCATTGGAAATCCTCAGAGTCCATGCCACAGTCTTTGTCAACATTGGTCAGCCAGTGACCAGCAGGGCCATGTGGCAGAGAATGTCTCTTGATGCTGTGATGCTGTTGCTCCAGTGGGCCAGGTGCCAGGCCAGGTGTCCTGGGCGATGGTGATGTAGCAGCCACCCTCACGGTCCTTTCCGTGGACGACCCGGCTTCCTGCGGGGAACCTCAGCAGCAGGCCGTGAGGACGTCTGGGATGCTCCGTCGGATGTTTCCTCCTCCTCCTCATGATCCCTCCCTGTGGGTGGTGATGTTCTCCGCCTTCTGGCACAGGGAGGGTCGGCCATGGTGTCGGCCATCCGACGGAGTTCAGCGTGAATCCCCTGGGACGCCGTCACTTGCTCAGCCTGTCTGTCCTCCATCCTCCGTTGGTGTAGCTGTAGACAGGCTATTAGCTCCGCATGTTGCTGGGCCTGCTGGACCTTGATCCCCTCGAGGACGGACACAACCTGGGCCATGCCCGTGGTGTCCTGCCGGTATGAGTCCAGGATGTTACGGACATGTGAAAATACCAGATCCCCAGCCAACTGGTCAGGCTCGCGCCTCCGCCGTCCTCCACTCCCACCACCCCTGCCCACTTGCGTCTGGCCTGCACTTGTGGGCACATCGGGTCTCCGGGACCCCTGAGGGGTGGCATTGGCGTTGTCGCCTGCCTCCTCCTGGGTGCCCGGGACACCGTGTCCCTCCTGGCGAGCCTGGCTGCATTGTGGTGTTGGGGCAGGGATCCTGGGTGTCTCCTGGGAAGTGGCAGGAGTGGGGGTGGTGGTTGGCACGGTTGTACCTGACGCAGGTGCTGCAGGTGGTTGGACACCAGAGGGGCCAGGTCGCTCGGGGTCGTCCGCAGAGTGGTGAGAGTGGTCGCTGCCGGTGGGATCGGTCTCCTGCAGATCCGGGTCCTGTGAGTGTTCCCCCCCAGTGTTGGGGGGTGCAGCACGACGTTGACCTGTGTGTGAGAGAGAAAATGTTAATTTTGATCCATGCAACATCCATGTTTCATCCGTTACAAAGTTGGCACATTTCCTCTTGGAATTAGGATCTGTCTTGCATTCCACTCACAGTGCACTTGTGCATGTGTGTGTCCCTTGGGCACCAATTTGGCCCCTTTAACTATGTGTGGCACAGTCTTACTTGCTGCGTCAAGTGTGACTGCAGTCAGCAGTGGAGTGTGCATGTGTGCCGAGCTATGCATTTGCGCCTTCCTTGTAGCACTGTACATGTGCACATGGAGTGGATCCACACACTCATATGAGGCAGGTGGCTGTCCTTGTGCTCGTGTACAGGTTGTGACATGGCCCTGCGTTTTGCCATGATGAAGAGGGGGGGTTCTGGCACTGGCCACCCTTGTCTACATGCACGCAGTCCACCTGCTGACGAGCAGACATTCCCACACACCACAGGACTGATTTGCTCTCCCTGTGTCTCCCTCCTTCTCTGTCCCCCTCTCCCTCCCTCTCTGTCCCCCTCTCCCTCCCTCTGTGTCCCCCTCTCCCTCCCTCTGTGTCCCCCTCTCCCTCCCTCTGTGTCCCCCTCTCCCTCCCTCTGTGTGTCAGCCTCCTCCCTCTGTCCATCTTCCTGTGTCTCCCTCCCTCTGTGTCCCCCTCTCCCTCCCTCTGTGTGTCAGCCTCCTCCCTCTGTCCATCTTCCTGTGTCTCCCTCCCTCTCTGTCCCCCTCTCCCTCCCTCTCTGTCCCCCTCTCCCTCCCTCTGTGTGTCAGCCTCCTCCCTATGTCCGTCTCCCTCCCTCTCAGTCCCCCTCTCCCTCCCTCTGTGTCCCCCTCTCCCTCCCTCTCTGTCCCCCTCTCCCTCCCTCTGTGTGTCAGCCTCCTCCCTCTGTCCGTCTCCCTCCCTCTCAGTCCCCCTCTCCCTCCCTCTGTGTCCCCCTCTCCCTCCCTCCGTGTGTCACCCTCTGTCACCTTGGCCCAGGTTCCTGGGCACACACTGTTAGCAGATCTTTGAGTGGCCCTTGGCCTGTTGATGTGAGTTTGTTTCTGATCTCCAGGCACCCATTTTGTCTGCTGTGTGTCTGTGCGCTGCTGCTGTGGTGGTGTGTGCTGCCACTCTTTCACACTGTTGGCTGTTCATTAGCTGCTGGCATGTGCAAAACAGTGCCTTCACCCCCATGTGTTGATGCAAGGCATCCGCCATTTGCTGGCAAGTCATTCCTGTGTTGGGACACAGTGTTTGTCTGGCTGTGACCTAGGCCATATGGGCAGAGGGCATTGTTGTCTGCTTTGGAGTCGCACTATGTGATTTTTGGTGCCCAGCCTCCCGCCATCCGGGTTACCGTGTCATGTGTTGTTGTCTTCTGTGGCCTGTGACTTGACATTGTCCAGCTGGGTGCATGGGGCATGGTGGCAGCAGTGGCATGTGCCTGCTCATGGAGTGTGGTTGAGTAATGCGATGGCTTGTGGTGGTTGCGTGCCTGTTATTAATTTTGGTTGTGGTTGCAGTTCCCCCCATGTGAGGTGCGTTGTTTGTGTACTCACCCGGGTCTCGGAGTCCTTCTACTCCTTCAACTGCCTCCACCGGCAGTATGGCCATCACCCTCTCCTCCCAGGGATGGTACTGTACGGGTCTGCGGGAGGGCCCTCCTCCGGTGGCGTTGGCCTGGTCGTGTTCCTCCTGTCTCTTGGCTCTGACCCTCCTCCGCAGATCGTACCACCTGTTCTGGCAATCCTGCTTGGTCCTCCTGGTGTCCGCAACAGCATTCACAGCATCGACGATGGTCTGCCACATGGCTGTTTTGGCTGCCTGGCTGGTGCTTCTGACCGATGTTCCAAAGATCTGTGGCTCGACTCTGAGGATTTGATCAACAAGGACCTCCAACTCTCGGTGACTGAACTTTGGATTCTTGGTAGTGGGCATGGTGAGGGGTGTGGGTGGGGATGGTGTGGGTGTGGGGGGTGTGTGGATGTTGGGGGGGGGTGTGGATGGTTGTGTGTGTGTGTGAATGTGATGAGAGGGTGTTTGTGAGGGTGGTCGTGTGAAGGTGTGCAAGTGTAAGATGTGTCGCTTGTAGTCTGGTTCTGTGGTGTCTGGCAGCAGTGGGTCTGTTGCAAAGGCTCATGGTTTGTGTGTGTGGGCCCTTTTTATTGGTCCATGGGTGGGTGTGGCAGTGTTTGAATTTTGGGTGGGTGTGTTATAAGGAGTGGTGGTGTATTGGGCCTCTGTTTGTTTTTGACAGTTGCAGGTCAGTGATTGTGTTATTTTAGTGGTTGTTGGCCATGTTTAGTGGCTGTGTGCCTTTCGAATGGTGTATTGTTGAGTTGTTTTGTTTTGTCCTTGTTGTGTACGTGCGTTTTGTGCGTGTGTACGGTGTGTACATGGGCCATTTGGTTGTACGATTTGGTCCTTGTGTGTGGCTTTGTACGACTCGTACATGCGGTTGTGATGTTGGGGCATGGGGTGCGCTCCGTACTTAGGAGGTTGTGTTGGGGGTGCGCCAGGAACGTACTGGGGTGGGGGTACGACTGGAACGTACTGGGGTGTACATAGACGGTGGTACGACACGTACAGGGGTGGGGGGGTGTACATTGACGGTGGTACGACACGTACTGGGGTGGGGGTACGACTGGAACGTACTGGGGTGTACATAGACGGTGGTACGACACGTACAGGGGTGGGGGGGTGTACATAGACGGTGGTACGACACGTACAGGGGTGGGGGTACACGGGGGTACGACACGTACAGGGGGGGGTGTACATTGACGGTGGTACGACACGTACAGGGGTGGGGGGGTGTACATTGACGGTGGTACGACACGTACTGGGGTGGGGGTACGACTGGAACGTACTGGGGTGTAGGTAGACGGGGCTATGACACGTACTGGGGTGGGGGTGTGGCTCGAACGTACTGGGGTGTAGGTACACGGGGGGTACGACACGTACTGGGGTGGGGGTACGACTGGAACGTACTGGGGTGTAGGTAGACGGGGCTGTGACACGTACTGGGGTGGGGGTGTGGCTCGAACGTACTGGGGTGTAGGTACACGGGGGGTACGACACGTACTGGGGTGGGGGTACGACTGGAACGTACTGGGGTGTAGGTAGACGGGGCTGTGACACGTACTGGGGTGGGGGTGTGGCTCGAACGTACTGGGGTGTAGGTACACGGGGGGTACGACACGTACTGGGGTGGGGGTGCGACTGGAACGTACTGGGGTGTACATAGACGGTGGTACGACACGTACAGGGGTGGGGGGGTGTACATTGACGGTGGTACGACACGTACTGGGGTGGGGGTACGACTGGAACGTACTGGGGTGTAGGTAGACGGGGCTATGACACGTACTGGGGTGGGGGTGTGGCTCGAACGTACTGGGGTGTAGGTACACGGGGGGTACGACACGTACTGGGGTGGGGGTACGACTGGAACGTACTGGGGTGTAGGTAGACGGGGCTGTGACACGTACTGGGGTGGGGGTGTGGCTCGAACGTACTGGGGTGTAGGTACACGGGGGGTACGACACGTACTGGGGTGGGGGTACGACTGGAACGTACTGGGGTGTAGGTAGACGGGGCTGTGACACGTACTGGGGTGGGGGTGTGGCTCGAACGTACTGGGGTGTAGGTACACGGGGGGTACGACACGTACTGGGGTGGGGGTGCGACTGGAACGTACTGGGGTGTACATAGACGGTGGTACGACACGTACAGGGGTGGGGGGGTGTACATTGACGGTGGTACGACACGTACTGGGGTGGGGGTGCGACTGGAACGTACTGGGGTGTACATAGACGGGTGGGGGTATACATATACGGGGGTACGTGTCGGACGTACGGGGGCTGGGGGGAGTGTTGGGCGCGTATGCGGGCACATGTCTCCATCGTTGCTATTGGTGTTCGGTGCGGACGGTGTTTTTTCCATACGGTTGTAGGCTCGGACGCACGGGATGGATCGTGATTCCTCGGTCGGACTTGGATTTTTACGTTTGTAAGGTAAATCGTCCGAGGACGTGTCGGACACATTTTCCGACCCGAGGACGTGTGGGGAATGATTCCCGGTGCGGTTCGTATGGACTTTTTACCATGCGAATCGTGATTGCCAGTTCGTACGGCACTTGTACGATTCGTACGGTAAAAAGACCCGATACGAGTCGCACGGGGGAATTTTTTACCGGATCGTGATCGGCACCTATATGTTTAAATCTGTTTATATGATTGTTCAATGCTTTTTACCTATCGCATAGTCCCTATCAATCTTACATGTTCACACTGTTTATATAAATGTTTGATGATGAACTATATGTAAAAAAAGAACAATCAACAATCCAATAGTTCTCAATGTAAGATAAAAAATGAAAAATAAATATTTTATATATTTTTCTATCTAATATTTGTGTGTGGAAGAAAAAGTTATTTTCCTCTCTTTGTTGTTGAGAATGGTTACTTCTTTACTGTACACCTAGTATTTGTTTTACTTCTCGCTCATCTACTTGCTATAATTACTTACCTAAATAGCAAAATAGGGATGGTACATGGCAAAAAGAATTTTAGCAGTCACAAATGGCCAGATGGGCCAGTGACCAGTAATATGCTTCATACATCTGGCCCCTGGCCTTTTGTCTCTCGTCCCTGTGCCATCAATGTCTGCTAAAAGCTCATTTTTGCCATATCCTTTTTTCCCACTCCTCGTCGGCAGCCTTTACTCTCATCCTATAGCAGACAGATCCATAGAAGCATTACTCACATCACTCTCCCATTGTTACTATTCCCTTTGTACCTTCTTGCAAGATTTCACCATGATTTCTGCATCCCACAAGACTGTAATGCCATGCTTTTTTAGTTTTATATAAACCTTACTTGGGCATGACCAGGAGCTTTGCTTTTTGTTCTATGGATGAGGGGAAGCCTGTTCCATTTCCAGCAAAACCCTCAGACTCACCTTATTTCAGTGTGGATCCATCCTTGAGCCTCAGTATATTAAACACTGACAGAATCTTCCTTCAAGACTGATATCTATCTCACTAATTGTAAGGAGGAAGAAAAAACAAGTAAATATATGTGCTATACTAACTGATAGTTAAGAAAAGAGAATGCTTTATCAATCCAAGAAAAATGAAAAAATCAAGAAGTGGAGTGAAGTGGAGGAACATGTTTGTTGTTGGAACATTTGGCTAATTCGTCTAAGAGCTATTAATTACAAAAATAAGCTGTCATGTTGAATAACTTGTGCATCACCAACTGTCTAACAGTAGGTAGTCCTATAGGAATAGATAATGTGAATGGACATATTTACAAATTATATTCAATTGAGGAGCACACTGGGAAAGGTTGTGTTAGACGTAGTCGTAAGGTTTGCTATGAATGTCCACCTTGATTTGTGATTGTTCAGTCTACAAAGTTGTCACCTAACTGGGACACATACTGAGGTAAATATCAGGGGCGTAACAAACGCCCCCGCAGCCCCCGCGGTGCGGGGGGGCCCCCAGTCTTCGGTTAGGTGAAGGGGGCCCCCTCAGCTCTTCGGTAAAAAGCTGGGAGAGAAATGCTTGCTCTAGAAAGCAGGTGCAGTCTGCAGCCTGCTCAGCTCCTCGCGCTGACCCAGGGCAGGACTGAAGAGAAACAAAGTAACAAGTTACATTGTTTCTCTTCAGTCAGAGCCCGGCTGGAAAAAGGATGGGGCCCTGCACTCTTCAGAAACACCGGGGCTTTCAGGGAGAGAGGTTAGACTTGTAAAGAGCAGGACAGATAACATTCTGCAGCGTTGTCGGTAAGTCTAGCAGTTTTAATTGTGAGTTTTCATTGTTAGCTCCTTCAAAAAACATGCTATGTTGTGGGTTGATAACAAATGCCTGATATGTTTTAAAATGCAGCATTTACATTTCTACAGATAGGTTATCTGGGACTTTAATTAGTCCCAGCTGTAAATATCCTCCTGTCGCTGACCCTTTTCTTTGTCTCACACCACTAACAAGTGCAGGATATGTTACCTCCTGCCAGGCCCGGTCCTAGAGGGTGGGGTGGGCCGGGTGGGCCAGGCCCATCCAAACATGAGCCTGGCCCACCCAAACATGAGCCATGGCCCTCCCAGTGAATCTGCCACCGATGTACAACTACAATAAAAACTGTGCAGATAACTGGTGATTTACGATCCTGCTGCAGAGTAACCATTTGTCTGTTGGTAGTTTTTAAGTGCTGATAAACTGAATTTTATGGGAATAGCTCAGTGGGTTACTACCTCTGTCACAGATATCCTTGTGTTACTTGCAGTTCAGAAGTTACTATCCTAACATAGGACAGTGACCTATGAACTGTCTTTAAAGAGCTGCATACAAACTTTGCTTTTTTGTATTGTGATATAGTTAGAACTTCTCCATTCCTTCATTATTCTAATGTTGCCAAAAAGAGTTTGTTTGGGCAGTTATACATTTTAATCAGTAAAGCTGACCCCCAACCACTGGAGTACTCTTTAAATCCTGAGTTTGTGCTTCTCCAGTCCAAACCCCCATAAAATATATTGTCCACCAGTATGGATGACGTGATTTCTACACCTTGTAATCCTCATTGGCTTATGTAACATTCCCCATAGACTGATTTATTGTCTCTGTATAATGCGTGCTGTTATGTAAAGTACTGTGACACCCTACACTCATATGAGTAGCGCTGTACAACAAATGGAATGGATATGAGAGAGGGGCAATGGAGAGATGAGGGGCACAAGTGGAGGGTGGCAGTGAGGGAATCCGAGGAAGAGGTCAGTCATGGGGTGGGGAGCTACGGAGAGATGAGGGGCGCTGGTGGAGGGTGGCAGTGAGGGAGTCAGAGGAGGAGGTCAACGGGGTGGGTGGAACTACAGAGAGATGAGGGGCACTAGTGGAGAGTGGCAGTGAGGGAAGCCGAGGAGGAGGTCCTGAAGTGGGGGTGGAGCTGCAGAAAGATGAGGGGCACTAGTGGAGGGTGGCATTGAGGGAAACCGAGGAAGAGGTAATGGGGTGGGGAGCTACAGTGAGATGAGGAGCACTGGTGGAGGGTGGCAGTGAGGGAGTCAGAGGAGGTGGTCACGGGGTGGGGGGAACAGCAGAGAGATGAGGGGCACTAGTGGAGGGTGGCAGTGAGGGAATCCGAGGAGGAGGTCACAGGGTGGAGGGGAACTACAGAGAGATGAGGGGTACTGGTGGAGGGCGGCAGTGAAGAAATCTGAGAGGAGGTCAAGGGGTGGGGGGAACTACAGAGAGATGAGGGGCGCTGGTGGAGGGAGCAGTGAGGGAATCTGAGGAGGAGGTCATGGGGTGGGGGGGCTATGTAGAAATGAGGGGCACTAGTGGAGGTTGGCAGTGAGGGAAGCAGAGGAGGAGGTCATGAGGTGGGGGAACTACAGAGAGCTGAGGGGCACTAGTGGGGGGTGGCAGTGAGGGAATCCAAAGAGGTCACGGGTGGGGGGATCGACGGAGAGATAAGGGGTGCTGGTGGAGGGTGGCAGTGAAGGAATCTGAGGAGGAGGTTATGGGGGTGGGGGGAATTATGGAGAAATGAGGGGCACTGGTGGAGGGTGGCAGTGAGGTAATCCGAGGAGGAGGTCATGGGGCTCGGGAGGAATTACAGAGAGATGAGGGGCGCTGGTCATGAGGTGGGGGAACTACAGAGAGCTGAGGGGCACTAGTGGGGGTGGCAGTGAGGGAATCCAAAGAGGTCACGGGTGGGGGGATCTACGGAGAGATGAGGGGTGCTGGTGGAGGGTGGCAGTGAAGGAATCTGAGGAGGAGGTTATGGGGGTGGGGGGAATTATGGAGAAATGAGGGGCACTGGTGGAGGGTGGCAGTGAGGGAATCTGAGAAGGAGGTCAGGGGTGGGGGGGAACTACAGAGAGATGAGGGGCACTGGTGGAGGGTGGCAGTGAGGTAATCCGAGGAGGAGGTCATGGGGCTCGGGGGGAATTACAGAGAGATGAGGGGCGCTGGTTGAGGGAGCAGTGAGGGAATCTGAGGAGGAGGTCATGGGGTGGGGGGGCTACAGAGAAATGAGAGGCACTAGTGAAGGATGGCAGTGAGGGAAGCCAAGGAGGAGGTCATGGGGTGGGGGAACTGTAGAGAGATGAGGGGCACTAGTGGAGGGTGGCAGTGAAGGAATCTGATGAGGGGGTCATGGGGGGGAACTACAGAGAGATGAGGGGCACTGGTGGAGGGTGGCAGGGAATCCGAGGAGGAGGTCATGGAGTGGGGGAAATACGAAGCTATGAGGGGCGCTGGTGGAGGGTGGCAGTGAGGGAATCTGAGGAGGAGGTCATGGGGTGTGGGGGAGCTACAGAAAGATGGGGGACACTGGTGGAGGGTGGTAGTTAGGGAGTCTGAGGAGGAGGCCATGAGGGGAGTGGCTATGGCGAGATGAAGGGTACTGTTGGAGGGTGGTAGTTAAGCTATCTACAGAGAAAGAGGTCAAAAAAGAGGTCAAAAAGACGTTTGCACCAGCAATAAAGCCGGCCCTGCCATGGCCTTTCTGTTTTCATTTATTTAATTAACAGTCAGGTGATTAGGACAACTGTGGAGCATACTTTATCATGCATGCTAATTATTTTTACTGCTATATTCAATGTTTCAAGTTTGAAGGTGATTTTACTATTGTTTTTTACTGGGAATAGTGAAAGTGGAACTGAATGGTGGCTGATATGGGGCTAGGGACCAAGGTCAGGTGTGAGATAAGGTGTGATGGAGAAGGGTGGTAGAAAAGTGGATAATCAAGCCTGTAAGAGAGTGCGCTGCAGAGTCAGAGGTCAGGTGGAGGTAGTAATGAAGAGGGTTTCTCCCTGAAGGCTCGCACAGAGGAAGCCCGGGTAGTGTCACTTGCTTGATACTCCCACCTTAGAAACTCTTCCCATCAAAGGGACATTGCATGGAAGAAAAGCACTTTTTGAGAGTGATAACATTTAGAAAGAGACTTTGAAAAGAGTGCGTTTTACTGTGCCTTGTAAGAGTAAGGAGAGATAAAGGAGGGCCCAAAAGCAGGCCTGGCTAGATATATAAGCGATAAATTGGGCCAGCAGTGGCCCACCCGAATGTACCCTTGGCCCACCCAAATAAAAATTCCTGGAGCCGGGCCTGCCTCCTGCCCCCAATTTTACCATTCCCCGTCCCACCCTTCGTGTTAGTTGGCACTAGCTTGGTTTTATTTTAACTTTGCCAATGCTTGATTACTTGCTTCACAAGCATTGGCTGCCGCTGCATGGCTCCCACGTGCTGGCCTCACACTTCGGAGCTGAGGAGACCCGTCCCCTGTTGCTGTAGACGCCTCTGTGCTGTTGCTCCACCCTGGTGTAGGCTGCCAGCTCCTCACCCTGCTCCTAAACCTCTTACTCATCAGCTCACAGCCTCACATCTACCGGGGCACATGAGCTGAGCTACCGGGAGCCGTTTGTGTTGGTCTTGGCGCTGTTCTGTGGTATTGCTTGCTGTGCTGGAAGGAGAGAGGGCTCCTTCCTGTCCACCTCTAAACAGGTGCCGGGGACTACAGAGAAAGGGGGCCGGGATTGACAACCCTTGTTGCATGTGACAATAAATGACCTAGTATTACATTCTCTCTATAATGGTGAGTTGAAATCAGAACATGCCAAATGTGGCCCTCGGGGTAAACGCACTGCTACTGGGCGCCAGAGACACACAAAAATCACTATTCGGCTCCTGGGCATCGGCTAAGCTTTATCCAAACAGTTCTGAAGTGCTGCTCACGTGGTATTAAGAAGTCTTTTCTTGCACTTCTTCGTCGAACAGCACGTCACAGAGACCGGTCTGTGTGCAACCCATTAATAAAACAAATTGCACCTCTGCCAGTGGCATAGTGTTAACTTTTGTTGAAATAGTGCCAAGAAACACGCTTATGCTGTTTGTGAGCGCTATAAAACACATAAATTGTACCTATTTCAGCTGCACGCAAGTTACCAACTGAAGCGTGTTACAATAGCGCTTAATGGAAGGTCCTTGCTCTTCATCTGATGTGTACATAAAATGAAAAGCATTTCATGCTTTGTTAGCACTGGAGTCGTAGAAGAATATGGAAGGATTTGCTGTCTTCGTCTTTCTTTTCTCATCTTGGTCTCTTTCAATCTTACTTTCATTAATCTTGCACTTAATTTACTAACTTTTCCTACTTATGCCTACTGCTGATTTTTGTTTCTACTCATATGTTGCATACTTCCTCTTACTATGCTACGTAACCTCTTAATTTTACCTTTCTCTTACACCTCATATTTGTTACCACTCTTACGTTTTATTATTCCAACATACTCTTGCTTCCACTTACAATTTATTACGCCTATTTCCTCCTGCTCTTACTAATTTCTCCACTTACTCCTATGACGTCTTCTAACTGCTATTCTTACTTTTGCTACCGTATTTACCAATGCCCTTATTACCATTAACTTAGTCCTACCTACTCCTACTTGCACTCTTACTCCTGCATACTCCTACTTGAACCTACCTTCCACTACTTTTACATCTAAATACTTCAGCTCTTCTGCTTAGCCCTTCTTATGCCTATTCTTACTCATACTTGGGAGAGGAGTTGGCCTAACAGCTAGGACGGTCGACCTCGAATCTGGGGAACTGGGTTCGAGTTTCAACAATGACGCTGAACATCCTGTGATTCTGGGCAAATCACTTAATCTACCTGTGCCTAACAAATATGAATGTGTCCTCAAGTAACGCAACTGGTGCTCATGTAAAGCGCTATGATACCCGATACGGGTCAAGTTCGAGCTATATAAAACTCCATAAAATAAATAAAAATTAAAAAAATGAACAGGATCTGCTCGGTCGCATTGGAAGGTAAACAAGCATTTGCAATGCAATTGGTCTCGCATTTGTGAGAGTTAGAGCTATTGACATTGTAAAGGACAGTGTATTTTACCTATGTGTTTTCTGCTTGGAGTGGAGTGAATGTGTGTGGTGTCAAGTGGACATATGTGGTTTGGATTGGAATTGTTAGTTGTGGAATTGTATTGTGTGGATTGGATCTGTGTAGCGAAATAATGTAATTATGTGGATAGTAATTGTGTGGTATTGAGTGTACTGGAATTATGTGGAGTGGGATTGTGTGTCATGGAGTGGGATTGTGTGTCTTGGAATGAGATTCTCTGGAATGGTATTTTGCGTTGTGGAGTAGTATGTAGTGGAGTTTACTTATGTGGTGTGCTGTTAAATATTATAGCATGATGTGGAATTTTGTGGTGTAGATTGGATGTATGTGGTGTGTTATGTAATTCTGTTGTTGGTTTGAAGTATGTAGTTTGTTGTTGAATTATGTGGTGTGGAATGGAAATGTGTAGAGTTGAAATGTGTGACGTGGAAGTGTTCGCTGCTGGGTGAAAATTATGTTGAGTGGTATTATGAGGCATGGTGTGAAGTGTAGTTATGTGGAATGTTGCTACGTGACAGACTGAATTTATGTGGAGTGTATTTATGCAATATGGATGAGAGCATAATTATGTGGAGGTTAATTATGTGGTGCTGAGTGGTATTATGTGGAGTAATTATGTGTGATGAATTGTGTGGGGATGAATTGTGGAATTGTCACGTGTGGAATTAGGTGGCATGGTGTGGTGTATAATTGTGTGGAGTGGAATTATGTAGCATTTTGCAGAGTTGTATTTTGTGGAGGGTAATTCTGTGTTTTGGAGTTGCGTGTAAATATGTTGTGTGACGTATAATTATGTAGGTTGAAGTGGAATTATGTGTACTTGAATTGTGTAGTGTGGAGTGTAATTATGTGGTTTGGGGTGCTATTAAGTTGTGTGGAATGTTATTATGTGATGTGGAATTATGAGGTATGGAGTGAAGTAGAAATATATGTTTTTTCATATTTAGGATTGTAATTATGTGGTATGGAATGTAGGGTTAAATTATTTATAGTTGAATAGTGTGGCATGGAATTATGAGAGGTTCAAATGTGCTGAGTTTGGTAGAATTAGGTAGCGTGGATTTGAGCAAGCTGTGCACGCTAAGGCTTTTATGTCATGGGGTATAAAGTTGACGATTGTCTATTTTTCTTTGTAGAAATAATTTGGGCTGTTTCTTTACCTTCCGGTACATTGCTGAACAATTTGTTAAGCTAAATTGTGATGTTTCTTTTTGTGCGTATGCAGGAAAGAACGAGTGTATGTGGAATGTTGCTACGTGGCATAGACTAGATTTATGTGGAGTGTATTTATGCAATATGGATGAGAGCATAATTATGTGGAGGTTAATTATGTGGTGCTGAGTGGTATTATGTGGAGTAATTATGTGTGATGAATTGTGTGGGGATGAATTGTGGAATTGTGAGACGTGTGGCATGGTGTGGTGTATAATTGTGCGGAGTGGAATTATGTAGCATGTTGCAGAGTTGTATTTTGTGGAGGGTAATTCTGTGTTTTAAAGTTGAGTGTAAATATGTTGTGTGACGTATAATTATATAGGTTGAAGTGGAATTATGTATACTTAAATTTTGTTATGTGGAGTGTAATTATGTGGTTTGGAGTGCTATTAAGTTGTGTGGAATGTTATTATGTGATGTGGATTTATGTGGTATGGAGTGAAGTAGAAATATATGTTTTTTCATTTTTAGGATTGTAATTATGTGGTATGGAATGTAGGGTTAAATTATTTATAGTTGAATTGTGTGGCATGGAATTATGAGATGTTCAAATGTGCTGAGTTTGGTAGAATTAGGTAGCGTGGATTTGAGCAAGCTGTGCACGCTAAGGCTTTTATGTCATGGGGTATAAAGTTGACGATTGTCTATTATTCTTTGTAAAAATTATTTGGGCTGTTTCTTTACCTTCCGGTACATTTCTGAACAATTTGTTTAGCTAAATTGTAATGTTGCTTTGTGTGCGCATGCAGGGAAGAACGAGTGTATGCAAAAAATCATCCTATGTCTCAGTATTAACTTCCACACCTCTAAACAATAATCCCAATCCTAGAATGAGTTATCCGTTTGCTTTACAACAGTTAGTAAAACAAGGAAGTGCTTTGCGAGTCTGTAAGTAGCAAAGGTTTTAAAGGGACTTGTTTTTGTGCAAAGTATTGCTTTTCCCAGTTCAAGGAAGGGATAAAAAAATATCTTCAGATAATAATAGGGGTGACAGGATGGTGCGATAGCAGAATATTGATTTGGGTGGATCTGGCGAGGACTGCGGGCAGCAAGTGCTTGATACGCTATTTGCATAAGAAAATACTATATATTTTTTTCGTTATCCTCCATTAGTTATTAGTAAGGAAGGGGGAAGAGAAGCGTTCACCAACAGCATTCGGTTAGTCTTAGGGACACAAAGAATGCTGTGGTCTGTGGTAGATGGCGCCCAGAAGGCATACGTATATGTATCAGGAGCTGCCAAAGAAAGGAAGTGGAAATGCGCTTTAGATGTTGCCGGTATTGATGGCTCCTGTGCGGTTGCAGACTTCGCTGGGCTGACAGTTGGTGGGGAAATGCTACGTTGTCATTGTAGGTTTAATTCATGAATCGCTCATTCTCTCTGGTGTTTGTCCTTGGGGTACTTGTTGACTGGTGCTACATATGGGATCTGGTTTGCCTTTGACAGCAGGTATGGTTTAGTGGGGTACATAGTGTAAATTACTGTTGGCGTGAGGACCCTTTGTACATTTGATATTATTGTGTGCATCATGCAGAGGATGAAAAGTAGCAGGAACGGCTTTGATGCCGTATAGGCTAGCAGGAAGAAATGTTTTGAGGTGGTCAGTTGCAGAGATTGTTCAACATTTTTTAAACTTCCATAGTGGCATTGGGGAGACCAGCAGCTGAAAGGCTCTGTCTTTACTGGTAGGCAGTGGTTAGATGGTGACCGGTCATCAGTCTTTCTGTGGGTGATGGACAGGAGAGCAGTAGGCGGCGGTCACAGGTTTGCAGCAACATCCGAGGGGTGGTTTTAAAGGCGAGCAGAAAAGCATAATTGCGGGTTTCATAGGGGTGAGGGTAGAGTGTAATGGATGAGTTAGTAGCAGGCACGACGGAAGTGATCTGAGTTTGGAGGTGGTTAACTGAGAGGGCTTCGCTTGAAGGTGGCTCATCAAGTAGGAGGATGTGTTTGGTGAGCCGGCTGGAGGCAGTATTATGTAACTTTGCTGGAGGGCGCAGCAGCATTTACTGATGTATGTAAATCGCTCGATGAGAGGGCGGATGTGACCAATAGAGGAACCAGAATCCTTTTTTTATGGCTGGGGTGAGCCCCTGCAGTATGGCGGGTCGCTGGCCTGAGGGCTCTTGACTGGCGAGGAGAATGGGGGGCCCCCTCCATGTACTTTGCAGGGGGGCCCCCTCAAGTTTCGTTACGCCACTGGTAAATATGCCATAATTTGTTCCTCTGTCCCCTCATTTTTCCTTATCCCTGCTTCACCACTTGTGTAGATCATGTTTTATTACTCCTGGTTCTGATGGCACGTCAAGGGGATGGTGAGTTCAATGCAACTTCCGAATGAGAACTCTGGAAATCAGGTTAGTGTGGCCTTGACTCCTTCATCAATGTCTTACACTACTACTGCATACCTTCATGATCTCAAAAACATGGGCAAGCTACCTTGTGCGAGTGTGATTTCAGGCATTCCAGCTGAGACTATGTTCTGGAGGCTTAGTGACTATGCTTCTTTATCCACTTCAAATCTTAAGCATGCTTTTTCAATGACTGTCCCCCAATATTGTCTATTGTTATCTAAATGAATCACTGCCTTTTCTCCTCATGAATCCATTTTTATTTTCTGCGATCTACTGTCAAGAACTCATAACTGTTGCCCGCATTGTACCCTTAGAATGACCATTTTAATACAGCACATTTTCTTTTGTGGCCTCTCTTCCTACAGAGCAACATTTAAATATATTAAATATCATTCCTCTTTTCTGCATGTATTTTTTTGCAGTAAAGGTTGAACTTTTCAACTTTTCTCATAAATTCCTATGTCACCCCAGCTAAGAACCTTTATTTAAATTCCTAGACTATTGGCTCCATAGCTTCCGTTGCCTTGAATTCCAAAATCGATCTTTGCATGCCTTTATCCATTTGTTCGATCTCAAATGATGGGTGTGAAACAAATTGGAAAGCATAGACTGCAGGTCAGACAGGCCCTGTGGCCAACCCCCTGAATGTAGCAAACGCCACACTGCACATGGCCTTCAGCCACGCATGGAGGGGTATAGGCCACAGGGCCTGGCCCAGGGGACCTCAACCCTAGGACCTTTTTTAAATGGAGAAGTGGGTTCATAGCCCCCCGCAAACCTATTATGGCCATGGGAATCCTATTTCCCAGGTCCATATCTATTTTAAAGAAGAGGGGGCTGTGTGGCATCCCTCCCTGACCCTCATTAGGCCCTGGGGGCCCCAGGCCCTTTTGTATTATAAAGGGGAGAGGAGATGCGTTGCCTCTAAAGGCCCCAGAGCCACCATTCCCTGGGGACTGCATTTTTTTAAAGGTGGGTTCCCTGATGCCCACCCAGTAAAGTATACAAAAAAGGGATCGATGGAATGCTTGAGTTAATATCAGCCACTGGTAATTACTCAGGCCGCATCCCAATCCATGGTTATTTTGCACTCCATGTCATGTCAGTTTGGGCCCAGCTATATGCAATTCATTCTTCACCTGCTTCAATGGAACAGTCTAGCCTGAACTGCCAAGTCAGGTCTTCTGTGAACTGGAGCACAACCAACCCAGGACCAGTATCACCGTACTTCTGGGCTCTTCAGCTGGGTACCCTCCACAGTGCACCCAGCATAATCTTTTTGGTGGCCACAGGGGAAGCGCCAAGGTCCCAGCTGCCCTAGACAATGCTCAATATGCAGCAGGAGCCAGCATTGATCCCACCCAGAGGGAGCAAAATTCCAATGCTGCTCCTTCCAGAATGGAGCATTTATTTTTATCCTTTCCCCTGCCCATTTCAGTGTCTGCAGGGAAACAGATCAAAAGTCTACTCCCAGTGGGTGATTTTCAAAGCTCTGACCCGCAGAGAGTAGACTTTGTGTTTACTCCCGCTAAGTGAGAGCAAATACAGGTTTCCCTGCCAGAGATAGAGAGCATCATAATTTATGTAAAAAGGAGCAGAGAACTATTAGTAATTCCCAAGTTTCGGTATAGAGCAGCTCCTCTGTGGAGCAACCTACAACACCTGCAACACTGATTCTGCTCACCTTAAACGTTTGATTTCTAGCAAAGTTTTCAATAATAGGATTAGCACAGTGCTATCCATGCGAGCTAGAAAAGTAGAAAGTCTTGCTCCATTTCTACACCAAAATCTTTAATCATAGGATTAGCACAGTGCCATCCTAGGTGATGTGTGAAATGAGAAAAACCTTTTATGACTCCAGGCAAGGAATTACAGCTCTGGATTGGTAAAATACCATCCAAACCAACCTGGAATGAATAAAAATAAACCATGGCATGTGTTTTGCTATCATTATAGCTCTTCAGAGATGTTTAGCTTTCTCCAGACACAAGGGAGCACCCACCATAAGTTAAAACAAAACCCTTTCAGAGGTAATGTGCTGCATAAACTATGCAAAAAAGGAATAGAAAACTCTGGGCAATTCCCAAGTTTAGTAGGAGAGCAGCTCTGTATAAAGCACACCACAGCACTAGCAACATTCTAAATCGGTTCACCTTTTATATCTGTTTTTCAAGCTTAGGGGCAGATTCATGTTTCCTGGCACATCCCTGCAAATCAGCAGGGATGCGTCAGGAAATATGCGTCACGCAAGTTTACCCTTGCGCCACCACAGATGCGCCGCATTTACAATGCAGCGCATCATGGCGCAAGGATAAACAGATGCGTGATGCATCTGATGGCATAAGTGCGGCGCATTGCTGGAGTCGTGTCGCAAGCATGACGCAACTCCAGCAATGCTCAGGGGCTGCCCATACCGAACATGCTGCGTCATGCCTTACGCCTGCTTCAAGCAGGCGCAGGGTTTTGACGCAGCAGCGTCGGAAAAGTGACTCAGTGAAATCTTGTAGATTCTCACTGCGTCACTTTTCCGAGGCTTTTTCCGATGGAACACCCACCCTGCATACATTAAACCTGACGCAGGTTTAATGTAGCGCAGGGCTTTACAATGTGACGCATCTCCCTAGATGCGTCACGTTGTGAATCTGTCGCAGCATGGCGCATGGTTTAGGCTTGTAAATCTGCCCCTAAGTTTTTAAGCATAGGATTACCACAGTGCTATCCATGCTGAGCTAGAAAAAGATAAAGTATTTTGCCATTTTTAAAGCAAAATCTTTAAGCATATGATTAGCACAGTGACATTCGAGTTGAACTGTAAAATGACAAAAGCCTTTTATGACTCCAGGCACAGAATTACAGCTCTGGATTGGCAAAATACCATCAGAGCCAAAATGGAATGAATAAAAGCAACCCCTGGCACAAGTTTCACCATCATTACAGCTCTTCAGAGAGGTTTAGATTTGTCCAGACACAAGGGAGCATACAGTATAAGTAAAAAAAAAGCCCTTTCAGAGTTAGAGTGCCACATAATTTATAGAAAAAAGGAGCATAAAGCTCTGGGTAATCCCAAATTTAGATTAAGAGCAGCTCCTGTATAGAGCATCCTTCAACACCAGTGACACTGGGAATCTGCTCACCTCAAATGTCTGTTTTTTCTGGCAAAGATTTAACCATAGGATAAGCACAGTGGTATCCACGTCACACTAGAAAAGGACAAAGTCTTTAGCCATTTATACCTCAAAATCTTTAAGCATTGGATTAGCACAGTGCCATCCAAGCCGAGCTGTAAAATGACAAAAACCGTTTACCACTCCAGGCACAGTATTACAGCTCTGGATATATACTAGGCCTGGCCGAAATTCACCGAGTTGGGCTATGCGTAACCCAGCGAAGTGGGAAAAAATATCTGCAGCTCTACGTGGAATTCTACAAACAGGTGGAGTGGCTCGCCACGCCTGTTCCCGTGATATACGCAACTCGAAATGAGTTCTTGCACAGGAAATCACACATGAATGGCATCACGTGATTCGTATGGGTGCGTTCATCTTATTTTTTGCTCTGTTATGGTGCGTGGGCCTATTTTTGAATCCCACCTTTATCCGTTTAATCCTACCCCTCTCTAATGTATCTACCCCTCATTTGTATTTATCTTACTGTGTGTCTTTTTGTTTGTGTATTTTATGCTTTTTAGTAATTCAAGTTGTTTTTGTGACTGTTCTGATTTTTTGCTTAACTTTCTCATGTTCCTTCCTTCCTTCCTTCCTTCCTTCCTTCCTTCCTTCCTTCCTTCCTTCCTTCCTTCCTTCCTTCCTTCCTTCCTTCCTTCCTTCCTTTTCTCCCTCCCTTCCTCCTTTCCTTCCTTCCTTCCTTCCTTCCTTCTTCCTTCCTTCCTTCCCATACTATTATTCTCTTTTTTTGCGAGTGCTCTGATTTTTTGCTTAACTTTCTCATGTTCCTTCCTTCCTTCCTTCCTTCATTCCTTCCTTCCTTCCTTCCTTCCTTCCTTCCTTCCTTCCTTCCTTCCTTCCTTCCTTCCTTCCTTCCTTCCTTCCTTCCTTCCTTCCTTCCTTCCTTCCTTCCTTCATTCCTTCCTTCCCTTTCTCCCTCCCTTCCTCCTTTCCTTCCTTCCTTCCTTCCTTCCTTCCTTCCTTCCTTCCTTCCTTCCTTCCTTCCTTCCTTCCTTCCTTCCTTCCTTCTTTCCTTCCTCCTTCCTTCCTTCCTTCCTTCCTTCCTTCCTTCCTTCCTTCCTTCCTTCCTTCCTTCCTTCCCATACTATTATTCTCTTCATCCCACCCAATGCCATTGCAGAGCAGGGAGTGGCAATGCCAGGCTCCTCAAGCTGGATCAAGACTGATTTGCATATGGCTGGGTCCAAACTGGAATGCCATGGTGAGCAAAAAAATGATGGATTTAGGCCCAGATCTCTGTACTGGGGTGAATGTATGACATTTTTCTACATTCTGTCCTTTTTGCTTAGGCTCCTCAAGCCAGCACTAACTTGCGGTATGCCATGCTGTGATGGGGTGCAGCCCCACACCATCTTCTCAGCGGTGGAGGTGGCTGCGCTTGTTTTTTATGTGCAGTGCCACCTCCCCTCCATCCTGGCAGCAGGCGACAGGCCTGGCATTGGGTACACCCTCTGAGAGTGTAGGTAGCACTGGGAGAGGGTACGCTGGGCTGTGTGCTGCTGCTCTGTGTTCTGGCACACCCAAAGACAGCTTAGGCGCCGGTGGGCTGACATCCTAGATATGAATCACGACCTGCTCAACCTGCTGGTTGTGGAGGTTGCGGGGGTCGGTGAGTAATAATTATTTATTTGTCATGCTCTAACTATGCTAATATTTTTTCCCAAATATCAAGCATGCTGCTCATACTCAGGTACGCTAAGTTTATGTTATAAATATTATGTGATCATAGAGTAGACAGGTGCTCGGCAGCACTACCTAAGCTTACTCATTGACGCTCGCTTGTGCTGTTTATTAAGAAGTCATGCAAAGACTTCTCTGTCTTGTTACTAATATAGTGGTAGTTATTAGTATTAATGAATTAGCACGTTCTCTCACTTCTCTGTGACTTTATTTCTTTATAGCTCATACAGTCCTAACTCCAAGCAATTTCCCAGTGATGTGCACTATGCATGCATTTATGCACTGAAAAAACAATGTGGACTGAGCTGGCCTGTCAAAGAGGGTTGAGCCTGAGAGATTGAGAATAAGATGAGAAGCAAAGATAGTTCATTGCAATTTTTAGTAGTTCCAAAATGTAGTTTAAGGAATTTGTGATAGGGTTAGCTTTAGGAAGTTAGGAATAGGTCCACAATATTAGTAGTACTATAGTAAAAGGAAATGTGATTTAGAAAATGTCAATGTTACTGTGTTTACCTTTCTTTGCAAAAAATATATTTGTGGAGATTATTATTAACTGTACCATTAACCTTATTTTATTTATGTCTTACATTAGCATCCATGTGTAAGAAGAGGGATGGACCAGGAGGATCCAGTGGGGTGGGTGAGGGAGCTAGAGGTGCCACTGCCTCCACAAGTGACGGTGCATATGGCTCGGCTGGCCCCAGTAAGTCCTCCTGGTGTTAATATTATTATTTCCCTAATTTTTTGCTGCTCCACATTTAGATGTTATTTTGCTTTTTTGCTTTGCCTGACTCTTAATATTTTTCAAACTCTTCTATTTGTTTGTTTCCTAAATCCTTCTTATCACTAAATTATCCTATTTACTATTTTTCTAGATTTCAAGCTACTGTACTTGACATCAAACTGTCTGTACTAGTCTGTCTATTCTGTAATTTTCTTTCTTCTTCTTTGTCAGAAAGCTTCCCCTCTTGCCTTATACCTATCGTGGACTGGTGGTACTTTAGGACTCAGGGAACCCATTTTAGGTCAGGTACTCTACTGTGAAGATTTGATGCCCAGGTAAGGTATTGTATGCATGTTTGTTGAGAAGGTTTTTTTTTTCTTGCTCATGCTCAAACAGTAAAATGAGAGGGTGGCCATGGTGGACCCCAATGTTGTGTATGTATTATTATCATAGTATACCAGCAGTTAATGACAGTTCACCATGGCTCAAAATATGAGGACGGCCCCATTGCATTTTATTACCAAGACCATATGTGTTTAGTTGATCAATTATTCCACCCCTTCATTGCGCTTCATTGACTTAGATCTGCCCCTCCACTACAAAAAGATTTTAGTTGGCTTGACTACCTGGCTTTTCAAACATTGTTGACCAACAAAATGCCTAACATGATATTTTGACAGAAGATACAGTAACCGAACTGTAGTAATGTATTGAGCAAAAAAAATAAAAATTATGGGGTATGCATATCTGGCATCTAAAATCAAATGTGTATACCAGTGCCAGAGCTGGCAGTGAGGGTGCCAGTGAAGCAGAATCAGCAGATGAAGGGGGTTGGCAGGGACGTGTGGTGGTTAGTCACATTCCTGGATGATTGACAATCAGCAATAAATACTCATTGCAAGAGTGTTGGCTCCTCAAAACCCCGCTTTAGCAGATACAGTGGGAGTTGAGTGGTTAATGGTCTCATCTTAATGGAACTCAGTAGATGAAGTTTGATAATGAAATTTAACAACAATGGGTTGACGAAAAAGGTAAAAAAGGATGGAAGGAGAATGGATGTGTGAAGTATAATATGAGCGAAAGGATACATGGGAAATACGTGGGTGAAAGGATGCATAGGTGGGTGAAGGATGGATGAAAGAATATACACCTGGAAGGAAGCCTGCCTGGGTAGGTGAAAGGGTATGGGTGAAAGGATGCCTGCTTGGGTGGGTGAAAGGACTGCTCGGGTGGGTTAAAGTAGGATGGGTGAATGGGTAAAAGGATGCTTGGATGGGCAAATGAATGTTTACGGATCCATTGTTTCACAAAACACATATTGGCCAGTCTTGCAAATCAAACAATGTGGCGTGGTCTGGCTAGGGGAATAAAGAAAGGATAGATAGGCACTGGATGGAGGCAGGCACAAATTTGTCTCTCCAATGTGCTTGAGAGGCTTCTTCATGGCACACTGATCCAACTCCAATCCAGCAACGAAATGTGTCTAAAATGGTGGGGCTGCATTAGTCAGTGAGACTCAAACTAACAAAATAAAATAAAATAATGTTCCCTTAGCTATATTTTTTTTTGTTGTCAAAGCATTTGGCGTTAGAAATAGAAAGTTCTATGGTTGGTGGCCCAGGCCTAGGAGTCATGGAAGTAGAGTTCATCCTCAAACTAAGGCGGTTTGCCCAGAAGTAGGTCGGCTAACATACTACTACGATGACCTGAGTCTGACCAATCACTCTCATACTCTTCCTGTCCAAGTTCCAAAAGACCTTTATTCGAATTTGTTAAAATTCATAAAAGTACCGACACATCATATACATACACATAATACAAAACAGTTAAATAATTTACATTTCATAGTGACAAAACAATTCATTCAGAAGATAGACAGTAAATTCCATTAACTTATAAGGTTTAAACAGTAGTATTTTTTGACTGGATCTGATTACAGGGACTTTCCATAGTCTTACGTGCACGTATGGCTAGTCTTAGAAAAGTGCTAGTGCGAAATGTCAATTCATCATTGTCCAGGGTGAGCAACAGCATGTAGGATTCCTGAAGTGTAAGAGGTCTGAGCTTTCTAAAATATGGGAATAAAAGCCATTTGGTATATCTCACATAATATTTACAGAAAAACAAAAAGTGCCTATCATCTTGAGTGCTTGTACCGTCACAGGGGCAGGGGGTAAGGGCAGTATGATGTTGATACCCCAGAGGAAAAGAAAGCAGAAATTTAACAGTTCCTGCCCTTAGACGAAACAGTAAAGATCTTTCCCAATTTGACATAGGCAGTAATAGATAGGATGGCATGATTTGCATACAGAGACCATTACCAATGTATTTTTTGACCCCTGATTTCTGTAGTTCAATTCCAAGCCGTTCATTACGATAAAGTGCATAGAGTGCCTTTTGAACCTCATGTTTGTCCTTTGGTTCAATAGCCGTTGGCTCAGTAAACAAGATACCTCTACCAATTTCATTAAATGTTTTAAAAACTTCTTTAAACCAGGGGATCTGTATGCCTTTATCACTATTGAGGCAGTCCCTAATGATGTTTTGCGTAAGGGCAGCAGCCTCATTCCTCCAGATTCTAATCCAGAAGAGTGCTGGTCTTGCTTTAATAAAGTCGTTTATGAATGGGAGGTTAAGTTCGTTATGACAGATGAAATTGGAAGAGGAAATTGGTGCTCCCAGCAGTTTCCTGCAAAAGCGGTTTTCCTCTCTTTGAATACCAATGCTGCTGGCCGATCCCCAAACTTCAGCTCCATACGTAGCAACAGGGGAACACTGTAATTTAAAAATTTGAACAATAGCTTTAGTGGCGCCAATTTTCTTGGGGCGTGGGAGACTCAGGACGGAGTTGTTGGCTTTCGAGAACTTGCTCGTGGCGTGGGCCACATGCCCACTCCAGGAGCCGTTCGCAGCGAAAACCAACCCCAGATAAGGGAACTTATGGACAGATTCGAGTTTATCTGTTCCAATTTGAATAGTGCCGAGTTTCCTTTTGCCTGGCCCACAAGGCATAATAAAAGACTTTTTAAAATTAACTTTTAAATCCAGTCCCTCCATAAAATTTACAAAGCTATGTACAAGCAGACGTAAGGCGTTTGGTGTACGTGCCATAAGGACAGCGTCGTCTGCATATAGAAGTACGGGCAGGGGGTTTCCTAAAATGATTGGGACATCGGGGGTGGCTTTCTTTAAACAGTTGGACAGGCCATTAATATAAATGATAAACAACAGGGGTGCTAAAACGCACCCCTGTCTCACCCCCCTCCCTATCTTAATGGCTCCCGATACCTCTCCGCCCATACCAATACGTACCCGAGCTTTCAAGTCAGTATGGAGATAGGCTAAGAATCTAACAAGAGTGGCATCGAGACCATTTGACAGGAGAGTTGACCACAGCTTGGATCTATTCACAAGATCGAATGCGGATGAAAGATCCATAAAAGCTAGGTAAACGGGGGATGAGCGGGCAATGCAGTATTTATCTATTATCAATTTTAAGTTTAGGCATTGCTCGACTGTTCCAACCCCACTCCTAAACCCCATCTGGCAGGGGTCTAAAAAGTCAGAATCAGATGCCCATACCAGTACCCTGTTATAAATTATTCGTCCTAGTATTTTTAAAGTATTGTCCAGGAGGGAGATGGGACGATAGTTTACTGGGTCAGACCTGTCTCCCTTTTTATAAATGGGGACAATAATACTGGTAGCCCAGGTGGCAGGCATAGCTACATGTGGAAGACTATTAAAAATATTTAAAAGTATTGGAGTCCAAAAATCAACGTTAAATTTGAGGATATCTATAGGGAGGCCGTCTGGCCCGGGCGCCTTATTGCCTAGGCTCTCTTTAATAGCTTTCCTGACTTCTGAGTCAGAAATCTCTAAGCCTGCTGTTTGGTTCGAGTTAGGGAGGGGTTGCTCATCAGAGGGGGCAGCATAAATATTAGAAAAATGAGTCTCCCAGGCTGTACTGGTTATGTTGCAACTAATTTTAGTAAGCTCTTTGCCCATTTCCCTCGTTCTCCTAACTGCCGTCCAAAATAGGCCGCTGCCACCCAGATTGGCGCTGATAACCAGCTTGTCCCAGTGATCGGAGAGCAAATTTGCCTTCCTTTTCGATGTTTTGTCTTTATAGTTTTTCCTAGCGGCTCGAACAGCGTCCTTACACCTGGGATTGGCAGAGAGGGCCTTTCTTAACTCTCTATTGGCCACGGAGCAAGATGTATCGAACCACCGTGGCTCTTTATGGTCAATAGAGAGTGGGACTGACAGGAGAGTTTTTATATTGGTGCATAAAGCTTCAAAATCAGTAATCAGTTTTTCATTATTTGTACTGGGGGAGGAGAGACATTTCAATAGATCCGGATATCCCACCTGAATCGTATCTATAATGGCCCCACAATCAATTCCTCTCCATTTAAGGCGAAGGCCATCAATTGAGGGTGTGATATCCCTAGCTCCATTTAAATTCATAAAAATCGGACTGGGTGCGAGGTTAAAAATAGCAAACAAAGGATTATGATCGCTGAAGGACGTTTGCACCACAGAAGATTTGATTAAGCAGTCAATTAGCACAGGTGATGTAAAAATGTAATCGATAGTTGAACCGTTATCCCTGCCCTTGAACGTCGGGGCATAGGGAAAATTCATATCATACCCTACGCTCATTACATCAACAAGATTAAAATCAGAGAGTATACTAATCAGTTCCAAGCCCCTGCGGTCATTACAGTGATCAAAGTTAGTGGATCCATAGTTATCTATAAGTTTCACATTAAAATCTCCCCCAATCAGAATACTAGTCTTAATATCTACTGACATGGAACAATCAATTATATTTAAAACCTTAGATAAGGCAACAAAATTTTTGTTCGGTACACCGTTAAAATCATTATTGTAAAAATTGATTAAATAAATTGTGGTCTTTGATTTCAATTTATATTCCAGGATTTGAATATTGGAATTAGCTAGGTTATCTGACTCCAAAACATTAATTGTACCGCCTGCCAAAATTCTAATCCCCGTAAAGAGTCCACCCACCGCTCGGCCAAAACTGGGTTTTAGAGCCGTCAGGCTGAAACAATGGTAGCCTTCGATATACAGGTTATCAACAGCCCAAGTCTCTTGGAACATGAGTATGTCTATGTCCTTAATTAGTTCTGTCCAGGCAGGGTCAGAGAGCTTGGGTTCTAAACCTGCAACATTCCAGCTTAGGATTGATAGGCCATGTTTAAACCCCTGGTTAATAAATGTGCACCTGGTATTCCCATTATCATAGATAGTTGATTCGTTTGAAATGGCCGGGGTGCTATCCGACAATATGATTTCTGGAAGTACTGTTTTAGCGTGGAGTGATGCAAGTGGATTTATAATTGTGGCATCCTCTTGGTTACAGGCTTTTGCATTCTTGCGTGATTCATTATTGAGGGGTATGCTCAGTCAATCCTGTTCGTCTAATGATGATAGATAGTCGAACCGATTGAAAGTTGGGATGTTGTACATTGGCCTGACTTGTGTCGTCTGTGCAAACTGGGGTGGGTTAGGGATTGGATAAGACCTATCCCTGTGATTGCTCTGACGCATAGTTGGGGCTTGAAAATGTTGTGGATGGTTGGGGGTAAGAATTGGCATTAGAGGTTGTGGATGCCAATTGAGGTTGTTGGAAAAGGCGGCATTTAGGTTCTGGTTTTGGGCAAAAAAGGGTGATTTAGCCCTTGCACCAAAATTCATCTCTTGGTATGAGTTAGTGGGGAAGTTGTTGGGAGGGTTAACCGTGGCTTGTTCTGAGGATATCAAGTGTCGATAAAAATATCCTAAGGGAAGGAGCGTGGTGTTAAATTCCCATGGCGATGGTAAAGGGGCGTTAGCTAATGTTTTCTCTGCCCAATGTGGTTTTCTAAAACTGACAATGACACAGTCGCCCTCAAATTTTTTCCTAAGGGGTCCAATCCAACCCACCCGCTGTGTGTTAATAATCTCCCTTGCACCATCAATCGGATAATTGCAGTTGGTAATTAGCCAGTGCAGGGTTTTATTTTTGAGTGATATGGGATTTTCATCCTGATCCTCTCTTAGTTTAGTAACGTTTACTAACACTAATACATATGCACCGCATTCCGGGGGAAGATTAATGCGGGCCGGAACTTGTCTGGGCGGTTTTGGGATGGGTTGGGTCAAGGTAGGATTGCTTGTAGGAATTGAATTTGAAGGGTGACCTGTAGTGCTCGCAGTTGAGAGTGTGGTATTCACGGTGGTATTGATGCCAGGGTCCTTTCTTTTATCCGTGGGTTTGCTGTTAGTGTGTGATGTTATTGTTTTTTGTTTTGTAATTGGACCATTGGCCAGCGCGACAGGTACAACTTTATCTGCATTATTTGGGGCGACTGGGGGTACTTGTAAAATGGTTGTTTTGGGGCCTACTATATTGGTGGGGTTACTATTTTCTGTACTGATTGTAGGACCTCCCTTTAGGAAAATCTTAAGAGGGTTGCTCAATTCATCTAGCAGTTTTTCTAATCGAGCAAGCCTATTTTCGATTGGGGATAAATAAATGCTTAATAAATCCCCCAGTCTTTCCAACAGGGGGTCGTATGCCTTATCTATGTTTCCGTTAGTGTTCGTTGTTCTGCCCTGCTGAACAGTTTCGCTATCGTCCCTCTGGGGTGTTACCGTAACCTTAGTCGCGTTATGATTATTGTCAGGGACAGAGTTGGTATTTTTCCCAGGTTTCTTTTGTGCCCGGCCATATTTCCTGATCTTAGTTATCCGGGGCTTGGGTACGTGTAGCTTCAGTTTTTGAACTGCCCCCTCACGCCTACCTCTAGCATGCCTGGTGTTATCAGCAGATTGTACTTTGGGAGAGGGGTTAATTAGTAAGTCAGGCGTTTTTTCCAGGTCTGTGCTAGTGTGGGTATCTGTGTCTAACAGGGGAATTGAGGCTGAAAGGTTGACCTCGCTAGGAATGGTATGTATGTCAGCACAAACATCAAGTAGGGGTCTGATGTTATTAGGCATAATTTGTGCAGGTGTAGTGGCGGTAGCAATGAGGCCAAGCGAAGAACGTTTGGCATGCGCCAAGTCTTGTGATACCCTGCGTTCTAGTAAGTTTATGCCCTGGTTGATGGCATCATTGGCCTTAGAAATAAAAAGGTCAATGGGGCCAGTCACAGCGGCGGCAGTTTTGCTGCGGGTGCCTCTTGGAGCCATGCTGACAAATAATAACCCCTGGTCTGCGGTTTGAGTTGTTACGCAGGACTACAGATACAAGTATTAATGACACGTAGCAAACACTATAGTTAAAAGGCAAATAGTCCCGGAATTAATAGCAGTACCCACGGTTCCCAAATGAGGAGTGGCCAATGGACCAATGAACAGTACCTTCACGTTGTAACGAATAGGTGACTGAAAGGAGGTGGCCCCGTCCCGTCCTCCTCGTGCCTCTGAGGGCCACAGAGGGCCCGCCCTTTGCCCGGGCTTAGCCCGGCGTCCGCCCGCGCGCGTCCCGCGACGCGGAGGAAGCTTCAGCGTTTTAAGCGCCTCCGGGCGCGAATGCGGCAGGAAGTTGGCCGCTATGCAGCCTGGGAGCTGTAGTCTCCCCCCGTCTCAACCGCGATGCCAGGAAGCGGCGTCGGGGGAGACCCGCAGCGTCAGGGACCCAGGAGCGGCAAGAGCACCAACAAAGAAGCCAGCGGGACCGCAGGTAAGTGCAAGCTCCTCAATCCTCAAGATTCACCCGCTCCTCCGAGGGAGCTTCAGCGTTTTAAGCGCCTCCGGGCGCGAATGCGGCAGGAAGTTGGCCGCTATGCAGCCTGGGAGCTGTAGTCTCCCCCCGTCTCAACCGCGATGCCAGGAAGCGGCGTCGGGGGAGACCCGCAGCGTCAGGGACCCAGGAGCGGCAAGAGCACCAACAAAGAAGCCAGCGGGACCGCAGGTAAGTGCAAGCTCCTCAATCCTCAAGATTCACCCGCTCCTCCGAGGGAGCTTCAGCGTTTTAAGCGCCTCCGGGCGCGAATGCGGCAGGAAGTTGGCCGCTATGCAGCCTGGGAGCTGTAGTCTCCCCCCGTCTCAACCGCGATGCCAGGAAGCGGCGTCGGGGGAGACCCGCAGCGTCAGGGACCCAGGAGCGGCAAGAGCACCAACAAAGAAGCCAGCGGGACCGCAGGTAAGTGCAAGCTCCTCAATCCTCAAGATTCACCCGCTCCTCCGAGGGAGCTTCAGCGTTTTAAGCGCCTCCGGGCGCGAATGCGGCAGGAAGTTGGCCGCTATGCAGCCTGGGAGCTGTAGTCTCCCCCCGTCTCAACCGCGATGCCAGGAAGCGGCGTCGGGGGAGACCCGCAGCGTCAGGGACCCAGGAGCGGCAAGAGCACCAACAAAGAAGCCAGCGGGACCGCAGGTAAGTGCAAGCTCCTCAATCCTCAAGATTCACCCGCTCCTCCGAGGGAGCTTCAGCGTTTTAAGCGCCTCCGGGCGCGAATGCGGCAGGAAGTTGGCCGCTATGCAGCCTGGGAGCTGTAGTCTCCCCCCGTCTCAACCGCGATGCCAGGAAGCGGCGTCGGGGGAGACCCGCAGCGTCAGGGACCCAGGAGCGGCAAGAGCACCAACAAAGAAGCCAGCGGGACCGCAGGTAAGTGCAAGCTCCTCAATCCTCAAGATTCACCCCTTCCTGTCATACTTGAGGTATGGAGTATATCAGTAGTATAAAACGCTGACTCATTTTGATCATAGTCAATCTCTCCATGTTTTGGGGTGAGAGACTGGTCCTTCCTACTGTGACAACTGTACCAGCTGCACTGAACATACGCTCAGCAGACACACTGACTACCAGGCAAGTCAGATACTTTATTACCAGCCTGCTGAGTACCGACCATTGGCGCCTCTTCCCATATCAATACACCAATTTATTTTGATCAAGATAAACCTCTGTTGGGTTATTGAGATAGGCCTGGACTATTCTGTCAATAGTCATTGGTGCTCCACATTGTTCAACCTCTTTTGCCTTTGCCTCTGCACTGTACTTAGGCCCTGCCTTAAGAAACCAACCATATTCAGATTTTCGGGACTGATGCTGCTGTTCCTGTTGTTGCAGTGGTCTAGCTGCTGCTTTTTACTGCTGTGAGCCAACAGCCTTGCACTTAGGCGCTGAAGTTGAAGATTCCACTACAGAACTTGTGCCCTGGAGGAGTGGGCTGCTAAGTCCCAGCTGTTCTTTTGGTAGGTCACTGGCTAGCTCAGCAATCCTTGTCTTGTACTTTGAAACATTCCCATCTGAAAAAGCAATTGAAGTGGGACAAATGTAATGTTTTGATAACACAATGTCTCTTTGCACACTTACATTAACAGACAAGCTAAGGATTAAGCTCTCCACCAACTCATACTCATCTTTCTTTTGTCCAAACGAACATACATTTCAGATACCTTCTTTAGCTGTTCCTCTAGCATATACAACAACTGGATAGCTTTGCCCTTGGTACTGTCCTACTTCCAGACTTCCTGTGGGAAAACCTGAAAAGGAAGCAGCATGCCTGTCAGGTATTTGTCTAGGCCCCATTAGTCCATCTCAATGATTATGCCTTTTTACAGTTGCATCCCCTCTTTGCATGACATATTCCAGCGTGTTGGCACCTCCTGTAGGAGTGATTTAACTCGCATTCTATTATCGAACTGAAGAACCTCAGCGGCTTCTAGGCTTTGAAAGAATGACTTAAATGAGTGCAGATTCTTCTGCAGGTGGACAGTAAGTTACTGGCTCTAGATTCTTTTTTGAGGAAAATCTGTACAATGAAGTTGATGCAGTGCGCCAAACATACGACCCTGAAATAGCCATCATCTGCCATAACCTTAACTAAATTACTGCCATTGTCTGTGGCAACAAATCCCATATTAAGCCCTGTTAGTTGCAGCCATTCAAAGATCTTGTTGTTAAAGTCTTCCAAGATGTTTGCATGGACATCTTCAAGATGTTTCTCCATGGCGAACACGGCTACTGTTGCATGCTACCTGGCACCATTAACCCCGTTCGCTGCGGCGCGAATTCCGCCGCAGCGCTGGGGGGGTGAGGGGTGAGCGCGGCGCTGCCATGCTCATGACAGAACCACGCCGTCATGAGTCACGGGCGAGCTGTGCCCATGACGGCGTGGTTCCGTCACGACTCCGCCCACTCTCTATTTCGCCCGCACAGGCGGGGAATTAGTGCCGCGTGGGAGGAGCGGCCGCCAACGGCCGCAGCATGACAGAACCACGCCGTCATGAGCACACGCCGCCCGTGGCTCATGACGGCGTGGTTCCGTCATGAGCACGCAAGGGGTTAAAAATCTCAGCAGTGTCAACACACACAGGTAATATTTCTCTAACCCCCACAAAAGAGACCCAGTGTGCAGTGATGCACATGTAATCAGTTGCTTGGCAACTGGTCCACATGTCTGTCGTCAGGTGGATAGTTTGAACAGCACTCTGCTGCAAAGCTTGTCCAAGAAATTCAAGCACATCCTGAGGTAGCTGGAACATCAACTGGTAAAATAGGACTGGCTGGGAACCTTCCATTTTCGGCAGATGGCTGCCACAAATTCTACAAAACCTACCCTTTCCACAAAAGAAAAAGGGAGGAGGTCCATCACTAACATTTTAGCCAGGTTCATGCTGTACAAATGTGACGTTGGATGGTTGCATTTGTACTGACCCTCCTGCCAAAACATGCCAGGAATAGAAACCTGGATTATTTTCCTTTCTGGTGCCACTGATGCAGGTGACTTCTTGAGAGCAGATGGTGGTAGGCTCAATGTGTGTCTCAGTGGGACAGTCACTGTATCCTCTTGCCCTGGTGTCTCTACCTGAGTCTTGTGCCATTGCGATGTTGCTGATGTGGAAGATACTACTGCACTGCTGGGAACAGAGCTGATTTGCATAATGAAAATGTCTTCCTCTTCTTCACCTTACACCATGATCGTAACGGATTCCCTGCTCAGCCTTTCACCTCCTTGACCAACACCTTTTGCAGTTTTTTGGCTGCTAAGGTGCTCCTCTCACTAGATGGTGTGGTGCTTTCTCAAATGAGTTGTTTGGCCTTTAGTACCAAAGTTTGTATCAAGCTTACCCGAATAACACTTGATCCGCAAATGGAGAATTTGGCAATGTTTGGCTCCTGCTTGCTAACAGTAAAGTTGTCTCAACCTGGGCAGGTCCACTTTCTGATGCTGGTGCCACTGCCAATGTCAGATGAACTCATGGTAGGCGGGTGTTTTGACGTTTGCCTCTCTGCAGTGCATACTTCTACTGAGGTGGTTATGGCTGTAGGTCGCTGCTGGGGTCTTACAATTATGGCAGCTGGCAGTGGTGGTATCTGTGCCACATCCCTCAGAGTATGGTAAAGTCGGTCTCACTGGGTCTGGCCTAACATCCATGATGACTGTTTCGTCATCATCCTCCTCTTCTACCTTCATAACTCTAAGGCTTTCAGGACCCTCCCTTTTACTTAGCCTCTCCTGGCGTGACTCACTCTCAAACTGAGGAGGGATCCTAGTGGAGTCTTGATCATCAGAAGGGGGGCTTGGAGAAGAAGATGGAGGAGTAACCCTCATTTTTCTTGGTGAAGATTTAAGACAATGGATCTTCTGAGAGAGTGGCATCTTCTACTTCCTCAGTATGAACTTCAATCTCCTGAACTGCTCCTACTTCGGGAAGAACTACTACTGTTGGTTGTGGCTGTTGTTGTCCACTTATCTAAGTTTCCTGCAATGATTGGGTACTACTTTGCAAAAGAGATATGTCCATTTCAACGTCACTGTTCTTCTGCATTGCCGTGATAGACTGGCTGCCTCTGTGACAGACATGGGCTTGGGTCTAGGTTGGGATGGGGCCACTGATGCAGGGTTTCTGCTCCCATCTTTCTCCCAATAGGCTGGTATAGCAGGCTCACCAGTGGTGGAAAACAGCTTCTTCTCCTCCCCACTGGCCACTTTCTTGGCTGCACTTTCCTTTGACGCCATCTCGAAGCTGTCAGTTGGCTGGTGCACTTAGCTTCAGAAGCTGTCCATGTTGTGTGGTCATGTGTCAAGTCGTGCACAGGCTTTCTGTCTGGCAGTACTGTGAGTGATGTTGTCTCTTGTGCACCTAAAAGCAAACAAGCAAGAAGAGCATCAGTGAAATGTGTGATTGGTGCAGTTGAATTAGTAGTATCAATTAGTGTGGTTACTTAAGTTATTATTAACATAAATAATTAACAATCCAGTGTCTCCAATATACATTCATTAATCCACACCAACATAAACTTTCATGTACACTCAGGGAGGATAACAAAGAGCAACAACAACAATCAAATGTAACTGTTTGCTTTCTGTGCAATAAATTGGGAATGCCCAGGTCAAGGGGAAAACATGGCGGCCGGCTAGCTGTGGGCCACAAGTGTCTCCCGAGGCGGGTGGTGTTTGCGTGTGTTTTGTTTATTGCATAGAGTCTCACAAATAGGGGACAGTCGTTTGAAGATGCGGTGACTTTATTTTCACCGTAACTTTGTTAGCAAATGCCAGTGCGGCCACATTGAAAAACAATCAGTTACCGGTTTGTTTCAATTCCTTGCGGTGTATGGCGGGATCGGCGCACAGATCCCTACGGAGGCCGGAGATGCAGGATGATGCTGTAGAGGAGCAGCCCGCAAGCCTAGGTGATCACTGCTGGGATAGGGCAGCGCTTGAGATCAGCAAGGGCCGCCGAGCGGCTGCCAGGATAGTCTTCCGAGGGGGAGGACGGGGCAGTCAGGCTGCCGCGAGGTCTGAGAGGGAAAGAAGATCGGAGGAGCGGTTTTCTTCATTAGAGGCACAGGTACACTCCTCTCAAATTTATGAAAAGCCCCAGCAATGGCATTTTGAGGCTTTATCTACAGTACAAGACAGATTAGACAGCGACGGTCTCAAGGTAGTGCTTACCTGCAATCAGTCGCCTGTTCAAAATCTTAGGAGTAACACTGTAACGGTTAACAGCTGTGGAGTTGGGGTAGAGGAAGGAGGCATCTCTAGGTATGCGCTAAGGAGTGCGGGGAAAGTGGCACAGTATTTAGTTTGCAATCAGAGAGGCTTTTCTGCACCAAACAGCGAAGAGGTGAGGGAGCCGAAGCGCAGAGGAAGGCAACGTGCTAAAAACAATAGAGTGCATAATAAGCTGTCAAGGGGGCATTCGTTAGAGTGCAAGATTAAGGTGACACCCTCTCTCAGATCATACTTTAAGGTGGTCCCTAAGACATTGGTCCTGAAGGCAACAACCCCGACAAAGCTAACATGTTCAGTGTCTGCCCTGACGGGTAAACAGCTACATTATAACTGTGCGACCATTGGCGGGAGCTTGGGAGAGGGTCCGGATATAGACGTGGTGGATTGGTCCCCCCATTTGAGCCCTAATCGTTTTCAGGTTCTGGCTCCAGCCATGGGTGACGTTCCTCAGGTTCAGGCTCAGGTTGAGGGTTTTTCAAAGGCAATGTGTACTGTCTGTGGCCCTGGCTTTCAAGCACCTGGCCCTGAAGCAGCCGCAGTCGCTGCTGCGGTGGAAGCGGGAACTTTAGTAACGCTGGGGCGTGAACAGTCTAAGCACTTGAGGGAGCCAGAGCCACAGCAGGAGGGTAGTGATTCTTCAATAATTATTCTGCTTAGAAATCTCAGTTTGGAGATGCAGAAGAGATTTGAGAAGTCAGAGTCTAATAAGGAGAGTATCAGGGCGGCTTGTGGCTTTTTAGAGAAGAAGATTGACGATTTGAGCACCTGAGCGATCGCATTAGAGATGGAGGTTAGAGATATTAGGGATGAGGTCATGGTTAATCGCAAGGACCTAGATCAAATTAAGAACAAGTAGAGGGAATATGACGAAAGGGTAGAAAGATTGGAGAACATGCAAAGAAGGAAGCATTTGAAAATCCTAAAACTTCCTGAGGGTAGAGAAGGTGACGATATTAGGAAGTATGTAGTACATTTATTGAAGAGTGAGTTACAGCTGGAAGAGACTGAGGAGGAAATCTCCAAATATATTCAGAGAGTACATCGGGACCCTTTCAGGTTGAACCCTAATCGTGCTAAACCAGGAGAATTCTGATAAATGTTATGTCCTTCACTTTGAAAGAGAAGATTCTAGCGATTGTTCTTGAGACGAAAACCTTGGAAGCAGGTCGGGCTAAAGTTGTAGTTAGGTAAATCTATCGACAGTGACTGCTAATAGACAGTGGGAACTTGGTAAAAGAATCGAACCGCTGAGGAAATTGGGGGCTTCGGTTCAACTGAAATTTCCTGCACTGTTAAAAGTGATGTGGAATAATAAGATGCACTCTTTCCGCTTTGTAGAAGATGTAGACAAATTTTTGGGACAGTGTCAACCGGATAACCTCTGAGTATGGAGCTATAGGATTTCTGTGTGATGCTCTGGCTGTTCTAGGTGATTGGTTAAGACTCTTTTTATTGAGGTTGTATAATGTTTATTAATGCACCACCCGTCAAGGGGCGCTCACACGCCTTTTTAGCCATGGGTAGTAGGAAAGGGTTTTCCCGGGTAATGGGGTGGGTTGTAGGTTTTCGTTGGGGGTGGGAGGGAATGGTCAGGGGTAAAAACAGGAAAATCTTCACTTGCACTTTTGCTGTTAATGGTAGGGAGTGTGTAAGAGTATTTTTTTGGGAGGGATGAGTGGGGGTAGCTTAAACTAATTGAGGATTCCATCCTGGAATGTGAATGGGATGCGTGTAAAGAGAAGAAGGGAATTGATAATGCAATATTTGAAGGACTCTCAAGCACAAATAGTTATACTACAGGAGACCCATTTGACCGGTGAGGAAAGTAAACGATTGTTTTAATCTCAGCGGTGGCTGGCCCATGCAGTATATACTCCACAGACAGCAGTGACTAAGGGAGTGGCAGTCCTAATTAAACACGGTTTGAACATTTCAGTGGATGGCAACGCGACAAATGCTGGAGGGAGATGGGTGATTGTTAAGTTAAAGGTTTGTGGACAAGTGTTTGTTCTAGTAGGTTTTTATGGTCAGAACCAGAATGACTTGTGTCCTTTAGATGATCTGGCAAGGGTATTGCTGAATTTTTCTGGGCAGATCATAATGGCTTGCGATTTCAATACAGTGCTGGACCACAAACTAGATAGATCTCAAAATAGTAGAGCGGCCGTAAATCCCAAAATGTCAAACAGAGTCAGATTGCTGATGTCCCAGCTGGGTCTATGTGATATTTGGAGAAGGAGGTCTGGTCATCTGTCAGGATTTATGTTCTATAATAAAAAATATAATCGTAAATCCCGGATCGACTATTTTTAAGGTAGACCACAGGTTGCCCAATTCAGTGATGCAGGTTGAGCATATTGGAGTACATCTCTCCGATCACTCAGCCATTTTGCTTAGGTTGGCATTGGGTGATAGCTCCTTAGCCTCAACCTGGAGGTTGGACCGAACGATACTCTCTGAACAAGAGGCAACGGAGACTTTGAAACAGGAGACAAAATAATTTTTTGAGAGCAATCAGGGGTCGGCTAAGACTGAGATTGTCTGGGACACATACAAGGCTTTTCTGCGTGGGAGGTTAGGAGCTTTGGCAGCTAGGAAAAGAAGAGTATATTATAAGAGAGTCTCAGACATCGAAGAGAAGATTCGTAAGCAGGAGGCATGTTTAGTAAATCTAGGTAATTTGGAGGTTGGTGATAAGGCTCTACAAGATTTAATTGATTTAAAGGCAGATCTAGCTGGAATCCTCAGAGCTAGAGTTAAAGAGAAGTGGGATGTTAGCCATCTTGCTCATTTTGAGTATGGCGAGGGCTGCAGCAAGCTTCTAGCTTGGAAGACAAAGAGTGACCAAGTGCGAAATTTGATTAAAGAAGTGAAAAGCGACGAGACGGGTTTAATAATTAATGATAATAAAGGTACAGCTGCAGCTTTCCCTGACTATTTTGAGAAGGTATATCAGGAAGATCTGGTGGTGGATGATCAGACAGTTTTAAGATGGGTGGAACTTTTGGTCCCTTTATCGGAGGAGTTTAAGGTTGTTCTCAATCAAGAGATTACAGAGGGAGAGGTTGAGGGTGTTATGAGACAGGGAAAGAGAGGCAAGGCACCTGGCCCTGATGGCCTTCCAGTGGAAATTTATAAAGCCCTGTCTGCAGTTTTAACTCCTATTTTGTCACAGTTGTTTAATGAGATTTTCACCAGTGATACTTCACTCCCACCTTCATGGAACGAGGCAAATATAACTCTTCTTCTTAAACCAGGTAAATCTCCTAGGAATGTTGAATCGTATAGCCCTATCTCCCTCTTAAATACCGACTATAAGTTCTTTGCCAAAATTATTGCTGGGAGGCTGAATAGTGTGATTTTACATTTAGTCTATGAGGACCAAAAGGGTTTTATTAGAGGTAGACAGTTGAAGGAGTTGACCTTTTGCCTTATTGGTTCTATAGATATAGCCTCCACCTATGATCTCCCCTTGGCGGTCATTGCATTAGATGCCGCCAAGGCCTTTGACCAAGTTAATTGGGCTTATTTGCATACCCTAGTTAAACATCTAAATTTGGGAACAAATTCTTGTAAAATTCTGTCATCTATTTATCGGGCCCCCACAGCAAGATTGCTGGCGAATGGGTCGTTGACGCAGCCAGTAAGGATTAGGCGGGGAACTAGGCAGGGGTGCACGTTGTCACCACTCCTGTTTGACCTCTATATAGAGCCTCTTGCTTGTATGATAAGACTTTCTAAGACGATTGTGCCTTTTGAGGTCGGAGCTTGGTCGAAGAAGATTGGGCTGTATGCAGACGATATAATAATTTACACCTCTAAACTACAACAAACCATGACTTATCTTCTGGATATTACAAAAAAGTTTGGGTCTGTTTCGGGCTATGATGTTAATAAGGAAAAAACTGAAGTTATGGCCTGGAACATGAATACTGAGGGAATCTTATGTAAAAAAGATATGAGGTATCTTGGATTAAGGATAACTCATAACCTAGCGGATTTTACCAAGGTTAATTTTCTCAGGCTTAAAAAGGAAATAAGCGCTAGTCTAAGGGGTTGGTCGCATTTACCACTCACTTTGTTTGGCCGTGTAAATTTGGTCAAAATGATGATCCTGCCAAAGTTAACATTTTTGTTCAAAACAGTTCCCTTGTCTTTTAAGAAGGAGTGGTTCTTAAAACTTCAGAGTGAGATTGGCACCTTTCTTTGGGCATCTAAAGGTTCGTGCCTCTTGTGGAAGAAGCTAAGGAGACGGTTGTTGAAGGGCGGTTTGGCGGTGCCGGATATTCAACTTTACTCGTGGGCATTTTTGCTAAAAAATATGAGGATGCTGCTGAATACCCCGACGGATTCGGCAATTGGCAGAATGTTTGAAGCTATGCTGAAGAAGCAGGACTATAATGAGAATGGATTCATGTATAAATTTGCTGATCCAAGATTTTTTAAAAAGGTCAGGTTAAAGGTTCTAAGAGACATCGCGGAGACATGGTACAGAATCAGGTGGGTAGTAAAGATTCCATATTATAGCCAGAAGGCCTCAATCTGGGATGCAAAAAATCAACACTGGGTCCTGGCTCAAGAAACACTCAGTTGGACTGAGCCCAATTAACTGGAAAAACAGAACAAATAGTCCAGGCTGAGAATGACTACACCTTTCACTTTTATAGCTCCTAACATGAAAAATAAAACATGAGAGGAGGGTTTTATGAATTTCCTTATTAATCAAAAAAAGAAATTATTATTTATTTCACATTTCTATACAATTGTGCGCTGCAACATTACTTCATTGCGCATTTATCTTTTGTACAAAACAATATCATATATTACATTTCACAACACAACATAATAATCCTGATCCCCTAGATGAATAATACAAACCAACATACACTCTTCAGACATTCATGGCCAATATACTCTCACATACACAAAAATACACATGCACTGAAAACGAGGTCCTAATGACACCTTTTCTTTTCTGGTGGATTGACTCCCAAGCAATTTGTACAACAAAGTGTTCTGTCTTTTTGTTGAAACAATAAAGTTCCAGAGTTAGTTGATAAGAAAATCACAGGACGGTGCAAAAAAGGACCATACTGGTCGACGCGTTTCGAACCCCTATCTTTTTAGGTTCTCTTCAGGACCAACCAATTTCTGCAATAAAAAAGATAACAGATCCGTTTTAGGTATTTTACCACAACTCAGAATTCCAAAAGAAGAACCACCAAAAACTGACCTCACCCACCTTCGAAAGGTGCCTCCACAATGGAGTCTTAACTGTCTGAAATAGGTCCGACTTGCCCCAAGCGCTGTGGAACATAAACAAAAACCATTTCTATTATCGTTTCTTCCTCGTCAAAACATACTAGACACACAAACTGGACAGACACAAGACTGTTGCACAGATGGGGTGCTACCGGCTTACTTAAAACCCAAACTGAATCCAAATCTGAACTTACCGGATTAGGGGAAGGCTGCCTTCTTTACCGGCTGACCAACGTGTTTAATGTTTCTTTGCTGAAAGCAGAAGGAAACACTCGTCTGTGACTTAAAAATACTCTAGCAGGGCTAGACTGAATCACGATGCATCCCCGGGAAAAAGGGGCTTACCTAGGTGAGTTCGCTTGTTCGTCTCACGTAGGAGAACCGCGCCGGCATCTAAAGACAAAAGGGATGTCCCACAATTGGTGGCAAATCAAAGCCGCCCGTACTATACCTATCGTAAATAAATAAATGAATATGTGGAAGGACGCAAAGAGGAGAAGTAGTGCTAACTGCAATCTCCTAAAGAGAGTATTCAAGTTGTGTAGCATTCAAGGTGTTGTGCATGCGCTATGCCCTGCAGCACTCGTTCAACAAATTTTTCTTTAAATTTTTCTTTAAATTGTTTTTTTGAATTATCCTTAATACCTTATTCAGGTGGTACTTTTGAACTTCATCTAATCTAATTTAGGTTTATATTTGGCATTCCCTTCTAAATGATAGCTCTGGCTAAACATAGTCTTTCTTTTAGTTCACGGAAGGTGAGGCGTGCTATTTCACACAATGTTTCTACCGTGGCTTCACTGCATTGCCAGTGAGCAACGTATACGCTTGCTTGATTTTTAGAGCAGTCAAAGAAGAGAGGTGCCAGTTGGCTTTTCCTCTTTCTGATTCCATTCCTTAAATTGTGTTCTTATTTACTGTTTACTATGGATCCCAGTTATGTATGATAGTCCATCGAGGAGCTCACATCTAGTCAATGCCTGAGTCAGATGACCAATTTAGGTTGATTTACAACTCACAAATCTTGTACCTATTAGGGAGCACTGTTAAATGTGGTCTCATAATTAGTTTATTTGATAAATTCATTTGTGGTGATGGTTTTCTTGATTTCCACACCTATAGTCAGTCCAACATGCATGACACTTTCTTATTTTGGTACCCAGCCAAAGAAGTTTTCTTTAATATTCCAGAGTGCATTGATTGGCTTCTCTAAATGTTTGCTTGTACTGATGATGACCTCATGAATGGAATAGGTTGAAACAACGTCAACTCCTTCTTTTGGCACAAATTTAAGAGGAAGCATATATTACATCTTTTGTTCATGTTATTAATTGGACTTGTTTTGTTTAATTTGTCCTTTTGTTTCCACTGGAAATTGTTGTGTAACCCTGTGAGCACCCTTTGTGCACTGTACATTTTGTATTTTTGTATAATTGTTCTTCTTTTTAAGTAAATGTTCTTGTAATATTATTTGTTCTCTGATTAATTGCTTTTGGGTGCCTTTTCAGGATTTTTCCGTGATTTTCCATGTCTGTTGGCTTTAATTTCGATTGTGCTGTATGGATGTAATACATTATTCGTCTATTGTTGTTGTTTATACAATAGATTCTTGAACCATTGTTGCTGTTACAACAGCAAGATGTGATTGGCCTTTGGAAAATCTTTGTCACCATTCTTAATCGCCCTTACATGTTGGAGAATCCTTATTGTCAGGTTCTTCATTTTACCCCCAACATATAGTTTCCCACAATCACATTAAAATAAATATATGACAAATTTCATGTTGCTGTTTTTTTTGTCCCGTATAGCGATTGTTCATCTCTCAAAGATTTTATAATCCTTTTTGTTTTGCCCATACTGCCAGGCTTTATATGTGTTGCATTTAGTAAAGGTTTTCCCACTTTCAGTTAATGAATCACTTCTCCTTTCATGGTCTGACTCTGTGTCCAAATGTCACCCAGCAATTTTGTTTAGCGAGAGGTCATTCCTGATTCTGGATCAATAAGTGTTCATAAGTGTTGGTCATGTTCCAGAAGGTACCATTTGTATTCCGAGATTTTCTTTATGTCAGATTGTTCTTGACTATATTCCAGGAACAACCTAAATTTTCTGTCCTTGCGCACCGGCCCAGGACTTGTTATTAATGATCCTTGGTTGCACCCATAAAGAAGTGATTCTCTTTCTTTCTCCTGAGCTCTCTCTAAGTCATTGTTGATGACATTTAGGGGCTAGCCACAATGGAGAAAGCTCCTCATCATTTTGGTTGACATCAATTGAAAATCTTCTTTAGTGGAGCAAATCCCTCGTACACCTAACAGTTGCCTATATGGTATACTCCATTTTAATACCTTTGGATGGCAAATATTGGCTTGTAATATGGAGTTTGTTACTGTTGCTTTTCTATGGATTGTTGTACTCAAGTTAATTATTGCTCACTTTTAATTCAATATCCCAAAAATCACTATGCTGTTTGCTTTGTGTTCCAGTAAATTGGATATTGAAATAACTAGTATTCAATTGCAATATAAATTACTCCACCTTAGATACTTCACCCTCCCACAGAATAAATAGGTTATCAAGTAAACAGTCCAAAGCACCACATTTGTCATATACGTCTCCTTCTGCTCCCCTTTGCTTTGCTGTTACCCATCACTACATCAACAATAAAGGTGTTTTGCGTGACACAATCCTATAGCATTTCTGCTATGATTTGTGTCTGCTCCAACAGTTCAATCAGCCTATCCCTTAGGGAAAGTGACCAGCAGACAACCAGTTTTTATGATTAATTGAGGGGTATAGTGATACCACACCCAAAGAGGCAGTGACCATTGGTCTGGCCAGTATTTTCATGTCAAGTCAGATAAACAAAGATGTGAAAATAATCACAATTACACTCTAGTATTTTTCCCCTTTGAAATATTCTGTGTCATCATCCCACTGAGACAGAAAACAAACAAGAGGACTCTGGGAATGCCAGTCCTGTTATAATGCCCAGCTGAGAGTAAGCAGGGCTTCCATTCTGCACTCTTGTTTGTTTAATTTCTTGAATAGTGGGATTCCCTTTAGAAATCAATGAATGGGATGAGGACAAGGGACATAGAGGCTATAGAATTGGTAACTCTTTGAGACACTATACAATCAAGTCAACAATTGTTATAGATAGCATTTTGCTCTCATAGTTGGGTACTGAAAATGCAAATAACTTGAAGATCACCTATACATAGTCTAAAGAATGTTGATGGTATTTCATACATTTCTGATAGTATTGTAGATAAATTAATCATACTAATTTATTCAAATCTAAGCAACTGTTTAGGACTCACTTCTCAAAAATATATATTTCCACAGACTAATGCATACCTTGCAAGCTCAGTGGTCTTTGTATTTTTGTAGTGCATTTAATTTCATGACTGGTCCCTGCACATTAGCACTAATAAATGTATGCTCCACAGCTGAACCCTAAATTCTACTGGATCACAATGCTGAGTGCCACATCTTCCAGCAAACTTTGGAAAAGTGCTAAAATGAAATTGAACTCAAGACTAACTCCATTTATATACAGATCTGCTTATATGATGTAATGGAATATGTAGCCTTAAACAAATAAACAATACAAAGAGTGTCTTTCTTTTATAACTGCTGAACCTGAATTCAACAAACAGAATATAGCATAGGTGGTCAGTTCACTGACTTAAGCAGAGGACACATATTTATTCCTAGTACAGGCCAATAATTATATCAGTGTCATGCATTTGTATTCTGAGTACATCATATTTTCAGTGATTTTGGCCATAATAGAAAATCAGCTTTGTTGTCAGTGAATTATTGTAATTTGATGTGCAAATACACATTTTTACTGTGCAATGAAGCATTTGTGGAAATATTACTGCCTACCATGATAAATATAATGTATGATGAAGAATGGTGCTGACACTAGGCACTAATTGATTAAATGATTAAAAAAGTCAAATACTGCCATCACCTTTTACTGTGCACAAATTTAAATTTTACTGACACAAGCCTAGGGATTTGCAATCCCTAGGTGTTGCCTAAGAGGTTTTCTACTGGTCAAACTGAAAGTATTTTTGAGTATTGTTTCTTGGGTGGGAATGGGGGGCACCTATGGTAACCCCTGCATTGGCACGGACAAAGTGGCAGGCACCGCGTGGTGCCTGTCACCTTGTGCATGCCAATGCACGACGTGCATTCCCAGCATTGTGGCCGGCAGTGCTGTGAGCACCGCCCACCACAATGCTGGGAATAGAGGATGCCACCGCCACAGTGGCGGTGGCATCCTAATCGCCGGTGTGGGACCGGCGCACCACTGGCGCTAATAGGCCCCTTGGTGTCTCATTTTACATCAGTAAGACACGAGGATAGCCTAGAAGCATGCAGATACTTCCTATGCTCCAGATCATTAAATCTCCAGGAAAATTCAGAAAAGTTATGAATTTTTTTAATTTGGGAAGGAGGGGAGGAGGATTTTCACATTTTCTAAAATCATTGAATGACAATCCTCAGAAACTAGAATTCACCTATGAGATGAGTAATGTCAAGTTTAACTTCCTAGATACCAAAGTTTATATTGGAAAAGGAAAAATGTGCACTAAATTACATCGGAAGCCAACTAGTTAATAATATTTTGTTTGCAAACAGTGCACACCCAAAGCATTGAAAGGAAGTGTTCCCTAAGGGGAATTTTTAGGAGCATGCAGGAACTGTTCTGAAATAGAAGAATTTAAAGCAGAAGGAGAGAAGATGTTCATGAGATTCAGACAACAAGAATATCTAGAGAGTGTGCTTGAAGATGCCTTATTAAGAGTGCGGTTCAGAAATAGGGATGAGTTGTTGATTCCGAAAAATTCCAATAAGACAGAGAAAGTAAAATTGTAAGATATATATATAATGGACTTCAATCAGGCAGAGAGAGAAATCAAAATAATTATTAACGCATACTGGAATATTCTGAGAAAAGTTTGCGGATTTTGGTGCCAATTACGATCCGGTAAAAAATGTCCCCGTCCGACTCGTATCCGGTCTTTTTACCGTACGAATCGTACAAGTGCCGTACAAACTGCCAAGTACGATTTGCATGGGAAAAAGTCCATACGAATGTCATTGGGAATAATTCCCCACACGCCCTTGGGTCGGAAAATGTGTCCGACACGTCCCCGGACGATTCACCGTACAAATGTGAAAAGTGAAGTCCGACCACGCAAGTACGATCCATCCCGTGCGTCCGATGTCACAACCGTATGGAAAAACACCGTCCGCACCGAACTCCCATAGCAACCATGGAGACATGTGCCCGCATACGCGCCGACCCCCCCAGCCCCCGTGAGTACGCGCCGACCCCCCCCAGCCCCCGTGTACGTACGCGCCGACCCCCCCGTGTATGTACGGTGCGTACCCCCGTGTATGAATGGAGCATACCCCCCATGTATGCATGGAGCGTACCCCCGTGTACGTATGAGTCGTACCCCCGTGTATGTACGGTGCGTACCCTCGTGTATGAATGGAGCGTACCCCCGTGTACGTATGAGTCGTACCCCCGTGTATGTATGGTCTTATTTTTAAAGAAAACTCCCAACTATGCGGTTTCTTTTTCAACTCTGAGTTTGTGCTTCTCCACAGCAAGCACTCTTAAACTATACTGCCTACCAGTATGGATGACATGTGACTCCCACACTTTTAGTCCTTTGGCTTATGTAACATTTCCTATACACTGATTTACACACTGTGATTGATTGTCTCTGTGTAATGTGTGTGTGATGCAAAGTGCTCGGACACCCTACACTGGTATGAGTGGTGCAGTATAACTAATTTAATGCATCTGAGAGGGTGTGGTGAGGGTGTGGTTATGGAGACTTGGTCACTATTAAAGGGTGCTAGTGAGAGAATCCGTGGTGGAGGTGGTCATTGGGGGGGCGCCAATAAACATTGTCGCACAGGGCGCCACCAGCACTAAAGCCGGCCCTGTTCTAGAAAGTGTGTTGATAGAATACGTTGCATTTCTGACTTCGATGTGTACTTGAATATTTAAAAAAACTATTTGTATGGAAAAGTAGAAAGACAGTAATAGAGAAAATTTTTGAAAGCTAAAAGAATCAAGGAACTATTGCAATTTGTTCATGATTACCTACTGGCGGTCACCAGTAGGTAGTTATCACTGTTAATGGTCTGAAAGTGCGGTGTTGCTCAGAGTGGCATGGTGGTGATATGATATGGTGCTGCACTCGGGTATGAAACCGAGAGTCTAAACCATGAGGTCATTGCTGTAAAGTGATGTGATCTGGTGTTTGTAGCATACGTGTGCAAGTAGTGTTAATAGGTGTTTATACCATGCAGAGAGTGGGAAGCGAACTACTGACCACTACTGTGTGTTGATAGTATACCGGAAGAGGGAAGCGAAGTAGTTACGCCTACCGGTGTGAAGACTTGGGGACGAAACCAAGCTGATTGCTGTAAAGTGATGGGCTCTGGGTGGTGTAGGATACTAGCCGCTGTAGTATAAGTTTGTAAGTAGTGTTAGTATGGGTTTATAGTATATATGGAGTGGGAAGCGAACTACTCATCCCTACTGGAGTGAAGACTCGGGGATCAAACCATGAGCCTAAATTGTGAGCTCATTGCTGTAAAGTGATGTGCTCTGGGCACTGTAGCATACTTGTGGAAGAAGTGTTAGTTTATGTTTATACAATATAGGGAGTGGGAAGCGAAAATCTTACCCCCGCGCTGGGGGTACGCACCGTACATACACGGGGGTACGACTCATACATACACGGGGGGTACGCTCCATGCATACACGGGGGGTACGCTCCATTCATACACGGGGGGTGCGCACCGTACATACACGGGGGTACGACTCGTACGTACATGGGGGTACGCTCCATGCATACACGGGGGGTACGCTCCATTCATACATGGGGGTACGCACCGTACATACACGGGGGTACGACTCGTACGTACACGGGGGGTACGCTCCATGCATACACAGGGGTACGCTCCATTCATACACAGGGGTACGCACCGTACATACACGGGGGTACGACTCGTACATACACGGGGGTACGCTCCATGCATACACGGGGGTATGCTCCATTCATACACGGGGGTACGCACCGTACATACATGGGGGGGTCGGCGCGTACATACACGGGGGGGTCGGCGCGTACACACGGGGCTGGGGGGGGTGTTCGGCGCGTACCGGGCCCCCAATTCCACTCGCATCGCGGCGTACTTCGCTTTTCCGGCACTTTTTGGGTGCCGTAAAAATATTGCCGTCCGGACCGCTGTCGGTTCGAATCGTACTTCCTGGTTTGTGAAACGCTGCCTGAGGGCGTACCGACGTCACGTCGGTGCTTTCCCCGGATCACATTTGTATGTATCTTTTCGTCGGTCGGTGTTTTGTACGACTCGTACGGAAATGGTGTTTACGTGCGAATCGTACTTGCATGTTTGTAATGTTTTACAACCGGGTACGAGTCGGACGGAATAAAGCCTCCGTCCTACGGTTCGTACCCGGTTTTTACAGGATCGTAATTGGCACCCAAATCTCAAACTTTCCCAAAATTACATATAAAAAGACAGCCTCATTAGGGGAAATGCTGACATGAAGCTGCTTTCAGAAACAGAGGAATGGATCTAAGAACTGGTTAAAAAAAAGGGCTTCTATTGATGCCATAAATGTAAGGCATGCCGAATCGGTTGGAATGTAGCGACTTTTAAATCAACAGATGGCAGTGTAAAACAAATCAAATAATGGATTCACTGTGAAACCATACATGTGGTTTACATACTGGAATGTGGCTGTGGCCAAAAATATTTCAGAATTATGGTAAATGATTTGAAACTCCGCATACTCCTGCATCTATGATAAATTACCAAACAGGACTACAGTTATAGAGTCACAAAACATATTTGGGAAGAACATGCAGGAGATAAAGGCTCACTCTCTTACTGTGTGATACAATGTGGTGAGCAGTCTATATATCGACTTTTTAATATCGAGGGACATAAATATCGAGTCAAAAATATCGAATGTACAAAATATCGAAATAGATAATATCGATGTGAAAAATATCGGGTTTTTTTTTTACTTATATGTCGATGTAAGTAATATCGTTAGTAATAATATCGACATGTGAAAATATCGTTATTGTGTGTTTAGTAAATATTTTGAAGTTGTTTGTATAAATAGTTAAAATGTGTATAATATGAGAAAAATGTATATTGTTTTAGGGGCGGGATGTTGGGTTATAGGGGATAAGGGTGGGGAGTGTTTTAAAAAAGTAAATTTATTTTTTTAATATATTGTTTAATTTAAAACAAAAATAATTTAGAAATTGTAAATTAAATTTAGAATTTTACAAATAATTTTAGGAGCGGGATGTTGGTTTATAGGGGATAAGGGTGGGAAGTGTTTTAAAAATGTTTATATATTGTTTAATTTAAAACAAAAATAATTTAGAAATTGTAAATTAAATTTAGAATTTTACAAATAATTTTAGGAGCGGGATGTTGGTTTATAGGGGATAAGGGTGGGAAGTGTTTTAAAAATGTTTATATATTTGTTAATTTAAAAAAAAAAAATTATTTAGAAATTGTAAATTAAATTTAGAATTTTACAAATATTTTTAGGAGTGGGATGTTGGTTTATAGGGGATAAGGGTGGGAAGTGTTTTAAAAATGTTTATATATTGTTTAAATTTAAAAAAAATGTATTTAGAAATTTTAAATTAAATTTAGATTTTTACAAATATTTTTAGGAGTGGGATGTTGGTTTATAGGGGATAAGGGTGGACAGTGTTTTAAAAATGTTTATATATTTGTGAATTTTTTATTAAAATTATTTAGAAATTGTAAATTAAATTTCGAATTTTACAAATATTTTTAGGAGCGGGATGTTGGTTTATAGGGGATAAGGGTGGGAAGTGTTTTAAAAATGTTTATATATTGTTTAAATTTTGTAAAAATTTATTTAGAAATTGTAAATTAAATTTCGAGTTTTACAAATAATTTTAGGAGCGGGATGTTGGTTTATAGGGGATATGGGTGGGAAGTGTTTTAAAAATGTTTATATATTTGTTAATCTTTTATAAAAAATATTTAGAAATTGTAAATTAAATTTTGAATTTTACAAATAATTTTAGGAGCGGAATGTTGGGTTATAGGGGATAAGGGTGGGAAGTTAAATAAAAATGTTTATATATTTTTTAATTTTAAAAAATAATTATTTAGAAAATTTACATATAATTTAGAATTTTACAAACCCCATAATTAAATATAGATTTGAGTCAGAATAGTAAATTAATTAAGTTCAGTGTCCAGCACTTATCTTAATTAAATATAGACTGGAGTGGGAATAGTAAATTTATTCAGTTCATTGTCCAGCACCTACTGTAATTTAATATAGTTTGGAGTGAGAATAGTAGCTTAATTAAGTTCAGTGTCCAGCACTTATCTTAATTAAATATAGACTGGAGTGGGAATAGTAAATTAATTCAGTTCAGTGTCCAGCACATACTATAATTAAATATAGGTTGGAGTGAGAATAGGACATTAATTAAGTTCAGTGTCCAGAACTTATTTTAATTTAATATAGACTGGAGTGGGAATAGTAAATTAATTTAGTTCAGTGTCCAGCACCTACCCTAATTTAATATAGGTTGGAGTGAGAATAATAAATTAATTAAGTTCAGTGTCCAGCACTTATCTTAATTAAATATAGACTGGAGTGGGAATAGTAAATTAATTAAGTTCAGTGTCCAGCACCTACTCTAATTTAATATAGGTTGGAGTGAGAATAGTACATTAATTAAGTTCAGTGTCCAGCACTTATCTTAATTAAATATAGATTGGAGTGGGAATAGTAAATTAATTAAGTTCTGTGTCCAGCACATACTCTAATAAAATATAGGTTGGAGTGAGAATAGTTAATTAATTAAGTTCAGTATCCAGCACTTATCTTAATTAAATATAAACTGGAGTGGGAATAGTTAATTAATTAAGTTCAGTGTCCAGCACCTACTCTAATGTAATATAGGTTGGAGTGAGAATAGTAAATTAATTAAGTTCAGTGTCCAGCACTTATCTTAATTAAATATAGACTGGAGTGGGAATAGTTAATTAATTAAGTTCAGTGTCCAGCACCTACTCTAATGTAATATAGGTTGGAGTGAGAATAGTAAATTTATTAAGTTCAGTGTCCAGCATTTATCTTAATTAAATATAGACTGGAGTGGGAATAGTAAATTAATTAAGTTCAGTGTCCAGCACCTACTCTAATTTAATATAGGTTGGAGTGAGAATAGTATATTAATTAAGTTCAGTGTCCAGCACTTATCTTAATTAAATATAGATTGGAGTGGGAATAGTAAATTAATTAAGTTCTGTGTCCAGCACATACTCTAATAAAATATAGGTTGGAGTGAGAATAGTAAATTTATTAAGTTCAGTGTCCAGCACTTATTTTAATTTAATATAGACTGGAGTGGGAATAGTAAATTATTTTAGTTCAGTGTCCAGCACCTACCCTAATTTAATATAGGTTGGAGTGAGAATAGTAAATTAATTAAGTTCAGTGTCCAGCACTTATCTTAATTAAATATAGACTGGAGTGGGAATAGTTAATTAATTAAGTTCAGTGTCCAGCACCTACTCTAATGTAATATAGGTTGGAGTGAGAATAGTAAATTAATTAAGTTTAGTGTCCAGCACTTATCTTAATTAAATATAGACTGGAGTGGGAATAGTTAATTAATTAAGTTCAGTGTCCAGCACCTACTCTAATGTAATATAGGTTGGAGTGAGAATAGTAAATAAATTAAGTTCAGTGACCAGCACTTATCTTAATTAAATATAGACTGGAGTGGGAATAGTAAATTAATTCAGTTCAGTGTCCAGCACATACTCTAATTAAATATAGGTTGGAGTGAGAATAGTAAATTTATTAAGTTCAGTGTCCAGCACTTATCTTAATTTAATATAGACTGGAGTGGGATTAGTAAATTATTTTAGTTCAGTGTTCAGCACCTAACCTAATTTAATATAGGTTGACGTGAGAATAGTAAATTAATTAAGTTCAGTGTCCAGCAGTTATCTTAATTAAATATAGACTGGAGTGGGAATAGTTAATTAATTAAGTTCAGTGTGCAGCACCTACTCTAATGTAATATAGGTTGGAGTGAGAATAGTAAATTAATTAAGTTCAGTGTCCAGCACTTATCTTAATTAAATATAGACTGGAGTGGGAATAGTAAATTAATTTAGTTCAGTGTCCAGCACTTATCCTAATTAAATATAGACTGGAGTGGGAATAGTAAATTAATTCAGTTCAGTGTCCAGCACATACTCTAATTAAATATAGGTTGGAGTGAGAATAGTAAATTTATTAAGTTCAGTGTCCAGCACTTATTTTAATTTAATATAGACTGGAGTGGGAATAGTAAATTATTTTAGTTCAGTGTCCAGCACCTACCCTAATTTAATATAGATTGGAGTGAGAATAGTAAATTAATTAAGTTCAGTGTCCAGCACTTATCTTAATTAAATATAGACTGGAGTGGGAATAGTTAATTAATTAAGTTCAGTGTCCAGCACCTACTCTAATGTAATATAGGTTGGAGTGAGAATAGTAAATTAATTAAGTTTAGTGTCCAGCACTTATCTTAATTAAATATAGACTGGAGTGGGAATAGTTAATTAATTAAGTTCAGTGTCCAGCACCTACTCTAATGTAATATAGGTTGGAGTGAGAATAGTAAATTAATTAAGTTCAGTGTCCAGCACTTATCTTAATTAAATATAGACTGGAGTGGGAATAGTAAATTAATTCAGTTCAGTGTCCAGCACATACTCTAATTAAATATAGGTTGGAGTGAGAATAGTAAATTTATTAAGTTCAGTGTCCAGCACTTATCTTAATTTAATATAGACTGGAGTGGGATTAGTAAATTATTTTAGTTCAGTGTTCAGCACCTACCCTAATTTAATATAGGTTGGAGTGAGAATAGTAAATTAATTAAGTTCAGTGTCCAGCAGTTATCTTAATTAAATATAGACTGGAGTGGGAATAGTTAATTAATTAAGTTCAGTGTGCAGCACCTACTCTAATGTAATATAGGTCGGAGTGAGAATAGTAAATTAATTAAGTTCAGTGTCCAGCACTTATCTTAATTAAATATAGACTGGAGATGGGAATAGTAAATTAATTTAGTTCAGTGTCCAGCACTTATCTTAATTAAATATAGAGTGGAGTGGGAATAGTAAATTTATTCAGTTCAGTGTCCAGCACATACTCTAATTAAATATAGGTTGGAGTGAGAATAGTAAATTTATTAAGTTCAGTGTCCAGCACTTATCTTAATTTAATATAGACTGGAGTGGGAATAGTAAATTATTTTAGTTCAGTGTCCAGCACCTACCCTAATTTAATATAGGTTGGAGTGAGAATAGTAAATTAATTAAGTTCAGTGTCCAGCACTTATCTTAATTAAATATAGACTGGAGTGGGAATAGTAAATTAATTTAGTTCAATGTCCAGCACCTACTATAATTTAATATAGGTTGGAGTGAGAATAGTAAATTAATTAAGTTCAGTCTGTAGTGGGAGTAGTATGTTAATTAAGTTTGGTAAATAGCAAATATTAGAATTAAATATAGAGTTGAATAGGAACAGTTAAATTAATTTGTTTTAATTTACAAAAAATCTGTAGATTTTAGTTTTGGTTGGATAAAAGATAGAAGTTATATCAGAATGCAAATTCCAATTTTTTTTATAAAATAGTAGAAAGGAAAATAAGATTTGTTTTATAGTTGTTGGAATGTATATTCATTAGAGAGAAAATATTGTTTATTATTACGCATATTCTAATAATTAAATCATTGAAATAAACATGTAATAAAATAATTAATATTTAACATTTGGATTATAGTCATAATTTTTTTATAATGGATATATATTTGTTTAATTTATATTTTGGACATGAATATATGAACACACAAAATAATTAAAAATAAAAAAATATGATTTTTATAGCTGTTTAATATTTTTAAATTTATATTGTGTACTCTCAAAATTTTTAGAATTTATTTGAATTTATAAGAAATTGTATGTTTTGAAATACATGATTAATATATTTCAATTATTTATATTTATATTACATAATTAATATTGAAATTGTTTACATTTTAGAATATGTATTTTTTTATTTTTTTTTGGTATGTTGTATATACAATATATTAATTATATCATGTTGATCAATTTATTTTGGTAATATATACAGTTTTATTATTATATTAATAAAAATATTTTATTTATTATATTTATTATTATACGTTAAATAATTTTCACATAGATAAAAAAAATAGGTATTCTTTTTGAGTATTTTATTCTAATGTTTTACTAATTTTTCAAGTAATGTGTAATGGTAAATAAATAGTTAGGGCATTTATTGGTATTGTTTTAGTTGTTATGTTTGTTTGGGTCTTTTATTTTGTAACCGCTCGCTGTTGTTTTGGGTTATTTTGGTAGAATCCAGGTCGCGGTCGGGAGCTGTTTCGCGTTTGAGAAGGTAAGCGTTATTTTCTTTATTATTAAATAGTTTTAAGTGTTTTGTGGAAGTAGTAATGTTGTAATAAGTGTGTATGGATTGATGTTTTAGAAGTTAGGGTGTTAGTAATAGTTTGTATACGGTTTTATAATTTACGTTGTGTTCCGTGTTTGTGGCTTTGTTAGTGTTTTGTTATTTCGGTGTGTTAAAGTTTTATAGTGTTTGAATAACGTTAGTAGTGATGTTTTTAGGTGCCTTATGTGTGTTTGTGTGTGGGTGGGAATGTTTGTTTCTCTTTTGTAGGTTTTACGGAGATGATATTTTCGTCGGTTTCAAACACCTTATTTTTTTTAAAGGAAGTGTGTATTAGTTGTGTTTACTAATCTTTATTTTACATTTCCTTTATTGTTCGGGTTTCCAGGAGCGGTTATTTACCTTTTTAATATTTTTCGGGATTTTTATGGTTAATGGATAGTCGTTTTTTTGAGTCCACGTTGTTTTCGATAAACAGTTGTATTTTTACATTTTATTTGGATTTTTTTTTGGATACCTATGGATTTTGAACTACCTGGATTTATTTGGAAGGAATGTTATTATCCCATTGGAGCAACTACACAGGTAAGTTCATTTAAATATTTTAATTGTTGGTGGCAAAACTTTATATATTTAATATTGTTGTTGTGTACTTGGTTTGTTTAATTATGTTGTCTAAAGATATATCGATGTAATTGATTTATATATTTTAGACCACATAATTAAATATGTGATATAATAAAGTGGTTTATTTATGTTGTGATAGTTGTTTTAGTAGAATTGTGGGTTAATATTTAGGAAAGGGTTTAGAAGAGAGTTTGAGCTATTATATTTAGGTACTCAAGTCCTCTTGTGGATGGGTATAGCTGTACCTGTTGTTGTAGGTAATTATACATTTGAGTAGTTTGTCTAGATTGTTTTGGTTTTAATTGTAGGACAGATTGTTGCATTGTTAATTCTTGGAAACTTTGTTCCTTTTGTATTGCAATTAGTAGTTTTTGTAGTGTTGGAGTTGTTCTCCCGGTAGAAGTTAGGAATGCATTATGCCAGCCCTCGACGGCGTTGTTAGTTTTGGCTTGTTGGTTGAGTGTACTTACATATACATTCCACCAAGGTATTTGGAACTTGGGCTGACGTCTATGGCCTGATCTGTGTAGTCTCCCCACCCAGGTATCCTCAAAATAATCTAAGAGGGGAGATAACTTTACTTCATTTTGTTTGTAGAATGGACTTTCTAATAAAAGATTGTAATGTTCTGCAACATCTGTGGTTGGTACATAAGCTAGGGCTGTTAGAAGTTTTATTTGATGTGCAAAACTTATGTTAGTGGCATATTCTACACTTTGGTGCCGATCACGATCCGGCAAAAACCGGGTACGAACCGTCGGACGGAGCATATTCTCCATCCGACGCGTACCCGGTCGTCAAAATGTACAAACATGGAATTGCGATTCGCACGGGAACACCATTTCCGTACGAATCGTAAAAAACCCCGACCGAACAAAATAAACCTACAAATGCGATCCGGGAAAGCGCCGACCTGACGTCGGGACGCTCGCAGCCTGCCATTCACGAACCAGGAATTACGATTCGCACCGACGTCATCCCGCACGGTGAATATTTTCCGGCTGCCAAAAACTGCCGGGAAATCAGGACGACGCGAACAAGGACCACCAGTACGCGACGGACAGACAGGACGACGCGAACAAGGAGGACCAGTACGCGACAGGACGACGCGATCAAGGAGTACTAGTACGCGACGGACAGACAGGACGACGCGATCAAGGAGGACCAGTACGCGACGGACAGACAGGATGACGCGAACAAGGAGGACCCGTACGCGACGGACAGACATGGACCCGAACCTACGTGTCATCCCGGCCCTCATAGCAGTCGACCTCCTCTACAGGTTCCGACGCAGACGCCGCAGAAGGTCAGAATAACTAAGGGAGGGGGGAAAGTGGGGTGGGGTGGGGGTGGCAGGACCAGGGCGAGGCCACAAAACCCCCACCAAAGTCACACAGCACACATGCCCAGGACATACCTGACTCCCATGCCCTGGTCACTACGAGGGGGTGGGGTCGTGTCCAGCTAAGCCAGCGACCGCCACAACGGAAGTCCGTCACGACGCGAACCGGCAACACAACCAGACAGGTACGTCCCGTACCCATGCCTGAAGAGCGTGGGTACGAGTCGTACCACGCCCACACCCACGTCACCCCAACAATGGCGGGACGGCTCGTACCCACGTGGCAAAGGCCTGAGTACGGGCCGAACAAGCATCACATAGCGTGGGGACGGATATGTACGGACCCTACCCCCACCCCGTATGCATGGAGCGTACCCCCACCCCAACAGTGTAAGTACGACACTTACCCCCACCCGCGGACATATGGAGCGTACCCCCACCCCAACAGTGTAAGTACGACCCGTACCCACACCCGCGTACGTATGGAGCGTACCCCCACCCCAACAGTGTAAGTACGACCCCTACCACCACCCGCGTACGTATGGAGCGTACCCCCACCCCAACAGTGTAAGTAAGACACGTACCCTCACCTCGAATGCATGGAGAGTACCCCCACCCCAACAGTGTAAGTACGACCCGTACCCCCACCCGCATACGTATGGAGCGTACCCCCACCCCAACAGTGTAAGTACGACCCGTACCCCCACCCGCGTACGTATGGAGCGTACCCCCACCCCAACAGTGTAAGTACAACCCCTACCCCCACCCGCGTACGTATGGAGCGTACCCCCACCCCAACAGTGTAAGTATGACCCCCTACCCCCACCTGCGTACGTATGGAGCATACCCCCACCCCAACAGTGTAAGTAAGACACGTACCCTCACCTCGAATGCATGGAGCGTACCCCCACCCCAATAGTGTAAGTACGACCCGTACCCCCACCCGCGTACGTATGGAGCGTAACCCCCACCCCAACAGTGTAAGTACGACCCGTACCCCCACCCGCGTACGTATGGAGCGTACCCCCACCCCAACAGTGTAAGTACGACCCGTACCCCCACCCGCGTACGTATGGAGCGTACCCCCACCCTAACAGTGTAAGTACGACATGTACCCCCACCCGCGTACGTATGGAGCGTACCCCCACCCCAACAGTGTAAGTACGACCCCTACCCCCACCCGCGTATGTATGGAGCGTACCCCCACCCCAACAGTGTAAGTAAGACACGTACCCTCACCTCAAATGCATGGAGCGTACCCCCACCCCAACAGTGTAAGTACGACCCGTACCCCCACCCGCGTACGTTTGGAGCGTACCCCCACCCCAACAGTGTAAGTACGACCCGTACCCCCACCCGCGTACGTATGGAGCGTACCCCCACCCCAACAGTGTAAGTACGACCCCTACCCCCACCCGCGTCCGTATGGAGCGTACCCACATCCGTGCATGTCATGAGCGTACATATTGTGAAATTGGAGAGGTGGGTGCAGAGTCCTCCCAGCAGTGCCCTGAGACAGGAGGGGTGGGTGCAGAGTCCTCCCAGCAGTGCCCTGAGACAGGAGGGGTGGGTGCCTAACACTCCCAGCAGTGCCCTGAGACAGGAGGGGTGGGGGCCTATCACTCCCAGCAGTGCCCTGAGACAGGAGGGGTGGGGGCCTATCACTCCCAGCAGTGCCCTGAGACAGGAGGGGTGTGTGCAGAGTCCTCCCAGCAGTGCCCAGAGACAGGAGGGGTGTGTGCAGAGTCCTCCCAGCAGTGCCCTGAGACAGGAGGGGTGGGTGCCTATCACTCCCAGCAGTGCCCAGTCACAGGAGGGGTGGGTGCAGAGTCCTCCCAGCAGTGCCCTGAGACAGGAGGGGTGGGTGCAGAGTCCTCCCAGCAGTGCCCTGAGACAGGAGGGGTGGGTGCAGAGTCCTCCCAGCAGTGCCCTGAGACAGGAGGGGTGTGTGCAGAGTCCTCCCAGCAGTGCCCTGAGACAGGAGTGGTGTGTGCAGAGTCCTCCCAGCAGTGCCCAGAGACAGGAGGGGTGGGTGCCTATCACTCCCAGCAGTGCCCAGTCACAGGAGGGGTTGGGTGCAGAGTCCTCCCAGCAGAGCCCTGAGACAGGAGGGGTGGGTGCAGAGTCCTCCCAGCAGTGCCCTAAGACAGGAGGGGTGTGTGCAGAGTCCTCCCAGCAGTGCCCAGAGACAGGAGGGGTGGGTGCCTATCACTCCCAGCAGTGCCCAGTCACAGGAGGGGTGGGTGCAGAGTCCTCCCAGCAGTGCCCTGAGACAGGAGGGGTGGGTGCAGAGTCCTCCCAGCAGTGCCCTGAGACAGGAGGGGTGTGTGCAGAGTCCTCCCAGCAGTGCCCAGAGACAGGAGGGGTGTGTGCAGAGTCCTCCCAGCAGTGCCCTGAGACAGGAGGGGTGTGTGCAGAGTCCTCCCAGCAGTGCCCAGAGACAGGAGGGGTGGGTGCCTATCACTCCCAGCAGTGCCCAGTCACAGGAGGGGTGGGTGCAGAGTCCTCCCAGCAGTGCCCTGAGACAGGAGGGGTGGGTGCAGAGTCCTCCCAGCAGTGCCCTGAGACAGGAGGGGTGGGTGCAGAGTCCTCCCAGCAGTGCCCTGAGACAGGAGGGGTGTAACACATGTGTGTGAGGCTGGAAGTACACACATGCATACTGCCTACCAGGGAACATGTCCCCATGAACTCATGTCAACAGACTCCATACACATGTACAGTGATCACCAAGGATGCCACGAATGTTGCAGGTGGAGACATGGCCCTGCATGCATGGCCAAAGTAGAAGGGCTCCGTCACACACACAGCTCATGTAGACACAGCTCTGCGCTAAAGATTGGGAACACCCTGCAGGGAAGATATCAGGGTACACAGAGGGAGGAATACACCCTGGGACAATTGCACCATGCAGTAACTGCTTACATGAACAAAGAAAGTTAGCTAACACCTTGTGATGGCACACAGATCCCAGGGTCCCCCCAATGAGCAGCCCACAACTACATTTCCCACACACCCAACACATAAACACCACCCAAAACCATGTAGCAGCCCCACCAACACCAATACCAGCATAGCAGTAGTGTCAGAATGAAAAAAAAAATAAAGCTTTATTCAGCATGATCACAGTGTCCGTGGATTGCAGGCAGTTAAATATTCACAAAGCCCATAGGGCAGTCAATAAGTCTCAGCTGGATGGGGGACACAGTGGGATGCGTGTCCCCTAGCTTGCCTGCACAGTTACATGCCGTCGTCTTCCACAGGGGTGAGGGCATCAGGGGGGGGGGAGAAGCACCAGGCACCGCAGAGACATCAGGGCAAAGGGTAGGCGTTGTGGGTGCAGGGATGGAGGACTCCACCACAGGGGGTGGGGCAGGGCCAAAGGCGGAGGCCAGGATGGCACTACACACCTTTGCAAGGTCCTCCAGGGATTCCCCTGCACCCGAAGGATCCACAGGCCCCAAGGAGGGGGGGGGTCAGAGGGATGGGTCGCAGCGCCACTGTGGGAGGGTGTAGACAGGGGGGGGGAATCAAGCACCCTGACCGGGGACCTCCTTGACCGCTTGCGGGGTGGTGTCACTGTGGGGCTCAGGGACAGAGCGGCCATGAAGGAGTCTTTGGGGGAGAGGTGGCCAGGAGAGCTGAGGGGAGGGGATTTGGAGGGAGTGGACTGGGTGGAATGCGGACTCCCACTCTGGCTGCGTGTCACACGTTTGCCCCCCGACCCAGTGGGTGTGCCTACCTCACCCTGTGTGTGCGTGTCAGGAGGAGTGCGGTGGACCTTCCCTGCTGGTGTGGTGCCTGTGTCTGTTGATGTGGGTGCATGCCGACGTCTGGGTGTACGTGGGACAGGCATGGGAGTGGGAAGTGTGGATGGGGCAGGGGTAGGTGGTGGGAGGTCGCGCTGCAGGAGACCCACTGCTGCAGTCAGTGTCGAGTCTATCGACCGAAGCAAGCTGCGTTGGTCAGCCTGCGATGAATGAATGCCCTCCAAGTATGCCTCGATGTTGTTGAGGGTCTGGCCGTGGGCATGGAGGACATTAAGGATCGCAGCCTGACCAACCTGCAGCTGCCGCTGGATGTCCACAGACTCGGCATAGGCGGCAGCAGTGGAGACAGGGGCAGGGGGTGCGGTGCCTGGCATGAAGGAGACATGCGGTGACCGGGCACGCTGGGAAGGGACACGAGCAAGTAGGAGGCGGCTGATGGGAACGGAGGGGGCGGTGCGAGGTGTTGTTCCGCTGTCAGCTGCTGGTGCAGCCTCCGCCCACTCGGAGACATCCTCCTCGGACCTGTCAGCTTCGTATTCTGACGTGCCAGTCGACAGGTCCTCGGCCACACTCTCCTCCGCCTCTATCCCACTCGATGTGCCAGCCTCGATGTCACGGCTGGCACTGGTGCTCGGTCCCTCCGCCTGGTCTGTGTCCATGTCTCCCTCTGTGTCTCCCGACGATGCTTTGGGCAGGGTGGAGAGACAGAAAGTAATCAGACACCTGTACACATCTGTCACATGAGTCCAATCTACATAGGTTACATTGCATAGCCTGAAAAGGAAGATCCCTAACATCTACTAAACAAGGTACCGATGTAGGGCATGAAACACACAGTTGGTTGAGCCACCATGCCACTGAAATACCATGGAGAGCATGAGACAATAGCAAATTACAGGAAACGGAGTCTGACATAGCACCCAGGCCCTGGGGACAATCCAGCACTGCATCTGCACCACACAGCGTTGGCGAAAATAGGGATGACCTGGGACCATATCCATGAACTTGAGACACATGCTGCATAGGTAATGCTGAAAACATGCCCAACATGACTGGGTCACTGCACCTTGAGTGTATGTCCAGACAAACATCACACACTGCCCAGACCCAGCAAGTAGAAATCAGGATTTGACATATAGGTTTTGCCCGCCCCAACCACCCCCTACACGAGGCAAATAGTTGAGACACAGGTGGCACCAACATCTCATAGTCTGGGTGATAAACACAGGGGCAGGCAAAATGCAAGATTGGACGCCAGACACCCAAGGTGCGCCTGTACAAATAATGAGGTACCAGTGCCCATCCTCAGATGAGTATAACAAGACACACAGGCACTGGCAACTGTGAGTATGAAGAAGGACATTCAGGTCAGGCTGCACAGTGGACACCTGTACTAAATTTCACGTCTATATACATGGTGCCAGGGGACAATGGCACAGAGCACAACCTAAGCTGTAGACACTGAGAGTGTCCACGTTTTGGGATGACACATACAACACCGAGGAAAAGGTGCCCCAGGGGACAGTAGTGGCCACACAACTCCATGCTCCTGAATGGTAATGACTGCAACACACGCCACCATCCTTGCACTATGCACATCGCACACTCATGCACCGCATGTCACAGGCCACTACATAGGACATGCGCGCTGTAAGGCATGACACTTGAGAGACTAACTCCCATGTCTGGACTCAGCATCAGTGCCAACTGACATGGAACCCACATGCATTGAACTGGACAGGGCACAGGCAAGGTCCCAAAACCAGTTACACACCACCCCCACACATGATGCTACAGGCATAGTTCTCGTGGACAAAGCGCCAGCCTACATTACCTTGTGAAGGAGTGACTACACACAGACCAGGGAACACATTGCAAGGAGGGGAAGGGTGGCAGGAGTGCAGCGCTATACTGGGGCAAACTGGATCTGCACAGCACCTTTAAACCCTGGCAGTGAATTCATGCTACTGTGCCCTTACAAATGCCGGTGACACACAACAAACACACATGTACCTACCCCCTTCCGGCTGCTGCATCTCCTGTAAGCGCCTCTCCAAGTCTGGAAAGACCACCGGCAGCACACGCCTGTGGAGGTGGCTCAGACGGCGGCGCCCGCGGTTCTTGTGGCTCTCAGGTGAGTCCCCCAGCAGGACCCGTGCGATCCTCCGCGTCCAGCGCCGGATATCCTGCCAGCGTTTCCTCACCTGGGACAGGCTCCGCCTCCGACCATCCACACCCCTCACGGCACTGACGGCGGTCAGCCAGATCTGCTCCTTGGCAGTGGCGCCTACCTGTGAGGAAGAACAAGTGACACCACATCAATACACCAGCCACATGTCACAGAGACACATGAGAAAAAATTAGCTGGTTACAACAAGGCATGTCATGCAGCCAACGCATTGCACCTTTGTCATAGGTACATGATCCTCTGGGGAGGGAAGAAGCAGTACGTGCCATTGTAGGTACACAGGTGGAATGATGGCAATGTCACAATCAATGATCAAGGCTCACACTGTGCATCACACCCACCCCTCCTGTCTCAGGGCACTGCTGGGAGTGTTAGGCACCCACCCCTCCTGTCTCAGGGCAGTGCTGGGAGTGTTAGGTACCCACCCCTCCTGTCTCAGGGCACTGCTGGGAGTGATAGGCACCCACCCCTCCTGTCTCAGGGCAGTGCTGGGAGTGTTAGGCACACACCCCTCCTGTCTCAGGGCACTGCTGGGAGTGTTAGGCACCCACCCCTCCTGTCTCAGGGCACTGCTGGGAGGACTCTGCACCCACCCCTCCTGTCTCAGGGCACTGCTGGGAGGACTCTGCACACACACCTCCTGTGTCTGGCCAGCACCTCAAAGCAGTCACATGCCACAGGCCACTGACGCCACCTCAGCAGAGTACACAGACACAGGACATTCACCTGCCATTGCCAAATGCAGATAACAAACCTCACTGCACATGTGCCACTAGATCGGGGGGCTCACAGGTGTGGGGCTGGCTCTGCACGTCAGACACACAGCACTGCCCCCTGCTCACATGAGATGTGCAGGGCATATCCAGGCCTCACGCATCTGGGGTGGTCCACTACACATATGCACCCACACAAATGACATTGGACTTACACACACAGATGTCCAGGGGACGAACACATCATGTGGACACTCTCAGCATAGGTACAGTGGACAAACACACATCTGTAGGTACAGTCACCTGTCACACTGGGGTAACCACAGAATCACAGGAGGACTGTAGTAGCTCCATACCCTGGAGGATTAGACAGGCACAATGTGTAATGCCACATGCAGTGAATGTCACAGTAAACACAATGCAAGTGAGGAGAGCAGACATGCACCACAGCATGCTCTGGCTGGGAGACATCAGGCATCCCCCCCCTGGGACCCCCCCTACAGTACATAGCATGTGTGTCACACCAGGACACAATGCCAGAAGTCACAGTCACAACAAAGGGACAGTCTGTGCCAGTGGCCTATGCACTCACCTGATACCCTGGTCGCCCATACAGAAGGGGGTACTGTGGGAGGATCACATCCAGCAATGCCAGGTTCTCCTCCAGGGTGAATGGCTGTGTCCTCTCCACAGCCCTTGACATGGTTCCAGGGAATCAGTAGCAGCAGCTGGGTCGACGAATTCAAAGATGTGCAGGCAAGTGCTCCCTCATGGGACCTTGCTGCCTTATATCTGCCTTTCTGCCCTGTCTCATGCACAGGAGTACAGAGTGATTGGTCACTCACATTTGCATCCTATGTTTCCACCAATCCCTTCAAACCTAGCAGTCTGTGTGTACTCTATCGGTTTCATTCTCCTGCATGATATCAGCCCCCCAAACACATTGCAACAAAGTAGATTAATTCCAACTGACTTCTGCTGTGCACCTTCCAGAACAAATTCCAAATTTGAACTTGGTCTCCATGACAACCAGCATGCATGTAGGCCTTAATACTTGTCCCTAATGTGTCCCCTATGTAATTTGGAGCTTCACACACAGGTACGCTGCGTTCCGGGGCCCTAGGGCACCCCAAATGCATTGCAACGGCCCGTACACGCGTGCCTACGTTCACTATCACTATGGGTGTGCTTGCGTATGCGTACTCGTAGTGGTACGGGCCGTACACACGCCTGTATGCTCCCTATCACTATGGGTGGCCTCGCGTATGCGTACTCGTAGTGGTACGGGCCGTACACACGCCTGTACGTTCACTATCACTATGGGTGTTGTCGCGTATGCGTACTCGTAGTGATAGTGAACGTACAGGCGTGTGTACGGCCCGTACCAATATGGGTGGCCTCGCGTATGCGTACTCGTAGTGGTACGGGCCGTACACATGCCTGTACGTTCACTATCACTATGGGTGTTGTCGCGTATGCGTACTCGTAGTGATAGTGAACGTACAGGCGTGTGTACGGCCCGTACCACTATGGGTGGCCTCGCGTATGCGTACTCGTAGTGGTACAGGCCGTACACACGCCTGTACGTTCACTATCACTATGGGTGTTGTCGCGTATGCGTACTCGTAGTGATAGTGAACGTACAGGCGTGTGTACGGCCCGTACCACTATGGGTGGCCTCGCGTATGCGTACTCGTACTGATAGTGAACGTACAGGCGTGTGTACGGCCCGTACCACTACGAGTACGCATACGCGAGGCCACCCATAGTGATAGGGAGCGTACAGGCGTGTGTACGGCCCGTACCACTATGGGTGGCCTCGCGTATGCGTACTCGTAGTGATAGTGAACGTACAGGCGTGTGTACGGCCCGTACCACTATGGGTGTTCTTGCGTATGCGTACTCATAGTGGTACGGCCCGTACACATGCCTGTACGCTCGCCATCACGATGGGTACACATACGGCAGCACTCCCATAGTGAAATGGTAACGTACACAGGCCCTCTTCGCAGCAGTACAGTGGTTTTCACACATCACAGTGGTGACAGGCGGCACACAGGTAGGGATAGGGCGGACATACTTGCCCATGGATGGACAGACTTGTCCATGGATGGACATACTTGTCCATGAATGGACATACTTGTCCATTAGTTGACATCGAGGCATCGTCTGTGCATTACTACATGTGTGGGGCACAGGTGTGGCGGCCTGTGATGTGGAACATGACCCCTGAGTCGAGAAGGCACCAGATGTATGATGAGATGTGTACAGATGTACTGTGTGATGGTGCAATGTGTGCCAGGCATGCCCTTGACTCCTTTGACATGTGTGCATGTCGTACTGCACACTTGGGGTGAGCGTCACTGGCATGGCATGGACACCAACACACGGAAGTGTCCCCTGATGCCCGGTACAGGGGTTACCACACCTGACTTGTCACTACCCACGGTGCACAATGTGACTATGTCATGTATGTGTGGGGGCTTCCCATCAGGTTGATGTTGGAGCACCCTCAAAAGCTGCAGCCGTTGCAGCAACCAACATGTGTCTGTGTGTAGATTGACATTGCACACTGTTCCGCACACCATGCCACATGTGGTATCGGATGTGAGGTGCACATGTATGCATGGGACATGGAGTAGCGTGACAAGGACATGTCTGCATCCTCACAATGAATGTGTGGTGAGTCATGACATGTGCACCTTCATGGCAAGGTGTGTGGGCTGTCCTAGTGTGATGTCATGTGACCTGTGGCTCTAGTGTTCCGCTACCAGTCTCTGCAATCGGCATCCTACTGCTGCTGATGTGTGGGCGTATGTCACTCCTGTCTTGCGTCTGGCTGTTCACTTGCACTGGGACACAGCTATTCCCATGGCGTGGCATGGGGAGGTTCTCAATCTCCGTGTGTAGCTGGGTCTTGGTAGGAGTGTCACCTTGCATCAATACGTGTCCTGGGCATGTAGCACATACCTGACTCCCTATGTAGCATATGTGTATTGACAGATCAACATGTGCTCAGTACATATGAATTGTTGTCGTAGTGCACTCACTCTTCCTTGTCACTTCCAAATTACTGCAGAGCGCCGCCTCTTGCCCGACCAATTCCGGACTTGGCTGCCATGCAGGAGAATGACAGCATCCGGCTCTACCGCTTCACCCAACCGTTGATTCTGGAGTTGACGGCGAGACTGGCACCACACCTGCAACCGCAGCACAGGTATCCTACGGCACTGACACCCCAGCTGAAGGTAATGGCTGCCCTACATTTTCTTGCCACGGGTACCTTTCAAAATACCATAGCTCATGTTGGTGGCATGTCCCAGAGCATGTTCTGCCATGTGCTGCATGATTTCCTAGAGGCCATGTTGATTCACCTGGATGACTTCATCAAGTTCCCAACCCCTGAACAGATGACTGCGGTCAAGCGTGGATTCTATGCCCTGGGAGGGATGCCCCATGTCATTGGGTCCATAGATGGGACACATGTAGCTTTGGTACCACCACACGCACGGGAGGTGGCGTACCGCAATCGAAAGCACTACCACTCCATTAATGCCCTTGTGGTGTGTCAGGCCAACATGGTGATTTCACATGTCTGTGCTCGTTTTCCAGGATCAGCACACGATGCCTACATCATGAGGCGTAGCAGGATGCCTGAAATGATGATGCAGCTGCACAACGAACGGGCATGTGTTGTTGGTGGGTACAGTCTGTCTGTCCTGTAATTTTGCATAACCTACCAGCACGACCGCTTCACCAGTTCTAACGATGTCCATGTGCTTCCCATGTAGGGGACGCTGGCTATCCCAACATGCCTTGGCTGCTCACACCTCTCCGCAACCCCATCACGCCGGCCCAGCTCCGCTACAACACCGCCCATGGCCGGACAAGGCGAGTGATCAAGAGGACGTTTGGCCTGCTGAAGAGCCGTTTCAGGTGCCTACACAAGACCGGCGGCGCACTCCCATATGCCCCGGCGAAGGTCTGCAAGATCTTCATGGTCTGCTGCATGCTGCACAACATGGCAGTTGAAAGAGCTGTGCCACTCATCCTGAATCAACATGATGAGGACCATCCACCCGTGGAGGACGAAGGGCTTGGCAATGGGGCTAGTGATGTGGAGGATGTGGAGCCGCAAGAGGACATCCGGACTCGGCTCATACGCGACTTCTTTGCTTAGTGGTGAGTACCAGTGTCTGAGTGTGCACGCATTGGTCCCCGTGTGGCATGTGTTGTGATGTGTGTGTCCACCTGCATGTATGGCACGTGAGTCAGAGGTGTGTGTGGGTGTGTCACTGGAGTGATGGTGGCAGTGATGGTTGTATTTCCTCAGTCATAATTGTGACCTAGCATGTTGTCATCCATACATGTGTCGAGTAAATGCACATGCAAGTGGCTGTGCTTTTTGTGGCTGACTACTTGTGTGTCTCTCTTCCCCAGGTACTTGCGCATGCCGTCTGCTGCTTGCATTGTTGTGGCACTGCTATTCATCATGGACATGACATCGTGGGCTGACTCAGCGTTACAGGCACGGACACGTTTGGAAGTCTCCATAGGGAAAGGGATGCATCTGGGGTGTATTGGGTGTGGCAGTTGTTCACGATGTATGCACATTGCCCCTGTCGATGTTTGGTTCCTCTGCAGCCATGTAGCATCACCATGGGACACGACATGCAGCTGTGTACACCTGAATAGATGGTCTGCCTGGTTGACAGTCATCAGTGATGGGATAGGGGAGTGTGATGATGGCATCAATGTGTGTGACACTGCCCTCGGACACGTACGGTTAGCATTGGGTTGACATGGTGTGGGACTTCCACATCAGCGGATCTATGGTGTATGGCAGGCTCTCCGTGAGCAGCTGTGGGTGTTCAGCTGTTAGCCGACGCTTGTGTGCCAGTTCCATGGCGAACACGCTTTTGTGCTGCAGAAGGGGGGTGGACCCACATGTTACTCCACATGATGTGTTCATGTGTACTTCAAGTTGCCTCTGCAATCCCGAAAACTTGACTAATAAAGGTGTCCCTATGCCTCCAAGGTGCCTCTTCTCAGTCAATGCTGGTGTGTTGCCACGGTGCATCCAGCATGTCTGGCATGGTATTCCCTGATTGTGGCTATGTGTCAATGTGTCGAGTAGCAAGATGCAAGCTGTGTGTGTGGGCTGAGACTGTGTATTGGGCATGATGTCCATGACTGTGTGGGTATTGTGACATGTGCCATCCCCATGCATCCAACGTTGTCCAGGACCCCATTCTCTGCATCCACCGGACTCAAGCTTGCAGGACATGGTTCTGCCACCTGTCTACACATACCTGGATGCCCCCCAGGACACTGGACTGGATCCCTGACCTCTGCGCATGACTGTTGCTGTACTCAATGTGTCTGTCAGAATGGTTGTTCGGCCACCCCCTCAGCTGGTTGGGCCCATCACGGGTGTGTATGGTGCTCCATGTCTGTCTTGCCTAATACACTGTGACCCATGTGTCCTGTGCCAGACTCAGGCCCCATGGTGTGGATGGTTGAAGACAAAAGATGACTCAGGCATGTTTAGACTTTACAAGACACATGTTAGGTAATAATGCAACCAGCAGGCATCTACTCTTCATAGTGTGATTTATTATTGGGGGGGGGGGGACAAAGTGAGGGGCTTTCCGGGAGTTTGGAATCCAAAGTTCAGTAGGGGAGTTGGTGTCCTTGCCATTTGAAATCCTCAGAGTCCATGTCACAGTCTTTGTCGACATTGGTCAGCCAGTGACCAGCAGGGCCATGTGGCAGAGAATGTCTCTTGATGCTGTGATGCTGTTGCTCCAGTGGGCCAGGTGCCAGGCCAGGTGTCCTGGGAGATGGTGATGTAGCGCCGACCCTCACGGTCCTTTCCGTGGACGACCCGGCCTCCTGCGGGGACCCTCAGCAGCAGGCCGTGACGACGTCTGGGATGCTCCATCGGATGTTTCCTCCTCCTCCTCCTGATCCCTCCCTGTGGGTGGTGATGTTCTCCGCCTTCTGGCACAGGGAGGGTCGGCCATGTTGTCGGCCATCCGACGGAGTGTATCGTGAATCCCCTGGAACGCCGTCACTTGCTCAGCCTGTCTGTCCTCCATCCTCCGTTGGTCTCGCAGTAGACAGGCATGTTGCTCCGCATGTTGCTGGGCCTGCTGGGTCTTTATCTCATCGAGGGTCCCCTTGATCTCATTGAGGGTGGACACAACCTGGGCCATGCCCGTGGTGTCCTACCGGTATGTGTCCATGATGTTTCGGACATGGGCAAATACCGGTTCCCCAGCCAACTGGTCAGGCTCGCGCCTCTGCCGTCCTCCACTCCCACCACCCCTGCCCACTTGCACCTGGCCTGCCCTTGTGGGTACATCGGGTCTCCGGGACCCCTGAGGGGTGGCATTGGCGTTGTCGCCTGCCTCCTCCTGGGTGCTCGGGACACCGTGTCCCTCCTGGCCAGCCTGGCTGCATTGTGGTGTTGGGGCAGGGATCCTGGGTGTCTCCTGGGATGTGGCAGGAGTGGGGGTGGTGGTTGGCACAGTTGTACCTGACGCAGGTGCTGCAGGTGGATGGACACCAGAGGGGCCAGGTCGGTCGGGGTCGTCCACAGAGTGGTGAGAGTGGTCGCTGCCGGTGGGATCGGGCTCCCGCAGATCCGGGTCCTGTGAGTCTTCCCCCCAGTGTTGGGGGGTGAACCACAACGTTGACCTGTGTGTGAGAGAGACAATGTTAATTTTGGTCCATGCAACATCCATGTTTCATCTGTTTCAAAGTTGGGACATTTCCTCTTGGAATTGGGATCTGTCTTGCATTCCACTCACAGTGCACTTGTGCATGGGTGTGTCCCTTGGGCACCACTTTGGCCCCTTTAACTATGTGTGGCACGGTCTTACTTGCTGCGTCAAGTGTGACTGCAGTCAGCAGTGGAGTGGGCAGGTGTGGCGAGCCATGCATTGGCGCCTTCCGTGTAGCACTGTACATGTGCACATGGAGTGGATCCACACACTTATATGATCCAGGTAGCTGTTGTTGTGCTCGTGAACAGGTTGTGACATGGCCCTGTGTATTGCCATGGGGAAGAGGGGGGGTTCTGGGACTGGCCACCCTTGTCTACATGCACGCGGTCTACCTGCTGACGAGCAGACATTCGCACACGCCACATGGCTGATTTGCTCTCCCTGTGTCTCGCTCCCTCTCTGTCCCCCTCTCCCTCCCTCTCTGTCCCCCTCTCCCTCCCTCTCAGTCCCCCTCTCCCTCCCTCCGCGTGTCAGCCTCCTCCCTCTGTCCGTCTCCCTGTGTCTCCCTCCCTCTCTGTCCCCCTCTCCCTCCCTCTCTGTCCCCCTCTCCCTCCCTCCCTGTGTCTCCCTCCCTCTCTGTCCCCCTCTCCCTCCCTCTCTGTCCCCCTCTCCCTCCCTCTGTGTGTCACCCTCTGTCACCTCAGCCCAGCTTCCTGGGCACACACTGTTAGCAGATCTTTGAGTGGCCCTTGGCTTGTTGATGTGAGTTTGTTTCTGATCTCCAGGCACCCATTGGGTGTGATGTGTGTCTGTGCGCTGCTGCTGTGGTGGTGTGTGCTGCCACTCTTTCACAATGTTGGCTGTTCATTAGCTGCTGTCATGTGCAAAACAGTGCCTTCACCCCCATGTGTTGATGCAAGGCGTCCGCCATTTGCTGGCAAGTCATTCCTGTATTGGGACACACTGTTTGTCTGGCTGTGACCTAGGCCATATGGGCAGAGGGCATTGTTGTCTGCTTCGGAGTTGCACTATGTGATTTTTGGGGCCCAGCCTCCCGCCATCCGGGTTACCGTGTCATGTGTTGGTGTCTTCTGTGGCCTGTGACTTGACATTGTCCAGCTGGGTGCATGGGGCATGGTGGCAGCAGTGGCATGTGCGTGCTCATGGAGTGTGGTTGAGTCATGCGATGGCTTGGGGTGGTTGCGTGCCTGTTAGTGATTTTGGTTGTGGATGACGTTCCCCCCATGTGAGGTGCGTTGTTTGTGTACTCACCCGGGTCTCGGAGTCCTTCTAATCCTTCGACTGCCTCCACCGGCAGTATGGCCATCACCCTCTCCTCCCAGGGCTGGTAGTGTACGGGTCTGCGGGAGGGCCCTCCTCCGGTGGCGTTGGCCTGGTCGTGTTCCTCCTGCCTCTTGGCTCGGACCCTCCTCCGCAGATCGTACCACCTGTTCTGGCATTCCTGCCTGGTCCTTCTGGTGTCCGCAACAGCATTCACAGCATCGACGATGGTCTGCCACATGGCTGTTTTAGCTGCCATGCTGGTGTTTCTGACCAATGTTCCAAAGAGCTGTGGCTCGACTCTGAGGATTTCATCGACAAGAACCTCCAACTCTCGGTTACTGAACTTTGGATTCTTGGTAGTGGGCATGGTGAGGGGTGTGGGTGTGGATGGTGGGGGTGTGTGTGGATGGTGGGGGGGGGTGTGGATGGTTGTGGGTGTGTGGGTGTGGGTGTGCAGGTGTGTGTGTGTGTGAATGTGATGAGGGGGTGTTTGTGAAGGTGGTTGTGTGAAGGTGTGCAAGTGTAAGGTGTGGTGAAGCTTGTAGTAAGGTGCTGTAAGTTGTCTGTGATGTCTGGCAGCAGTGAGTCTGTTGCAAAGGCTCATGGTTTGTGTGTGTGGGCCCTTTTTATTGGTCCATTGGTGGGTGTGGCTGTGTTTGAAGTTTGGGTGGGTGTGTTATAAGGAGTGGTGGTGTTTAGGGCCTCTGTTTGTTTTTGGCAGTTGCAGGTCAGTGAATGTGTGTTTTATGAGTGTTTGTTGGCCATGTTTAGTGGCTTTGTGCCATTCGAATAGTGTATTCTTGTGTTGTATTGTATTGTCCTGGTTGTGTACGTGCGTTTTGAGCGTGTGTACGGTGTGTAGATGGTCCATTTGGTTGTACGGTGCTGTCCTTGTGTGTGTCTTGGCATGACTCGTACATGCGGTTGTGATGTTGGGGCATGGGGTGCGCTTCGTACTTAGGAGGTTGTGGTGGGGGTGCGACTGGAATGTACTGGGGTGTGGGTACACGGGGGTGTGACACGTACAAGGGTGAGGGTATGACTGGAACGTACTGGGGTGTGGGTACACGGGGGTGTGACACGTACAGGGGTGGGGGTCCGACTCGAAGGTACTGGGGTGTACTTAGACGGTGGTACGACACGTACTGGGGTGGGGGTACGACTGGAACGTACTGGGGTGTGGGTACACGGGGGTGTGACACGTACAGGGGTGGGGGTCCGACTGGAATGTACTGGGGTGTGGGTACACGGGGGTGTGACACGTACAAGGGTGGGGGTACGACTGGAACGTACTGGGGTGTGGGTACACGGGGGTGTGACACGTACAAGGGTGGGGGTACGACTCGAACGTACTGGGGTGTACATACACGGGTGGGGGTTCGACACGTACACGGGTGTACATACGGGAGGTGTACATTAACGGGGTGTACGACTCGAACGTAAGGGTGCTAGGGGGAGTGTTTGGCGCGTATGCGGGCACATATCTCCATGGTTGCAATGGGAGTTCGGTGCGGACGGTGTTTTTACCATACGGTTGTGAGTTGGGACGCACGGGTAGGATCGTGATTCCTCGGTCGGACTTGAGTTTTCACATTTGTACGGTAAATCGTCCGAGGACGTGTCGGACACATTTTCCGACCCGAGGACGTGTGGGGAATGATTCCCGAGGCGGTTCGTATGGACTTTTTACCATGCGAATCGTAATTGCCAGTTTGTACGGCACTTGTCCGATTCGTACGGTAAAAAGACCGGATACGAGTCGGACGGGCATTTTTTTTACCGGATCGTGATCGGCACCTTGGTGAAGATTTTTGTAAATGTCTCCATATACATTGGTTTAGATGGAAGTAACATCCTTGGATAGCTGTATGGGGGTACAGTTTTAGAATGCAATTTATCATGGCTTGCTCAAAGTCTATGATAATTCTTTGAGGGTAAAAATCATTTGATTCTTGTTTTAGTTTTCCTAGCATTTCATTATATGTTGTGTTTTGTTTGTTAGGTAATAGTGCATAAATTAAAGGTATGGAAGTGTTGTGATATTGACCGTGTATTGTGTAAAGCTGGTAGAATGGTTTTGGGCATATTGTAAAGGTGCCATCCATCATCCATGTTTGGCATTGTTGCAGTTTAGTTATATTGTTTGCAGTAGCAAACATTATTATTCTTTTTTCTGTGCTTTTGTTATCAAAAAAAATAAAAGGTTCATTATTGTGGGTGATAGTTAATTCTGGTGGAATGATGATCTCTTGAAAAGTTTTAGGGGATGGTATAGTTGTCGTGGTTGCTTTTTTGGTCCTAGCAATAGTTCTTTTTATAGAAGCAATTGATGGTAATTGGCCTCTTGCTTCTTTGGGCACTCTAGGTAATAGTTCTTTTAGGATTACACTTGTAGCAGTTTGTGAACCAGTGCTTAATTCTTTGATATTTTCAAGGGTTGATCTGACTTCTATTTCAGAGAGATTGGGTGGATGGTTATGCTCTCTTGTATATAGTACAGTTGTTTCTCTTGTTGTTGCTCGTCCGTAGCATTTGTTAGAATAATATTTAGTACACTTCCAGTTCACTTTTCAGTCTGTCTGCTTTTCTTGGGTGTATGTGTAACCCATGTAACACAATAGGAATTTTCCTTTCTGCGAAGTTATAAATTGGGCTTCTTCTGTCATCGTGATGTGTTAGAAATCTGGAAAAAATGTATATGAAAATATATGCAATAGTACTTTATATATTTAAATGAAAATAGCAAAAAAGCATTTTTTTTATATATACTTACCAAGTGTTTTTGGTTGTATTTGAATGAAGATGTTGTTTGTAGAGGAAATGCTGTTTAGTTGATGTAGTCTCTGAAAGTTAAAGAACATATAATGTTTTGGTTGGTTTAGTTTTTTAAGTGGGGTGGTATTGCTGTTTGGTATAGACTATATTTTTTTTGTTGAAACGTATTGTATTGTTTTACAAATCAACAACTCAAAAAACATTCCCCCGCCTTCACCTGTCCCGGAAGTACCACACATTTATCATCAAGACCAATTATTCAGGAGAAGGAACAACCTTTCCACTCAGTTCTCTACCCCCCCCCCTCCCCCACCACATGTCAATGTACCCCCGTCCCTTACCCCTCTTACTATGTGCCCCTCCTCCCTAATAAATAAGATGCAGTAGCCCAACCTCTCCCTAAGCAAACAGAGCCTTCCCTCATGCCCAGTGGTATAGACTATAGGTGTTAATTTATACAGGTTTTTTAAAACTTAAAAAAGAGAACATGGATTTGTTTAGGGGTTTAGGATGTTTTGGGGTTTGAGTAGGATTTAATTAATATTTTATAAAGTATTTTGATAGTATACTTACTTTTTAGTGAGTCTTTTCTGGCAATCTTCAATATTTTCTTTAGCTGTTTGGAGTAATATCTGTAGTGGAAACATAAAGAGATGGAATATATAAGTTAGTTATTTATTTGAGTAAAGATAAATTAGTGTTTTAGTTTAATTTGGCAGTTTAGTTAGAAAAGAATATTTACTTACGTTTTTAGAATAGTAGTAGGATGTAGGTTTCTTCTGTTTAGCAGAGTTTCTTCTTCGTTCAATGCTTTGGTTTAAGGCACAGTAGAAGACTTGTTTTAATTGGTTTATATAGTGGTTTTAAATTGTTTCTTGAATGTTATTGGTTGTTTTCTGTATGTGGCCTTTCTATTGGATGGTTTGAATTTTTTTTAGTTAATTGGTTTCTTTTTATGGAAAATGCTAAGTAAGAGTATATTTAGTTTTAAAGGAGGAGAATTTTAAATCATTATATATAAAAAGATTGTTTATAATGTGTAGTAATTTGTTTTAAATGTGTTCGAAATGCCAATGTGATAATTATTTCAGTGTTTTTTTATTATTTTGTTAAATATTGAGATCGCTATAAATGTTATGTTTATGTTTAAGTAGAATCTCATTTGAAAATGTATGTTTTCGGAAAATATTGTCTTTATGTTGTTTAAAGTATTGGTTTTATTAGTATTAGAATTGTCGATATATTTAAAAAAAACAATATTATTGATGTCTATATTTTGGTTATCGATATTTGTGACATGTGTCATATTTATTTACTCATGTCGATATTTAGTATTGCGATATTTATGTGTGCGATTTTTGTGTGATCGATATAATTGTATTACGATATTGTAGTGTCGATATTAGTGTAGTTTTTTAAATAAGTATACAATGTCGATATTTTTGATGTCGATATATTTGATGCGATATTTGTGTAGTTCGATAATGTGTCTGTCGATAATATGTCAGAGATCCATACAATGTATAGGAATAAATCGAAGGGGAGGAGATCAGGAACTGGCATTGAGAAGATGCGAATCCCGATGGATTTTTTCAAAAGGATCAGTGATTCTTCTGGCCCAGAAAACTGATGCTGAATTGCACGTACATCTTTGAAGTTTTTTTAAATCTATTTACGTGAATACCCCTTTTGATGTTGATAAGATTGGGATTATGTCTTGATGGTTTCCAAATCAGATCTCTGCTGTTGGTTTTTGTAGATTCAGTTATGTAAGGTCAAAATGGTAAATATATCCCAATGCTAAATACTCTCAGAACTCCTGTGAGTAGCTTGGAGAGGGAGAATAAACGAAAAAAGAAAAAGGACTCTACTGTGACTTGCACTTTTTGCACTTCTAGCACTTTCTTTGTCAGGTAGATGCAGGAATTTTCTGGACTTCTCTCAAACTACTTCATGCTGCTATTAAAACAGACTTGAAAAACTACTTGCTGTTAAAGCAATGACTTGGGAATACTCCATTGATATTTTATGCACTTTCTGCATTTTCCGTGTTGCATTAGATGTTGAGTTCTTTGCTATACCTTAAACTATATTATGAGGTTAAAATAATTGAAAATATTCAAAGATTGTAGACCGGAGGATATGCAATTTAAGGAGGTAGGAGACCAGTAAGAGATCTGGTATTGGACTGAAATTCCCTTTTGCACTTCTTCCTGCATGAACACGTTGCACTTCCCATCAAAGTTTTTGGGACTATTTTCTGCATGAACAGGTTGCACTTTCCATGAGCTACTTTGTATGACTCCTCGTAACGGATTTCATGGCTGATAGGAAAGTTAGGGGAATAACATCAACAAGATTTGGGTACTTTACCCATAAGAAACTGAAAATAAATAATAAAAATTAAAAACTAAAATTAAAAATATCATTAAAGGGTAAGAGATCTGGTTTTGCACTGAAACATCTTTTTTGCACTTTTTCCTGCATTAATATGTTGTATTCTCCATTAGCCTTTTTTGCACTTCACACTGCATGAACAGGTTGCACTTTCTATAATGAGTACTTTACCCATAACAAAGTTTTATATTTAAATTCAAATTTAAAATAACATTACATTAAATTAAATCCCAAAAATAGAGGTGTATAACCTTAAAAAAAGGAGTACAAGTTAATTTTATAAACTTTCCCCTAAAGTTTCTGAAAAGTGGGTTGAAAACAAATAGTACTGCACCAAGATTGTGAATTGGCAGTGAGGCTTAAGATGATTTTAATTGGGTGAGGGATATGTAAAAGGAGGGAAGTGTGATATGTAAAAGGAGGGAAGTGTTCCTTTAAATAAACACTCTACATATTCAATAGACACTCTACACATTCAAAATGTGATGGCCCTGTAGAAGGCTTTTTGCCGAAACGCAGCAGCTGGTCTCAAAATTCGTTTTCCCCATGATTTTTTATTTTTTGAACAGAACTACATCCCGAACCACTGAACGGAATTACACCAATTTGGCACAAGGCTAGATGTTGGTGTAGAAAGCGTGCTTTTTTGATTTGGTGTAAATCCGTTCAGTAGTTTCAGAGATATTTAACTTTTAAAAATATAGATATTTGGGAGCTAAACAGCCTACTGAAACCCTACTGAAATTTTATTGGCCGTCAACGCTTCAACCACGAAGTTTTGACAGCCATCTTAGGATGTAGTTAAACAGAGTCCCACAAAACAGAATAAAAAGAAGGAAAGGGGGAAGGGTAGAAACACCCTGACCACCTAGGTCTCTTACTTGGACTCCCCAGGGCCCAAAAAAAGCTTTTTTTTAAAGATTTTAGCAGGATCCGCGGATCTGGCCAACATTTTGAAAAAAACAAAGTGTGGGCAACCGCACTTTGTTTATTATCTGCCTCCAGGTGCACCAGGGGAATTTTGCTAAAAAAAATGAGGGGTGGCACATGGGCCACCACTCCTGGAGTTTATTATGCCCTCTGGACCACTATCTCCCTGGGGCTTCTTTAATTATTAATGTGGGGGAGGCCCTTATGGCTTCCCCTTCTGCGCTGGGTCCACCACCTTCCAGGGACTTACATGTTTTTAACTGGGGGGCCTCTCAGACTGCCCCAGCCCCAGGGACTGTCACCTCCCTGGGGCTTTATTGTAAATGAATATGGGGGTCCACACTGCCCCCCAAAGCCTTGGGGGACGCCACCTCCCCGGGGCATTTGTTTAAACTGAATGCGGGGGGGTGGCCCCGCCCCACAGCCCTGGGGCCCATTGCCTCCTCAGGGCAAATTTGAAGATGGGAAGAGGAGCATGCAGCTCCCCTCCTGGAGTCCCAGTTGGGCCTGGGGACCCCCACACCCCCAGGACAGGGTCCGTTCAAGCCATAGCAAGCAATGCTCCTATTCTAGCAAGTGAGAGCAGAAAATGCTCTGGCTTACCAGAAGCGGAGCACAATTTCTTTTATACACAGGGAGCTGCATGTTAGCAGCTCCCTATGTGTTAAAGCAATGCTGGCTCCTGTAGGAGGTGGCGAGTCGGTAAGGACAGCGGGGGCTTGAGGCTCCTCCGTGGTCCCTTACCTTTAAAGTGTGGGTGCCCTGGGTGGGACCAGGGCTCCCACAATACAGGCTTGGCCCCATGTGATGAGATCCCTGGGGCCATATTCATCCTGGGAGGAGGGGTCACATGGTCCCCTCCATTTTTTATCAAAAAAATAATAATAAAATAGGGCAAGTCCCTGGGATGGGATCCCTGGACCCAAAAATGGCCCGGGCGCTGAGCCTCCCTCCTTGAAATAAAAAAAGAAGAACAAAAATGCCGGGAACGGGTTCCCCAGAGCTGAAATCGGCCCGGAAGGGGGTTAACGTGGTCCCCTCCCTTGAAATAAAAATAATAAAAGTAAAGAAAAGGCTGGGAGTCGGGGATGGGGTCCTCTGGGGAGGAAACCAGCCAGGAAAGGTGGGTCTTGTGTCCCCCACCCTTTTATATTTAAACAAAATATTAAGAAAAAAGAAAAGAAAAAAAAAAGTCAGGCACGGCCCCTCTCCCTATAAATTATATATATTTTTGTTTAATGTTGGGCTCCGGGAATGGGTTCCCTGTGGACAAAATCGAATCGGCTCATTAAAAAAAGGCCTGACAGCGGGGGTTTGTGTCCCCGAGGCTGAAGAATGAAATTTGCCAGAGGACGAGCCCACTTCATTACCACTCTGCAAAAGTGCCTCCTAGCACAGTGGTGGTTGGGGGATGAAGCCCTTCGATGTTAAGGTTCTTGAGGCCCAAGACAGTGGGATTGCTGAGAGTAATTAAAGGCCACTACGGCATTCTTCATCACTCTGAAAATGCACCTCCTGGCACTCTTCTGGTTGGGGAATGAATAACACTTAACTCCTGCTGGCCTCAGGACTAAAGTAGGTTTCTTCCCCCAATCTTTATTGTGCCATGAGGCGCGTTTGCAGAGTGGTTGAGAAAGGGGGCATGCCTCCAACAACCTCTCAGCAATCCTGCTGTGTGGGACTTACAGGAGGTAACAGGACGGGTAGTTGGCCCCAAGAACCCCCAGTAAGTCCAAGACAGTGGGATTGCTAACAGGTCTTCCTGGCTATCTACAGATTGGGGATGAAGTCCCCATTACTCCTGGGGGACATTGGGGTCCAAGATACCCTCCTTATACCTCCTGTATGTCCAACAGAGTGGGATTCCTGCGAGCTGTTTGGAGGCCCAAACCCCTTTCTCCACTACTCTGCAAATGCAACTACTACTTAAAAAAACATAGAAATTCACTGAAAAAAATCAAAGGTTACAAGGACTTTATAGTTAGGAAGTATCATTAAAAAAACTTAGAAATTCACTGAAAAACCCAAAGGTTGCAGGGACGCTATAGTTATGTCATCAGTGATGTCACTGACCATGTCATGAGTGATGTAATATGGGAGGTCATAAGCAGTACATTGTGTGGGTGTGAGTTATAGTTAGTTGGTTTTATATGAGTGAAATCTGAGCCGAACTATAACGTCCCTGTAACCTTTGGTTGTTTCAGTAATGGCAACAAAGCAGGTGCCATTTCGAAACTCCTTCTTATACCCATACAACAAGTGCTCATTGTGAAAGACATAGAAATGTATCATAGAAAGCTTACAGTATAAATATAAATGGGTTAACTACTATCTAAATTTATTGTCCATATATTAGTTCATTGGTTATGTACTTAATAATAGTATCAAGTGTCTCAATTGCCTTTCACATATAAAATATTCTTAAAAATTATATTTGATCCAAGATCTCTTTTTCACATTATTGTTCAAGCACAAACGCGATTTAAATTCAAACCATGTGCTAAGTACATTCCAAATACTTCTAAACAAGAGTGTCTCCTTTACTAATTTACTTTTATTCATCAATTTTTGTTTAGCTTATCATAAACTATATTCAACTGCTCTGTGGAGTTACTCTGTCATTTAAGACCAAACCTTGAAACAGGTTCGGTCACAAAACCTGGCCTCTGGCGCAGCCTTACACTTAAGCCTCAGCAGTTTGTCAACCCCCGCTAAGCACCGCCTTTGATCATGGACAGCGGTGGTTGGAAAGGAACTATTCCCAACCGGTTGGATAACTCCCGCTGCACATAGCCAAAGAGCCGGGACTCTGGACAAATCCTTTGCCAAACATTACACAGGAAGTCGACCCACGCTGTACCAAGTCTTTGGCAGTGTGCCGAAGGATTGGCAACGGGGTCTGGCCCAATCTGCTGAGGGCAGCTAATCCCCACTGGGCAGTCCTTTGGCCATGCCCAGCAGAGTTGTCCTCAAAGCCTGGTCTTCAGTCAGGGCCTTGAACCGACCCGCCAGTGATCAAACTCTGCTTTCAGTCACTGGCTGTGGTAGTTGGCCGCAGGGCACAACCCTCTGCAAGCTACCATCCACCGCAAAACACTAGAACATTACAACACAATAAAACATTCATCATGTTCTATATTATAGTCAAGATGAAAGTCAAACCAGAAAGTCAGTATACCATATAATGTCTTTGGTTAAGCAAATGTACCTTATGGTGCACAAGATGTCCAGTAGTGATTTCAAACGTTTCTTTAAGCACTTGCTTTCTTCCTTCAATAATGGTATTAAAGATGTCAAGACCCATAAATGTGTTATGTTTACAGAGTTGTCCTCATACATTGTTAATACTAGAGTCACTGGTTTTCCACCATGTTTGAATAGATTAATTGGTGAGGTGATCGTGATTTAAGGAAAGACACAAATGAACGTGAAACATTAAAATCTGCTCTGCGCTAATTGCTCATTCAAGTCTTATTCACAAAAGTTATTTTTAGGAGTCCACAAACAATCCTGGAGTAATCCATGGAATCTGCTTACTTTGCACATTCATAGGAGTAACCGCATAACTATTTCTGCTTATGGTAATATAACAGTTACATATTTCAAAGTTTAGTTGTGATGCAAAATATGAGGCATTTGTACTTGTAACCTTTTTGATTTTCTATTTGGGCAAAATATGTTATCTCATTCCCAAACCATTTCCCTTACACCCCCAAATATTGGGTGGGTGTTTCCCCCGTATTCCCACACTAAAACACATTTAGTCCCAAACGTGCAATTATTTTTAAGATCTATAACTACTTACACATATTTTTGAAGAACGCCTTCAAACCTATGGATTTATGGGTGTTTTAGGGGTTTTGCTGGTGGATCCACACAAACCTGAATTTGGTACTTAAGTTCCTCAAATGTTTGAAATGTGATGGGAGCTAATCTCATTTAGGAGTGTAATAACACACCATCAAATTCAAACTCAACACATTGCCTTTACCGACACCCACCGGCGGCCCTTTTGGTCTTTAGGGTGATTGAGCAAAATGAGTGCAGCTCAGGTTAATGTTCGCACTGAGGAGCAGAGAAGTGCGCCTGGTACTGTTGGGTGCCGTCGCTATTTATCTTTCTCTGAACTGCAAAAATATGTTATCAAAATAATTTGTAAAGGCAGAATGCTACATCGCCTGCCTCTATATAACAGAGATGCACTACATGGCAGCCCGCGCGGTTGCTCTGTTTTTCATATCGTTATTAATCAGCATTCTGAATTACTCTTGCAATAAATGTGTGCTTGACGCTATTTTTATCGCTCTTAGCGTTCCTGTGATGAACTGGAAGCATTAACGTGTCACTTGGCGATGATTATTCTGCACGGGATGCCTGCCCTGCTTGTTTCCGCTATTTATATCTGCATCTGTTTCAGAACATATGCACCGCAGTGTTGATCATTTTGCAATTTTGTTCACAGAAGGGTCATTGCTCTTGCTTTGATTGTCTTAGTTGGACAGAGCAAAAGAAAACCATTTATGTGAACACCTCTAAGTGAAAGTGAACATCTACTCTTAAATCTGCCCATCGCTGTGTCTTCAGAAACAGCTCTTTTGTGAATTATTAAAGGAAGACATAGACAGTTCTATTCTGCTCCCTATCTCAATTGTTCTGACACAATAATAGAAAGGCAGCGTTTGTAACAAAAAACAACTCAAATCACCAGTTCTCTGGTCAAAGCAATTGTAATTCATTTGTTTGTCTAGAATAATTAGTAATAACTAATGTGGGTTTTCATACTTCCTTTATATTTGAGACATATTAACAAATAATTGATAATTCTAAACAACATTCTTCTTCTGCTACTTTTCATACGGATTCAGAAACTCGGTTTAATGATGAATAATGTATAACCATTATTTTGCCTGAACAATTCAAAACGATGGTTAAGAATGTAGCAAAATGTAGGTTTGACATCTTTTAAACTAATCCTTAGTAGAGCCCTCAAGGAGGATCAAACTTCTTGAATGGTTGTATGATGTTCTCCAAAGGTATATCCAGAAAATTCCCTACCAGTTTAAACATAGACTGACACTCAAAAACAAGCATGGGATGTGCCAGTAGGGCTGGCCTTGGCAAGCATGTCATGTATGGATGTATTGTTTTTCAAACATATGCAATAGGCACTCCTTTTCTAGAAGCTTTCTACAATTGATAAGGCGGAAATCTGTCAATACACACGATGAATGAAGAGTGCTGACCCACTTCCTCACGTTTTATACTATGGCGGGCCGAAGTGAATTGTGGTTCATTCTTGAATGAACACGGTTGACAGAAAGCCCCTGAATGCCCCTGAATTTATATTGGAAGTTTTAGAAAATGTGAGGCAGAAAAAAACCGACTGTATACTAGGCCTAAGAAAACACTGGCATGATGTTCTTTCACTTTAATGAGTTGATGGACCTCACATGCAAGAATCCCAAATAGTAATAAATGCATTAATTATGAAGAGCTGCCTCACACTTCAGGGGATCTATATTCCTTAACAAATGGGAAGGGACATGAAGCAACGTCACCTTAATCAAGGGACCTTATATTGCATGAGGTGGGTTGCAAATGGAGGGTAATTGACCTCTCAAGCAAGTTCGTATGTGTTTATTATTCAAAGCCATGTGCTGTGGGGTTCGCCACCATTAGTAGTTAGGGCACAAGCCTTACTGTGCTGTGTATAGAGGGTTCAGTTGTTTGTTCAGCGAGGTTGGGGCTCTCATGCAGGGGGGAGTTCAAGCTGGCCCTAGGCACCTTGTATCCAGCACCCTTCCCTCTTTGGGCCGAAGGCCATGTGCAGAGGGCTTAGTGGATAGTGAGGTGCAGGACCTGGCTGCAGGCCATGCCTTGCGCTCTGCTTTTAGGAGTTCTCATATTGTCATATTCATGCTCTATTGAGTTGCATACATATAATATGCTGATAGAGGAGAAGTGACTTTGTCTGTACCACTTCTGCTTGGGAACAAATAGAGACATCAATGGCCTACAGTGACAAAAAGGCAACCTATGTCTTTTTCTGTTGCAAACCCAATGGGGATCACTGGCAAACTATCGGAATCAACAATATTGTGTAAAACAAATATCGTATCAAAAATATTGTTTACAAAAATATTGCTCCATATCCTTATAAAGGTAAGCACAAAATTATAGGAAAAAACGTTGTTTCACACTAATATTGTTAAAAAACACACAAAAATATTGTTTCTTAATATATATGAGTATATATAGTTTACAGTAGTAAATCTTACATATTCCAATATATACCATTAAGATAATGTTAATTAAATGAATCACACTAATATTTAAAACTACGTATAAATATGTACATGTATAAACACACATACAGATATGTGTGGAGTGTAAGTTTATGTATCATCAGTGATGTCATTGACCATGTCATCAGGAGTGATTTAATATGTGAGGTTATAAGGAGTACATTGCAGTGGCCTACATCATAGTTAGCTCATGTATCTATAACTGCTGCTTTTCAATGATCTTGTACAAGTGAAATCTAAGCCAAACTATAATGTTCTTGCAACCTTAGGTTTTTTCAGTAAATTTGTACGTTTTTTTAAAATTCTATTTCCTAACTATAGTATCCCTGTAACATTTGATTTTTCTCATTGAAGTTTTACGATTTTTTAAATTCTATTTCCTAACTATAATGTCTGTGTAACTTTTGGTTTTGTCAGTGAGTTTTGACATTTAAAAAAAATGTATTTCCTATCTGCAACCTGTAACATCTGAGAGTGGGGATGTGAGTGGCTGTATGGGTAGGCGAGAGGGTGTATGAGTCTCTGAGTGGGTGAGAGAGTGGTGTGTGAGTGTCTAAGTGGATCTGTGAGTGGTTCTGAGTATCAGAGTGGGTCTGTAAGTGTCCGAGTGGGTCTGGGAGTGGCTACACAAGTCTCTGAGTGGATCTGGCAGTGGGTGATGAGTCTCTGAGTGGGTCTGTGAATAGGAACATGAGTTTCTGAGTGGGTGGATGAGTGTCTGTGAGAGCATGCAAGAGTCTCTGAGGGGGTCTGAGAGTAGGCGCATGAGTCTTGGAGTGGGTCTGTGAGTAAGTGCGTGAGTGTGTCTGTGAGTGGGTGCATGAGTCTCTGAGTGGCTCTATGAGTGGGTGATTGAGTATCTGAGTGGGTCTGTGAGTGGGTGTGTGTGTCTCAGAGTGGGACTATGAGCAGGTGTATGATTGTGTGAGTGGGTGTGTGAGTCCCAGTGGGTCAGTGAGCATGTGTGTGAGTCTTGTAGTGGCTCTGTGAGTGAGTGCATGAGTGTCTGAGTGTGTCTGTCAGTGGGTACATGAGTCTCTGAGTGGGTCTGTGAGTGAGTGTATGAGTGTGTGAGTGAGTCTGTGATTGAGTGTATGAGTGTGTGAGTGAGTCTGTGAGTGAGGTATGAGTGCATGAGTGGGTCTGTTAGTGGTGTGCAGTATAAAAATAGTAGGGGGCACACAGAAGCAGGTCTTCTTGCCAGCTCTCCTATGACAGTCCTCCCGTCCAGCTTGCCTGCAGTCCACTACTCTCTGCTGCCTTCGATTTTGTGCCTCTGCTAATTTTCTCCTTGTTTGTCTGCCTCTTCTTTGCTCTCTCCTGCCCTCTATGTTGTCTCTTTCTGCTTGTTCTGCCCATTATTTTTCCTCTTTCTGCTCGCTCCTGACCTTTTTTCTGCCTATTACTGCTCTTTTCTAACCTCTATTTTGCCTGTTGCGACTTATCGCCTCCATTTTGCCTTTCTTTTTTGACTCTTGCTGCTCGCACCAGTCCTTTATTTTGCCTCTTGCTGCTCATTTCCTACCTTTATTCTGCCTCTTAATGTTCGTTTCTGTACTCTATCTCTGTTTCTGTATTCTGCCTCTTTCCAATACCTTCTGACCTTTATTCTGACTCTTTTTGCTTGTTTCTCACATTTATTTTGCCTCTATCTGCTCGTTGCTGACGTTTATTTTGCCTCATTCTGCTGGTTTCTCTCCTTTATTATGCCTCATCCTGCAGATCTCTGACCTCAATCTTTCCTCTGTCTCCTTGTTTTACACCTTTATTCTGCCTCTTTCTGCTCCCTTCTGAACTTTATTCTACTTCTCTCTGTTCATTTCTTAACTTAATTCTGACTCTTTCTGCTTGCTTTTGACCTTTATTCTGCCTCTTCATGCTCATTCCTGACCTCTATTTTCCCTCTTTCTACTCATTGCTGACTTTATTCTGCCTCTCTCTGGTCATCTCTGACCTTTATTCTGCCTCTTTCTGAGCTTTTTATGGCCTCTATATGGTCATTTGAGATTTCTATTTTGCCTCTTTCTACTTGTTTCTCACCTTTTTTCTGCCTCTATATGCTAATTTCAGATCTCTATTTTGCCTCTTTCTGCAAGTTTCTCACCTTTTTTCTGCCTCTCTCTGCTAATTTTTCACCTATATCTTGCCTCTATCTGCTCATTGCTGATGTTTTTTCTGTCTCTTTCTACTCATTTTTCACCTTTACCTTGCCTCTTTCTGCTCATTATTGACCTTTATATTGCCCTTTTCTGCTAATTTCTGACTTTATTCTGCCACTTTCCGCTCATTTCTCACCTTTATCTTGCCTTTTTCTGCTCATGCTGACCTTCATTCTGCTTGTTTCTGCTAGTTTCTGACTTTTATTCTGACTCTTCTTCTCGTTTCTCATCTTTATCTTGCCTCTTTCTGATCATTGCCGACATACCCCCGGGACCGCAGACTGAGTCTTAAGGCCCCTGCGCTGCAAGCCGCCTCCCCATCTCCTGCGGGAGCCAGCATTGCTGCTGCATTGAGGGAACTGCATGAGCAGTCTGTTTCATCTCTTTCCCTGCCTCATGTCTGTGGACAAGGAAGGAGATGAAACCTCTGCTTCCAGCGGGCGAGAAAACTTTGAGAGTTCCTGCCGACTAGAACCGGAGTGTTTGCTCTTGCTTGGTGGGACTTTGAGCTCCCACCAAGAAAAAACAAACACATAAGTCCTGGTCATTTCTGACCTTTATTCTGCCTCTTTCCGAGCTTTTTATGGCCTCTATATGCTCCTTTTCTGTTCATGCTGAGCTTTATTCTGCCTCTTTCTGCTAATTTCTCATCTTTATCTTGCCTCTATCATTCCTGACCTATATTCTACCTCTTTCGGCTTGTTTCTCACCTTTATCTTGCCTCTTTCTGCTCGCTGCTGGCCTTTATTCTGCTTGTTTCTGCTAGTTTCTGACTTTTATTCTGACTCTTCTTCTTGTTTCTCATCTTTATCTCACCTTTTTCTGATCTTTGCCGACCTTCCCCCGGGACCGCAGGGTGAGTCTTAAGGCCCGGCGCTCCAAGCCGCCTCCCCATCTCCTGCGGGAGCCAGCATTGCTGCTGCATTGAGGGAACTGCTGGAACGGCATGAGCAGTCTGTTTGGGTTCACCTCTTTCCCTGCCTCATGTCTGTGGACAAAGAAGGAGGTGAAACCTCTGCTTCCAGCGGGCGAGAAAACTTTGACAATTCCTGCCGACTGGAACCAGAGTGTTTGCTCTTGCTTGGTGTGACTTTGAGCTCCCACCAAGAAAAAACAAACACATAAGTCCTGGGGTTGGATGCCCCGGGACATAGCAGGAGCTGGCCCTGGTGGGGGGTGGCCAATCCTAGGGACATGCATTGCTCAAGAGGGTGGCCTGGTCTGCCCCCCCCTTTCCTTTTCAGTGCCAGCCCCTCTCCCATTTTTTTAAATATTTCCCCCAGGGAGGAGGTGGTCCCTGGGATCTCGGGGAGTGCACAGGGACTCCGTTGCATGGTATTTAGCCTTGGGAGGTGAGGTCCCCGGGCCTCGGGGATTCATGCATCCCCCATCAATGTTTTTTTTGCTCCAGGAAGGTGGTGGTCCTCAGGACTGAATAAAAAATCTGACTCCCTCCTTTGTACAAAAATTTCAATTTGGATTGCTGAACTAGGGATTTGAGGGTTCCCACTGCTTTAAAGTGATTCACCATCCCCTAGAACTTTTTCAGACGACCCACTGAGGTTAATGAAATGCACATCAACTCTTGAAATTTCATATCATTTAGTTCTCCAAAGGTCTGCTGGCAAATGGCTTATGAAAGGATTTGTTCCTTAAATGTGATAGTACAGAAAGGTAACTAATATAGTGCATGGATATTTTAAGGTTGGGGAACGCTGACTTGGAACCCAATGTGCTCTCATTATTGAAAAAATAATTTGCTATATGAAGAAGGATATGACATTTTATTAGCCTTTCAGAAGTCTTAATAGGCCCAAATTAATTCTCACTTTCCTCTGGCATGACAACTAAACGTTTTCCAAATCCTCTAATTAATTTTTAGACATAGACATTGCTCTGTATTTCGGCAACAGTGTTCTGGTGTAGACAAAAAACATTATCTGAAGCCGAAACTCTTTGCTCTACTGCTTGAAATCGAGTCGAGAGCTGGACAAAGCTCTCATCAACCTTAGTGAACTTCTAATGAAGGCTAGAGGTTGTTCTGCTTGGGTTTTCGGATCAGGTGGAACCCGCTCAACAGAGCCTTTCTAACCCAAACCAGAACGTTACCCCCTCCCTAGGGCCTTTTTACACCTAAATAACCACATATATATGTACCACCTAGGGACAGGGAATTCCTATTATATATATATATATATATCAAGACCTCACAGCCTCGCGATCTCAGACAGACCCAGAACTTCCTACCCAGACAGCAGCCACAGTCTCGCGGTCTCAGACAGACCCAGAACCTCCTACCCAGACGGCAGCCACAGTCTCGCGGTCTCAGACAGACCCAGAACTTCCTACCCAGACGGCAGCCACAGTCTCGCGGTCTCAGACAGACCCAGAACTTCCTACCCAGACGGCAGCCACAGTCTCGCGGTCTCAGACAGACCCAGAACTTCCTACCCAGACGGCAGCCACAGTCTCGCGGTCTCAGACAGACCCAGAACTTCCTACCCAGACGGCAGCCACAGTCTCGCGGTCTCAGACAGACCCAGAACTTCCTACCCAAACGGCAGCCACAGTCTCGCAGTCTCAGACCTCACAGCCTCGCGGTCTCAGACAGACCCAGAACTTCCTACCCAGACGGCAGCCACAGTCTCGCGGTCTCAGACAGACCCAGAACTTCCTACCCAGACGGCAGCCACAGTCTCGCGGTCTCAGACAGACCCAGAACTTCCTACCCAGACGGCAGCCTTAGCCTCGCGGTCTCGAACGGACCCAGTACTTCCTACCCAGACGGCAGCCTTAGCACGAGCTCATCCTATTATCACCGTAGTACACGATAGGGGAATCGGGGTTACTATGTATCAGATCACACAAAGACTATTAGTTGAGCACAACCTGTTCTTTAGTTCGAGGGGCTCTTTTCTCCCTCATTCAGTTACCACTTACCTGATCAGGATTAACATCTGTTCATGTCAAGTTGAATCTGACTAGAAGAATAGGCTATCCTCCTATACAAGGATACACAACACATGCTGACTCACAACAAGCTAAATACTTTATTTAATTGCTACATGCACACTCACAGAATACATCATATATACAACCTGCAAGGAAAGTAAAAGGTTAAGTTATACACTTCAATAAAAAGGGGTCGACATCACCTTAGTCGTATGTAGCCTGTGCTCAATGGTCATCTAGGTTCCCTTCTCGTCTGTGCCTCGGCTTCGCCTGGAAGTCACACCTCCGCAGTCGCGGATCTACTCCCTTCTCCCTCTTCGAGTCACTGGAACCTCTTCCTCATCGGCTACTCTCTCCTCTTTAGATTCAAGTTCATCTTCTGTCTTCCCTGAAATAAGTAGTAGCTTTTCTGCTAACGGCCAGGTGCCACCTATGGACTAGAAGCAAGTGCCAATATCTAACTCAGACTTTCACTAATATAGAGGTGCATTCTCTCATGGAAAATTCCAGCTCGAAACCTGCCGCCCACCAAATTCCTGTACCTCCCCGTGCCAAGGACACGTTCCCAGCCGGCCGGCCTGATGTAGTGTCTTCGGCAGGGGAAGAATACACTCCTTCGATAAGGGCCGGCCTGAACCGGTTCTCTCCGAGCGAATAACACCTCATAACTAAAATATCACCCTTCACCTAGAAATGTCCCAAGCTGCCGGGGCAGAAAGAAAGATGGAGTCTCTCCTGTCTGAGGCCTACCAGGCCTGAATTCAGCACGACTCCATGAAATACCCTCACTATAGGGCAGGTTATCCTTAATACTAACGAATCTATCCCCTAGGCTATGTATGTAAGCCCTGATCTATGGGGAGGAGCACAGGATCGTGTCAAAGTGTCTAATAAATAGGCTCTATTCACTACTCTAATCCTTAGACTTGGATGGAAAGAGACTGAAGTCATATTAATCGCTCTACAACACAAGAAGGCCGGGAAAATCGAGCAGTACATTTCACCCTTGACTTCAGTCTATTATACATCCATTAAACAGAACTAACATCGGTGGAAGAATAATATGAAACAAAACTAACTGATCTATGTCTAGTACCGAGTGTACAGAAGTGAAGCAGTGAAGGGATACACTGAATAAAGCAACAGATAGAAATCAAAACAGCGATAGCAATCAAAATGCCACCTAATGTGTGGCGTAACATATGCACGTCCGGTAACCAATTAAAGAGCCAGTCAAACCAGCCCTGATCAATGTGTTTTCTAACTTCATCCGTTAAGTCATGCAACTTATCTAGGTGTGCACGAATGGATTGTGTATGATCAGATAAGTTAAAACAGCAGAGGCCTTCAAAGTCCGAGCAACCATGTCCATGTTTAAGCAAAAGATAATCAATGGCTGCTCTATTTTGCAGAATGGCCCTACGTTCACCCTGGGCGTCCAATAGCAAGTCAGACAAGACTGTAGAAGTATGATTAATAGATTTCACCATCCAGCAAGCCATTTTCCCAATAGATTTGGCATTATAAACCGCCAAAGCAGGAACACCAATAATTGAAACAGCTAGGCTAAGATATTCAGACTTGGAATATAAATGCAAAGATGAGTCACAATCCTCCTGTAACATCATAGTATCTCGAAGCACATGAGAGTTGGCATTTGGATGTGATGAGAACATCAGCAAACTCAGTCTGGTAATGGCACACGGGCCTCCGGAAATGTTTGCAGGGACATATGGCCAGGAAGTGTTACCACATGAGAAAAGCCATCCGGCAGGTAGCAACATCGCACGATAGTGACTGGGAGTAACTACCAAACTATTGCAAGTCATATTGTTCTGGACTGAGACACATGTGGTCGGTGTCCTCTGAAAACACAAAGTCCGTTCGTGAGTTGTGAATGAAGTGGCGCCTCTTAACTTGAGGCGTAGGCATTCAGAAATTGCATTAGGATTACATGTAAGAAAGAAGCATAGGTCACCTCGTGTGATATTATACGTAATTATTTGGGACTGGATGGGGAGTTGCTCATTCGGCAGTTCAGTGCACAAAGGACAATATACATGGGTAGCAAAATCACCCAGGATAATATTCGGACGAGCCTTCGAAACGTTAAAGATACTAATTAAAGTCTCCAGTGAGGCGGGGACAGCAACTAGACAAGTCGCTAGAATGTCATGCACAGATCTCATCGGTGTCAAGCAGAAGTGAGGGGCATCAGTCACTCTCTTGGCCAGTAATGTCCAAAAGTTCGATGACGAATCCCACGCATTGAAGGAACGCAACACTCGGGTTCTCAGTTCATCCCGGGTTGACGGGATCCCTTCTCTCTCGCCGAACCAATCCAAAAGGAGTCCAGTTCCGACACATCCTGCAGCAACAATCCAAAGAATGATCTGAAAAAGAACCAAATACAGGCATTAATCATTCTCGTAAATAACATTTATCAGCTGGGACAGCTTCCCAGCTATCTTTCCCTGGCCTCATAACCAAAATGGTATTGTCCTGACCGGTGGCAATAACCTCTGCTTGTTCAGGGGGATTCTTAGGCGATTGCACCCAAACCCTGGCCCCAGGGTTATCCGTAGAGCCAAAGCCTTTCTGGCCACGTACAGTTAGCAAAGTTGGGGCAGTGCCTTTCAATATCTCGCCACTGAAAACAGGCATAATGAGTAATTGAGCCACTCGGTCAGTGCGGTGTATCAGTAAGTCAATCTCACTGCTATTTAGCAGAAGTACCTTAATCTCTCCCTGATAGTCACTGTCGATGACACCTCCAAGTACCTGGATGCCTTTTACAGCCAGCCCCGATCTAGGGGCGATCAATCCAAAATTCCCAGGTGGTATATGAATACCAACACCAGTAGCAATGATGACCCGATTCTTACTCTCCAGAACGGTGTCATCCATGGCGTGCAAGTCTAAACCTGCCGACCCTGGGGTAGCTCTGCATGGAGTCAGAGCTCCGGGAGTAATTTCCCAATACATCACAGTTTCACTGATTACATTAGGCATAGTCTCAACATTTGGGGGAAACAAACGCATAAGTGGAGATTCAGCATTTAAAAAAGGACGATTATTCAGAATCAATAGTGCTTGTGGTAAGAAGTCTCGCCAGTTTTTATACTTGTCATCTGTTAACTTTCGTAATTGGTCCTTTAACAGGCCATTCAATTTCTCCACCAGGCCCGAGGCCTGCGGGTAGTAGGGTATATGAAATATCCATTCAATATTATTTTCCACACAGAATTCTTGTACCAATCTTCCACGAAAATGGGATGCATTATCAGATTGAATTTGGAATGGCACACCATAATACATCATAATTAATTCTAATGTTTTTATGGTATTCAATTGGGTAGCTTGCTTACATGGAAGAGCTACCAGCAAGCCACTATATGTATCGACAATTGTGCAAACATATTGACAATTCCTACTCATGGGAAGGGGTCCGATGTAATCAATCTGCCAAATTTGAGCGGGCAATTTCCCGCGATGTAAATGGCCTCTAACAATTTGGGGTACCTTACGCTGTCTGATATGTTGACAGACGGGACAATGTAAAATAACATTTTTGATTAGATCCAGGGGAATATAAATTCCTCTATCAGCAGCCCACCTGCTAGTGGCCTTCTCTCCAAAGTGTCCTGCCTTCTGGTGTGCCCATTTCGCCAATCCCGCAATATCAGGATCTTGTCTGTCCACCACTGCCTCAGCAATTTTAGATTTTTCATCTGCAATGTTATGAAAAAATTTGTCAAGGGAGTCTATTGGAGTGTGAGCATCCACATGGAAGATTGTAACAGTACTCTGTGGGAGCATCTCCCAAATCTCTTGCCATAACTCTTTTCCCCACAATTCTTTGGAATGTAACTTCCAATTATGGGAATGCCAAGTTGGCAACCAAACAGCCAGTCCATTGGCAGTTGACCAAGAATCGGTAAAAATATGACATGTACCAGGTAATTCTTGTTTCAAAACTTGGTAAACAGCGTAAAGCTCGGCAAATTGGCTACTCTTCCCTTCACCAGTTGTGCTCAACAGTTTCTGTGTGACCGGATTATAAGACACCGCCTTCCAGTGCCGTGTCGTCCCAATAAACTTCGCCGACCCATCTGTGAACCAAACATGGTTTCTGTCCTCAGCGGACAAATCATCAAAAGGTCTACCCCACTTAACAGGAGACTCCTGTTCTAAAGGTACGGAACACTCACTCTCAGTCTCAGTCGACGGTGCTTGCGCCACTTGCTCATGTAAAGACGCAACTCCTTTCGGGCCCACACGTGCCCTGTCTTGTATGTACCATTTCCATTTAATCACGCTCGCCTCTTGAGCATGCCCAATTCGATGAGTTTTCGGTGAACTCAGAACCCACTGCATAATAGGAATTTCAGGACGCAAGAATATATCATGTCCCAAAGTCAATTGCTCGGTATCCACCAAAGCCCAATAACAAGCAAGTAGCTGTTTCTCAAAGGGTGTATAACGCTCACCAGCATCAGGTAGCTTTTTGGTCCAAAAACCTAATGGTACCTTACTCCTGCCTTGTTTCTGCCACAAACTCCAATTTGCATAAGGGCCTTGCACAGACACATTCAAATCCACATCACCATCACGTACAGGCCATAGATCCATAGCATGTTGAATTGCCTCTTTCGCCAGACTAAATGCATCTTGCTGTTGCTTATCCCATTCAAATGCATTCTTTTTACGTGTAATTCGGTACAAAGGGGCCAATATTTGACTCAAATGAGGAATATGCTGGCGCCAAAAACCAAATAAGCCAATGAAGCTCTGGGCTTCCTTCCTATTCCTCGGAACCGAAAAATCAAGAATCTTCTGTTTAACTTGAGGGATCACCTCGCGGAGTCCCTCATGCCAATTAATACCTAAAAATTTTACAGCTTGGGACGGACCTTGTAATTTATCCGGATTGATCTCCCAACCTTTCTCACGCAGACACTCAATGACTCTATCTAATTGTGTCTGAACATCCTCTTGTGTTTCGCCTTGGATCAAAACATCATCAATATAATGACATATCTGAATTTTGGGATGAACTGGTACCTCAGCCAAATGTTCTGCCACCAGCCGGTGACAAATCGTAGGACTATGCACATAGCCCTGAGGAAGACTTCTAAACGTCATCTGACGCCCGTTCCACGTAAAACTGAACTGTTCCTGACACTCAGGGGCAATTGGAATAGAAAAGAAAGCATTAGCAATATCGATGGACGCATACCATGTACCTGGATGTGTTTGGATTCTTTCAATCAGGGTAATAACATCCGGTACTGCAACAGTCAAAGAGGGCGTGTGTTTGTTCAATTCTCGATAATCAACAGTCATGCGCCAAGAATTATCACTCTTACGCACCGGCCAAACAGGATTATTCCAAGCAGAAGTAACTGGAGTTATAACACCTGCATCAACCAACTCCTGAATGGTGGTACTAATCTCTTCATGACCACCCGGAATACGATACTGCTTCTGACAAACCACTTTGGTCGCCTGGGGAACTTGTATGGGGGGCATCCTTAAACGACCAACCCGTATAGGTCTGGACGAGATATAATGCGTCGTTCCAAATTGGTAACACCCATCATCAAGATGCAACGTCATTCCCTTCAAAATATCAATTCCAATTATGAATTCTAAGAGTGGCACCACTAATACAGAATATTCCTTTCTAGGGATTCTACCTATTCTCATTTCAAGCAAAGTTTGAACTGCAGGGGTTTCTTTTCCTCCTAATCCGGTAATAGTAAAAGGCTGCCCTGTAAACTTCTTTGATTTTCCATGAATAAGAGTGGCCTCCGCTCCTGTATCAACTAATGCTCGGGCCCTTTGGATATTACGATGTCTCCAATAAATATCAATATCTACATAGGGTCTATTATCTCTATGAGCCCATCTGTGTACCGGAGCTTGACCTATTTCCTAGTCATTCTTACTGCATTCTGTGTACCAGGACAAATCAGGATAAAGACTTTCACGTTTCTTAGGTATCGGTACCTCCTGTTCATATCCATTCCCCGTACGGAACGGATTCAAGTCTTCAGTATTATACCGTGGGTTACGATCAACCAAGCTGTGACGATTCTCTCTCCTCCTCAACTCAGGAGATTGATCCCTATCATCTCTACGCCTGCTGTAAGCATGATCATTTCTCCCCCTTTCCTTTTCCCCCTCTCTCTCCCTGTCCCGCCCTCGACGGGGGGACAGATCACGTACAGGACACCGATCATCACGACGATCAGAGCGCCCACGGCGATCGTCATCACCGCTACCATCAGAACAACCACGATCACACTCAGTCGTTCGAACACGCCGGGCACCCTCCTTCCGATCCAAGCCCCGTTTGCGAAACAACTCCCACAAATGAGCAGTAGTCTCACCATCAATGTCCTCCCGACGTACACCATCAGCCAAAAGACCAGTAAAGATATCACGTCTAGTAAATTTATATTCACCAGGAGTACGAGTGTCAGACCGGGGCTGACGTTCAGGTTTAAACCACTCACCCAGCTCACCGAGTTGGCGCACCGATTCCAACACCGTAGATAGCACATTACCAGTCTGGTTAATCAACAAAGTCATCATGACCTGCTTGTAGGCGACAGGAGAAGAGCGAATGATACGATTCCGCACAGAAGAAGTCAACATCCCATCAAGCAACCTGTCAGCAGTGCCCAGAAAAATAGCCGTTTTCATCACTTCCTCCTTGAGACGTTGCGCAGCATCACGCAAGGTATACCACGGCTTGTCATTGACAGGCCAGTCAGATTCAGTAGGATACTTCAAATTACAACCCTCAGTCGCCAATTGGAGCAAAGAAATTTGACCACCACCATTATAGTTACGAAAATGATCTTGCACAGTAGAATCCAAACTCAAAGAACAAAATTTCAAACAGTCGCCAGTATCCAGCATAATACCGGCAGCGCCCAGTTCATAAAGGCGCACCATCCATGTGAGCAAGGCCTCACCAGTCCGCTGCCGAAAGCGCTGCAAAATATCACTAATTTCTTGTTGAGTAAAATCTTCTAAACAGTCCAAAGAAACACCCTGCGGAGCATTAGGAGATTGCTGCAACTTCCGACGAAAAACCGGATGCGCAGAGACCACGGGACGAGCATCACAAGGAGCCCGAGCAGTACTAGTAGAGGGACAATCAGTGTAAGAAGCATCGATCCCGCCCGAAGAACGAGCATAATCACGGGGTGCACCATCAGAGGTGCGAGAAGCAGACTTACATTCATGACGGGAACGAGAAAACTCGTGCGTAACAGACTCCTCACCCGAGGAACAAGAGGTACTCGAGTCCCAGATATTACCATCCCATTCATCAGGATTCCAATCTAGTCCAGCTTTCGCCACGACCAGACGCACCTTACGCGTCGAAACTCGACCACGCCTGTTCTTGTACTTATAACGAGCAATCCGCACAGCCGCCCTTTCGGCAACCGTTTGGTAAGTGTCAAGTTTGTCAGAAAGCAACTTATTTTGACATCGCAGTAGAGTATTAGAATTCTGAATCTCAACAAAGTGTGCCTCCACATCCTTAAGAGAGATCTGTAATTTCAACAATCTCTCATGCAGAATCCGATACGCAGACAGAATAACCCAACCTCTGCGCCCCAAAGCGGGAACCTCCTCACCCTTCAATACAGGTGCCGTCTGCAAACAAGTAATCACGTCAGCCGGTTCCGCCGACTCCAAAGAAGAGTTCCAATTTTCACTCAGACCAGTAGAGTCAGCCCATTCACGGGCTAAGGCTCCATAAGGCGTTGAATCCCATCCGGGAATATCAACGGACAATTTAAGAGTAGATTTAGATTTCTTAGAAAACATCGCGAAAAAAGAAAGAAAAAGAAACGCAGAGAAAAGAAAGGAAGAGAGAAAGAGAGAGAGGAAAAAAAAAAAAACTATACACGCAAATATATAAAAAAGAATGCAAAGAAAACCACGCACACACCGAAAGCAAACATAAGACAAACAAAACGCACACAGGTTTCGTAAACAGTTCGTGACGCCAAATGTTCTGCTTGGGTTTTCGGATCAGGTGGAACCCGCTCAACAGAGCCTTTCTAACCCAAACGAGAACGTTACCCCCTCCCTAGGGCCTTTTTACACCTAAATAACCACATATATATGTACCACCTAGGGACAGGGAATTCCTATTATATATATATATATATATCAAGACCTCACAGCCTCGCGATCTCAGACAGACCCAGAACTTCCTACCCAGACGGCAGCCACAGTCTCGCGGTCTCAGACAGACCCAGAACCTCCTACCCAGACGGCAGCCACAGTCTCGCGGTCTCAGACAGACCCAGAACTTCCTACCCAGACGGCAGCCACAGTCTCGCGGTCTCAGACAGACCCAGAACTTCCTACCCAGACGGCAGCCACAGTCTCGCGGTCTCAGACAGACCCAGAACTTCCTACCCAGACGGCAGCCACAGTCTCGCGGTCTCAGACAGACCCAGAACTTCCTACCCAGACGGCAGCCACAGTCTCGCGGTCTCAGACAGACCCAGAACTTCCTACCCAAACGGCAGCCACAGTCTCGCAGTCTCAGACCTCACAGCCTCGACGTCTCAGACAGACCCAGAACTTCCTACCCAGACGGCAGCCACAGTCTCGCGGTCTCAGACAGACCCAGAACTTCCTACCCAGACGGCAGCCACAGTCTCGCGGTCTCAGACAGACCCAGAACTTCCTACCCAGACGGCAGCCTTAGCCTCGCGGTCTCGAACGGACCCAGTACTTCCTACCCAGACGGCAGCCTTAGCACGAGCTCATCCTATTATCACCGTAGTACACGATAGGGGAATCGGGGTTACTATGTATCAGATCACACAAAGACTATTAGTTGAGCACAACCTGGTCTTTAGTTCGAGGGGCTCTTTTCTCCCTCATTCAGTTACCACTTACCTGATCAGGATTAACATCTGTTCATGTCAAGTTGAATCTGACTAGAAGAATAGGCTATCCTCCTATACAAGGATACACAACACATGCTGACTCACAACAAGCTAAATACTTTATTTAATTGCTACATGCACACTCACAGAATACATCATATATACAACCTGCAAGGAAAGTAAAAGGTTAAGTTATACACTTCAATAAAAAGGGGTCGACATCACCTTAGTCGTATGTAGCCTGTGCTCAATGGTCATCTAGGTTCCCTTCTCGTCTGTGCCTCGGCTTCGCCTGGAAGTCACACCTCCGCAGTCGCGGATCTACTCCCTTCTCCCTCTCCGAGTCACTGGAACCTCTTCCTCATCGGCTACTCTCTCCTCTTTAGATTCAAGTTCATCATCTGTCTTCCCTGAAATAAGTAGTAGCTTTTCTGCTAACGGCCAGGTGCCGCCTATGGACTAGAAGCAAGTGCCAATATCTAACTCAGACTTTCACTAATATAGAGGTGCATTCTCTCATGGAAAATTCCAGCTCGAAACCTGCCGCCCACCAAATTCCTGTACCTCCCCGTGCCAAGGACACGTTCCCAGCCGGCCGGCCTGATGTAGTGTCTTCGGCAGGGGAAGAATACACTCCTTCGATAAGGGCCGGCCTGAACCGGTTCTCTCCGAGCGAATAACACCTCATAACTAAAATATCACCCTTCACCTAGAAATGTCCCAAGCTGCCGGGGCAGAAAGAAAGATGAAGTCTCTCCTGTCTGAGGCCTACCAGGCCTGAATTCAGCACGACTCCATGAAATACCCTCACTATAGGGCAGGTTATCCTTAATACTAACGAATCTATCCCCTAGGCTATGTATGTAAGCCCTGATCTATGGGGAGGAGCACAGGATCGTGTCAAAGTGTCTAATAAATAGGCTCTATTCACTACTCTAATCCTTAGACTTGGATGGAAAGAGACTGAAGTCATATTAATCGCTCTACAACACAAGAAGGCCGGGAAAATCGAGCAGTACAGAGGTGTCGTGTGATTCTGTTATTTGCATGTTTCTAATATCCAGTCAAATTATTTCGCATATTTGATTTGCAGTCTTCGAATGTGGATATCCCTCTAACCCATCAACACTGAATTGTTGAACAATGCAAATTGATGGTGGTAGACGGTCATCATTAAAAGAGGAAGGATTTTATACTGGCACTGTGTTAACAATGCTAATGGATCGTTTTCCACACTATTTAAGCCCTTGCATTGATCCTGCATTATCTGTTTGTTTTTTACTTCCATATTCCCAGATTGCTTGGTGGCAATATCAGTAAGCAGCTGTGTTTCAAATGAGAGCGTTTAGATTCGATTATAAGAGACTTGTCCCCTGCACTCAGTCTGCTACTTGCTGCACAAGCTGGAATTAGGGCTAATCTACCTGCCAAGCTTTGGTCAAAACTTGCTATTTATGTGTGCCTCTATCACATATTATAGTGCTGCTACACTATTTTCTGAAGCATACTTTTTAGAAGAGGGTCTTTCTGTGAAAGGATTTTTCCTGAGTGATACACCCCTGAGGACCCACACACTGCTTCATGTGTGTCTCTGATATGGTGTTATTTAAAACTCAGCTCCACGCAGTGCAGCAGATTTTTTTCTCTGATCCTCAGCCGTAAGTGCACGAGCTGAGACTGGGTTGAATTTCTACCTGAGCGCCAGAAGGACCAGCGCGAATGGCAGTTCGCACTGTTTTTTTTACACTTCGTGGAGTTCCCCGTAGCGAAACTCCTTGAACTATTCCCAGGCCTGCTCAATATGCACAAATGTTTTTGTAATACTCTTCATAAAAAAAATGCATTAATCCCTCCCACACAGTCACACCCCTCAAGGTTCACAGCTTCCTTTTTGTTAGCACCATCAGGCATCCTCCAGCAACAATGAGGTGGAAACTTTGCAGCAAGCTTCAAACATTTCCTTCATGGCAGCCACTTAGTCATGCTTAGTTCAAAATCTTGGCCTGAAGTATTAACCGCCCAAAGCAACCTATTTCAGAGTCATCAGAGCTGAAGCTCAATTAGCCCATGAATCCTAGCTCAGGGCCATCAAACAGCACTCCACAACACATGTGAGTGGAGGTTTTGAGGTGCACAAAGGGGAACCTGTTAACCATTCAACTTAAAATGTTGGCTAATAGGAAGTCTTTTATGGTAATCTAACTAAGACAAATATAACTTTTTCCACATGTGCTGCTTGTTAAATTACAAAAACCCTAAATGATGTCATCAAAATCATTGTATAATGTAATTGGTGATGTCATTTTAGGCTTTATTTGAGATGTGATCAATGAAGTCATCAATTAGTTCATTTAATATCCTGTGAGTGATATAAAATGTGTGGCCATATGCAGCACCTAGAGGAGTTGTAACTAGCTTACCGAGCTAACTAGAACATGTGTCCCTGATGTTCTGCGTATCATCTCACCGATAGCATAATTCATGACATGTTCAATGACATCTTTGATGATGTCAATGATAACATGCCAAATGACATAATTGATGAAAACTATGGGTATTGTAGGGGCACAAGGTCTAGTTAGCTATGTGGCTTGAAAAAGTTAGCACTTTTGTATGTCTTGTCAGGTGAAAGTTGATTTGTTAATTTGCTTGTAACTTGGCACTGTTTGACAAATATGTATGGAATTGGGTAGACACTTAGAGCCTCATTATGATTTCGGTCAGTAAGCCTGAATGACACCGTAGGTTTGCAGTCCAATCGCCAAATTTCTGTGTCGGCGGTCGGAGTGTAAACCAAATGGTCAGTATGACTGCGTTCCGACAGATTCAAGGAGCCCGTCAGCCAATCAGATACCCATCATAATCCCTTTTCGGATGGTATTTCCGCCGTCTGAATTATGATATCAGATTCCAACACTGAAAGGCTGTCGGAGAGTGACTTTGGGGGCCCTGTCATGGCCTTCATCCCTCTGCGCCCCCCTTTAAATGCCTGCACTGTGTGGCAGGCAGCTCATGGTTCCTTCCACATGGTGCAGGGATTTGCATAAACTCTTATTTCCCTATGGGAGCTTGTGCTACACCCAAGCTTCCATAGTGAAATGGGAGATAGTAATATGGTGATCAGGAACCATCGACCTACGGACGTGTCAGTCAGAGACAACTCCGACCAACATTGTAATAGGGCCCTTAGTGTTTGGGAATGCTATTGGTATTATTGAATTTGTGCATATCCATAAAGGGGTGAGAAGTCAAAAGGGAGGGGCACAACAGATTTTCATTTGTTGATACATTTGCCACTGTGTGATGCACCTGTATAAAATCAGGCAGTAAATAACATGTTCATTTACTTGTAAATATGGTGCTGTTTGATCCATCTGTTTCAAGTGAGGCAGTTGTTAGGAAGTGATACCCGGTGCAGCTATAATAGTTTTGTGAATAGCTAATGGGAGTAGGAAAGTTCAAGGTTGGGTGGTCTAAATAATTTTTGATTTGCTAATTTCTTTGGCATCATTTAATGGATCTCCAGGGAATGTGACTGGGACTTAGCACGTTTAACCTTTTTTAGTATAGCATTTTGTATGTTCGTGCAGATCTACTCCCAAAAATATTCATTTAATAATGTTTTATGATTTTGCTCAAAATTTGACATAAACTTGGAAGATTTTATTTTATTTAGTATGTCAAGTTTTGTGATAATCCATCGAGAGGGAAAAGTGAAATGGATGTGTGATATAATTTTCAATTGCTTATAACTTTAGCACTGTTTGTCGCATTTGCATCAAATGCGGCAGGCTATTGGCAATTCATACCCAGTGTAGGTAATTCCCGGTTCCCACTGATCCAATGTCTGAAGAAGTTAAAAGGGGGTCAACGTATTGTGAATTAATTATGACTTTGGCACCTTACGACGGATCTACATTAAAGGTGGCAGAGAGTTAGGGGCACATTTATCAAAAAATCACACAGTGCAGCAAGTCACCTTGCTGTGCTGCACTGTGTGACAGGGAAAGGGCAGGAATGAGCCATATTTAACACTATAGGGTGCATTCCTGTCTTTTCTCTGTGCTGGAGCACAATATGCTGCCTAGCGCCAATGCAGGCAAACTTCCACCATAGAGGGTTGTTTTTCCTGCACAAAAAACAATCCTCTGAGACATTTTCCTCTTTGTATGTGTGCTTCAGAATGCAGCACACATACAAAGAGGAAGTAACAAGGAGAAATAAAGATAGGTATTGTTACGCCTCACTTGGGGAAGTGCAGCATTTTGTCAAATTCCCTCTACCAGTAATGGTAAATCTGAAAATTTGCCAAAATCCATGGGTGGATGTGTGAGAATACCCACACTTCACCCATGGAATGCTCCCTGGGACAGAGTAATGCACCGCAACAAAGCAATTTGCTCTATGTTGAGTTACTCTAGATTTATAAAGCCATGCAAGGCCATACAATTGCGATAAATCTTACTTAGAAGTTGTGTCTCACTTGTGTCCTATTGTGTGATGCACGGGCAATGCAACTGCTTGGTTCATTTGCCCCTTAGAATGTTTAACCTACTCTTGATTTACTCAAGTTCAGCTGGTAATATATTTTGCACTGTTAAATACATTCACAGATGGCAGATGTTTAGTGGATTGAGCTTAGTGCTGGTTATGTGAAGTTTCAGCAGGATGTTTTGGGGGGCAAAGATAAATGAGAGGGCAATTAGCATTTTATTCTGATACCAGCAAATCAAAAGGGCCCTATTTGAATTGTATCACTGATGGTAAATGCACCACTTGCCTTTTTCACACGGGCGTAAGCCACTAGGCTCTTAAATCTTCTGATTGCCTTCATTTTCCCTCTCTTGGGCATGTCCATAGATGCAATCAGTACTTCCAGTCAAATAGTTCCCCACCATATTACAGACCCAGTGCTTATTAATGTAGAACTCATTAGTTATAAGAAAAAAGGGGTGTTCTTGAACCTATCCTAAGAGAATAAGGTATCTACATTAATATGTGAAAGCTTTAGTTAATCTGAACAACCGGATCCCTGTTATGTCCCCTGATTAACCAAATTACTTTCATAAGTACGGTCTATTGTGTGATCAAAGAGGCCAATGATGTAGTAGTCATCACTTCGATGGAACCCATTAAGTGAAGGTTCACCTTCAGATAAAGTTGCCCACAATACTTCAGTACCCTTTAAAATCCTGAGGCAGAGGACAGCATCTATTTGAATAATTAAGGGATAGTAGTACCTATTGTTAGCAGGGTGGGGAAAGCCAAAATGTATAGGTTTATTCAGGATCATAGGGTTGTATAAAATGAAGTGATCTCACACTTCCCTCGGGTCCCCTATCTGCTATCATCCTCTCCTGCATCCCTGCAAATGCTCACTGGCTCACTGTGGTTGACCTTTGTATCTGTTTCTCCTCATTCCCAAATGAGGAGTCATTCTTCTTGTTCCTCATTTAAGGGGCACAGCCTACATGGACCCATCTCCTTCAAGAATTTAAAGACTCTCCCTTAATTTTTTCTTAAGCCATAAGAATGATTTGGACATGTTGGTTCTCCCCGAGTGTAATAACTTCGCCATGAAATATGCCACCTTTCCACAACGTTCCTCTGAATGAGCTCAAGCCATAGGTTTCCATACTTATAACTGCTCCCAGGTAGGTACCTTCTCTATAATGGTAGGGTATTGCAGAGAGTGTATCCTGGGTTATGCTGAGATGGCCAAAACTTTGCAAAAGTATATTCAAAAAGATATTGATGAACTCTTGAAGTAGTCTAGTGTATTTGTAAAAATCAAACAACCGCTGATGTATGCCCCCTCTTTGGTGATTCCTGATTTTTGCTATACCTTTCATTGTCATGAACAGAATGGATTTGCAGTTGGGGAGCTATTTCAAAGTCATGTGGATCAGAAAAAGCGTGTAAATTATTATTCATCAGTTTTGGATCCAATCACAGCTAGGTCCCACCTTTTGTATGGTCTGTGGCAACTTTTGCAAAACTTGTTGAAGCCTATGAAAATATTGTAAATTCTCCATTAACTGTTGCTGTGCCTCATTCTGTAGGTGTGCTCCCCTAACTACAAAAACTCAGCATCTCCACATAATTTGATTGTCAAAACATGAAATACTATTATTGTTCCCTCTCACGTTGCTTTGATCTGCTGTCATCCTGCTTCTGACTGCCTGCCAGTGTGGCTGGAGACCTGCATAACTGTGTTCTAGTCACTGCCCGTGTTACTGAACCTTGTATTGATTTGGCTGATGTGCCCCTCAATGATTGTAAACCAACATATTTTTGGGCTAAGTCATATTTCAGGAATAATGATGGTGCCTTAGTTGTTGTAAATTAAAGCAGAATGTGATTAAGCATTTACTGAAAACATTAATGCTTCCCCTTTAGATCGTGTTTTCCTTGTTATGTTGACAGAAGTCCGGACTCCATTTTGTATTGACATGCTGCCACGTGTTCGTCACGAGGAGAGTCCGACCTCTGTGTTAGTTGCTCCTGTAATCTGCCTAGTAACAGTTTATAAATAGCTCTCTTGTCCATCTGGCGCATGCCCAGACTTGACCACGTCTGTTATAATTAGCTTTGCTTGACCATGTGTTTTCGCGGGCTCAAAGAGTGTGTTAGCTCCGCCCATGTATTGATTCAGTATCGAGAATGACCATAAATGGTAATGTTCTTCGGCCTCATGTTGTATCCACCCACTTATGAGCCCCTCTGTTGTGTATAAAAGGGGACTGTGTACGAATGTTCTTTGTGCTACTCCATGCAATACTGAAGAGTGTTGTGTGGATTGTAGGACCACCCTTAAGGGTTAATAAACGTTGTTTTTGTACTTTGCAGTTTCCGTGCCAACTTCCTTATAGATTCCGTTACAGGAGAGCGAACCCTTGTTCTTGCGGGCCTAGCTGGGGCCTGTATTCATCAATTGGCGCCCGTCACGTGGGGCTCATCGGCGACTCGGATGCTCGAAGGACTGGTCGCGACGAAGGTGAGGAGTTTGGCCGGGGACGTGATCACTGCCAGCGGCGTCTTAGCCCTGGCATCCCGAGGTTTTTCTTCCTTCCCTTCCGAGCTGACCGTCTGGGTGGCGCCGGTCATCGACTGAGACCTCTTCTGTCGGTCCTGCCGTGAGAGCCGTTTGGGCGATTGTGGAGCTTGGCAGTTGGAACCTGGACTCTTGATTGGTAAGAACCGTTGTACGGTACTTGCTCCGAGTTTTTGAAGCCTGGGTTGGCTATTTGAGTTTGATTGATGATGACTAGTCATATTTTGAATTTGTCTTTGTGAAAATATATGCGTTGCAACACATATAGGCAGGTAATGTGGAGAAATTTCTCCAGGAGCTGTGTAAACTTTGAACGGCGCAACGATTAAGTGCCATTTTCTTTATAATATTGCATATTTTGCATTATTCCTAGCATGCCTGCTTTTAGCGCACTCCGTAAGTGGTGCTGCTGTTTTGGAAATCGGTTGAACCTCGAGGAATCTGCTCCAGCTCCCCCAGAGGGGACTCCTAATAGGGATATGTACGTGAAGCATGGTCTTTCTTCCATAATGTACAGCACGTTATGGAGGAAATACACGAAGAAGGATCCTGAGTTGCGATGGCCTTTGTATGGATCGTTTGATATACGTAAGATTGAGTATGTGGAACAGTGTATGTGTAAACGACGTGCTCGTCAGGATATGTTTGAGTGTGTGCGATTATGGGTGAAGGAAGTGCGTGAGCGAGAGAAGCGTGAGAAAGCGCTGTTTGATAAGGAGCAACGAAAGAATGATCATGTGCGAGCGCAGGAAGCGAAGCGTCGGGAGGACAAAGAGCAAACGGACAGACAAGAGAAAGAGCATAGGCTACAAGTTTCGGGTCAATATGTTGTTCGCCAGCCGCTTTATCCTGTCCTTAATAATTCTGATGATGATTTTTATTTGCTAGATCGCTCTCCGCCCCCTTATGTTGGCGCATCTGCTCCACGGCCGCAAGATTCTGACCCGATTTCGGGTAAGGTAGGCACACGGTCCATGCTGTCGGCCGAGCAAATGGCTGAGCTTCGGACACTTTCCTTCCGTGCGCTTAAAGGCAAGGTATCCATGGAGGACTTATTTCAAACTTGGGGGCCGTGGCAGGAGAGAGATAAAGTGTATTTTCTGGGTCATTTCGCGGAAGAAGTGATTACTGCTTTCCGAAAATATTCTCATGTCCTTGAGCCTGACGAAGTGTCTTCGGACGCTAGAGCAATACGTAACGGTGCTTTTTCTCCCTCTAAGGCTCCTGAGGCGGCTCGGCGGCTGTTCGCCTTGCGGGACGAGGTGCTGGCCCTTCGAGAGAAAGCACGCCAACAAGCGGAGGAGGAGAAGCAGTCGGATTCGGTTGCGGCAGGGGGTTACCCATCTACCTCCCAGTCAGATAAGGATGATGTAGTGCATGCTAAACCGATGCGAGAGGCGGCGCCTTTGTATGTTCCTCCTAAAGGAGCGGGGACTAGCCCGGACATTAATTCTGTCGATGCTAGGGGATATTTTGTGTATAATTGGGTTTATACTCCATGGCATAGAGCCGATGTTATGGCATTGAAGAATGCGTTGCCTGACCCCCGCAAGAATCCAGCGGCCTTCTATGAGGAAGTCGAGGGGGCCTTGAATTCTTGCATTATGACCTTAGCGGATATAGACCTGTTCTTTGGCCTTATCCTACCGCCGGATACGTGGCGCTCTGTCCGAAAGGTAGATGATGCGGTTGCCTTCAAGGCCCGGTGGTCTGACCTTGAGGATGAGGATAGGGAACGGAAGCCCGCACAGAAACCACCCCAGAATATTTTAGATCTCCCTGCTGCTATTGTGGCTAAATTGAAAACAATAATCCCCCCCAAAAAGATTGACTGGAATATGTTAGCAGCATGTAAACAGAAAGTTGACGAGTCAGTTGCAGATTTCTTCACGCGCTTTGAAGAAACGTTTCATGACTTTAGTGGCCAGTCGCTTACTGACGACACAGGCCGCCACCTTTTCGCGGACAAATATGTGGCTAATCTGCTACCGGCAGTTGCGGCCCGGTTAAAAGCGAGTGAGAGTTCTTGGTCCTCCGCGACACCGACGGCCCTTCTGACTATCGCTCAGTATTATGAGCGTCAGGAGCACGAGGCGAAGGGCCAGGAGGAGAAGAAATCGAAAGATCTCAAAACCAAGGTGATGTTAGCACAAGTATATGGCCCGCCCCGACGGGGTAATAATAGAGGAAGGGGCGGATCTTATGGTCCCCCTTCGGGCCGATCTGATTTGAATAGGAACCAGTGTGCGTATTGTAAGCAATTGGGCCATTGGGCCAGGGATTGCCCAGTGTTGCGTGCTTCACGTCAGGGGCATACTCCGGGTGGCCCGAGAGGTAGAGGGGGTTCCTCGAACTTTAGAGGGAATTCTAATGACAATGCCCGTTTCGATACTGCTGGGCAGCACCGAGATAGCTCAAATGTTTTCGATCGCCAGCACCAGTATCATGTATCGGACATCGATCAATCGGGATATCACGATTCGCAGCATGCATAGGAATGCGTTGGATGGGGGTCTGAATCAGTTGAGGTGCCGGTCGATCAGACGGGTCCTTATGTATCGGCTGAAGTTTTAGGTTCTACTGATCAGTTCCTAGTGGATACAGGAGCGACACGTAGTGCATTGTCTAGGTACTTGGTTCCGGGGGCTCCCCCATCCGGCTCAATAGTTACATCGGTAGGGTTTGACGGTACACTCTCCCGAAGCCCTCTTTCACAGCCCCTTGCATTTAAAGTTGATTGTTTTTCTGCGCCCTGTCCGTTTCTGCTTGCTCCGTATACACCGGATAACATTATGGGCCTTGATATGTTAAAGTACTTTAGGGCTACAATCCGCTGCTCCCCTGAGGGTGTGAGGGTGATCTTAAATGACAACTATCCCAGGTCTGGGCGGATGTGTACGATATCAGAGGATGCATTGTTGGCTACCCTCCCCCGAGCTTTATGGGCGACTTCGGACACAGATGTGGGACAAATGGTGATTCCTCCGGTCCACGTTAGTGTCCGGGAGGGGGCGGTGCTACCATGCCTCCCGCAGTATCGTATTTCCCAGGAGGGCGAGGAAGCTCTCATACAGATTGTGCAAGATTTGATCGCAGTAGGAGTAGTGGAAGAAGTTCCCTATAATATCTGTAACAGTCCGATTCTCCCTATTCTGAAAAAGGATACAGATGCAAGGGTCTATCGGTTCATAATTGATTTGAGGGAGGTAAACAAGATCGTGATACCTCAGTACCCGGTGGTCTCCGATATCACGACGTTGCTTACCTTGGTCCCGCCTACGGCGACCATGTTTTCAGTGATTGATTTGAAGAATGCCTTCTTTTCCATTCCCATTCACCCTGATAGCCGATTTCTTTTTGGGTTCACATTAAACAATAGATCTTATCGTTTTTGTAGAATTCCCCAAGGCTATACAGAAAGCCCTAGTATTTACAGTCAGGCTTTGAAACGACAGTTGGATTCCTTTGTTTTACTCGAGGGGGTCGCCCTCATTCAATATGTCGATGACATCTTGTTGGCGGCTGACACCCTGGAATTGTGTGAGAAAAGCACGCTATCCTTACTTTCCTTTTTAGCCTCCCACAATCATAAAGTATCTAGGAAGAAATTGCAATTCTGTAGACCAAAGGTGACTTATTTAGGTCACCTTTTGTCTAAGGAGGGGCGTGCACTCACACCAGATCGTATCCAAGTAATTTTGAACACACCGAGACCATCCACGCAGAAGGATGTGCGTGCATTTTTGGGCCTTGTTTCTTTTTGTAGACAGTGGATATTGGGGTTTTCACACATAGCTAAGCCATTACTAGCTCTTTTGACAAAAGACACGCCTATCCCAATCCCTTGGTCAGATGAGTGTGATGCTGCTTTTCAGCAACTGCGACAGGCCCTTTGTTCAGCACCAGTGTTAGGGACCCCTGATTATGCAAAACCCTTTTCGTTGTATGTGCATGAGAAAGATGGATGTGCATTGTCAGTTTTAGTGCAGATGCACGGCGACAAGCAGCGCCCTTGTGCATACTTTTCGGCTGTGCTTGATCCTGTCGCCCGAGCATTACCAGGGTGTTTTCGCTCGGTAGCGGCGACAGCTGTGTCAATACGCCAAAGTGAAGGAATTGTGTTGTCCCATAAATTGTTGGTGTTAGTTCCCCATGCTGTGGATGCCCTGCTTAATCAAACAAAGACGCAGCATTTGACCAGTGCCCGTTTAACGGGATATGAGCTGACGCTTTTGGCTCCTCATATTACGTTGAAAAGGTGCGTGACATTAAACCCGGCCACATTGTTGCCATACCCCGAGACCCAGCCTGAGGCGCAGAAAGCGCATGATTGTATTCTTGTGACTGAGGAACAAACAAAGGGTCGTATTGATCTCCAGGATACGCCCTTTTCAGAGGTAGATGGAGAGTTGTGGGTAGACGGATCATGCCTGAAGCTACCAGATGGTACGACTTCAGCAGCATATGCAATTACCACGTTACAGACGATAGTGGAGACAGCACGCATACCGCAGAAATCAGCTCAAGCAGCGGAACTAATAGCCTTAACACGAGCATGTGAGCTCAGTACAGGATTGTGTGTGAATGTTTACACAGATAGCCGCTATGCCTTCGGAGTAGCGCACGATTTCGGCCTACTCTGGAAGGAGAGAGGGTTCTTAACGTCACATGGGGTACAGATAATGCATGGGGAGTTAGTCCACAATCTCTTAACCGCATTGACATACCCGAAGAAAATTGCCATTGTTAAGTGTAGTGCCCATAGGAAAGTAGTTGATAAAGTTGGAGAAGGGAATGCGTTAGCAGACCGGGTAGCACGGGAGACTGCGATGCAGCCCGGCGCTACTGCCATGTATGTAGTGAAGTCACAGGTGGAAAGATGGCGTGATGCGAAGGAGGAAGTGCGAGAAATGCAAAGGACCGCTTCTGATAAAGAGCGGGAGCAATGGGCTAGCGAGGGAGAGTTGGATGATGAGGGCTGTTGGAGAAATAAGCAGATGGATAGATGGAAGTTACCCACGGCTTTCGTACAACCTATGGTTCAAATGGCACATGGGCTAGCACATGTTGGAGCTTCCGCAATTGTGAAATTGCTTACCCAAGTCTGGGAGCATCCAGAGATTGCTAGCACAGCAAAGAGGGTGGTGCAGACCTGTATGATCTGTCTGAAGTATAACCCAGGGAAAGGCACTCGAACTCCAGCAGGAGGATTTGCGACGCCCACTGCACCCTTTGAGGTTCTGCAGATGGACTATATCCAGCTTGAGCGCTGTAACAATTTGAAGTATGTTCTAGTAGTGGTCTGCGCCTTCAGTAAATGGGTTGAGGCGTACCCTACGAAAGACAATACTGCAATGACTACAGCGAAGCTATTGCTGAAAGAGTTTTTTCCTCGATACGGCGTCTGTAGACTTCTGTGGAGTGATAATGGCCCTCACTTTGTAGCGGATGTTATAAAATATGTCTTGAAGGGCCTAGGCATCACCCAGAAGTTCCACGCCGTATTCCACCCCCAGTCTGCAGGACTAGTCGAGAAGTATAATGGTACACTGAAGCTTAAGATCGCCAAAATCCAAGCTTCAACATCTTTGACTTGGCCAGACGCCCTGCCACTGGCGTTATTGTCAATTAGGTCGGTGCCACACTCTCGAACTGGCCTTACGCCATATGAAATCGTATTTGGACGCCCAATGAATATTTGGGGTCCACCAAGGCCTAAGGCGGTGTATGATGTACCTTGTGTAATGATGAGCGATTATCTGGCACAGTTAACGGATAATTTGGTTTCTATTCATCAACAGGTCCGAGAGGCGCTCCCTGATCGGTCTACCGGTGAAGGACATGGTCTCCGGCCTGGGGATCATGTCATGGTGAAGGTCTTCGACAGAACGAACAGTTTGGAGCCGAGATGGGTCGGACCTGAGCAAGTCCTCCTTGCAACAAGGACGGCAGTGCGAGTCTCGAACAGGAAGAATTGGATCCATTCCTTACACTGTCGAAAGGTACCGCCCGGATTGGTGGAGTCTGCCGTGCTGACCGATCAACGAGAAATCCTAGCAGCAGAGACAGGCCGTGCGGCGGAGCCAAACGACACTGAGGAGCTCTTTCCGGACCACGCGACTTCTGGAGGAAGGCGATATCATCTGCGACCAAGGAAGTGAGGTTTCCAGTACCGGGACATACTGTCAGAACGGCCCTTGGGTTAGTGAAACGGAGAGCCGATGAGGCAAGGGGGGGGGATCAGCCCTGCATTAGTGTAGTGACACCCGTCTTGGCCCGCTGGTGAAGAAATCAACCGCTGCCCAAGGGGAAGAGTTCTGACAGACTTTTTAGTTTCAGGAAGATATCAGGGTATTGTTTCCTTTGACATGGAGAAGAAGAAAATTCTTTGTGCGTTGGGGTTCATGCTAACCGTAGCTATCGTTGGTATAACCACATGGTTTGTGGAGGAGGCAACTCCTGCTCGAAAGACACTTGTGTTGACGACTCCGGTGCCTGCGGAGCACTACTTCTATACATTGCCGTATCAAGAGTTGAAGCATCGACAGTCTTATTTGAATAACACTTTCATTCAGATGCTGCATCATACCCACGTTGCTACGAACGCTACGAACTGTTGGATATGTGGGATGATGCCGGCCCATCAGAAGAAAGGAGGTACGCCATTCATACCACTTCCTTTCTCTCATAATGGCTCTTGTAGAGCATGGTACACTTTGCTGTTTGCCACTCGGAAACCGACAGTGGGACGATTGCTTTTCAGACTCAATAAAGAATGTCATCAGGACAAAAATGGATATCCACAAGCAAATGGGACAATTTGGGAATGGGAAGAGTACCGACCAGACAATGAATCCATTCCCTATATCTTCACGAACACCAGAGACACTGGGGGAAAGGACAAATTTGTGATCCAAGTGGCCCAAGCCCAAGCGGACCTGTGTGTCCAGAGTGTGGGTTTTATCCCTGTTGGTGTCAGTGATTGCATAACCGTATTGAACATTGACGGGTTGAATAACAGTACCTTCCTAGCGTCCCATAATACCTATTTTGTATGTGGAAATAAAGGTTATTACCGTTTGCCGGCTGGGTGGTCTGGGGTATGCTATGTATCATTCCTATTACCTCCTGTATTCCTAGCACCCGCGTTATATCATAAGGATTTGAAACTATTGAATAATGTGACTGTAAATAGATATAAACGTACTCTATCAATTGATGATGTGGATCAAACCGATACCAGCTTGCAACAGTATATTGATTTTAACCTAGGACTGTTTTTCTTTGTTGGAGCTGCTTTGAATAGTAGGAAGATCCGAAGATTGACAAGAGTGGTAGAAGCTGTGACAAATCAGACTGCTGCCGCTCTTGGGAATCTTACGGAAGAATTACAAATAACTAGGATTGTTGCATTACAAAATCGTATGGTATTGGATGTAATGCTAGCTGATCGAGGTGGAGCCTGTAAAATTATTGGAAGTAGCTGTTGTGTGTTCATCCCTGATCATACGCCATCCGTTTATAACGCCATTAACAAGCTGCATAAAATAGCAGCTGAAATCCACACAGAAAATGGCACTTGGTCCTTTTCTGGATGGTTTTGGGCGTTGGTTACTGCCTGGGGATGGAAGGTCTTAACTGGTCTCTGCATTATTATAGCAGTTCTGTTCCTTTTCTGTATGTGTATTCAATGTGGACCATTGTGCTGTTCCGTATGCATTTCATTCTGCATTCCAGATAAGAAAGCTATTGCCAATGTTGCTCGCCAGAAGGGTCTAGCTAAAGAGGTTAAGGGAATGATGATAATTGATATATATGATGATTATTCTTGGAAGCCGGATGTCTTCAGTAAATGCTGAAAGGGTCGTCTGTTGTAAATTAAAGCAGAATGTGATTAAGCATTTACTGAAAACATTAATGCTTCCCCTTTAGATCGTGTTTTCCTTGTTATGTTGACAGAAGTCCGGACTCCATTTTGTATTGACATGCTGCCACGTGTTCGTCACGAGGAGAGTCCGACCTCTGTGTTAGTTGCTCCTGTAATCTGCCTAGTAACAGTTTATAAATAGCTCTCTTGTCCATCTGGCGCATGCCCAGACTTGACCACGTCTGTTATAATTAGCTTTGCTTGACCATGTGTTTTCGCGGGCTCAAAGAGTGTGTTAGCTCCGCCCATGTATTGATTCAGTATCGAGAATGACCATAAATGGTAATGTTCTTCGGCCTCATGTTGTATCCACCCACTTATGAGCCCCTCTGTTGTGTATAAAAGGGGACTGTGTACGAATGTTCTTTGTGCTACTCCATGCAATACTGAAGAGTGTTGTGTGGATTGTAGGACCACCCTTAAGGGTTAATAAACGTTGTTTTTGCACTTTGCAGTTTCCGTGCCAACTTCCTTATAGATTCCGTTACAGGAGAGCGAACCCTTGTTCTTGCGGGCCTAGCTGGGGCCTGTATTCATCATAGTCACTGGTTATGCTATCTACATTGCATACCAAACTGTAGAAATCTGCAACATGCCGAAAGTGATATCACTTCAAATCACAGAGCTCAACGCTCTCATTCAGACAAGTATAGACTAGCTAAAAAAAAACTGTTACTTGCACATGGACTCAAGGTATGAGTTTGTAAAACTTTGAATGCCAACAGATTTCTTCACCTCCGCAGATACTCCTATTAAGAGCAGGCAATATGCTTTACACAGTTCAAATGCCTTTCAATTGCCAGAAAAGGGTAACAGTGACCAAGTGAGCTGCTCACCAGCAACCTCATGATGATGTTTGATTGGGCAATGCCTTAGCTGGTTCAGTTGGTTATATGCTGCATTGTCTAAAACTGATGATGTTGCTGTGTATCTTATAGGAATTGATCTATATATTCCGTTCCCACTTTAAAAGAATGTTCTCAATTGCAGGAGCAAGCCACCAAAAATAAAAAACAGTTCTGAATCAAGTAACAATGTAAAAGAGACCAGGAGGAGGTGTGGCACCACAACGATGGGCATCTGGTTACACTACAATGTCTACTTCCCAACCACACCAGGTTGTATCATGGAGGAACCCACATTGGTAGGGATAGCATGATGCATCTCACTGCAACCCATTAGCATGCACCCTTCTGTTCACCAATAGCCCAAAATTATTGTGAATTCTGTGCTATATGTCTGTCACATAAAACTGAAGGGTATTAAATCCATCCCTGCACCTCATCCTCCTCCTTTGGGTCTCTTCATGTACATCCAGATTGATGTATGTTTTTAGGCAGGGTGGAAGCCTATCCCTGTACCAATGGAGATTTTGATACAGTTTCTATGTGGTTACTCAGAGATTTTGACCCCAAGCTTGGGATGTCAAGCAGAATCAGTATTAGTTGAGGGACACACTTTGTGCCAGTGGTAGCGCAGGCAGTTTGTAAGGCCATATGGATAGACCAGCATTTTCATGGTGCCTATCACCCATAGTCTACTGAAAAGGTATAGAGGAGTAATGCAACCCTGTAGAACAAGATATCTAAGATATGGTCGTAGACACATTTACAATGGCCTATTGATCTAGCTCTATGGTCTCTTGGAGCAGTCCCTTCTCAGAAGTAAACAATGAGCCCCTATGTCAAGATTCTCACCTAAATCAACTAGGCAGGAGTATCATGGAAAAAGCATGAATGTGCTCACTCTTCTACCAGAGTATTTAGCAGTTCACTCACAATACAAAAAATAACTAAAGGACACCCCTGGGGGGGAAGCGGTAAGGGAAAAGAGAAACATGTCCTGGCAGTATAGCGAACTGTGATGTACTTCTGATTGTTGCTTATACAGGGAATCTCACTGACAACCACCTTGGAAGATGTAACAAACACACAAAGTATTATAAGTGTTCTAATAAGAATAGATTAAATATTCAGATAAATGTTTATAGTAATTGAACCCTATTTGAATACCTGTGAGAATATTTTCTCTAGCTCAGCATGGGTTTCTCTGAGATCCGATGTCTTTTAAATAATGTTAGTGAAAGGAAAAAAACAAATGTTAAGTCTGTGTAAACGCATATTACTTTCAATTTAGATTTGAATTTATAACATATTAAAATAAACACTGGCCTAGCACACAGGACTGACAGCAGAAACAAAACAAACTTTAATTAGTAAAGAAGAGTGTAACTTAAAAAAAAAAAAGGAATCCAAATAAGAAAAAAAATAAATTGGCAACTTGCCTCAGAGATAATTTAGCACTATGTAAACACAATTACTTATTGTCTTCCCCAGCTTCCTCTAGAGATATAGAATCAAAAGTCTTACTTAGAATCAGAAAAACAATTAAACAACATTAAATATATTCATCTTCTTGAAGAAAAAATACATCACAAACAGGGCAGCTGGCTTAGGTAACTTGTGAATATTTGGAATGCAATAAAAGTTTGCCTCAGAGCTGCTTAAATATCCAGAAGTTGAACTGACCAATTATGTATTAAGTCTCCTTGGAAGATGACTCAACAGTTTCGTTTTCACAGAGCATTGCAGACACCATGTATGATGATTAAAACACTTCCTTTGTTTATTTAACTGAATGAGACCAAGTTAGGGGTTGGAACATATTATTTTGAAACCTGCTCTGTGCCACAACCTGTAGGCTGGTGTGTGTATGTGTTAAATGCTGCAATGCCTCCGCTTTTAACCTGCTTAACATAGTTTTGCCAGTTTTTTCCTATTTCTTCTTGTGACACTATATTTTAAAAAGGACTCCAGTCTGTCCTCTTTTAGTGTATAGCAGAGCAGTGGTGTATATGTGTCTATGATCAGGACACCCTAACAGTCATGGGCTAACTCATGACGCTCCCTTTAAACCCGCCCCGTCTCCTCTGCGAAGCTGAATTTGCAGTTAAATGCTGACAATGTCCCACCATATCGCAGTAAACCTACATAATATCTTTCTAGTTTCCGGAATTACAGCTTTAAACTGTATTAAGGAATACCTAATGTTGGCCTATGAGGCAAGTAGGCCTCACAGAAGGGAAAAAAGTAAATGAGCTGTTTGTCACTACCACAACATGCAAAACATACACGTACATTGTCCTGCCTTTTACTTACATGGCACCCTGCCTATATGGTTACTTTTGACCTACCTTGGGGGTGACTTATAGGTAATAAAAGGACAGTTTAATGCTTGTAAGTAGTTTCAAATTACAAATCGAAGCAGCAGTAAACTGCACACACAGGCACTGCAGTGGCAGGCTTGAGACAGGTTTTAAAGGCTCCTTCTGTGAGTGGCGCAATCAGTGCTGCAGTCCACTAGTAGCATTTGAAGTGCAATCATTGGGTACATGGTATACCACTTTACAAGGAAATTACCAGTACAACAAATATGCCAATAAAGTAAAGTGTCAGAGTCCTAAGGCCATCAAAAAGATTCAGCAAAATGTGGAGGCAAAAGGTCCAGGTGAAGACCACACTAAGGATGCCATGTTTTACAGTGGGGTACAGAATTGCTGCAGAATGGAGAATCATTCTAAGACCGATCTGTACTGAGCCATCCCTTGAAAGGATCCACCACTTGGTTTACAAGGGTAACTCCTACATGTTGCTGTTGGAAAGGTACAGACAGACTATTAACTCTTCCTTTTGCTAGATTTTCACACACATATGCCTGTTGCTATGAAAGACACCTTTCCTTTAATCAGAGTTCCCATCAGCTTTGACGTTACTTGCCTTCATCTTTTCCTTTTGAGGCGGAGACTGCCAGAGTATGCTGACATCTACAGTTCATAATTCCAGGACTTGAAAAGTCAATTAATCCTTTTAACTGCAAATGCCACAGATGACTCATCTTGCAATGACTGACAAAGGATTAATTTGATGATCATCACTTGGCACGAAAGAGGGGCATGCAGGCTGTTTCAGCTACCTCTAAGTTATTCTCTGCATTACTGGCCCTGTATGAAAAGACTGTCGCTTTAGGCAAAATAAGAACACATGCAAAAAATATTGGAAAATATGGCAAATTTGCCTGCAAAAGCTTTAGAATTAGTTACAGAGCAGTTTGACACCCAGGGTAAATTGCTGATCTAAAACTAAATAGCTTTAGATTATCTTTTATCAGCCAAAGGGGGTGGAGGGTTGTGCAATTGTAGGGAAAGGATGCTACACACATCTTTCCAAAACATCCCTTCACAAGTAGATAGACATCATTAAGGAGAAAGTAAAGATATTACATGAGAATCAAAGCAGCCTTGATCTTAGGTCCTGGAGACATCTGGAAGTGTTTGGGGAGGTTTTCAGAGATTGTAGTACAAAGATATGTGAATCTATTATTGATTTGTTTATTTTGTGCTTGTTATAAATATTTCTACTAGGCTAATATTTTCATCATCCAGCACTCATGCAATAATAAAGGCACTGCCAATACATCAACTCTTGCTATTTCTCTTGATGGTGAATGAATTAATATATATATGAGATCAAAAAAATAAATGGTGAGACTGTCTACTATGAATCTGTTGCACACTGACATTTTATCTCCAAGAAAAACGGTGGGGCTATGACATTGCACCCTCGCTTTCAGCCTTGTCAAATTGTAGTGGGTTTTCAGGGGAATAATAAACATAGTATTGTACATATAAATAAAGTTCTCATGGACATCCGGTACTTCCTTGAAGAGAAGATCCTGGCACCTACTCATTAGATACGTTTTTGCTGATTAACAAGCTTCTATCATGTGATTAAGTGCCATTGACTTGTACTGAGAAAAAAACATACATACTGGTCTCATTTTGTATGAATTCTCTCTATGCTCTAACTGACTGTTATCTAGTGAGAACCTTGGACAGTTGAAATGACAATTGTCTTAGATCTTTTGTTGTGCTCACTACTATTTTACATAAAATAGGACTTGGTCTTTATGCTATCCAAAGTATTGTGTGTTATTTTTAACAGTCTTCATCCAGTGACTGGTGGCACACAGCGGAAGGTGGTTGGGAACAGGGCCTGGCCAAAGGCTGTGCATGCACATAATGAGTTCATTTAGGTCAGTGCATAATGGAGGCTGAGCAACCAAGGTAGGTTGGACACTCGGCCTAGTGCATCAGCCATCCCCACCAGTAAACAGCCAAATGTAATGACACAGAGTGGGTTGGGCAGGTTACACACACATCTGTGTGCACATGCTTGTGCACACATGTGCAGGCTGCATTTGTCCGACATTGTGCACTGCCCGGTAATTGCCCATAAATAGCCTGGTGTAGGAGGGACTCCATAAGGATTGTTGCTGACATGGGGAAGGCCTTATTTTTTTAGTGGGTATTTATTGATAGGTCATAAGGGCTTACTAAAAAAAACTCTAGTGCTTTCACTGGATTATACAGTTCCCTCCACTTAGGCCTACACAGTCCAGCAAGGGTTTAAACTGGGGTAAAACATGCACAACAAGTTGGATTATTTACAAAGCACTATGTCCACATTTTATGGGACTTCAGAAATTGTCATATTTCTCTGTCTCATCTCATAATCCAATCCAACGCCTTTGACTCCCCTGCTCTTTAAAGGTAATTACTCAGCTCATAGCACAGGGAACAAAGGCCTCCCAACACAAAGGAAGCAATTATCAGTGATTGACCCACTTCCAGGGAAGTGAAGGAGGTGTGGGGGAAATCTGCATTTCAAATTTAGCAGTCTCACTGCACCTGGCCTGGGACAGCCTAAGCCCATCGGAGCAAAGGAGAGAGCCAGGACATCTGACCTCTGGAGCCAATGCAGTAGGGGCTCGCCATTGAAGTTCTTGTGGGATGGAATAAGGAAGAGATGTCAGCTAGGAGTGAAGCTGAGGCGATCAAAGGACATCTTTCCGGAGAAATCTCTAAGTCACCATGATGGATTGTCCCAGAACGCTGTGCAGGAAGGCTGGAACAAAGGTGGGGGAATATTGTGGTATCCTGGGATTGGCCAGTGGTGCCTGGTCTCTAGAACTTTTCACCCCCACATTTTAAACCCCTGCCCAAGTGAGAAATAGTTGTGAAGACCTTGGTCCTGGGTGGCGACCATGGTGGAACGTGTGCAAGGCCACCTGATGCACTGCAAGATTGGACTGGCTTTTACTCCAGCTCACCCCAAGGAGTAGGTAGGTCTCTCCAGGGCCAGTGGTGATGGCCTCCTTGTTCCTTCTGAGGATCAGTTTGGTTAAAGACCTGGACTGAACTTCCACCAGCAGGTGCTCAGCTAGACAGCCAAAAAGCTCAGGGGCCGGGAGAGTGTGGGCCGGAAGGTGCCCTGCTAGCTGGTTGTGGAGGGGCTGTGCAAGGTGCAGCTAACAGTAAGAAAGGAGCACCAGGAGCCAAGCAAAGGAGAAGACCGGCACAGAGAGCCAGTTAATTCAGATTGCTGCAGAACATGCCTCTTTAGAGGCCAGAAGGTTTGTTGGAAACGTTATTCATGGTTAGAGCTCATGACCAGGAGCACAATTAGCCATGGATGGACAAAATTGATCAAACAGGGCCTGTGCTACTTGAAAGATCGCCCTTTAGGAAAGAAGACAAAGATAATGGGCCTGTAACCACTGGACTCTGACACTCTTCCTTTGAAAACCCATGGTGTGTGCCAGGGTCCTGGGGCCACCACCCCCAAATCCAGATTGTCCCCGGGGTCCTCATCTTCCTGGGGGCTGGCACAAAGGGTTGGCTAGGACCGGCAAACCTAATTAGCTGCCTTGGGGCCCTGTCCCTCCAGTAGGGACCTGCGTCTATGTCTGGGGGGGGGGGCTGGCATGCACAGCCACATAATGCCATTCCCACTGCAGGCATTAGATGAGGTGCTCCCCCAGTGGGAGCATTAATATCAATGGGGCATCCCATTAACATGCATAACCTGGGGATTACCAACAGTATATAGACAGTGGTTCTGCCATGCAATTTGTAACTGCTTATATATTTCCTGGTAAATCCACTGTTACTTAGGATTGACAATCAATGTTACATTGAAATACATCAAAACAAAATAATGGCAGCAACACTCAGAATTCAAGACAGGACAAATACATAACAGTTTCACTCTACAGACAAATGTGCTAGATACATTACATACAAAATTAACAGAATGGAACATCTATGCATTTAACAAGAAATAACATAAACAAACATAGAAACATGAATGGTTCAAGCGTCCAAACAAATGTTGTTCCCTAGAAAGACATATGTTTTTTGCATCCTAACATTGAAGTGTCTGCTAGGAAATGGAACACTTATTCAGATTACATTGACATTTGACCTCTGACAGAAATGTGAATGTGGTCGAATACCAGCACCATGGGGTCTTCCTCAAGACTATATATTCGATGGTGCGAATAGTTTTTCTGTCTGAGTTTTAATGGCAGGGATCACACACTATTTTGTCTTAAATTAATGGAGATCTTTACAGATGTATGTAATTAATTCCTCCACATTGTGTTCAATACGGAGCCATAGACATGCTTCCTTAATGTCACAATTAGCACAATTAGCATCGTATTCAAAAAGGCATCCAGAAAATTGGTGCAGTGATGGTTCCTACAGAGCGCTGAACAAATCAGCCTACTCACGGCGCATCCCATCAGCAATGGTCAAAAGAAAATGCTGGGTCCGGCATGTCAAACTCAATGTGTTCACACAAGCGGGGAGCCGGCGGGAGAGCCAGAAGTGGGCCTCAAATGCTGCCCCCACCTCTTTACCTGTATCTGGAGTGTCCAGTATGCATCGGCCTCTCGGCTGTAAAAAAAAAAATGTGTATGGCATGAGGATGCATTCAGCAGATAGAAACAAAGTGGGTGAACCTGCTAAAAATATAAAATAATAAAAATATATTTAGAAACTAGGCTGAGGAGCACCTCAAAATGGTGCCAGTGGGCTCTAATGTACATATTCCCTTATCTATAGTGCCTCAAGGAAAGGCAGGGGAACCACAAATGTTGTAGGGTACTGCAGAAGTTGCAGCAGCCTCCTGGAATATTTTACCCTAATTGTCATGGGGTCTTTAAGCATGACCTCCAGAGATGTGTATCTTGTTTTCAAGCATGCCTAGTGCTGGAGCTTCTGCTCTCTGGTTCTGGAGTGCCAAATCCCTTGTGGTTGGTCCTATGGCTGCATTATTTAGCCTTCATCATCTCAAGAAAGACTCTGACACATATGTTGGTGATTTTTTGAAGCATTAGTGATTTATTGGTGTATTAATGCAGCTATTTATGTGAGCTTCAACGGCTCATCAGGGGTGGTAAGAGCTATACAAAAACAAATACAAATATAATTATCATTATTGTTTTTTAATATTTTGCTGGTGGTATATTGCTCATGTATAACGTGGTTATTGTTATTAATGTGGTTAAACTCTGACAAAGACAATAGGATTGACTTGTACGTTATTGTGGTACTTTGCCGGAGCCAGTAAGCCAGCCTTATATTTATTAATCTGGTGACCCATTGAAAAAAGCAAAAAGAACAAATGGTAGATGGAATGCTGAACAATGCAAACATCCACTCCCAGTCACACAGATCTGGTTTAAATCCATTTATTTTGCTCACAGCACCACATCAGTCTGGACCCAGCCATATGCAAATCAGTCTTAACCCTGCTCCTCATGGGAAAAGTCCAGCCTGAACTACTAAGCCAGGTCCTCCCTAGACTGGAAACAAGCATTCTTGTAGTGGTTTCTGGACCGGAAACTAGCATCCTGGAACCAGTTTTTGGGTATCGCCTGCATCAGCCAAACTTGCTTAATCTCTAGCAGCACAGCGAGCATGGGAACCAAGTCTTAGCATACCCTTCCCACTTAAGGCAATAAAAGAAAAAAAGAACAAATGATGGACGGAATGCTATACAATTCAAACATTCATCCCCAGCGACATAAAATTGGGTTTAATTAATCTTTTTTTTGCTCAACGCATCACCCCAGTTTGGACCCTGTCGTATGCAAATCAGTCTTGACCCTGCTCCTCATGGGAACAGTTCAGCCTGAACTGCCAAGGCAGTTCCTCCGTGGACTAGAAAGAAGCATCCTGGGTCCGGTTCTGGGGTACCACCCCTCATCAGCAAGGCTAGCTTGAATCCAGTGGCACAGTGAGCATGGAAGCCACAACTGGCATTGCACGTCTCACTTTAAAGAGATAAATGAAAATAAGTGCAAAATAAGGGAATGTTAAGTATATTTGTAATCCTCAAGTGTAATCATGTCTTGTGGAACTCATTCAGCCATTCTCCATGTTTTAGCTGCTGTGCAGTGCATTTTGGGACTTTAAGTTTTGTATTTAACATTGTAAGCGCAGGCTAAAACACCCCAGCACACAAAGTGTTTTTACTAAAAAGGTACATACAGCAATTGTGCAACTGTAAGCTGGATACACAAATTAACAAAATTAAAAGGCAAATATGATCATCAATATTTATAAACAATTTATTGAATGCCCTCTAAGGTTCCTCACATATTTTGGCTTTTGCTAACATAATTTTATTGAACAGTTACTTTTACCATAGGGCAGTGGACTATTCATTAAAAAAGACCCCTCTGCCTAGCTATGCCAAGAGATGTTTTGCTTGTTTGGCTTGTTTTGCAGGGCATATATGCAATGGGTAAGGTTTTACCAAACAAATGTGAGCAAAAATATGTTTGTCAATTCTGGAATTACAGACAAAAATGATTTTACACCAAGGTGCGGTAGCGTTAAAGCTTTGAAAACCACTGCCATGAAATAATTCATTTTCAGGAAAATAACTCAAAATCTCAACATAGAGGTCTTATTATTGGACCAAATTAATCAGAGCGATGCATTTAAAGGTAAGGGTGAACCCAGGCTATAATCGAAGTGTGACAAAATACTGGCGTAAGGTCTTCAACCTACATGGTGATTTAACCCAAGCAAGTAGAAGCAATGGTTTGTCAGTAGGCATGGACGTGGAACATCTTCTGTTGCATTTTTGTCTTTTGATTCTGTAGCAGGACAGGCTGAGCATGATCTTCCGTCTTCATTCTATCAGAGATTGCAAGTTTGGGTATTGGGTGAGTTGTATATTTTGTCTTCAGTTGATTTTTCTACCCACCTTTGTGGTTTCCATGCTCACTGTCTGTTCATTCTCTGATCCTTTGGGTATTTTCCACATACCAAAAGGACTTCCTAAGACATATTTTCCTAATCGGTTTTTATCAATTGCTCCTCTTCATTTATACAGAAACTGCCAGGCTTTCAATCTAGATACTTAATTAAATTGTTAATATGTTTGCGTCTCCCGTATATTTTTCCACCTCAGGTTCTTAACATAAGACATTTCTGAGCTATGTATTCATCCAGCAGAGTCCCTCCAGTAGTTGACCAACGTGGGTTGCTTTGTTGCCGCCTCAAATGTAATGTGTTCTCAGCGTCGGAGAGACAAAATGTAAAATAGATCCACCGTGACTCCAACCTCTGATCATGATTGTTTTTTCTTTTTCATTAGCTGCGGTGTGCCTTTTCAACACAACTAATGGCATAATATGTTGAAGATTTCAACAGTTAGTTATCATATTTTTTCTCATGCATAAGTCTTAATCTGTTCAAAACTTCAAAAGAGCAATCAAATGTATAACATTAAAATCTTAAAACAGTATACTTTTTAGGAATATTTTCTCTACTTCATATCAGCCCTAAAGTAACGTTGCTGATGATTTGTTCCCAATACGTTCCAGCAATTTAAATTTGACATGACAAGACAATTCTACGATACATATGAAACGTTGAATTTAAAGTATAAATGATTTGGCTCCACTGTTGTATTTCGTCACGGTCTGGGTCTTCTGTGCTAACCAGCGTTGTTGTGGACGGAACTATTCCAGCAGTAACCGTTCAAACTTAAATGAAACAAGCAATTACTAGTATAAAGAGAACTAGATGCTACTGTAAGTAAAAACAAATGTTTGTGAAATGGTTATTGCGGTTTAAATTGTTACGTCGTTATAATATCATAAGTGTTTATGGAAATTCATAAACTTGGTTATTGTCCTGAGGCAATATCGCTTCAGCTAATTGTACGAATTATCACAGATGGTCAACACAAACAAGGGAAAGGATTGTTTACAGTTACTATTAGAAACACAGAACTATATATTTCATTGTAAGTAACCAGTGCAGAAATGCAACAAAATGAGTCTGTGCGTCATTGCAAGAAGATCATCGCTCAAACTGCAAGTTTATAAGGTTCTTTGTTAGAAACAAAGAAGTGTGAAATAGTTGTAATGCCTTGGAAGATGATTGCGATGAAGACGTCACAGGTACAGGTTCATAAATATTGACTTTGCTGTTGGTGTCTTGATTGTTATATTAACATGTAATGTGCGTACGTGTGCACAATACATTTTAATGATGGAAGCACAGCACTTTGATTTCTGTGAGAGCACAACAATCCTCTTTGTGCATTTTTCCATAGTTCATGAGGTTGGGTTTAGTGTCAATTGGGTGCCCATGGTCGGGCTGAGCTACCAGCGGCGTGGGGTAGTTATATTTTAGACTCCATAGCTAAATTGAAGTTTTAGGCTGTGTTTTACTTGAGTTTCATAAGTTTGGACTTGTTAATCGGGAGTGTGTGGGAGGCGAAATCTGATATAGAAAAGATCCGTTAGGAAAGGTGACTTTTCACACCTGACGCCTGTTTCAAGATAACTGGTTACAAAGCCCAGTCCTCAATGCCAGAGAGTGTTCCACTATACATATATATATATATATATATATATATATATATATATATATATATATATATATATATATATATATTCACTTAAAAAACCATAGGTTTCACACACGTTATAGTTAGGATTTGGCATTTAAAAAACCTTGCAAAATCACTTAAAAAACCATAGGTTTCACACAGGTTATAGTTAGGTGGACATTTCACTCGTAAAAAACCAATGAAATTCCCCCGTTATAGTTAGTTCAGATAACTATATCTCGCGCGCCCGCAATCCACTGCTGATGACGTCACATATTACATCACTCATGACATGGTCAGTGGCATCACTCATGACATCACTCATGACATCATCCTTGTGATAGAGTGGCGGTCACGCGAGTTATAGTTATCTGAACTAACTATAACTGGGGAATTTCATTGGTTTTTTACGAGTGAAATGTCCACCTAACTATAACCTGTGTGAAACCTATGGTTTTTTAAGTGAATTTGCAAGGTTTTTTAATAAATGCTAATTCCTAACTGTAACGTGTGTGAAACCTATGGTTTTTTAAGTGAATTTGTACGTTTTTTTAAATGCTAAGTTATGTATTTATGAATATATTTTCTTTTTTTAAAGGTTTTTCACTGTGTGCGCACCCTGTGCACGCACCGTGCGCGCACCGTGCGCTACGTGCACGGTGCGCGCGCGTTGGGCTCACGGTGCACTGTGCGCGCACCGTGCGCGCACCACGAGATTTTTTTTTAAAAAGAGTAATTTTTTTTTCACCCTTGGGGGTCCTTCTGTGACCCCCTGACTAAGGCAAGGGGGTCAGAAACTCTCTTCCCTGCCCCCTTTTCACGTTTTCCACCATTTTTCCACCTTTCCTTATCACTGCGACAGACAAAATGGCGGCCGACACTTCCTGATTTCGACCGATTCGAATGTTGACTGACATCAAACAACCAATCAGAATTACGCTCGGGCACGTTAGGGTGCGCACACGGTGGATCAGTGGCAGTGATCCTCCTGGACCTCAGTGCGGCCTTCGACACTGTGGACCATCCTACCCTTATCCAACGACTGGGAGAAATCGGAGTAAGAGGCACGGCCTTGAAATGGCTAAAATCCTTTCTAACAGGCCGTTCTTTCCTAGTCTGGGAGAACGACAGCCACTCACCCGTTATCCCCCTCCGCTGTGGAGTACCGCAGGGCTCATCTTTGAGCCCTACGTTATTTAACGTTTACATGGCCCCACTGGATAAACTGGTTAACCCGTTCGGCGTATCAATAATCAACTACGCGGACGATACCCAGCTGGTGGTTACCCTCTCACACCCCCACCACGCCCCCTCGGACCTTCATAGCTGTCTCACTGAAGTCCACCGCTGGATGAACCTCTCATCACTAAAATTAAATGGCTCAAAGACCGAGATACTGATGCTCGGCCACAAAGGACCCTCCCTGCCGCCTCACCTCTGGCCCGACTGCCTGGGCAATCCCCCCACCGCTAAGGAAGAGGTAAAAAGCCTAGGCGTTTGGATCGATAACGACCTAAGGTTTAGAACGCAGGCAACAAAAACTGCAGGAACATGCTTCGGACTCCTTAGAGCCTGCAGAAAGGTCTTCCCGTTGCTCCCAGCGAACGCCAAGAAACTTCTCATTCAGGGCCTCATTCTGGCGAGACTAGACTACTGCAATGCTATTTACTTGGGAGCTCCCGAAGCCACGCTCAACACCTTGCAGAAAGTCCAAAATGCCGCCGCGCGCCTTCTGACTGGTACACCAGCAAGATCATCTGCTAAACCAGCCCTCGAGTCTCTCCATTGGCTCCCAGTCAGAGAAAGAGTGGCCTTTAAGTCTCTCTGTCTGGCCCACAAAACCCTGAACAACAATGGCCCTCCCCTCCTCAAGGAATTCATTATCCCTTACAAAGCAGAAAGGGCCCTCCGGTCCAGTGGAGAAAATCTCATCACAGTCCCCAGAGTCAAAAAAGCCAGGACCGGTGGCCGCCGCTTCTCGGTCCACACGGCCAAACGCTGGAACAACCTCCCAAAACGATTGAGATTAGAACCCAATCTTCTTCAGTTTAGAAAATCACTGAAGACCCTCCTCTTTCCTCATCCATAAAACTCCCCCACTGGTGATACCCTCGGAATTTCAGGTTTAGCGCTGGGATGCTCTAGGGTTACTACGCGCTCTACAAAACCTTTAAATAAATAAATAATAAATAGATATGTATATGCTTTTAAATGCAATTTTCTCAGGAAATACTGAACAGATTGACTCCAGATATGCAAAAGGCACTTCCCTGACCTGAGGACTAACCCTTTGCCAAATTTCAAGTAATTCTGTTCAGCCGTTCGGGCTGTACCTTCGACTAAAGGTCCTATGGGAAAATGCATGGGGAAAACGCGTTTTGGGACCCCCCTTTTTTCTCGGCCCCCGCTTGACGAATCACCCGAGACTTTCAGGGTAGGAGCTGAGCGGAGCGCCCCATTAGTTTTAAAAATTTCGCGAGGATTCTTCAACCGGCGCCAAAGTTATTCAAAATAGAATTGTCAGATTTCCTATGGAAACACGGTCCTAACTATAACTATCTACTGGCGACCGCCAGTAGATAATATATATATATATATATATATATATATATATATATATATATATATATATATATATATATATATATATATATATATATATATATATAAACAACAAGGTGCCCTTAAGCCTTTAAGAAGGCACTCGACTACGCCCTCACCATCCGGTATGTCCATGCGGCTCACCTCGCAGCTCCAATAATTATAATGTTTGCCACATTGAAGGCACAGCGCTCTCATGCGAAAAAAGGAAGCCCGTTTTTCTGCAATCCATCATACTATGGAAATAATAAAGAGTTTAGAGACTTTGATACACCGTACCTACTACAGGAAAATAATGTTATTCACCATTCAGAACCACAAGTTCCAGCATGCCATTAGACTAATGTTGTCATGCCTACAAAGTGCGATGAGGTCAATATGCAAATACAAGAATACTAATGGTGAACCCACGGTGTATTTCTTTCAGCCTAAGAAGAAGAGGCGTAATGCCTCAAAACGCATCAGCTTCAAATGAATCATTGCAGGAAGCAGAGAGGCGAGCTGCAGTGAGGCTTTTAATGAGAAGAGCGCCGTCGAGTGACCTCCCGCTGCTCAAGGGCATTTTGATGTTCACATATCTACACGGCGGCCCCTGCCATGGGGAGGAGCACCATTTTCTGCAAACAAATGAAAAGGCTGAAAAGCAAATCTGTTCCACATTGAAGGCACAGCGCTCTCATGCGAAAAAAGGATGCCCGATTTTCTGCAATCCATCCTACTAAGGAAATAATAAAGAGTTTAGAGACTTTGATACACCGTACCTACTACAGGAAAATAATGTTATTCACCATTCGGAACCACAAGTTCCAGCATGCCATTAGACTAATGTTGTCACACCTACAAAGTGCAATGAGGTCAATATGCAAATAAAACAATTTTAATGGTGAACCCATGGTGTATTTCTTTCAACCTAAGAAGAAGAGGCGTAATGCCTCGAAACAAGTCGGCTTCAAATTAATCATTGCAGGAAGCAGAGAGGCGAGCTTCAGCGAGGCTTTTAATGAGAAGAGCGCCTTCGAGTGACCTCCCGCTGCTCAAGGGAATTTTGATGTTCACATATCTACACGGCGGCCCCTGCCGTGCGGAGGAGCACCATTTTCTGCAAACAAATGAAAAGGCTGTGAAGTGAAACTGTTCCACATTGAAGGCACAGCGCTCTCATGCGAAAAAAGGAAGCCCGTTTTTCTGCAATCCATCATACTATGGAAATAATAAAGAGTTTAGAGACTTTGATACACCGTACCTACTACAGGAAAATAATGTTATTCACCATTCAGAACCACAAGTTCCAGCATGCCATTAGACTAATGTTGTCATGCCTACAAAGTGCGATGAGGTCAATATGCAAATACAAGAATACTAATGGTGAACCCACGGTGTATTTCTTTCAGCCTAAGAAGAAGAGGCGTAATGCCTCAAAACGCATCAGCTTCAAATGAATCATTGCAGGAAGCAGAGAGGCGAGCTGCAGTGAGGCTTTTAATGAGAAGAGCGCCGTCGAGTGACCTCCCGCTGCTCAAGGGCATTTTGATGTTCACATATCTACACGGCGGCCCCTGCCATGGGGAGGAGCACCATTTTCTGCAAACAAATGAAAAGGCTGAAAAGCAAATCTGTTCCACATTGAAGGCACAGCGCTCTCATGCGAAAAAAGGATGCCCGATTTTCTGCAATCCATCCTACTAAGGAAATAATAAAGAGTTTAGAGACTTTGATACACCGTACCTACTACAGGAAAATAATGTTATTCACCATTCGGAACCACAAGTTCCAGCATGCCATTAGACTAATGTTGTCACACCTACAAAGTGCAATGAGGTCAATATGCAAATAAAACAATTTTAATGGTGAACCCATGGTGTATTTCTTTCAACCTAAGAAGAAGAGGCGTAATGCCTCGAAACAAGTCGGCTTCAAATTAATCATTGCAGGAAGCAGAGAGGCGAGCTGCAGCGAGGCTTTTAATGAGAAGAGCGCCTTCGAGTGACCTCCCGCTGCTCAAGGGAATTTTGATGTTCACATATCTACACGGCGGCCCCTGCCGTGCGGAGGAGCACCATTTTCTGCAAACAAATGAAAAGGCTGTGAAGTGAAACTGTTCCACATTGAAGGCACAGCGCTCTCATGCGAAAAAAGGAAGCCCGTTTTTCTGCAATCCATCATACTATGGAAATAATAAAGAGTTTAGAGACTTTGATACACCGTACCTACTACAGGAAAATAATGTTATTCACCATTCAGAACCACAAGTTCCAGCATGCCATTAGACTAATGTTGTCATGCCTACAAAGTGCGATGAGGTCAATATGCAAATACAAGAATACTAATGGTGAACCCACGGTGTATTTCTTTCAGCCTAAGAAGAAGAGGCGTAATGCCTCAAAACGCATCAGCTTCAAATGAATCATTGCAGGAAGCAGAGAGGCGAGCTGCAGTGAGGCTTTTAATGAGAAGAGCGCCGTCGAGTGACCTCCCGCTGCTCAAGGGCATTTTGATGTTCACATATCTACACGGCGGCCCCTGCCATGGGGAGGAGCACCATTTTCTGCAAACAAATGAAAAGGCTGAAAAGCAAATCTGTTCCACATTGAAGGCACAGCGCTCTCATGCGAAAAAAGGATGCCCGATTTTCTGCAATCCATCCTACTAAGGAAATAATAAAGAGTTTAGAGACTTTGATACACCGTACCTACTACAGGAAAATAATGTTATTCACCATTCGGAACCACAAGTTCCAGCATGCCATTAGACTAATGTTGTCACACCTACAAAGTGCAATGAGGTCAATATGCAAATAAAACAATTTTAATGGTGAACCCATGGTGTATTTCTTTCAACCTAAGAAGAAGAGGCGTAATGCCTCGAAACAAGTCGGCTTCAAATTAATCATTGCAGGAAGCAGAGAGGCGAGCTGCAGCGAGGCTTTTAATGAGAAGAGCGCCTTCGAGTGACCTCCCGCTGCTCAAGGGAATTTTGATGTTCACATATCTACACGGCGGCCCCTGCCGTGCGGAGGAGCACCATTTTCTGCAAACAAATGAAAAGGCTGTGAAGTGAAACTGTTCCACATTGAAGGCACAGCGCTCTCATGCGAAAAAAGGAAGCCAGTTTTTCTGCAATCCATCCTACTAAGAAAATAATAAAGAGTTTAGAGACTTTGATACACCGTACCTACTACAGGAAAATAATGTTATTCACCATTTGGAACCACAAGTTCCAGCATGCCATTAGACTAATGTTGTCATGCCTACAAAGTGCGATGAGGTCAATATGCAAATAAAAGAATACTAATGGTGAACCCACGGGGTATTTCTTTCAGCCTAAGAAGAAGAGGCGTAATGCCTCGAAACGCGTCGGCTTCAAATGAATTATTCCAGGAAGCAGAGAGGCGAGCTGCAGTGAGGCTTTTAATGAGAAGAGCGCCGTCGAGTGACCTCCCGCTGCTCAAGGGCATTTTGATGTTCACATATCTACATGGCGGCCCCTGCCGTGGGGAGGAGCACCATTTTCTGCAAAAAAATGAAAAGGCTGTGAAGTGGAACTGTTCCACATTGAAGGCACAGCGCTCCCATGCGAAAAAAGGAAGCCAGTTTTTCTGCAATCCATCCTACTAAGGAAATAATAAAGAGTATAGAGACTTTAATACACCGCACCTACTACAGGAAAATAATGTTATTCACCATTCAGAACCACAAGTTCCAGCATGCCATTAGACTAATGTTGTCACGCCTACAAAGTGCGATGAGGTCAATATGCAAATAAAACAATGCTAATGGTGAACCCATGGTGTATTTCTTTCAGCCTAAGGAGAAGAAGCGTAATGCCTCGAAATGCGTCGGCTTCAAATGAATCATTGCAGGAAGCAGAGAGGCGAGCTGCAGTGAGGCTTTTAATGAGAAGAGCGCCGTGGAGTGACCTCCCGCTGCTCAAGGATATTTTGATGTTCACATATCTACACGGCGGCCCCTGCCGTGGCGAGGAACACTATTTTCTGGAAACAAATGAAAAGGCTGTGAAGTGGAACTGTTCCACATTGAAGGCACAGCGCTCCCATGCGAAAAAAGGAAGCCCGTTTTTCTGCAATCCATCATACTAAGGAAATTATATAGCGTTTAGAGACTTTGAGACACCGTACCTACTACAGGAAAATAATGTTATTCACCATTCGGAACCATAAGTTCCAGCATGCCATTAGACTAATGTTGCCATGCCTACAAAGTGCGATGAGGTTAATATGCAAATAAAAGTATACTAATGGTGAACCCACGGTGTATTTCTTTCAGCCTAAGAAGAAGAGGCGTAATGCCTCAAAACGCGTCGGCTTCAAATGAATCATTGCAGGAAGCAGAGAGGCGAGCTGCAGTGAGGCTTTTAATGAGAAGAGCGCCGTCGAGTGACCTCCCGCTGCTCAGGGGCATTTTGATGTTCACATATCTACACGGCGGCCCCTACCGTGGGGAGGAGCACCATTTTCTGCAAACAAATGAAAAGGCTGTGAAGTGGAACTGTTCCACATTGAAGGCACAGCGCTCTCATGCGAAAAAAGGAAGCCCGATTTTCTACAATCCATCCTACTAAGGAAATAATAAAGAGTTTAGAGACTTTGATACACCGTACCTACTACAGGAAAATAATGTTATTCACCATTCGGAACCACAAGTTCCATCATGCCATTAGACTAACGTTGTCATGCCTACAAAGTGCGATGAGGTCAATATGCAAATAAAAGAATGCTAATGGTGAACCCATGGTGTATTTCTTTCAGCCTAAGAAGAAGAGGCGTAATGCCTCGAAACGCGTCGGCTTCAAATGAATCTTTGCAGGAAGCAGAGAGGTGAGCTTCAGCGAGGCTTTTAATGAGAAGAGCGCCTTCGAGTGACCTCCCGCTGCTCAAGGGCATTTTGATGTTCACATATCTACACGGCGGCCCCTGCCGTTGGGAGATGAACCATTTTCTGCAAACAACTGAAAAGGCTGAGAAGTGGAACTGTTCCACATTGAAGTCACAGCGCACTCATGCAAAAAAAGGAAGCCCGTTTTTCTGCAATCCATCCTACTAAGGAAATACTAAAGAGTTTAGAGACTTTGATACACCGTACCTACTACAGGAAAATAATGTTATTCACCATTCGGAAACACAAGTTCCAGCATGCCATTAGACTAATGTTGTCATGCCTACAAAGTGCGATGAGGTCAATATGCAAATAAAAGAATGCTAATGGTGAACCCATGGTGTATTTCTTTCAGCCTAAGAAGAAGAGGCGTAATGCCTCGAAACGCGTCGGCTTCAAATGAATCTTTGAAGGAAGCAGAGAGGCGAGCTTCAGCGAGGCTTTTAATGAGAAGAGCGCCTTCGAGTGACCTCCCGCTGCTCAAGGGCATTTTGATGTTCACATATCTACACGGCGGCCCCTGCCGTGGGGAGGAGCACCATTTTCTACAAACAAATTAAAAGGCTGTGAAGTGGAACTGTTCCACATTGAAGGCACAGCGCTCTCATGCGAAAAAAGGAAGCCTGTTTTTCTGCAATCCATCCTACTAAGGAAAAAATAAAGAGTTTAGAGACTTTGATACACCGTTCCTACTACAGGAAAATAATGTTATTCACCATTCGGAACCACAAGTTCCAGCATGCCATTAGACTAATGTTGTCACGCCTACAAAGTGTGATGAGGTTAATATGCAAATAAAAGAATGCTAATGGTGAACCCATGGTGTATTTCTTTCAGCCTAAGAAGAAGAGGCGTAATGCCTCGAAACGCGTTGGCTTCAAATGAATCAGTGCAGGAAGCAGAGAGGCGAGCTGCAGCGAGGCTTTTAATGAGAAGAGCGCCGCCGAGTGACCTCCCGCTGCTCAAGGGCATTTTGATGTTCATATATATATATAGATTGATAAAGGCTGCTGCGTAGCCGAAACGCGTATCTCATCCAATGCGGGGTCGAGGGAGACTTGTAATACAATAAATGAGCCCTATTCCTACCTACCTCGAGTACTTGCCTCTTCTTCTTTGGAGTTGGATGTATGTTTCCTTTGATATATATATGGGGGAGTCTGACTGAAAATCTCTTTAGATTTATTGATTGTTTTCTGTTTGAAATGGTGTCAGAGTTAAAATCCTATGTTAAGGATACAACCGATTTTATAAATGATATTGACATAGAGTGGCATCTATCATACAGGATGATTGTACTAGATATAACAAGTCTTTATACCTGTATTAACCACTCACAGGGACTGAATGCAGTCAAATACTTTCTACAGAAAAGGCCATTGAAATTTGCGTCACATAACAACATGCTATTGGAGATTATTGAATTTTGTCTATTTAATAACATTTTTCTCTTCCAGGGAGATCTTTACAAACAAATATCCGGGACCGCGATGGGCACCTGCTTCACCCCCAGCTATGCAAATTTATTCGTAGGCTGGTGGGAGGAGCAGGTGGCCTGGTCCACAGTTAATAAGAACTGGACAAAGGATGTAGTGTCATGGCATCGATATATCGATGACCTTTTTATAATTTGGAAGGGTTCTGCAAAGAAGGCAGAAGAATTCATAGCTCATTTAAATGTAAATGAGTCAATCTACAATTTTCGGGCGAGATTAGCTTAGTGGCAGTGAGTTATCTGGACCTGAGAGTGGAGGTACTGGATGGGAAATTAACAACTGCCCTGTTCAGAAAGCCCACAGCAGGCAATAGTATGCTACATGGGTCTAATAGTCATCCTCAAAAACTAAAAAACAGCATACCCTACGGGGAGTATCTTAGATTGAAAGGAAACTGTTCAAGGCAGTGTGATTTCAACGAAGCAGCAAAAGATAGTTTTGATCGTTTTGCACTAAGAGGGTATGGTAAAGGCCTCTTAGAAAATACTTTGAAGAGAGTCGAGCTTTTACCTAGAGAAGAGCTGCTGAAACAAAGGACTAAACAACAAGGTGCGGATGAAGGGAAATTCAGACTGGTCACCACTGTCTCAGAGGATGCTGACACTCTGAGAAAGATCATGAGAAAAAATTGGCATGTGCTGAAAACAGATGCTATCATTGGTGCTGATATTCCAACAGCTCCAATGATTACCTTCAAGAATGCACGATCTTTGAAGGATAATCTAGTACATAGCCACCTAGAGATAATTTCACCAAGACTAGGCCTGGGCGAAGCACTATGCTACGCTCGCGTAGTTTGCGAAGTTCGCGCTACTTCGCACTACGTGAACTGCACGTAGCACAGTGCGAGCACGCGTTGCGTAGTGTTGCGTAGTGCTGCGGTCATTTTTTGCTTGCTCGCGGTCCTCAACGTCAAGTTGGCGACCGCGAGCAAGCAAAATGACATCCTGGCGAGACTTTTTCCTTGTTCGCGATCGCGAGCATGGAAAATAAACCTCCCGGCGAGATTCCCAACGCGAGAAGGTCAGGTTTCTCATTGCGAGGGGTCGCGTATGTTCGCGACCGCTCGCGATGAGAAACTACCAGTTCGCGTTGAGAAAGCTGCAGCTCGAGTAAAAATCTACTCGAGCAGCAGAAAACTACAGCTCGCACTGTGCAAGATGCCATTTTCAATGATTGCACAGTGCCGGTTGCTTGTCCGCACTGTGCAATCATTGAAAACAACATCTTGCACAGTGCGAACATGTTACTTCGCAGTTCGCAAAGTGCTACGCGTAGCTCGCGTAGTGCGAACTTCACTTTGCGTAGCTTCGCGAAGTGCTACTTCGCGAACTACGCCCACCCTTAACCAAGACAAGGAATTCTAAATGTAATGGGAGGTTTTTACCCATGTGGGAGATGCAAAGCCTGCACCTTTAGTAAAGGGGTGCTGACTTATGAGATAAAAGGGTTCAAGTGTGACAAAAGAATCAATAAATTTATGACATGCAAAATTACACATGCTGTATATTGCCTCAAGTGCCCATGCGGGCTTAGGTATATAGGGAGCACGATACACTGCGTAAAGGTCAGAATCTTGGAACATATGTGTGCCATAGCAAAGAAAGATTTTAATTATCCAGTGGCACGGCATTTTGCAATCAAACACAAGAGTAATAGGCCTTCTACAATTTTTTAGCATTGATTGTGTCCCGATTCAGAGCAGAGGGGGAGATAGAGTACTGAAGTTAACCCCTTCGACGCGCATGACGGAGCATTTCCGTCATGCACGTCGGTTGCGCTGTGTGCATGACGTTACCGCTCCGTCATGGCCCCGCCCGCGCACAGAACCTTCAGCGCGGCGCGGAAATCCACGCCGCGCTGAAGGGGTTAAGAAGATTGGAATCGCGCTACATTAGTGACCTTCAGACCAAATTCCCGAATGGGTTAAACAGCGGGGAGGAGCTAACAGTGCATCTAGGGAACTAGACAGTACAGAAATAGAAGCTCCTGAGTTCAATAGATTAGATATAAATGTTAGTTCCTGCAATGGTAGGATCTTTCAGGGTAATAAGAACAATCTTATCCAGCTTTCTTCTTCTGAATTTGTCCTTTGAAATAGATGCCGATATACGGCGTTATGGATCCTAGAGCGAACTTTGGCAACCTAAGATAGGTTGCCTGTGGCCGACCCACGGCATAATTATAGCAATCAATTGCTTTCATAATAATGACTGATTGCGCCACTTTATGATGTTTATGTATAATAATATCATTAAGCATTTATATATATGAGTTAGTAGCACTAGCAATGAAAGTTTCATATAAGGAGGAATGATCCTTTGAATATGATAAGGTCATCCATTGCCGATTCACGGCGAAAATGTGTAATACGGTAGCAACGTCAATTAATATTATGATTTGTTTTTACAATGAATTGTTTGTATTCATATGAATTGAATAATTACAATGATCACTGCCCATATTGAATGCTGTGTGAATAAGCATTATGTAACACATTATAAGATGGCGCCCACGAAAGGTGTTTTGTGATCCCTCATTTGTTTCTATGTCCAAAAATTGTGATGTTGAAAAGATGGTGTCTCCAAGCACCAGTTGTGAAACACTGATGAAGGAGTTCATCCGAAACGCGTTTGGTACGAAAATAAAGTCACCGCTGTAACTTAAAGAACCCCGTGAGTGCTGGTATCCTTACCATAACGGAAAGGGTTTTGGAGCGTTTTTATTTTTGCGGGGCACCACCGCAATGACCCGCCCGCAGAGTGCTTTGCCTGATCGGTGCATCAGGAGTGAAATATATATATATTTTCACTTAAAAAACAATAGGTTTCAGGGACGTTATAGTTAGTTGGACATTTGACTCATATAAAACCAGAGAAATTCGCCAGTTATTGTCAGTTGAGCTAACTATAACTCACACGCCCGCAATGCACTGGTGATGACGTCACATATTACATCACTCATGACATGGTCAGTGACATCACTGATGACATCACTGATGACATCTCAAATGACATCACTGATGACATCACTGATGACATCATCCAGTGAATGTGTGTTTATGTAAAGTTTAAATATTTTTCATATATATCTATGCCAATGGTGTATTGAAGAAAGAGTAGATTTACAAGCACCTGAATGGATTATTTAGTAGGTGCATGACTGACTGTGTAAGTGAGTGATTGAACATGTGTTATTGAATGTATGGGTTAGTGAAGAAACTGTGTGAACGTCTGTATTAGTGTCTCAGTTGGTGTATAAGCGGCTGCATGGGTTGGTGAGTAGCTCCATGAGTGTCTATATGGGTTATTGATTTGTTGTCTGAGTATCTGTATGGGTGCCTGAGTGTCTGTATGGGTGGGTGGGGGTGTGTGTGACTATGTGCATAGATGTCTGAGAGGGTGATTCACTGGTTGTATGGATTCAAAAGTGCATCTGGAAAGGGCTGTATGGGTGAGTTAGAGTGTGTTTGGGTGTGTTGGTAAGTGAATGAACGTCTCAGTGGTATATGTGTGAGCAACTACATATGTTTTAAGGCAGTATATGTGAGTGTTGGAGTATATAAATGACTATACGTGAGAGTAAGTTATTTGAAGAGGGAGTGTATAAATGAGTGTCTGCTTATATCAGTGATTGTATGAGACAGTAAGTATGTGTTAGTATCTGCATAAATAAGTGATGTGGTGTGTGTATAAATAATGAAGTTGGTGTGTATAACTGTATACATGAGTAAATGGGTATGTGATAGATTCTTTGCATGCCTGACTACGTGGGTGAGTTACTGTGTGGATGAGTGATGGAGTGTGACTGTATGTATAGATGTATAACTGCATATTATAGTACTGTATTGATGATTAACTGCATGTATGAGTGACTGGATGTGTGTAGACCTAGGAAATAGTGGGTGGTATGTAGTATCTGGCATTCTTGTGTGTAATGTTTCAAAAATAGTAGTATGTATTTTAGAGTGCGTGTATCAAAGTTTATATTAGGGCATCAGTATGTGCATCAGATTATCATGAAGATGATGTCATCATTGATGTCATCAGTGATGTCATTTGAGATGTCATCAGTGATGTCATCAGTGATGTCACTGAGCATGTGATGAGTGATGTAATAGGTGACGTCATCACCAGTGCATTGAGGGCGCGCGAGTTATAGTTAGCTCAACTAACTATAACGGGCACATTTTTTCTGGTTTTATATGAGTCAAATGTCCAACTAACTATAACGTCCCTGAAACCTATGGTTTTTTCAATAAATTTCTAAGGTTTTTTAAATGCTAATTCCTAACTATAACGTCTGTAAAACCTATGGTTATTTAGAGAATTTCAAAGGTTTTTTAAATGGTAATTCCTAACTATAACGTGTGTAAAACCTATGGTTTTTTCAGTGAATTTCAAAGGTTTTTTCAATGTTAATTTCATATTTTAATATTTATAAAACCTATATTTTTTTCTATTTTATTTGTAACATTTTGGATCTCGATTATCCTTTTTTTTACATTTGAAAAATTATGTAATTTTTTACATCTTCAAAAAAAAAGTATGTATATATTTTTTTGGGTAAGAAAACCCCGCAAATCCTATCCACCATTTTGCGAAACTCGTTAACGATGCGCATTTCGTATCTGACGGCTTCGTAGCACAATGTCCCGCCTAACATCATATACGTATAAGCTTGCGCCAGCTCCTAGTTTGGTATGCGACGGGTGCGCGGTACCAATACGCGTGTTACGTCATATACGTATAGGGTCACGCTGGCTGCGCATTCCGTATGCGACGAGTGCACGCTGCCAGGCCCTGTGTTACATCATAGACATATGGTATCGCACCGGGTACGTCATTTCCTCATTTATTTTTTTATGTCTCAAAACTATATCCAAATAAGATTCAAAAGTGTATATGAGAGCAAGCGATAATCTAAAATATTTTCCACATTTATATATTTCTAACTGTAATAAACTTATATTATGGTAAATATATTTTCTCAAAATCATGTCGGGTGCGGCCTCCTTGCGCGCTCGGTACGCGATTGCCATGTGACCTAAACAAAAGGTTTTGATTGGTTCATAACATTTCCCATTGTAACAGTTGGAGGACCCCACCCATTTTAGTCATTCTCTCTACACCTTTTGATGAGAAACACCTCTTCTGCTTACAGAGATTTTTTGAAAAGTGTTTTGCTGTGTACACATATCTTATTGCACACACAACATGCAACTATCATCTTGATCAATAATCATGCTCTGTACAGTAGCCTTTCACGTGTGATAGCCATGCATCTAAAACGTTACATCAAAAAACAAATGTGTGATGCATGATGCCCCTGGTGTGTGTGTGTGCGTGCATTATTGTGCTGCCTTTCGGCCTGGGTATTGGTGGCTCGAAGGGGTATCATCAGCCATGGGCAGAGTGCACATCCTAGATCACATGTGACAAACAGTAAAGAGTAATGTGTAGATTTGTGTTGCAGTATGCTCTGTTGTCAGGCTTTACCAGTATAGTAGTGTGTCATGTGTGAGACGTTCAGCTTCATGTTTGACATGCAGTGCTTGACTGTAATGAATGTTATCACTGTGTATGACGTAACCTCACTGCTGATCCTCCCTCCACCATTCACATGTGTGCGCTCCGCGATAGCAACACTTTCAATCCTACCACACACCATTGACATGCGTGTCTGCGCATATTCAACAGCTTGACAACAACATGTGATTTTGTCCATTCAATGTTTTCGGACAGCATCTCATTAGCGATAGTTGTCGATCTCCCGGTACATGCTACATTAATGTAAATTGCAGATTGTACATCAAATCTGCAACAGGGACACACATATAAGTACACTTCCTGCACAGACAGGAACTGAACAACGCCCAGGTCCCCGGAATAATTATTCACACCCCTACGCTGGCCTGGCATACACAAGCCCAGCCCTCTTTGCATTCATATAAATAGGATAACGATGACGCCACATGTCCCAGTTCTTCTACACTGCTTCAGGTGAGATGGCCGCATCCACCTCACATATCACAAAGTGCAATAAAAAAAAGGGATCCATGTGGTGTACATCATCCTGACAATCAAAACTACATCTGAATTGTGAACCCTGCTGGCCGTCGTGTTTGGACACACACCAATGACAGTAGGTGAGCAGAGGTGCCTGGGTGCACAGGGGCAGCAATTGAGCGCGTTGCGGCAGGAGGGATGGGGTGCATCAGCCTGGGTGCACAGGTGCAAACAAGCGATGTTGCCGTGCGTAATTATGTGGTCTCTGACCTCATTCAGTCACATCTCTGTCTCATTTTAAGGACCTGCTGGACCGTACTGTAGGCCTGAGCCAGCGGGCAGAGCTGCCCTACAGACACTTGGCGTTGGCTTTTGGGGCATTGTAGTGAGCTGACTACTAAGTGTACATGCACACAGGCTTGCGCCACTACATTGCACGCGCACATTATGCTTCTAGCATGCGCTCTGTTCCTTTGTAAGTGAACGTTGGCATGACATATTATTATTTACCCTTGTATATTCTCGTGCACTCCAACTCCTCTTTGAACCACGATTACCACTAACAGTTGGTAGATCGTACTTCAAGAAGGAAGGAAGCACTCAACTGGTGTTCTCTCTTAAGCTTGAAAAAAACCTTCATTTACCTTAAGACGTTTCCACCATTAAATTATTTCTCCCTTTTCAGACACTGAGTTAGTTGCACGAAAAAGCACGCAGCAGGTGCTCAACCGTTGATGATGCTCTGGCCTTTCTGATGCCTTCCATCGTGGTATCAAGACACCGTCCAACACCAGAGGATAATAGAGAAGGGTAGTAGTGTTCACAAGTGAGAAAAGACCTGCACATCAAGATATGGACAAATATATATATAAACGTCAATTGCGTGAAACAGTAAAATGAAAACTCGTAGTAAATTCGGGTGCTTGGCTAGCTACAGGCACTCACTACCCAAGGATGCCAATCAGCCAGATATGAAAAACCAATCTGACAATGTAACAGACAAAATAGTGCTATTTCAGCACAACCATGAATAATATATAGAAGGTCCAACTGAATAACCAATAGTGAAAACCTGCATTACTCAGAATGAGACAGACATGTATATTTGTCCAAAGATGATCTAAGGAAGTCCACAGTTCAGAAAGTGTCAGATGAAAGGTCCACGTGATATAGCTGGGGGTCGCGTAACTAGTTAGCATGGAGGAGTCTCGTTCGTTATCGGAATTAACCAGACAAATCGCTCCACCAACTAAGAATGGCCATGCACCACCACCCACAGAATCGAGAAAGAGCTATCAATCAGTCAATCCTTTCCGTGTCCGGGCCGGGTGAGGTTTCCCGGGAAACCTCACCCGGCCCGGACACGGAAAGGATTGACAGATTGATAGCTCTTTCTTGATTTCTCGATTTGTCTGGTTAATTCCGATAACGAACGAGACTCCTCCATGCTAACTAGTTACGCGACCCCCAGCTATATCACGTGGACCTTTCATCTGACACTTTCTGAACTGTGGACTTCCTTAGATCATCTTTGGACATATATACATGTCTGTCTCATTCTGAATAACGCAGGTTTTCACTATTGGTTATTCAGTTGGACCTTCTATATATTATTTATGGTTGTGCTGAAATAGCTCTATTTTGTCTGTCCCACACCAGAGGCCTGCTGTGCTACCCTGAGAGGCACCCCGGAGTTGGAGCTCGCACCGGCACGTCATTGGACACACCGATTGTGGCAGGTGAGCAGTAAAGCCTCGGTGTGCAGGAGCTGCATTTGAACTCAGTGCGGGGGAAGGGGCTGGGGTGCAGCAGCCTGGGTGCACAGGTGCAAGCAAGCTATGTTGCCGTAGATAATAAAATAATCTCTGGCCTCATTCATTCTGTTTCATTTTAAAGACTTGCTGGACCGCACTGTTTCTCGTGGACCCCAGCATCCCAGACACACGGGTGATGGGAGGTGAACAGTGAGGGCTGAGTGCAGTAGGCCGACGCTCTGTCTTCTCCTCCCTCTGTTCTTTTGACTCTCCCTTCTCCCTTCCACCCACTCACTCTCTGTCCCATTCTCACGTTCTTCCTTTCATTCTGACTACCTTTCTTTTTCTCTTGGACATGGCACACATACTTATGTTTCTTTTTTCTCTTGCAGGTTTTGTACGCTGCTTCCGGAGGAGTCCCACCCACTTCTTTCTTGTTTTACTGTTGTTTGTTCAAATAAAGTTACGTTTCCATTTATTTAAGTTGTTTTAATAAAAGGTATTTTTTTACCAATAAATAAGTGAGTGTATGGGTCTTCTTTTTCTGACAACACTAGTCTGTAGTTTATTGTGAAAATCGGCGGTTGATAGGAGGTTATGAGGGAAAACATTTGTAATTTTGCGGTGCACCTACCAAATATAAACCAACAGACTATTACATGAATGAAGCCTGGGTAATTGTACAACGGTAAGGGTTCTATGGGTGTATCACTTTATAAAACCATGAGTACTGCCCTTGTGATTACAGAACCAATAAGGCACTGCCTAGGGCCACCGAGGCTACAAGGACTGGCGAGGCCCATCCTGCATATTCAACTAAAGCCCCAGAGGTTGCCGATCCCCGGTCTTGAGCTGGCCTCGAAGCCCCCCGAACAATTCGTAAACAATACCCGGGGAGGTGTCGATCCCCTAGGCTGCAAAATGTCTCTGTGCCCTCCCACGCCTAATTTACATGTGAGATTAAGGTCCCCAGTGCTGCAGAGACTCCGCAATATAATAATAGGATTGGCCCCGGAACATTACCCACCAGTGGGCTCATTTAAATGAACGGGTGAGACCCTGCTTCAATTTTATTTCTCAATTTTTACCATCCAGATCTACTTTTGGTATGAGCTGCGCCTGGGAGGTGGCACTCCATAGGGCCGTGATGCATTGCTTACTGCATAACTACAGAATTAGTATAAACGCATACTAACACTACTTGCACACATGTAGTACAGCAACCAGAGTGTAGTGAAGAGGCAGAGGAAGCCCAAAATCAAAAAATATAAATCCTACCAGAGGTAGGATCACATAGTTTGATGAGCTGATGACCCTGGGATGAGTAGAAACAGCTTCACCAAGAAAACAGGTCTTCAGCAGAATGCAAGCAAGCTCAAAATCTTGGTGAGTGCTGCCTTCTTTTTACCTTCTCCCGCTTGTCGTCAAATTTATGTAGTGAAGAGGAAGACAGCAGTGGATCTGATAAGTAGATTTATTCCAGGAAAAGAAGACAGCTTAAACAGCCACCAACAGGACCAGACAGCAAGGCAACCGTCTTCTCCAGCACCGTGTACACACTCCCCAAGATTCCTCTCATGACAGCCCTACATTCTAACATTACATACTTACATTATAGTAGCATTACATACTAACATTCCACTATGACTTACATTGGAATACTACACAGAGCACATGACTTTACAGCAATGAGCTCATGGTTTCATCCACGAGTCTTGAGACCGGTAGGGGTGACTAATTTGCTTCCCACTCCCTGTATTATATAAACGCAAACTAACACTACTTCCACAGGTATGCTACAGTGCCCATAGCACATCACTTTACAGCAATGAGCTCAAGGTTTAAGCCCCGAGTCTTCAGACCAGTAGGGGTGAGTAGTTTGCTTCCCACTCCCTGTATAGTGTAAATGCATACTAACACTACTTACACAGTTATACTACAGCAGCCAGTATGCTACAGCGCCCAAACCCCATCACTTTACAGCATTCAGCTCGGTTTGATCCACCTTGTCTTCACACTGGTAGGCGTGAGTACTTTGCTTCCCTCTTCCGGTATAGTATAAATGCACAGTAGAGGTCAGCAGTTCACTTCCCACTCCCTGTATGGTATAAAATCCTACTAACACTACTTCTACATGTATGCTACAAAGACCAGAGCACATCACTTTACAGCAATGACCTCACAGTTTAGGCTCTCGGTTTTATACCCGAGTGTAGCAGCATCTCATCTCAGCTGAGCAACACCGCACTTTCAGTCCGGTAGGAGCGACTACCCCACAGAGGTTACAGTGCTCGTATCCTCCTGTTTCCTACTCTTTTTGCCCTTTTCCCCCTTACTCATTTCAACGGAATCACAAAATGGCTGCCAACACTTCCTAGTTGCAACAGCTCGCAACCAGTAAGCATCAAGCTCGTGCTCGTAACGCCTCAGCCAATCAGATGGCAGAATTCCCAAATATCGATATCTGCAAAATTCTATATTTCTCCAAAACTACTGAATGGATTTACACCAAATAAATAAAAGCGTGCTTTCTAGACCAAGACCCTTCTCCCTGCCAAATTTGGGATAATTCCGTTCACCCGTTCGACCTGTAGCTTGGTCTAAAGTTTCCTATGGAAATTAACACAGAGAAAACACGTTTTGGGACCCCTCTGTTTCTCGGCCCCCCCTTGACGAATCACCCCCAAATGTTCAACATAGGAGCTGATATGAAAAAAAAAATTGTTTGGACGGCAAAGTTATAAGCAAAACAAAAAATGCTCTTTCTATGCAAACTTGGTCCTAATATGACTACCTACTGGCGACCGCCAGTAGGTTATATTTATATATATATATATATATATATATATATATATATATATATATATATATATAGAAAACATAGGTTTCAGGAATGTTATAGTTAGTTGGACATTTTACTTGTACAAAACAATAGAAATTCCGGCGTTTTAGTTAGTTCAGCTAACTATAACTTGCGCTCCCGCAATGCACTGCTGATGACGTCACATATTACATCATTCATGAAATGGTCAGAGACATCACTGATGACATCACTGATGACATCAAATGACATCACTGATGACATCATCCAGTGACTGTGTGTTTCTGTAAAGTTTAATTTTGTTTTATATATATACCAAGCTGTATTGAGGAATGAGTGGGTGTATAAGTGTCTGTATGGAGGATTTAGTAGGTACGTGAATGACTGTATAAGTGAGTGACTAAGTGTGTCTTATTGAATGCATGGGTTAGTGACTAAACTGTGTGAAAGTCTATATCAGTCTGTCTGTTGTTGTGTAAGCTGCTGCATGGGTTGGTGAGTAGCTGCATGAGTGTCTATATGGGTTATTGATTGCTTGCCTGAGTATTTGTATGGCTGCCTGAGTGTGTGTGTGGGTGGGTGGGAGGTGTGTGACTCTGTGCCTAGATGTGTGAGTAGTTGATTCACTGTGTGTATGGGTTCAAGAGTGCATGTGGATACAGCTGTATGGGTGGATGAGTGTGTGTATGGGTGTGTTGGTTAGTGAATGGATGTCTCAGTGGTACATGTGCAAGTAAATACATATGAAAAAGGCAGTATATGTGAGTGATGGTGTATATAAATAACTATATGTGAGAGTCAGTAATTGTGAGATTGGCTGCATGGATGAGTGTGTATTTGTATCAGTGATTCCATAAGAGGGTATTTATGTGTTAGTATCTGTATGAATAAGCGAGGTTGTGTCTGTATAACTGCATAGGTGAGTAAATGGAAGTATGATTGATTCTTTGCATGACTGACTTAGTGTGTGGGTAACTTTGGATATGTGGCAGTGTGTATAGGTGTATGAGTGCATATGATAGTGTTGTATTGACGAGTGACTGCATGTATGAGTGACTGTATGAGTGAATGAGTGGATGTGTGAGTAGACCTAGGAATCAGTCAGCGCGTATTTAGTAGCTTGTATTGATGTGTCTATTTTTTCGAAAATGGCAGTCTGTATTTTAGAGTGGGTGTATCAAATGTTATTTTCAGGTGTGAGGAGGTGCATCAGATTTTCACGTGGATGATGTCATCAGTGATGTCATCAGTGATGTATTTTGAGATGTCATCAGTGATGTCATCAGTGATGTCACTGACCATGTCATGAATGATGTAATATGTGACGTTATCAGCAGTGCATTGTGGGGGCACGAGTTATAGTTAGCTGAATTAACTATAACGCCGGAATTTCTATGGTTTGTACGAGTGAAATGTCCAACTAACTATAACGTTCCTGAAACCTATTTCTTTTTTCAGTTAATTTCTATGGTTTTTTAAATGCTAATTTCTAACTATAATGTGCCTGAAACCTATGGTTTCTCCAATGAATTTCAAAGGTTTTTTAAATGAAAATTTGTAAGTCTAATGTACCTCAATCCTATTTTTTTTAATTTTATATATATATTTTTAGAAATTGTGAATAATGTTTTAGTAAGGAGCACTATATTCATTCTTTTAAAAAAAATATATTATACAGAAGTCGAACAACCTTCGCGTACCCCTGCGTGCATTCCGGTAGCCATTTTGAAAAGTCGCGCTGGGGTCGCGACTTCGGCGTAATTTGTAAAGTATGAAATATCTTTAAATTAATTATAAATAAAAGTTTCCCTTTAAGTGTTTGTCTACATTTATTAATAAAAGTATTTTTAAAGTATTATTTTCAATATAATTTTGACTAAAAATTATTCAATTATTCAATTATTATTGGATTCGGAGGTTAGGAGGGAAGGCCATTTTGCTCAATCTGTTTTGAGATTTTTTGGTCTAGTCAGGTGGACACCCCCCCCCCCTGGGGGAGGTACGGCTTGAGGATTCTATTCAAAAGGTGAGGAATCAACAGGCAGAAGTATCCATCAGAAGAGCAAGTTACTTACCTTTGGTAACGCTTTTTCTGGTGGATACAGTATCTGCCTGTGGATTCCTCACAGTCCCACCCGCCTCCCCGTTGTCCACCTGTTTCTACCAAAAAGATGCTTTTACTGTTTGGCATGAATGTTTTTAATATGTCTTACTCATGCTTGTGTTTTAATAGTGAGAAATGCTTGATCTGCTGTTATTTCTTTATGCCTATATTGGTTATACACTGGGTGGAACTGATGTCTGCACGCCGACGAGGTCCTCTTGTGGCTCCTATGACTTCATACGGTGTCGCGAATGGAGCCGTGCTATTATGACATTGTCGTTGACGTGAGAGAGCTAGGAAAGAATTTCCGCGGAATGCTGGTGCAGGGGATATTCACCTAAGTGTTCAGGCTAGATCTTTGGGAGCAACTGTTTATGTTACCACTCCAGAAACCGAAACCAGTGATCTGAGGGCGGAGGCCCTGCAGATGGCACACGAGTTGGGGATCCCAGTCGTGTGCACGGGCAGGACGGGGCAGTGAAGTGACAAGCACCACTACCCACAGAAAAGGTAACGAGGGCACTGAATAACACAGGATCTTCTCTTTGTATCTGGCAGGAACAACAAGGTTAAAATGCCCTAGTTCCAAAATGTAGAATTAGTGCTACAATGGTCTTCAAGAGGACCTGCGATGGATGCCACTTTTGCTTTCCGTACACTGGAGGTGGCACATGGGTCACGCGGTACGGTCATACTGCAGTGGGACGCACACTCGTTGACCTCTCATGGCACTGCTCCACACTTAGGGGACAACACTTTCCATTAGCTGTGTTTTCTGATGACGTGTCGCGCCGGCCCCGTCCAACAGCAGAACCCTTTTAGATCCAAACAGACTCTTCCACTCTCTCACCGGAAGTCAAACCAGGCCACGCGGACCCTTTCACAATACAACAGACGGGAATGCACTTTTTGGTAAAAAAAACACATTCCTTCCTCCTAATACATCAAAAAAATGACTCACTGAAGAACAGGGGCCAGCTTCGATCGGTAAACAGCCGTTACAATGAATTTTTTACTTCGCGATACCATTACAATGCATGCATTGCCACGCATGACTTGTACATCGCAAAGTCATTACTACGCACTTTTTTAGAACACATGGTCATTTACCACACATGCCTTTACAACAAATTTTGTTGTAAAGGTATGTATGGTAAATGAGCATGAGTTCTTAAATATGTAGACAATCCACGTTGTTGTAAGGAAACATAGGCTGTTACGTTTCCTCACAACGATGTGCACCGCCCCTCAGAGATGACATGAAGCAGGAACCATGAGGAGAGAGGAACCACGAGGAGTGAGAGGTAAGGTGGATTGGGCATGGGATGGTGGTTACTTTTCTAGGGTTTAGGGTAGTGCAATGGTGTTTGAGTACTTTAGGGGGTCATGTTGAGGGTAGTGTTTTAGGGCTTAGGGTAGTGCAGTGGTGTTTGTGTAGTCTAGGGGGTCATGCTGGGGGTAGTGTTTTAGGGCTTAGGGTAGTGCAGTGGTGTTTGTGTAGTGTAGGGGGTCGTGCTGGTGGTAGTGTTTTAGGGTTTAGGGCAGTGCAGTGATGTTTGTGTAGTGTAGGGGTAGTGCTTGGGGTAGATTTAGGGTTTAGGGTAGTGCAGTGGTGTTTGGGTAGTGTAGGGGTTGTGCTGGGGTAGTGTTTTAGGGTTTAGGGTAGTGCAGTGGTGTTGGTGTAGTGTAGGGGGTCGTGCTGGGGGTAGTGTTTAAGGGCTTAGGGTAGTGAAGAGGTGCTTGGGTAGTGTAGGGGTTGTGCTGAGGGTAGATTTAGGGTTTAGGGTAGTGCACTGGTGTTTGGGTTGTGTAGGGGTCGTGCTGGGGGTGGTGTTTTAGTGTTTAGGGCAGTGCAGTGGTGTTCGGGCAATGTAGGGGGTCGTGCTGGGGGTGGTGTTTTAGGGTTTAGGGCAGTGCAGTGGTGTTCGGGCAGTGTAGGGTGTCCTTCTGGGGGTGGTGTTCAGGGTTTAGGGCAGTGTAGTGGTGTTCGGGCAGTGTAGGGGGTCGTGCAGGGTGTGGTGTTTCAGAGTTTAGGGCAGTGAAGTGGTGTTCGGGCAGTGTAGGGGGTCGTGCAGGGGATGGTGCTTCAGAGTTTAGGGCAGTGCAGTGCTGGTCGGGCAGCGTGGGGAGTCGTGCAGAGGGTGGTGTTTCAGGGTTTAGGGCAGTGCAGTGGTGGTCAGGCAGTGTAGGGGGTCATGCAGGGGGTGCTGTTTCAGGGTTTAGGGCAGTGCAGTGGTGGTCGGGCAGTGCAGGGGGTCGTGCAGGGGGTGGTTTTTCAGGGTTTAGGGAAGTGCAGTGGTGTTTGGGCAGTGTAGGAGGTCCGGCTAGGGGTGGTGTTTCAGGGTTTAAGGCAGTGCAGTGCTGTTCGGGCAGTGTAGGGCATCTTGCTGTGGGTGATGTTTCAGGGTTTAGGGCAGTGCAGTGGTGTTTGGGCAGTGAAGGGGGTCTTGCTGGGGGGTGGTGTTTCAGGGTTTAGGGCAGTGCAGTGGTGTTCGGGCAGTGTAGGGGGTTGTGCAGGGGGGTGTTTCAGTGTTCAGGGCAGTGCAGTGGTGTTCGGGCAGTGTAGAGGATCGTGCTGGGGCTGGTTTTTCAGGGTATGGGCAGTACAGTGGTGTTCAGGCAGTGTAGGAGGTCGTGCTGGGGCTGGTGTTTTAGGGTGTAGGGCAGAGCAGTGGTGTTGGGGCAGTGTAGGGGGTCGTGCTGGAGCTGGTGTTTCAGGGTTTAGGGCAGTGCAGTGGTGTTCGAGCAGTGTAGGGGGTCTTGCTGGGGGTGGTGTTTCAGGGTTTAGGGTAGTGCTTTTCGGGCAGTGTAGGTGGTCTTGCTGGGTTTGGTGTTTCTGGGTTGAGGGCAGTGCAGTGGTGTTCGTGCAGTGTAGGGGGTTGTGCGGGGATGGTGTTTCAGGGTTTAGGGCAGTGCAATGGTGTTCGGGCAGTGTAGGGGGTTGTGCGGGGGCTGGTGTTTCAGGGATTAGGGCAGTGCAGTAATGTTTGGACAGTGTTGGAGTCATGCGGGGGCTTGTGTTTCAGGGTTTAGGGCAGTGCAGTGGTGTTCAGGCAGTGTAGGGGGTCGTGCGGGTGCTGGTGTTTCAGGGTTTAGGGCATTGCAGTGGTGTTCGGTCAGTGTAGAGGGTCGTGCGGGGGCTGGTGTATCAGGGTTTTAGGCAGTGCAGTGGAGGGGGTCATGCAGGGGTTGCTGTTTCAGGGTTTAGGGCAGTGCAGTGGTGGTCGGGCAGTGTAGGGGGTCGTGCAGGGGGTGGTGTTTCAGGGTTTAGGGCAGTGCAGTGGTGGTTGGGCAGTGTACGGGGTCATGCAGGGGGTGGTGATTCAGGGTTTAGGGCAGTGAAGTGGTGTTTGGGCAGTGTAGGGGGTCTGGCTTGGGGTGGTGTTTTAGGGTTTAGGGCAGTGCAGTGGAGGTCAGGCAGTGGAGGGGGTCGTGCAGGGGTTGCTGTTTCAGGGTTTAGGGCAGTGCAGTGGAGGTCAGGCAGTGGAGGGGGTCATGCAGGGGTTGCTGTTTCAGGGTTTAGGGCAGTGCAGTGGTGGTCGGGCAGTGTAGGGGGTCATGCAGGGGGTGGCGTTTCAGGGTTTAGGGCAGTGCAGTGGTGGTTGGGCAGTGTACGGGGTCATGCAGGGGGTGGTGATTCAGGGTTTAGGGCAGTGAAGTGGTGTTTGGGCAGTGTAGGGGGTCTGGCTGGGGGTGGTGTTTTAGGGTTTAGGGCAGTGCAGTGGTGTTCGGGCAGTGTAGTGGGTCTTGCGGGGGGTGGTGTTTCAGTGTTTAGGGCAGTGCAGTGGTGTTCGGGCAGTGTAGGGTGTCCTTCTGGGGGTGGTGTTCAGGGTTTAGGGCAGTGTAGTGGTGTTCGGGCAGTGTAGGGGGTCGTGCAGGGTGTGGTGTTTCAGAGTTTAGGGCAGTGAAGTGGTGTTCGGGCAGTGTAGGGGGTCGTGCAGGGGATGGTGCTTCAGAGTTTAGGGCAGTGCAGTGGTGGTTGGGCAGCGTGGGGAGTCGTGCAGAGGGTGGTGTTTCAGGGTTTAGGGCAGTGCAGTGGTGGTCAGGCAGTGTAGGGGGTCGTGCAGGGGGTGCTGTTTCAGGGTTTAGGGCAGTGCAGTGGTGGTCGGGCAGTGCAGGGGGTTGTGCAGGGGGTGGTTTTTCAGGGTTTTGGGAAGTGCAGTGGTGTTTGGGCAGTGTAGGAGGTCAGGCTAGGGGTGGTGTTTCAGGGTTTAAGGCAGTGCAGTGCTGTTCGGGCAGTGTAGAGGATCGTGCTGGGGCTGGTTTTTCAGGGTATGGGCAGTACAGTGGTGTTCAGGCAGTGTAGGAGGTCGTGCTGGGGCTGGTGTTTTAGGGTGTAGGGCAGAGCAGTGGTGTTGGGGCAGTGTAGGGGGTCGTGCTGGGGCTGGTGTTTCAGGGTTTAGGGCAGTGCAGTGGTGTTCGAGCAGTGTAGAGGGTCTTGCTGGGGGTGGTGTTTCAGGGTTTAGGGTAGTGCTTTTCGGGCAGTGTAGGTGGTCTTGCTGGGTTTGGTGTTTCTGGGTTGAGGGCAGTGCAGTGGTGTTCGTGCAGTGTAGGGGGTTGTGCGGGGATGGTGTTTCAGGGTTTAGGGCAGTGCAATGGTGTTCGGGCAGTGTAGGGGGTTGTGCGGGGGCTGGTGTTTCAGGGATTAGGTCAGTGCAGTAATGTTTGGACAGTGTTGGGGTCGTGCGGGGGCTTGTGTTTCAGGGTTTAGGGCAGTGCAGTGGTGTTCAGGCAGTGTAGGGGGTCGTGCGGGTGCTGGTGTTTCAGGGTTTAGGGCATTGCAGTGGTGTTCGGTCAGTGTAGAGGGTCGTGCGGGGGCTGGTGTATCAGGGTTTTAGGCAGTGCAGTGGAGGTCAGGCAGTGAAGGGGGTCATGCAGGGGTTGCTGTTTCAGGGTTTAGGGCAGTGCAGTGGTGGTCGGGCAGTGTAGGGGGTCATGCAGGAGGTGGTGTTTCAGGGTTTAGGGCAGTGCAGTGGTGGTTGGGCAGTGTACGGGGTCATGCAGGGGGTGGTGATTCAGGGTTTAGGGCAGTGAAGTGGTGTTTGGGCAGTGTAGGGGGTCTGGCTGGGGGTGGTGTTTTAGGGTTTAGGGCAGTGCAGTGGAGGTCAGGCAGTGGAGGGGGTCGTGCAGGGGTTGCTGTTTCAGGGTTTAGGGCAGTGCAGTGGAGGTCAGGCAGTGGAGGGGGTCATGCAGGGGTTGCTGTTTCAGGGTTTAGGGCAGTGAAGTGGTGGTCGGGCAGTGTAGGGGGTCGTGCAGGGGGTGGCGTTTCAGGGTTTAGGGCAGTGCAGTGGTGGTTGGGCAGTGTACGGGGTCATGCAGGGGGTGGTGATTCAGGGTTTAGGGCAGTGAAGTGGTGTTTGGGCAGTGTAGGGGGTCTGGCTGGGGGTGGTGTTTTAGGGTTTAGGGCAGTGCAGTGGTGTTCGGGCAGTGTAGTGGGTCTTGCTGGGGGTGGTGTTTCAGTGTTTAGGGCAGTGCAGTGGTGTTTGGGCAGTGAAGGTGGTCTTGCTGGGGGATGGTGTTTCAGGGTTCAGGGCAGTGCAGTGGTGTTCAGGCAGTGTAGGCGGTTGTGGGGGGGTGTTTCAGGGTTTAGGGTAGCACAGTGGTGTTCGGGCAGTGTAGGGGATCGTGTTGGAGCTGGTGTTTCAAGGCTTAAGGCAGTACAGTGGTGTTCGGGCAGTGTAGGGGGTCGTGCTGGGGCTGGTGTTTTTATGGTTTAGGGCAGTGCAATGGTGTTCGGGCAGTGTAGGGGTCTTGCTGGGGGTGGTGTTTCAGGGTTTAGGGCAGTGGTGTTCGGGCAGTGTAGGGGTCTTGCTGGGGTTGATGTTTCAGGGTTGAGGGCAGTGCAGTGCTGTTCAGGCAGTGTAGGGGGTCATGCGGGGGCTGGTGTTTCAGGGATTAGAGCTGTACAGTGGTGTTCAGGCAGTGTTGGGGTCGTGCGGGGGCTGGTTTTTCAGGGTTGAGGGCAGTGCAGTGGTGTTCGGACAGTGTAGGGGGTCGTGTGGGGGCTGGTGTTTCAGGGTTTAGGGCATTGCAGTGGTGTTCGGGCAGTGTAGGGGGTCGTGCAGGGGCTGGTGTATCAGGGTTTTAGGCAGTGCAGTGGTGTTCGGGCAGTGTAGGGGACATGCTCGGGTGGTGTTTCAGGGTTTATGGCAGAGCAGTGGTGTTCGGGCAGAGTAGGGGGTCATGCGGGGGCTGGTGTATCAGGGTTTTAGGCAGTGCAGTGGTGTTCGGGCAGTGTAAGGGGTCGTGCAGGGGGTGGTGTTTCAGGGTTTAGGGCAGTGCAGTGGTGCTTAGGAGTGTAGGGGGTCGTGCAGGGGATGGTGTTTCAGAGTTTAGGGCAGTGCAGTGGTGGTCGGGCAGCGTAGGGAGTCGTGCAGAGGGTGATGTTTCAGGGTTTAGGGCAGTGCAGTGGTGGTCAGGCAGTGTAGGGGGTCGTGCAGGGGGTGGTTTTTCAGGGTTTAGGGAAGTGCAGTGGTGTTTGGGCAGTGTAGGGGGTCTGGCTGGGGGTGGTGTTTCAGGGTTTAAGGCAGTGCAGTGGTGTTCGGGCAGTGTAGGGCGTCTTGCTGGGGGTTGGTGTTTCAGGGTTTAGGGCAGTGCAGCGGTGTTTGGGCAGTGAAGGGGGTCATGCTGGGGCTGGCGTTTCAGGGTTTAGGGCAGTGTAGTGGTGTTCGGGCAGTGTAGGGGGTCGTGCTGGTTGGTGTTTCAGGGTTTAAGGGAGTGCAGTGGTGTTCGGGCAGTGTAGGGGTTCATGCTGTGGCTGGTGTTTCAGGGTTTAGGGCAGTGCAGTTGGGTTTGGGTAGTATAGGGGTCATGCTGGGGCTGATGTTTCAGGGTTTTGGGCAGAGCAGTGGTGTTTGGGCAGTGTAGGGGGTCGTGCTGAGGATGATGGTTCAGGGTTTATGGCAGTGCAGTGGAGTTCGGGCAGTGTAGGGGGTCTTGCTGGGGATGGTGTTTTAGGGTTTAGGGCAGTGGTGTTCGGGTAGTGTAGGGGGTCTTGCTGGAGGTGATGTTTCAGGTGTTAGTGCAGTACAGTAGTGTTTGGTCAGTGTAGGGGGTCTTGCTGGGGGTAGTGTTTGAGTGTTTAGGGCAGTGCAGTGGTGTTTGGGCAGTGTAGGGTGTCATGCTAGGGGTGGTGTTTCAGGGTTTAGGGCAGCGCAGCGGTGTTTGGGCAGTGTAGGGGGTTGTGCTGGGGGTGGTGTGTCAGGGTTTATGCCAGAGGTTTTCGGGCAGTGTAGGGGGTTGTGCTGAGGGTAGTGTTTCAGGTTTTAGGGCAGTGCAGTGGTGTTCAAGCAGTGTAGGGGTCGTGCTGGGTGTGGTGTTTCAGGGTTTAGGGCAGTGCAGTGGTTTTCAGACAGTTTAGGGGGTCGTGCTGGGGGTAGTGTTTCAGGGTTTAGGGCAGTGCAGTGGTGTTCGGGCAGTGTAGGGATTCATGCTGGGGTAGTGTTTCAGGGTTTAGGGAAGTGCATTTGTATTTGTGCAGTGTAGGGGCTCGTTCTGGGGTAGTGTTTTAGGGTTTAGGGCAGTGCAGTTGTGTTTGTGTTGTGAGCAGCGCATGCGCTGCGTCGCCAGGTGAGACCAAAAAATCATTGCACCAAGATGGCTGCCAACACTTCCTGGATTGAAGTGTTGGCAGCCAATTAGAGCCTAGCTCGTGCTTGTGTAGTTAGGTCCCGCCCAGATATATAAAGATATTTTTTCTTTAATATCTCGAAAACTACTGAACGGATTTACACCATTTTAAAAAAAAGGTCGCTTTATGAACGAAGCACCACCTTTTTGCCAAATTTGGTGTAATTCCGTTCAGCAGTTTCAGCTGTAACCATGTCTAAAGTTTCTATGGGAAATTGATTTTTTGCCCTCTATTTTTTGAATTTCTCAGGAACTTCTGAAAGGATTTACACCATTTAAAAATAAGGTCTCTTTCCTATCCAAGGGCTACCTTTTTGCCAAATTTGGTGTAATTCCGTTCAGCAGTTCGGGCTGTAGTCGTGTCTAAAGTTTCCTATGGGAAATAACATGGAGAAAACGCGTTTTGGGACCCTCCTTTTTTCTCAGCCCCCGCTTGGCGAATTACCCCGAAACTTGCAGGATAGGAGCTGACCGGAGCAGGACCAACATTTTGAAAATTTTGCAAAGATTCGTCTACCGGCGCCAAAGTTATTGGGAAAAGAAAAAATGCTAACTATAACTACCTACTGGCCGACCGCCAGTAGGTAATATATATATATATGTATATATATATATATATATATATCTATATATAAATTCAATGAAAAAACCAAAGGTTTCACACATGTTATAGTTAGCTGGACATTTCACTCGTAAAAGACCATTGAAATTCCCCCGTTAGTTCAGCTAACTATAACTCGCGCGCCCGCAATGCACTACTGATGACGTCACATATTACATCACTCATGACATGGTCACTGACATCACTCATGACATCACTGATGACATCTCAAATGACATCACTGATGACATCATCCAGTGATTGTGTGTTTTTCTGAAAATTAAATTTGTTTTATATTTATGTATATCTCAAGATCAATGGAAGAATAAATGGGTATATAAGTGTCTAAATGGATGCTTTTTAAAAAAAAAAAATTTTGTGTAACTGACTGATTAAGTGTATCATAGTGAATACATGGCTTACTGAGTAATCTTTAAATATGAAAATATCTGTATCAGTTTCTTACTTTGTGTATAAGTGGCTGCATGGGTTGGTGAGTAGCTACATGAGTGTCTATATAGGTTATTAGTTGGTTTTTTATCAGTATGAGTGTCTGAGTTTCTGTATGGTTCGGTGGGGGGTATTACTTAGTGCATAGGTGCATGAATGAGTGACTCACTGTTTGTATGTGTTGAATACAGCATGTGTGCAGGACTGTATGGGTGGATGAGTGTGTGCATGGGTGTGTTAGTGAGTGAATGACTGTCTCTATAGTGTCTTTATGAGTAACTACATATGTTTTAAACTAGTATATGTGACTATTGGTGTATATAAGTGAGTATATGTGAGAGTGAGAGATTGGAAGAGTTCCTGTATGAATAAGTATGTGTTTCTATAAGTTATTGTTTAAAAGAGTAAGTATATGTAAGTTTCTGTAGAAGTAAGTGTGGTGGTGTGTGTATAACTGTATATGCAAGTAAATGGATGTTTGATTCTTTATTAGCATGAGTGACTATGTGTGTGAGTAACTCTATGGATGAGTGGCGTTGTGTAACAGGATGCATAGGTGTATGAATACATATGATGAGTGAGTACATGTATGAGTGACTGTAGAGGACTGTTGGTGAATGACTGTATGTGTATGTGGTTCTTAGAATTACTGATTAGGTTGTTGTAACTGATATTGATATGTTCATTATTTTGAACATTTTAGTTTCTATTTTTGAATGTGTGTTTCAATGGTTATATTAGGGGAAGAGGAGGTCTGCCACTCTATCACAAGGATGATGTCATCAGTGATGTCATCAGTGATGTCATTTGAGATGTCATCAGTGATGTCATGAGTGATGTCAGTGACCATGTCATGAGTGATGTAATATGTGACATCATCAGTAGTGCATTGCGGGCGCGCGAGTTATAGTTAGCTGAACTAACTATAACGGGGGAATTTCAATGGTTTTTTACGAGTGAAATGTCCAGCTAACTATAACATGTGTGAAACCTTTGGTTTTTTCATTGAATTTCTAAGGTTTTTTAAATGCTAATTCCTAACTATAACGTGTGTGAAACCCATGGTTTTTTCAGTGAATTTGCAAGGTTTTTTAAATGCTAATTCCTAACTATAACGTGAGTGAAACCCATGGTTTTTTCAGTGAATTTGCAAGGTTTTTTAAATGCTAATTTTTTTTTTTTTCCTTTTTTTTTTTACATATTTTTATTTTAATTTTCTATCCTTTTTAAAAGACTATGGTTAAATTTTAAAAATTCTACAATATGTTTTTATTTTACCATTTTTTTAAAATAAACAGGTAAAATTTATTAGTATTACATATTTTTTTTTTTCCTTTTTTTTTTTTTTTTAACGTGCGCGTACGGTAAGCGCACGTCGTGCTTTAATTACGTTAGATTTCTACGCTGTTTGCGTTCATTTACGCAATTTGCGTAGACGCACGTCATGCGCGCACAGCGCGTAACGCGTACGCAGCACGAGCACGTTACGCGGAAGTGAAGGGGCGTGCCTGTTTTGCGCATGCGCGCGTGCGCGTGTCTTTTTTACGCGCATGCGTACTTTTGCCGTAAGCGCACCGTAAGCGTACGGTGGGTCATGTGATCATGAAACACAACTTTTGATTGGTTGAAACTACTTTCAGTTCTAGAACTCTCCTACACCACACCCATTCCCCTCATTTCTGCTTGTGATCCCTTAGGAGAAGGAGCTGGGTTGTCTTTGTGATACGATGGCAGAACAGCAGAGCCCTTCTGAGAGTGAGGCTAGCAGCACTACCTTGAGGCAGAGAACGAGGAAACAAAAGACCTCTTTCATATGGGAGTATTTTTCTTTTCCAGAGGGCCAGCAAAAGGTAAATGCACCCTTAGTGACTTGTAAGCTGTGTAAGCGTGTACTTTCAAGAGGGAATCCCAACAAGAAGTATTCCTTCGGGAATAACACCATGTTGAGACACCTTAAGGATGTACACAGAAGGACACATGCTCGACATACTGAAGGTAACCCTTCAGTAAGTCAACCAAGCACATCCACAGCAGCTCAGCCTGGACCATCATCTGCAGGGCCGAGTCCTTCTTCTGCAGGTCAGGTGAGCCCTTCATCTGTGGTGGGAGCATCTCCTTTTTCTTCTCCTCAGGAAATTAACCCTCGGTTTCTGAGGGTTGAAATACGGTGCGCCACTTGTCATGATCTAATTTGTTATAGGGAGACCAGTATTTCCCTAGTGAACAATAAAATAGATCAGCACATTTGTCGTACCGTCTAATATTCCAATTCTTTCTTTCCCCTGTCCCTGCATGAACACAACGGCTCTTTTAAGAGCCAACCTTACCTTTCATCTATTTTTTATATATGTTTTTAAAACTTTTTTTTGATTTTTTTTTTACCGTACGCGTACGGTACGCGTAATTATTATTTTTTTTTTTTAAAAAACACTAAAAATCAATTATCACATTACAAGGTCCTTGAGAGACTACAATGAAAAACTGAAAATGTGATTGTGGAGAAGTGGAAAAAAGGGACCATGATATTTTTGACTTACCATACCCACTCAAAAAAATATTTATTCATTTAAATTTTTTTTAAATTGCTTTAAAAATGGTTCTAGTTTTCGAAAATGTTCTATCTCAATCTGAAAAAAAAGAGAAAAGTATTAATATTTAATAAAACATTTTATAATACAGTACACATATTTACATATTTTTCCCAAAATTTTTTGCCTATTTTTTGCTGTTTTCAGAATATATTGCATTTCACTATAAATTGTGAAAGCAATTGCATTCATCATTTAACAGCGGGCAAAAAAAAAATTAACAATCTCAAAGATTGTTTTAAAAAAGCCCACAATCTCTTTTTGCATAAACATAACTTTATAGAAATGCATAATATTCTTAAAAAATATCATCTAATATCAATACTTATTTCTTTAAAATACCGTCTGATATTTTTGTTTCAGAAGTATAATCACAAAAATATATCTCAAATAACTCCACAATACATCTGGTTCCATTTCCTTTAGGCCAAATAGTAATTTTAAAATTCTTTTTTGATTAAATTTCCAATGGTAATCCAATAAAAATCTAAAGTTTAAATTGTACAGATCTCACCAATTCTCTGTAACATTTTGGTTTCCGAAAGATTTATTAATAATTAAATAAGTCCACAATAGAATTGTTTACCTTTCCGCATGGCCAAATAGTAATTTTAAAAATCTTTTTTGAATAAACTTCCAATGGCAATCCAATAACATTCCAAAATTTAAATTGTGCAGATGTTACCGATTTTTTCTAAATTTTTGGTTTTCCAAAGTTTCATTAAAAATTGAAAAAGTCCACATTACAATTGGTTACCTTTCCATTAGGCCAAATGGTAATTTGTAAAATCATTTTTTTTTTTAAATTCCAATGGTAATCCAATAAAATGGTAAAATTGTTTTGTCCAGATGTTGCCAAATCTCTCTAAAATTTAGGTTTCAGGAAGATTAGATAGGAATTTGCTAAATCAAAAGGCAAACGTTGCTTAAAAATCAATTGGGAATCATTACACAGTGTCCAGCCTTTTTCACATTTAAGATAAACTGTGTAATGACCAGAAGTTACAGTAGGTCCATCATGGAAAATTATTGCAACTGTTACAAAAGTTTTTCCTGAAATTGATAATTGCTGTCCTGTAAACTTCTTTATTAAAGTATCTAATTTTGAACCATCAGCTTTACAGCGTTGCATCATTAAAATTACATACTGTCCGTATTCCTTTAAAATTAACGTTGAAAACATGTCAGATTGACACTCACTGCATTCCATGCTATGATTAGCATCTTTAACTAATTTAGCAAAAGTGACTGTTTTACTTTCTGGCAATGTTAAATAAATAAACCTTTCAGAATCAACATTAGAGCCACATATATTATAACAGTTTTCACAACTATGTTCCCATTTATAAGAGAGACCAAATACATTTTCAATGGGAACCCCTTCTTCTTCCAGTACCTGAAGAAAAAACATCAAGAATTCCTGTGCGTCTTGCTGTACATTTTGAGAAAACTGTGTTCGTCCTGAACATACATCTAAAAGTTTTCTAATTTCAGTAGCACTTTCTATTTGAGTTTTATCATTACTCAGCTTTTGAAAAAGGAGACTCAACTCAGAACAGAATCTTTTTCCCTGATTTACTATTATCTGCTCTTGCACACTTTCCAGATAAAATGCAACATTCAGCACTACATTAGCGTAGCAGTTGACACCAGAGCTATTTTCAAAATGACATCCTACAACCTGTTCTTCATTTTCCTTTTTCTTTTTGCTTGCAATTACATCACTCCTCTTTTTTTTCCTCCTCTCTACATCTTCATTACAGATATTCTCATTTCTCCTTTTACGAGAAACTACACGTTTCTCCAACACAGGATACTGACCTAAATGAGGAGCATAGCTTCTTCTTAATCTATTATACTCCTTTACACAATTTGCATCAGCACTAACTTTTGAGTCATCAAAGTCTATCATGAATAAACCTGATAATGTTTTCACTCGTGACAAAGCAACATATGCCATACCTTCTTTGAACACAGTTGAACCAATGTTCACAAATGCACAATCTACAGTCAATCCTTGAGACTTGTGAATAGTTACAGCATTTGCTAGAGAAAACGGAAACTGCTTCCTACGTACATATAAGTCTTTCACAAGCATGAAACGAACTGAACAACGACAAATGTCTTTAACTTCTTCTATCTGATCAAATTTTATTTTTAAACATTCAATTCCATCTTTTTTCTGATAATTAATAAAACCCACAACTCTTCCCATAGCTCCATTAACTAAACCTTTTTCAACATCCAAATTTCTCCTTAAAAATACTCTACAGTTCATGCAAACATATAGATTTTTTTCTAAACCAGCTGTTTTGGAAATGTTCTTCTCTAGTGAATCCAATTTATTTTTCAGTGTGCCTGTTAATGTGACAGTAATTCTTCCATCCTCAATTTTGTCCACTGCTTCCAATTTCCTGGTATCTTCCTTTTCCAATTTCAAAAGCTCCTCATTGAATATTGAGCATTCACGTAGAGTTGGCATTAAGCAGATGACACTTTTCTTTTCTGCAATGTTCTTGTATATGTTCTCTGCAACTATTTCTTCCTTTGGAAATAAATTATGTAGCAGCCGACTCTGTAATGCTTTCATACCAGCTTCAGTGAGTAGTCCAATTCTGATATCTTTCAGAATACTTCCATATTCTTCATCGTTTGCTTGCCTCATATTAGTAGTAAGTTCCTTGTACTCAAAGAAGGACCAAATATTTGCATTACCGATGCTTCCCAATGACTTCTTCGTGTCTTCATGTGTCACAGTATTAAACACTGGTTGTCCTTTAACTGGAGTAAGTTGCAAAAGATCTCCAAAAACTATGACGTGTTTTCCTCCAAATAACACGTCATAGTCTGTCTTCAGAATTTGCTGCATTCTTAAATGCACAAAGGCAAGCATTAAGTTTGATACCATTCTCACCTCATCAATAATGAGAACTTGCATCTTCTTCAATACTCTTGAAACTTCCAAGCATGCTTCTCCAGTTAGCTTGTTGTATTGTATTTTGTTCTCATGCTCCACTGGTAACATTAGCAAACGATGTAAAGTGATTCCTTTTATGTTATATGCTGCTAACCCAGTTGGAGCAGTAACCACACAAGACAAAGTAGAATCTGTTTTTTGCTGTAGGTAGCTTCTGATGACTTTTATAAGGAAACTTTTTCCAGTTCCAGCTTGTCCGCTTACATACATCCTGATTGGATGAAATGATGTGCATGAGCACTCTTTTTTTTCATGTAGAAATCCGTGATCAATTTTGTTTCTGATCTCTTCATAAATTTGTTGCTGCTCTTCGTTCAGTTGTCTTTCCAAATTTTGTAAGTCTATAAATTCTTCTTGAGCTTGATTCATAGCCGTTTCCACTTCATTCATGGCTATTGATGCTTCATTTTCAACGATTGGTTGTCCTAGGGGATCTTGACTGAGTGTTCCTGAACTTTGGCTGTCCTGAGAACTGTCTCTAGCTATTTCTGCTGCAATTGTAGTTTCTTGTTCAATTTCTTCATTTAACATTTGCAGATAAGTTGAGAATGTACTGCATTGTATGCTGTCTTTGCAAGCATTAAAAGAATCTTCATAGCTTTGAAATTCTCCCAGTAGTTCATCCTCTGTACGCCATGGTTTAAACAGCTGTAAAAGAGCCAAGTAGTAAAATTCCTTTTTGTCAGTAGTGTCGCAACTCAGCTTCCTGTGATTTATCAAACTTCCTTTTGTTTGCTTCACCAAACATCCTTCCTCACCAATGACTTTATATTTTCCATTGTTGATGTCTTCTGTGGCTTTCCGTGAATAAATGTAGTTCTGCAGCACTTCATAGAGACACATGTTCTCCAGATGATGACTTCTCTTGGGATAATATGTGTCCAACATGTTTGATTTCAAAATATCTGTACTTTCTGGGTCATTCTCGGCCAAATATTCAATTTCTCCAACAGATTTCAGTACCCAATTTCTCATTGTTGCAAGGCCTAAACTTGCCCAAATTATTCTTCTGGATTTCGAGTAGAGACTTGCAGAAGATAACCTATCTGAACATTCGTAGGATCCAATTTCTCGATGCGATAACATCTTCAAACTGAAACTGTACAGCTTCTTACTGACAGTCTTCTCGTGAGAAATCTCTTCCCACATTTCCTTCAATTCAGTTTTTTCTGATTTCGTAATGTAAGACGTTACATATCGAGCAACAGCAATGGAATTGTCAGCTACATACTGTATATCCATGTTAGCATTCCACATGGATAAAATGACTGGGTTGTAGTCATTTATACTTTTTGATTCTTCTTTTCTTTTAAGGTTGTAGGTATTCTTAGGTGATTTTCTTGTGATAGTATGTCTCACAGATGACATAAAACTGTTTACTCTTCCATTTGAAAGAACAGGTCTAGGAAATCCAAATCGACATTTAGTGTAGTATTTATCTTTGCTCTTGTATTTCCGTCGACAGTATTTTCCACACCGATGACTTTGGAAACGTAAAACTTGCTCCTTTAACTTTTTCTCTTCTGTGTTTTTTGGTATAGCACATGTTGCATATTCTTCAATGTAAGATAACACTGCTTCATCAGCATCTGTTCCAAACTTTGGGGCATCCTTGATCCACAACAGCATATGAATATGAGGAGCACCTCTTGCCTGGTACTCTTTTCTCCAAAAGAAATCCACTACTTCTCCTAGAGGTGGATTTTTTTTATTGCATATGAACGACATCATAGCCTCAAATCTATGATTGAAATATCTGCAAACATTAACCGGATCCAATGAGCACAGTTCTCCTGCTGTCTTGTATTCGATGTTTTTAATGTTTGAATTTGCCTCTCGTAAAAAATCCAGTAAATCATCCCAAGCGTACTCAGCACAGCTTAGGGTAACGAACCATGTTGGTGTTCCTAAATTCCGTAACATGCATTTTAATTCACCATGGCGTCTGTACCAATATTCATTTGTCCCACGCTGACAAGCCATCAGATTGATCAGTTGTGTTTCCAAATGATCATCTCGGTGCTGCACTTTCTCCATAAAATCCTTAGCAGACACATTTTGTAAATGTACTCCACTTTTTAAAATGTGATTTACTGCATAAGACAGTGCAGACAAGTCGCTTTCAAATAAAAGATGGAACAAATAAGGAATACTTTGTCGAAATCTGGGATCTTCAGCATATAGTCTTGTAGTCCGATACTCAGAAGCTGGAATCTGTTCCGGACGTTCATCGTATCGTCCTCCTTTTCCTTTAGGAAACAGCTGGGGAAAACATCGAGCTTCCAAGCTCTCCTCCCATACACTCACGGGAGTTCCTTTTGCTTTCTTCATCTGAAACAGATCAATATTGTCTCCCATAACTTCTTTTGAATGAAGAGGATGTATGCTAAAATGTTCATAAATTTCTTCTTCCTTTGACTTGTCCACTTTTTCAATTTGTCCAGTTGGTGTTTCTGTGTCTTCTTGTAAATCTTCTTCTTCTTCTTCTTCTATATAAATTGATTCATACCATTTGTTATTCCTTTTCAAATACAAATTTGCTCTTTGTACTTTCCGTACATCTACCAGCTCCTGCCAAATCTTCTTATTCTTTGTAGGTACACCATTAACCAGAATAATTAATGGTACAGTTTCCAAAGTATCCGCATCAATAGTTTCCATATTTTTTTTCAAATCCAAGGGCAAATACACCACTCTACCTTTTAAACCTCTCAGTAAATCTGAAGAAGGTAATTTACCAGTTTTGGGCTCCATACGTACTATGGTCTGGAACGGATGAACACATTGAATGAGTATAGACTCATATGTATTTAATTCAGAAAGTTCAGCAGGAATAGCATCCAATTCTAAATTATTATGTACAGCTCTGGTCGGCATTCTATTTTCTTCTAACTTATTATAACACTATTTACAAATACGCTGAACTTCACCCAATTCAAAACAATTTTCAAGAAATATATATGTGGCAAAATCCTTCCACTTATAATTATCTTCATTTTCACTTTTTCTATAGAGATCAACATACCTGGTTTGTTTTCTATAATGAGTTCTGCGACAACAAATACAAGTAATATTTGGTCTTTCATTAGAGATTTTTTTAAATTTTGTTATGTGATCATTAAATGTCTTACTTACAAATGGTTGTACATTCTCTTCCACTTCTTCCTCATTTACTGTGTCCTTTTCTGCACTGTTTTGTTCAGGACCAAAGTTACAAAACTGAATTTCATCAACAACCTTCTCTACATCTGATACTGACCCACGGAACAGAGCCCTATTCAATTCATCTAACTTTATTGCTGGACTTTTAGCAAAATACAACCGTCTCACAAACTTTCTCATTTCAGTATGATGAACAGCCAGCATTCTAAAATGATGGAAAACACTAATACACACTTTTCTAGATAGACAAGCCAGAGAATGACCCTGCAAACCAGTATTCTTTCTCACTCTGCATGGATATAGACTTTGAAGCACCTTAATCTTCTGTTTTACACTTTTTTTACTATATTCTCTTAGAAACTCACGAAATTTATCAATAGATTCCTGACGCACAGTGCAAATACTACTACAATTCCAAGTGTACACTGGGGCTTTAGGACGTCTCCCCATAGCCTCATCCGCCATCACTTGTACCTCATCTCTTGGAACCATTATCTCCTTCTCCATTATGCAACCATTTTTCACTTCGTAAGCACGACCTCTGGTGTCAACTGCATGCAGCAAACTATTACTTTGAAAATAGCTCTCTTCATTAAAAAAAGGTTCACTACTTGAACTATGCATCCATTTTCCTAAAAACACTTTACAAAAGTTTGTTCTGTTCACTACTCTTTTCCTTTTGCTTTGTGATTTCAGTACATTAACCATTTTATCTAATGTACGCATCCTATTCAAAATTAAAATGAATAGTTTCCTTTTTAATTCTAATGTCTTTGCTGCAATGGCTTCAATTTCTTTTTTTCTCTTATAAAACTTAGCCTTTTGCTTATATTTCTTCACATCCTTTATCAAATTGGACATAACTCTTCTCTGAAACATTTTTCTACGTATCTCTTTAAACGCTGTTTTTCTGTTTAAGTTAATCTTTTTAGTTGCAGAAGGTATATTTGCATTAACTAAATGCTCAATTTTTTCCTCTCCTTTTCTATTGAAAACATTCTTTCCAGTACAGACATTTTGTACTTTTTTCCTTTTTTTGAATATGTTCTTTAAAAAATCTTTTGTTTGCTTACCAGAAGATTTTTTCTTTTTCCCAACATGAGCATCTCCAACTAACTTAGGTCCTCCAGTTGTCTTCAAATATAGGTTTTTTTTGTGGTCTTTCTTTACTCTGGATTTTGTAGGCATCTTAAATTTTGTTCACTGCTCTTCAGCAATACCTGAAAAAAACTAAAAAAAAATTCCTTTATTTTATTTAAATATATTACTACATTTTTTATGTTCTTTAGAAATCTTAAAATACTATAAACCCCTTTCCTATAAATGAAAATCACAATAACACCTTCACAAATTAAATTTCTAAAAATAATTCCTGTGTGCACACAAAGTCATGCTTTGAAATTAGGCAGAAAACGAAATTTCTTTGCCAATTGCAAAGCATACTTTCTACTACTTTTTAGGCAAGTGAAAAGTACTTTTACAGACTGACACATTATGAATCCACTTTTCAGATTCTGATAAAAGCACATGTCCAAACAGCTTTTTCAGACCAGCACCATGTGTAACCTGGGTGACTGACTACACTCCAGCAAGGGCAACCAGCCTTAGTGATGCTGAATGTATTTCCATTACTGACTGAAACCTCAAACCCCACTCGCTTGTGAATACTGTGCATGATTCCACAGGGTAAGCAGCTGGGTGTGTGCTAAGAGTCTGCTTCTGCACCAAAAAATGGCTCCCCCTTTCCATCTAATGCAAATGTAAAATCACCAGAGCAATACGCAATAAATCTCTGCCTGTAATTCCTATTTGCACACAGAGTCATGTTTTCACATTAGTCACAAAACGAAATTTCTTTGCCATTTTGAAAGCACACTTACTACTCTTTTTTTTGGCAAGTGATAAACACTTTTACAGTCTGTCACATTTTGAATCCACTTTTCAGATTCTTAAAAAAGCACATGTCCAAACTGCTTTTTTCAGACCAGCACCATGTATAACCTGGATAACTGACTACACTCCAGCAAGGGCAACCAGCCTTAGTGATGCTGAATGTATTTGCATTACTGACTGAAACCTCAAACCCCACTCGCTTGTGAATACTGTGCATGATTCCACAGGGTAAGCAGCTGGGTGTGTGCTAAGAGTCTGCTTCTGCACCAAAAAATGGCTCCCCCTTTCCATCTAATGCAACTGTGAAATCACCAGAGCAATACGCAATAAATCTCTGCCTGTAATTCCTATATGCACACAGAGTCATGTTTTCATATTAGTCACAAAACGAAATTTCTTTGCCAATTTGAAAGCACACTTACTACTCTTTTTTTTGGCAAGTGATAAACACTTTTACAGACTGACACATTATGAATCCACTTTTTAGATTCTTAAAAAAGCACATGTCCAAACTGCTTTTTCAGACCAGCACCATGTGTAACCTGGGTAACTGACTACACTCCAGCAAGGGCAACCAGCCTTAGTGATGCTGAATGTATTTGCATTACTGACTGAAACCTCAAACCCCACTCGCTTGTGAATACTGTGCATGATTCCACAGGGTAAGCAGCTGGGTGTGTGCTAAGAGTCTGCTTCTGCACCAAAAAAATGGCTCCCCCTTTCCATCTAATGCAACTGTGAAATCACCAGAGCAATACGCAATAAATCTCTGCCTGTAATTCCTATATGCACACAGAGTCATGTTTTCACATTAGTCACAAAACGAAATTTCTTTGCCATTTTGAAAGCACACTTAATACTCTTTTTTTTGGCAAGTGATAAACACTTTTACAGTCTGTCACATTTTGAATCCACTTTTCAGATTCTTAAAAAAGCACATGTCCAAACTGCTTTTTCAGACCAGCACCATGTGTAACCTCGGTAACTGACTACACTCCAGCAAGGGAAACCAGCCTTAGTGATGCTGAATGTATTTGCAATACTGACTGAAACCTCAAACCCCACTCGCTTGTGAATACTGTGCATGATTCCACAGGGTAAGCAGCTGGGTGTGTGCTAAGAGTCTGCTTCTGCACCAAAAAATGGCTCCCCCTTTCCATCTAATGCAACCGTGAAATCACCAGAGCAATACGCAATAAATCTCTGCCTGTAATTCCTATATGCACACAGAGTCATGTTTTCATATTAGTCACAAAACGAAATTTCTTTGCCAATTTGAAAGCACACTTACTACTCTTTTTTTTGGCAAGTGATAAACACTTTTACAGACTGACACATTATGAATCCACTTTTTAGATTCTTAAAAAAGCACATGGCCAAACTGCTTTTTCAGACCAGCACCATGTGTAACCTGGGTAACTGACTACACTCCAGCAAGGGCAACCAGCCTTAGTGATGCTGAATGTATTTGCATTACTGACTGAAACCTCAAACCCCACTCGCTTGTGAATACTGTGCATGATTCCACAGGGTAAGCAGCTGGGTGTGTGCTAAGAGTCTGCTTCTGCACCAAAAAAATGGCTCCCCCTTTCCATCTAATGCAACTGTGAAATCACCAGAGCAATACGCAATAAATCTCTGCCTGTAATTCCTGTATGCACACAGAGTCATGTTTTCACATTAGTCACAAAACGAAATTTCTTTGCCATTTTGAAAGCACACTTAATACTCTTTTTTTTGGCAAGTGATAAACACTTTTACAGTCTGTCACATTTTGAATCCACTTTTCAGATTCTTAAAAAAGCACATGTCCAAACTGCTTTTTCAGACCAGCACCATGTGTAACCTGGGTAACTGACTACACTCCAGCAAGGGCAACCAGCCTTAGTGATGCTGAATGTATTTGCATTACTGACTGAAACCTCAAACCCCACTCGCTTGTGAATACTGTGCATGATTCCACAGGGTAAGCAGCTGGGTGTGTGCTAAGAGTCTGCTTCTGCACCAAAAAATGGCTCCCCCTTTCCATCTAATGCAACTGTGAAATCACCAGAGCAATACGCAATAAATCTCTGCCTGTAATTCCTATATGCACACAGAGTCATGTTTTCACATTAGTCACAAAACGAAATTTCTTTGCCATTTTGAAAGCACACTTACTACTCTTTTTTTTGGCAAGTGATAAACACTTTTACAGTCTGTCACATTATGAATCCACTTTTCAGATTCTTAAAAAAGCACATGTCCAAACTGCTTTTTCAGACCAGCACCATGTGTAACCTGGGTGACTGCCTACACTCCAGCAAGGGCAACCAGCCTTACTGATGCTGAATGTATTTGCATTACTGACTGATACCTCAAACCCCACTCGCTTGTGAATACTGTGCATGATTCCACAGGGTAAGCAGCTGGGTGTGTGCTAAGAGTCTGCTTCTGCACCAAAATATGGCTCCCCCTTTCCATCTAATGCAACTGTGAAATCACCAGAGCAATACGCAATAAATCTCTGCCTGTAATTCCTATTTGCACACAGAGTCATGTTTTCACATTAGTCACAAAACGAAATTTCTTTGCCAATTTGAAAGCACACTTACTACTCTTTTTTTTGGCAAGTGATAAACACTTTTACAGTCTGTCACATTTTGAATCCACTTTTCAGATTCTTAAAAAAGCACATGTCCAAACTGCTTTTTCAGACCAGCACCATGTGTAACCTGGGTGACTGACTACACTCCAGCAAGGGCAACCAGCCTTAGTGATGCTGAATGTATTTGCATTACTGACTGAAACCTCAAACCCCACTCGCTTGTGAATACTGTGCATGATTCCACAGGGTAAGCAGCTGGGTGTGTGCTAAGAGTCTGCTTCTGCACTAAAAAATGGTTCCCCCTTTCCATCTAATGCAACTGTGAAATCACCAGAGCAATACGCAATAAATCTCTGCCTGTAATTCCTATTTGCACCCAGAGTCATGTTTTCACATTAGTCACAAAACGAAATTTCTTTGCCAATTTGAAAGCACACTTACTACTCTTTTTTTTGGCAAGTGATAAACACTTTTACAGACTGACACATTATGAATCCACTTTTCAGATTCTTAAAAAAGCACATGTCCAAACTGCTTTTTCAGACCAGCACCATGTGTAACCTGGGTGACTGCCTACACTCCAGCAAGGGCAACCAGCCTTACTGATGCTGAATGTATTTGCATTACTGACTGAAACCTCAAACCCCACTCGCTTGTGAATACTGTGCATGATTCCACAGGGTAAGCAGCTGGGTGTGTGCTAAGAGTCTGCTTCTGCACCAAAAAATGGCTCCCCCTTTCCATCTAATGCAACTGTGAAATCACCAGAGCAATACGCAATAAATCTCTGCCTGTAATTCCTATATGCACACAGAGTCATGTTTTCACATTAGTCACAAAACGAAATTTCTTTGCCATTTTGAAAGCACACTTACTACTCTTTTTTTTGGCAAGTGATAAACACTTTTACATACTGACACATTATGAATCCACTTTTTAGATTCTTAAAAAAGCACATGTCCAAACTGCTTTTTCAGACCAGCACCATGTGTAACCTGTGTAACTGACTACACTCCAGCAAGGGCAACCAGCCTTAGTGATGCTGAATGTATTTGCATTACTGACTGAAACCTCAAACCCCACTCGCTTGTGAATACTGTGCATGATTCCACAGGGTAAGCAGCTGGGTGTGTGCTAAGAGTCTGCTTCTGCACCAAAAAATGGCTCCCCCTTTCCATCTAATGCAACTGTGAAATCACCAGAGCAATACGCAATAAATCTCTGCCTGTAATTCCTATATGCACACAGAGTCATGTTTTCACATTAGTCACAAAACGAAATTTCTTTGCCATTTTGAAAGCACACTTACTACTCTTTTTTTGGCAAGTGATAAACACTTTTACAGTCTGTCACATTATGAATCCACTTTTCAGATTCTTAAAAAAGCACATGTCCAAACTGCTTTTTCAGACCAGCACCATGTGTAACCTGGGTGACTGCCTACACTCCAGCAAGGGCAACCAGCCTTACTGATGCTGAATGTATTTGCATTACTGACTGAAACCTCAAACCCCACTCGCTTGTGAATACTGTGCATGATTCCACAGGGTAAGCAGCTTGGTGTGTGCTAAGAGTCTGCTTCTGCACCAAAATATGGCTCCCCCTTTCCATCTAATGCAACTGTGAAATCACCAGAGCAATACGCAATAAATCTCTGCCTGTAATTCCTATTTGCACACAGAGTCATGTTTTCACATTAGTCACAAAACGAAATTTCTTTGCCAATTTGAAAGCACACTTACTACTCTTTTTTTTGGCAAGTGATAAACACTTTTACAGTCTGTCACATTTTGAATCCACTTTTCAGATTCTTAAAAAAGCACATGTCCAAACTGCTTTTTCAGACCAGCACCATGTGTAACCTGGGTGACTGACTACACTCCAGCAAGGGCAACCAGCCTTAGTGATGCTGAATGTATTTGCATTACTGACTGAAACCTCAAACCCCACTCGCTTGTGAATACTGTGCATGATTCCACAGGGTAAGCAGCTGGGTGTGTGCTAAGAGTCTGCTTCTGCACTAAAAAATGGCTCCCCCTTTCCATCTAATGCAACTGTGAAATCACCAGAGCAATACGCAATAAATCTTTGCCTGTAATTCCTATTTGCACACAGAGTCATGTTTTCACATTAGTCCAAAACGAAATTTCTTTGCCAATTTGAAAGCACACTTACTACTCTTTTTTTTGGCAAGTGATAAACACTTTTACAGACTGACACATTATGAATCCACTTTTCAGATTCTTAAAAAAGCACATGTCCAAACTGCTTTTTCAGACCAGCACCATGTGTAACCTGGGTGACTGCCTACACTCCAGCAAGGGCAACCAGCCTTACTGATGCTGAATGTATTTGCATTACTGACTGAAACCTCAAACCCCACTCGCTTGTGAATACTGTGCATGATTCCACAGGGTAAGCAGCTGGGTGTGTGCTAAGAGTCTGCCTCTGCACCAAAAAATGGCTCCCCCTTTCCATCTAATGCAACTGTGAAATCACCAGAGCAATACGCAATAAATCTCTGCCTGTAATTCCTATATGCACACAGAGTCATGTTTTCACATTAGTCACAAAACGAAATTTCTTTGCCATTTTGAAAGCACACTTACTACTCTTTTTTTTGGCAAGTGATAAACACTTTTACAGTCTGTCACATTTTGAATCCACTTTTCAGATTCTTAAAAAAGCACATGCCCAAACTGCTTTTTCAGACCAGCACCATGTGTAACCTGGGTAACTGACTACACTCCAGCAAGGGCAACCAGCCTTAGTGATGCTGAATGTATTTGCATTACTGACTGAAACCTCAAACCCCACTCGCTTGTGAATACTGTGCATGATTCCACAGGGTAAGCAGCTGGGTGTGTGCTAAGAGTCTGCTTCTGCACCAAAAAATGGGTCCCCCTTTCCATCTAATGCAACTGCGAAATCACCAGAGCAATACGCAATAAATCTCTGCCTGTAATTCCTATATGCACACAGAGTCATGTTTTCATATTAGTCACAAAACGAAATTTCTTTGCCAATTTGAAAGCACACTTACTACTCTTTTTTTTGGCAAGTGATAAACACTTTTACAGACTGTCACATTTTGAATCCACTTTTCAGATTCTTAAAAAAGCACATGTCCAAACTGCTTTTTCAGACCAGCACCATGTGTAACCTGGGTGACTGACTACACTCCAGCAAGGGCAACCAGCCTTGGTGATGCTGAATGTATTTGCATTACTGACTGAAACCTCAAACCCCACTCGCTTGTGAATACTGTGCATGATTCCACAGGGTAAGCAGCTGGGTGTGTGCTAAGAGTCTGCTTCTGCACCAAAAAATGGCTCCCCCTTTCCATCTAATGCAACTGTGAAATCACCAGAGCAATACGCAATAAATCTCTGCCTGTAATTCCTATATGCACACAGAGTCATGTTTTCACATTAGTCACAAAACGAAATTTCTTTGCCATTTTGAAAGCACACTTACTACTCTTTTTTTTGGCAAGTGATAAACACTTTTACAGTCTGTCACATTTTGAATCCACTTTTCAGATTCTTAAAAAAGCACATGTCCAAACTGCTTTTTCAGACCAGCACCATGTGTAACCTGGGTGACTGACTACACTCCAGCAAGGGCAACCAGCCTTAGTGATGCTGAATGTATTTGCATTACTGACTGAAACCTCAAACCCCACTCGCTTGTGAATACTGTGCATGATTCCACAGGGTAAGCAGCTGGGTGTGTGCTAAGAGTCTGCTTCTGCACCAAAAAATGGCTCCCCCTTTCCATCTAATGCAACTGTGAAATCACCAGAGCAATACGCAATAAATCTCTGCCTGTAATTCCTATTTGCACACAGAGTCATGTTTTCACATTAGTCACAAAACAAAATTTCTTTGCCAATTTGAAAGCACACTTACTACTCTTTTTTTTGGCAAGTGATAAACACTTTTACAGACTGACACATTATGAATCCACTTTTCAGATTCTTAAAAAAGCACATGTCCAAACTGCTTTTTCAGACCAGCACCATGTGTAACCTGGGTGACTGCCTACACTCCAACAAGGGCAACCAGCCTTACTGATGCTGTATGTTTTTGCATTACTGAGTCCAACCTCAAACCCTTAAAGTATTCTTTATTTTTACCAGTACACCTTAATTTATCGTGAAAACATAGTCCATATTATTTTACATGTTCCTCACATTTAAATTTCTCCCAAAACAGAAAATAATAAACACAACTTCAACAAAAGGAATTCCATTTCTATTCTTCATTTCTTAATTTACCATATACATCCCCTCTCAAACTCTAAACTCACCTTTAAAATTAGTTAGCTGTGAAAGAAATGTGGCACTCAAACAGCAGATTATCAGAGCCAGGATCTCTGTTCTTTACACCTCTCTCCTCTCAGCAGAACTAGATAATGGCAAACTTTCCCTCTCTTTTTCCACACATATACATGTTAATTTCAAATCTCAGTGCTTCCCCCTTTTTTTCAAATGTAATCACACATTTCTATTGGTTGAAAACCAACCCTTTTCCAAAAGTACCCTTCCCCCAACTTGACTTCTGCCTAGTACCCTTCCCCCAACTTGACTTCTGCCTGCTACCATAGCAACAGCTCATGGAACACTGCTGTGTGGAGTTAGGTCAGAAGTTCACTAAACAATGTTTCAATTCCACAGAGCAAGAGTGCTTGACTTTTCAAACCTAACAGCAAATCCATAGTACTGTTCTTTGGTAACACATTTTTCTGTACCAATACAAAACATGCTTCTATTAATTTACACATACAGCCTAGTTTTTATTCTAGAATGGTATGAAACAGCCAATCAGTTCTTTTTTTTATGAAAAAAATATGTATGCCTCCATTTCCAAACTGTCTTTCATTTCTTTTTACCATTCTACTGAATTACACCTCCTGAGTGCATCCAGTTCTCCTTTGAAGATGTTCACAGTGTGGATTGTAGGGCACAGCTATGTCTTCTGGAGTGAAAAGTATGCAGAGAAAACAGATATGGTGAGAGACCTTGCTTTGCCAAATGTAGACATTAAATGGATTGGTCAGAGAGGGTTAAAGTGGCACCAATTGATGCCATTGGTGAAATCCTTCATGCAAATCCAACACCCTGACCTCATAATAGTGCACTGTGGTGGCAATGACCTAGGCACTTTGACTGGGGTAGGTCTGGAAATGCTTATGAAGGACACCTTTGCACAACTGTTTTCACTTTTCCCTAAAACTGCCTTTGTGTTTTCTAACATATGCCAAAGGCAAAAATGGAACTGGTCCAATCATTTCTGTCCGCAGATTGACAAAGCAAGAAAGCACGTCAACAAATCTGTTTCTGCTTTCCTCCGTGACTATGGTATGGGTTCCATTTACCACAACAACTTGCGTTACGACATGCAAGACATTTATAGAGGAGATGGTGTACACTTCACTGATGAAGGGAACAGAGTCTTCCTCTTGAACCTTAGACTCTGCATCGGTGCTTACTTGTAGGTACCACAAAAAAATCACTTCATAAACACAACGGCTCTTTTTAGAGCCCCCTAATATCTAAACTCTTAAATCTGCATTTCATTTCTTTTATTTTATTTTTTTTCTACCGTACGCGTACGTTGAGCTTACCGTACGCGTACCCCGCAATTTTTTTTAAAATCAATAAATGTTTTCTTTGTACTTTTCTGTCCTTCTTTGACCCCCTTACAAATGTTAGGGGGTCTGTAACTCTCCTCCTTGCCCCCTTTTCAAGATATCACTCTTTTTTTTCTGAGTGAAACACACGAAATGGCGGCCGCCGCTTCCTGGTTTCGACCGATTCGAATGTTTACTAAGATCTAAGAGCCAATCAGAATCGCACTCGCGCACGCCACCGTACGCGTACGGTAAGCGCACCGTAAGCGCACCGTAAGCTGGCTCAGATATATATATTGATTTAAAGGCTATTTTCTCAGAATCTACTGAACAGATTTACACCAAACCTACAAAAGGCACTTCCTTGACCTGAGGACTACCTCTCTGCCAAATTTCTAGTAATTCTGTTCAGCCGTTCTGGCTGTAGCTGTGTCTAAAGGTCCTATGGAAAAATGCATGGGAAAAACCCGTTTTGGGACCCCCCTTTTATCTCAGCCCCCGCTTGACAAATCCCCCCGAGGCTTTTAGGGTAGGAGCGGAGCGTAGCGCCCCACCTATTTTGAAATATTCGCGAGGATTCGTCGACCGGCGCCAAAGTTATTCAAAATAGAATGTTGCGGATTTCCTATGGAAACAGGGTCCTAACTATAACTACCTACTGGCGACCGCCAGTAGGTAATATATATATAAATATATATATATTACCTACTGGCGGTCGCCAGTAGGTAATGGGGCATGTTTAGACAGCTCCTAAGCACCTAGCCATGTTGGGGGAGTCCCCAAAGATCCCCCAAGGCCAAAAACGGAATTTTAATTTTTTCGATAATTTCGCAGATTACGCTACCCGTACGCGTAAGTTAAAAAAAAACAGTTAAAAAAAATTATCCATACTCTCCCCACCCCATGTGCAAATTGTGCCCGAAGGGCACCATTTGTGCATGGCATATCACAGATGTGAAAAATTAAAATATTACCTTTCCCAACGAAGCGCATCATATGTCCTCCATGTGCGCACGGTGCACGAAGCGCATCATGCGTACATGGCCCATCTAGCGTAACGTGGGCACGCTACGCGCACCGCGTGCCCACCGTGCGTGCACGGCACTAACTGCGTAAAGTGGGCGCGCGGTGCGCGAAGCGCACCGCATGCTCACTGTGCGCACACGGTGCGTGAAGCGCACCGTGCGCGCACGGAACGAACTGCGTTAAGTGGGCGCGCATGCCACGAATGGGCGCGCACGCCGCGAAGCGCATCGTGCGTACATGGCCCATCTAGCGTAACGTGGGCACGCGGTGCACGTAGCGCACCGCGTGCCCACCGTGCGTGCACGGCACTAACTGCGTAAAGTGGACGCGCGGTGCGCGAAGCGCACCGTGCGCGCACAGAACGAACTGCGTTAAGTGGGCGCACACGTTATAGTTAGGAATTAGCATTTAAAAAACCTTGCAAATTCACTGAAAAAACCATAGGTTTCACACATGTTATAGTTAGCGAAAATTTTACTGATAAAAAACCAATGAAATTCCCCCGTTATAGTTAGTGCAGGCAACTATAACTCACGCGACCGCAATCTTCTGCTGATGACATATGTGTCGTTATGAAAAAAAAATATTTGTAATATATGTATAGCTAAAAATTTATGGAAGAAGACATGGGCAAATAAGTGTCTAAATACAGTATTAGCATCAGCAGAGGATTGCGGTCGCGTGAGTTATAGTTGCCTGCACTAACTATAATGGGGGAATTTCATTGGTTTTTTATCAGTAAAATTTCCGCTAACTATAACATGTGTGAAACCTATGGTTTTCAGTGAATATATATATATATATATATATATATATATATATATATATATATATATATGATGCAAGTGAGTAATTTTTATTTTTGTCTTACAGCAGTGCCTGCATGACGCATTTCAGCCTACAGGAGGCCTTGATCACATGAAGCCGAGGCTAAGCAGGTTTAATTTTAAAGTGCAAGTGCAAATGAGAAGAGTGCAACGATTGGCTAGCGCATGTATAGCATAATAGACATGGAAGAAATATATGCAAAAATACATTTTTGTAGTCTACAGACAGTAAAATACGTCAATGTACATTGAATCAACATCAGACTAACGAGCACATATAAACAATTGGTTAAAAGCAATCTTTAAAAACAAAGAAAACACAATTATTGAGTGCAATCTAATATTAAGGTAAAACCAACTGGCGGTAACAATTCAAAAATAATTTATATTGAGAAAATGAACACCTATATGAGCAAAATTGGACTAAGTTGTGCAAAATAAGCAATTTGTGCAAATAGTACCCAAGTGGGTGGAGTCCACATAATGTTGATAGTCAGTAAGCATATAAGAGAAAAGATCATCCTTAATGGATACTGCCATGTCTATATTAGTGTGCCAATCAAATTGGTATGTGGTGTGCAAAGTGCAAGAGTTGTGCTACAATAAAAAATTGCATATTAAAAAATAGTGGTATAAAATTCCTGAATAATATAATACATATATATTCACTAAAAAAAACATAGGTTTCACACACGTTATAGTTAGAAACATAGGTTTCACACAAGTTATATTTAGAAATTAGCATTTAAAAAACCTTGCAAATTCACTTAAAAAACCATAGGTTTCACACACATTATAGTTAGGAATTAGCATTTAAAAAACCTTGCAAATTCACTGCAAAAAACCATAGGTTTCACACACGTTATAGTTAGCTGGACATTTCACTCGTAAAAAACCATTGAAGTTCCCCCGTTATAGTTAGTTCAGCTAACTATAACTCGCGCGACCGCAATCCACTGCTGATGACGTCACATATTACATTGCTGTATTCACTAAGATACTGTTAATAAGTCAGTTATACAATTAATTTTACAAAAAAACCCATCCATTTAGACACTTATTTACCCATTTATTCTTCCATTAACCTCTAGATATACATATATGAAAAATATTTATTTTTCAGAAAGACACATATTCACTGGATGATGTCATCAGTGATGTCATCAGTGATGTCATTTGAGATGTCATCAATGATTTCATGAGTGATGTCACTGACCATGTCATGAGTGATGTAATATGTGACGTCATCAGCAGTGGATTGCGGTCGCGCGAGTTATAGTTAGCTGAACTAACTATAACGGGAGAATTTCAATGGTTTTTTATGAGTGAAATGTCCAGGTAACTATAACGTGTGTGAAACCTATGGTTTTTTCAGTGAATTTGCAAGGTTTTTTAAATGCTAATTCCTAACTATAACGTGTGTGAAACCTATGGTTTTTTCAGTGAATTTGCAAGGTTTTTTAAATGCTAATACCTAACTATAACGTGTGTGAAACCTATGGTTTTTTAAGTGAATTTGCAAGGTTTTTTAAATGCTAATTTCTAACTATAACGTGTGTGAAACCTATGTTTTTTTCAGTGAATTTGCAAGGTTTTTTAAATGCTAATTCCTAACTATAACGTGTGTGAAACCTATGGTTTTTTTAGTGAATTTGTAAGGTTTTTTAAATGCTAATTCCTAACTATAACGTGTGTGAAACCTATGGTTTTTTCAGTGAATTTGCAAGGTTTTTTAAATGCTAATACCTAACTATAACGTGTGTGAAACCTATGGTTTTTTAAGTGAATTTGCAAGGTTTTTTAAATGCTAATTTCTAACTATAACGTGTGTGAAACCTATGTTTTTTTCAGTGAATTTGCAAGGTTTTTTAAATGCTAATTCCTAACTATAACGTGTGTGAAACCTATGTTTTTTTTAGTGAATTTGTAAGGTTTTTTAAATGCTAATTCCTAACTATAACGTGTGTGAAACCTATGGTTTTTTAAGTGAATTTGCAAGGTTTTTTAAATGCTAATTTATGAATGTATTGTTATATTTTTTAAATATTTATTTTACAATAAGCTACATATATATATAGTTATAGATTAACTTTATCCTGTAATATGGAATGGCTCAGTTTTTTTTTTTTTTTTATTTGGATAGAGTTGAACAGCACAGTTAATATCTTCTATAAACTTATAAACACTTACAATTTTTTTATTTTTTTTAAGTGTATTTGTCTGTGCGCGCACCGTGCACGCACGGTGCGCGCACGGCGCGCGCATGCGTACGTACTCCGTGTGCGCATGCGTACGTGCTCCGTATGCGCATGCGTGTATGCTCCGTGCGCGTACGCGTATGCGAGCGTGCTCCGTACGCGCATGCGTGCGTGATCCGTGCGCACACCGTGCGCGCACGGTGCACGCACAGCAAGTCATGTGATTTAAAAACAACACTTTTCATTGGTTAATAGTAGTTTCAGTTCCAGAAACTTCCAACACCACACCCACTCCCCTCATTATTACTTCTGGTTCCCTGGGAGAAGGAGCTGAGCAGCTTTTCCAGTACTCCAGTACTTGAGAATGGCAGAGCAGCAGTCATCTTCTGGGAGTGAGCAGGAGACCCTTGTGAGACAGAGACAGAGGAAACAGAAAGACTCTTTTATATGGCAATTTTTTACATTTCCAGACGGGCAGAAGAAGGTGAATGCTCCAAAAGTGACCTGCACTCTTTGTGATCGTGTCTTATCAAGAGGAGATCCTAAAAAGAAATACTCTTTTAGTATCTTCACTATGATCAGGCACGTTAGAGATGTACATCCTGTGGCTTATGCTCGAGCTGCTAGATAAAACCCTCCAGCAGCTCAGCCGAGCACATCCGCAGCAGCTCAGCCGAGCACATCATCGGCAGCTCAGCCGAGCATTTCATCTGCGGCGGCAGCTTCTCCTGCTTCGGTTCCTCTGGATATACACCCTCTGTTTAAGAGGGTGCATATACGGTGCAATGCGTGCAATACTCTTCTCTCTTATGGGGAGACTAGCATTACCCTAATAGAGAGCAAGATGCAGCAGCACACGTGCGGCACCCTATAATTTTTGCCATGTTTTTTTTTCCTCTGTCCCTCAATTAACACAACGGCTCTTTTTAGAGCCACCTAACATCTAAACACTTAAATTTGATTTTTAATTCTATTTTTTTATGATTACGCCATGCGTGCACCGTGCGCGCACCTCGCGACGGTGCGCATACGGTGCGCGCTCCGTACACGCACCCCGCGATTTAAAAGAAAAAAAAAATGTTTTTTCACCCTTCATGGTCCTTCAGAGACCCCCTGACAAAAGCTAGGGGATCAGGAACTCTCTACCCTTCCCCCTTTTCATGTTCTCCACCTTTCTTTTTCACTGTCACACACAAAATGGCGGTCGACACTTCCTGATTTCAACCGATTTGAATGTTGACTGACATGAATCCACCAATCAGAATTACGCTTGCGCACGGCACCATGCGCGCACGGTGTGCGCACGGTGCGCGGCTATAGATATTTGTGTGCTTTTAACTGCGATTTTCTCAGGAACTATTGAACAGATTGACACCATATATGCAAAAGGCACATGCCTGACCTGAGGACTACCTCTTTGCCAAATTTCAAGTAATTCTGTTCAGCCGTTCAGGCTGTACCTTCGACTAAAGGTCCTATGGGAAAATGCATGGGGAAAACGCGTTTTGGGACCCCCGTTTTTTCTCAGCCCCCGCATGACGAATCACCCCGAGACTTTCAGGGTAGGAGCTGAGCAGAGCGCCCCATTCGTTTTGAAAATTTCGCGAGGATACTTCAACCGGCGCCAAAGTTATTCAAAATAGAATTTTCAGATTTCCTATCGAAACACGGTCCTAACTATAACTATCTACTGGCGACCGCCAGTAGATAATATATTTTACTGGCGTTTGCCAGTAGGTCGTTATTAAGGGTGGGCGTAGTTCGCGAAGTAGCACTTCGCGAAGCTACGCAAAGTGAAGTTCGCACTACGCGAGCTACGCGTAGCACTTCGCGAACTGCGTAGTAACATGTTCGCACTGTGCAAGATGTTGTTTTCAATGATTGCACAGTGCGGACAAGCAACCGGCACTGTGCAATCATTGAAAATGGCATCTTGCACAGTGCGAGCTGTAGTTTTCTGCTGCTCGAGTAGATTTTTACTCGAGCGGCAGCTTTCTCAACGCGAACTGGTAGTTTCTCATCGCGAGCGGTCGCGAGCATACGCGATCCCTCGCAATGAGAAACTTGACCTCCTCGCGTTGGGAATCTCGCCGGGAGGTTTATTTACCATGCTCGCGATCGCGAACAAGGAAAAAGTCTCGCCGGGATGTCATTTTGCTTGCTCGCGGTCACCAACTTGACGTTGAGGACCGCGAGCAAGCAAAAAATGACCGCAGCACTACGCAACACTACGCTACGCGTGTTCGCATTGTGCTACGTGCAGTTCGCGTAGTGCGAAGTAGCGCGAACTTCGCAAACTACGCGAGCGTAGCGTAGTGCTTCGCCCAGGCCTAGTCGTTATGCTTAGGACCTAGTTTTCATAGGAAAAGCTCTTTTGTGACTTGCCTATATCTTTGGTGCCATTTGGCGAGTCTTCACAAAATGTTCTGAAAAACGTGTCAATGTAAGTTTTATTATGCATGGGAAGTTTAGGGGCGATCTGTTAAGTGGGGGCCAAGATAGAAGGGATTCAAATAAAGTGCATTTTCCCGTTTTAATTCCCATGGGAACGTGTTGTTGAACCTACAGCCCAAATGAATTTTTGACAACTCCAAGATGGCCGCCACAAAACTTCGGACATGTAATATAATGTGAGTCCTCTTTTATGTTGTTGAAATTTGCAACAAATGCAATGCCTCTACACCTTTTAACTTTTCGAACAGAACACACTGATATTGAAAAAGGCGACCACGCCACATCACTTCTGTCCAGTGTGAGGTTTGTGATGAGTCAATAAATCTTGATTAATAGAAACTTCAGAGAGTGCCCTTCATTGATACACAACCCAATTACGACTTTGGCGGTCTTCATTCGGGACTGCCACCATCAGCATTCCTGGCATTCCCGTCCTCCGTATTACAACAGTAATCCAGGGCCAGTGGTGCGGCGGCAGTGTAACTGTGGAAGCATGCTGCAGCCTAAAGACAGAGCTTGCAAGGCATTCCGCCACAGTACAGGGCATTGTGCACGTCGGGTGACAGTGTAGGCATGCACCATATCATGCATGCCACACAGTTCACCCATGACATTGCAGAAATTGCTGGGGCACTACATGTGCCCCTAGCCAAATCCCTGTTTGAGCCCCCTTCCTTACAGTACTCACCATGAAAAGGTCGGGAGGAAAGCAATTCAAAATTTGGATGGTGGTGTCGGCATCAGCACCACTGTCATAGGCCACAGTTTTGGCCACCACTGTCATAGTAGGATCTGTGATCCCGGTGAAGGCAGAAGTCTTGCTATGGTCTCATGCCCCAATTGTTATCTAGTGGTGGGACCACTGTGAGGGCGGTGGTTGCACCGCCATCTGACGGTACAGCGGTCTTGCAACCGCCAGTATCATAATCAGGGTCATAGATATTATTGTCATTGATATTATAAACATAGATATTTTTAACATCGATATTAATTAACTTAGAAAATCGATATTCTTGTCAACGATATTTCTGCATAACGATATTTTGCAATCAGTATTTTGTCCGAATACCACTCTTAAGACCTTTAGGGCCTCATTATGATGGTGGTTAAACTGCCACTGACAGGCCATAGTTGGCAGTCCGACTGCCAAGAGCCCTTCGGTCCAACCACCACATCTCAATGCTGGTGGTCGGACTACAGCGGTCAGAATCTAGACCGCCGCATCCACCAGAATCTCAGATCCAGATGGAACGGCGTTTGGAGTTGCAGCCCTGAATAGCGGTGGTCCCGATCCAGGCACCACCATTGGGATTTGGATATCCCTTTCTGACAACCTGTTCATGCCGGGAACACTGCCAAGCAAAGGGTGTTAAAACAGCCCTCTCTGGCGACCATACTTTTTCAGCTACCAGAGCATAGACATCGAACACCTTGCAATATTATCTATGCCAAGAATCTTCTCTAAGTTGCTCTAGGAAACTGCTGAAAACTTTTTTGTGCAATAGGTAGTGTGACATGTGTGTTGGCATCTGGTTATTGAGCGCTATGCTCTGAAGAAATATACACTTACATAATACAACTTTTCAAGCGTATGTGTTTGAAGCTTGCTAATCTTATCAGTAGCTTTCCAATATTGAATTCCTCTACACCAACTACTGATGGGATTGTGTAACAGTCTGCTGGCATCCGTTTTAAGGATTTCAATCTTCTTTTGGTACTTCCTTGTCTTGGCTGTCTCGAAGGTAGCCATTGAAGCTTTGCTGGTTACTGGCATGGGTGTAGGTGTTTATGTATCTTTTTTTGTGAGAAGTCGCTTATTTTCTGACTAACCCTCTGTCAAGGACAAAACATCCAATGTACTCCTTCAGGTGTTCATTCTCTTTTTCTGTTAAGGCATACACTCGACTGCAAGGCAATTGAGCACCTGGCTCCAAATCTATTCTGCAATCAAATGGCCGATGTGGCGGTAACTTCTCAGCCTCGACCTCGTTGAACACTTCCTCGAATTCCTTGATTTCAGATGGTATTTCACATGTGTGAATTACACACACAGAAATTTCTTGCTCACTCAAGGAGGTTGCCGGTCCTGATTCCTCAGTTTCCTCGAGATGATTAAAACAGTTGCCTTTACAGAAATCTGAATTCATCTTCACAGTTCTCGCTCCCCAGTCGATACTTGGATTGTGTTCCGTTAACCACGGCAGGCCCAATATAATTTGAAACTGAGGAGCATCGATCAAATTGAACTGGATAATCTCTTGATGTTCCTCTTGAAATGTTAATTCCACTTGTTCCGTGTGACTAGTGATTGTTCCATCTACTGCTCTTACTGGCTCACTTTTTTACTTCAAGATTGGTCTTAGTCCAATGCTGGCTGCATATTTGATATCGCAGAAGTTCCCTGTTGCCCCTGAATCGATCATAACTGATACCTCAGTTAGAATGACATTCCTGAACTTTAATTTCATTGAAATCACAAGGTGTGGAGATGAAGACTGTAAAGTATTGGCGATATGGTGTTCTCCCGGAGTTGTCTTATCCTCAGCACCTACCAACCCAACTCCTCCTATTGGTGGTTCTTGAAGTTTTCCTTCTCCTTTGAGAACATTTTGGGCTTTTTTGGACAGATTCTGACAAAGTGTCCACTTCCTCCACAATACAGGCGCAAGTTATTCTGCCGTCTTCTCTCCTTCTCCTCCTTGGTCGGAGGGCCCCGCACTACTCCAATCTGCATAGGTTCAGTTCCAGATTGACCGTCTGGTACTTTCGTTGGGTCATTTTTAGTTCTGTCGAATCTTGGCGTATTAAATTTAAAATCCTTCCATTTTTCACCCCTCCTCTCACTTTGACGAAAATCTATTTCCAGAACCAAATCGATTAAGGCAGAAACATCGGTAGGTCTATTTGGAATTTGGGCCAATACATCCTTCAGTTCGTCTTTCAGTCCACGATAGAAGAATGCTGTTCTCTTACATTCCGGCCAGTCCGTTTCTACAACCAATTTATTGAATTGAGCAAGATATGCTACAAGATCCTTGTTACCCTGCTTTAATTCTAAAAGTTTGTTGTCGGTGGCTTGAGAAATTTTTCGACGATCAAATATCCTCAAAAATTCCTTTTTGAAATCTTCAAAATTATAAAGAAGAGCATCGTCTCTGGTGACTAAGGGCATGGACCAACTAGCGGCATCACCGCTAAGGTATGACAAAATAAAGGCCACACGGGACTGTGCGTCTAGAAAAATCGAAGGACGACACATAAAGTGCAAGGAGCATTGCGTCAAAAAGATTTGAGCCTTCTGAGGGTCACCACTGAATCTTTCTGGGGGGGCTAGAGGGATAACAGGGGATAAAGAATGAACTACATGTGTTGTTACGCTAGAAGTGGGGCCTAAGTGTTCACCTTCTGTGTCTGGGAATTTCAAACTGGATGTTGGATTTAAACTGGAAATCTTAGCTGCCAGCTCGACTGTTTCCCTCCTTGTGTCCATTACCTACTGTCTCAAACCTCTATTTTCATCCCTAACTGCGGTTAATTCTTTTTGTATTAAATGTAGGACCTCACCTAATTTTTGCAATTCCAAACCTTCAGCCATTCTGTTTGGGCGCAATCAAATACGTGGTCACTTCACTCTGTCAGAAACCCTTTTTTTCATGCGCAGGAACAGAGATGCCTTGTCCCGACACCACCTCCAAGAACCACCAACGCAGCACTGTGATAAGATGCGTTAATGTCTTCTCCAGAGGGGGTAGGGGGATTTGGATAAAATAACAAAAGAGAAGAGACTGCCACTGGTTGTCTGCTTCCTGATCTTATCTTCTTTCAGCTGTGCTAGCTTCTGGTTGGATCCTTCAGGAGGCTAGATAAATATTAGACTCATTAATTCTACTAATTTCCACCCTTCCTGTATCGTCAGTCTTGTATAATTAACCTCTTTTACATACCAGCTTTCTAACTCAGTGTTGCCTCTCTTCTATGTCTTGGACAGCATTTTCCCTGCTCCGTTAACTCTCTCCTGTCTTTCCAAATGTTAACACAATATGTTAGTTGTCTTTTCTTTATACCTCACAACATTCTATTTAATTTTCAGGACCTTTATCATACCTGTCCTTTCTTTACTCTTAGGAATGTTTTAATTCTAATGTTTTCTTCTCTTTTACATTGCAGGAACATTCATTATGAGAGAAACTTGGTAAGTACTAACAACACTTATTTCCTTATTTCCTTATTTGCATCATAACTTTTACTACGGTGCTAATTTTAATTCTAGACTTAGCTCTGGTCGCTTCACGTAAGTCTTCAAAACTCTTCACTCGACACTCCTCTCAAATGTTGTCTCGACGTATGGAGCTGACGCGTCTCACCGTCGCGTAACTCTCAGGCTAATGCTTCTCCTCCTTCAAACGGTAGGCGGGTTATACAGCCTTACAGTTGCGCATCTATTTGATCTCCTCTTGAACTGCGCATGAGCTCCGACGAACACTACTTCAAGAAACGGTAGCGCTTGAGGAGAAAAAACACACTGACACGCAACCAGACTCTGCTGCGGCTGAGGTATGAAGCTTCAGAAGTTCTTCCTTTCAGGTACCAACGGGGAAAAAACCCTCACTAAACTAACTCGGACTCAAGGGGAAACGTTACCGCTACGGTGACAAATTCAGGTGAAGTGTGCCAACGTTCTAAGTTGAGCGCTTCACATAGAGTTCTGCAACACTAAGAAAGACTAGAACGTCAACTCCGCCTGAGCGTCGGCCATCTTAAGGTTCCTTACTTCCCAGGCCTCGCTCCAAGTCAGAGTTTTTAGGATCTTTTTATTTCCGATTGGTTGATTGGCACTGATAGTGCAAAGGGAAGGCTCCTTGTTGGTAGTAGTTCTGACAATGACTCACAGCAAAGCACTTAGCAAAGTGGCAGTCGCTCCTGCAACGCAGCTCCTCTTCTTGGCAAAGTCTCCGTAGGACCCAAAAGTGAACTGGGCCAAACAAAAATGTGATAGACCCAGTACTTATACCCATTTTAGTCTTTGAAGTAGGCAAACTTCAAAGAAACCTTTGATCCTCACAAAGTCCCTGCTCTTCCTTTCCTGGATTGAGATGCACACCAGTGGAGAATGCAGTCCAAGTGTTAGCTCCTCCCTATCACTCTAGTTCGTGAAGACCCATCAGACGTGTGAAGGGCCATCAGGATATGTTTGGCACATCTCAGCTTCCTTTGCTTTTTGTATGTCTTACTAGAGGGAATGAACAAAACAGAGCTGTCAACCCAAAGCAGAGGCACAAAATGGCAACTTTCTAAAGGTGGCATTTTCAGACTTTACCATGAATTGTCATTTTTAAGCCATGTTTAAAGGGCTCCTGAGTGGGTGGCACAATCAGTGCTGCAAGCCCACTAGTAGCATTTAATATACAGGCCCTGGCCCCCCATAGTGCACATTACTAGGGACCTATATGTGAACGGAATTTGCCAATTGTGGTCAAGCTAATATTACCACATTTTAGGGAGAGAGAAAATGCACTTTAGCAATTGTTTGCGGTGGTAAAGTGTCCAGAGTCCTTACGTCAACATAAACGAGGTTAGAAAAATAGAAAGGAGGAAGGCAAAATGTTTTAGGGGGTGACCCTGCAGAAAGGGCAAGTTCTAGCCAGGTCCAACAGTATGAAAAAAAGCATCTGGCATCTTTAAAATTCTGAGAACTATATTCTAGAAAAACCTATGCTCTCTAAAAGAGCCAAAACTGTTAGAGATTAATTTGTCAAAACGTATAAAGAACATCAGAAATATAAGTTGACTCAATTGCGGGGACTGAGTCATGTAATTGGGCACTTTCACTGCGGAAACTTAATATAATGAGCTAACCTTTATGTGGCAGCTTTTGAGGATAGAGCCATAAACATGACACTGGTATTTTATATACATTATGCCTACTACAAGTAACAGCTTGTTAAAGTATAACAGCCATCATCCCACAAATCTGAGGGCTAATTTACCGTTCAGGAAAATTGTATGCACCAGACTTAATTGCATAACGAAAGAGGATCATTTCAAAGAAGCTAAGTATCTTTCATTGAAGTTGATTGCCAGGGGATAGCCTTATTGCCTGATAAAAGCATCTCTTAAATGAGCATGGCACAACCATTGTGATGCTTTTTAAACAGTAAAACAAGTAGTCAAGGAAATGTGTCTTTATTATGTAGCTACAGTTGGTACAGTATCTAACAGTATCAAATAGATTAATTAAAAGAACTGGCAGCTTTTGAATTCAGATAACTTGGTTCTTGAAAAACCTATGTTCTCCTTAAAGGGGGCAAAACATCTTAGAGAAAGATTGGCCAACACATGTAAAGACCTCAGAAATCTACGATGACAACTATGGGGACTGAGTCTGTAACTGGACACTTTCCTTGCAAAACCAACAAGGAATATAATACCACAATTACTGTCAAAATGTAACTTGAATGGAAAAGAATGGCAACTCAAAAAAAATTCCAATTGTGCTTCTAAGAATGTAATATATCACATTGAATGTCCATGTTACGTCAAGTGTATTGGAAAAACAACCCAAGAAGTATTCCAATGTATCATACAACATCAAGCATTTGGTGTAATGTACAGAATGCCTCCTTGTAAAAGCGTAATCATTCTGCTAATGAAATCAAATGGTTCGTATTTTAAGTGGTCACTAATTCTATAAGAAAATATGATGTGGGCCTGTTACTGGCAATGAAAAAAAATAGAAGTGTTGGAAATGGGGGTCCTTATCTCTTACCGCTGCCACCAAATGCTGGAGGCGGGAGTCCCCAACCCCTCGCATCAACGTTAGGCTAAGTAAGGACACCATCTGAGATAGCCCTGCTCACCCCCTTAGTAGCTTGGCATGAGCAGCCAGGCTTATCTCCAAGGCACGAGTGTTCAGAATGTGCAACCTAGCTCACAGTAACCCAATGATGTCACCACAAATAGACTCCACACGAGTTTTGATAAAATGAGTATAATCTTTATACAAGCAATTATATGATACGACCACACAATACAAAATCAACATATAAGAATGGGTAGTATTCTTTCCCGTGGGTTGGTAGGTTCTAATCCCAACCACTGCTTCTAACCAACAGTTAGGTTCACTTCTAACCATTTCCAAAAGGTTAGGCCGGTTGCATTGCTAGAATCACACACATTGCAAAAGGAAACAAATACTGCAATGCGTAATGATATTCTCTTATACTGTGCAACAGAGAAATAATGCCATACGTAGCGCCACAGTCTGGTACTTTGCAATTGAAGGAATAATGCAATGTATATCACCACCAGCATGCCCTGTACCAGGAAGAAACAAAGCAATGCGTCACGCTACAATACTGTACGGTGCAATGAAGAAATAATTCACTGCGCCACGTTATACTCAGATACTATGCACTGAAGAAATAATGCAATGCACAACATTACAGTCAGGTAATACGCAAGGGAAAAATAATGTAGTGCGTAGCGCACCAAGCATGAGCCAACAATGCTGTTCCATGGATCCCTCCCTGCTAGGAGGACACCTCCAGGGGTGCTGGACCCATGCCAACCCCTCCCTGGAGTGGTACCCTGGGGAGACCAATCAGTCAGGATACTACCTCCAATCATCACGTCCTCTAGGTTAAGAGTGGCTCTACCTTGGTCGCTCCTAACGGGCCCAGCCCTACAGGCTGGACACTGTCCCCCTGATGTCCCCACTGGAAACACAATCCTCTCTGAACCTTCCATTTATTTTTCTGGGCCTGCCACTTAGGAATAGCACCCACAAACTTCAGGACAGCAGGAGCTCTGACTCCAGACTCCCCGTAGCCTCCTGACGATAGGTGTTCTTCCCCACACTGCTGGCACCCAGGCACGGGGCTTCCATCCGGGGGCTCTCCTATGACCCCCCCAGTTTCCTGGGTGGTGCTGCTGATCCCTGAGGGTGTAAATGTAAAATGTAAATTTGATACTTGTATAGCGCACTACTCACCCACAAGGGTCTCAAGGCGCTTGTACGAATACCGCTGTGGAACCCATCCTGGCTTTCCCTGTGAGGCGTCCACTCCTGGGCACCCCCAAGGTGGAGGCCAGGCATCCTTAGCATTGTGGGGGCCGTTGTGGAGATTAAGCAAGCTATTGCCCAGAGTTGCAGAGTGGGACTCCATGATTGGAACAGGCACCAAGGCGAGAATTATCAGGTCCATGGAATTTTAGAGCCCAAGACCCGCCGAGGAGGGGAATTGAACCCTGGTCCCGGGCTAAACCTCTGCATCAGGGTCTGCCGCTCTAATCATTGAGCCACACTTCTCCACTCTGCCTCCCCCTCGTTGGAGACAAGGGGCTAACCAGCAACCCCTCCTCCCTACTCTGGGATCTCCTCGCACCACCTGGCCCTTCTTCCCTCTATAGGGCCCCTTCAGGCTCCTGGACCCATGACCAGGGGTCCAGTTCTCGTGCAGGCTCCCAGGAATCAAGGATCCCACACCCTAACCCGGGATGAAGCAACCCTGGAAAATAATTTCTGAGCCTAGGTTCCCCTTGTGCCAAATCTGATAACCCTTCCAAATCATTTACCATGCTGACCACTATCCAATCTTCCAGTGCACGCTTGTAATCATCCACACTTGGCACTGGGTGTGCGCTGCCACCAATCACACTGGACTCTGCTTGCCTACCCTTCATGTCCAGTTCCCTCATGCTTAACTCATGAGCGAAGAGAAGCTTTTTCTCTTCCAACACAAGAGCGTTCCTGCTCTCCTCTGCTTGAGTTTTAAGTTTTAACACCTCCAACTCTTGCAGCCTGAGCCTTTGGTTTTCCTCCAACTCCTCTGGTGAAAAACTCCTCCCGGAATGGCTACTACCAGTTCCTCTGGCTGGTCCCTCCACTGGCAAATCCTGTGGACCAAATCCATTCCCTTGGTCAACCTCATCCACCTCACCATCACCTGTCTCTTGAGCTTCTTTGGCTTCCCACCTGGCCCTCAAGACCACCTGTAACTCTTCCTTCTTAGTGCTACTCTTTATGGGACATCCCAAAGCCCTGCAGAATTTCCTCAGCTTATCAACCTTGTAGGTAAACAGTGCCTCAATGTCAAAGTCTAATTCTGCAATCTCAGACTCACCGGCTATCTGGCGCTCACCCTGAGACATGATGTGTGGATTAAAGGTTACTCAACAATAGAACCACCAAATCAAAAACAATATGTTGTTGTTTCGCGGTCTGCAATCAATTTATGATGAACATCAATTTCTGTGAGTGATTTTGCACATACCCATTTACTTTATATTAGGATCGAATCCCACTGCTCTGCCGCTAAATGTTGGAAGTGGGGGTACTTTTCGCTTACCGCCGCCACCAAATGCTGGAGGCGGGAGTCCCCAACCCCTCGCTTCAATGTTAGGCTAAGTAAGGACACCATCTGAAATAGCCCTGGTCCCCCCCTTAGTAGCTTGGCACGAACAGCCAGGCTTATCTCCAAGGCACGAGTGTTCAGTATGTGCAACCACGCTCACAGTAACCCCATGATGTCTCCACAAATAGACTCCACACAAGTTTTGATAAAATGAGTATAATCTTTATAGAAGCAATTATACAATACGACCACACAATACAAAATCAACATCTAAGAATGGGTAGTAGTCTTTCCGGTGGGTTGGTAGGTTCTAATCCCAACCACCTCTTCTACGCAACTGTTAGGTTCCCTTCTAACCATTTCCAAATGGTTAGGCCAGTCGTATTGCTTGAATGACACACGTTGCAAAAGGAAACAAATACTGCAATGCATAACAATATTCTCTTATACTGTGCAACAGAGAAATAATGCCATACATAGCGCCACAGTCATGTACTTTGCAATTGAAGGGATAATGAAATGCATATCACCACCAGCATGCCCTGTACCAGGAAGAAATAAAGCATTGCGTCATGCTACAATCCTGTATGGTGCAATGAAGAAATAATACGCTGAGCCAAGTTATACTCAGATACTATGCACTGAAGAAATAATGCAATGCGCCACATTACAGTCAGGTAATATGCAAGGGAAAAATAATGCAGTGCCTAGCGCACCAAGCATGTAGTTTGTCAGGCACAAATGAGGTCAGGAGTCATATAGTCTCACAACAGGGTCTCTAAGGGAGGAATTGTTGCCATTCACTGTACCACTCCAAATAATCCTATTTACAACAGGTTCCCAATGGAAAAATCTAAGGTGATCAAAAACACAATGTGCCTCATTATTCAAAGTTGGGCATATGCTTTATAAAGATGAGAACCCTCACTCACCACTGGGGTGACATGCTTCATCATTGGGTTCCCTCTTACACATAGTGCCCGCAAGGTGCACTATGTGGGCTACAACTCTCCCAATGGAGAGGAGCGTGAGGTGTTTTATAACTCCAATGGAAAACAGTGACTGAGGGGCAGAGTGCAAATCAAAAGTGATTTAAAAACATCTCAGAAGGAAACGGGACTTTAATAGCTTTCCTAATGGATGTAAATAAAAAGTAGTGTGACGATAGGTATATGGATATTTCCTATCTGACTAGGTCAACATGTTTCTGCAAGGTGACATAAAGTTCATTGCATTCATCAGGACCACTGTCTTGTCACTCGGCTATAAAGTGAAAAAAATAAACGCCATACTTATATCATGTATGTGTATCAGAGAGACCAACTGCAGTCTGGTCTTCTATCTGCAATACAAGAAATACCATTAAATAAATAAAACACATTGTGATAACCAACCGACTCTTACCCAAGTGATGTGAAACAAGTGACAACAAACATCACCACTGTGAAAAACAACATGAGTCTGTAATCTCACCAATTCTAGATGAGAATATCCTCCTCTACCCAATTCAGGTCCTTTTCAATATGTGGGTACCTAATAGGCAGGGTCAAAATAGCACACATCAGTCGTGAAGGAACCAACTTCCTAAAAAACGTTTGGCAGATTAAGTATCTCAAAGGAAATGTATTACTCTCATGATGTCGCTGAGAGAACTTATTATCATCTTTTGGCCCATCTAATTAGCTCTTTCACATTTAAAAGTGGTACTATAGATAACAATTATCCCAGTCTGGCCGCACATAATCTTAAAAAAGAGAGAGAGGGGGGGAAGAATAAATTTTTCAATGTAACCGTCGTTTAACCCCTCATGTCTAATGCATCACTCACTCCCCCGTGTGAGCAGTCTACAATCTCCATGCTTAACTGCCCGCTCTCTAACTATGTGCGAAGTGTATACACACAACGAAAAACTGCTCGCATGTAGCGAACACCTCTTCTCATCGCTCTCTCAGCAGATAAATTACTTGTAGACTCACCGAATAACGCCACATACTTCGCCTCATATCGGGGCCAGGAGCGGGAGGAAAATTACCGGCTTCTCGACTCCCTTTTGACACTCCTTGCTAATTCAATCCGGAACTGAAACTCAGCACTTCCGGTTCACAGATCGAATCAGACATTCGTCAAATTCAACTATAGAGTCCAGCGTATCCTGTATCATAATAACGCTCATATTAAATAAAGGACTCTATCGAAACAGCCGCAATTTAGAAATAGTATTAACAGTTACGGCCAGAAAAAGGGTGGAGGGGGAATTAGATGTTATATTCCAACCTACTGCATTATGGGTAATGTAGTCGAGAATATAAACATAGTGTCAGGCACGATAGAGATATGTAAATTATAAAAAAATTATAAAAATTATAAAAAGGGGAAAAGCCTAAATATAATACAGAAGAGTGTGAATCAAACAACAAGTGAGTTGGGACCCTACAATAGAACAAAGAGTGACTGGCCCGCAACAAGTGAGTTGGGACCCTACAATAGAACAAAGAGTGACTCGGAGCATGACAGCATCCACAAGCGACCAGAATGTCTAGTGGTTAATCTTAGCTCTAAGAAACTTACAGATCTGGAACATGCGGTTTCATCCAAAGGACTTGGATTCGTTCCTACTAATTTGGGTGACAATTTTATAGTCCATAAAGAACTAGCTGAATTCTTTCGGAAAGTGAGATTGCATTTCTTTTTTTCCATTTTGGGACAAGATGATAGAAATATCACTCCCAATACAGGTTTGAGGAATAGATCCACTTTTTTACCTACACTAGTACAAGTACCTTCAGAGGTTAATACCTTTGAGAAGGCAGTGCTTAAAACATATGAATCCAGCTTACAGTCTCCTAAGAAACTTTATTGCAACATTTCCAATGAAGAAAGGAGATATATTCAGACACTAGGTAACGATATAAACGTTACTATAAAACCAGCCGATAAAGGCGGGGCTGCTGTCCTGATGGATACAACAATGTATCGTAATGAATGCTTGAGACAACTTAGTGATCACAAATTTTATACTTTGATCACACAGGATCCTACACCTAGACTACGATCACTGATTGGTACATTAGTGAAAGAAGGTAAAGAACGAAACTGGATAACTAAAAGTGAGTCTGAATTTTTGATTCAAAAATATCCCAAAATACCGGCATTCTACGTTCTCCCTAAAATACATAAGTTACAAAGACCACCCCCCAGGGAGACCGATTGTGTCTGGTATTGGCTCTATACTTGAGCCGTTATCTAAGTTCGTAGACCACTTTTTACGTCCTATAGTAGCAGAAATGCCTTCCTATCTGCAGGATACGAAACATGTTCTCTCCTTGTTAGAAACAACATCTTTTGATCCCACAACAGAGTTGATGGCCACATATGATGTGGAATCGCTTTATACGAACATTCAACAGGATGACACTCTTGAAATTATTGCTCAACTACTTGAGAGTCATCCACGAGACCATTCCACACCAAATTGGTTTGTTATGCAGTGTGCCAAATTGGCACTCAAAGAAAAAAAAATTAAGTTATGAGGGGGCACTATACTGGCAAACAACTGGCACTTCGATGGGCAGTACGTGTGCCCCTAGTATGGCCAATCTTTATATGTATGGTTTTGAGACTAAGGTCATCTTTGAGACTAACAATCCCTTTGTACAATGCCTTAAATTGTGGAGACGATACATAGATGATATCCTGGTCATCTGGGATGGTGACCAGGGATCTTTAGATCTATTCTCCCAATGGCTTAATAAACAAGATGCTAATTTGAGATTCACTGGTGAATCTAGCAGTAGTTCAGTGTCATATCTAGATCTACGACTGTATCCTAAGAATGGGAAAATACAAACTGAAATATACCAAAAGCCTATGGCTAGAAACTCCTTGTTGAGTTATTATAGTTTCCACCCTAGGGCCTTATTAAACAACCTTCCAATAGGACAATTTCTAAGGCTACGTAGGAATTGTAGTGAGCTGTCACAATATAGGATACATGCCAGGAATCTGAGTAAAGAACTGTTAACTAGAAATTACCCAAGTAGACTGATACATGGGGCACAAAAGAGAGCAAGAAATAACCATCGAGAGGCTCTGCTTGAGTCCCATGAAAAACCTGAAATGAAAAGGATGGTCTGTGTAACCACTTTTAGCAGTCTGTCAGATAACGTCAAAAAGCCATAAATAAAGCTTGGCACATTTTTAATATCGGAACGCTATCTCTAGAGAAACCTTTGTTTGCTTTTAAACGAAGTAGTAATCTTCGAGACTTGCTAGTACATACTAGACCGAGAGTTGTAACACAGGACAATAGACAAACCACTCTGTGGGGGGCCACACCTGTGAAAGGTCATTTTCCGTGTGGATCCTGTTCAGTGTGTCCTTTTACGAGAAAAGCGACCGAACTAGATCTAGGTCTTCAGACCCCGTGGCACTTGAATTTACACACAAATTGCAATACGAGTGGGGTCGTTTACATGATTAAATGTCCCTGTTCATTGATCTATATCGGGATGACCACCAGGAAAGTAAAATTACGGATGGTGGAACACCATAGTGCATTTCGGTGTAAAAAAAACAATACCCGAATGACTAAACATTTCATTGACAAGGCGCACACGGAAGATGATTTTACCTGGACAATCATAGATAAACCCAGGTATGACATTAATATGGGGCCTCTGGATAGAGTACTCCTTTATAGGGAACAAAGATGGGTGTTCCGGTTAAAAAGTCATATTGTGGGTTTAAACGACGATATACCATGGAACATACTGTAATTGAAATGATTTCTTGATATTACATGTTAGATTGGTATACTGCTGCGCTAATTGTTGTTTGATTCACACTCTTCTTTATTATATTTAGGCCTTTCCACTTTTTATAATTTTTTTATAATTTACATATCTCTATCGTGCCTGACACTATGTTTATATTCTCGACTACATTACCCATAATGCAGTAGGTTGGAATATAACAACTAATTACCCCTCCACCCTTTTTCTGGCCGTAACTGTTAATACTATTTCTAAATTGCGGCTGTTTCGATAGAGTCCTTTACTAAATATGAGCGTTATTATGATACAGGATACGCTGGACTCTATAGTTGAATTTGACGAATGTCTGATTCGATCTGTGAACCGGAAGTGCTGAGTTTCAGTTCCGGATTGAATTAGCGAGGAGTCTCAAAAGGGCGTCGAGAAGCCGGTAATTTTCCTCCTGCTCCTGGCCCTGATATGAGGCAATGTATGTGGCGTTATTTTACAAGTAATTTATCCGCTAAGAGAGCGATGAGAAGAGGTGTTCGCTACATGGGAGCAGTTTTTCGTTGTGTGCATACACTTCGCACATAGTTACAGAGCGGGCAGTTAAGAATGGAGATTGTAGACTGCTCACACGGGGGAGCGAGTGATGCATTAGACATGAGGGGTTAAACGACGGTTACATTGAAAAATTTATTCTTCCCCCCCTGTCTCTCTTTTTTAAGATTATGTGTGGCCAGACTGGGATAATAATGATGTATAATTGTTATCTATGGTACCACTTTTAAATGGGAAAGAGCTAATTAGATGGGCCAAAAGATGATAATAAGTTCTCTCAGCGACATCATGAGAGTAATAAATTTCCTTTGAGATACTTAATCTGCCAAACGTTTTTTAGGAAGTTGGTTCCTTCACGACTGATGTGTGCTATTTTGACCCTGCCTATTAGGTACCCACATATTGAAAAGGACCTGAATTAGGTAGAGGAGGATATTCTCATCTAGAATTGGTGAGATTACAGACTCATGTTGTTTTTCACAGTGGTGATGTTTGTTGTCAATTGTTTCACATCACTTGGGTAAGAGTCGGTTGGTTATCACAATGTGTTTTATATATTTAATGGTATTTCTTGTATTGCAGATAGAAGACCAGACTGCAGTTGGTCTCTCTGATACACATACATGATATAAGTATGGCGTTTATTTTTTTCACTTTATAGCAGAGTGACAAGACAGTGGTCCTGATGAATGCAATGAACTTTATGTCACTTTGCAGAAACATGTTGACCTAGTCAGATAGGAAATATCCATATACCTATCGTCACACTACTTTTTATTTACATCCATTAGGAAAGCTATTAAAGTCCCGTTTCCTTCTGAGATGTTTTAAAATCACTTTTGATTTGCACTCTGCCCCTCAGTCACTGTTTTCCATTGGAGTTATAAAACACCTCACGCTCCTCTCCATTGGGAGAGGTGTAGCCCACATAGTGCACCTTGCGGGCACTATGTGTAAGAGGGAACCCAATGATGAAGCATGTCACCCCAGTGGTGAGTGAGGGTTCTCGTCTTTATAAAGCATATGCCCAACTTTGAATAATGAGGCACATTGTGTTTTTGATCACCTTAGATTTTTCCATTAGGTACCTATTGTGAATAGTCATATGACAGTTCGATAGTTATTAGCAGCAATAATGCAAAGTTTAAAACAACAGTTTTACGTGCTCCGTTAACAGTGCCCCTGTTCTGGATCAAATGATGACACAAAAGTACTGCTTCCCACTCCGGCATCAGCACTGCCCCTCCTTGGGTCAGCATGGGCAGGGATCCAACTGAAGCAACGGCTCGCACAGCTAACTGAACTGGGAGGCTGAGAGAGTGTACCTCCAGGCACGCACCCCACCCCAGGTGTTGATCCACATTACCTGGGGGGGAGCGACCCCACTCTCCTCCCCGACGTCAGCAACTTGGGCCTTGGTCCAGAACTCCATCACGGGGTGTGGCAGACTCAGGCCGGCAGCTCAGCTCTTCCGTGGCTGCCGGTCTGGGCTGCTGCGGTTGACTCCGAGGGCCCAATGACTTGGCCCTTCTTCCGGCAGTCTCAGTCCACACTGAGATCCGCCCTCAGAACTGTGGAGACTTTACTTCCAATTAGGTGCACCCACTTACTCAGGCACTCCTTACCAGCGCCTCAGGTTGCACTTCGACACGCACACCACGTGTCCGAGACTCGCCTCTTCTCTGGTGCTCACGACGATCCGGCGCTCTTCACCAATGCTCTGCTTGCACCTCAACACGCACCCTGCCCGTTCAAGTCTCTCCTTTTCCTCTCGGTTCACATGATGTCCAGGCGCTCCTTACCAACACCCTCGCTGCACCACGACATGCACTCTGCGTGTTCGAGTCTCACGTCTCACCTCTTCTCCCGGTGCACACAACGTCAAGGCGCTCCTCAACAGCACCTGGCTGCACCATGACACGCACCCAGTGTGTCTCAGACTCCCTTCTTCTTTTGGTGCCTACGAGGCACAGGTGCCCTTCACCAACACCCGGGCTGCACCATGACACGCACCCAGCACATCCGAGACTCACTTCTTCCATTGGTGTACACGATGCCCAGTTGGTCTTCACCAATGCCCTGGCTGCACCACGACAGGCACCCAGCATGTCTGAGTCTTGTTTCTACCTTTGGTGCACACGAGGCCCAGGCGCTCTTCACCAACGACCAGGTGCTCCTCACCAATGCCTTGGCCTGCACTTCAACAAGCACCCAGCGCGTTCGAGACTTAGTTTACTCCTGCGTGCCCCCGATCACACAGCACAACTTCTGAGGGTCTCAAGCTGCAAAAGTACGGGCACACCGAGTTGCTTGTGGCTTCTCCAGAAACCTTTATGATCCTGTATTTTCAAACAGAGAGCCAGCTCACCTCTGGCCCTTGGGGGCTACAAGACACAGCACAAAGCGCAGTCTTCTTCAAGCAGGTGGACCCAGCGCCTCCAAGCACAGTCCCAACAGCCTTTCCCTTAGTTAGAACAGCAAACATCAGACCAGCCCCAGATCACGAAGCAAGGATTTGTATATCCACAGCAGTCTCTTCAGTTGCTCCTTCTTTAGCAGAGGTTCCTCTTGACCACAGAATGGGTCCAAGCCTTTACAGTGTCAATCCATATCTGTTTCATTCCCACTTTCAGTGGTTTTAACTCTCCTAGTTATACCCCTTAATGTCTTTGAAGTTTGGTCTGTGGCCTGGGGTGCCTGACTCCTTTGTAAATCAGTTCTGGATGTCTCCCTCCCAGTGTCACCTCTCTCCCTTTTACTGGGGGTCTGAATCCTCAGCAGGCATGGGCCCAGGCCTTTTCACCTTCCGGGCTTCTCCTCCCCCTACTCTCCAGATGCATGGCAGCCTGCTGCCATCTCATCCCCTCCCTGGGTCAAGACCTCTCCCAGCTCCTCTCACCTTTCAGTTCCAGACACACGATCCACATTTCAGAGACACACAGAAATGCTCAGAGCACAAAACTCAGCCACTTTCTAAAAGAGTGGTTTATGAACACACAGTGACAAAACCACCTTCACAGAAAGATGTGTTAAAACACTGTGAGTTCATACATACTAAACTTCACCTCTCCATTAGGAACTGACAGGAAAATAGGCTAACAAACCTCAACAGCCAGCCTCCCCATTCTGTCCTATGGGCAGGATGGCCTTTCAGTAGTGAAAAATGAAATGGAGAGTTTTTCACTGTCAGAACATAGCACACACTTCAGTTTGGGGCATATCAGCAACGAGGCGATAAAAAGATTATTGCCGCTTTTGCGTCCGTTTTGGGGTGAAAAGCGGCGATAATTTTATCGCCTAATCAGAAAACGTATGCTATCACGTGAAACCTTGCATTAGCGCCTGAATTCTGAACGCCCAGCTTTGTATCTCTAATGAGATGCAAAGTGGGCGTTCCTGCACTGACTGGAGAAATGTCGCTAAGCGACATTTCTCCTATCATCAAGCCACACGCGATGAAGCATAGCAGCAAGAAAAGTAGCAATAACCCCTGTTATCGCTACTTTCCTTACGCCTGCTTCAGGACTGACTTAGCCATGATATCCTATGGAAGGTGGATATCATGGCTAAGTTTGTCTTGCCCTATCATCAAGCTAACGCCAAGCTTCGTGAGATTATCTCTGGGTTTCCAGCGATAATCTCACGTTTGGCAGTTAGCGCTAGGATTTTTATCGCTTTTGAGATAAGCGTTGCTAATAGTACGCTATCTCAGCGATAAAAATCCACGTTAGCCTGCAATAATTATAATAGCACTAAGTGCACTTAGCGATAATTATCCCCGGACCTTGATGATATGCCCCTATATGTTCTGCCCAGGGGTTACCTGGGATCTGCCACAGGGGTGCCCAATGTGTATGTAAAAGAGAAAGTCAGGCATGAAAAATGGTTGCACTTGTCAGGAAAACATGCTAACTTAGCATTCTGTGCGTAGGCCCTACTCTGAAGGCCTGAGTTCCCTTCTCTGCGTGCCCTTGCATTACTAGCCCTTGCACACACAGTGCACATCACTAGGGACTTTTACTAGTAAGGCAAACATACCAATCATGGCCAACCAATCACCATTACATTTTAAACAGGGAACTCTTGTACTTTGACACTGATCAGCAGTGGCAAAGTACCCAAAGCACCTAAGTTGGCTATTCTATGTCAGGAAAACGGTCTGGGGGGAAGAAAAAAGTTTAGGGATCTTTAGCCAAAAAGGCCAAGTCTTAGAAGATGGATTTGGAAAGGAAACACAGTCAATACTGGCTTGCATCAGCAGATGAATGGTATGCATTAGCTACATTGTAGCTGGTTCTTTTAATTCTGTGGTTCTCCCCAACCCTTGAATGTTTTTGACTTTTTCTGTAGGGGTAATGGAAATTAGTTTTCCATTAATTGTAAATGCCTAATATTTACACTTTGTAAGCTTGCTGTTAGGTCTCATTTATTTATACCTTTCAGGTATAGAAATCCCTCCGTTCTCTGGATTAAGGGTTTTCTTTTTTGCCTCAGTATGTTTTTGAGATGAGGTTAGAAAACATTCCAACATGGCAGTGTTATTGACTTTAGACTGTGGCCAGAGGGTTGGTCTTCACATCATTCTTGGTAATTTTATTTTCCACGATATTTGCAGATGATCTTTGCAAGTGTTCGAATTATGTGTTGATGAGTAATTGAATTTTCTCTCCTAACAAATGAGGGTGTCTGTATTGTATTTTTGAAGTGGTTCACATGCTCAAAGTTTAGATACACATTTAAAACGCTAAAGGAGTCTGTGGTTATTTCAATTTAAAGTATAAGGGGGATATTCTCAAGAACATGTGAAAACTACCACAAAAGTTGCATAACGCAACTCTTCACATCACAGTCTATTTCGGGAAAATAAACACCGTGATAATGTAGTATTCCCAATAACCCTGGGTGTAGTAATATGCTACGCTCACGGAGCATGCATAGTTTGCAATACTACACACTACGCCAAATGCAATTAGAACAGTGCAAAAACTGTGCTAAAACATGTTGCGTAGCAACAAATTCAACAACACCCACAAATGCTTTGATAAAGCAATTTTACATGCTAAAAAGTATGTAACCAATTCACAAAAGTGAACTGTGAATGAAAATATTAGGCAATGAGAGAGGTGATGATTTTGGGGTCCCCCCTAACCTAGGGGGAGGACCAAGCAGATGCCTTGAACACAAACAGCATATCATGCTGGTGAACGATTCAGTGGTGGTCCCTTCCTCCTAGGACCACCCCAAGCACAGTTATGGGCACAAATACAATCCCAATCCCAACCAAAGGCCCTGCAAAGCATTATGGGATGAGATTAGCAGTGGGCAGTGAATATTATAGTGTCCAATATCAAAATAATTCTACAAAGAGCTGCTTTCATGAAGCTTTTGCATTTGACTCGTGAGGGACATCTAGTAACGACTAGTTGAACTGCAGCTCTTTGTAGAATTATTTTGATATTGGATACTATAATATTCACTGCCCACTGCTAATCTCGTCCCATAATGCTTTGCAGGGCCTTTGGTTGGGATTGTATTTTTGCCAATAACTGTGCTTGAGGTGGTCCTAAGAGGATGGGACCACCACTGAATCGTTTAAGAAGATGTGCTTTTTGTTTTCAAGGCATCTGCTTGGTTCTCTCCCTAGGTTAGGGAGGATCCCAAAATCATCACTTCTCTCACTGCTTGCTAATTTATCATTTTCACTTTTGTGATATGACTATATGCTTGTTAGCATATAAAAGCAGAGATACTTATTTCATCATAACTTGCACTGTGCAAGATGCTATTTGCAATTGTACAGAGCAGGCAAGCACAGAGTGCTAACAGCTATGCACTATATGCAGTTTGCGTAGCTGAGTGTAGTTCAAAGTGTACTTCACGAAGCTACATGTAGTGATACTACGCCCAGGGTTAATTTCCAAGGCGATAGAACCATGTGATAGGCCCACGATAACGGGTCAAATGTCCGTGATAAAGTGAATGCGATGCTGCAAAACTGCGAAACACGAACGCCAAAAATGTTGCAATGAGGCAAAAACCGGCGTAAAACAGCCACAGGCCTGCAAATCCCATGCGTCATGTGGGAAAATGCATGATAAAAGCAACTGGAAAAAAAGCGAGAAAATAAGTAACTGCGGAGCTCCATGGATGCACCCGGACCGAGTGCAGAGGCCAACGCGAACCCCACGAGCCCCACAGACCACCAGCAAGGAACCCATGGTCGTGGAAGGCCAAGGAGAAGAGGAAGAGGCAGACGGGATGCAGTCCGCAGGAAAACCAGATCGGCGGCACGGAGGTGACAGAACACCACCATCCACTGAACGACAATATAACAAACATGAATGCAGTCGGAGTGTCGAGGACGCCCATGGAGGAGGACAAGAGGCACTGGCACGATTTGAAAAGCCAAACTAAGTACAAACCCACTGACAACAGGAAGGCAGCAATGGCGACAGGAGCTGGGAGTCTTGCATCACAGGAGGAGATGGAGGAAATGAAGGCCACAGTCATCAGGGTGGAGACGGCGCAAGGAGTCGGTAGTCCGGACACAGCTTGATAGGAACTGACACAACATCAACCGGGTGAGTAACGACCAGGGACTGGGGGTACAGGGGGAGATGGGCACAATGGCACACATGCACGACGATGTGTAGCACACTGCACAACCACAATGACCCTGGATCATGTCCCTGATCCCCGTGGCACACCGCAGCACACACACATAGCAATAACAGCACTTCCCACGACAAGGGGAACAAACTTCAAAACCGACACTGCAGTACAGAGGACATAACTGGGTCCACCCATGCGCAGAAACAGGCCAATCACATCTAACAGAGCTGGAAACTGTGAGATGGAAAAGTACGTGTACAACCTCACCTACGTCATGTAGTCCAAATGTCCACTGTCCCGCATCAAACATACTGCACCTCCCAAACAGTCACAATGAACATCATTATACAACACACATGTCAACACAATGTCAACATGCATATCCCCTTCACATTAGAGAGGGACAAACAACACCTCAAGCAGAGCAGACCAGACTACTTATCAGTGATGTTGGAGAGGACAACCAAACCTTCGACACTGACACCCTACAACAGCTCATGGACATCCTAGGTGACCCACCCCCAGGAGCAATGCAGGTAAGCCACATCGAGGAGACACCAACCCCTGCACAGACCACAGAGCAGGGAGCACCCGCCTCTACGTCTGCCTCCTAACACTCCACCTCAGCACACATCACATTTCAACGCCAGGTGTCAGAATGCCAAAAGGAGGTGGCCGCATGGGTGTGGGTGGGGTCAGAGCGCTCGGAAGCTGAACTAGATCACACACATGTGTGTTCAAGTCACACCAGGGACCACCTACGCCCCAAAAAGGAGACCCACACCTCGACAGAGACACCTGCATACTTCCTGCAATTAACCACGCCTAGAGCCCTGGAATCATCATACACACCCCCACGCAGGACCTCCGTACGACGGCCTAGTCCACTCCTCACAAGAATTGAGTGGGTGACGCCAAAGCTGCATGTCCAAGGTCTTACCCGCTGCCAGAGGTGACATGGTTGCTCCTGCTGTACACAGCACAATGTAATGTTGTAGTCCTAGGTACCCTCATACATACATCATGACCACACGGACACACTGATATAGTGTGTGGAACTGGCTAGGGGCACGTACGCCCGGATCCTATATTGGCAGGGACGCATGTACAGTGACGCCTGTGCTGGATGGGTGTGGGGTGAGTGTAAGCCAGCCCACACAGAGTGTGGCTGGTGCTGGCAACAACTTATACAGTCAACACTATGGAAACGGAAACAGAAAACACCAGCATTACAGAGACAAGCGCGGAGCATCATGGTGGTAGCCAGAGCAAGTACAGAGGTCACCCAACATGCAAACAGAAGTGCCCGTGAGTTGCAGTGCACTGATGTTGGGCCCCTAGAGCTGAGCTTGCTCATGTGAAGAAAATGCCTAGAATTGTGTCCTTTCGGGAAACACCTGAGGCAGCTGCAGTGGTGTGTTACACCTGCATCATCTTCCTCATCATTGTCCCAGGTCTCCCACACTGCCTGAGGTGACATTGCTGTGTGACCTCTCCACAGCACATAACTTAATCAAAAACGGTCCATGACTCGTGGTGCTCTGAGTCAGTGGCACCTGGAGTGCAGAGCAGGGTATCAGGCAGATGATGGCATCCACGACAGGTGTGACCAACTCTGATAGTCTGGCAGCAAGACACTTTCAACTCTGGCAGTTGTCATCTGGAGGTGGCCCTGGCAGTGGTGTTGTGTGCCTCCTTCGGTGATGCGATGCCGGGTCCGGTCAGGACTTGAATAGATGTGTGAGCCCTGGTGTCCCGCAGTTTAGGCCCGATGCAGCGGACAGCACAGGGCCACAGACACATGGTGTTGATGACCCAAGGCCACTATCTCAGAGGCCATCCAATATCTCAGCAGACAGGGTCCCTGACTTGTGCTGCACAGAGTTAGTGGCCCCGAATGGCCTGCAGGTGGCACAGGCACGCCCACAAGGAACTGTGACTTGTGGTGCAATGAGATAGGGGCACATGAAGTGCTGAGCGGGTCCTCGTCGATATCCAAGGTTGTTGTGGCAGAGGCTTGCGGGGGACAGTGGAAGGTGTCCTCCAGGGCATGATGCAGAGGGCAGAAGCTGGCCGGAAGCAGCAAATTGAGGAGTGGAATGCTGCACCCTCATTTTTGCAACAAAGTCCGTATCACCGACATGATGATGAAGACAACCCCCAGTCCATAGACTCAGTTGCCACCAAAGTTCACCCAGAAAGTGTCCACGGATGTCGGGGAACAGACTTAGTGGCCCCGGAGCAGAAAGGGGAGGCAGTCTGCGATGAGACCAGTGCAAAGATTTACAATCTGCCATGAATAAATCAAGACTGAGTTGCCAATGTGTGACCTACTGGATCGCAATGTAGGCCGGAGGCCGCTGGCCGCATGGACCAACACCCACGTGTCGTTGTGATGTTATGCACAGAGTTGCTGCCACCTGATCGAAGGGTGTACAGTGAAGTAAGGCTGCCATGTATGTATGGCCTCGGACATCATGTAATCAAGACACAGTTCCATATGTGTGAACAACTTCACCGCAGTGTCAGCCCGAGGAAGCGGTCAACAGGGGCACACAGGCACGTGTCGTTGGCCCGCGATGCACAGAGTTAGTGACACCAGAGCAGTTGTTGGCAGTGTTCTATCACCTCCGTAACGATGATCATTGTCTCCTCCGAACTGAACCGCGTCTTCCTCTTACACCTCTCCCTGTGTGCAATGATGTGAACTCTGGCATACATGGATCAAGACTCAGTTTCAAGTGTGTGACCTACTCGGACTCAGTGTAGGCCGAAGGCGGTAGTCAGCAAGGGACCACAGACAGGTGTAGTTTGAATGCTATGCACAGAGTTGGTGGCCCCACATAGAAGGGAGAAAACAGATATGACTCAGCCATGATGTGTGTACTCTGCCATTGCATAATCAAGACTCAGTTCCAAATGTGTGACCTACTTGACCGTTGGTGTAGGCCGAAGGCAGCAGTAGGGTATGTCAACGAGAAAGGAGTAAAGCGGGCCTGTGTCACAGAGGCCATGTTGGTCTCAGGAGCCTTCCAAGGTCACGGGCCTCGGGCTTGGAGCTTGCGCAGGCATGTGGTGGGCCCTCCTTGACACACACTGGTGTTGGCAGGTGAGCAGTGTGGCCTGGCTGCACAGGGGCAGGCCTGATGGGTTCGGGGTCCAGCGGCCCTGGGTACAGCAGGCACACAGGATCGCAGGCATCTCTGCTCACAATGAAGGCGTCTGCCTCGTGGCAGGCTGGGAGGCGCCGCCCTGGCAGAGACGTTGGGCATTCTGGAAAGAACCACATCCAGGGCTATGTGCTTTTTATTCAAAACCCTATGCTAGCCTGTCGTACGCTGGCCAGCCCACTCCGCTCATGCTTACGGGGGGGAGTAACAGGCTACATTTCCACAAACTCCCCCACTGGCTAAGGTGACATGGTTGCGTCCACTGTCAGCTACACTCCATACACCAGCGATGTATGTTGCCATGGATATGGGTGTCGCTTGGCATTGTGTACTTACCCGTTCATGGTTCACTTGCCTACTTCACACATGCCTGGTTCCCACCTCTCCCCACATTCTGCTATTGTGTGGCTGAGTTGCCATGACGTTGATGGTTCATGTTCACGGCTAGCCCAGGTTACCTTAGTTAGTTGTGCTGTTGTGTCTGGTGGGTGGGCAGATTGTTTTGCATGTTGTATGTGAGTTTGTGATGTGTGCATTGCCAAAGCTGTGATTTGCATGGTTGTGGAGTTGAGGTGTGTGGGGTGTTCATTTGGTACTTGCCAAGGGGCTGTGCATTTCCATTGGTGCCATCCTGGAAGCGCTGGTTGATGATGGACTGTCGGATGTTGAAGGAATAATGCACACTGCCTGGGTAGTTGGTGACGACATTGGTGGCGATGTCACGGTGTTTGGATGTTGCCTGCACATTGATCGAATGCATGTGCTTTCTGTTGCAGTAATTTGTGCAGTGTCACCAGGGGGCACAAGTGGGACATGTGTGCTGTCAATTGCCCCCAACAATTGCGTTCATCCAGCTATGGCGTATGGTCCTTGCTTGGTCTCCAGCTGTTCCTGCGCATTGTGGGGGACATATAGGTACTGGGGTACCAAGCTTATGGTGGCATCCAGGACAGGTGTGAGGGACTTGGATGTGGCTGGCTGTGAGACTCCTCCGACTCTTGCAGTTGTTGGTTGGGAAGTACCAGAGGCCAACAGGTGCAGCACAGCCAGCAGCTTTATCTGGGGTGGGATGTTGGTTGACCGCTGTGTTGGTGCTGTGTGCCTGTTGGGCGGTGATGGTCAGGATAGTCAGCCTGTAGTGGGCAATGACATTGTCAGGTATTAGGTCTGTGAGGCTGGTGTGTTTCCTGGGGGTCTGCCATCTTTGTGCGCGCTGCCACTGTGGTGGTCCAGTCCGGGGGGAGGTCCCGGGGGGGGGGAGGTTGCAGTCCTGGGTGTTGTGGCGGTGGGTGTTGGGGCCCTGTTGGGGATCCCAGCTGCATGATCAGTGGCACGATGGCATCTGTTGGTCTTCATATGTGGCTGTGGTCTGGGCTCCCTTTTCTGCTGCAGGTTGTCATCCGACTTTGCACCAGGTCAGAGCAGGAGTTAGATTCCTGCTGCTAACGTGCCTTATCGCATGTTTTGTGATCTTATCAATGATGTGGCTGGTCGTTGAGAATGTTGGGGTGTGGTGTTGTCGCGGATTTTTGCTCAGGAACGCCTACTCTGCATCCCATTAGCGATAGTTGCCGTGGTCATCTGTGGCGATGTTTTTTGAGGATGCAATCACATGAAATCTGGTAATATCGGCTGTTGGCACCAGCTTGTGAATGGGGCAGTAATTTTAATGCGATTTTGGCTATGCTAAAATGTCAATAACTCAGCATTAGCTCCTTGAGAATATGCCCCTAAGTAAGATAGTTTTATGTCATTATCACCATCAATTAGTTCAACTAATGGTTCATTGACCAGAGGATAGAACTTTTTTATCTGTGAAGGGTTAGTGAAGGTGTTCTAGACATAATCCTGATTATTTGTAAAAACATATAAACTTGACACCCAGCGGTTTCACTCATTTTGTGTGTTTGATGGGCCACGGTGAGTATATGGTAATAGAGTATCTGTTGTTGGTTAACCGCTGGATCAGTTTCCTGGTAGCAGAGCTATGGGTATTATTGACTAGTTTGGTGATATTGATTATTGAATATGGATTTATGTTTAACAAATGAGTTAGCATCTTGTTTTATGTTGTTCAGAATTCCCGAGAAATTAAATAGCGGGTGGCGACAGAAACCATACTGCAGTGAGGTTACTCATCTGTGGGAATAACACTGAGAAGCTAGGTACGGCTGGCAGTGTTAAACTAGGGACTATATCGTGTAAAAGTAGAGTGCGATTGATAGCAGAGAGTTCGCTGGTGAAACTTTGGTCTTATATTTCCTAGTAAGGGTAACACTGAAGGAGTAACAGGTTCTTCTGAGCTTGGATGAAGGGTAAACAGATGTTTTTACTCACAGTGAAAGAAGAGTAATTCTGAGACTCCAGAATAGGTTGAAATCTATACTTTTGTTTAGTGGAACAGGCAGAGTAGCGAATGTTTTTATGTTGTTATTAACGAATGAAAATGTATTAAGAAATACATTTTTGTATTACCTTGTGAAGGGAGGGTCAGTCGCTGGAGTTGTACTGACGTCACAGAGAGCCGTGCTGGGATAGGTTGAAACAGTGGGCTTGAGACAGAAGCAGCTTAGTAAAGGAGGGGTCAGTAGCGAGGAGCAATACTGACATCACAAAAGGTCGCGTTAGTATTGGTTAAATGAACAGTGTGAGTCCGAGTCTGATGATTGGTTGGAAAAGATAGAAGCCGAGCTAGGATTGGTCGGAAGAGAAATTGTATGCTGGATTCTGATTTGACTGCTGGTGTGAGACGTGCAGAAAGACGATTTTCAGGGTTTGCGGAATACAACTTTATATATCGTTCATCCAGAATGTTTGGGGAAAAGAGAAAAATGTTGTTGATAAAGAGAATTAAGAATTTCTTTAAGAAAGATAAGCCAGTGTTGACTAGAGAGGGAATTCCTATTCCACCACCGAAAACACCTGCTGGCTTTATGATGATGGAAAGAGGATATCATACTTGTGTATGGATGGAGAATTTGATAGAATATACACAAGATGATGGAATACTAGCTTTTCCTGAACATGGTACGTTTAATGGGAGAATTCTTCAGAATTTGAGAATGAAAATGAATGATTTGGAACCTAGATTAACTCAGTATTAGGCTTTAGAAGAATTGGAGACTGAGTCATATGAACGAGAGAAGTGCATAGGTGAGAGATATAAAAGATTTTTCCCAAGATATTTGCATGAGTCACATGAAGGTCAGATGAAACAATGGAGAAGAGCTATGGTATCAGAGGGGTTATATCTAGTGTTAATGGCTCTGGAACCATCTGGACGTAAGTGTAAGGAGAAAACAAAACCCCTGAATGTGACAGGATATGGTGAGTCAGAAGATGAATTGATGGAGGATATGTTAACTAAAAATCCTCCCCCGTACCAAGAAGGACCCAGTAGAATCACCCCAAGTGCACCAGTATTAGGAACACCCTTAGTTCCCCAAATTGTACACAACACCTCAGTCAATAGGGTACTTCATGAGAAAGAAAGAGAGGCATTGAATAAAAATAGAGATGAATTAATATAGAAAATAAACCAGTTGAATTTAGGTGCTGAAGCTTTGATAGTACCAGTGACAATATGCCCGGTCATTCCATTATATGGAGATAAAATGAGTTGCCCAAAACCACAAACTGTAACTAATCGTTTAAGTAATCCCACAAAAGAGATAGTAATTTCTGAAGACCAAGCTAGTGAATGCGATTCAGTCATTTCATTAATGGACCTTCCTTTAAAGGAGCCTATAATTGAACCTCCAAAAAGAGTCACACCTGAAACTTTGAGAGAAAATTAGTCAATGGTAGCTATAAGGACTAGAAGCTCGACTGCGGTCACTCCAGAAGATTTGGAAAGGTGGGCACAGGGAATAGAAAGACGAAGCTCAGTGCCAAAGATTTTAGACATTTACAAATTGAAAGTAGAGTTGGAAGATGTGATAGCTGGAATTGTGAGAACAGACAGGATGAACTATTACAGTGAGGAAGAATTGTTGTTCATATGTAGGAGTATAACCAGAAATGCGAAGTTGTATCATGAGAGATTGACAGAGATGGCTTCAGAGATTGGAGTGGAAATAGGGAGATCACAATTATTGCAGAAACCATACAGAGTAGAATTTACAGATAAGGATTTGGAGAATATGAATGTGTCTAGTAGAGAATTACAGATAAAAGAGTTAATGACCATTTTTCAAAAAAGGGGAGACATTGACAAGTAGAAAACCAGGTGGATAAGGAAAATGTAGGAAGCACAAGCAAAGGAAAACTCATATGGGTTTTTACTAAAAGAATCAGAAAAGGCAGAAAGATTGTGTCCAATGAGAGAAGATCCAGGAGGTGGATATATTCATGTACCATGGAGCAGACAGGATATTTTGTCATTTACGAACAATTTCCCTAGGTTAAGAGAGAATACAGTTGAATGATATAAACAAGTTGGAAAGTTTGTGAAAGTTTCAAAGGTTCTGTTGAAGGATCTAGATGATCTGTTTGATATTGTGGTACCTGCTGATTTATGGACAGAATGTAAGATTACCATTGATTGGCCAAGTGAGGAGTACCCCAGAGATTCTAAAACAGGGGCACCTTCAGATGACGTGATGAAGAAATATCACCAAGTAATTACTTTCCTGAAAGGGAAAATTCCTCCTAAAGAAACAGATTGGGTGAAGATAGATCAAACAACTCAAGAACTAAATGAGTTTGTACATGCATATTATGAGTGGTTATTACAGATGTTTAAGCAGTATAGTGGTTTTAAGAACATTGGTGATAAGGATATGGGACATTTTGTCTATCAGTTTGTGTATGGTTTGAAACCGGAGATTAGTCAGATGATTCAACAACACATGTTGTGTAGGCAGAGCAAGTCGATCGACGCCATTTTGAAGTATGCAAAGTATTGCGGAGATGATATTGAGGCAAGGTGTAGAAAGTTAAAAGAGAAAATTATGTGGGCACAAGTAAAATTGGAGGAACAACAGGAAAATAAATTGAATACCCAGACTGATAGTCAGGTAAACGATCAGAATCAGAATGATCAAGTGGCGAATGGTGGTAAATTAAGAGGACGAATGAATAGAGAGGATGCGAAGAATAAGTTTCCTTGTCATGCGGGTGGAAAGCTTGGACATTGGAAGAACGAGTGTAAGAGTATTCAGAATAATAATGGGCCAAATCAAAATTTTAATCCACAGACGCAGAAAGAGATGACTTTGAATCAGCCGCAGCAGGTAGTTACTCCACAGTATTAGTTGTCACCAGCTCCTATGCCAAATTTTGTGAACCCTCAAAGGTACAATACGGTCGCCGGATTTCATGGAGGAAGTGGTAAGAAAAATTCTGTGGTTTCACAGTATCTTTTACAGAACAATAACAAAGAATCAGATTACGAGCAATGGCGGTGCCTGAGGGGGGAGGAAGAGGAGTGGATGCTTGGCGCATCCTTGCCGGTAGATCAGACAGGTCCATTTATTGACGGGAAAGTGGCAGGTAATGATATCACTTTTCTATTGGATACTGGTGCTTCCTGGTCTACTGTGAGAACAGCAAACATCCCAAACCTACCCCTCTCGGGAGAAAGCATCCAAGTAGTCAGAGTGTCAAATCAACAGATTGGAACACCGATCACAAAGCCAATAAAAGTACATATTGGGAAGGTTTACAATGATTTGTAGTGTGTGATTCTAGTCCAGCAAATTTGTTAGGGAGAGACCTGCTGTGCAAGATGAACTGCACAATTTATTGTACACCGGATGGTGTCGCTTTCCAAACCCCTGATGAGGATATTGTATATAAAATGCTATTAGCCAAACAAGGTACAGAAGTAGATGGAATGTTTTCATTAATGACTGAAAGTGAATTGCCAGAAGACACAGTGAATCCCGGTGTGTGGAATTTTACTGGAAAAGATATTGGGCTCATGGCCAATATAGACCCAGTGAAGGTAACAGTGAAAGAAGGAGCAGTTTATCCAAATACACAACCGTAAAAAATTAGTCCAGTAGTGAAAGCAGGAGTTGCTCCAGAAATTGATCGAATGATGAAACAAGGCATTTTGAAAAGAAATAATGAGTAGTCCTTGTAATTCACCAATAATGGGACTTAAAAAGCCTAGTGGGAAGTACAGAATAGTGCAGGATCTGCGAAAGATAAATAAAATTGTAGTACCTTGTTGTCCAGTCGTGCAGCGGTGATCCTTTATCAAATACGCTGGAATGCAGGCTGGTTTACCGTAATTGATTTGTGGCAAGCGTTTTCTCTATTCCTTTACACCCAGATAGTCAGTATTTGTTTGCCTTTAAGTTCAAAGACCGTGTCTTGGTATGGTGTGCAGTTCCTCAAGGGTATACAGAAAGTCCCTCAATCTTTAAACAAATCTTGAAAAAGTGCCTAGAAACATTGGTCATGCCCAAGAATTCAGTTCTGGTTCAATACATTGATGACCTATTGGTGGCATGAAAATCGCGAGAAGATTGTGTCACTGACACAATTGCATTACTGCACCATTTGGATGAAGGAGGACAGAAGGTGTCTCCAGAAAAATTGCAATTTTGTCAGCGAAAAGTAAATTATTTGGTCCACAAAATAGAAACAAGAGTAAGGAAAGTCACCGCAGAAAGAATAAAGATAATAAAGCAAATGCAGATACTTAAGACCCACAAGAGAGATTCGAAAGTTCCTTGGAGTAGTAGGTTACTTTCGGCAGAGGATTGTAGTATTTTCCTGCTGGCAAAACCATTAATTCAGCTGACTTTGAAAAAGGCAAAAGATCCAATTTTTTGGAATGATGAGTGCGTGGAAGCATTTGTGAAGTTGTGAAATAGTCTGTGTGAGGCCCCTGCTTTAGGCATGCCTGACTATATGAAATAATTTGCACGGTTCTGTTGTGAGAGAGAGAGTTGTGCACTTTCAGTTTTGACTCAAAGACATGGACTAAGCCGACGTCCAGTAGCATATTTTTCGGCTACTTTGGATCCTGTGGCTTCAGCTTTACCTGGCTGCTTAAAAGCAGTTGCTGCTACTTGTATGAGTCTGGAGCAAAGTGAGTCGATTGTGATGGGACATTCAGTTAAAGTCTATGTTCCACATTCAGTTGAGATTCTTTTAACAAGAACTCAAACACAACACCTTACCCAGAGTCGGATGACTAAATATGAAAGAGTGATTCTGGGATCAGAAAATGTGACAGTAATCATATGTACAATAATGAACCCCGCTACCCTATTACCAGATCCATGTTGTGAAGAAGTGAGGGATGAGGTGGATCACGATTGTTTGGATGTGACTGAAATGTGTACCAAGCCACGACCTGATATAAAGGAAGAGCCCCTGAAAGAGTCAGATCATGAACTATTTGTAGATGGCTCTTGGAGGAAGGAAGACTTAGTGCAGCCTATGCTGTATGTAAGGTTTCGGGAGTCATTGAAGCATCCTGTTTACCGGTAGTCAAGTCTGTACAAGTAGCCAAATTGGTGGCCTTAACAAAGGCATGCAAAATTGGGAAAAATTGGACAATAACCATATTTACGGATAGTCAATATGGTTTTGGGGTTGTGCACGACTTTGGCCAGCTCTGGATGCAGAGGGGATTTCTGACTTCTTCAGGATCTCCCATACGTAATGGCAAAAATGTAAAAGAATTATTGGAAGCAATACAATTGGCAAAAGAAGTAGCATTGGTTAAGTGCGCTGCTCACCAGTCAGCAAATGACTATGTGGTGGCACGCAACAGATATGCTGACCAAATTGCTCAGGATTGTGCAAAGAACAAAATGGCACTTAACCGAAAGATTGAAACAAGTGAAATCAGCTGCCAACTTATACTTTTCTCATCTCTAGGGACAAGAGATGAGGTTAGACAGTTGCAAGATGAAGTTGAGGCAAAGGAAATAGAAATCTGGATTAAGTCAGGCTGTGAAAGAAGAAGATGATGTGTGAGTGTACATTGATGGCCGAACAGTCATGCCAGATTGCCTACTATCTAAAATGACAAGAATGTATTATGGAGACACACATGTTGGTAGGGACTCCATGATTAGACTATTCAGACAACATTGGTGCAATCCAAAGTTTAGGGTAGTCGCAGACAGCTTATGCCAGAGATGCTTAATTTGTCAGCAGCTAAACCCAGGCAGAAAAACGGTGGTCAGTTGGGGAAAAATAGGAAAGGCTGAAAGACCATTCACAAGGTTGCAATTGGACTTTATTGAGTTGCCTCTGAGCAACGGAATGAAGTATGTCCTTGTCCTAGTGTGCCTGTTCTAGAGATGAGTAGAGGCATATCCCACTAGAAGAAATTACAGTCTCACAGTTGCTAAATTACTGTTGAGGGAACTGATACCACGCTTTAGTTTCCCAGTGACTTTGGAATCAGATGGAGGACCTCATTTCAATAATGAAAAAGTACGAATAATCTGTGAAGCATTCAAAACCGAACAGAAACTGCTCTGTGTGTCCCGCCCAGAGGCTTCTGGAGTGGTTGAGCAATTAAATGACACAATTAATTCAAGATTGGCAAAGGTGTGTGCATCCGCATCACTGAAATGGCCAGATGCATTGCCTCTTGTGTTGATGGGACTCCGAAGTATTCCTGAAAGGAAAACAGGATTGAGTCCCCATGAAATACTCATGGGAAGGGCAATGAGACAAGCATTTGTACCTGGACACAAGTTGATAAATATAACTGACGATTTGGTATTGGGCTATTGCCAAGGATTGACTGACCTAGTGCGTTCTGTCTCTCACCAGGTTGCAGAAGAGGCAGTTAATGTAGGCGCATGCTTTGAATCCTGGAGAGTTGGTGGTAGTGAAGAAACAAGCCAGAAAGTCTTGCTTAGCACCCAGGTGGGATGAACCACGTCAAGTCATACTGGTCACTACAACAGCAGTGAAGTGTGTAGGTTTACCCAATTGGATCCATGCGAGCCATACCAAAAGAGTAACAGACCCCACTGAAAAACGACAACAACTGATTGAAGTAGTTGTGACCACTGAAGGTTGTGAAGTCAGAGAATCTAGAGTGATAGATTCTGAAGTGATAGACAAAGAACAACCGAGCACCAGTCAGGGGAATTGGATACCAGTGATTGGCACACCAGAAGTTGTTATTCAAACAAGAAGAAGAGCAAGGTTAGAGAGACAGGAAAGTAGTGAGGACCAGATAGGTGTAAAATAGTATGCTCAGGAAGAAGAGAATAAAAATACTATAAACCTTGAGCAGGACCAGATGAGGAGAGAACATACTCAGGCAGAGGTGAACAGAAACATTCACAGACCTCAGGAGGGACAGACAGGTGAAGAACACGTTCTGGCAGAAGGAGAACAAATTATATTAAGACCTGGACAGGACCAGTTAGGAGAAGAAGAACACGTTGGGAAGAAGAAGAAGAAAATCAAACTGAAATAAGACCCGAAAAGGATCAAATAGAGGAAGAAGAACGGGTTCAGGCGCATAAAACAACAGCAACAAGACCTGAACAGGAACACTCAGAAAGTGATTCTGAACAAGAAAGGATTGTGCCTAAACATACTGAGAATAAAAGAACCCTAGAAAAAGATGAAGAGGGTGAAAATGCAGTTCAAATTAAGAGGGTCAGGAAAGGTGACAACTGGCCAGGTGGAGTGAAAAGATTGAAATACTATCTGATAAAAACAAGAGAAAGACCAGAACAAGTGAATGAAGTTACGAGTCAAACTTGGTCTAAAAGTTTGGCAATCGTGAGAAACACACGTCAAAGCCCAAGACTGAGAAATTTGAACAATAAATACAAAGGTCCTGAGTGGACCTATGTGATTTTGGGAGACTTAAAAAATTTGGAATTAGGAGACAAATCGGAGGAAGAAAATACTGCACAGATTGATGAAAGAATAGTAAGGCCTCCTTGAAAATAAAGCTTAAGATTCAAAGCAAAGAAAGAAAAAGAAGAGAAATCTTCTTAAGTAAAAATGGCAAGAAATAAAGTCACTGAGCGACCGAAACGATGTTTAAAGCAAAGATGCTGTAGCGCTTGCATATGTAGTATGCTATTAGTGATCTCAATATGATTATTACTAACAGTAGCGGTGCCTTATTTAACGATAACAAGCAAGAAGAATGAGACAATTACTAATGGAAAAGCAGACACAGTAGAACTAGAAGCATCAGATGAGGTAGATTTTCATCACACAGTATTAGATAACTATGGGGCATATGCATCAACATTAGCATTTGCGATTCCTTATTAGCGAAAAATAAGGAATCGCTAATAAGGAATAGCAAAAGGCTATGCATGTAGGAATCGCTATTCAAATAGCGATTCCTTAACATTCCTTATTACCGAATCGGTAATACCGAATCGGTAATAAGGAATACCTACCCATTCATTTCTATGGCCTTGGAGGCCCATAGGAATGAATGTAAAGCCATTCTGTATTAGCGATTCGGTATTACCGAATCGCTAATAGCTGGAGCACTTTCAAGGGTGCCAGGGTGTCAAAAGGACACCCTGTTGCACCCCTGAAAATGATATGTGCACATATGTTGCACACACACATGCTCTAAGGGCATGTGTGTGCGCAACATGACACTTTGAAAAATGCACAAAAGTGCATTTTTCAAAGTTTTTGCAAATTACCATGCAGTTCATCTTCATGGTAATTTGCTCCCCTTATTAGCGAAATCGCAAATTTTTTAACTTTGATGCATTGCATTTAAGGAATCTCACTTTGGGATTCCTTAAATGCAATCGCTATTTAAGGAATCGGTATTTAAGGAATCCCTATTTAAAGAATCGCTATTTAAGGATTCCTTAAATACCGATTTCTGCTTTTGGGTTGATGCATTGGGATTGGGTATTTTTTACTTAATACCGGGAGCTAATAAGGAATCGGTATTTTACCGACTGGATTTTGGCTTGATGCATAAGGGTGAAAATCTCTTTAAATGCATTCACAAAATTGTTATTTCAATATGTAGACACAATGGAGATTAGTGATTGTTATGTTTGTATGAAATTACCAGCATCAGTGTCAGAGGGAGTCACATATCACCACTTACCTTTAACCTGGGGGCAATCTAAATTACAACTTGATGACAAAGGAAAGGCAGGCTTTGAATACACTATTGGATAATACAGAATTGATTATCCGGAAAGCGGATAAAGGAGGAATTATAGTGTTGATGAATAGAGTTGATTATGAGCAGGAGACATATTCTCAATTAAATGATACACAATGTTATGAAAGAGTCATTCATAATCCCATGTTTGCATTTACAAACACTATAAATGGATATTTAAAGACATGGCATGACAAATGTCTTTTAGATGAAGATGAATATTTATATCTGAGAGTTAATCGTCCTAGATACTGCTGCTTGTTTTTTTTGTCGAAAATCCACAAGGATCTCCCCTTTCCACCAGGGAGGCCAATAGTGTCAGGGATTGGGGGACCAACTGAACGTATATCACAATTTGTGGATGTATTCCTACAACCAATAGTGGCCAACCTGCCATCATATTTCAAGGACACACGACACATACTAAATATATTGACATAACATGGGATCCAGGGATGATACTAGTGACTCTTGATGTAGTCTCCCTTTACACCAGTATTAAAAATGAGTTAGGTATGAAGGCACTGAATCACTTCTTATCAAAGAGACCAGCTAACCATTGGGAGCACACGCAAATGTTATTGGCCATGACTGAGTTAATACTTACCAACAATTACTTTCTATTTATAGAAGAATGGTTTAAACAAACCCAAGGTGTAGCTATGGGCTCCAGATTTTCACCAGCCTACGCCAATCTTTTTATGGGTTGGCTGGAGGAGGGGATTATCTGGGGCTCAGCAGGCAGTCGTTGGAATGAACATATACTGTATTGGGGAAGGTTCATCGATGACTGCCTCATGATATGGACAGGAACTGAATTGTTATTACAAGAATTTGTTGATTACTTAAATGGTAATGACATGAATATTAAGTTTACTACTTACTACAGCACTATGAATGTGATATTCTTATATGTGAAACTTTATATTAGAAATAATTGTATCCAGAGTGACATGTATCGAAAACCTACCTCCTGTAATGCCATTTTGCATGCAAAGAGTGCTCATCCCCGGCATCAGATAAAAGCAATTCCATTTGGGGAAATTATTAGAGCTAGGCGTAACTGTAGTGAGGACCCACATTTTGAAGAATTTATTTCAGATATGGAGAGGAGGTTTATTCAGAGGGGTTATAGCAAGCACGATATACACATGGCCAAAACTAGGGCCTTAAATATTAAATGTATGTCCACCTTAAAACCCACAAGGGACAGTGCACAGACAACATCATCAATTAGGATGATAACTGACTTTACACCTATGAGTGTTATATTAAGGAAAAGTATTTGCAAACATTGGCACATCTTGAAATTGGACAAAACTTTAGCAGAATGTTTAACGGAACGACCACAAATTACATTTTGGAGAGGTAGAACTCTTGGTTCCTCATTAAGCCCTAGTTACCCATTGAATAAACAATCAGAAACATGGCTGACTCAACGTTCTAAGGGCTGCTATAAGTGTGGTCATTGTGGTATGTGCAGATGTGCTAAGGTTAAGACCAGAGAATTTCAGGTTAAGAACAGTAAAATGTATACTATACTGACTAACATTAACTGTAGCACGAAGTACGTTGTATATATCATAGAATGTAAATGCACCAAAATATATGTGGGGAGTACGGTCAGAACATTAAGAGAACGTGTTTGTGAACATTTACGGGCTATTAAGCAAAATTACTTAAGGTATCCTATTGCAGAGCATGTACACAACTGCACAGCCCAAGGACCAAACAAAACTTTCACGTTTTTTGGTATTGAACATGTAAAACTTGACCCACGTGGTGGCAATAGAGAGCATAAGCTGCGTAGGATGGAGGCAAGGTGGATCATGCGTAGTGGAGGACGGCCTAAACTTTGATCAAGAACTACAATACTTTCTAGGTGAATGAGATCTTGAATCAAGATTACATTTTATCTTAATTATACTTTGACTGGAATAAAGATTGTTTTCCAGTAACTATACTAACTATTGAAATACTTCCCTCTGGTTGCGAATCTTATGAGGAATTTGAATCTTATGAGTAATTTGAGTCCGTTATGATTGCTCTTAATATTGATTTTGAATAAATAGGTCAGAAACTGCATTGAATATTGGTCTGATTTACGATGCATAACTTTTTGTTTGACTTCCCGATTTTGTTTGGTGATGGAGGAATATAAGGCACGATCTAAAAGTGGAGTATAATTGACACGTGAGTTAACAAATGATCACAAACATTTTAGATCAGTGGATTTAATATAGCTAGGAGTTTGTCTGCGAGGACACGTAGTATAGAGTTAATCTAAGCTACAAAGGCGCGGACTGAAAAGAATCTGTATTAGTCCCTTTTCACTGTTGGCATCATGTTACTTTAATGTTGAACCTGGAAGTCGCGGTGACTACGCCTGCATTCGGGTTGAGTTACGGCAGAATAAGGTATGTATCGGAGGAGCGTGTGATATATTTTGAATCTCTGGAACTAACTTTAAGGTTGAAGCCTACAAATATTTATCGTTTGTTTTAGGTACCAGATACCTCGGGGACCTAAATATTGTAATTACGGACCACAACAGTAAAGAACGCCGTGTTTAGAGATACAGGAGTAAAATTCAAACTTACGGTATGACTTGGTGAAATTTATCTATTCTTTCTTATTGGTGATAACGTGTTAAAATGATACTTATTGATAGAGGTTGTGATTAAAAGAAATGAGTTATACTTGATACTTTGGATGTTTTTATGCAATAAAAATTGGACGAGCTAGTGGTGTTGATTATCATTCTGTAATCTTTGTAGGAGCGACGCATTGCATGCTTTCTGCTGGTTGCAATAATAGGAGATTGATTCTGGATATATTTGGCAAATTTTGATACTTTATTTTGGACGAACACGTAATTTGAGGTAAGGAACGCAGTTAATAATATTAATCTTTGACACTATTGTTATAGTTTGTGTTGGCTTCTTGTGATTATGGCTAAATCACAAACACATTATATTATCTCCTAGGTCTTTTTTTAATACTCATTACAAGGAATATGAATTTTAATTTATCAAATGGATGTAATAATTCAGTGGATTACCTATATTGAGGTAAGGCTCATTGACCAGAGAGTGTGGTCGATTAGATCAAAACAGATGCCATGAAAGACCGTTGCCTTATGTTCTAAGTATTTTTCAATCTTGACTTTAAGGATTTCCATTAAAAAGAAACTACAAGGTATGTTCTAAATTCAAGGTATTTTAGCTTGAGGTCACAAGGGTTATATACATATCAAATACACATTATTGGATATTATGTTATAAGTATGATCACCACAATATCTCGGAATAAATCAATTACTGGATGTTATTAAGCATGATATGAGACATTATACGACATCAATATTGACAAATAATGTGAATAATGAAAAATTTAAATTATTTAGGATAGTATTCCAAGGATTTTAATTGGTCATATTTATCTTAGTTTATGTGTGGAAGAAACCATTATATATTGGCTATTATAATGTTCACAAAGGTTTTGAGTAGCCCTTTGCACCGGGTGCAATGTTTTGGGTTTCTTGGATTCATGAGAATTTTACTGTGAATGAAATTACAATTCCAAACTTTGTATTACTTTCGGCCCTGAGGAAGTCATAGGTCTATTACCTGTTACGACGAAACGCGTTGGCATAAGGGATTGGAGGATCTGTGAAAATTAAAGAGAAGAAAACAAGAACCCGACTGTGTTTTATAATTTGATTACTGTTTTTCTTCATTGTATTGGTCACGAGTGCTCCGAAAAATTGTGAATATTGTAATCAATCTTTGATTGAGCTTTTGAGGGTTAGGGTGTTTTCTCTCCCTTTTGGATGCAGCATACACTTTTGAGTCTTAGTAAATATAGTGTGAATACTATATGAGCGCCTACATACCCTCTACACCCAAACTGAGTGAATACCTTTAACATATGGTGTATCATGTAGTGTTCTAACAAGTCTGTTTTATAAAACAGGAAAACTTCACTATTATTATTCAAACTTAGATGTAGTATTTTCAGAACTTCCTATTCGAAAGAATATGAATCCAGTAGTTAGTGCTCCAGATGCACAGTTTGTGGGTGAATTTCTTAACAATGAAATCAATAAATAGGGTAAAAGCACACAAAGATAATCTAACATGTACATTACGTGAAGAAGAGAAAGTGTTTTTGAATTTAGTTGAGGAAAGGAGACAGGATTTCCAAAAGAAAGCTGCTGAACATAAAACTGATATGCCACTATGGGCTGAGAAAGAGGGATTTTATACAGCTGGCAAGGCTCATACTGCGATGTCCCTAAACTTTGTGAAGAAAGGGAAAACCTTCCTCCATAGATGAAAGACAGATTATAATAACGTTTTTATTGGTTTCAGTGAATGTGAACACAACTTCCTGATTTTGAGAGGTTGGGGACTAAAAGGGGGAACTGATCCAGTATTTCCTGGAGTTTACTATGTGTGTGGGAATAATGCTTACTATAAGCTGCCTGCACGGTGGTACGGGAGTTGGTATTTTGGGATTGTATTTCTGAAAATGTACCACGTAAAAAGTATCACTGGAAGCAATGAAAAAACGAATGGACTAACACGAAGAAAGCGAGCTAGTTTTTCAGAAATAGTAGGTGATATCTTTGGTGCATTGATACCTTCAGTGGGAATCATTCTGAATTCACACAGAATAAGTAAATTGTCGACAGTAGTTGATCATCTTTCGAAGGATACTGCTGGGGGTTTCTTGATGATTAATACAGAGATGGTTGCGATTAGATCTATGGTTTTGCAAAATCGACTTGCACTTGATATGTTATTTGCTAAAGAGGGCGGATCTGTAGAATGTTGAAAGTGCAACATTGTTGTACTTACATTCCTGATAAGAGTAAAGAAATTAGAGGGTATTGTAAGAATATTACAAGATTACACAAAAATTTTACACCACTGGAGGTTGACAGTGTATGGGAGAGACTATCAAAAGGAATTTCTTCAATTGGTACTTGGTTTTCTGATTTAGGGAAAAGTATTTTAGGTCAAATAACTCTTCCAGTAGTAGGAATAATAATAATAGTTTTAACATTAATGATTTGGTGCAAGTGTTGCAGAAACAAGGGAAGAGGAAGGAAATGTGAAATTAATGGAAGAGGAAGGAAAAAGAAGAGGGAATATGATGAAAATCAGATGGAGGAAATGAAAGGGAGAATCTGTAAGACAATGAGAGATTTTGAAAATAAAGATGTAAACGAGAAAGCAAAGGAGGAGTATGAGAATGGGAATTGCTAAAGTTGGCATCTGGTTTGGGATGGGTAATTTTGTGATGGCTTTAAAAGGCCATCAGAGAGGGGATTGATGGAGCAAGGACTCGTAGAAAAGAGACTTGCTTGTACGCAATCTGCTCTTTTAACGTACTAACCAGTTATTAAGTTTGTTTTGTGTAAAACTAATGCGCACCACATAAACACATGAATTAGTGAAGCTTGCAGATGTGTTTACTAACGTTAACAGGATGAACGAAGGACTAAAATGCTCTAAACTGGGAATTTTTACTGCACAGGAGTCAACTGTAGTATGACGTTCTAATGCTTGGAGGGTAATTCTTGCGCATGAGCAGAAGGCACTAATATAGTGGCTTGAAGGCTTGTGTGTATGGCATCTGGTTTGCTGAAAAGAAAATAACCTATTATACTAACGCTAATGAAGGAAAAGTAATAATAAGTCAAAGGGAATATAATAGAGGTGGGTGGTATACAGTGTGACCACTTTATTCTTGAAACTAATATTTGTCTTTTGACTTTATCACTAGAGCACATTTGGGCCTGTCATGTGGGTTTTGCGCATGACAACTGAAAGTCAGTCCCGAAGAATGACAGGCGGGTCGGGAAGAGGAAAAGGTCGCAGTATGCTTGAGCCTGAGAACCGGCAGTGAAGAATCTAAATGAATGAGTCTACATGTTCAATTTAAAACATTTGTTGCAGATGAAATGTGAATGCGGGTGGGAAAATAAAAAAAAGTGATATGTAATCATGGTGTGATGATCATCCTCCCCTTGCCTGACCAATTAGATTTCAAATTTTTACGATATTGAAACATTAATGGGTGGAACAATCCTGAAAGAAAGGTATAATTGAGGTCACTTTAGTTAGTCAGAGAGATGAAGAAGCGTGAATTTCTGAATGCTGTAGAGGGGAGATGCTGTCGGTGTAGTGAGTGATGCTGATGCTGGGAGGGATGATGTGAGATGCTGATGAAGAATACAATGCAGAATCCAAAGCAGAACCTACTTTCCTAATTTAATTGGGTTAGAAGAAGACTTGCGGAAGAATCTTGAGGAGGAAGAGAGTGTCAGAGAGGGGTGCGGCAAAATCATTGGTGTTAGAGAGGTAACTATCCTGTCCTGAAAGCTGACCTGAAGTCTTTGCCGTCTGAACTAACCCGGGGAACCCTTACCTGCCCTTTGGCCAGATGGTTGGCCTTCACATCATTCTTGGTAATTTTATTTGCCATGATATTTGCAGATGATCTTTTCTCTTTGTCCTCTCCCTTTCTGAGCACAAGTCATTGCAAGTGTTCGAAGTAAGTGTTGATGATTAATTTAATTTTCTCTCCTAACAAATTATGGTGTCTGTATTGTATTTTTGAACTGGTTCACATGCTCAAAGTTTAGATACAAATTTAAACCTCTAAAGAAGTCTGTGGTTATATCAATTTAAAGTAAAAGTAAGTTAGCTTAATGTCATTATCACCATCAATTAGTTCAACTAATGGTCCATCGACCAGAGGAAAGAACTTTTTGATCTGTGAAGGGTTAGTGAAGGTGTTCTAGACTAATCCTGAATCTTTGTAAAAACATATAAAGATGACACCCAGCGGTTTTACTCAATTGTGTGTTTGATGGGCCCAGGTGAGTATATGGTGATTGAGTATCTGTTGTTGGTAAACCTCTGGATCACCTGTTCCTTTGGAAAGGAAGTTAAGCACGTTGTTCATGGGCTCTAAATAGCAATTGTTAAACATACTGCCAAGTGTATGTGCACTGAGCTCTGATCAGTATCTTCCTTTAATACAGGAATAACATTTATAGGAAATACCTGTGTTATTATAATGGTAAGACTCAAGCTATCTGAAATTCAAATTGCAATATAAACTTTCGGAGAAAAATGCATTTATTCACTCATTCATTCACTCACTCAACCATAACTTGTATATGCTTATTCACACATTTGCACACCCATACATATGCGTACACTCATAGCATTCTCACAGTCACTTATATTTTTGCTCATATATTTACTCAATCAATACAATCACACACAGCATGCATTTATAGTGGTATTTCAAATATGAAAAGTGTTGCCACAACTTCTTTGACCCTCATTGTGAATCACAAATTGTGTAATAATTACGCCAACTTCGCAGTTTCTCCCTGATAAATTCTGACAGATCAAACTTGGCAAGACTTATCAGGGGAAAATCCCCTGAAAAAAGGCAAAACGTGCATTTAGTGTGTTAAAAAACTATCATGATTTTTTGCCATAATTTTCTTGTAAAATCTCAGAATAGAGGTATTTTCCACCCATAAGAAATACCTCACCCTGTGGTAATGATATGCACCATGTGTGGTAAATACCCCACACTATTACAACAAACTTGTAATAAAGACCTTAGTATCTGGACATAACACTGTGAAAATGTTGATTGTCATGTACTAAAGCAACAGAAGTTCCATCTACTTGTCTGCAGTGAAAAGTTTGGAAAATGTTGTTTCTGAACATGAGAGAGCTTTCCTACCAGCAGACATGTTGTGCTTTTTCACACTTTATAGTGCTACTGGAGGGTTTCTTCTCCGTACTTTAAGAAAACTAAAGCAACCGATTTATTAAAATGACTTCTGAATGTGATTGAATTAGCTAATTAATACTAGACTCATGAGCACCACCACAGGTCCTGTCTACACATTGAGATTTGAGGAAATACTTTATTTTAAACTATTTGCCAATACATTATTTTATTCTTATTTAGTTTTTTGTATAAAATGGTGGTCAGTTACATGTACAGTGCCACCTTAGCCGCTGAATGTCATGGCCACTCAATTACAATATCTGTAGCAGGCACCAGTTTCCCATCGCAACCTTATTAGTCAAGCACCCTAACACTGGTAGTATCGCCGAGGCTCTCGTAAATAAATACCTTAAAGCAATGGCTGTATTAGTTTTAAGCATTATATGAATAGGTGGCGACATCTAATCATTTTTCAGCAAACTTCACCTTAATAATCCAGATAGTAACTGATTAACCTTGTTTGTCATTAATGTTTCACTGGCATTATAACATGGATAAGCAGCTAGGCTGGGATAGACTGATTTTCCCTCAACATGAATTGTTGTTCTTTTCTTATCCAGTTGTCCTTATTTATGAGAAAAAATCATGATAAGAAACCAGGTAAATATTTTTGAATTTGGCTTTAAGAAGTAGCTCGCTTAGGGCCTCATGTAGGTAGCTAAATACCGGTCGGTAACGGACGAAATTCGGTAAATTTCCCGTTACCGACCGGTATTTAGTCAAGTGAGATGTAGGAGGCCAAAAACCATTTTCGGTAAATATGAATCGGTAAATACCGATTCATATTTACCGAATTCTAAAATACCGCTTCATATCTTCCGAATACATATTTTCCGATTCGGTAAATATGAAGTGGTAAATATGAAGTGGTAAAACGGGAAAAGATATCTAGGTAAATTTGGTAATTAAGAAATCCATGAAATTCGGTAATTAAGAGTCGGTAATTAACACTGATTGAAAGCAGGTGGTAAGCATCAACAGTGCACATAAGCAATCCCAAAATGCAACAGCGTGGACAACATGTCCGCTCTGTATGTCATTGCAAGGCGCCTACGTCTACAGGCAGCAGGACTGAGGATATGGAGACGGGAGGAACACATCTACAGACAGCGAATCACACTATTTCAACTGACTGACGCTGAGATACATGAAAGGTACAGGCTACACCCCCAAACCATCATGGACCTGATAAGGGACCTGCACCCACTCCTGGACCAGCCAACAAGAAGGGCGCATGCCATACCACCACATGTGCAGGTTCTCTGCAGCCTACACCTACTCGCATCTGGCAGTTACCAGGGGGTGACAGCTGCGGTGGGCGGTGTATCCCAGAGTTGCCTGTCCCGTTTCTTCAGGAAGTTCCTGGATGCCATGATGCAGAGAATGCACCACTACATCAGCTTCCCAAACACACAGGCTGAACTGCAGAAAACTAAAACTGACTTTTATCACATGGCACAGTTCCCCCATGTCATTGGCTGTATTGATGGCACACACATCCCAATCTGCCCACCAGCTGCCACTGAGCACATCTACAGAAACAGAAAGTCCACCCACTCCATCAATGTGCAGGTAATCTGCGATGCAGGGAACATCATCACTGATATTGTTGCGAAGTTCCCTGGGAGCAGCCATGACTCCTACATCTTCCAGAACAGTGGGATCTACACACGACAGCTTGCGGGAGAATTTGGAGAAGGATACCTGCTAGGTAAGTAACGGTGACGCTCCATAGTACTCAGTGCAAATCATAGTGTATTGAGGCATGTGACTGATGTTTCCCTTTTACTCACCTAGGGGACAGTGCATATGCTGTGCGGTCATTCATCCTCACTCCCTACCTACACCCATCAACCCAGAGTGAGAGACGATATAATGTGGCACACAAATCTACACGCAATGTGGTGGAGCGCACGTTCGGACTATTAAAGAGCAGGTTCCGCTGCCTCCATAAAAGCGGAGGTGCACGCCAGTACACACCCATCCTCTGCTGCAAGATAATTGCCACTTGTGCAATGCTGCACAACCTTGCCACGAAGAGAGGTACAGAGGTCGAAATGACATATATTGAGGACAATGATGATGAGTCTGCACAGCCAGAGGCCAACGCAGCAGGAGTGCCAACAGCAACAGAGGGAGAGTGAGACGGGCAGAGATCACATGCAACTATTTCTGAATGAGTAAGGGGACACAGCCAGTAGTCGGATGCCATAACGTAGTTTAATCAGGCAGCACTACGCCACAACACAAAGGAAAACTTATTCCATCAACATAAAGAAATAAACTTATGTCAGTTAAGGGTTACTTCACCCAATGGTGTCATTGTTTTTCCTGATGCATTAATGTTTGCGCCCACGCGCACCAGTGCGGGATGGCATTGAGTGAGCGTCCTCACTGGCTGGGGTACCAGTGGCACCACCTTGCCGCCTGCTGCTCCGACGTGTGTCTGGGACAGGGGGGGTTATGCTGCTCCTGCTGGTCGTGTCTTCTGTGTCACCAGCATCCAAAGCGCCAATTGTTGCAGACTGGCTGGTGAGCAGCACTTCTAGTGCACTCGTGACCCTCACCATGCCCCTGGACACATCTGTGCTGCAGTGCGCAAGGCCCTCCTGCATCGCCACAGAGCACCTGCAGAGCAGCGATGTGGCAGTCGCCAGCCGGTTCACTGCCCTTGAGGTCAGATCCTTTCTCTGATGTCCCCTGCGCCGTGCTGCCCTGTCCTCATCATACTTTGAGCACAGCAGCATGATGAACTGGGACATGTCCCGCATGCCCGCTGCCATCTCAGCCATGCCCCCTGCCATTGCGCTGATGCCCTTGTCAATGTTTACAAAAGTCTCATTGAGGCCACGCATTTGTCGCTGTACGGACACCATAGCCCTTGCCTGGATGCGTTGGATTTTCACCATGGTGGCCTCAAGCCCTGAGGAGACTCCATGGCCCAGCCCTAGGGGAGGTGGACTCTGCGGCCGAGCCCTGCGGCGCCGTCTGCCAACTGTGTGTGCACCCTCAGAGTCGGAAGGCACACTGGCATGGGTTACTTCCTGGGGTACAGTGGACGTTTCCGCCCCCCTCGAGTCTTCGGACGATGAGTCGGTCACATCCAACCTGGCAGCAGGACGCCTCCTCAACCTGTGCAATGCAGGTGGTGAAGATGGTGGTGACACCTGCAGGAGTGGGGATGCTGGCAGGAGCGGCGATGCTGGCTGGGGTGGTGTGACTGCCTGTGGTGCCGTTCCCTGGCCAGTACTGGTGGTGGCCTTCTCCGCACTGTGTTTGTGGTGTGCCCTCTCTCCCTTGTCATGGGCAGTTCTGTGCGCAGTAGTGCCTGTGGACAGAAAAGCGACATCAGCTAAGTGTACCTGAAGCATTGATTTGCTGACATGACAAAACATTTTCTAAACAGTATCTCAATGTCCTCTGCCTGCTTCTTGCTACTCTGTGTCACATGCCCTGTTATTCTGTGCTAATCGTATCATGTTTGGGCTTTCAGGGACTACATCTCCCATGATGCATTGCTAGCATGCACTAACACCTGTACTGGAGTGGGATTCTCATTGCACATTTGGGGAGTTGGGATAGGGGTAGGGGGGGACACATTGCTGTGCAAGCGTCTTACCTTGTTTGGAGGTGCCTCTGGCGGAGCTGTCAGCGTCCCCAATCCCCACGATGCTTTCTGGCTCAATGGTTGTCTCCACTAGCTCCTCCAGTTCTGTCAGGGCTGGTGCCCTGTTGCGTCCATCTCCTGTCTGGCTGGCCTCTTTTTTTAATTCTGCCACCTTCCTCTTCGTGATGATACGGATGTCGTACCACCGCTTCTTGAGGACATCGATGTCCCGGGGGGTCACTCCCATGGCATTCACCTGTGCCTGGATTCCAAGCCAGATCTTACGTTTCTCTGACTCAGGCACTTGCTGTGACTGTTTGCCAAAAAGCTTCTGGTGCTGCTTCACGACCTCCTCCACCAGTACTTGCAGCTCCTTTTGGCTGAATTTCAGCTTTCGCTTCCTCTCCCCTCCTTCCCTCTCTGTGTCCTGGCTGGCCATTGTTGCAGTTTCCAGGGCTGAATCAGGCAGTTGCTCTCTTCCTCTCCTCAGCACTCCCAGCCTCTCCAGAGTCTGCTGATTGTGTGCACCTGCCTGGGTGTGGCCACTCCCTGGTTGGGTGGGGTTTAGGTAGCACAGGATTGGCTGATTCAAGTCATGTGTTTTTGAACTACCGATTCGGTATTTACCGATTCGGTATTTACCGAATCGGAAAATAACACTTCGGTATTTACCGATTCGGAAAATACCACTTCGGTATTTACCGATTCGGTAAATTCCGATTCATGTTTACCGAATTTTACCGAATCGGTAATGTTTACCGATTGTTGACCTACATATAACTTACCGATTCTTAAATACCGATTCGGTAAAATTTGGTATTTAAGAATCAGTAAAAATTATTTACCTACATATGGCCCTTAATGAGGGGCCCTTTGATTGGTGGGAGCTCTGGGCCAGAGCCCACTTTGCCTATGCCCTAAATCCTCTCTGTGGTTTTGCTTTTATACAGATTGACTATAGACATTTAGGATGTGACTCTATGGGACTGTGAGTATGGGGTACGTGCCTTTCTTTATGCACAAGAGATTGGTCTTTTGGATATTACTTTCCTGTGTATTGATATCTATTTTGTTGCATCTTTAAGTTTGATTTTTCAGATTGATTGATGTTTTGTTCCTGTTACTTTATTCATTCCCTGAAATTGAGACCAGTGAGTTGTTACTAGTCCTCTTTCTCCCAGGTCTGTTCTTACCTTGTTCATGTGGGATTTTGTAACACCGTTGTTTCTGTTCATTGCCGGACATTTTGGTGCTGCAGTTCAGCTTGTGTTTGGTGACTGATCAACATTGTGTTTTTTGTTTTTCGTGTATCACTGGGGTGTATTCCTTCTTTGTTTTATATTATGCAAATCACCAATTTATTGCCATTTATTTGAAGATCAGGGATTACTTTCCCTCAAGCGGGAACCAAAGGCACAGTTCTGTCTTCTCTTTTCTAAGGAGGAGGAGATGTTGTCCAGTCTTTGGTACAGCCTCTCTTTGCCGGGTCCTGGGAACACCAGGGCTGTCCTTCATTGGTCATCTCTCCAAAACAGATGTGATCTGAGGGTCTGCGTATCATTTTTATGCCCAATGTTTGTGCGTAGGTATGCGGAGACTAATATCTAGAGGGCTATTAGGTCCCTTCCCACCTCATGCCAACTTCCTGTAAAGTGTGACCCCTACCTAGCCCATAATGCACCATTCTGCCCACTCCCAACATGGCAGAGCCCTTCTCTTTGGATGTGGAGCTCCCTAACCCATTCCAGAGGTATGGCTACCCGAGGACTACATGTCCACAGAAGAGCAGTTTTGCAATTCCCCTTCTCTGACCATGATGCCAGCCTGTCTGAAAAACAACATAGCAGCCCCTTTCATGTGTGAATATAAATGCAGCTTCCCCTTTGAAGCTCGACTTTGGGAATCTCACCTTGTCTGGTCTTCCCGATTGCAGTAGGTTACAACTCTTCCATCGGCAGTTCCTTTGTGTTCCTTCCTGAGAGTTGCTCACACCTCCCCACATGACAGCAGATTTCTAACTTGAGGTCATTAAACGTTTGGGCAACTAAGTGGCAACTTTGGAATTTGTGCAAAAGTTACACTAAATTTCACTTGACCATCAAGTTGGGTTTAATGCAATTATTATTTTGATGCTTGAAGTATCCTATTTAGCAGCCCCATTTATGAGTGAGCACTGCTGAGTTGTCAGCATGTAACCCTGTACAATGGGGCTACTAGCCTTTCCACAACAAAAGCGACAATGTTGGATTTCTACTAGCATGACATGTAAAGTTAGGAAACAAATTGTCCCACTATTTAATATAATGCACCCTGCCTTTAGGGGTCAGTAGGCCTGCATTAGTGGTGATTTATAAATATTAAACTGGTGGGCTTGGCCTTTACCACTACGTTAAATGGCAGAGTTGAGTTAGGAATGTAAAAACTGCTCTGCCAGCCGGCAATGGTGGGCGTTGTCACACATGTAGTGGCACAATCAGTGCTGCAGTCCATGAGCGACACTTAATTTACAGGCCCTGGGTACCAATAGTACCATATGCTAGGGACTTATAAGTAAGTTAACATATGCCAACTGTGGGTGAGCCATTTAGACACATAAGATTTCTAAGAGTCGTAGTGCTGGCACGGAGGCCTGTTTAGAAAAACGAAATGCATTTTCTGAGTTGAAAAACCAGCAGCATCAGTTTAAATACTTGGGGTTGACCATGCAAACAGAGGCATTTACTTAGAGGCCATGATATTACCTGGCTCAGAGTGCAATCAAGAGCAAGCAGAAAGTTATCTTTCTTCTAAGACCAAGAACATGTCTAGGCAAGACCTAGCAGTTCCAGTTTCTTACGTTAAAAACGTCCCCTTTTCAATCAGTGTATTCTATCCAATTAGTGCAGATTAGTTTAGTTCTGTCTTGATGAACTGGAATAGGGGTAATTCTGGAGTGCAAAGATTCTTCTTCATTACTATGAGCAGACACTATCTATCCTTTTCAATTTTGCCTTTACAGGTTGAAAATTACACACATTTTTGGAAAATGAGGAAGAATTTTAGAGTGGCGCTCGACTCAACTCACATCGTCACCTGCAAAACACAATTTAAGTGTATCCAGTATGCAGTCTTATACTGAGCCTATCTGACCCCCACAGAACCTAATCACATATTCACCTCTGCTAACCTCACATGATCCAGATGCCACTCCGATATATGTTGTGGGAGTACCCCACACCCGCCATCTATTGGAAGGCAGTTCATGATGCCTTGACATCTGTTACCAAATTCACACACCTAAATACTTGGGAGGCGACAGCTATTGAATATAGGGGCATATTCATAACAGAATGGTGTAGCGCCGTGTTATGCCACAATTGGTAACTCCGTGCTCCGACATTCTGAGAACACAGGGATGTGTTGTATTTACAATAATACGGCACAACCCTATGTTTCCCCTTAGCGCTAGCACCACATTTAGCTGCCTATGTAGAATGCTTGCACTATAGTAAAGGGTGCCTGTGTTGCAGGGAATGATTGTTCTAGTGCAGCAAGATGCCCCTTCCTGCACATTAAGAAATACTAATGGCGATGTGTAACTTCTATGTGTGCTGCAGAATACAGCGCATACAGAAGTTGCCACTCATCATTATTTAATGATTGTTTATGTGCAGGAATGGACACCTTCCTCTACATGAACAACCACTAATGGCGATTTGCCCTTTTTATGTGTGCTGCAAATTGCAGCACACTTAGAAACAGTAAAAATGAGGAGAAATGAATCATTTATCCTCATTGCGCCAGTTTAAGACCAGGTTTTACCTGGTCTTATTTTTGGTGCTGCACCGTATTTATGCTAGCCTTGTAAATAGGGAGCAACGTTGAAAAGCAATGGGTGTTGCGGCAGAATGCCCGCTGCAACACCCATTTCCGGCCCCTTTCAATCTAAGTGCTGCATGAATGGGGGCATTACTTATAAGGTGGCGTTAAGCCATGTTAAGTGGCTTAATGATGCCTTGTAAATAAGGCAAAGGGGTTTTAGCCACCAGAACGTCAAAAAAGTGACACTCTGGTGGCGATAACCTCTTGTAAATATGCCCCCCAGAGTTCCGGCCTACTTCGCAAATTTGGTGCTACTGCTTGCCAAGAGTTATTACCTTCTACTGGATGGCTTCCCAGCCATCACTCTTGATTAAATTGCAAAAAGCCCTTCTCCGGTGGTGGATGCCGAAAGGGCAAAACTACAAATGGAGAAGGCTGTCTGCTTCCGTAAATGGCCAATAGCGGAAGTAAGGGACACCATGCTTGCACAGTTATGTGAGGAGATGCGGGTGGCTGACACCCCGCACTATACCCATGGGAAGCCAGGACATGGAGCAACCCCCCTCAACGCTCCACCACAACTTAAACATTACATAGACACACAGCACCCCAAACATTCTGAGTAACCCCCCTTTGGAATCCCTCTGCTTTGGCCCCTTATGCTGCTTTATATTCAACTTCATAATTATCCACATCCCCTGCTACGACCCATCCTTCGGTGCCCTCCTGTATGCCACAATTCCTCCTCTGACTCATGATCTCCCCTGACTCATGACTCATGATCTCATGAGTCTAGCGCTGTCATGTAACCTCACCCTGACCCTATGTGTACATTTTCAGAGGTACCCGTACTTACACATGACACATTGGAACAGCACACTTCTTCAAACACTCGATTCAGATTGCATAGTTAGCTGTCATAATTAATCTTCCAGTGGTGGTCCCTATATGACTTTGCCCACACTTATATTCCATTCTGAGCCCCACAGCAGACTTACCTTGCGGCTTATGTGTTCATATTGCATCATGATCATTTTGATCAACATGTTATGTTGTCTGTTAGACCTGGCCCTTTTGACAGGTTTACCCCCAAACATTTTGCCTTTTGCCTCCTATTTTTATGACCCTCCCGGCAGCACCCCTGGCCTCCTCCAGCTGCACCTAAGGCCCTGCCTGAGCTTTACCGCACAAGACTGGGAGAGGTCTCCAAAATATTCCCAAGATTTTGATCACCTAGGACAGCAGGTACACCGTGTGAATACAGGCAGCTGCCTATGGATTGGTCCCCATGCGAGGATCAACCACTGATGGGGATGTGTGTGTGGCTTCCCCTTTCCATCTAGTGGTATACCTGTGGGGGCATTGATTGGAGGTTACCACATGGGGTAGACCTAAACGGAGGCCCCTGAGTACCAAAGACAATCCTGCCACATTTACTTAATACCATAATGTAACTAAAGGGACCACAGGGCATATAGGGAATTACTGTATAAAGTGTTGTAGGAATGCAGGGAAGCTGCACCCCATATGCTCACTATGATGGTATGGTGATTAATGTATTTACATGCTTTTTTCCAAACTGTGGCAATTTGAGGCCCTAGTGTTATAAGTATTGCCTGTTTTGCACTAAATGTTTAAGACAATTTCCCAGTGGGCAAAAATGATTAATTATATGTACTGTTATGACAATTGCCTAGTGGCAAAGTGGTTTATGTGATTTGTGGTCTAATGTGCTTTACATACTACAAAGTGATTTATGGTCTATGTGATGTCATGACAATTGCTAAGTTGGCAAAGTGAATATTGTGATTGTGGTCTAATGTGTTTTTGGGATAATATAAAAGATATTTTTGATATAACCTTGTATGGAGTTTCTTCTTGTGGTGTATGTTGTGTCACTGTAAGTGTGTGTTGCGCAAACACTTTACACATTGCCTCGGGGATATGCCTGACTGCTCTGCCAAGCTACCAAGGGGGTGAGCAGGGGTTATCTTGGGTGTGTAACTCCCTTACCCTGACTAGAGTGGTAGGTTCTGCCTGGCTTCGGTGCATATTCTAGCCAACCAGAAACCCTATTTCTAACATTGTCATTATCCTGTCATGCCATATTGTACCAGTAAAATACCTGAATAAAAAGAATTTGTAAAAAGAAATGAGGAAGAATTTTAGATCACGTTATCCCATTCAAGTCCAATGGCAGGTATTTCATTTGTTTGAAGCATGGAGTTAAGCTTATGACTTGTGACACACCTTTTACGATGCTGTTGTTTCTTTCCATGTTTTCTTTCCACAAGTGCCAGAACCAAGATATGCAAGAACCCTTAATAAAATTAAAATTAAAATTAAACACATTGCTAACATTTTACATAATACAAAAAACGTATTTCAAGACATCGGTCACAAAAAATATATAACGTGGATGCTAAGTGCTTCTTGTTTTGTGAGGAAAGGCTTGATACAATTAATATCTTCTAAAAATACGTAAACTACATCGATTATATGCATTTACATGGTGAAAATTAGCTCCAGCCTTTGCAGGGTGTTAGTTGCAGAAAATAATGCTCGTACTTTTTATATGTAGACAATATAAGTACATTAACTTTTTCTTCTGCCTAAAAACATTAACCACCATTAAAACAATATTGAAACCTATCACACAATAAGGGACAGAATGTCATAAGTAGCATCTTGATGCAAGTTATCCCCACCCAGAAAGTTTATTAAACGTATTTCGTATATTGAACCTCTGCAGCGTCTATATTTTAGGTTTGAATTTTAGTTTTTCTATGGCTCCTTGTGGCCTATTTGACCCCCACAATACCTATCCATCTTCAATGCCAGAGCCCGACTTTAAAATTCTCATGTCGGGGATCCTTTCTTCGGCATGTAATTTTCCAGACTTTGATCTTGGATGTAAGCATTCTGCAATAATGAAACGTCTCAACATCCTGACATAAGATCTTTAATTTCAGTGCAGGCCTAGCCAAATGCAATAAAGTTTTATAGAAATATACAACTTTTAGCAGTTTAAATAAACATTTGGCTTCCTAAGAAGCGCATTGCAGACATTAAGCTGCGTCTAAAAACATACACCAGTATAGATTATTTTAAACGCCCATACCACCATCAACCTACATGCCCAGTAAATGCATAGCCCCTCTCCAAGATGAACTTTGCGTCTGGTCCTAATTAACTGCAAACAAAGAACAGCTTTAATGTGATCACGTTCAAATCAGTGTGGTAGGGCCTAGTTCATCAGAAGTTCATGTGGGGACAGGGTATGCCACACTCTGCTTGTCTTGGGGGATTATGAACTTTAGAGATTAACCCCTATACCCTCAATTTTGATTAGAAATCGAGGAATTACCTTTTTCACCCTCATCTTAAGAAACGTCGGGCCTCATTTATGAGGTTTTGCCGTAGGGCAGCGCCACAGGCCTTCCTGCTGCACTGCCCTAGGGCAAAAGAAAAGGGCAGGAATGTGCTGTACCTATGAGATACTGCGCATTCCTGTCCTTTTCCCCTGCACCGGCGCACAATAGGCTGCCATGTGTCAACGCAGGCACTTTTGCACCACGGTGCAAGGATACCTGCGTTACGGGGATGATTGTTTTTGTGCACGAAGGGAAACTGTCCTGCACAAAACAATCAAAAGAGGCTTTTTACTTCTTCTATGTGTGCTGCATACATAAAAAAAGGAAAAACGAGGAGAAATAAAGATATTTCTCCTCATTATGCCTCCCTTACGCCTCCCCTGGGGAGGTGCAAGTTTTTGGCATTAAAGGGACTCATATTTATCAGGCAGAATTAAGCCAAAAAATGTGGCTTAGTGCTGCCTCATAAATATGAAGCAGGCTCCTGCGCCAGGGAACGTCACAGAAAGTGCCATTCCGAGGGCACAAGGGGCCTCATAAATGAGGACCTTCGTGGTATATGCATTTAAACATACCATTTTCCACTGGAGAGCTCTATGTTTACAGCTCTTCATGAGTCTGCAAAATTCAGCAGTTTATAGACCAATTCAGAAAATAACTAAACTTCATATACATTACATGTTGCCTTGATGATGCTGCCGGAAAGGTCACTTGCACTTTAATTCCCATCGACACCAAAGCCAGCTGTACTACGGATATCTGATGCTTAGACTCAACACCCGCAGGACAATTGTGGAGGTGGCTAGTCTGTAATGTTCTGTCTTACTGCAACAACCCAACGCAGTAGCATGGCAGTCACGTGATTAATTTGAGATTGCTAAATTTGAGAATTGAGCTACAAAGATATATCGAAGTCGATATCTTCCGTAGCATGCCATCTGAATAGGCTAGAAAGTCTTCCGCTGTGAATTAGTCATGTTTTTAACACCTGGAAGCAATCCTCAGTTACACGCATGCCATTCAGTGTTTATTTCCAAAATATGTAACCTCTGTGTTTCGAGTCGTGGAGCACAAATAGCACTCGTACTCTGATTTGCAGAAAATGCTGAAGACCAGTTTCTTTGTAGTTCTCTAGAGCTAAGGCCAGAATGCGTCATAGATGTTTCATCCTTGCAAAGGCGGTGCAAAGTGGCAAGGTGTGGAAGGGCCAAAAGTTGATATGGCATGAATGAAAAAGAAGTGCGGATCTTTACAAGTAGTATACCAAGAGACTGGCCAAGGGAATATCCTCCTTTTCTCGTGACTCCCAACAAGGTGTATCAGTACTTCGTGACTCTGCCCTTGTCCGTCAGTAAGTTTTCAGAAATTCTGAGCCGTCTGTAAAGCTTTGATCGGGTGAATGACGGATGCAGACATGGAGTGTCAGACAGCAGTAAAATATAGTGCTGCACACTCTCCCAGACATCACTTTCATGATATGTAATCTTTTTGGTATTATGAACTGTTTTTATTTGACGGACAGGGGTCGTAGTTAGGGGTGGGTGGAACTCGCAAAGTTTCTTTTTTTGTTGTTGTTATTTTTCCTTTATGAGCCATCAGTTATATACAAAAAAGCAAAACATTGTACACAAAAAAATAATAGCATATATGCCATCTTCGTAACACAAATAAAAATTCAAATAAAAAAATTCCGGGGACAAGGAGGTACCATAACAATATTTTTAAAAAATGACATAGTTACAAGAATAAACATAGACTTCAATGGTATAGGCATTATCTATATTAGTCCCAATGAAGGCTTAACCAGATCCTTTCAAATTTAGCTCTTGACCGTGGACCCCTGGCTTTTGCTAAGGCTAGTTCCAATTCATAAATCCCCCTCAGTAATGCCCCAAATCCAGTACTTTTCGGGCTAGTGGTTTGAATCCATGCCCTAGCAATGCATAAGAGGGAACAAACTATAATAATAGAAACCAGCGACTTCGATATATTACCCGGATCATCTATTATCCACAATAAAATTTCTTTTGCAGTTAGTTGAATATCCATACCTGCTAGGTTACTCAAAACGCGGGTAACCTCAACCCACAACATACTTAACTTTGGACAAGTGATGAACATGTGTCGGAGATCAGCGGCATATTCCTGACACTTCGGTCAGCGTGTCTTTGAAGAGACATTTGTCAATGTCCACTTAGAGATAACTTCTGGGGTGTAGTACAACATAAACATGATCTGATATTGCTGTAATTTCAAATTAACTGAGGTAGCAACAGTATTGATTGTAGTCAGTGATTCATGTAAATCCTCATTTGAAATATCAATTACAAATGTTCGATTTAATTTAACTACTACCTGTAAGCCATCATCCTTAGCAGCCAATAAGAATCTCCGGTAAACTTTCCCTATACACCCCGACCAGCAATCTGAAAGATTGCACATACTACCTCAGTTATACTAGGTAGGGCTGATAAGCCCTCTCCTCGAATACAATAATCACTAACTTGTAGATATTTGAAAAACAAATTGTGTGCTACCCCAAATTCCTCTTTAAGTGATGCGAATGATCTGAAACCTTGCTCGTCGTATAGCTTCCCCAGACGTATTATGCCGCATCGTTGCCACCCTCTCCCGCAGAGTCAGAGACTATATCAGACAGTCTCAGATTACCCCACAGTATTGTAAATTCATGCAGGTCGGGATTTGCATATGCTTTAGAGATGTCTTGCCAGATCCGCGTCGTATGTCTAACTGTCTTAAATCGGACCCTTTTATAATAGTTTGGATCCGCCATTTTATACAATAAGCACCCAGTATTTGGGCCACAAGCCAACTGATACGCGAACCAAGCCTTACCCACATCTGGCCCCTTAAGTAAACTCTGAATCCGATTGACAAAAGCCTCCCAGAAATAGTCTTTAAAATCTAGAAGTTTAAAACTGCCTTGTTCGTATGTTAACTTGATATATCATAGAGCTCTCCTAGCCCTCCGATAGCCCCATATAAAGCTACCTACCACACTATCTAGCCGCTTAAAGAATGACATAGGAACCCTTAATGGAATTGTGCGAAACAAATAAAGGAATTTCGGTAGTATATTCATTTTAATTGTGTTACACCTCCCCAAAACAGTAAGTGGTAACTTGTGCCACCTACGCATATCGGCAATAGCTTTTTTAAGCAAAGGCTCGTAATTTAAAACAATAACATCGTCCACATGGCTACTAAGGCAGACTCCGAGATAAGTAGCAGTTCTGATGATTCCTAGCGAGAGTGGGGCTGCCTCTAGTTCAAAATTTAGGATTGACTGTGTTTTATTTAAGTTTAACTTGCAGCCGGAGAAAGACCCAAAACGTTGAGACTCTACTGTTATCACAGCCATAGTGTCCACCGGTTTTGTAGTGTATACGGCAATGTCGTCTGCATATGCAGTAACTTTTAAAACCATATAAGTAAAGGACACTGGAGAAATAAGAGTATTTTGAAGCAAATGCCTTATAAAAAGCTCAATATAGAGAGCAAATAATATTGGGGAGAGCGGACATCCCTGCCGTGTGCCCCTTTGAATGTTAAAAAGAGTGGAGGATAACCCATTCAGCTTAATAGCGGAAGTTGGGTTGCTATATAGTTTCTGCACTGCTGAGATAAACCTCCGACCGAGACCTACAGAAGACATCGTCAGCCATAAAGGCCCCCAAGTAACTCAGACTGAGCAAAATCCAAGACCGGCATTGCGCTGTCTCGAATGTACTCTGTAGCTGCATGTTCATTAAAACTGGCTGAGTCACTGTAAAGATCCGCGTAAAATAGCCTTAATTGCTCTAATATATCTTGGAATTTCATATAAATTAACCAGTCAGCTCCTTTAATTTGTTTAATATGTGACTTAGCCTGCTGGTCTGCTAACTGATAGGCCAAAACTCGTCCAACCCGTTCGCTATACTCGTATTGTCTCAGTTTGTGCTTATGAAAACTATTAGCTATGCTATCCTTTAATCTTCTGTTGAGCTTAGCTCTCACTTCAATAAGCTGACTATAAATCTGTGATACGCCAGTGTCCTTTAAAACAATTGCTCTAGCATGTAGCTGCTCTAACTCAGAATATTGCCTACGCTCCTCTTCTACCAGACTTATATTAGATCGGTTTTGCTTAATAATATATTGGAGTGCTGCCCCTCTCACATATGCCTTCAAGCAATCCCAGACCATTGCCCATGACGCTGAATGTTGGTTATTCTCAATATATTCCCTCAGCGTTTCTTGCATGAAAGAAACATAGTCCGGGTTGCTAAGAAGGTGCCTGGGAAATGAAAATTCCATATTGACTCCTTCTGCTCCAACCGAAAACGTGTAGTAAGCATAATGGGATTGTGTTCCGAGGTGATTTTCGGACAGATCGCAATGTATGAATTTTCTAAAATATTTTTATTAGTAAAGATCATATCAATTCTGGAGTTTTGTTTATGTGGATTTGAAAAAAAGTGTAGCCTGATGTTAAAGGAAAACGTTTTCTCCAGACATCCTCCATTTCCTGTATATGGAGTAAGTCAGCTATAGCTACCCTTGTCTGACCCATTCGAACCCGTGCAGCCATATTCGTGGTGTCAATCTTTTTATCCAGAATGCAGTTAAAATCTCCCATTACTATAAGATCGCCATCCCATTACAATAATTCAGTACACAAGAAAGAGATAACCTCAGGGCAATCAACATTATGACCGTAAAACATACAGATCATCAATTGTCGGCCAAAAATCAGAAGTTGGGCAATTGCCCATCTTCCCTTATAGTCGGCCAAAGTACGTAACACCAAAACTGTGCAAAATTTTGACTTTAAAAGGGCCACTCCTCGGATAGACACTGTCTGCGAAGTACACACGATTAAATCATAGCCGAGTTGTTTAAAAAGAGCTCTATCCTTATAAGCCCGGTGCGTTTCAGCAAGCCCGACTATTTGAGGCTTGAAGACCTTTAGTTCTTCCGCTAACAGGCGGCTTTTCATTGGGCTGATTAAGCCCAGCGACATTCCAACACATAAATTTAACGCACGGCATTGTGTAGAATTGGCAACTTCTGACAAATCTCCATCTCCAGAACTAAAGGTTTCTTAATCATATGCTTATTTTGTGCATTTTTAATTACATCTTGGCTGTTGAACCCCTCCCTCCCTGACAACCCCCCAACTAACCCATAAACCACCTATACCACAAACCCCACCCCGTGTCTTAGAAAAGGAATCACCCCCTTCCTTGCTGTCCTTAAATGACAGCCTTTGGGGATGCCCCCCGCCCCTCCACCAGGAACCCTCCCAAACCACAGCACCCCAACCCACACAACCGACCAGTGTCAATGCCACAACAAAAGTGAAGGAGACGAGCAAAAAACCCTTAAGAAGAGACACATTTTACCTGTGCCATAAGAGACCAACAGAAACAGATTTAAAGCAAGCGTAATTCGAAGCCGTTTGTCAGTTATCTCCCATCCCCCTTTTTATTTTTTAAGCTACGGCCAAACAAACTTTAAACATTAAGTCAATCTTTGTGAGTGGGCTGCCACCTGAAGAGTGCCTTTTTAGCTTCCTGCTCATTAAAAAAAAAGTGAGTACGACCATCCTTTATAATTTGTAAATGGGCTGGCTCCTGTAAAAAGACCTACGTACACACAGCTTTAAAGGGATCCATGAGTTGTCTAAGTTGCCATCGTTTGTCCATGGTTGATTTGCACAAATCTGAATGCACAAATATGGACATGGAATCAACTTTAACCAGAGCTGTGGGCCGTGCCTTAAAAATAATTGCTTGGCGCAGCAGGAAGTTACCCAAAAACACAAGAATAGGTCTAGCAAAATTAGGTTTAGCTTGGCTACTTTGTGCAAGAAATATAGGCAGTCTATGTGCACGTTGGACCTGCATGTCCATGTCCCCGTCTGCTAGGTGAGGGAAAGTCTTTTGTAACAAGTTGATGATAAAAGTACGTGGGTCAGATCCTTCCCTGCCTTCTGGGATTCTAAAAATCCTTAGGTTCTGCCATCGCTGCCGGTTTTCCAAGTCTTCAATCTTGAGTTGCATAGCTGTCATTTGAGAGTCTTGAGACTTAACCAAATTTACTGTATGAGTATTGACCTTCTTGACGGCTGCCACACGTTGTGAGAGGTCAGAGACCTCAGACGTTAAATGTGAAACTTTAACAGTCACTTCTGACAAAGCCTGCTTTATCTGGATGTTATCAGCCTTAGCCTGGTGGTAATAGCTCTGTGCTTCCGCCCTCTGAATTGCGAGTGCCTGCATAATCCTAGAGAGTGAGGGTTCCTCATCCTCATACTGAAAATGGCTTACACCGCACTCAATTCCTGTCTCTTTGAGAGGCGATATTAAAGGAGATACTGAGAAAGAAGTAGCTGGAGTGATGACAGAAGGCATTACAGGAGGGGCCAAGGGAGTAGTGGATGTAAATGTAGATGTAGGCATGGACCCTACTACTTGGGCTGTCTCCCTAATTGTTTACCCTTGTAAAGAGCCTTGAACCTCAACCTCAGGCTCTCTGGGGCTGCTCTGGACGGCAGGGGCTTCAGCACCAAAAATAGCAACCATAGGGGCCTTGGTAACATTATTTGCTGCTAACTCTAGGTGGGCAGACTGTATAGTAGCACCTGGTAGAGTCCCGGAATCTCCTGATTTAGATAATCTAGAGATAATAGATTTAACCTCGCTTTTTGATGCAACCCACTTCCGCAGGGGGCTCACACCTGCACCAGACTTTACAGCATTTGCAGATCCCTTGAGTCTTCCAGACGCCTCTGTCACCTGTTCCTTGGCTCCAACTCCTAACCCCGACCTCTACCACCTTTGCCACCCCGGATTGATTTAGCGACTTTCCCTTTAACTGCTCTCGCCTCCTCCGGAGTGTTAGATTTGGGGGTCGCGAAGGTCCCTGTAACACAATTAGGATATATTGAAAATCCTGCAAACCGGGGGTTAATACAACATTGTTCCCATTGCCATTCGGCACCTTACATATGCCATTTTCTCCATCACACCTGGTTGTCAAATTGTCGTCTTGAAGTCTCCCATTAACGAAGGAGTCCAAGGAGTCCACTCCGGGTTGTAAGAGCTGATCCACATTGACCACAGCACTAACAACAATATCGACTGGGGAGGAGGCTGGTTCCAGCACTGGCAAACATATCTTGAGTAGTTGCAGTTGACAAATTATCAGAGCTAGAGTTTGGGTCATGAAAGACAGTGGGTGCCGTTAATATTACAGAGTCATCATCACGCCCCCATCCCTCGTGTATAGCGGCATTCAACACTTTGGCCATTTGCAAACCCGGGATGACTGTCTCAGAGCCGCAAGATCGAAGAACAGCCATTGCTCTTCTAGAACGCAAAAGTTTCAGCATTGGTTTCCCCACTTGGGGAGCGGTTAAAGAACCTAAGCTTAGGTTTACATTACTGACAGCTTGCAGTACGGTATTGCTTACTGGAACCCCCTCACTCTGCATGCCATCACAGGTATCTCTGCCACTCCCCGGAGCCTCTGAACCATCCATGGCTTCAGCAATAACCCCGGCTTCCCCCGGTAGCTCCACTCGTCCGCGGCGTGTATTCCGCGGAGGTGCCATCCCCTTCACTGAATAAAGACTGAGCCGTATAGATACTCCCCTGGAATTGAATTTCGTCAGCCCTTCGCTTCTGCTCCCCTCGGTATGCTGCATTTGTAGATATGAAGCAATTGGTGGTAGCGGCAGCAGAAGCGATGCAACTGTGAACCACCTCGCTGCGCGGCCGCCAAACACTGCGCTGCTCAGCTGAGCAATCCGGCACATCCAGCAACAGGGAGGCGGCCAGGTACAGCGTTGGTTTTAACTTTTTTTCCCCCTTTTCCCCGTTGTCAGGTTTCAGGTTTATTTCAGCAACTCTCTGCAGGCTCCAACGTTACGTTCTCGTCTCGTCTCTCCTCATAACACCATCGACAATCGGCAAGCACTGCATGGGTAGGTAGCAGCAGCTCAGGCCCCCGGTGAGAGGTAGTGGTGAGCGTCCACCAGTAGCGGACTCAATCCGCCATCTTCCTTTTCCAGACCCGAAACTCGCAAAGTTTCACTCTGTGGAATTCTGCAGAGCTTCATAAAAACTGCTTTTTAGCACTGGGAGCTTCTTTCACACTGTCGTATCAGTGCGCCCATGAGCGCTGCTTCTTTCTGCCACTAGAGTAGATTTACTACTAGAGTGGAAGCTTTCTCAACTTGAACAACTGTGACCTACAGCGACTGCTCGCTTTGAGAAATCTTGCTGGGAAGCATTCTAGTGCCCAAAAATCATGTAGGGGATGCAAATTCTCACTCCTGCTTGCCAACTTAATGTTGACGAGCCGCAAGCAAGAAAAACGTTCCACAAACTCTGCCAGCAGAGCAGAATTTTTACACACCCCTAGTCGTAATGCAGGCCATTGTGAAAGTGAATGCCAGGATTGATATCTGATTTCCCTTGCAGAACTCTATATCTGCTTTTACTACAATTCCCCGATATCTGCAGAAGGAATCATTCATGACTACAGATGACCCTGGATTTCTGTGAATCCTTATCATCCGCAACTTTGAGCAGAGAGGCATTGATGAAACTTGCACAGCACAAATAATGGATCAGGTTGCAGTGTAGTCAAGGGTTTACATAGTGGCAGCGAGCTTAAATAAAAAATGGTGGGCTGCGAAGCCACATGAGTCACCATAAATTCAGGAGCGCGACTGGTGTGGCACTTCTCTTTTCTATCCACTAGCAGGTAAAGGAAAGACTTCCTCCTGCTTGCGGAACGCATCTTCAACCAATCTTGGAGCTGCTCTCATGCTATTTTCACCATTTGTGGGCGCAGGCTCACTCAGCGCTCATTTTGAGGAAGGGGACCTGTGCTAACAATCCCCAGGCTGTTTCACAGCCTTTGGATTGCTGGGTGTACAATGCGCATGGATAGAGTTCAAGGCCCTGACTCTGGCCTTTTGTGCTTTGCAAGATAGCAGCCCTAGATATCTTAAGCATCAGCTCTGCCTATTTCCACAAAAACGCTCACTGAGATCTAACTCCCAGCACCTGCTCTGTTTACCTCGCTATGCTAAGTCCTTTACAGTGGTGACGGCCAGGTTGTGGAACTCCCTGCCTTCCCATATACACCTGATTAAGTCTCAACATGAGTTCAGAAAGACCTTAAAGACTTGGCTTTGCAGCCAATGCTAGCACCTCGGTTGGACTCCCTCACTTGTTTGACAGCAAAGCGCCGGGACACCTCTGCTTGAGGCAGCTGTTGCGCTCTACAAATGCTGTTATTGTTATTGCGCATGTCGGGTTGGCTGTCACAAGATGGACAACCAATCCAGGATGACAGTAGACCAGTGTTGTCATCCTGCATTTGCAGGATTCATCACTGCCTCCACTCTCGTGCTGTACACAGCACGAACCGGTGCTGTGGCAAATAAATAAAAGGGCATTTACATGCCATTTTATTTATTTGTCTTTAGCTGCTGTGCTTGCAGTAGGAGAGACAATGCTCCTGCTCTTCTTAGGAGGAGCGCCCCTGGGTATACATAACAAAAGTTTGAGTCAGGTTTATGACAGTCAGGGATCTCTTCAAAAAGCCATGCCTATTCGGCACGCACAGGTTGTCCAGGCAGATTAGTGTTCACATATGCTGACAAATGTAAGCTGATATAGAAGCCTCCAAAAGCTATATGTGATCTCACCCTAGCATAGCTCTCTTCACATGATTCTTTTTCATTCAGCCAATTTACCACAGTTTAGAAATGATTCAATGCTTAGATATTAGAATAACGGAGTATAAGGAGATAGTTAAAGTTCATGGTCAGGCCTGAGTGACAAAAATCTTACAACGTGTGATATCTCACATGAGACAATTTTACACTGAAATATTGCCACAGGAATGAGGTCTTACATTTTAGACCACTGCAAACTGCCAGTGTGGACGAGATGTAATTTTGCCCAGAGAACTGAGCCTTTACAGAATTCGTGTCCAATCTGGACTACTAATGTGACATTTAAGAGCCCACAGGAGAGGAAATGTTGGGCGTCTTCAAAACAATTATTTCCGCCCTTTCATTCTTTGATTGATCCCTCACCCTTGCTTGTTTCCACTCATTGCTAATCCTTTGAATCATAGGTGATTACATACTTGAGGCATTTCTCTACAGAGCGCCTACAAATCTATAGAATAAACTTGGCTGCCAGGCTAAATCAGTTGTTGGAAGAAACACCAAATGGTAACAACTGAAGCTGAACTCCAATCACTTCTGCCGGATTACCAATGACTCCAGCAGTGATGTGAGATACGCTTTTTGTTTCTGACATCGGAATGTGTTCTCAAGCCACAACTTTGAATACTGGCAAGGCCAGCACAATTGACGTCCTTTTAAGGTGTTGCATTGAGCACATTCCACTGAGTAATAGTGACACATGTTATTAATTGTCCTTCAAAAGTCAAAGACATGAAATTAAGGAGTATATAAAAAAAGCAAGGTATTAGTATCAGTGCTACCACTTCAACTTTTGACGTCATTATCATCTACATTGCCAACAGCACCGCCAACAGCCACATAATACTGTTACAATGTGAATCTTTGAGACTTGACCGTTCAGCCTCTGTATTGTCGAGCCTGTGAGTCATCTCAATTCCACCCCAATCAGATATCAGGGACAACATAAGCTGCAGAAGAAACAGCAGCGCCAGTGCAACCCTTCTGAATAAAATACATTCTCCACAAATGAGATCCACCTTAGCTGTCATCCTCAGCATGCATTTGTGCTCCTCAACTTTGACAAAGAAGAGTTCTGAGGTCCAATGATGGACCTGTTTCCAATTCACTCTTCCTTCCAGGGTAATAAAAGGCATCAGGCATCAGGAAATAGCAACTGCAAGTATATCTAAACCAATAAGTTGCTGCACGTAAACCATCAGCAAATTTATGTTTATGCTATACGACTCAATTTTAGACTATTCAGCCACTCCAACTACTGCCTCTCAATTACTCTCAAATACTCTTAAATTGGATAATCCTAAATTAACGTTGTTCAGAAAGGGTCATGACAAACATTCTATCTGACAGCACAAACATTCTATCCAACAGCTTCCGCCACACCCCAGACATTAGCTTCTCCTTTTCAAATGCTATATGTTGCACTTCTAACTGGTCTAGCTGCAAATCACAACCCTAATGCAAAAAGCACAACTGCAAGTACTGAGCTTTTCTTCCACTTCCAGTCTAATATGCAAGTACTGAGCTCTTCTTCCACTTCCAGTCTTCCAGTCTAACATGCAGGTTCACAGTGTACTACTCTTGGAAGAGCTCCATTGGCTTGCCACCATAGTCTGAATCAAGCCACCTTTCAACTCCTCTGAATATCCTGAAGATCTTCCATTAGAAAAATCAGAGATCGGGGCGTGGCTTCGCAGCCGAGGAGAATGGCCGCCGTCTCTGGGAGCTCCATGAGGGAGTAGGACGACGGGCCGCCTCCAGGCGTTCTACGCGCACGCAGGCAACACCAAGCCGCTTCCTCATGCGGCAGAACACTTCGGCTGTGTTTTGAGCCTTTCTAGGTGGCGCTGGACAATCGCGCTACAATGTACCACGAAGCTTTCCTCAGAGTGAGGACCCTCGGTAAGAAGCGGCCGCTATCTTAGATAATTAGCTTTCCTGCTCCACATCTTTATGCTGCCTGCATTCTCCAAGTTTTCACCTTGAAATGACATAGGCAACATTGGAAACAGCTTTTCCTCATTACTACTGGAATTTGTGGGCAATTTTTTCACGCTTTGGTAATTTTTTGTCGCTGTTCTTTTTTCTCTTCAGTTTTCTAGCTTTTCAGGGCGCCATTTTAGAATTTTCAATTCTACTTGCCGATTTTTCCTTTTCCATAGCCATATTGGACCATATTTACTTATTTAGCTTTAACTTTTCCCTTGTCGCTGGACAACATATTTTTGCTCCTTGATTGAAATAGCATTTTCTAGTCAGATTTTTGGTTTCCTTTTTCCTCAAGAATAAATAACAGATTGCTTGACACCATTTTTGGTTCTTGTTGGATTACTCTTCAGTTCTCCTTTTAAAATGGCTCGCTCTAATCGCTCTTCTTCACAGCAGCTAACTGCGCCTTCTCTGTCATAAGAAGATGTTAATCCTTTTAGTGTATTACAGGATAACATGGAGGAAAATCTTAATGACTCTGGTGGAATAAAAGGTACATCTACTACTACTTCTCACTGGAGCAACAAGCCTAATTCCAAAATTCCCTCCACATCGGGAAAACGAATAAAGACAAATCCACCTTCCCCTACCAATTCTGCCTCTTCTGTTTCTTTGGACCTTTTGCTTGAGGAAATACGTTCTCTCAAACCATATATGGCTGAAACAAATACCCGACTTCAAAGCCTAGAAGACAACTGGTACATACCGAGCTTCGAGTTGCGGATCTTGAAAGAAGAGTAACTTCTGTGCAGGTTGTCTCAGACCAGGTCCCTGGCATTCACAAAGAAATTCATTTTCTTAAGCGGCAGGTCGAGAATTTGGAAAATCGTAATAGGCGCAATAACCTACGCATTTACGGTTTGGTGGAAGGTCTTGAAGGGTCCCATCCCCCATCCTTCTTTCAATCTTTCTTGCCAACGCTTTTGGGTCTTCCTACCTCTCCTCGATTGAACATTCAGCGAGCTCACCGTTTTGGTCCAGTTTCCCGCTTATCTAATTCTTCTGCCTCTTCCTCGAAACCCAGAGGTGTCATTTTGTACTTTCTAGAATATACTGACGTCATAAAAGTGATTCAAGCGGCTAAACAGAAAGGGAAAATTACTTGGAATGGCTCAAATCTCTTTTTTGCTCAAGATTACGCTAAGGCTACTGCAGATCGACGCAAACAGTTTCTGGACATGAGACCGGCCCTGCGCGCCCTGAATGCCCGATACGGATTGTTTCATCCTTGCCTTTTTAAAGTTACCCACAACAACAGAACAACAAATTATGAAGATCCGGCTCTCCTTCAACAATTTCTGAACTCTCACAGAGTCGACTCCATGGACACTCCTGATCTATAACTGTTGCCTCGTTTCTTAATGGGTTGTTGTTATCTGACGTTTGGTTCTTTTTTGAATGTTTTGTTTTCAATATGTTGTGAATTATCATTTTTAATGTCTTCTCTCTCTTCTTTTTCTTAGGTGAAGTTCTGTGCTCCCTTGTTGTTGTGTATGATGTTTTCGCCTGGAGGTGTTCCCCTCTTTGCTGCGCCCTCTTGGAGTCCTACGTTTCGACGTGCTATTTTCCTTATGTGGCTCTTCCATCCCCATTTCTTTGTTTTTTTCATGGTATGTCAGTTCGACATTATTTTGTATCATTGATTGTTTGACTTGTTTTGTTTTTCTGTTCAATGTCTCTTCTATCTCCTTTATTCCTGTTCTTTTTTCTCCAAGTCTTTTTTCTTTCTTTCTTCCTTCTCTCTTTTCTTCTCTTTTCCCTTTTTTCGCTGTTTGTTAACTTTTAATCACTTTTTTGGTCTTGGTTCTTTCTCCCTTTCCTTATATAGTATTTTCATCTCTACACTTCATAAAGCTCGTTTTATGACTCCTGCCTTTATTCATATCTTTTTCTTTTCCTTCATTCTGAGGCTATTTTCCAATTTTATCTTATATGTTTTCTTGCTCCTAGGTAATAAGGTTTTATTTTCCTATATTGATTGTATATTGATTGCTTATTATGTTTGTTCGACATTACTTAATTATGTTTATCTTCTATGTGCAGATTCTCTTTAATAGTTTAACTTTAGAGTTGTAACATGGAATGTTAAAGGAGTCAGTAACCCTATTAAAAGACAACGCGTGTTAACCCATTTATCTAGATTAAATACTGATATTGCTTTAATCCAAGAAACGCACTTATCAGATGCTGAAGCAGCTAAATTGAAAAGGAGCTGTGTGGGTCATGTTTTTTCTTCCCCAACTTTAGGTAAGAAGAATGGTGCTTTGATTTTATGTCACAAAAAACATCAGTTTTCAATTGCACATCAGGAAAATGATCCTGATGGTCGTTGGGTAATTGTTAAATTACTTATTGATCAAATACCCTTAGTTTTATTTAATGTTTATGCACCTGTTACTATTGATAATACGTTTTGGACTCGGATATCTGACAAGCTTCTTCTGTTAGATGACGATTATGTTATCTTTGGAGGTGACTGTAATCAGGTTTTAGATCCTATATTAAATAGACATTCTTCTGCAAAATGTTCCATTTCTAAGATGCATTCACAATTTACCTCTGCTATACGTCGTAAAGCTTTAATTGATATCTGGAGACTTTGTAACCTCTTTTTTAGCAAACCTTTATCTCAACTTGTCACTCATGCTGAAATTGGTTCCATCCTCATCTCGGACCATGCTCCAGTTTTTGTGGATTTTGACCTGCTGCCTTTTTCTCCTAATGCCGGTAGATGGCGTTTTAATAATGCATTATTATCAGACCCTAATTTAACAAGTCAGTTTAGCTCTTTTGCTTCTGAATTCTATTCTATTAACTCCGTGTCGGACTCTTCTCCGGTAATGATTTGGGACTCTTTTAAAGCTACAGCCAGAGGATTTATTATAAATTTTGTATCACCGAAAAAAAGGTTTTTTGAAGCCAAAAATTCTTAGTTATTAGCCAAGATTAAGCAACTTGAATATTGTTATTATCGTTCCAATTCCGAATCCTCATTAAAAAATCTTATTGAAGCAAAAATTTTGTTTCACAAATCTACTACAGAGGCTGCATCCTCTTATCTCTTAAAACGTAGTGCCCGGTATTATGGCGGCCAGAATAAGATGGGCAAACTTCTTGCAAATTATTTAAAAATCCGTTGTGAACGGACTAAAATTGAATCCATACGTAATAATGTAGGAGAGATGCTTTTTAAAGACAATGATATTCTAAATGAATTTGTTTCTTTTTACAAAATTTGTATACTCCAGAGCATCAACCAACTTCAGATGCACTCTCCTCCTTCTTTCAATCAATAAATTCCCCTCCCCCTTGTGATACTGATTTTTCCTTATTAGAAGCGGACATTACCTTAGTTGAAATTAAACATGCTGTATCCGTACTGAAAAGAGGTAAAGCTCCTGGTCCTGATGGGTTTACTATTGAATTTTACGCTCACTTCGCTGCTCTATTACTTCCCCATCTCTTATTACTTTTTCAATCTTTTGTCAAGGACGGTTCCTCTTCAGGATCTTTTCAAGAAGCCGTAATCTGTTTAATTCCCAAGGATAACAAAGACCCTGCGCTCTGTAAAAATTATCGCCTAATCTCCTTAGTTAATTTGGACTATAAGATTTTTTCTAAAATCCTCGCGCTTCGTATTGATCCCATTCTGCCGAACCTTATTGGATCCGAACAATCAGGATTTATTAAGGGCCGTTTATCTTCGGATAATTCCAGAGTCTCCTTTAATATTTTAAGTAAAGCCTCTTCACTTGATTATCCCATTGCTGCAATAGCATTGGATGCCGAAAAGGCATTTGACAGGATTGGCTGGGATTTTATGTTTCATGCTTTCCAGTGGATCGGATTCCCTACTAATTTGATTTCTCCTTTTTCTTTACTTTACTCTGGCCCTAAAGCTTATATTTTTGTTAATGGGAAATTCTCTGAATATTTTCCGCTTTTCAGAGGTGTTCGTCAAGGTTGCCCTTTATCACCGCTTTTATTTACAATTGCATTAGAACCCTTCTTAACGAAAATCAGGTTAGATGATAGAATTACCGGTTTTCACCTTGCCACCACTCAGGTTAAAATGTCTGTATATGCTGATGATATCCTCCTGTACTGTTCAAATCCCTCAACTTCTCTTCCAGCCTTTCTTTCTCAAGTTGAAAATTTTTCTCAACTCTCCGGATACCGACTTAATTCGGATAAATGTGAAGTTCTTCCACTAAATGGTCTCTGTCTGAAACAGGATTTTGTTTCCACTGGTTTCTCCTGGAAGTCCACTAAAATAAAATACTTAGGTCTATGGTTCTCTCCCACCATTCCAGAAACCTTAAAAGAAAACTTTGACGATCTTACTAAAAATGTATCTGCCTCTATTGACCGATGGCATCCACTTTTTCTTTCTTGGTGGGGATGCATGGACTCTATTAAAATGATGCTTTCGCCGCTAATTCTCTACCTTTTATCTATGTTCCTGGTTCATATTCCTGGTTTTTATTTTTAAAAAATTGATTCTCTATTAAACAAATTTCTTTGGAAAAATAGGACTCCTCGAATTGCTCTCAATGCCCTTAAGGCTGACAAAACCTCTGGAGGTCTCAAATTTCCTGATTTTAAAGCCTATCATTATGCTTTTTCTCTTAGGCAATCTTCCCGTTGGCTTTCTTCACATCAAGGTGCGCATCCTCCTATTTGGTTGATTTTTGATAAAAACGTTATAGCTCCTTTCCACTTTAATGAATCCCTTAATTTTACTACCACTATTCCTTCTTTTCGCTCTCAAGTTATTTCTCACACTCGTAAATTATTAAAGCCGCTTCTCCCATCCTCGTATCCCTCCTCTTCTTCGTTAGATTTGCAACCAATCTGGCATAATCATCTGTTGCGTATTAAGAGCCGTACGTTTTATTGGAAGTCTTGGAGACTCAAAGGCTTACTTTGGATTTCACAATTAATATCTAATACTACTCAATTTTGCTTCCCGGAACTTCAATTACAATTTTCTTTACCTTCTTCATGTAAATCCCAATATGATTCTCTCCTTCTTTCTCTCTTACAATATCTTCTTTCCCTACAGCCTAACCCAAATATTCCTTCTAAATGCTCCAGTCTTTTTCCTTTATTATCTACTAATACATCAGCTTCCTCTTTATATAAGACCTTGCTTTTTTCTTCTGATAGATCCAAGGGGAAGGCTGAACTGGCTTGGCAAAGGGATCTTGCAGACTGTTGGACTATCCCATTTTGGGATAAATTATGGTCAAAGATTCACAAAACATCTAGGGCAGCGAATACCTCTCAGACTCTTTATTTTGTGTACATACACCTTCTTCTGACTCCTCTAAAGTTAGCTTCTTTCTCTTCAGACTATTCCTCGTCCTGTTGGTCCTGCAAAATGTCTTCTGCTGATTTAAAACATATGCTCTTTGACTGTCCCTCCCTTTCCCGTTTTTGGCTCCTAGTCTGGTCTCAAATTAATAAAATTTTCAATACCCACACTCCTTTCTCTCTATCTAACATCTTTTTAGGCTCCTTAGCACCTTCTTGGCCTCACCCATCTCCTAATCCCTCTTTAATTGACTTATTATTAGCTATAGCCCTTCGTTAAATAACCTCCAACTGGAAACAAGCTGAAAAAGTTATTTTCAGAGCCTGGTGGAATGCTGTTTGTTTCCATCATAGATTGGATACAAGCAATGTGTCTCCTATATCCTTATCTATTAAAAGAGATCTTTTATGGCTCCCCTTATCTACTTACCTGACTGATGTAGCTTCTAATTCCGCCATTGCAGTGAACACTCCAGATGAAGTCAGAAAACCTCCATAAGTCCTTTGTTGTCTTTTTTAGCTTAGTTCTAAAGGTAGATTTTGAATGACTCCTTTTTCTTTTCAATATTGTATCTTATGAATCTATGAGTACAGTATATATATTACAGTGTATGTATATGTAATAGAGTCTCAGATTTTGATAACGCCTTTTCTTTATATTGGTTTTTTCTTCCCCCCTTATCCTTCCTCTCCTTCTCTCGCTTTTTCCTGTTTTATTATTAATAGATTTGATGGTTTAGACTTATTATATGGTGATTTTTCTATATAAAGTTACCTTTGTTTGTATGCTACAATTTTTCTTTTCACCAAACTTTAAACCTAAAAAAGAAAAGAAAAATCAGAGATCAGAAATTGAAGCACTAGAGTCAGAGACAATAACCTCAAGTTTGATTATCCTATTGCTAAATATTCTGATCATTTCTCAGGAATTTCCTGTATTGGACATGAGATTCACATCAGACTTCAGCCTCCTCGAGAATATTCTAAAAATGCTCCTTTAGAAAGAATACAGAGACTACCTTTCCTCCTCTCTCTCTCTCTCTCTGCATTGTCCAGCATTCCGTCCATCAATTGTTCTTTTGCATATATTCATTTATGTATACATTAATTTTTAATGCACACAGAAGCGACGTGAGAGAGAGAGAGAGAGAGAGGAGGAAAGGTAGTTGTTGTGATCTGTGTTTGGAACATTAGAATGCTCTCCATGTAATGGAATGGAGTGATGTATTTGATGATGATCACTCATTCCAGTGGGAGAGAGAGCAACGGAGTAACGTTGGTGCTGTGCTGTGTAACTGGCTGTTCTGTCAAATAAACCTTTGACACTAAGCTTCCTGTGAGAACGGATTCTTCATTACACTGGCGACGAGTTGTTGATGCCTGATTGGGGACAGGTAACGAGGTGAAGCACCAATTCCCCTGCCTTTGGACTTCGGACTTTGAATGCGAAATCGTATTTCTCCGATTATCTTCAGAATCGGGTGAGGCGAGAGGACAATTTCATTCCACTTTGGTGATTTTGGCTGAGACTAGTGCACTTCAACGAAAGCAGATAACTTTGTAGAGATCTCCTACCGTTGGTGGTCTTGCCGTTGGTCTTCGCGAGCCTGTCTGCAAGCTTCCATTGATCCACGAGTCTTCCGCGAGCCTCCCCTGCAGTTGGAACGCATTTGGAACTCACGTGGAATGCACGTCTAACGTCTCACGTTAGACGTCGTAAGCGCTGTGTCATCGTGGCCATCTTGTTTTCAATCTCCATGACAACGCTTTCACGGAGCGAGTGAAACGCGAGGGAGACACGAACAACACGTTTTTTTCAACTAATTAACTTTATTATTCTCGACAAACAGAGGAAAACCTGTGTAATCTCTGTTTTAAAGACAATTAAGTGGAAGTGAAGCTAAACAATAGTATTATTTTGAACTGAGAAGCAAAGGAAATTCCAGTTGGTTGTTTTATCCTTTCAAAAAGATATTTGGGTGGATGTTAAACATAACATAACATAGCATAAAATATGGCATGTTACATATTTCAAGGGTGATTATATTAAAGGAAAATATAAGTGAATCTGCAGTGAAGGTTCTGTCAAGTGGGCGAGATGGCGTTGGCCTCATCTTCTAGCATGTCACAACCGCCACCGTTTCTTTCTGAAGAAGGCGATCCTATCTTACCATGGAAAAGATGGAAGAATCTTTTTGATTCATACATTGTGGCCATTGGAGGTGAAAAAATTTCTGCGGTTAGGAATCAGGCGATTCTTCTTCACAATTTGGGCGTAGAAGGAAGGAATACTTATGACAGTATGGATTTACTTCCCAGTGGCGATGGTGATGGTTCTCCCAGTGATGTGTATGAAATGTCTTTGGTTATGCTTGAGAGATACTTTGGCCCTCGCATCAATGTAGTCTTGGAAAGACATACGTTTTTACCAGAATCCAAGGTCCAGTGGAACATGTTGGCAGTTATGTCGCAGCTTTGAAAACTCTTGCCCGCACGTGCGAATTTGGTGACCTTTCGGATTCATTGGTAAGAGACCAATTGGTGAGGTGCACCAACAGTGTTCGTGTTCAAGAGAAGCTTCTATCAAAAAACCCTTCTTTGTCTGAGGCTGTTGCTATTGTGGAAGGGATGGAGAACACTTCCAAATGGGTGAAAGAAATTAGAAAAAACAAGGAGGAAAAAGTTCCGAAGCCCAGTGATGTACATGCTATAGAGGAAGAGGAAAGTCATGAGGGTTGCAATACACTAGCAAAGATTTCTTCTTCTTCCACTAATAGCAAGACACTTGTTGGAAAGGACACACGTGTACGTACTCCTTTTAAGAGTGTTCATAATAAGGGAGAACGTGACAATCACTCTGCTGAGGGGAGTAATGATTCCAGTGATAAACCCGTTTCCTCTAGCTCTAAGCCTAAGTGTATGAGATGTGGAAGTTTTTCACATTTTTCTAACTACCCACATTGTTTTGCAAGAGAGGCTGTGTGCAATAAATGTGGTGTTAAGGGACATTACACTAGGGTGTGTAAGGGGTTTGATAAGAACCGCAACTTGCAGAAACATGCTGAAGTTGTACGCACCATTCTCTTAAATGTGAAGGCTGATGGCGGGGAGGTAGATGCTGACAGGGTGATTATGCCGGAATGTAAGATCATGGTGGATGGGTATGATTTTACTGTACTAGCGGATTCTGGTTCACCTTTTACCATGATTGGTAATAAGCAATGGGATGAGCGTGTGGGTCTTGAAAATATGACCTTGTTGGCACCAGATATCAACCCTGTTAGTTATGGTGGTGCCAAAATTGATGTCCTCGGCTATGTCCAAGCTAGTATCAGATTTAAAGATAGGCATACCGTAGGGAAAGTTTATGTGGCTGTAAGAGGGGACAATTTGCTTGGATGGAGGCATCAGCGAGATCTGGGTATAATGCTTAACCCTTGTGCAAAAGATCCAGGGGATCAAGTCATGTTGGTGAACTCTTTGATTGTAAGTGATGAATGTTATGACAAATTCCCGGAAGTCTTTTCAGATGCGTTAGGTTGTATTAAGGGGTTTGAACAGCGCATTGTTTTAAACAAAAGAGCAGTACCGTGTGTGCACAAAGTAAGAAGGGTGCCGAACATGATGGTTGAGCCACTAAGAGCTGAGCTGCAGAGGTTGCTTGAATTGAGAATTATTGAAGAGATTGAAGCCTCAGAATGGCTTGCACCCATTGTTCTTGCTCCTAAGGATGGAGGAGCAAGTGTTAGGATGTGTGTGGACTTAAGAGGGCTGAATGAGTGGATTTGGGTTGACCGTCAACCGTTACCCAACATTTCTGAGTCGCTTAGAATGTTAAGAGGGGCCAAGGTTTTCAGTGTGCTAGATTTATCTTCGGCCTACAACCAAGTCATGCTGCATAAAGACTCAAGACATCTTACGTCTTTCGTGACGCCTTTGGGAGCTTATCGCTTTCTACGAATGCCTTTTGGGTTGGCATCGGCGGCGGCCTGTTTTCAAAGGGTCATGAAGATGGTTCTTGGAAAAATACCCAATGTGATGTTTTTCCAAGATGATATTTTGATCTATGGGGGAAACGAAGAGGAACATCGTTCGACTCTCTATACTGTGTTGGAGAAACTGAGGGATGCGGGACTCACAGTTAAAAAACAAAAATGTCGTGTGGGATTGAATTCTGTGACATACTTAGGGCATGTAATCTCGGGGGAGGGTATACAACCCAAGTTGGAGCTAGCCGAAGCTGTGGTGAAAGCTCCTGTCCCTCAGGATAAAGATCAGGTGAGATCATTTTTAGGGCTCGCCGAGTTTTACTCTAAGTTTGTTCCAGGTTTTGCTAGTGTAGCTGAACCGATCAGAACTCTACTCAAAAATGGGACACAGTTTGCATGGTCTGGGGAGTGCCAGGAGGCCTTTGCGTGCATAAAAGCTGAGATTGGTAAGATGCCCACTTTAGGTCATTTTGATGTGAATTGCAAGACTGTCTTGACGACGGATGCCAGTCTGAAAGGTTTGGGGGCGGTGCTCTCCCAAGTAGTGGATGGTGAAGACAGAGCAATAGCGTTTGCTTCTAGGGCCCTCAAAGATGCGGAGGTTAATTACTCTTGTATTGAAAGAGAAGCGTTGAGTGTCTTCTGGGCAATTCAACACTTTAAGTTTTATCTCTGGGGAATTCCCTTTTTGGTCCGGACGGATCATCGGCCTTTGGTTCAAGTCTTCTCGTGCCGTCCTAAAGAGAATGTTACACCTAGACTCAAGCGTTGGAGTGAAGGACTCCAGGAATTCAATTTTGTGGTTCGGTACATTCCGGGTTTGTGTAACAAATCTGCGGATTGTCTTTCACGTCTACCGGTTGGACAGGTTTCAGACTGTAGTGTGGAGGAAGGTGTGCTGTGGGTGGCGGAATCTGCCTTTTCGTCTAAGGAGTGGGCGGAGGGTGTAAATAATGACAGAGATTTTGTTCTCCTTAAAGAGTGGATAAGTCATGGTTGGCCTGATTACAAGACTTTGGATTTGGAAATTAGACCTTTTTGGGGTGTGAGAGAGAAGTTGTCTTTTTGTTACGACAACCTTATGAGAGGTGACAGAGTGATTCCTCCGAGTGCTTTTAGGGACAGAGTAATTAACCTTGCTCATGAAGGTCACTTGGGCAGGAGTTTAACCAAAGCTCGGGTGAGGGAGAAGTATTGGTGGCCTAGTATGGATCACATGATCGAGGCTGTGGTTAAGGACTGTTGTCTTGTGCTGCTAATGAAAAGTCGCATACCCCTAGCAAAGCTCCTTTGTCTCTTGTTGAGGTTCCTGAGAAGGTTTGGACGAAGTTGGGCTTAGATATAGTGGGCCCATTTGAGCTGTTACCTTCTTTTGAAAGATTTGGTATTTTACTGGTGGATTATACTTCAAAGTGGGTAGTCACCAAGTGTGTGTCTGTGGCTAGCACTAAAACGGTGTTAAACTTCCTTAAGGATGTTTTTGCGTCAGAAGGAGTTCCAAGGTTTTTGGTTACAGACAATGGGGTACAATTTGTTTCCCATGAGATGTGCAATTTTCTGAAAGATTTCAACATTGTTCACCAGAAGACAGCTTTGTACTCTCCCCAGGCTAATGGGTTAGCTGAAAGGATGAACAGGGTGGTTAAGAGTTGTGCTCAGCGGGCTCTGGAGTTGAGGTTACCCTTTGATACTGTTTTGAGGGACACCTGGTGGGCTCACCGCACCACACCTAATGTTATCACACTTAAGTCTCCTTTTGAAGATTTGAGGGGGAGGAAAGCTTCTTCCAAGTTGAATCCTAGTTGGCTACCTGCTAGTGTTGGCAGTGGTATGTCTGCAGACATAAGACGCACCAGGGTTACTGATTATCAGACGAGATATAAATCAAGTTATGATTCTAGGATGAATGTAAAATACAAGAAGTGGTGTGTTGGCGATCAAGTGCTGGTGAAGAATCCTAGACACACTTTTAAAGGTAGATCTGGTTTTCTAGGTCCTTTTACCATTGTGGCCATCAAGAAGAATGTGGTCAGAGTTGACACAGATTGCTGGTGGGGCATGTCTAGGTTGGTCAGGTATTCTGGTGGGTTCCATGATGCGGAAGTTTCCAGACCTGCGTTGACAGGGGCAAAATGTTCTGATGACAGTAGTGTTTCTGGTGGTAGGGAATTCAGAACTCCTTCTGCTAGGTGCAGAAAAGTGCCCGTCAAATTGAGGGATTATGTGTTGCATTAAGGTTGTCTTCATCCTTGTGTAGCTGCCCTAATGTAGTTATTATGCTGTCCTGTGCTCACTTTTACTTTTCCTGTTTTAATTATGTTGTTACATAGTGTTATCTTCTGCAATTATTTTATTGTTGTTTTCTTATTTTGAATGTTATTACTAATGTATTGGTGGTTGTTTATTGGGAGGGGGATGTGTTGTGATCTGTGTTTGGAACATTAGAATGCTCTCCATGTAATGGAATGGAGTGATGTATTTGATGATGATCACTCATTCCAGTGGGAGAGAGAGCAACGGAGTAACGTTGGTGCTGTGCTGTGTAACTGGCTGTTCTGTCAAATAAACCTTTGACACTAAGCTTCCTGTGAGAACGGATTATTCATTACAGTAGTCTTTGTAGTTCTCTCCTAAGTAGCATTTTAAGAAGATTATCTTTTTTCATTAGACACCCGAGTGAGACGTGTATGCCAAGACGTGAGTCCTGTGCTCTCCATGCCACTGGAGTCAAGCTATCCTGGCTGATGAGGGGAAATACCCCAAAACCTGTCCCAGGATGCTTGTTTCCAGTTCCGGGAGGACCTGGCTTGGCAGTTCGGGTTGGACTGTTCCCATGTGGAACAGGGTCAAGACTGATTTGCATATGGTTGGGTCCAAACTGGGGTGGCGCGGTGAGCAAAAGAATGATCGATTAAACCCAGATCCTTGTGACTGGGGGTGAATGTTTGCATTGATTAGCAGTCTGTCCATCAATTGTTAATTTTGTTAAATGAATATATACCACTTATTGCACACCTGCCTATTTACTAGTTCACTGTCTCAGGCCCCAAGCTTTCCAGCCCTTACATAACCTGGAAAGCAGCCTGGGTCGAAGCTTTTGATCCACCCCTTTCCTGAGGCTTTTATTAGACATGCTGTATCTGCAGATTTGGCCTATGATCTCCATCATGGAATCTTCATTATATGCATAAAATACAGGATATCTATACCGATGCGTGTGAAATGTGAACAGTTTTGTAGATAAATACTTTATTCAACAGAAGAAAAAGTGGCTATCACATCCAAGGATCATTTTGATGTAGCATAATTGTTCGCTGCGAGGCAAGGATCCCTGAACACTGGGCTCCCAGCCCTTCTGTAAAAAAGTGTTAAACCCATTTCTTTTTTTATTTTTTATAAAAAGCTTTAAAGTGAAAATACAAATGTACAAAAATATCTGCTGCTTATAGTGAAAAACCAGGTTATGAAATAGAATGATAACAGAGAAGAAAGAATAAATAATACTTAAATGCATAAGAGAAAAAATTGTTCTATAAACTTATTTAGAAAATATCATAATTCTGCACTTATAATATTGAATTTTTTGTATTTTGAGAAAAAAGGAAAGAAGAAGGAAGAAAAACAGAAGAAGATAGAGGAGAGAAGAAAAGGGACGAGAGAAGGAAGAAAAAGGGAAAAAAACACAATGGGCCCGATTCACAGAACTAACTTAAGACAAAATCCTAAACATACTACCATTTTGGTATTCACAGAAGGCACTTACCCATTTTGGTATTCACAGAAGGCACTTACTCATTTCGGTATTCACAGAAGTTTGGACTCCTAACTTTAGGACTCCTAAATGCCTTCTGTGAATACCGAAAGTCTTAAAATTAGGATTTTTCTCAGTTTAGTAGTAGTAAAGTTAGGACTCCTAACTTTAGGACTCCTAAATGCCTTCTGTGAATACCTAAAGTCGTAAAGTTAGGATTTTTTCCAGTTTAGGAGTAGTAAAGTTAGGAGTCCTAACTTTACTACTCCTAAACTAAGAAACATCCTAATTTTAAGACTTTCGGTATTCACAGAAGGCATTTAGGAGTCCTAAAGTTAGGACTCCTAACTTCTGTGAATACCGAAATGAGTAAGTGCCTTCTGTGAATACCAAAATGAGTAAGTGCCTTCTGTGAATACCAAACTGGTAGTAAGTTTAGGATTTGTCTTAAGTTAGTTCTGTGAATCGGGCCCTATATGTTTTACATATCTGTACATGTATCACATAATTCATGACATATAACAATGTATCTCATATAATGACAATGGCAAAATAACCATGTATGATATTAAACAGGAAAGGGAAAAGCAGTCATGGGGCTGGAAAACCATTGTTGCATCCTTGGTGGGCTTAGGCTTTTGTTTAAGTAAACAATGAGCGGGGACCAAAAGAGGTCTCTATTTATCATCTGTAATGTAGATGTAGCCGATGCTGTATCAAGTCTATGATAGGAACAAAGAAGATTCCACCAACTAGTGCCATTGATATTCTTGGAATTCCTCCAGTTCGATATAATAACTTGAAAAGCAATAGCAAGTGACAGGTCTAGAAATTCACGTAATTTAGGGTGTACTGGCCAAGAGCATGAGAAAATTCCCAGAAAAATACATTTGATGTCAAAAGGGAAGTTAATAGATCAAATAGTGGAAATAATTCCACAGAACTGCAGCTAAAAACCAGTGGTCGTCGGACAGTGGAAAAACATATGTAGATATGTGCAAGGGAGGGTTTTACAAGACCCATTTCTTTTTTTGTTAATTTGTTTTTTTTAACTCTTTTCAATATTTTATCGGTTTGTGCTTGGTATCTTTTCTCTGTGTTTTTCTGTTCTGCTGAGCACACACCTGCTGTAAAGCCCTTTGTCCCAATTGTACCCCTTGAGGTGGAAATGAGTTCAGCAATGTTGAACGCCAATAAAATTGTTTTAGCCCGGCACTCACAACATAATGACTGCCAGATTTGTTTTGTATGTAATTTATTAACAAATCTGCTTCCTTTGTCAGATAGATTTCTTAACAGAGAATAAAGGCACCCTTCATCCTTATGTTTGCACATGAAGCCTCTTCATGTTAGTCTCCTGGATTTCATGATCTTATAAGCGTGCATACCTCCAGAATGAGGAATGGTCCAGTCACTGATATTTAAAAAAAAAGTGGAAAAATCCATCAATGAGGTACACCCTGCTAAAACCACAGCGTGGAGTGTTATATCACAGCAATCAGTGACAACTGGAGTCTGTTTAGTGCCATGCATGGCAGCCGCGGCCCGTGGAGGGAGTTCCGTGGGGCGGTAAGGCGGGGCGGGGGAGGGGCAGGGTGGGGGGTTCTAAAAACCGAAATATGGATAATTGCAGGTAAGTAAACAATTAAATAAATAAAACGAATTTCCACGGGCCGCGGCTGATGCATGGTGCTGCATCAGTTCTCCAACGAGTAACATTCTCATTATATGACACTGATTCACTATAATTTTACTGAATTAGTCTATCCGCTAGAAACTATGATCAAAGGTTTAAAATATGGATCTGTTGATTACAAATTGATTAATCATCCAGTTTGGCATAAGGGACGCCTTGCTTCTGCTTCTATAAGGCGCTACTTACGATCACATCACATTTCAGCTCGCAGGCACCAGTGGTCTAAAGGAGGTCGGGGCATATTATCAAGAAACGGCGTTAAAATTATCACCGCTTTAAGCGGCGATAATGGGCTTGATAATATGCCGCAGAGAATTCCCATAGAAGCCCATGTTCTGGTGTCAACATGGGCTTCTATTGGAATTTTCTACGGCATATTATCAAGCCCATTATCGCCGCTTTAGCGGCTGGATAAAGCGGTGATAATTTTAACGCTGTGCTTGATAATATGCCCCCTCATGATTTCGAGATCGCTAGGGCGCCGTTTAAATCATGTGCACCAGGAGAGCATGAAAGCTCAACGGTGTAGTCAGAAGAGGCATGGTAAAAAACGTAAAACTACTTTCTTGGCGACGTAACAATAAATGCATCCCTTTTCTACTCCCTTGAGTTGTGGATGTGCTCCCCAGTTTTGGGCCAGGTCATATTAGTGAGTCCGCAGCTGCATGTGAGAGAGAGGGTTTCAGGTGCCTTCTTGATTAAAGTTTCTGAAACGATGCTCGTGAAAAGAAAATTACATTGCAGTCATGATCGCAAAACTTGTTGGCTCATCATGTCAAGGTGACTGGAGGGAATTAGCTTATTATTAGTAAAACGACTCGGTTATGAGCTTTCCCTTCAGGCTGGGTATATTACAAGAGTTACTGAATTGAACAGAAGCGTGAGCTCTCACCCATCAGTGAACCTTCCAGAGTGAGCTGCTGGACTATTATTTGATCTCTTTTAAATTGTGTCTCACACATGATGAAAAGAGACCAAATTAGGATTATCTACTGGAAGGATAGGGGGCTCATATTTTATGAATCTTACAGCCTTATCACTTCTTTATGAATTGCAACGTTTCTGTGCAATTAGTGCGAAAGAAATATTTTTGTAAAGTGGCATTTTTGGTAATTTCGAGATATGTCTCGGATATCCCGTGCAAGTTTTTGTTACAAAGGTTTGTGAGGTGAAAAACAGCACACACTGCCTGGTTCACTAGAGTAAGCGAGTGTTTGTCCATTAACAGCCTTCAAGACACACCGTCTACCTGTCTCTTTCTGCTTCTAGGCCCCTCACCTTTTTTCTGTCATTATCTAGCTCGTTGTTTTCATTCATTGATTTCATTCATCCTTTTCACCTACTTCTCTGTCTCTTCCATCTGTCTCCCTTTGTATCTATTTCTATGATTATATGCCTCTTGCTATGTCTCTCTCTATTTCTTCCTCTATCGTATATTTTTATCTGTCTCTCCCTCATTAACCAGTCCCATGTAATTCGATTCAGCTCGGTAACATCTGGTGGAGAGGAAGCAGCCTCACGGCTAGAGCAGTCGACCTTGAAGCTGGGGAACCAGCCGCGCGTTTCGGCAGGGACGCTCAACTTCCTGTGATTGTGGGCAAATGACTTAATCTTCCTGTGTTTAGCAAAAATGGATGTGTCCGTCTGTAACGAAACTGGTGCCCATATAAAGCGCTCTAATATCTGATATCTTCGAGTCGATCTCGCACTATATAAAACCCTACATGTTTTATAATATTTGACTTGTACTATGCTACGCTTTTAATTATTGATAACTCTTTTAAGGCCGTAGGGATTGCAACATAATGTTATGTATGACGTTTTCAGTCTCTAATTTTGTCACATGGTGACAGGGACGCTGCAGCTATTCATAAAGTAGATTCTTCTGGAAAAGAATGCAGGACATGTAGTCATTTTACAAACTTGTTAAATAAGAGATCATTCAGAATATCCGCCCATAATTAATAAGCCCTAGTTTAATATAATTGTGCGCAGTGCATGAGGAATGTATCTTCTTTTTCTGGGGTGTCGGTGTGTTCTGACCTTTGCATTGCAATTAAATGCTCTCTCGATGGTCATCATAATTCGTTTTTTCTGTCTGGTAGGGGGTGTAGTGTTCGGCGCGCGCGAGGCGTTCTAGCCTTCCGCGCTGCCGAGGTGCGCTAGCGCTGACGCGTGACGTCAGACGCTAGCTCATTTAAATGAAGAGGCGTGGCCTCAGCGCGGCAGTCGGAGCCGCGTGTGTGTTCTACTAAGATCGGCTCCCGTGTCTTATTTAGCGCCTACGCGCAGCCATGCATAATAGTCCATTTAAGACTCTACACTGGCGACGAGGGGTCTATTGAGCCCTGCTGTGCTGTTTTTGTGCCCCACAGTGTACAGTTTGCCAAACCATGTGTCCTGAGCCTGTGTGTGCAGCCCCCCTCCTGGTGACCCGGCTGAGCCTGCTGTGAGGCCTGGTGGGGAACACTGCAAGTGCCCTGGAGGCCCACCCAACCATCGGAGGTGACACTGTGTGCGCCCTGGTGCCCCAATCCACAGCTGGTAAGGGGTATGTCTCGCCCAGGTGGTGCCGCACCTGCCCCACGAGGTGCCTGACGATGACCGCTCCCTCCTACGGTTCAGGCCTACGCCAGGTGTGATCACCTCAACCCAGGAGCGCCTGAGGGGTCCTGCGGATGACGTCTGGAGGTAGGCGTGCCCATCGTTTGGTGCAGAAGCGCGAGGAGAGTCAATGCGCACGCCCGTAGGGAGTGCACGCCTGTTGGCATCGACGCAGAGGAGAGGAAGCCAGCTTCCACCACGTGCTGCGCACGTGCCAAGATGGCGTCGATTCCCGCCATTGAGCCGTTTGCCGTTGATGGTGCCCCGTCGTCCCTTGCCCCGCGTTGGAGGGATAGGACAGACCGCCTACAAATTTTCTTCGAAGGGGCTGGCATCGCGAGGGAAAGGCGCAGAGCACTGCTGCTCCACCTAGGAGGCAAAGACATCCACCGCATCTACAAAACTCTCGTGGAAGCCACGCCGAAAACGTACCACACACTGCTAAATGCGCTCAACGCCCACTTCGAGCCCATGGCGAACAGAGACTATGAAAGGTTCATCTTCCGTCAGGCCAAACAAGAGGCGGACGAGTCCCTGGATGCATTCCATGGCAGGCTGATGGAGTTAGCCAGCACGTGTGGGTTCCGCGACGAACAGGAGGAGATCCGAGGGCAGATTATACAAGGGTGTTACTCGTCTAAGCTTCGTGTCACGGTCCTCCAGGAAGAAGGAAAGCCCCTTGCGGACTTCCTCACTCTCGGACGGTCGAAGGAGCTATCGCAAGCGAGAGCCTTGCATATGGAGGCAGCCCTACATCGCCCTGTGAAGACGGAACAAGTGCAAGTGGCGGAAGCGGTGAACGTAGTGCGGCCAAAAGGGAGGCAAGCCGGAGGGAAACGGCAGCCGGAGGCAAAGAAGAAAGACTGTGGGTACTGTGGCGGCCAACCCCACCGCATGCAAGACTGCCCGGCCAGAGGGAAAAAGTGCGGCGCCTGTTGGTGGATGAACCACTTTGCGGCGGTGTGCCGGTCCACCAGAGTCAAGAAGGAGGCGGCCCATGCGGTACGCGAAGAGGCAGACAGTGAAGACATGGACGATGACACCGAAGAGTACCCAGTCCATTATGTGTTTGCAATCCATCAACCACAGAAGAAGAAGCGCAGACTTCCGAAATGTCGCATCCTAGTCCAACAACAAGAGGTAAAGGCGACAATTGACACTGGGGCCTCCATCGAGCTGATGGCCGCCAATGTCTACCACCAACTGCGAGTCAAACCCCCGCTGAGAGAGGCGAAGATTCGGGTGTTCGCGTACGGCCAGAAGACGCCCATTCCCCTCATCGGGTGCGTCAAAACAGAGCTACAACATGGTGAGAGGAGAATCAACACCACCGTCTATGTCACGGAAGTGGGCAGCGGGATGCTGCTGAGCGGGCAATCGGGCGAAGAATTGAGACTGATCTCGTTTGCCATGGCAGTTCTGGAGGAAGAACTGGATACCATCATGGAAGAGTTTGGAGAAGTCTTTAACGGCATCGGGTGCCTGAAAGGAAAGGAAGTATCCTTACACATCGACCCGTCGGTCCAACCAGTGGCGCTGAGGCACCGGCGAATCGCTTTCCACCTGCGGCAGAAGGTCGAGGAGGAGCTGGAGGCCCTGGAGAGACAAGGCAACATCGAAAAGGTCAGTGGGCCAACCCCGTGGGTATCCCCGATCGTCATCGCCAGGAAGCCGAAGCAGCCAGGACAAGTCCACATCTGTGTGGACATGCGCCTCCCTAACGCCGCGGTCAAAAGAGAGCGACACCTGACGCCCACCATTGATGACATCCTGGGAGAGCTGAACGGGGCCAGGTGGTTTTCGAAGATGGACCTATGGTCAGGCTACCACCAGCTACCACTTCATCCGGACTCGAGGTACATCACCACATTTTCCACCCATGTGGGCCTCAGACGGTATCAGCGCCTGAACTTCGGCATCTCGAGTGCCGCCGAGGTATTCCAAAATACCATCAGAGAAGTGCTCAGTGGGCTCCCCGGCATGCTCAATGTGAGCGACGACCTGCTCATATACGCGTCAACCATAGAGGAACACCACCAACGGTTGAGAGGGGTCCTCAAGAGGATTCACGAGTCAGGCTTGACCCTGCACCGGGAGAAGTGCCAGTTCTTGCAGAACAAGATCAGTTTCTTTGGGTACACCTTCTCGGACCAAGGGGTGGCCCCAGACCCAGACAAGGTGAAGGATGTCCAAGATGCCCCAGCTCCGACGAACATCTCGGAGGCCCGGAGTTTCCTGGGCATGGTCAACTTCTGTGGCCGCTTCATTCCGGACCTCTCCAACCTCACCAAACCCCTCAGGGAGCTGACCAAGTCGTCCACCACGTGGCAGTGGGGCCCGGAACAGGAGCAGGCATTCCAAGCAACGAAGGATTCCCTGTCCGCAGACACTACCGTCTCATACTTCGACCTGGCAAAGCCCACCAACGTGGCGGTCGACGTAAGCCCGTTTGGGCTGGGAGCGGTCCTGACACAACTCCAGGACAACGAGGAGTGGGCCCCCATTGCCTACGCCAGCCGGTCCCTGACCGAAACAGAGCAGCGGTACTCGCAAATCGAGCGAGAAGCCATCGCCATCCACTGGGCATGCCGGCAGTTTCACGTGTACGTGTCTGGACATCATTTCACGGTAACAACCGATCACAAGCCACTCATTCCTCTATTCCAAGGGTCGTCCTCGAAGCCGCCACCCCAGATTGAAAAGTGGATACTCCAACTACAAGGGTACGACTACCGGGTGGAGTACAAACCAGGGGCCACGAACCCGGCGGACTATCTGTCACGGCACCCGCGGAAAGCCACAACAGAAGAGAAGGAGGAGGCCGAGGATACAGAGGAGTACGTCCGGTATGTGACAGAGCGGTCACGACCCCTCCCTATGAGCCTGGCCGCGATAATAGAAGCCTCAGAAGGTGATGAATGCGTGAGAGCAGCAGCGGAGGCTGTCAGGTCGGGAGATCTGAGGACAATCCAAGCCTCGCTCAACAGAAGGACGCCCCAAGCCAAGCTGACACTGGAATCATTCTTGAAAGTGAAAAGTGAGCTGTCCGTCGATGCCCAAGGATGTCTTCTGCGGGGTCCGAGACTAGTCATGCCGGCCAGCCTCGCTCAATAGGCGGTGGACCTCGCCCACAGGGGACATCAAGGAATGGTAAAGACAAAGGGCAGGCTCCGAGCCAAAGTATGGTTCCCAGGCATGGATGCGATGGTGGAATAGACGGTGAGAACCTGTACGTGGTGCCAAGCCGCAGGACAGCCGGAATGCCCTCACCCGGTGGCGACCGAAGACAATCCTCTGCGACCGTGGGAGTGCGTGAGTGCCGACTTCGGACATCTCCCCGATGGACGGTACGCGTTGGTCATTATCGATGACTTCACCAAATACCCAGAGGTCGAAATTGTGGGGAGCCAGACAGCCACTGAAGTGATCGCGAAGTTCGAAAAAACCATCGCCACTCATGGCATATTAGGGGCGGTCAAGACCGACAATGGACCGCCTTTCCAAGGGCAGGAGTTCGCAGAGTATCTCAAGAGCTGGGGGATCCATCACCGCAAAATAACACCCCGGTGGCCCCAAGCCAATGGAGAGGTGGAGAGGTTTATGAGGACACTCAACAAAACCATTCTCATCGCCATGGCTGACGGATCTCCGCTGGAGAGAGCGATCTACAGTTTCCTGCGGGAATACCGGTTGACCCCCCATGTCACAACCGAGGCAGCGCCAGGAACAGCCACCATGGGGAGAATCATAAGTGACAGGATCCCACACCACCCTACTTGGGTTCCGGCACAAGCCACCAACGAAAAGACCTTAGCCAATCGGATGCACTCGAACGACCACGCCAGCCGGCGAAGGGGAGCTAAGGAGTCCACGATACAACAGCAGGATCGAGTGTACGTGAAGGACCGCTACCCAGGCAGCAAGTTCAGACTTCCTTTTGAACCACAACCATGGGTTATCACCCGCCGGACAGGCACGATGGTGACCGCTCAAAGAGGTGCTGAAACGGTCACGCGAGATGTGTCTTTCTTCAAAAAAGTCCACCCAGAAACACCCTCACGTCCCGGGCCCGAGCCCGAGGGGCCGGATCCCGACCAGCCAAGCGGAGATCAGGAGGTGTAGGATGGTCGGAGCGAGGATGGGGGTTCCCAGTCCGTCCCAGCCACCCCGGGGGGTAACCCACCTGGCACCTCCACAGCCCGGGTCGAGCCGAACACCCCAAGGCGCAGAACCCCCGAGGTGGCCCTTTCCAGAGGCGGCCCATCCCGCTATAACCTGAGGAAGAACCCGGCACCGTCATCCCAGCTGGCGGACTATATGGTGTAACCTGTAAAGACTGGCAGACTGGTAATAGATTCATCGTTGGTTTTATGTTTTGCTTAAAGTTTTATAAAGGTTGGAAGGAGTGTAGTGTTCGGCGCGCGCGAGGCGTTCTAGCCTTCCGCGCTGCCAAGGTGCGCTAGCGCTGGCGCGTGACGTCAGACGCTAGCTCATTTAAATAAAGAGGCGTGGTCTCGGCGCGGCAGTCAGAGCCGCGTGTGTGTTCTACTAAGATCGGCTCCCGTGTCTTATTTAGCGCCTACGTGCAGCCATGCATAATAGGCCATTTAAGACTCTACAGGGGGTGGGGGTTCTTCACATTTAGTAAAAATTCTGCCGAGGTGTAGTTTCTATTTACAAGTTTGCAGAGTTGCAATGAACCATCAAATTATAGACCCATAAGTCTTATTGACAGCTCACAAAAGCAGTTTTTAGGGTCATACTTAGAAGATTGCAGGAGTGGATGGCTAGGAATGACATTTTGTCACCCGAGAGGCGGTGTTTGGAGAGGCGACAAGCACGATTGATCAGGTGTTACAGCTCCAGATGGTGTACTGGAAGGTGGTCACCGTGGGGGCGTAGACACCTGTATGTCATGTTTGTTGACCTTCACTCCACCGTTGATTTGGTCCCCAGATCCACCCTGTGGCAGGTACTGCAAGAGATGGGAGTACCCAGCGATTTGTTAAATATCATAGTGAGGCTGCACATGAACAATTATGCACAGGTGAGGTGTGGCCAGGCTGGTGAGCTGTTAGAGCCCTTCCCCGTAAGTAGAGGGGTAAGACAGGGCTGTGTACTTGCCCCAATCCTTTTTTCCCTTTACATGAATGGCCTTATAGACTACCTGAGACAGATTTATAACAATGCCCCTAAACTGGAGAGCATGAGGAGTCCTGCCCTAAGGTTCACTGATGACACTCTTTTGCTTTTAAAATCCCCCATGGGCTTGAAAACGTTCTTGGATTGTTTTGAACAATTTTGCAGGGATCAGGGCTTGGAAATCAGTATAGGCAAAATGAAGTACATGATTCTAAACCCAGGGCACTCAACCAGGTTTAACCCTTGAAAGGGTGAAATCATTAACATACCTGGATATTATAGTCAACATATGGAGTGGCAGGCACACATTACCCAAAGCAGGTTCAAACTAGAGCAAATCGCAGGGGGCCTTTCTAAGATGACATATAGATTGCAGTTTCATCCAGCAAGCCGGGTCCTGCAAGTTTATTAATCGCAGGCTCTGGAGTTCGTTTCATATGGTGCAGAGCTGTGGGGCCATGTAGGTGCTGCCACTACCGTTGACTTAGTTGAAAATTGATTAATCAGGCAGCTGATAGGTGTCCCTATTAGTAACCCATTGCTTCCCCTTAGACTTGACCTTGGGATGAGACCCTTATCTTTTAAAACTGGCATATGTCCAATCTTGTACTGGAAGAAACTCTGGACTACCCTGGAGCTCCAATAGTACTGGGAAGGCTTAATCGAGATTCTTAGCCGTGCAGGCTCTAATAAAATTCCCTTGATCTGGTCTGTGAGATCCTTTTTTGATAAAATTGGGCTTTTTACTTTGTGGAATGTCCCAAACGAGTCCGCTGGGATCTCCAAGAACAGCATCAAAAAAGCCTATTGGCAGCACATAGATATTGGAGCAAACACAGAGGGAAGCAGGGGTTCTCTGACTGATGCCTTCCTTGTAGTTAAGGATGCTTGTAGCAGAGAAACATTTATAGACGAGCTCAAACCCCCTAAGGCTAGGCGCCTGTTCCTGCAGTTCCGCTACGGGACACTTCCCCTTGGTCCTTCACAGCTAGATGGGTTAAAGTACCCAGTGTGGATAAGAGGCGCTGCCCATCATGTGGTGCCCCGAGGAGACCATAGATCATGTCTTCTTTGTCTGCTTGTGGTAAATAATTTAATTACCGGGACTTAATTTGATGCGGAAAATCTATAATAATAGCTCAGTAAAATAAGAGGCAGAATCCGTGGTATTAGAGGTTTGGAACGGGTTTTATTCCTATACAAAGGAACATAATTCGAATTATGGGCCTTCTATTCCATCACCGCGAGAGTTCAGGAAGGAAGGAACATATATTATTGACAGATAAGCAGTTTTATAGAAAATACATTACAGTGGAACAGATGCAGGAGGCGTAACAGTTGAAAACAGAGATAAAGGCATACATGCGTAACTAAAATGGGTGTAACTAGGCGTAACTAAAGAACGTCATTAGATATGATGTCATAAATGGGTGGTTCCATGAAAGAATTTCGCAATGTCAGCAAAAATACTTGGCAGAGATGCGCGCGCAGCCGCATGACGTGTGATTGACGTGCAACTAGAGGGTGAAAGGGACTTGACATTTAGCTCTATATGTGGAGACAGAAGTCTGGGGTTATGTCAACCTAATCCCAAATCATATCTAATATCCTATGTTTAAAGAACTGTGTTATCCAAGAAGAGAGGTCTTTTAGGATAGAATTTTATTCTATACTGACTATACTGACTGTTAGTGCGTGTACAAGCGTCTAAGTGTCTACACTAGATGCGAGGGGGTAGGAATATTCCATGGTAATAGGGCTATGAATTACTTGCATGAGGGCAGCGAGGCCTGGCCCTTTGCACGGTAGCTGGAGGAATGTTTACCCAAACTGCTAGACAGGAATGCATCGGATGAGGAGCGGAGCAGAGCAGATAATCTTGAAGGTGAAATACAGTTTTTGGCAGGCAGATAGGCCGACAGGCCGAGTCGGGCACCGTTAGCCGCGCAGGGAGTAGGACAAAGTTCATGGATACAGATGCGAGCTCAGACTGGAGCTTTCAGAGGCAGAAGGCAGAAAAGGCTTGGTGGCAGAATTCGGGCCTACTCGCCTGGACTGTAAAATGGGATAAATGAACCATATAAAACCGGTGGCCTTTCATACTTAGGAATAGAATATCCGGCCCATTCATGGCGGATCTGAAAGAGGACATGTTGACGGTGGACGCACATGTGTTTGCGTCTTCATAACTGGAACTGGAGGGAACATACATGTACTTGTGATTTATACATGAAACCGTTGGGGTCCAAGATAGGGGACATAACCGACATAACCGACCATAAAAATCCATATTTCCACATGCTCAGCATATGAGAGCAGTAGGCTTACTGGATATTACTGGTGTGCCTGTCCCTAGGCACTAGAGAATACAAAGTTGCCCTAAAGATACTGAGAGCTGATCTTAGTAAGCCACTCATTTTTGCACTAACACATTATCTACTGGCCATGTGGAAAGCGAGGGCAATGCTCTCCATGGTACCTGGGAACCCACATCTGATTGATGTACAATGTTATATATTGTACTTTCTACACTTAGTTTTGGATCCTAAAACTGCTATTATCTTCTTATATTCTTCACGGTAGTGCGGCAACTAACCAATAGTTTATTAATTATGTGAAATCTGTTGTTCTTTAACCCTTAGAACTCTAATGAACTATATGAGAATAACATTTATGTATTTAACTATTTATGTTTTATGTTGCACCCTGTACTTACCAAAGCATATCATTCACTCTGCATTCACATTGTTATCCCGCTCATCACTACGTCCATTCTTCACGTTCTGTGTAATCTACCCTCATTTACCTCCACTCACTCTGCACATACCCTCTAGCCAAACACCTTGTTCCTTGCACCCTTACACATCACACTCTGCCCTCACCCACGGCTCACCCTGCACTCAACCACTTATGTCACTGCACACAAACACTGATCAACCTTAACCCGGGCACTGGTGGCACACCTCTCATAAGGCACTCAGAAAGCACTAAAACACTGCATACATTGACCCCACAATTGTCACTCTCCCACATCTCACCTTGCACACTCTAATGCTTTCCACTCTGCTCTGGCACACAGCTCATCCTACACACAAGAACCACTCACCCTAATCCTACACACTGCTCATCTTGTATACTCACACATCTTTCCACCTGCACTCAGATATTGCCCATCCCGCACTCATTCACCGCTCACACTGCACTCTTAATACCACTGACCCTTAAATCATCACCCACCCTGCAATACGACACTTTTACCCTCATTCTGACACCTGTCACTTTACTCTCAGACACCCCTCATTATGCACACTTACCTTGCACTCAAACATTGCTCACCTTGCACTCACTCACACACCATTCACCCTAAACTCAGACTGTAGCCCTGTGCTCAGAACACCACTAAACCTGCACTCACACACCCCTCTTACACCTCTCAACCAGAACTTGCTCACCAATCACTTACCAATAATTCACCCTTCACTCACCCTCCACTCAATTACCGCTCACATTGCACTCATAAACCACTCACACAGCTCGCTCACAGCATCCTTACATCTCTCTCACACCAGCCTGTGCATACACTCACTACTCTCCCTACACAAACACTATTGATCCGGCTCACAGCTTATCCTGCACACACAGAAGGTGCACTCTCTACTTACACACTACTCACGCTCACACACTAACACAACACTTACCCAGCCCACTCACACACCTCTAACCCTAGACACTTACAGACCTCTCACCATGCCTGGACTCCATACACCCTAAACACTCACCCACAACTAACGATGTACACTCACCCTGCACTGACATCACTTAACATGCACTTAGATCCTGCTCACACAGCACTCACACTGTTCAACCTCAACACACAAACTGCTCACCCTGCTCACAGATATTGCTTATTTTATACAAACACCACTCAAGCTGCACTCATACACTGCTGACCCTCCACTAATACATACCTTTCACCCTCCACCTGACTTCTTACCATGAACTGAAACTGCTCAGCCTGCACTCACCTAACTCTTGCCTTGTACACAACAACATTGCTCACCCTACACAAGATGCACAGCACACACTGATCATGCTGCACATTCATTACTCACACTGAACACTCATTGCTCACCCTGTACACTTACACATGTCATATCCTGTACAATAAACACACACTTTCCCTGCAGTAAAACACCTTTAACCTCACTCATACACCATTCACCCTTCTCAATGAGCACTCACACCATTCTCCATGCACTCACATACTGCTTGTGCACCTCTTACCTTGCACTCACATTGTTGATCCTTGATTCACACATGTTTCACTAATACAACTGTCACTTTGTGCTCATATACCTCTCACCTTGCACTCACCAAGAACTCACCATGCATTCACCCTGTACTCACCCTGCAGTTATGCACCACTCACCCTGCACTCACACACCACTTATACACCTTTCAACTAAGTCACTCACTGCTCACCCAGCAGTCACTCACTTCCCACCCTGCACTCAAAAAACCTTCACCATACATTCACCCACCATTTATCCTGGACTCACTTACCACTCATCCTGTACTCACACACTGCTCACCCTGCACTCACACATCATTCCGACACTTGTCACTCTGCACTTACACACCACACATTTCATCCACACACAGCTCTCTCCCTGCACACACACAGTTTACTTTGCACATATATACACCACTCACCATACACTCGGAAAGCACTTACCTTGCACTCAGACACCACTCACCTTGCTGCCAACATCCCTTTACCCTGCACTCACCTATCACTTTCTCTGCACTCACACCTCTCCCTCTGCAGTTAGAAAGTGCACTTAAACACCTCATCCTGTACATACTCACACACACACAGACAGGCATGCATACTGTTCGACTTGGCCCTCTTTGCAGGGTCATCCCTGAACATTTTGCCTTCCTCCTGTATTTTGTCTGACCTGTTTTTGTTGGTTTTATGACTCTGGGCACTTTGCCACTGCTGATGAGTGCTAAAGTGCATATGCTCTCCCTATGGTAAATTGATGTATGGATTAGTGATTCCATGATTGGCTGGTTTGGTTTACTTGTCAGACCCTAGTTCAGTGCACTGAGTGTGCCAAGGGCTTGTAAACCAAATGCTGCTAGTGGGTTTGCAGCACTGGTTGTGCCACCCACATAAGCAGCCTGTTAAAGTGTGTCTAAGGCTTGCCATTGCAGAGCCTGTGTGCAGTATGGTATTGCCATGCTGACTGGGCAAGTGCACCCACTTGCCAGTCCCTAAACCTTCCCTTTTTGTTCATATCAGACACCCCTATTGTAGGTCCAAGGGCAGGGTGCATTGTAAGTATATGGTAGGACATGCACTGGTGTGTGTGGCATGTCCTAATAGTGAATTACAGCCATTTTTGTTTTTCACTATTGCAAGGCTACCTGTTCGCCATAGGCCAGAATAGGCAGTTTGATTATTACAGCTTATAATCCTAACTGACTATGGGAACATGGTAGAAATTCGAGTTGAGTATGCCTGAACTCAGAATGATAAAATACATCTATTAGTGAAGTTGGTTTTAACATTCTGTGTTTGAAAATACCACTTTTAGAAAGTAGATATTTTCTTGTCTAACCATCCAAACCTGCCTCTGCTAGGTTGTGTATTCCTTGTCTGGAGTTTGAGTGACAGGGGCTGGGGAATTCCAGGGGGCTGGGGAATTCACGGAGACAGGGAGAGTCAGCACAGGGCTGAATAGAGATATCTCCATGTAGATGGGTGGGAGGAGTTGCACCTGGGACCTAAATAGGGCTGTGCTTTCCCTCCACAATGCTGGCTCCATCTCCTGTGGTGAGTCTGATGTCTCTACCCTGCACTGTGAAAGGAAAGAAGAAGTCATGTAAACAGAGTGCTCCAGGACTGACCAGAACTGGTTTGGACTAGGCAAAGGCCTCTCTGCCTTCAGAGAACAAAGAGAAACTGGATATAAATATTGGGACCCAAACCCAAGAACTTTAGATCACTTTGGGAAACAAGAAGAAACCTTTCCTGAGGAGAGGAACCAGAGAGACTGAGGAGAGACTATCCCTAAGCTTGAGGGATTGGCCTGCAGTGGTTACCTGACTGCCAAAGAGAGGAGAAAAGGAACATTGTGTACTTTATTCAACATGTGAAGGATCTCCAAGGGCTTGAGAAAAGAGCTTGCCTCCTGGACAATAGACTTCACCCACCAGCTCCCCAAGAGTTCTTTGGAAGTGTCTGCTGTTTTGCGAGGCTTTCTGAGGGACTGCGTGTCGCAAGGAGCTGGAAGCGCGACTCACGAGCAAGACGCATGTCGCCGAACTGCTGCGGTCGCTTCACAACACGAAGCGCCTCGCATCGCCGGAGAAGAGGATCGACGTCGCAGCAGATGCCGCCGTATCACCGGGAAGCATGTCGCAGAAGAATCGTTGAGTCATCGCAGGTCCACCGAAGCGCCTCGCATCGCCAGGGCAGAGGATCGACATCGCAGCAGACAACGCTGCATCACTGGGAAGCGTGTCGCAGGGCCTGTCATGGCTCATCGCTGGAGAAGAGGATCGACATCACCGCAGATGCCACCGCATCTCCGGGAAGCGTGTCTCAGGGCCTGTCGCAGCTCATCGCCGGAGAAAAGGATCAACGTCGCAAGCAGACGCCGCCGCAACACCGGGAAGAGTGTCGCAGGGCCTGTAGCGACTCGCATTGTTGTGAAAGCAACTTGCATCGCAAGGGGAGAGGATCGACGTCGCAGCAGATGCCGCCGCATCACTGGGAAGAATGTCGCAGGGCCTGTCGCGGCTCGCATCGTGTGGAAACAGTTTGTATCACCGGAGAAGAGGATCGACGTCACAGCAGACACCGCCATATCACCGGGAAGCGCGTCGCATAATGAAGAAAGCGCCATCTTTGTTTCTTTGCACCAGATCTTCAACGCATTGCCGTCCTTGCAACACTTTCGTTGTCTTGCGTTACGCATCTTAAGGCACATTGAACTCTGAGTGTCGCATTTACCATTTTAAGAGAATTAAGCTAATTCTACCATTTTAAAGTACAGTGTTGTGGATTTTTTTCGTTTGTGGTCTTGTGATAAGTCTATATAAAGAATACTTATGTTTTATATACAACTTGAGTGGTGTCCATCTGTAGTGTTGTCACTTGATTACTATATGTGTTCACAAATGCCTTACACACTGCCTCTGAGATAAGCCTGTCTGCTCATGCCAAGCTACCAAGGGGGTGAGCAGGGGTTATTTTAGGAGTGTACCCCCTTACGCTGACTAGACACAAGGGTCCCTATTTGTCAAATGTACCTACCTCTGCCAACTAGAGACCCCCAAATCTAACACATACACACACACACACATCTCTCCTTACAAACACACTGCAAACCCTACACTGAGGCAATGCTCACCTTGCACTCATACAGTATTCGTTTTGCACTCAAGAACAGCTCACTCTGCACTCATGCACCACTCACCCTCTAATCATACACTGTTCACCTTGCAGATGTTTACCACTCATCCTGAAGTCACTTGTATGCTGGTTGAGCAAAAGAACCCAACAGGTCACATCTAGAAAAGAGGTGATTTGTTGATGCAGGGAAAGTGTCAGTCCTTACCATTGCTGAATGTCAGAAATCATGAGGGCCAGAGCTTGATTCTGTACATTTGAACCAGTACAACTGTTTTCTTGCAGTATGCTCAGACCATCGAACAGCAGCCTTTGTGCAACCATAGCACCAGCTCAAACCAAGCACAACCTGCCATAGTTTGATTCACCTTTTTTTCATTATCTTATCTCCCGCATCTTAAGTTAACAAAACTTGTTACCGATCCCCGCATGTTCTATTAGCACACTGAGCATGCTTAGCTCTCTGAAATAGTAATCAGCCTTGAATCACACCCTGGCAGTCAAACACAGCAACTCACCCCGCATAGCTTTCATTCTGCTCTCTACCTCAAAACTGTCACCTGTATATGGTGAGCAATCATGCTAATGAGGTGACTATACATTAGCAATGCATGCTACTAGCTAATACCAGGTACTGGTTTAGTAAGGTTTAGCATTCTGTTAGCTACTTTTTTAATGCTAACCCCGAAGCTAAACCTTTTTGGTGATTAACAAACCAATGAAAATTATTATTAGCATTGGTTTGTATGGCACAAAACGCTGCTTTGCATTACTTTGTGTCAAGGGGGCATTACATGGGTGGTACATGGACGTTCCAATGCAAACACCCATGCTTTTTGACGCTAAACCCTTTCTACTAACATTAGTAGACAGGGTTTTGTGCCATAAGTTAGCGCTGCAGTAAAGCAGGCGTAAAAAAAGAAGAAATGTTTTCATTTCTGCTTTATTTTCTTACTTTGCATGTGTGCTGCACTGTGCAGCACACATAAAAATAGGGAAAGCTTTGAAGTGTGTCTATGCATAGTATTTTTTACAGAATGTGTACCCTTCATGTACAAATCCTATGCTAGACTCATGCATGCACCCTAGCACTATGTCGCTAAGGTGTGTGCCTGGTGCACAACAGCTGGAATCAGCACCGGCACTAGGGATAGGGAAGGATAGTGCAAAATCTCTGTGAATATGGTGCGGTCCTGCTCTGTCCCTGTCATGCAATGCAGCACAGCCTCTTTGGGGGTTGTGCTCCATTCCATGACTGTTTTCACAATCTGGGCCCATGTCCAGGATTGGTACCAGCCACATCGCATCCAGGTGACAATAATTAGTACACTGGTTGCCCCTGGAATTGGGAAATTCTTGGCGTGATTAAAATTGACTACAATCAAAACATAATGGAGGATGACTTGGTCTTCCCTGGCCTGCAGCTCACATACAGATGTCAGCAGCAAGCATTTGAGTGGCTGAGCATCTTGCCAGCTATTTTCTATTTTGTAGTTACGTCTTTGCTGTCACATTGTCTCTACTGTGTCAAATTGAAGTGGGAACAAAGCAATGAACCAGTATTTTTCTATCCAATTATTATTTCCCCCAAACCCTTTCTGCTTCGCTATCAGTCACTGGACCTTTAGCATCCCAACCTCGCAGCACAGTTAAGGGCAAGACTTGGACAACTCCCACCGCATTTTCTTTGACTCTTTTTATATATTGTGAATTAAAGTGACCTGCAGGTGTTCGATTTCTTCACATAAATGCTGGTCACATTACACAATCTCAGATTAATTTTGGGGGGCATACATATATAGAGCACAAACTCGACTGGTCAAAAGATATTGAAGCGCTTTACAAAAGCACCAGTTACTTTCAATAACGTTTTTTTGGTTTTAGGTGCACAGAGATTAAGTGATGCTGCCACTGCCCCTGTTTATTCATTATTTCCCTTCTACCTGACAAAGGGGAGCGGCATTTGTTCCTCCCATGTCGCGGCATGCCCAGCCCATGTCTCTTCCTGTCATCCTCCTCTTCTCAGAGCTCTAATTTCAAAGCACATTCATGGCAGTTCCCTAATGATTGTGAGACATTTTTTGATATAATGTGAAGTCGAGTGACCGGAAGGTGCTCGATCACATTACATGAGCGTTAGGTACATTACACAAGATCAGATTCATTTTTGGAGGCTTTTTTTACAGAGCGTGAACTCAACTGACTTGAAGGTATTGGATCGCTTTACAAAAGCACCTGTTACATTACACAAAGTCAGGCAATTTTTTTTTTTTTTTAAGTGCATGGAGAATAAGTGATGCCAATGTCATCCCAGTTTATTAATTATTTCTCCTCTACCTGACAAATGGGAGCATTTTGTCGTTCTTGCTATTTCCAGTGCTCCTATACCCAGAAGTCTGGGAAAGAGGACGGGGCCGTGGTCTTGTTTTGTTTCCCTCTACTTTCCTCCTCAACTTGGCGTGGTGAAACTAGATGAGTACGTCAATCCCAGGAGGAGGAGAGAGGACAGGCAAAAACAATGTTTCAGAAAAGCAAAGAAACACCTGAATCATGTTAACACGGCATCATTTCACAGAACCATGTGTTGCACACCCTGGTGCATGACATTGCTATGTAAGAGCATCAGGATTTTGTAGTCTGCTTACTCTATGGCCTGGTGCTAAAAGGAGAGGCTGAACCCTGGTGTCTGGACTGCAAATCCCAGCATGCAATGCTCCTTTCCATGCTGGGACAATCCTCCTACAAACAATGTGAGTGCAATTCAAGCACTCTTTCAGAGGAAGCACAGAACTTCTGTCCAATCAAATTCAGTAAGCATAGCTCCCAACATGCGGGTGGGTCTGGTGACACCTACACTATCAAGCCAGACCATACAATGGGGTAATCAGTCAACATGGGAAGTGGGAAATGTTCATCCTCAGATATCCAATGCCGCGTACATTCTCCACAAAATGAATGAGGTGGCTTTGGTGTATTGTTTTATTTTGAGAAAAAGGCTGCTCTTGCTTTTTTATCAATAATTATTTAGCAGCAAAATGATTACAATGTAAATTACACTAATGCTTCATAAATACATACAAAATATTTGCCCAGATATTCAACTAGTGTCATATTGAAATACAACCATGAGTCTGACAACTGGAAACCAATAGCATCATTCCGTAGACATACAAGAGTATTCAAGTTCAGGGCATGGTTAAAGATGGAAGATCTAAGTAAGGATTGGGGCTCTTCCCTTCAATCTGTAGAGAGGTTCGAATTGTGCCTGAACATTAGAGACTACACAAGTGGTAATATGTACTTTAATACAGGGTAGAGATCATTGCTAGGCGGCAGTGAGATTAGGGGAGGGACACGCCTGAGGTTACTCTGACTGGGAGGGGTTCATTACAATAAATGAGGACCAGGTGCAGTCAAAGAGATTGGTTTGATGTCACAGTTGGCATGTTTTTAATTCACAGGCACGTTTAGTTGCCATATCATAGACCCAGATTTATGTATCAATGGGGTAACCAGTAAGACCACTGGACCCGGGTATGTTGTGGTACAAGAGAGGATGGTCACAGTGGCAAATCAATTGCACTTAGACATAGGAAAAAGTACATCTAATCATACATTTGAGAAAAATAAATGATAAAGCATCACCATAAACAGCTCAAGTGCAATGATTTTATTTCTTCACATAATGGGTATCACAAGAATAAATCAAATAAACAAGGCCATCCATAACCTAACTTTGATGGTATTGGTGCTCAGAAGGGGGAGTGGTAAGTATTTAGGAAGGATAAAGTGATGGTGAGACAGAAAGGGAAGGTAATGTGCATTTATATACATTCAGAAATGTTTGAACATATCCAGCCAAGTGTTTGCAAAAAACATATATGGCAAATCATAACAATCAACAAAATGACCACAACTGCCAAAGGACCGCCTAACGCACGCACCGCCGAAACCCTGACATGCATTCTCCTCAATGTGCGCTCCCTGCACCGACACACCGTAGAGATCTGGGACCTGATCGACACCCTCTCGCCCGATGTCGCATTCTTCACGGAAACCTGGACCAACGCCACCTCTGGCCCGACATCGCCACTGCCATCCCCGACGGCTACAAGATCCAGAGAAAGGACCGGCCCCACCGCCCAGGACGAGGACACGCCATCAAGAACCCCCTGTGACTCTCCACATCCAGCACGAGTGACCCCCACTCCAACACAGAACACCTCCACTTCCAGATCCAGCACAGCCCCAGAACCATGCTATGCGGCACCCTCTTCTACAGACCTCCGGGACCTCGCACCCAGTCCGCAACTACCATCGCTGAGCTTGCCACACCCCAAGCCATCACCTCCATAGACTACATCCTACTCGGGGACCTGAACTTCCACCTCGACAACTGCAACAACCCCGACTCCACCACTCTCCTCGACAACCTCGGACTGAAGCAGCTGGTCAACATGCCCACTCACAAAGCTGGACACACCCTCGACCCCATCTTCGTGGGAGGGAAAAAAAACGCTTCAGCCACACCACCCAGCCCCTCTGGATGGACCACCACTGCGTCCATTTCACTTTTAACACCACCACCGCACCCAAGACCCCCCACGCCCACAACGAAGGAACTGGAGCAAGGTATCGGAGGAACACCTCAACACCACCCTCTTCCAAGACCCCCCAGTGCCACGACCGACACCAACTCCGCAGGCAAAGAACTTCACCACTGGATCTCCGGCTGTGCCGACAAGCTCGCACCCCTCCGCCACCCCACCAAACAACGCCCTCAGAAGGCCACCTGGTTCACCACCAAACTCCAAGCAGCCAGATGCTCCTGCAGATGCCTAGAGAGAACCTGGCAAAACCAAAAAACCACTGAAGCATGGAACAACCACAGGATTGCCCGAAGGAATACCACCAGTGCATAAGAGACACCAAACGGACCTTCATAAGAAACAAAGTCTAGACCAATGCAACAAATGGTAAGGAACTGTTCAACGTCATACAGCAGTTCGCGAAACCCCCCAGCGAAGCCACGGAGGTCACTCCTTCCCAGGAACTCTGCGACAAGCTCAGCTCCTACTTCCATTTGAAGATCAAGCCCTCTATGACAACTTCAGTGAACAAATGCTGGACACCCCCCTCTACGCCAACGATAAGCCATCCTTCAAGACCTGGAATCCCGCCACTGTAGAAAACATCACCGCAGCCATGAAGAAAACCCGCTCAGGAGCCCCTTCAGACCCCTGCCCTGCGCACATATTCCACAGGGCCGCCATCACACCTGAACTAGGACGGACCATCAAAATCTCCTTCATGTCCGGCATCTTCCCAGATGACTGGAAGTGGGCAGAGGTTAAACCCCTCCTCAAGAAGCCAACGGCCGACCCAATGTTAAATGGTAGCGGCAGTTTCAGTCGATAACCTTTCAAGTATTTGCCCGGCGGTAATCGCCTCTCATACCACTCGATAATTTACCAATGAAAGAGGCAGGCGCCGGAGACTGGAAGGCAGGAAACAAAGTTTTATTCCGTCGGAGCAGAACACATCAGATCAGACAGCAAGGTATCGTCACGAGGTGCTCTAACCGCATCTCTGAGACCTGGTCTCTTATACACCGGTTTATTGCTTTATTACATATAGTACATTCTTGAGATTCTCTTGATGCATGAAAGAACATCCCCTGAAGCCCCGGCTCAGATCCGATCCCACACATAGTTACAGTAGAGGTTCCCACCCTACCCGCAGTGTGAGATGGCTATCGCGCAGCAGGGAATTCCGCTAATTCCCGGGGGTGTGTGTACCCGGCCGGGTCTCAGGGGGTAGGGGCTTTGATCTACTGTAATCCCTTTGATGCGGGGTGTTTCCCTTACAGTAGGGGCAATAAACTGCATCCGCAGGGCTAGGTGATGGCCTGGGACCAGTTCGGACAATGGGGCGCAGAGGAAGGGGGTTATCAAAGGAGAGGCATGACCATGTATGGGATGTCGGTCGGATGTGGTTCCGTAGCAGGGTCGCGCAGAAGGAGAGGGTTTATGGCCTGTATGAGAGAGCGGGGGTGGCCGGCGCGCAGGGGATGCTCGCAGCGCCAGGGGAAAGCGCTGGCGATCGAGAGTGAGCGGGGAGAGAGTGGGGTGCCTAAAATGGCGGCCGTGCATTCGCTGTGCGTGGCGCTGGGGAGAGGCAAGATGGCGCAGATAATGTTCAGTTTGCAAGCTAAATTTCCACACCAACAGACCTGAAAAACGTCTGGCCCATCACTCTCCTCCCCTTCGTGACCAAAGTCACTGAGAGACTCGTAAACGCCCAACTGACCGCCTACATCGAAGAGAACTCTATCCGGGACATCTCCCAGTCTAGATTCCACAGCAACCACAGCACTGAGACTGCCCTCCTCACAGCCACCGACGACATCAGCATGCTACTCTACCAGGGACACACTGTGGCCCTCATCCTGCTAGACCTCTCAGCAGCCTTTGACACCATCTCACATCGCACACTCACAGCCAGACTTCACGATGTGGGGATACAAGGAACCGCCCTTGACTGGATTCAATCCTTTCTCTCCGGCCAAACCCAGAGGAACCCACCAATATCAACTGCGGAGTTCCCCAAGGATCATCGCTCAGCCCCACGCTCTTCAACATCTACATGGCCCCCCTCGCCACCATCGTCAGACAGCATGGGCTCAGCATTGTATCCTACGCCGACGACACCCAGCTCATCTTCTCACTCATGAAGAACCCCGAAGACACCAGACTCTGTTTCCAGGAAGGAATGAAGAACGTCGCAGCCTGGGACAACACCCGATGGCCCTCTGCCCTCCACAACCCACCCACCCCTACATACCACACACGAAACCTCGGCATCATCCTCAACTCCACCCTCTCTATGAACTGCCAGATCAACGCCGTCGCCTCCACTAGTTTCAACTGCCTACGCATCCTCCGCAAGACCTTCAAATGGATCCCCTCTGACTGCAGAAAGACCGTCACCCACGCACTCATAACCAGCAGACTCGACTACAGCAGTGCCCTATACACCGGAATCAACAGAACCCTTCTACACAGACTCCAAACCATCCAGAACACCACAGCCAGACTCATCCTCGGGACTCGGCACCACAAACACATGGCCCAACACCTATGAGACCTCCACTGGCTCCCTGTGGAGAAGTGGGTCATCTTCAAACTACTCACCCACACCTTCAAATCCCTCAACAACATCAGGCCCAAATACATCAACAAGAGAGTATCCTTCCCCGTACCCAAGAGGAACCTCCACTCCGCTGAACTCACCCTGGCAGAGGTCCCACACATCCGCAGAAACAGAACTGGGGGAAGAGCCTTCTCCTACATCGGAGCCAAGACCTGGAATTATCTTCCTGTGAACAGCAGACGCGCTCGACCCTGCATACGTTCAGGAAGAACCTCAAGACCTGCTCTTCGACTGATCCGGAGCTGCCCCCCCCAGCGCCTTGAGATCCTCACGGGTGAGTAGCGCGCTTTACAAACCCCCTGATTGATTGATTGATTGATTATTGAGGGCACAGATACAAATTCTCTGTCGCCTCTGTTTGACAAATGATAACACAACTGTCGACGTTTTGACCCCTGTAAGCATAAAGGTTGTTTCCGCCTTATTGGGGGTCTTCTTCAGGACCAAGGGGGGGACTTGTGATAAGGACAAGCACCTAAGAGTAATTGAATTCCAAGCATTAGTTTGGTAATGGAAGCATATGGAAAGTATCAAGGTATTGAAATCATAAAGTAATTACCAAAATATTTGAAAGCAGCTTGAAGAATCTGGCTATAAGGTGAAAACGAAGGGCCCGTGAGCTCCTAAAGTCAGAGATGAGAAGAAAAGGAAAAGGGCATAAGGGACCCCCTAGACATGATAATGGACATAATGTGGATGTTCCAAATCATGAGAGAGATTTACTGTGAGGGAAAAGAAATATTACTCTACAGTCCGTGAACGAGGAAAGGGGCTGATTGCACTAATGAATTCGGTAAGGGTTGATAAGTAACCTGAATGGAGGAAAAGTTACCATTAAAAAGGTGAATCGGGCACATGAACAATTTGCGTGAGAGAGCACAATATGAATAGAAATAGCCTGCTCGGCTGTGTGAGTGTGCCGAGAAAGTGCCGGTATAGTCTGCTAGGTCGAGGCGTGCGTGACCCCACCAGTGAACTTCTTGATGGGCGGTTTCATGCTGGCTGTGATAAGTTGCTGTAGGATTATCGGCAATCAACGCTGATGGGTGAGCAAAAGTGAGGGCATTAGTCAATTTGCAAATGAGGACCGCTAACATATACATATGCGGCAGTGAGGACGGCTAAGATATACTATGGGTGAGTTCGTAAGCACGGGTGGAATTACTTTGTGTAGCGGTCAAGTGGTTATGAGTTAAAAATAGGAGATTATTAGCAAAGAGCATAAATACAAGAAGACGAGAGTGGATAACTTGAAAACAACTGCAACTCCTTCTGGAGGCAGTAACTTGAGTCAGCGAGCGCATGATACCGCTAAACATGCTTATGTGCAGAAGTCTAAATACTATGAAGCTATTAGTTGCTAAAACTGAAAGTGTAAGTGCATGTGCCGCATGCAGGTACATTTATCACGGAAAGATGAAACCGGCTACAGTTTCATCCTTAAACGGTCTACTATGAGACCCGTATAAATCATTCAAATACGGGGAGAAATAACATATTGCCTCCAAGCGTGCATGATGAATGGGACACAGATGAGACATACCTGACAGCAGCTCTGACCGAATATGCAACAAGATGTGAATAAACATTGGGAATTGGTTGGCGATGACCTGGAGATACCTAACCCTCCTATGCACTCTTTTAAAAAAGTCAAGAACATAAGGGACTATGTAGTAAGATCACTCCTGGAAACACCACCACAACCTACCATTCAAACCATGTGGGAGTTACCAGACATTATTGGTCGCTATAGATATGGCAAATGCAAAGCATGTGGATGAACCATTGAAACCTTTTTTGTTTTGTTTCCTCAAATGTATGATTAGATCTACTTTTTCCTATGTCTAAGTGCAATTGATTTACCACTTCGACCATATCATAGATCCAATCATCAAAAGATGGAGCAAAGTATTGCTTTGTTCTTGGATCGATGAATAAAGCTGTGTCCACTCAACTTTTATTGTGCCTGCTCATGTCCAGAATGGCAGTGGTATCATGCAATAAAATAAATTCAGTTGTGAGAACCTCGTAGGGATTGTTAGGAGAGTTCATTGTAGCTATTACCTTGAACCAAAATTGTTGGAGGAAGGGGCAAGCCCAAACCAGTTGTATAATATTCCTATCTTGGTGTCTGTATCTTTAACAGTGTCATACATGAGTCAAGTTGGCTTGGTCTAGCCACTAAGGGATCCAATGCTAATCATGCAACCATTTGTAAAAGCTAATATTCTGCCAACATCCATAAATCCCTTGTCATGTACTTCGAGAAGTTCAGTCCAATCTGCATCTGAGTAGTGCACCTAGTTTAGCCTGCCATTTTCCCACAGATATGTCAGGAGACGTTAGGAATGTTGTTCTTCCATCAAAATGTAATAGAACCCAGAAACCACATCCGCCAATACTTGGGGAGAGAGCTGGATAATGCTGCCAGTGTCCATCGTAGATAGTGTTGCAGTTTTTAAATATTTCCATTGCTGCTGTCTGTCCAACTGAAATTCTTGTTGCAATGCTGCAAAGGTGTTTAGGTCTTCATGTTCCATCCTGAAGCAGTTGCCAAAATGTTTGGATCCCCCATCCGACCAGTCTCAAAATCAGGCTTGCTTTTGCCAATTTGAATGGCTTTATTATGCCAGAGTGGAGCATGCACGTGTAAGTATGAGTGTACATGGAGGTGTTTGTGAGTCAAGGCACATGTTTGAGTTGTTTCCAGAATCAATGGGTTTGCTCTACCTTTAGGTGACTCTATGTCATCATGTAAGATACAGTAAGCATTTGGTGGCCAGTTAGGTGACATTCGTTTGCCATCCAATAAGCTTGCTATAGGTCCTTGGCAAATGTGCAGGCTGATGTGCTTTACAAAAAAGCATCATATCAGGTCAGTGTAATCCTCCGAATGTCATGTCTTCTTGCAGTTTAGGTATTCTGAGTCGGGGTCCCCTGCCTTCCCAGACATAATCTATGTATTTATTTAGTAACTTATTTCGAGGCACCTCCCAATAAAACATACAATACACAATAAAAAATCCCAGTTAAAAATCATAATAACGCATGATCATATACAGTGATAAGAAAACTTTGCAGTAAGTATACACGACCACAGGCATACAATCACATTATTAAGTCCATGTTACGTTCCCTTAGGCACTAAGCCTCATTAAAAAAACTACTTAATCCAAAGACAACATAGCCTTGGGTGTCCACCTCAAAAATACTTAGTGCTGCTTGGTGGTGCCTCACACACAAAATCAGGCACATTGGTCAAATCCATTGTTTTCTGACCCCATGGTAAATAGGACAGCAGGACAGAATATGCTTCTCTGTTTGGGGCAAACTTGTGTAAAATGGGCAGATGGCCGAGTCCTTGGGGTCTGTACCTCATATCCGTAAAAAACTGTCAGTGGGTGAAACCCCCAGCCTGAATTTGACGTATAAGGTTTTAGCATTTTGTGGGACTATATCATCCATAAAGGGTTCACAATTCGGGAGTAAGCTTACAATTTAAAAATTGATCAGTGAATACTCCCATGGACTTGCAACCTATTTGTCTTCAATAAAATGCCAATATTTATTTTTCAGTAGATTAGATGAGCTACCATTGATAGTTCAAGGATCAATCCAAAATCAGTGTAAGCCAAGGACGTCAAGCCAATTTTTTATATAATTCAGTCATACTATTGATTTTGATTTGTCCAGTTTCAAAATATCCATTAAGCCTTGCCATATGATTCTAGCTCTCATGTGTGCTCTATTCTCAACCAATATGCTAGAGTTCTTAGGTTTCCTTTCATAAATATTCTCTATTACTACAAATATAAGAAAAGGGGGAGTAGAGGGCTACTAACAGGCATTTGAAGAAGCGTTCTTACAAAATTATTCACTTTTATGATCAAAATATTAGCATTTCAATTACCCCAAATCTCAGATCGACAAAGTGCAGCAGATTTAGCCATAAGCCTTTATAATTGTAAGGCTGCGGCCACTGATCTTAATTTAGTACCCTTATGCATTTTTAGTACAGAACCCACCCTGTGCTGGATTAGCAGGCTGCTTTTAATATTATGGGGTCTATTACGATGTCAAACGGACTTGACTCTGCCCGACACCTTCTCGGAAACAACACTGACCGACCTATAGTCGGCAGCCCTGACTGCCTCATTTTGATGCGATCGCACATGGTGCGGTGCTTTCTGAGATTTCCCTATGGGAGAATGTGTTGCGCCATAAGCCGGCCGTAGTACATCCTCCCATAGGGAAATGTGAGGTGGTGTTAATCCCTGCACCCCCTGGCAGGCACCTCAAAGTGACTGCCAAGGGGTGCAGGGATTAACTGGGGGTCACCATAGGTGCCCCCTCGGCCACCAACCGGAGGTCGCAGGGAGAAGCGGCCATGCTAGGGGCCCCCAAAGATGCTTTTCAACAGACTTTTCATGTCGGAAAGCCCAACATGAAAAGATTGTCTGAAACCGACATCATAATCCCGACTGCGGAAACGCTGTCTGTAGGGATTATGTAATGCTTTCCAGCTGACCGTCAGGCTCATTGAGCCCATCAGAAGCCAGCCGGAATGACCGTCCAGTTTAAATTCCTACTGGCTGAACCAAAATCAATTGGTCAGAATTGAAACAGCATTTTCGGTCGTCAGGCCTTCCGACCTTAGGTCAGAGGCTTTATAACATCGTAATAGGTCCCCATGTTGGGACCACAACATATTTGCAGAAATTCTGACACCCAGATAATCAAACTTATCAACTCTTTATACAATAGTATTCTCCATTTTCAGTTTTTTTCAGTGTGATTTGTGTGGATTAAGGGCCAGATGTAAGACCATAGCATTTTGAGACTCGCAAATTGTGCTCAATTGCGAGTCGCAATTTGCGAGTTGCAAAATGCTATGTACAACAGTGTCTGAGACACTGTTTGCAGTTCACAATGGGGTCGTAAATTGCATGCCTCATGAATATTGATGAGGCACTCGCAATTTGCGACCTCATTGGGAATGGCTGGCCCTCCCAGGGATGGTGGCCTGCTGGGACTGCTTTTAAATTAAGCAGTTTCTTTTTTAAATGCAGCCCGTTTTCCTTAAAGGAAAATGGGATGCATTTAAAAAAAGAAGGATGAAACTTTTTCGGTTAATTTTTTAAGGGCAGGAAGTGATCTCTAGGACCACTGCCTTCCCCTAAAAAATATTTTCCAATACATTCACAAAGGGGTGTGAGTGCTTTACCACCCTTTACCCTTTACCTTTGCCAGCCCACCCATAGCTTCAAGACTGACCACAGCACACATCTCGGCACAAGATCGAACGCTGTCCTTAGATCAACATATGCTAAGTACATGTGCTGCCTCAGAAGAGTCAGATATTTCTAATGCAACCTAGCAATATAAGATCTGGCCAAACATATTGCTTTTTTTAAAAATCCTGCTTCAAGATGGGACAAAATCTGATTGCCTTCCATTCAGTCATGCAATCTCTGTAAAAGTTGTTTGCAAAACACTTTCTGTATAGTGTTGATCAGACAAACAGGTCTAAAATTGGCATGTTTGTCTCGCTTTCTCTGTTCATAAATTGTAACAAGCTCTGTCCATCTCCAAGTTGCCGGAATATCAGAGTCTGCCAAAATACCATTAGAGAGCAAATTAATGTAAGGAGCCCAGATCAAAGCCTCAGCGCTATAGTGATCGGCAAGGATCTTATCGGGCCCAGGAACATTTTCAGGCTTTAAGTATTCTACAGCCTGGAGAGTTTCTGTAAGGGAGAACTTTATTGACACTAAGTCACTAGTCCTGGCAGCAAAAATGTCATGTAATGGCGTGATGGAGAATTCTTAACGTCTTGCCTAGAGATGGTGTAAAGGTCTGAGAAATGAAAGACCTGAAACTAGGGTTCAATAAGAGTTTCCACATAGTTGTAGCTATGCAAGTTGCTGTGCCCAATAATGTGCCAAAATGGATTGTTATTAGTCTTTGCCGTCTCAAGGAGGGTCTGTCAGTGAGAATTTGCCCAGATCCTTCTTGCTAGGAACTGGCTTTGTTTGTAGTGTTTCCCAGTTTCTACAATGGCAGATCAGCTTTATCTTTTGAAGGCTGTCACCAGGTTGGCTCTGGCCATTTTACCGTTCCTATTAAACCAAGAGATCTTGGCCTTTTTTGCCAAAACCTACCATGTCTACCTTACAAAAGAAGCCCTTTAGAATTTGGAACAGTTTCTGATATAAATTGCCTATTGTAATTAATTCCAAGTTTAACTGTACATGGTCAACCAAGTTTATGAAGAAATATTATATGTCTCCGTCCGCTAGGACCCCTGGTTGACCTATGATGTTTGGTCAATGGACTGTACTACCATTCCTGCCATTACATGCACATAGCCTATGTTGTAAAGCGAAGGATGCAGTTGTAATGCTGCATCTGACCATGTCTGAATTTGTATGGCCTCTAGAGGAGGAATGCCCATGGCTTCTTCCTATTAAGCAATCATGAAAATTACACAGTGTAAAGGTTTGAATGTGACATTAAAATCCCCATCAATGAGGGTGTGACACCTCTCACTGCTTCGTGTTAAGTTTTCCTCCAGTAAACATAGAGTGAACGATTCTACATTCTTCGGTGTCAAGCTGTTTTATACATTTTACAAGAGCACCAATAGATTATTGACATTTTAATTTTTAATACTAGGATACCTGGTGACAAGGTTTTTGCTTTAAGAAATGAGCAGTTTAAGGATATTGCTACCTAAATGAGCAGACCACCAGAGGGCCGACTGACTGGTGAGGAACAAGCTTTTACAGTATATGTTTGGTAACCTGATCTATGCAAAGGGTAAGTCACACACATTTCCTGAATACTGAAAAATTGAGAAATGAAAATAATCAATACATTCCCCCTTAAGTGTATCACTGAGTTTGGCATTCAAACCTTCCAAGTCCCACAAAAGTAATTGAACTTGCTTAACAGCCCAATTCACCTGGGGAATGGGCTCCATACTTAGAGGGGGGCCTAATTGCAAGTGTAATATAATATCAAAGGCTGGACCCATTGAGGGTCTAAAGCCTTCAAATCCATATGGGTTTCCTCCCCAAATTCAGCTACATCAGCTAAACCCTTGGCCCTTCCCTCATGTATTTTAGTACCCAAGCTTAAAGTGGCCCTCAGTCAATCAATCACTTTTAGTGGGGATGCAACATGGGGTACTGCTGGCCTAGTGACCTGGTTCCCTCCTACTAAGGACTCCCTGTGGTAAACAACTGAGATGCAGACAGTGGATAAAACAAACTGTATCCGTAAATCATTCCCTGTCGTAGTGTGCTGGTCAAGGGCAACTAAACCAGGCACGTACCCTGGCCTTGGTAATATTACTATTATGCAATCATGGATTTCTATTGGCAAGGATATATAATGAATGTCTTCTATATCAGGGTGCACCAAAGAATAACAGTTCTGAATTTCTCTAATTCAAAGGATCACCTTATTTGTGAGTGATTCTCTTGGTAGTGGGAGCTAAGATTCATGATTTTAGTCATGTATACCACACCCCTAGAGGTATGTATTCTGTGGATATCGATTTGTGGGGGACCTGTATTTATGCCCTTAATCTAGGAGCTAAGTACTGTGATCTCCTAGCAATAAAGTTTGGACTTGTTGCAAAGGTCTGTGTTTTAAAAGAGGGATGAGAGGCTTGATTGATCTTTTGTAGCTCAATTGCTAGCATAGGGTTACCCATCAATACACCTGCTCTAGTTCCCACTCTGCCAATCCTAACCTATGACTCCTGTACATGTGGCTGTTGTTGTTGATCGCATGTCCTCTGCCTTACCAGATTAGTGTCTCTTGCAATCATAATATGTGTGCCGCCTGTGTGTGGTATCTTGCTAATCGTAAGGACTTCCTCTAATCTCCTTGTTATTCAAAAGCAATTCTTTCCCTTTACAGATCTCATGCCTTAAAAAGTAAACCTTAGTTGCTAGATTAGCAGCGCTATCCAAAGTAGTTACATCTGCCAATACTGCTATCTCTAATACCTATTGAACTGCCAACAATAGAGTGATTAGGTGTGCATGAATGGGTAATCAACTGTCAGGATGAGCCAGCAGAGCCGGGCACAGCCCCACTTGCAACTGAATGGGCTGTACTCGGCCTTCACTCAAAGGACTTGTCACCACTTGTGGGAAAATGGACCTCTCTGCAGGGTCTCTCCTAATTTTTCCCTTCCTCCACTTTTTCTGACCTCGTTTTTGTTGGCTTACAAATATGAGCACTTTACCACTGCTAACCAGTGCTAAGGTGCTTGTGCTCACTCCGCTAAACATGGGAATATTGGCTCATACCCAATTGGCATGTTTAATTTACCTAGAAGTCCCTAGTAAAGTGCACTACATGTGCCCAGGGCCTGCAAATTAAATGCTATGTGTGGATCTTCATAATCTGGCAAGAGAACACGGAGTCCTTAAACTCTTTTGTACATTGGATGAATAATAATTGTTCAGGACTATCATTCACTGTCACGACTGACAAAGAATCTATTGCCTTCCTAGATCTTTCAATCTTCCACTCTGAAGGTGAATTACTCACATGGTTGTACCGCAAACCAACAGAGCGGACCACTCTACTGAATTACACCAGTAATCACCCAAGGGCCCTCAGAGACTCCTTGCCCTTCTCTCAGTTCCTTAGAATAAGGAGAAATTGCTCTTGCAAAACCGACTATTCAGAGAAGCAAACTATCTCTCCTCAAAATTGAAAGCAAGAGGCTACCCAAAGAGAATCGTGAAGAATGCCTCTAAACGTGCATGGTATTGTCCAAGGGAAATCCTGCTGACCCCCAAACCTAAAAAAGAAACACAAAGAATAGCTTGTGTAACTACTTTTTCGCCAGTTTCTAATAAACTGAGAAAAATGATACTCCACCACTGGCCAATTTTGAACGTAGGAACACTCACATTAGACAAACCACTTTTTGCCTTTAAAAAGAACAAAAATCTAAAGGATCACCTGATCCGTGCTGCTCTACCCTCTAGTGTCAATACTTCCACTCTAGAGGGTACTTGGGGCCTTCCGCCCATTCTAGGGCATTTCAAATGCAGAAATTGTAATGTTTGTGTTTTTTCAATGGAAGGTAAAAGTTTCACGTTTAATAACATCACTGCACTCAGCAATTCCTTTTCCAACTGTAACACTGCGAATGTAATCTACCTCATCATGTGTCCATGCCAAAAGGTCTATATTGGCCAAACAACACAAAGAGTAAAAACGAGAATTTGCCAACACAGAAGCCGAATCCGGTGCAAGACTCCAAATGCGCCACTCGTCGATCACTTCGGAGAGGCCAATCACAATGAGGATGATATCCGCTGGACAGTGTTGAAAGTGCTGAAACTACCACAACGAGGGGGCAACATGGCCCAGATCCTAAACAAAGAGGAACTAAAAGCAATTATCACCTATGATTCAATTCGAAAAGGCCTGAACAGGTCCGAAGATTGGACAACGCTCCTTTAAAACTTTATTCACAAAGAGACTTTCCCTCTGTGTACACCCTTGAAATGGCTGAAACTGAATTATTCTACAAAACAACCAAAAACATACAAACTTACATGCAAATTGTTCGCTAATTTTACTTGTTTTGCATTTTTACCATGTTTTCATAACCTGTTTTACTTATAATTAACTGTTAACTTTATTAAGTCACATGATCACTTCTTTCCCCTCTTCAAAATGGCCCCCACATTCACGCCATTTTCGGCACCGTCCTGACACAGTTCTACATTTATTTTCACCATTCTTTCTACTAATACCAAACATCGCATCCTCCAGTCCAGTCCCCATCGCCGGTTGACTCTGACTCCCCATTGTGGCTGTGAGACTCAGACGAGGTAAGCGCCAAGCCCGCACAACCCCAGTTACCTTTTGCCCCAATTTCCTTCAACTAACGAGCCTTCCCCTCCATTTAGCTCCAACAAGGGAAGCGGACAGCCTTGCAGCTGCCGCCTGAATACTGCACTAGACGCGCTTCGCCATCCAATTTTCGAAGCATGCGTGTCGCTACAAATTGCGGTAAGCATTCTTAATTCTCTCGTCGACTAACCCTGGGCCGGCCCTTCACAGAAGCAACTCCTGACACGAGCATCGTTTTCAGTGTATCATCTGCCGCTGTCCATCCGCGTATTTTGATTTAAATTTTCCCGCCCCATTTAGCCCCTGATGTACCACGGACAGCCTATCTAGCTGCCGCCCAAACACCGCATCAGACGCGCTCCCGTATCCATGGTTTTAAAAGCGTGTCCCCCCTAACTACCAAATTGGTAAGCATGACCTCCTCGTTTGACTGTCTCTTGACTGGTCACCGACCCAGGCACCTCCTAATATGTGACTTATTTACAGATTCAATACCGAGGCTGAACTATCCACGGACAGCCATTTAGCCCTTGATGTACCACAGACAGCCTATTTAGCTGCCGCCCAGTTACCGCACCAGACGCGCTCCCGCATTTAAGCGTGTCCCCCCCTAACTACCAAATTGGTAAGCATGACCTCCTCGTTTTACTGTCTCTTAACCGGTCACCGACCCAGGAACCTTCTAATACGTGACTTATTTACAGATCCAACACCGAGGCTGAACTATCCCGCCGCCTCGTTGGACGTCCGCTTTCCCACCAGAACGGAAAACACTCCAGTGAAATCGTAAATACTTCCAACCAGCAATTGTTGTCATACCTTGACACAATTCACACTCCATTACCCCCTTTAGGTAATTATCACCTTCATTCATTGATAAACATCCAGGCTATGCAAATTGCACTTGTCTATCCAGTCACCACCACCATTTTCCTTTGCCGCGCACTCCATCACAGCACGACCGCAGCTTCGCACACCAATTGCCGCATCGACGCATGAACCTTTCTTCATCGTTCCAAAGGTTTTATTGAATAATGAACTCACAAGTCTTGCCCAACACCAGGCACTCCTTCAAGCAACTGATACTTGCGGAGCAACCTCCAGCATGATATCATCCATCACAAAATCTTCGAGCTGAAACTCCATCACTGCCATATACACCACTAAATTATGGCATCGTCACTTATTTCTTCCATCACCATCTGTCGCATGCGGCACTACTCCTGAGCACACATTTGCCGTTTGACTGTTGTCTTTTTTTGAGTACTATCATACCTAATGCTGATTTTATGTATTTTATTCTCCCCTTCCTTCCTTCATTTAACGTTCACAGGCTTTACAAATCAAACCAGGCATTCTTTTGAAATATCCTATAGTCCTGATGATGATCCCATTATACTAGGAGCTAGGGATCGAAACGTCACGTCGACTTGTTATAATAGTTCCACACTGTACCGAATATGTAAATGTATTGTGGATACTATTTGGTAGAGCTTACTTAAAGTTGATTAATGTATTGTAAGCCCCCATGATCGCTCCAAAGCCTTTTTGCCTGTTATTACTTTGTATTTTCCTCTAATTTCTTGATCTTCTTTTTTCTCCTCTCTGTTGAAAACTTGGTACAGGATTGTGCCCTTGTTTCATCAGTCTTCACTATTCTAACTTATAATTTTTTGATATTCAAGATTAAATGCTCCTCTGTCCGGCTGGACACAGGAGGAACTCACATAGGTCTCATTGAAGTCTATGTAGAATTAGTTTTCCTAACCAAGATTACGCTAGGGACTACTGTTAACAAAAATATGTGTGGGCCTACTGCACTGATTGAGCCTTCCACTTAAGTAGCCCTTTAAACATGTCTCAGGCCTGCCATTTCAGAACCTGCGTGTGCAGTTCTAAACTGCTATTTCAAACTGGCAAGAAAAACCTCTGCCAGGCCAAAACCTTCTGTTTTTAAAGATATGTCAGCCCTAAAGTAGGCCCTAGACAACCCAGAGGGACGGATGCAATGTATCTAAAGGGCAGGCCATGTACCATTAAGTTTTACATGTCCTGGTAGTGAAAAAAACTTACATAAATCTTTCACTGAAGCAAGGCATTTCTCTTTCGTGGGATAACATTGGGATTACTTTATTACATTTTTTATACATAATTACCAAGTGTGAAGCAGTAGACATTTCAGGTTTGGTGTCTCTGGAATCAAAATTTAAAATCCAAAGTTAAACCGTAGTCTGATTTTAAATTGCATTTCTGAAAATGTTCCTTTTAGAAAGTTGGCATTTTCTTATTTTAGTCATTTGGTACCTGCTGTCTGTCTCTGATCACATATCTTGGGTGGATGATAGTTGGGCTTTGTGTATTCCCCCTAGATAGCCAAACACAATTGGAGATTAGGTGAGACTTGATGGACCATCCTGGCATGATGGGAGGGAGGGAGGGGCTGGACTCCACCTCACTTACACCTGAAAATGCTATGGCCTGTCCCCACACAAAGGGCTGCATACCCCCCTGTAGTGAGTCTGAAGAAGAAAGGGACATCCTCTATGCACTTCAAAGGCATGTCTTTGAAGTCTCCCCCACTTCTAAGGTACAATTGGGTATCAGTACTGGACCTCTGACCCCACCACTTCAGTACATGTCTGGACCTGTGAAGACTCTGCAAGGAAAAAGGACTGCTGTGCTGCTGAAGGGCTGCCACTCTGCTGGACTGCTGCTTTTCTGGAGTACTCCCTTGCTGTGCTGCACTGCTGTCTGCTTTTATCCTGCCTGGGTAAGAAGGACTGGACCTGCATCATTGAACCCAGATTGACTCCCAGGGCTAGCTGACTGGCCTCCTGGTCTGAAGTCTCACGGATATAAAATATTTCCAACCACCCTGTTCTGTACCAAGATTCTACAATCTGTGAGTCTGCACTGCCAAGTGGTGCCACCTCAGTTCTGGACCCTTTGAAGTGGGCCTAAGGTGTTTCTCCAGCAGAACACTTGCATCTTCAGATGAACTGCTGAATTCCCACAGCTGCACATTTCAGAACTGGTGCATTGCCTCTGTTGTGTAGATCTGAACTGATAAATTGCCTCTGTTATATGGATCAGCACTGATGCATTGCCATCGTTGCGTGGACCAGAACCGGTGCATTTCCTCTGCTGCATGGATCTCAACTCCTTCAGAACCTTCTCTGTATGCTGCTCTTCCCAGCACAAGGTCTTCGCATTCCATTTGACGCCCACCTCAACAACAAACCTGCATATCGCAGCTCATCAGAGTTGCTCCATTCCCTCTGCTATGTGGATCAGGACCGGCACATCGTCAGAGCTCTGTGGATCGGCACTGATGCATCGCCTTGTCTGCACTCCGCATTCTCAATGCCAATGCAACCAGGATTAAGCTACCTTTGATCAGCTGGTCTCACTGGATCCCTGTATCTGGCCCATGCTTCATCGCAGTCAGCCAGAACTTTTGGCTTTGCCCTGGTCCTGCATGACCAGATATCCCAAATAAGGCTTTCTTCTTCTAGGTGCTATTTTTACCTAATAACTTTGAAATTCAATATCTCAAGTCCTGCTTATGGGATTTTTTGTCATTTTGGTCTTATCTTATTTATTAAATTAAGTTATATTTTTCTAACCTGGTATGGATTTGTTTGTGTGGTCTTTTAACTGTTTTACTATTTGAAGTGTTGCACAAATACTTTACACATTACTTCTAAGTTAAGCCTAATTGCTCTGTGCTAAGTTACCAGAGGGTGAGCACTGGTTAATTTAGGGTTTGCCTGCTTCTTACTCTGACTAGGATTGTGGCCGTTGCTTGACTAGGGCTCATACCCCAATCAACCAAAAATCCAACTTCTAACACCACTGCATTGTTTATGCAGCCAGCTTGAAACCAGGGCATGGTATGCAGGTAACTTCAAGGACTTCAAAGAGAATGCTCTAGAAACTTCTCATACTTCAAAGAAGCCACCATATATAAATAGTGAGCCCTGAGACGCAACTCTTCGGTACCCTTGTGGTCTTGTGCATACTACATAATAAGGACTGCTATACTGCTCTGCTGCCAGATGTTCTGCTAATCTGCTGCCCTGCTACTCTGCTGTTTAGCTGCCTGTTGCCCTGCTTGCTTTTTTTTTAATGTTTTGGTGGCAAATCATTAATTAGATTTTACCCTATTTCTCTAACTTGTTGTGGGATTTTTCTTGTGTTGTGTTTTCATTTTGTTCCTGTTTGAAGTGATTCATCAATATTTTATACATTGTCTCTGATTTAAGCCTGACTGCTTTTTTCCAAGTTACCAGCGGGTTAAGCACATTTTATTTTGGGGTTTGCTTGCATTCCACCCTGACAGAGATTGTGGTTACTGCTTGACTATCTCTTCCCTCTCTTTCTCCTGTTCAGAAAGTTGCCTTGGATAGACCTATCACAAAAGAAGAGGTAACTGGAGCTATCTTAGGTAGTAAGAAGGGCAAGGCATCAGGTCCGGATGGCCTCCCTTCGGAGGTTTATCAGGTTTTATTAACAACAATAGTTCCCTTCTTAACTCAGCTGTTTAATCAGATCTTTTTGGAGGGGGTGTATCCTCCTGAATCTTGGAACGAAGCCTCTATTACTTTGATATTAAAACCTGGTAAACAGGCTGACAGCTGTGGGTCATAAAGACCAATTTCTATTCTAAATTCAGATTACAAGCTTTTTTCATCTGTCCTAGCTAAAAGGTTGTGAGAGGTGGCACCCTGTATTCTACATCAGGATCAGCGGGGCTTTGTGAAGGGTCGCCAGCTCTTTGAGTTGACCTATGATCTGATGGGTGCTATCGACATGGCGACTACGGACTCCTTGCCCTTAGCTGTTATCACGTTGGATGCCGCCAAGGCCTTCGACAGGGTGAATTGGACATTCCTGTCGGGGGTCTTGGCGAAGTTCAATATTGGCGAGGGTTTCCGTGGAGCGGTCGGTTTGCTGTATCGGAATCCAACAGCTTCTGTATTAGTCAATGGTGAATTGTCAGATCCCTTTAATATCACTCTGGGTTACCAGGCAGGACTGCCCACTCTCCCCTCTCCTATTTGATTTATACATCGAGCCCTTTGCCCAACGATTGAGGGATGATGTTAATATCAAGCCCTTTATCTATAGGGGATGGGAGAGGAAGGTAGCCCTGTATGCGGATGACATTCTCATTTTTTCTTCTGACTTGAGTACAGCATTACCCGCGATCATTGCACAGGCCAATGACTATGGTGAGATGTCAGGATACCAGATTAATGCATCCAAAACAGAGATGATGATATGGAATGAGGCTGAGCCAGTGGTAGGGGTCCAGCCCAACTGTTCCATGCGGTATCTCGGACTTACCATCGTTAGAGATATAGACAAAATTGTACCGCTGAATCTAGACATAGTGACAAGAGATTGTAGAAAGCTTATGAGGTCGTGGTCTTCGCTCTCCCTTTCCATGTTGGGTAGAGCTAATTTGGTAAAGATGTTTATTTTACCTAAAATTTCTTTTCTGTTCAACAGTATTCCATTGTACTTTGAACCTTCTATTTTACAAAAACTGCAAGGTTATATTAGTTCGTTTATTTGGAACGAGCATACACCTCGGATAGCATGGAAAAAGATTAGACGCCGCAGAGAAAAGCGGGGATTAGCAGCACCTGATTTACAGCTATATGCTTGGGCTTTCCAACTTTCCCATGCCAGGATGCTGCTTAAGATGCCAACAAATGTGGGTATAGGAAGCATGTTTGCTGCATTATTGAGAGGAGGGGGAATAGACCAGAATGGTTTTTTGTTTAAATTTGGGGATCCCAAGTTTTTTAAAAAGATTAAGTTGAAGATTTTGTTGGGTTTCATAAGAACATGGGTCAAAATAAGAGGTGCAATAAAGGTGGGTTATTTCTCAGGTAGGTCACCATTATGGAACTCTCCCGGTTCCCCGGTGTGGCTTCTTGACAGCTTGGCAGTACCTCTGAGAGAGGCGGGTCTGGAAATTTGGGGAGATCTTTTTTTTGATGGAGTTTTGCTATCTTGGGACCACATACTAGCTAGAGTGGGGTTAGGTCTCTCTAAATTTAAATATCTACAGATAGCAAGTTGGGCCCGTATGCAGAGCTCTGTCAGAGGTAGGTTCGAAATAGGTGGTGAGAGTAGTATAGTGACCTTGTTGATGGATAGACCCCCTGCACCTAAAGAGATTTCGTTTTGGTACAACTTGTTACTAGATGAAGTTGACGGGGAGTTTGCCTTACCTGAGACATTATGGAGTTCCTCTTTCCCAGGGGAAGACCTTGAGAACATCTGGTATTCATCTTGTAAAATCTTATGGGATACGGTTAAGCCATCATGGTTATGTAGGAACCACCTTTTTACTTTACACAGGGCTTATTACTCCCCATAGCGGCTATCTAAATTTTCTAATGAATCCACTGTGGCATGCCCTAAATGCGGATTGTTAGCAGCCTCGGATCTACATATGTTTTATGAATGCCCACTGGTGTTAACTTTTTGGGATGCTATTAGCACACTGTTGACAACATCTGTGGGACATCAAATTTCAATTAATGCACTGTTCGTAATTTTTGGAACATCACTGGAAGTTCAAGGTTTGGTTAAAAAGCTTTTGTTTTATTGTATCCTACTTGCAAGAAGAGAGATATGTAGGAAATGGAAGGATCCACTGCCTCCCACCTTGCTGGACTGGCGCTTATCAGTATTGCGTACATCAAAAATAGACCTAGTAAGATCGGGTAATCCCGAAAAACGAGACTTTTGGCACCTCCTGAATTGGGCCTAAGTGTGTGCTTGGGTTTTTTTTTTTTTTTCCCCCACATTGTCCGATGATTAACGCTGCTTGGTCTGCTCTCCCTCCTATATATGGATATACCCAGATATGGCTATTTAACAGCAGCAACATTGCCCTTATATGGATTAACATTTCGCGGTGTTTACTCTGGAGAGTTTCTGAACAACACTGAGTGCTATCCTAGTATGTGAGAGCACTACCAGTTTATCTGTGACAGTGTATCGTATCACTTTTTCTCTCCTAGAGTTTCTATGCGACTCTCCAAGGGCAAAATGAGGACAAAAAAAAAATATATATTTTATACATTGTCTCTGATTTAAGCCTGACTGCTTTTTTCCAAGTTACCGGCGGGTTAAGCACATTTTATTTTGGGGTTTGCTTGCATTCCACCCTGACAGAGATTGTGGTTACTGCTTGACTAGGGTTTCACCCCATCATCTAGTAACCCTATTTCCAACACTGGTGGCAGTGGAGGGACGTGGACTTGTGTTTGTGCTGTCACATACAGTGATTTTTTTATTATACTAAAATCCCAGATTAATACATTGATACCATTTCAAGTTGTATTTAAATTCTCCTTGATTGGTCTTTTTTTTCTCCAAATTCCCTCTCATTGTACTTTACTGTTGTGCCTGAAATCACACCTGAAAGGATGGAGTTTGTTTGAGTTTACCAACATGGATGACTTCACTGTGGCTGAGATTAAGGGGTTCTGCAAGGAGACAGGACTTCCGAACAACAGCAAAAACAAAATGCTGGATCTTCAAAAGGTGCTGAGGGCCTGGGTGGAAGTCCACCAGTAAGTGGCTACAGAAGGGGATGATTATGTGGAAAGGCAGGAAGAGGACCTGGATATCAGTCCTGAGACGCAGCATCCAGCTGAAGGTAATGGCTTATCTCTTGAGCAGTATATCTTCCCAAGGTCTGTCAGCAGAAGAGCTGGCTGAGAGGAAGGCTAATATGGCATTGAGGCCAGATGGCCAAGCTCATGATGTAAGTAAAGAACCTGTACATAGAAGTGGACAAGGAGAAGGCTGAGAGAGCCCTGGCAAAGGAGATAATGGCCATGGAAAAGAGAAGAATGATGCATGAGCTAAGTCTCATCGAGATGGACTTCCGAGCTAAGCAAGTGGAGTCCAGCATACCTAAAAAGCCCTCTGGAGACAAGGGGGTCCACATTCCAAAGAATCTGGTGCCTAACTTTGCTATGGGAGATGACATCGACAATTGGCTTGGAGCCTATGAAGATGCTATGGAGATAAATAGTGTCCCTGAGGAGGATTGGAAGGCCAGTCTCTCAAGGCACATACCCAGTGAAGGGAGGGATTCCCTACTGGCCTTAGAGAAGGGGGCCCGGATGAGGAATCACCCCACGATGGACACTCTGGTCAGGAAGTATTGCCTCACTCAGTAACATTACAGACAGGAGTTTTGAGACAATCAGAAGCCCCATCAGTCTTGGGTTGATTGTGTGGAATCTTTCTGCAAAGCACTCAATCATTGAGTGAAGGGCAGTGAAGTGAATGATCGCCAAGGGCTATGCAACTTGATTACAAGCCAGCACATGTTCAGTTTTGCAGATCTGGGCCAGCACCTGATTGATTGCATGCTCACCAGGTGAAAGTGAATGGGTTCCCTGTCACTGATTTGAGGGACACCAGGCCTAGCCAGACCATGGTTGTGGAAAGGCTGGTTTTCCCAGAGCAGTACACAGGCCAGGTGTGCAGGGTAGCTCAGGTCAGAAGGAAGGACGTATTGAGCCTCATTGTCCCGGTATCCATGGAGTGGTTGGGAAGGTGACCCAGAGGAGGATCATAATAATTCTCAAGATGCTCATTGACTGTATTCCAGGGAATAAGATGCCCCTGGTGTCAAGAGAGCTGTGAGGAGCGACAGTCCAGGGTGCCCTGACAGTTCCGTTTTTTAGGGTAACACTCCCAAGTGGAGGGTACGGGAGCCCAGATGGCAGGATAGGATGAGGCAGCACTCTCCCCTGTCTCCTGTTCAGCTTCAGAATAGAGACCTTGGGATGATAAGCCAGTCTCAGAATACCACTCTTGAGCTGGTTAGAGGCAGAGTGGAATTAGGTTGCCCAACAACCAGGGCTGCCACTTCCTGCTTTAAGAAACATGAGTGATCAGAGAACCCTGGATGGGCTGAGCATAGCTCTTAACTCTGACAACTGTCAGTGGCTTCTTTTGGTTACTGAACTTGTGAACAGAGTTTTCTTCGGGTTGGGGACAGAATTTGGATTCAAGGGGTGGAATACGCCACATTACTTTGTCGGCTATTTGGATTCTGTCTGTCTACTGGGAAGCATCTGGGATCACGTTACAATTAAGTGCTTAACAGATAGAGCCCACAAGCGAGGAGAAGGGTTTCCCATGGGCCAGTAGAGTGGATCAGGAGAGTGTTGACTGGGGGATCCATCTGAGTTGAGAGAGGCATAGAACTGACGAGTGCCCCTGCTTAACAGGGCCTTGGTCCTCGTTCTGTTGTCTAAGCAGGGAATCCAATCAAGGTACATTTATTAGTCTACCCTGGCATTTGTCTGCAGGCGGGTTATCTTGGCCTTCCATCTTTTTGCAGGGGCATCCCCAGACTTTTTGCTTTCACCCTTCTGTTTTCTGAACCTGTTTTGTGGTTTTAAAGACTCTGCACACTTTACCATTGCTAATCAGTGCTATGCTACAGTGTTTGTGCTCTCTACTTTAAACATAGTGAAATTGACTTACACCCAATTGACACATTTAATTTACTTTAATTTAATTTAAGTCCCTAGTACAGTGGTACTATATGTATCAAGGGTCTGTACATTAAATGCTGCTGGTGTGATTTCAGCACTGATTGTGCCACCCACCTAAGTAGCTCTTTAAAACATTCCTCTGTCACTAAATATGAAATATTCGCCTGTTCCCAATCAAACGTTAGCACGTATTACATGTGACAAGCATGGGTGGGTAGAATTAGCAGAATTTGCTTCAGCTGAATTACATTAAAATTCTTCAAGATTCCACAGAATTCCGCAAGGGGACAGAGCAGGAATTTGGCATTATTTTCTGTGGTGGTGCCCGTACATTCTCTGCAGTAATCATTAAGAGTATGTTAGGGTGCCGAGTGGCATTTGGCTATGCTATTTTTTTAGTGCTAAATGTATCTTCGCATCCATTTTTGGATGACGTGGATTTAGTCCAATTTACTTTTTGAGAATATGTACCTACGGACCACTGTATGTGCTCTGCTTATAGAAACCAAGCAAGTATTATTATTATTACTAATAATAATAATGATGATAATAATAACAATTACATTAACAATAATAATAATCAGGAGAAGAAGAATATATAATTACATAACTCATCCACAATCTGGATTAAAAATGTCACCTCTGAATAAATCTATCGCTATTGTGAGAACGCATTGGCACTTTGAAGCCAGAGAATACCAAGTTATTCCTTTGCTGTTATTAACTTGAGGATACATTATTGAGTTAAATATTTGTACATAATGCTGCCGTTTTCTCACCATTCTTTTGTCACCCCTGTTATTTCCAAGCGCCTAGATATTTCTGTCTCCCTTTACTTTCCTCAAACGCCACTCTTACATCTTGTTAGGACAGACAGAGCACGCTTCGCACTACTATGGAAGATTTCATCCATCACGATTTGTTTATTATGCATAATTAGTTTACATAATTGCATACAATCGAACAGGATTTCATAAGGCTGTCTTTTAAAATATTTAAAGATTCGCAAACATGGGACGTTCCCTAACTGTATAGATTAAAACATCTGCTTTTAGTACTGGACCCTCAGTAAGAACTTTATAAAGCGACAATTAAAAATAGCGTCTGTTGCATTAAAACGTGCTAGGATTGTATCTGCAGAATAATGATTGTTAATGGTATGTTTTTTCTTATTTAATTTCATTCTATTATATTGTTTATCCTTGTCTGATATCAGTTGTATCACTTTTGCTTGTATCTGATGTCCTTATTTGCTCTTTTAAAAATAATAAAATTCTTTTGAAATTAAAAAAAAAAAAAAGTGCTAGGATTGCTTGATGGTAGGAGTGCATATCATGTAGTTTAAATGTCCCCCTCCTGGAGCAGAGCTGGGCATTTGCATATCAGGTCGAGTAATCTCTCTTTGTACATCCCACAGAAACGGCGGAAGGTCAGATCACTGGTCCGTTGCAGTGGTAGGCTATGCTGACGCATGGGTAGACAATCAAAGTGAAAGTTCAAAAACGTGCATTTAAAACTCACAGGGTATCCAGACACAAAGTAGGACAGTGAAGATCTTGCAATTCTGTATCAGCAGCAAGGATTTTGACAGTCACCTTGTCTGCAACAACCGGGAGTTTCTTCATTGAACTCTGACCAGTTTATTAAACATTTTATATGATACATTTAGCTGACAAAATGAAAGGAGAACAAGGGTTTGTAAGGCTGAGTCCAGATAAATCCTAGCTGGTATTGTCAGACACGTGCCTATCACGGACCATAAAACAGTGTTGATGAAGTAGTCAATTGTTGTGTTTTAGCCTGTATCAGCTTTTGGTGGAGGCATCCTGCCTGGCAAGTGCTTGTTTGCTTATCCCAAATTCCAGGCGTATTCGTGCTGGTGAGCAATTTTTGGGAAAGTTAAAAATACCCCTATGCACTTTTGAGATTATTCTGTCCAGCAGCGCCGCATCGCGGCCTCGCAGTACCTCACTTCCATAGGTCAGAGTTGGTAAGAGCTTGACGGAAATGATCTTTAAAAAGGGAGCGCAGTTTGGACCTTTCGGGATGGAGCCCAGGGTGGAGAAGCCTGAATCAAGGTGCTGCCTTTCATTAGGACGTGTGAGTTCTGAGGCTGACATGAACCTTTTGCATGGAAGAGATCCCCTAGAAATGTATATTCGCCCACAGTGTCCAGGGGCTGAACTTGCAGAAAACAGTTATGGTTCCCTATACGAGTTTGTTGATCACGATGACTTTAGATTTAGGCCAATTTAGAAGCATCCCCATGGTAGTGTAATCGAGTGCTTGAGTCCTATTTTAGTTTTACTTAGAACGATTACATCATTGGCACATAGTAGGTTTGAGATTTGGAAGTCTCCAAGCTTTGAAGGATCAGGATTTACTTGGTCCAAAGCAGTGGTCATGTCACCCAAAAAGAGATTGAATAGCTGGGGTACCAGCATACTTCCCTGCGTTACACCAGCTGTGGTTGCTTTTAATCGGCAGAGGAGCATTGCCCCGCCTGCTGCGAGAGCAGCAGGTGAGCACTGATAAATTATTAAAATGGTGTGAGTGTGATGCTGAGGTTAGGGAGCATCCGTGCGGATTGCAGGGTACATCTGCAGGTGACAGCCGCGGCCCATGGAGGGAGTTCCGTGAGGCGGAAAGGCGGGCGGGGGAGGGGCAGCGTGGGGGGTACTAAAAACCGGAATATGGATAATTGGAGGTAAGTAAACAATTAAATAAATAAAACGAATTTCGTAGCGCGCCCTGCGATTTCCGCCCCACGGAACACCCCCCACGGGCCGCGGCTGGCAGGTGATCAGTGGCATGTCAGATTGGCAGTCTGTCTACAGCCAGCCAATCTGACAAGCGCACCTCGGCGCTAGTAATCCCAGCCCTCTGAAACAGCCTGAGGATTGCTGCAGAGGCCCCGGCCGAAAGTGAGCGCTGAGCGAGCCTCCTCCAACCAATCCTGGAGTTGCTCTCAACAGAATGAAAGCAGCTCCAGAATTGGTTGAATTTGGCACTTGGCAGGAAGTAAACCGCTTCCCTACCTGCTCATCAGTGCTGCTTCTATCCCCGTTTCTATGCACCTGCTTCTTGCCTGGAGAGCTGGAGAGTAGAGACACGGAGGGTCAGCACACTAGTGACTGTACGTTTTTTGCCCCCCCCCCCCCCCCACTTTGTAATGTTACGAGCTGTCCCTGCTTTAGACATTGATGTGTGGCTATCCTTCCTGAAATTTAAGTCCCAGCGCTACTAGGGAATGATGTTCTGATTATGTGACTGTAGAGAATGATTAGCAAATCACTTTGCACATCTTGGAGTGATACCTGGTACATAGCAAGGAAAGTTGTACTTTTCGTATGAGTTGCATGTTATGATCATTCTTTTATTTATGTGCATGAGCAATGTAAACCCAGCACACTTGCAAAAATACAGCACGCTGATTACTTATGTCATAAAGTTTGAATAAAGTTTTTGTGCTTGGTACTTCCAAACATATTTTTCAGAAGCCCACAAGACGCTCACATTTCCAAATGAATACCGTTCCACGACAGAAACAGTACTGACTGATGAATGATAATAATGCGTGTGCACTATCCTTGTGTTAAGCGCATCTGCATTTACTCTCCACGCCACAAATACACTGGCATACCACATATCATAAAAGCTCTATTGTTTCCAGTCTTTGTTTCAGAAACGTGTTAAATAACAAACGAGCGTGAAATGCAAATATTTTACAGTGTTCGTGTATTATTAAATAATGTAGCCACAAAATAATTATTTATTATAAAATAAAATTAATGTATCACACCATGTATTTTCCAAGCATGGCAACCTCTTTGATTTCCTATTTTTTGTAGAATTGAATTTGAGAATACAAAGCAAACAAATGCAAGAATCAGAAACGGAAAAGATTTAAAGGTGCACAGGAAATTGTGACATGTTTGCACCTGACAAGCTTAGTACAAGTTTTTCTTTAATCCTGATTATGAGGGACTGATTCACAAAGGCAATTTAAACTTTTGAGTGAGTTTATACTTTTGAGTAAGTTTGCTTTTTTTCAGTGTTCACAAGCTGCCCTTTCATTGTGAATTACAATTTTGTAGTAAGCCCAGCACTACACATGACCATCCACTGGTAATGTAACACTCTCCCATAGAAAATAATGGATGTAGGGACTTAATATAAAAGTGTGATTACTATAAAAGTGGAAGTTCGTGAAAAGTAGTAAGCTCACTCAAAAGTGTAAGTTGCTACAAAAGGGCAGTTTGTGGTAGCACTTTGCAGCAAGTTTTGTTGTACAACTATAGTATTGCAAAATGTACTACAACGTTCAGTTTCTGGGCCTGATTCACAATTACACATTTGAGCAAATGTACACTTTGTAGTAAGTTTACTACTTTCAGTATTCACAAACTTTGAGTGTAAACTTACTACAATAATTGCATACCACCACCCCCAGAGTTATAAAATTGGCTTACTTTTGTGTGAGTGCGTGACATCCCTCACCAAATCCCTCCCTGTCCTTCCCAAAACACCTCTTACTCCTCCCTAATTCTATCCAATTTAGTAGTGAGTCTGCTCTTTTTCCCACCCACTCCCCTATGTCCCCATATTTATTCTAAAAGCAATAGTGTAGGAGATTTGTTTATTAGTTATGATGCCTACAAAAGCAAAATGCCCTCAATTTTGTTCAGTAGTAACCACCATTCACTGGCAAGCAATAAATGATTGCCCGTTCAGTGTTTTTCAGTTAGAAAAAGGATAAGTACATTTATTACACACACTCTACTAAACATTATGCAGTAATGTACAAATATGTACAATGGTAGATGGAAAATACCATAGATAACATTTCATAAACACATTTGACCCACTAAAGGGGTCCTGAAGGTAAATCTACTGGTTTGGTCAAAGGTTCAAGATAAACAAACTACATATTAAAGACATTACCAATCAATCAATCAATCAATCAGGGGAATTATAAGCATGCTACTTACCCGGGAGGGTCTCAAGGCACTCTGGGTCAGCTGATCCACTTCATGTGAAAAACCACGTCTTCGGAGCCTTCTTGAAGTTGTTCATGGAAGGGGCACGCCTGATGTCTGTGGGAAGCTCGTTCCAGGTCTTGGCCGCGATGTAGGAGAAGGATCTTCCCCCTGCTCTGGCTCTGTGGGTGCGTGGGTGTGGGCGAGGAGGAGGTTGGTGGAGTGGAGGTTTTGTTTGGGTATGTGGACGGTGATTCTGTTGTTGTCATAATTTGTTAGGTTAATGTAATCATCAATAATAGTAAACATGTATAAATGCATTTATTGTTGATAAAGTATATTTACTGTGGCCCATATTCACTGTCGGCATCATTATGTTAATAAACATTAAAAGTTAGGTAAACTTGTGTCTGTGTGTTCCTATACACTTTCCAACCATTACACTGCTGCAGCCATATCGGAAAAGGCAGACACTGTTGTATATTGGAACAACAATAGACTCAACAATGAACACCTTTACAACAAAGGATTTACAGGGATAAAGTCTTAACAATGCCTGCCTTCGAAACAAAAGTTTTTACCACATATTTGACTTTACCATGGATGCCTTTTCCTCAAAAATGTAAGTATTTGGGAGGAAAGCACTTTTGTATTATATTCATAGTATAATAGGTTTATACTTACCTGTAAAATAATTACATCTTCATGGCAGAGGCATGTGCGTGATAAACATATTACTGACAATTATCAAACACACACACACACATATATATATATATATATATATATATATATATATATATATATATATTCACTGACAAAAACCATAGGTTTCGGGCACATTATAGTTAGTTGGACATTTCACTCATACAAAACCATAGAAATACCCCCGTTATAGTTAGTTCAGCTAACTATAACTCGTGCCCTCGCAATGCACTGCTGATGACATCTCATATTACATCATTCATGACATGGTCAGTGACATCACTGATGACATCTCAAATGACATCACTGATGACATCACTGATGACATCATCCAGTGACTGTGTGTTTCTGTAAAGTTTAAATATGTTTTATATATATGCCAAGGTGTGTTGAAGAATGAGTCGGTGTAAAAGTGTCTTGATGAAGGATTTAGTAGGTGCATGACTGACTGTATGAGTGAGTGATTAAATGTGTCTTACTGAATGCATGGGGGAGTGACTAAACTGTCTGAATGTGTGCATCAGTATGCCTGTTGTTGTGTAAGCTGCTGCATGTGTTGGTCATTAGCTACATGAGTGTCTATATGGGTTATTGGTTTGTTGCTTGAGTATTTGTATGGGAGACTGAGTGTGTGTGTGGGTGGGTGGGGCGTGTGTGACTCTGTGCATAGATGTGTGATTGGTTGATTCACTGGGTGTATGAGCTCAAAAGTGCATGTGGAAACAGCTGTATGGACAGGTGAGTGTGTGTATGGGTGTGTTGGTGAGAGATTGGATGTCACAATGGTACATGTCCAAGTAACTACATATGTAAAAGGAAGTGTATGTGAGAGTTGGAGTAAATAAATTACTATACATGAGAGTCAGTGATTGTGAGAGTGGCTCTATGGATGAGTGTGTACTTGTATCAGTGATTGTATAAGAGAGTAAGTATGTGTTAGTATATGTTTGAATAAGTGAGGTGGTGTGTGTATAACTGTATAGATGAGGAAATGGGAGTGTGATTGACTCTTTGCATGACTGACTATGTGTGTGAGTAACTGCATGAATGAGTGGAGGTGTGTGAGTGTCTGTATAGGTGTATGAGTGCATATGATAGTGTTGTATTGATGAGTGACTGTATGTATGAGTGATTGTATGGGTGAATGAGTGGATGTGTGTGTAGACCTAGGAATCAGTGAGTGCGTATGTAGTAACTGGTATTGGTGTGTTGATAGTTTTGAAAATGGTAGTCTGTATTTTACAGCGGGTGTATCAAAAGTTATATTAAAGTGTGAGGAGGTGCATCAGATTTTCACGTGGATGATGTAATCAGTGATGTCATTTGAGATGTCATCAGTGATGTCATCAATGATGTCAATGACCATGTCATGAATGATGTAATATGTGACATCATCAGCAGTGCATTGCGGGGGTGCGAGTAATAGTTAGCTGAGCTAACTATAACGGGGGAATTTCATGGTTTTGTACGAGTGACATGTCCAACTAACTATAACGTCCCTGAAACCTATGGTTTTTTCAGTGAAATTCTAAGGTTTTTTAAATGCTAATTTCTAACTCTAACGTGCCTGAAACCTATGGTTCTTTCAGCGAATTTCAATGGGTTTTAAATGCTAATTTCCAACTATAACGTGGCTGAAACCTATGGTTTTTTCAGTGAATTTCAATGGTTTTTTAAATGCTAATTCCTAACTATGCCTACAAAGGTAGGGCATGTGAAGAAAGAGGAAGAAAAGCGCAGAAAGAAGCAAGTCAAATGCAGAAACAGGCAACAGAAGTCCAGAAAGATGAAGAAAAGTGCAGGAAGAAGCAAGAGATGTGCAGAAAGAACCAACAGAGGAGCAGAAAGTCCTCCTGTACCCCCAACTTTTTACTGACGGGTACTGATGGTAGCTGACTGACTAACAAGGACCGGAGCCAGTGCAATGCTAAAAGACACTTAGAATACAGTGAAAATACCTACAAACACTAGGGTACACTATGTGTTGGGGTACCCCTGTGATTAGCATGACCGCCTCTGTATTTCCCATGAGTTAGTGCCTGGGTCATTGCATGAGTACATGGGTACTGAGTGGATGATTAGAGTACTGCAAGGAGAGTGCATGGTGAATTTATAAGTGCTTGGGTTTTGGTAGAGTGATTGCATAAGTACACCCATGTCACATCAGGCCCCGCCCCCTCCCTTTACCACTGTGCAAACGAAGCCCCCTGGCAGGTTTTAAGTTGGGGGTTCCTGGGGGCCAACTAGCCCACCATGTACCTCCAGTAAGCGCCACAGAGCTGCATTGCAGAGAGGTGGTCCGAGGCCACGCCTCTTTTTACACCTCTCTTCAACACAACTCTTTGGCACTTACTGAACGTACCTGGTGGGCTAGTTGGCCCCCAGGGACCCTGAGAATTCAAGGGGACTTAATTCCCCAACTTAAAACGCACCACTGGGCGCGTTTGTACACTTGTCACATCAGGCCACACCCCCTCCCTGCACCAGTGTGCAAACGCACCCCCTATTGCATTGTAAATTGGGGTATTAAGTTCCCTTGAGTCCTAAGGGTCCCTGGGGGCCAACTAGCCCACCAGCTACCTCCAGTAAGCGCCACAGAGCAGAGTTGCAGAGTGGTATAAAAAAGGTGGTGTGGCCTTGGACCACTTCTCTGCAACGCAGCTCTCTGGTGCTTACTGGTGGTGCCTGGTGGGCTAGTTGGCCCCCAGGGACCCTCAGGATTCAAGGGGACTTAATCCCCCAACTTAAAACACGCCACAGGGCGTGTTTGCACACCTGTCACATCAGGCCATGCCACCTCTCTGAACCACTGGGCAAATGTTCCCCCTGGAGCGTTGTAAATTGGGGAATTAAATCCCTTTGTGTCCTGAGGGTCCCTAGGGGCCAACTAGCCCACCAGCTGCCTCCAGTAAGTGCCTCCGAGCTGTGTTGCAGAGTGGTGTAAAAAGTGGGCATGGCCTTGGACCATCTCTCTGCATCACAGCTCCCTGGCACTTACTGGAGGTACCTGGTGGGCTAGTTGTCTCCCAGGGACCCTCAGGATTCAAGGAGACTTAATCCCCAACTTAAAACATCCCACAGGGCGTGTTTGCACACTTGTCTTATCAGGCCTCGCCCCTCCCTTCACCACTGTGCAAACGCACCCCGTGGCACATTTTAAGTTGGGGGATTAAGTCCCCTTGAATTCTGAGAGTCCCTGGGGTCCAAATAGCCCACCAGGAACCTCCAGTAAGCGCCACACAGCTGCGTTGCAGAGAGGTGTAAAAAGAGACTTGGCCTCGGACAACCTCTCTGCAATGCTGCTCCCAGGAACTTACTGGAGGTACCTGGTGGGCTAGTTGGCCCCCAGGGACCCTCAGGATTCAAGGAGACTTAATACCTCAACTTAAAACATCCCACAGGGCGTGTTTGCACACTTGTCACATAAGGCCACGCCCCCTCCCTGCATCATTGTGCAAACGCACCCCATGGCGTGTTTTAAGTTGGGGGATTAGGTCCTGGGGTTCCCTGGGGACCAACTAGCCCACCAGGAACCTCCAGTAAGCACTTTACAGCTGCGTTGTAGGGAGGTGCAAAAAGGGGTGTGGCCTCAGACCACCTCTCTGCAACCCAGCCCTGTTGTGCATTCTAGAGGTACCTGGTGGGCTAGATAGTCCCAAGGGACTCTCAGGATTCAAGGGGAACTAATTCCCCACCTTAACACGTGCCACGGAGCACATTTGCACAGTGGTGCAGGGAGGGGGTGGGGCCTCCGGTGAGATGCCGGTTCCTTTATTATCTTTTTTGGTTTTCTTTTTTGGGAGGGGGGCTGCATGGCCCCCCTCCCACGGCCAATTATGGCCCCGGGGACCCCATCCCCCGGGGCCTGGCCATCAGTTTTAAAAAAAAATCTGAGGGTGGCAGCGTGGCCCCCCTCCTCAGGTCAATTATGGCCCGGGGCCCCATCCCCCAGCCGGCCCTATCCATTGGGGACCTGGGGGGAGCCCCAATGCCCTCACAGTCCCGCTGGCTCCCCGCCTCCTGCTCTCGCTTCCAAAATCCTAAGTAGGTGTGCTATGGTAGGGTGGGAGCCGTGCTACCACCATACCATAGCAAACAGCAGTGTCCCGGGGTGGGCACCCCGGGACACTGCAAGAGCCGGCCCTGGGGGGTGGTGGTCCCCAGGGCCATCGAAGGCGCCTGGAGGGGGGCCGCGCAGCCCCCCTCCCAAAGTTTGCAAAGCCTAAGGCATCAGGTGCTCCCCGGGGCTCAGTGGTCGTAACAGACCCCTGCATTTACATAGTTAGTGCCCCGGGGAGATGGTGGTCCCTGGGGCATGTGGGGGGCTCGACCCCCCACACAGGTAGTTTTCTTTTCAAAAGAGAGCCCTGGGGAGGTGGCAGTCCCCGGGGCTGCGGGGGGCTATGTGCCCCCCCGCGGTTTTATCCTTCTTGCCCCGGGGAGGTGGTGATCAGTGGGGCATTTTGGGGGGCCCGAACCCCCCACACACATAATTATTTTTTAAAAAGAGAGCCCTGGGGAGCTGGCAGTCCCCGGGCTGCAGGGGGGCTATGTGCCCCCCGCGGTTTTATCATCCTTGCCCCAGCGACGTGGTGGTCCCCGGGGCTGCGGTGGGGCTGTGTGCCCCCTGCAAAACATAAATGTAGCCACGGGGAGGTGGCGGTCCCCGGGGCTTGCATGCCCCCGGGACCTGGCCCACCCAGGGGCTTAAGAATAACAAAGCGCGGGAGCTTTTTTTGGCCCTGGGGGTCTTTGTGGCATGGTGCGTGCACGGTGAAAAACCTTGAAAAAAAAAAAATTTATAAATACATAACTTAGCATTTAAAAAACCGTACAAATTCACTTAAAAAACCATAGGTTTCACACACGTTATAGTTAGGAATTAGCATTTCAAAAACCTTGTAAATTCACTTAAAAAACCATAGGTTTCACACAGGTTATAGTTAGGTGGATATTTCACTCGTAAAAAACCAATGAAATTCCCCCGTTATAGTTAATTCAGATAACTATAACTCGCGCAACCGCCACTCTATCACAAGGATGATGTCATCAGTGATGTCATGAGTGATGCCACTGACCATGTCATGAGTGATGTAATATGTGACGTCATGAGCAGTGGATTGCGGGCGCGCAAGTTATAGTTATCTGAACTAACTATAACGGGGGAATTTCATTGGTTTTTTACGAGTGAAATATCCACCTAACTATAACCTGTGTGAAACCTATGGTTTTTTAAGTGAATTTGCAAGGTTTTTTAAATGCTAATTCCTAACTATAACGTGTGTGAAACCTATGGTTTTTTAAGTGAGTATATATATATATATACACACACACACACACTGAAAAAAAGTGCACAGAGATGTTATAGTTACACTAAGATTTCACTCTTACAAAATTTGTGAAATTCAGCAGTTAAAGGTACCTGAGCTAATTATAACTTTACAAACATTATAACACATTTTTTTAATAAAGTTTTTTTCACAGATTTGACTTTACCATGGATACCTTTACTACGGAAATGTAAGTATTTGGGAAGTAAGTATAAACTCTTCTGTATTATATTTATAGTATAATGGGTTTATACTTACCTCTAAAGTACTTATATTTTCATGGTAGAGGCATGTGCGTTATAAACATATTACTGATAATTATTAACCATATATGTATTTGTATGTATATATATCTATATCTATATATATATACACACACACAGACACTGAAAAAAGTGTACAGAGATGTTATAGTTAGACTCAGATTTCACTCTTACGAAACTAGTGAAATTCAGCAGTTAACTATACATTCTCCCCGAAATGCACTGCTTATGACCTCATATATTACACCACTCATAACATGGTCAGTGACATCACTGATGACATTAATAACAAAGCCTTGGAGCCTGAGATTTTTTTTTAAAAAGAATTTCGGTGGGATTTGCCGATCCATCGTAACTCTCGCTGAACTTTGTTTTTTTTAAATTGTTTTTTTTGGCCGTGGTTGTTCCCTGTTGGACCCCTCCAGGAGGCCTAGGGGGTCACGGTGTTTCTACCCTGCCCCCTTTTCTTTTTTTTAAATGTTTTTTCTGTGACTCGGTTTAACCGAGTCACAAGATGGCTGCCATTCAGATCTCAGGATGAGATTGGAAGGGGTCACGTATCCTCCATGGCCCTATATATACAACTGGAAATTTCTTTATATAAGTCCATAACTACAGAGCACCATTTAACAACAAGCATTTGCAATACAATTGGTCTCACATTTGAGAGAGCTAGAGCTATTGGCATTGTAAATGACAATGTCTTTTACCCATGTGTTTTGGTTTGGAGTGGAGTGGATATATGTGGTTTGGAGTGGAATTATGTGGGTTGAATTGGGATAGTTGTGGAATTGTGTGGTGTGTAGTATATTTGAGTAGTGGAATTATGTGGCATGGTGAATAGATGGGATGAGAGCTGCACAGAATATATTGAAAGGAAGAAATAAAGGGATAGGTAATTTGTGCAGGAAGTGGTGAATTAACTCCTGACAGAGGAGCAGAAAGAGCGTGTAAGAAAGAGGACAAAGGGGAGAGCAGGCCATAGACGCACAAAGAGGGTGCGCCTGAGTACACAGTAGACACCCCAAGAAGAGGAGGAGAGAGGGAGCATGGGTTTGAGGGACGAACATCTTGAAATGTCATAGGAAAGAAAGACCTGAACGGAACCAATATGAGAGAGGTGTGAAGAGTCTGTGAGAGAATTTGAGAGATAGAGAGAGGAGCCAGAATTGAAAGATGAACAATATTTTTGGCATGAGTAGCCATTCATGATGACCTACATGCAGGGAAGCTGCCTATTTGGTATTGTGACTCCAGGTGAAACATGTGAATCCTAATGGAATAGTTGATTACTGAATCAAACAAATGTATTTCTTGAAGAAATATTTGATGAAACTTAAGGCCACAAACTTATCCAGCAAGTGCTCATCTGTTAGAGTTAATTGTTTTGCTTGGGTGCAATAGTCATGCTCTTTTAGTTTTAGCATTATATAGTTATGAAAATGCTCATTTACAGTCAATTAACAGAGCTAGAGTCCATCCTGACTTTTGGTAATTTCTAAGCCTGGGCAAAGCACTACGCTACGCTCGCGTAGTTTGCGAAGTTCGCGCTACTTCGCACTACGCGAACTGCACGTAGCACAGTGCAAACACGCGTAGCGTAGTGTTGCGTAGTGCTGCGGTCATTTTTTGCTTGCTCGCGGTCCTCAACGTCAAGTTGGCGACCGCGAGCAAGCAAAATGACATCCCGGCGAGACTTTTTCCTTGTTCGCGATCAGCAACATCAAGTTGGCGATCGCGAGCATGGAAAATAAACCTCCCGGCGAGATTCCCAACGCGAGGAGGTCAGGTTTCTCATTGCGAGTGGTCGCGTATGCTCGCGACCGCTCGCGATGAGAAACTACCAGTTTGCGTTTAGAAAGCTGCCGCTCGAGTAAAAATCTACTCGAGCAGCAGAAAATTACAGCTCGCACTGTGCAAGATGCCATTTTCAATGATTGCACAGTGCCGGTTGCTTGTCCGCACTGTGCAATCATTGAAAACGACATCTGGCACAGTGCGAACAAGGTACTACGCAGTTCGCGAAGTGCTACGCGTAGCTCGCGTAGTGCGAACTGCACTTTGCGTAGCTTCGCGGAGTGCTACTTCGCGAACTACGCCCAGGGTTAGTAATTTCATTACCAGCATGCATTTTGCATTGTTGGTGAATTAAAAGAAATGTTTAATGCTCTCACGTATACGAATATAAAAAATACAGAACTGAGAGAAAGATGAATTGAGATTGAAAAAAACACTTTAGGAACCCATAACTCTTTTAAAGAAAGTGTGCCACATCTTTGAAGCATACATGCACAAATCAGACTTAGGTTAGAAAACAGGGAATCAAGTGAAGGAATGCAACAAGATGATGGCTTAAAGTATGGAGTGGCTCAATTTACCATACTTGACATTGGAGTGATTTGGTAATAATGGTGGTTATGTAAAACCAACATAGCGTGTATATTGGTGGGGTAAATATGGAAACATGGTGATGGTTATGAATGGGAAAGCATGTGGGAGGGAGAAAAGATAGATATTTAACAAAGCGGATGACCAATGAAAGGGGTGAGCCCAAGTGATGATATCACATCAAACGAAATAGAGGTACATATGGAGACTATATGGATAACTACGGAATGACAGGTGCCTGTAATGTTAACCAGATCAATGTTTACAGACACCTATAAAAAGAGGAAGTAAATAACTATGATTGGATGTGCGTATGGGAGGATTAAATGAATTTGGGAAAAGTGTCTATCCTTGTGATGCGAGTGGAGTAATACCTAGCAGGTATGTGAATACCCATGGAATGGAGGTCAATGATTGTTAATGGCATTGGGGTGCTGGGGCTGTCAATCATCTGCACACCTAAATTGAATGTTTCCCTTACCCACAGTGCTCTGGTTGGCTCCATCCCTGGACCTCGTTCTCCTCAGGCAGCATCGAGATGAGCAGCAACAAAAGGATAGGGACTACGGCTCCCATTGTGCTGTCCTTGCCAGCTGCTCCTGCTTGTTTATATAGTTAGAACTTGACTCCTAGTTCAAATGAACTGGAGAGCTTTATATGAGCACCAGTTATAATACAAAAGCTCAGTTTCATTTTTCAGACACAAGAAGTTGATCCAACGCCAAGATTGTAACATAGGTCCCAACTTCTAAAGCTCTGGAAGGAATGCCACATTCTGTCTTTCTAATAACAGTGCCTCTGCCAGTGCTCCTCCAGCTTTGAGATGCCATGAGGCTTGTAAAAAACAATGGTGTGAGAATAACAAGTTTACTGCACCTCAAAAGTGAAAACCTCTTTCAAGTAATCAATTCACGCCAGATTCTTGGAAGAATCAAATGATGATTGGGGAAGCCAATTTGAGGAATGCCGAATCAAGAAACAAAAGAGGACTATGACAGTGAAAGGCTCAGTGCTGCTCCTAATTATTCTGACTCTGACAGTTAAAATGTGAAGGCATAGCGGCACGCTTATATCTGTGTACCGGATGCCACTGACTCTAGAAGTGTTGACAAATAGGGGTGAGGGCTTCAGTACCTGCCATCCCTTACCTTTGTCTTCGCACACTTGTGTAGAAACTCCCTCAGCTCTCTGCACATACCCTGCCGAAGAACATTAAGATTCACTGTACCGTTGGACAAGTGAGCCGCCATATCCCACGGATCAAAGAAATGAGAGGTCAGGCGACCTGAACGTCACATGACTCTGATAGGCAAACTGTTGGGCTGCGAAGAAAAAGCGTGTAGATTGTGGCCCAAAGAGGTGGCCATTTTAGACTGCCTTGCAATGGTGAAAACATATCTTAAAACAAGTACCACAGCATTTTTAGAAGCTAATGTGAGACGGCCAAAGCTGCTGACTTTGGGACGAGTTTGCGCTATTTAAAATTACAAAAAAAACAACACATAACCAGATAGGAGGACGGAAGAGAGGCCATCACACTCTGTACTGTGTGATTGCCAACTAAAATATTTTCAGAGTGAAATCGCTGGAAAGATAACAAAGCAAGCAAAGGGGGGACTTTGTCAGAAATGGACCATTAAGATCACAGAATTTCTGAATGCTGCATCTAGCAGCCAATGGCAATGGGTGAGTTTGCCAAAACCCCGGAGAGAGAAAAAACAGGTCATCGCTATTGCTCAACCTAAAAAGGGTGCTTTCTGGACAAACATCTACCTTTCTGTAAAGGTTTGTGTAATTCCGTTCAGCAGTTCGGGCTGTTGCCATTTCCTATGGAAATAACAATGGTGAAAATGTGTTTTGCAACCCCGTCCTTTTTCTCAGCCCCTGCTTGATGGGTAACACCAAACGTTTCAAGGCAGCAGCTGAAGTGAGTAGCAAACCTTTTTTTTAAATTTCATGAGGATTTGTCAAATAATGCCAATGGTATTGGCAATTGAAAAAAAAATTCTCCTCTGGAAACTACATCCTAACTAACTACCTACTGGTGACCGGCAGTAGGTAATTTATATATATATATATATATATATATATATATATATATATATATATACATATCTATATATGTTATATATAGAAACGCGCTTTGGAGGCTCCCGCATCTCGAAGTGGTCTTGGTATTGCTGACACTGCTGTGGCGGACTTTGCACTTTTCCAGGGTACTGGATCACCTTGGCACACCCCCGGGTCCAGGAGAAGATGGAGTGGTGATGGAGTTATCCAACTCTGTCCTGGGCGAGATAGGATTTCCGGTCTTGCCCCCGCTGCAATTAATCCTGTGCCGTGGAGGTTGATGCAGTTTGGGGACTCAGAGGGACATCTCAATTCACACTGCAGGCATGGGAATTGGTCAGTTTCCATTGTGCAGCCAATATCCGCAACAACACCAAGCCATCTACCCGCCCTACTTACCGGGATTCCTACTGCATCTTGGGATGTGTAGTGCACACGCCTGGAAAGGACTACAATCGGTAAAGAAGGACAATGTGCCTGGGGGCGGGGCGGACGCAAACCATTCGTTTGGGGGCTTAGACTACAACACACGATGGGACCTGCTACTCCACATTAGATCCCTGGCGCTGAAGAAGGCATATGTGATGCCGAAATGCATTCGCCGTTGAGGAAGCCTGGAAATGAAATAAAGCGGTCTCCCTGTTTACCTCACCTGTGGCCTCTATTCTCTTCGTGTAGGAGATTGTTTGGCGAATTTTAGCGCGTAAGCCAGAAACGCGCTTTGGAGGCTCCCGCATCTCGAAGTGGCCTTGGTATTGCTGGCACTGCTTTGGCGGACTTTGCACTTTTCCAGGGTACTGGATCACCTTGGCACACCCCCGGGTCCAGGAGAAGATGGAGTGGTGATGGAGTTATCCAACTCTGTCCTGGGCGAGATAGGATTTCCGGTCTTGCCCCCGCTGCAATTAATCCTGTGCCGTGGAGGTTGATGCGGTTTGGGGACTCAGAGGGACATCTCAATTCACACTGCAGGCATGGGAATTGGTCAGTTTCCATTGTGCAGCCAATATCCGCAACAACACCAAGCCATCTACCCGCCCTACTTACCGGGATTCCTACTGCATCTTGGGATGTGTAGTGCACACGGCTGGAAAGGACTACAATCCGTAAAGAAGGACAATGTGCCTGGGGGCGGGGCGGACTCAAACCATTCGTTTGGGGGTTTAGACTACAACACACGATGGGACCTGCTACTCCACATTAGATCCCTGGCGCTGAAGAAGGCATATGTGATGCCGAAATGCATTCGCCGTTGAGGAAGCCTGGAAATTAAATAAAGCGGTCTCCCTGTTTACCTCACCTGTGGCCTCTATTCTCTTCGTGTAGGAGATTGCTTGGCGAATTTTAGCGCGTAAGCCAGAAACGCGCTTTGGAGGCTCCCGCATCTCGAAGAGGCCTTGGTATTGCTGGCACTGCTGTGGCGGACTTTGCACTTTTCCAGGGTACTGGATCACCTTGGCACACCCCCGGGTCCAGGAGAAGATGGAGTGGTGATGGAGTTATCCAACTCTGTCCTGGGCGAGATAGGATTTCCGGTCTTGCCCCCGCTGCAATTAATCCTGTGCCGTGGAGGTTGATGCGGTTTGGGGACTCAGAGGGACATCTCAATTCACACTGCAGGCATGGGAATTGGTCAGTTTCCATTGTGCAGCCAATATCCGCAACAACACCAAGCCATCTACCCGCCCTACTTACCGGGATTCCTACTGCATCTTGGGATGTGTAGTGCACACGCCTGGAAAGGACTACAATCGGTAAAGAAGGACAATGTGCCTGGGGCGGGGCGGACTCAAACCATTCGTTTGGGGGCTTAGACTACAACACACGCTGGGACCTGCTACTCCACATTAGATCCCTGGCACTGAAGAAGGCATATGTGATGCCGAAATGCATTCGCCGTTGAGGAAGCCTGGAAATGAAATAAAGCGGTCTCCCTGTTTACCTCACCTGTGGCCTCTATTCTCTTCGTGTAGGAGATTGTTTGGCGAATTTTAGCGCGTAAGCCAGAAACGCGCTTTGGAGGCTCCCGCATCTCGAAGTGGCCTTGGTATTGCTGGCACTGCTGTGGCGGACTTTGCACTTTTCCAGGGTACTGGATCACCTTGGCACACCCCCGGGTCCAGGAAAAGATGGAGTGGTGATGGAGTTATCCAACTCTGTCCTGGGCGAGATAGGATTTCCGGTCTTGCCCCCGCTGCAATTATTCCTGTGCCGTGGAGGTTGATGTGGTTTGGGGACTCAGAGGGACATCTCAATTCACACTGCAGGCATTGGGAATTGGTCAGTTTCCATTGTGCAGCCAATATCCGCAACAACACCAAGCCATCTACCCGCCCTACTTACCGGGATTCCTACTGCATCTTGGGATGTGTAGTGCACACGCCTGGAAAGGACTACAATCGGTAAAGAAGGACAATGTGCCTGGGGGCGGGGCGGACTCAAACCATTTGTTTGGGGGCTTAGACTACAACACACGATGGGACCTGCTACTCCAAATTAGATCCCTGGCGCTGAAGAAGGCATATGTGATGCCGAAATGCATTCGCCGTTGAGGAAGCCTGGAAATGAAATAAAGCGGTCTCCCTGTTTACCTCACCTGTGGCCTCTATTCTCTTCGTGTAGGAGATTGTTTGGCGAATTTTAGCGCGTAAGCCAGAAACGCGCTTTGGAGGCTCCCGCATCTCGAAGTGGCCTTGGTATTGCTGGCACTGCTGTGGCGGACTTTGCACTTTTCCAGGGTACCAGATCACCTTGGCACACCCCCGGGTCCAGGAGAAGATGGAGTGGTGATGGAGTTATCCAACTCTGTCCTGGGCGAGATAGGATTTCCGGTCTTGCCCCCGCTGCAATTAATCCTGTGCCGTGGAGGTTGATGCGGTTTGGGGACTCAGAGGGACATCTCAATTCACACTGCAGGCATGGGAATTGGTCAGTTTCCATTGTGCAGCCAATATCCGCAACAACACCAAGCCATCTACCCGCCCTACTTACCGGGATTCCTACTGCATCTTGGGATGTGTAGTGCACATGCCTGGAAAGGACTACAATCCGTAAAGAAGGACAATGTGCCTGGGGGCGGGGCGGACTCAAACCATTCGTTTGGGGGCTTAGACTACAACACACGATGGGACCTGCTACTCCACATTAGATCCCTGGCGCTGAAGAAGGCATATGTGATGCCGAAATGCATTCGCCGTTGAGGAAGCCTGGAAATGAAATAAAGCGGTCTCCCTGTTTACCTCACCTGTGGCCTCTATTCTCTTCGTGTAGGAGATTGTTTGGCGGATATATATACATATATATATATATATATATATATATATATATATATATATATATATATATATATATATATATATATATATATATATATATATATATATATATATATATATATATAGAGTTAGACTCAGATTCAGGCAGTCACACACCTATTCACTCACCCACTCAGTAACTCATCCATCCACTCACAGACCTTCAAAGACACTCATGCTCCTACTGACAGACCCAGTCAGACACTCATGTATCCAGTCAAAGACCCACTCAGACACTCATGCACCCACTCACAGACCCACTAAGAAACTCATGCACCCACTCACAGATCCACACATGCTTTACTATACCCACTTCCAAAGCTATGTACACACCCATACAGTCACTCACACACCCACTCACAGACCCATAGCACTACTCACACACCCACTCCGAGACCTATACAGCACTCATACCCCCACTCACCTCCTATACAGCCACTCACATACCCAATCTCAAAGGTTGCAAGTTATAGTTAGGAAATAAAAAAATTTAAAACATGGAAATTCACTGAACAAAACAAAGTTACGTGGACAGTATACTTAGGAAATAGAATTAAACAACCTTAGGAATTAACTGAAAAAACATAGGTTACAGGGACGTTATAGTTAGGCTCAGATTTCACTCAAACAAAACCATTGAAATTTAGCAGCTATCGTTATCTGCGCTAACTATAACGCACACCTCCACAGTATACTGCGCATGACCTCTCATTCTACATCACTCATGAAATGGTCAGTGACATCACTGATTACATCATTGATGATATCTCAAATGACATTACTGATGACATCAATGACGACATCATCCATAGAATCACTCAAACACCTACTCACACTCCTATACAACCTCTCATACACTGACTTGCACACCCATACAACCACTCACATACCTCCTCATGATCCCATACAACTACTGACACACACACTTATGCACGTATACAGCCACTTACTCAGCCTCTCACAGACCCATACAGCAACTCACACATAAAAACACTCACAGACATATTCAGCCACTCACTCACACACTCACTCACACACCCATAAAACCACTCACACTCCCATACCCACACAGACACTCATAGAACCACTCACTCACCCATGCAGCCACTCACTCACATAGCTACTAACAGAGCTACTTACTCACCCATACATGAACTCACACATCTATTCACTCATCCACAAAAGCACTTACACACCCATTCACACCTCAGTATAATCACTCATGTACCCACTCACTCATATATACAGCTACTATCACACTTACTGTACAGCCACTCACACACCCATTCACTTACCAATACACCAAGTCAAACAGCCACTCATTACCCATACATCCACTTACACACACAGTCTCACTCACCCATAGATTCATTCACCCAGCCACTCAGGCACCCATACAGCCACTCACACATACACTCATCCACCTATATAGTCACTCACTAATTTTCTACTCACACACCCATACACCCACTCCCACACCAATACAGACAGTCACAATGGCACTCGGATTACATATTTTAGAAACAGTATCACTGTACAGGGTCCTAAATAGACGCTGGTATTTATAGAGATTGGACCCCACACTGGAAAAACATATTTCTTTTGAGCCTGGAATCATCCTCAACAGGGGGACTACACTGAGAAATATACTATGTCCCAGTTACACTTCACAGAACAAACATAAGCAACATACTTCATGGTTACAAGAGAAACCCAAAGGTTTTTACAAATGTGCACATTGTAATGGCTGCCAGTTTGCTACTAACAAACTAACTTGTTTCCAGTGTATTACTCCAGCCAAACATCAAATACAATAGTCTATGAACTGCAATACAAAGTATCTAATATATTGCATAATATGCAAATGTGGCCTCTAAAATCATAGGCAGCCCAATTAAGCCACTGAAAGAATGCATTCAAGAACACATCAGGGCTATTGAAAACAACAATCCCAATTATCCATTTGCTGTCCATTATAACTCGGTACACCCCACTTTGGAAAGGATTGACATCAAGTTTCTTGTTATAGCACCAGCCACTAACAATCCAAGAGGGGGAGACAGGACTCTGTCTCTTTGAAAAATGGAAACAAAATGGATAATTATACTATGTGCAGTAGCAAGGGGTCTAAATGTTGACAGAGAACTATATGTATTTCTTACTGAATGACATCTTGTCTTTTTTTATCTCCTATTGCAGCATGGTGCTCCATGTTCATACATGTATAACTTTGACCCATTTTGGGACTAGTTGAGTAGACAGCTCTCACACATTATTTTAAACATTGAATTTATCACTAATGGTATTAGGCGGTTTTGCAGAGCAGTGGAAAAAGGGAGCATGGCCTTCGAAGACCTAAGACCTGTCAGCAATTCCACTGAGTGGACCTTACTGGAGGTAACGGGAGGACTTGTTGGCCCAGAAGGACCATAAGGATCCAAGGGGACTTTATCCTCTATCCATCAGTGTGCCAGAAAGTGCGTTTGCAGAGTGGTGGAGAAAGTGGGTGTGTCCTCCAAAGACCTCTAAGCAGTTGCACTGTGTGGGCCCTACTGGAGGTAACAGGAGGAGTTGTTTGCCCCCAAGGAGGTTTTTGTGGGCTAACTACCCATCCTGTTACCTTCAGTAATTACCACACAGTGGGATTGCTGAGAGGTCTTCGTGGCCCGCCCCCTTTACCTATCACTCTAAAAATGCACCTCCTGGTGCCCTACTTGTTGAAGTCTCCTTGGCTGCTGATGTTCCTTGGGGGGGTGAACAACCCCTCCCATTACCTCAAAAAGTTCCACACAGCGTTATTGCTAAGTGGTCTTTCTCCACCACTCTGCAAATGTGTTTCCTGGTGCACTACTGGTTGGGGAATTAAATCCTCTTGGGTGCTGAGGGATCTTGAGGGCCAAGAAGCTCTAGTGGTACTTTCTGTGAGCCCTACGCAGCGGTATTCCTGAGACCTGGTCAGAGGCACCACCCCCTTTCTGCACCAATCTACAAATGCTATTACTACTTGAAAAAACATATAAATTCACTGATATAAGCAAATGTTACATGGCTGTTATAGTAAGGCTCAGGTTTCACTCGTACAAAACCAGTGAATTAACTCTAGTTAACGATAACACACGTCCCCGCAATGCACTGCTTATGACCTCACATATTACATCACTACATGGCCAGTGACATCACTGATGACATCACAAATGACATCACTGATGATATTGAAAATGACATCACTGATGACATCACTTGTGACATCATCCATAACATCACTAATACACCCACAGACACCACCATAAAACCTTTCGTACACCCATTCCCACACAACCATTCACACACCCAATTAACGATTCATAGATCTACACACACATCCACTTACTCACCCATACAGCAACTCATATACCCACTCACTGATAAAGCCACTGACATATCCATTTATACACCCATGCAGTCACTCACACACTGTCAGTCCCCCATAGAGCTACCCACAAACCTATTAACTCACCCAGTTACTCACACAGCCACTTACTCACCCATACAGTTACATATACCCACTTACTTACTTATACTAACACATACTTACTCACTTATCCAGTCACTTTCACAAGCACACACTCACCCATACAACCACTCCCGCATTCACTAACTCAACCATATAGCCACTCATATACCCTCTCATTCACCTATATTGTCTTTCACATACCCAGTTACTCACTCATATACCACTGACACATCCCCTCACTCACCAACACAGCCATACACACACTCACTCACCCATACAGCCCCTCACACACACTAACCCATACAGCCACTGACTCACCCCCTCACTCATCTATGCAGGCAGTCACACACACCTCACTCACCCACACAGACACTCAGAGACCCATACAGGTACTCAGACAATCAATCACCTATACAGTTACTGATGTACCCACTCACACACCCATACAGCCACTTAGACACTAACTGACAGACTGATACAAGCATTCAGTCACTCACATATACATTTACTGAGACAACATTTACTGAGACACCTAATCACTGACGTATACAGTCAGTCACACACCCACTGACTGACTATCTATCTATCTATCTATCTATCTATCTATCTATCTATCTATCTATCTATCTATCTATCTATCTATCTATCTATCTATCTATCTATCTATCTATCTATCTATCTATCTATCTATCTATCTATCTATCTATCTATCTATCTATCTATCTATCTATCTATCTATCTGTCTATCTATCTGTGTGTCTGTCTGTCTGTCTGTCTGTCTGTCTGTCTATCTATCTATCTCCATATATATAATATAATATACATATATAGAATGCAAATAATGCTTATCTTTAATACTTACCAAAATACTTACATTTACGTTTCATTTTTTTTTACTACAAGAATGCCTTTAACATTAATGCTTTAACAACAACATTCATTGCATAGTCATCCGTGGTAAAGGCATACTTGTTGTTAAAAAAATTGTCATAAAAAAGTTGCATTCTATGGACTCTGTGATTGTAATGCCTTTGTTGGAAAGTCTGTTTCTGTCGAACACTGATAATAAACATGTTTGGCCCATTTGCTGTGTGATTACCGTGGGTGAGAGACATGGAGCGGAACCCGCCCACATTAAAATGTCCAAAACCGGGTGATCCAGAAAAATTCAGGTGTACTAATGAGCAGAACCCAATTGCAGCATATATTTATTTGCGGCGAATCCAATGTCAGGGTGGCGAACTCCCCGCATATGAGTGAAGCAAAAACTCACACTCTGTTGTACATTTTTTAGTATGTGTTTTGGTACTACATAGCGTACATAGCGTACTACAAATTGCAGTTTGTGAATCAAGCCGTGGGAATCAGGCTCAAACTATCACGAAGTTGCCACGAGAAGCCTCAATCCAGTTTGATATGCAGATATCTAATCAAGCGCAGATCACTAACTGTTCCCACTTTGTTTCATACTTGTAGGTTGTGCATCCGATAATTCCCTTTTGCCTTTTAAATGCAGTATGCACCAATTAAGCATCTGGTAAATTCTGACCCCATCCAATCAATATTTACCAGGTGTGCAGTTTGTGCACAAGAGGATGAACAGTTTACTAACCTCCTGTGCTCTTCAGCGTAAATCAGGATTATCAGTGTGGCTTGGAAATCTGCATATCAGAGTTTCTCTCCAGAAACATTTAATCAGTAAATACCCGGCAGAATTTATCCGCGGCAAAGTGCAGGTAATTATGAAAAATTATGACTTTTAGTTGTTTCAAAGTGTAAATAAAAATATACAGAATGAAAATAATTTTTCTTAAAAATGTGTTTAATGTATGTCCAAAACATCAAATATAACTACAAAAGAAACAAACAGAAGTTGTTAGGAGTAAGCCGAGTTATAAACTGATAAACTGATGGTTTTGAGTGAAGGAATGCAATCCATTGCTAGACAAACATTGGCGATCTGATGATGTGAAGGAAAGTAGCTGCAATGGGAAACATCTGCTTTGTTTTCACAATATGCATTCACTGTCTGTTTCAAGACAGCTTCCAAAATGCCACAGGTTAAACAGATTATCCAGAATTAAAAAATGCAATTCTCCACAGAAAAAAGTGTCTGAGAATAAAGACTTCATTTCCTCAGAGATTAAATATGAGTCCACAGTAATAAAGGATTAATCTGTTAGAGAGGAAAGGATTTATCTCTCAACAAATTCCATTACCAGAAATGAATGATTAATTTGCAAACACATTGAATAGCACTACTAGGAAAAAAGAATAATTTCCTAAAATTAATTATTCACAAAAGGAATACATTATTAATCTCCCAATGGATGCTATGCAATTATCTTGGCTAAAACACCAATCTCACAGTGCCTTACTTACCAGCCCCTAGAACAATGGATGTTTCGAGTTGAAATGAGCCCACCAACTTTAGTGTTGTGTAGAAGGTTCCTTGAGGCATTACACACCTTTGCTCATGATCTTTTTGGGTCATGGTTCTCTGTTAAGATTACATTGTACTTTCCTTTGAAAACAATATATAGAATATTCCTGGAAAAGACGCCAGTTGACACAAAATTAAAGTACTGATACCCCAAAAAAATGGAGGTATCCATATATTATGAGCTATGCTACCAGAGCACACTCAATATACAGTTTATGGATTCACAGGGGGACGGTCTTTAGCAAGTGCAAGCTGGGCCCACCCCCGGCCTCCAGAGGGCGCAGGAGCTGCCTGCAGAACCCTCTCTTAAACGAGGGGGCATAGATAATTAAAGCCAGCCCTGAAATCACAGATGGTGTCGAAGATACCATGAGTAATTACATCACAGCTGACATCACATGTGATACCATTTACGGCATTCTGAATAGCATCGAACCTTGGGCATAAGTTGCCAATTTGACCACCTGTATCGACAATTTTGCTTGGTTGATGAGGCCTAGCTATGTTCCAGAGCCAGACAGCCATCCATGTGTAGCGAAATTAATATATGCTGATGCACCCCATACATTGATCACATAGATCTAACATGCTAGGTCGATGCCCCTTATCCAAAAGAGAAAAGAGCTCCCCTTCTCTTACAGAGAACAAAAAAGGATATCTTTTTTTCTGAGCTGACAAAGTTGTCTGTCAGATAGAAAAGGGGAGAAAGGGAAATCAGGAAAAAAAATGATAATATGAAAGGGAATCGTCTGTAGGAAGGATATAAGTGAATATCTATGCTGATAGAGGGTCTAAGAAGTCTTTTATCCCGAGAGGGAAAAGAGAAGTGATCGAGGCCTAATGACTTTATTGTAGAAAACCAAACCTGTCATGGAGGAATAAACTGATCGGCCTAAACATCACAGCAAAGCAAGTGTAAAACTTCACCGCTCTGCAGTAACCAAGATGCTTTTCCCAACATTATTCAAGAAAATATATTAAAGTTATCTAACACTCTGCAGCCTTTGCAAAGTCACATTATTGTGTTGATAACCTTTAGATACAAAAATACATAACAAAAATGTTATGTACTCTGTGGCCCAGGAGCGTGGAGCACAGTGAAAATATGAATGGCTGTTCATAGCTAATCCTGCTAATGTCCTGTGCATCTCACCAGCGCCATTGTGAAAAGTTATTTCCTGGTGCCATTGGAGACAGGGTGATCTGAGGTGACCACAGACAAAAAACGAGAACATTTTGCTGCATGGCTTTAGTAAGTGCATTTTGTTGTTTTGAACTACTCTATCGGGAGGGGTGACATTAATGTATCTCGTCGACCCAAAAATCCTTATCATTAGTGTAAACATTAAATCTATGGCAGCAGTTAATCTGAAAAACGTACACTGTGTAATAATTTTTGTAGTATGTTTTGTAGTACTACAAAGCGTACTACAAAGTGCAATTTGAGAATCAAGCCCTCTGAACCAGGTCCAAACTGTGCCGGAAATTACTGGCAGAGGCTCCTGTCCAATTTGATGCGCAGATATCCAGTCAATCACAAATGTTTGTTCCCACTTTGTATTATTATACGGTTTAGATTGTGCATCAGGTATTGCCTTTTTGCCTTGCAAATATTCACCATTTCAGACCAGGGGCTACATTATGCATGGTGCCTGGTGGGTGCAATGGGCAAGTGCGCCCTCTTTAGGGCCATGAACTGTCTACCGTTCACATTTATACTACTCCATTCTGCTGTCAAATGCAGTTTTATTTAAATATATATATGTGTGTGTGTGTGTCTGTGTGTGTGTGTGAATATACATAGACATATATATTTACTGAATAAAACAAAGGTTACAGGGACTTTATAGTAAGGCTAAAATTTCACTTGTATTAGACCAGTGAAATTCAGCAGTTATAGTTAACTGTGCAACTATAACTCGCGCCCTGAAATGCACTGCTTATTACATATTACATTACTCATAACATGGTCAGTGACATCACTGATGACATCAGTGATGACATCTCAAATTACATCACTGATGATAGTCACTGATGACATCATCCAGTGACTTAGTGGTTTTAAAATGTTTTTGAGTGTTAAATATACATACCAAGGTGTATTGATGAATCAGTGCATGTATGAGTACCTGTGCGGATGATTCAGGGGGTGAGTGACTGTATAATTGAGTGATGAGGTGTCTCAGTGAATGTATGGGTGAGTGAATAGGTTTTGAGAATGTGTATATAAGTCTATCAGATGGTGTCTAAGTGGCTGTATGGGTTGGTGAGTGGGTATGCAAATGTCTGTATGGGTGATTGAGTGGTTGCCTGCATACCTGTATGGGTGTATGAGTGTCTGTGTGGGAGGGAGAGAGAGTGTGTGACTGCCTGCATGGATGAGTCAGTGGGTGAGTCAGTGGCTTAATGGGTTAGTGAGTGCATAAGTGATGGGATATATGGGTGACTGAGTGTGTGAATGGCTATGTCATTGAGTTATTGGATGTGTCAGTGGTATATGGGTAACTGGATATGTGAATGAAGTACAGGTGAGTGCTGGATTATATGAGTGACTGTATGTGTGAGTGAGGGATTGTCATAGTGGCTGTATAGGTGAGTGTGTGTTTGTGTCAGTAACTGTATAGGTGAGTGAGTATGTGTTAGTATCTGTATGAATATTAAGTGAGTGGGTGTGAGTGAGTATAACTTTATAGGTGAGCATATGGCTGTATGATTGACTCTATAGGTGAGTGAGTAGGTGTGTGAGTAGCTCTACGAATGACTGACAGTGTGCAAGTAGCTGTATGGGTGTATGAGTGGATATATCAGTGGCTTTATTAGTGAGTGAGTTGGTGTATGAGTGGCTGTATGGGTGACTGAGTGGATATGTGTAGACCTATGAATCAGTGAGTGGGTTTTTAAGTACTGGTATGGCTGTGTCAATGGTTTTGAGAATGGTAGTGTGGATTTTGGAGTGGTTGTAAGAAAGTTTAAATGGGGTGTGAGTGGATGAATCAGAGATTCTGTGGATGATGTCATCAGTGATGTCATTTGAGATGTCATGAGTGATGTCACTGAACATGTCATGAGTGATGTTATATGTGAGGTATAAGCAGTGCATTGCGGGGGACACAGGTTATAGTTAGCTCAGCTAACTAGATCTGCTGAATTTCACTCATTTTGTACAAGTGAAATGTCAGCCTAACTGTACTGTCGCTATAACTTTTGTTTTTTTCAGTGAATTTTGAAGGTTGTTTTCATTCTACGTCCTAACTATAAAAGTCCTGTAACCTTCGGTTTTTTTCAGTGAATTTCTAACTTACTGGATGTAACAGGAGGGGTTGTTGGCCCTCAAGGATGTCCTTGGGGGGGCAACTACCCCTTCTGTTATCTCCAATAAGTCCCAAACAGCAGGATTGCTAAGACCTGGTAGGAGGCCACGCCCCCTTTCTCCACCACTCTGCAAACGCACCTCCTGGCAAACTTCAAGTAAGGGGATGAAGTCCCCCTAGCTATTGAGGGTCCTTGGGGCCAACTACCACTCCTGTTACCTCCAGTAAGTCAGACACAGCAGGACTATTATGACCTGGTAGGAGGCTATGCCACCTTTATCCACCACTCTGCAAATACGCCTCCTGGTGCACTACAAGTAGGAGGATGAAGTCTCTTTGGCTATCGAGGGTCCTTTGGGGCCGACTACCCCTGCTGTTAACTCCAGCAAGTCTCACACAGTGGGTTTGCTGCAAGCTTTTTGGTGTCCACGCCCCTTTTTCCACCACGTCCCTTTTTTATTTCATTTTATTGAAAGGGAGGGATGCAGATTGGCCCCCTGCCAGGTAATTTTCGGCTCCGAAGACCCCATCCCCCAGGCCATGCCCCTTTTGTTTTCCTTTTTTTTTTTTTTAAATGGGATGGGGCCACGCAGCGCCCCAAGGCCAATTTCAGCCCTGGGGACCCCATCCATGGGGCCCTGGCCTCTAGGCTGGGTGTGCTAGTCCCAACCCATATCTTCAAGAGAGCACACTTGTCTGCTTCCTCAAAGGCATTTTTTTGTTGCTTCCATAGAGTAATAAATACATCCAGGATTTGTAAATCAGGACAAATCAATCATGAGGTTCTCAAGGTGCTGAATTGCAGGCACAGGGAGATTAAGTGACCTGCCCAGAATCACAGCATGATGACGCTGACACTGAAATTGAAAACTGGTCATTATGCCACAACCAGGTGCAATGTCTGCATGGCACTACCAAAGTATGATATTTTTCAACAATATACTCAAGCATCAAAAACTAATGATAAATTCTATGAAATATAAACATTAACTTACAAACCTCAGTGTGAGGCATATTAATGTTATGATTCAAGACCTAAAAATACTGAAATGCTCCATTAATTGTTAATGCCATAACCTATTGCCCCACAGCACTGACCGTGGCCACACCTTGCATCGCAGATGGCATCACAAACTATAGCGACATCTATGAAGAATCCATATGAGACTATGTGCGTTGACATAACTGATGACTTCACTGAAGAGACACACAATTGCATTTTTCTTACTTTTTCCTACTTTAGAAAGGTATCTTTTTTTTCTATATAATCACCTATTTGCTACCAGTGGGACAACAGCCTTAGAGCTACATTTAATATTTGTGAAGATATGTATTACTTATGAGTACATCTGCAGCAGGCATTCTTCTCTTCATAATGCGCACAAAGGCATCTATTTGCTGACACTAAAACATCCGCCACGCATTTGCATTTATTGTGTGTGAGGCTATTCATTACTTAGGGTGTAACTGCAGCAGCCTTTTCTCTGCATATAGTCTCTGCTGACAGCGATACTGAAAAGTCATACCTGCAATTGAAATGTGTTAGCATTTCCTACAATTTTGGAAATATACCAGACGTGTTTTTATATAATCTGTGCTAGGAAGCTTAATTTTCGACAGAGGCAATGTTTAGTCTCCATTCACTAGCTTTTAGATCATACTTTTGCCGTCAGACCGACTGCAGTCATTTTCCATGTTCTCTATTTTGGGACATCTGCATCAGAATGCTTTGTTGTCTTTGGAATATGTTTTTTCAGAACAACGATTGGTTGTCATTGAAACAGCAGCTATTCTTCTTCAAGTTTCAGAGCAGCGTGCAGATTTGTGACAGAAAATCATTTCTGTGGCTTTATTTGCTGGCTGCGATTTGAACTGTGTTTACTGTTTTGTATTGTAAGCCGGCGAGAACATCCTCTGACCAAAAGACTCATTGCAGCCTATAGCACCCTGTACAGTTATAGTTAATGATACAGCATCAATGGCATTCATGACGTCATATGTGATAACTCTAGTGATGCCACCCATGATGTAATTTATGGTGCAATCTGGGAGATGTTGTGAATTGGTGGAATTATTGTTTCATGGCACCCCTAATTTCTGAGTCTCAATGCTCCTTTTTAGGTTTTGGGGTAAGTATCTCCTCCAAATAAAGTTATTTTTAGCGAATATGCATTAGCCAATAATAATAATGAGATAAAATCATGTTTGCATGCAGCATGGCCTATTACCAGGCCTAGTAGTTTCAGAGTATAAACGAACAGGGCACAAGGCATCACAAGTAGGCTGAGCACTGTACTGGACCTCAGAAGCCCTGTCCACACAATCCAACAGATACTTCCTGAGACTGTGTTCAGCAAGGACCGGGCACAGAATGTTGCTATCACCTGCCCCTTGCATCAGTTACTCCATCCCAACTGCTAATTGCTTTTATGCACTTAGCACAGACAGTCCTATGCTGCTATACTTATATAAGAGCAGACACCAGAGTTTTACTATGCTGATGATCATAGCAGACAAGCTGGACTTGGCACGAGGAGCTTGAGGCAGGGCCCAGAAAAGACCGTGCCAAACCTTGAAAAATATTGCTCTGCATGCCTCTGCCTTCCACCAAAGACCTGTGAAAAGCTTTAACAAAATGAAGTGTGCACAGTATTCCATGGGATTCTGTCATCCATCAAATGCAATAAATGTCCTTCCTCTCACAAACCAAGTCAAGTTCCTCAAACCCTAACAACACCCCAAAATCTGGTGATTCAGCGTTCCTACCAACTTGTGCCCCTGCGCGTAGTCATTAGGCCTTCTTGCCCGGATAACAAAGTCCTCATTAGTCATTACAATCCAAAACTGTGATGATTGAAGTGACGACAGCAATACTGCTGCTTCTGTAGTTGAGAAGGTCGGGGTTAGGCACCTGAGTTAAACTTTTGGGGCAGGGAAAATCAAAGCTAATAAACTCTGATTAATTTGGCAGGATATTAATCCACATGAAAGAGATGGGTCTTGAATCCTTTGCGAAATTTTATAAAATCCTTATCGAGTCCTTGGTTTTGTGTTCAGGTGTTTCAGAGGAACTTAGACCCATATTTATGAAGCCTTTGTGTTGTCCTTATGTCACACAAGGTGATGCAAGGACACTGCAAAGCCTTCAGTAATATTTACAAAGCCTGATTTGTGTGACCTTGCATGGCTTTGTAAAGAAATGTATTATTAACTACAGGAGACACTCTTAGTCCTAGGAGAGACCTGGGTAATTGTAGTAATATGCGCAATGGGAATCAATAAGGGGATATCATTTGATAACGGGTCCTAAGTCTGTCTTTTGCTGACAATACAACTGCATTATTCATGTCCCTGGGACTTTTTTGTCATCATTTAATATACACTTTGTAAAGAAATGGAGCACAAGGTGTAATGAAGACAGGGTTAAGCCTGCACACATTGCTATGTTAGCATAAGCGTTTTAGAAGTTAAACATCATCTTGCCACTTTGCTGCTTTAGCACACAACACTACAGGTAGCTGTTATTATAAGTAAAACTACTTGCTTATTTGCTTTTTCTTCACATGAGAACGGTCTGTTTTTCACATCCCTAGACTTACACTGCAACCTTAGTCTGAACACTGTGTGCAGAAGCCGTCAAGGTCAAATAACAATGTATGCTGTTGAATGTAGGTTGTTCGGCCCACGCTCTAGACACAACAAGCACACAGCTGCAACTATCTGTAACTCGGGTGCCTTTAATATTGCATTTTGATGCATGATTCAGACACACTTGGAGAAAACCTTTCCAGACACAGAGAGCAGTGCTGATCCTGTGATGTGATTCACCTAAGCTGACCTTTGAGGTATGGGGTTCCCCATTCAAACCTAGAGACCTTCTATTAATATAAAACTAGCTTACTAGCCAGGGGAGGGTGGTACACAAGGTATTATAGGACCTGTTTCCACTATCATTGTAATATGATTTTCCCTTTGTTTTTTATGCTATAGTAACAATGCTGATGGTTTTATTCTTGATCATGTGTTTGCCTATGTTAGCCAAAGTACTGCATCTTAGAGCACGCAGTTAAAAATAAACATTTTAAATTTTTCCGTGTCTCTGATTACTCACCTTGTGGACTGATTTGAGAATAACAACGAAAAGGTGTTCTTGATTCCCACCATTCCTGAGAGTATTCTAAGACGCTTGTTCCGGGTTGTCTAATCATTGGTAGCTTCAATATGATACAGAGAACGAATGAAACACTGATGCTAGTCGGATAGGGGTTCTAGGTACTGAGGTGAGTTTTTTGGTACACCACAATTCACTGAGGTCTTGGTTTCCTGCGCATAGTTCTGTGCATGAGCAGAATCCCCGCAACAAAGGCAGCTGTTTGTGTTGCATTACTTTACGTTTTTAACTTGAGAGGCATTCCCTGACTAATACATTGGTGTTCCCATGCACCCATCCATGGACTTTAGTTAACTCCCACTTGTACAAAGACTTGTAAGCCTGAGAATGCGTCAAAATGCTACCCCTCTTATGGAAGGTGCTAGATCTGCCACCATGTATGGTCATTAGGTGGCATCACCTCTGCAAAATACCTTCATGAATGAGATGGTAGTCTTTCAAAGTGTTCCAGTTTTCTAAACATTCTGGAAACCATCCTACCGCATATTAACCTCTTCAGTGCCCATGACGAGATAGTCTCGTCATGGAGCACGGTTGCGCTGTGCCCATGACGAGACTATCTCGTCATGAACCCCACCCACTAGTGCAACGCCCGGCACAGGAGTGGGAAAGGGCGTGGCACTGAAGGGGTTAAGGAGGCAATAAATGTTTGCATTGATAATGTGGACACATATCCATTGCCACATTTTGAATCACTAACATTACCAACAAAGATGGACTGGTGTGAATTTTCTTCAGAGGTTGTTGCCCACCATGGCTATCTGCCACCATAGGATGGATTGTTCTCGGCCAAAATGACATAGTAGTCTAATTAATTAATATTTAGTAACTCAAAGTATTACACTCTGTATAACATTAACTCAACTGGCTTTTTATTGTCCAGGACATCTTCTGAGAACTTTAAGTATGCTTTAATATTTACACAGTCACACTGCACACCATGGTATTGATTGTTAGTGAATTGCCGCAGTATAAATACATGTTGTGCTTTACAGTCAAGGCAGTTTGCGTTTTGGTATAATGACCCCTCATGTAAGATGTCTTAACCTCTTTAGTGAAGAGATAGTAACCTGCATATCTTTGGGAGCTGGAGGTAGTTTGCAGGAGGTAACCATGCAGAGGTTCTTCAATCAATCAATCAATCAGTCAGGATTTATATTGCGTGGCTAATCCCTCAATATGGTATCCAGGTGCTTGCAGGCCCCGGAGGCTTATTCGAGCAGCCAGATCTTGAAGGCCATTTGGAATTCCGGAAGTGAGGTGATGGCCTGGAGGTGCGTGGGGAGGCTGTTCCAGGCCTTTGCAGCAACGTGGGAGAATTATCATCCTCCACTTCTGCTTTGGTAGATGCGGGGAGTATGGGCAATTGAAAGGGAGGTGGAGCGTAGTCTTCTCAATGGTGGGTGGAAGTTCAGGTGTGGTTAATGTAGGGGGGTGCTTGGTTGTGTAGAGCCTTATGCGCAGGGGTCAGCAGCTCAAATTGGCATCTCTTCTGTATGGGGAGCCAGTGGAGTTTCCTGCGGTGAGTGTGATGTGGGTTCATCGGGTAAGGCCAAGGATGAGTCTGGCTGCGGCGTTCTGTACGGGGTGAAGTTTCTGTAGAAGGTATGCGGCGATTCCTACCTTAAGAACATTGCCATAGTCCAGTGGGCTGGTGATGAGGGCTTGTGTCACTGTGAGTCTCGTGTGTAGGGGTAGCCACTTGAAGATCTTATGTAGCATGTGCAGACCGCGGAAGAAAGCGGAGGAGATGGCATTGATCTGTGATTTCATGGTGAGCTTGTTGTCAATGATGATTCCGAGGTTTTTGGCGTTGTTGGAGGGAGTGGACTCAGGTCCTGGGTCTGATAGCCAGCAGGAGTCGTTCCATGTGTTACTGCTGTTGCCAAAGATCAGTACTTCCATCTTGTCTGTGTTCAGCTGCAAGCATTTGTTCTACATCCAGCTGATGATGTTTGTCATACATCTGTGCAACTTGTTTCTGGTAGTGGGGGGTTATTGGTGAGTGACAGGATGAGTTGTGGCAATGTCTGTGGTGGATGTGGGGTTGAGCCAGCTCTCAGTGAATGAAATAAGCATTTATAGAGCGCAGAGCTACCCTAAGGCATCCCAGTGCTATTTGCGGACGTGGACCTAGATAACACCTCTACTGAGTAGTAAGTTAGAACATCCAGGTTTTAAGTAGTTTCCTGAAAGACAGATGATTGGTTTCCTGTCGTATGTAAATGGGGAGGGCGTTCCATAGTTTAGCCACATTATAGGCAAAGGAACGGCCGCCGTTTCTTGCCCTCTTTATTTTTCGAACTGTTGCAAGCAACATGTTCATTGAGTGGAGGCTTCTGTTCGGGTGGTAGCGGATGGTCATGGATTCATTGATTACCTGTCCCTTCCCCTGGAAAGAATTATGGGCAATACAGAGCGCCTTGAATTTAATCCGTTTTGATATTGGCAACCAGTGTAAAATCTTCAATGCAGGTTTGGCCAATTGCCTAAAGGGAAGACCCAGAAGCACACGAGGCTGCACAATTCTCTGATCTGAAGTCTGGTTATGGTGGCTTTAGGGGCTCCCAGATAAAGTGCATTTCCATAGTCCATTCGCGAACTAATGAGGGCCTGGACCATTATACTTCTTGCCAGGAATGAAAGGAGGGGAAGCACTTTACGAAGCATCCTCATGATGCCATGGCATGTTGCTGACAATTTAGCTGTTTGGTATCCAAAAGTCAATGAGCGGTCCAACCACATACCCAGACTTTTGGTCTGATTTTTTTCAGGTGGGGCAGGGCCAAAGCAGTTTGGCCACAGTAGTCCTTTGCTGGAGATTGGAGAGTTGCCTAGGAGCATAAGCTCGGTCTTGTCTTTGTTCAATTTGAAGCAGGTGAGCTCCATCCGTGTTGCGACCTTCTCTAGTCAAGGGCCTAAACTTGCGGATGTATTTTCTGGATGGTCTAAGGCCATGACAAGTTGTGTGTCATCGGCGTATGTGACAATTTAGGGCGGGGCTCAGGGAAGATCCCTGAGGCACCCCGCAGCTGAGGGCCATACGCTTAGACACCACTTCTCCTTCGAAGACCTGAAAAGAACTGTCTTCTAAGAAGGATTCTAACCATGTAGGTACATCTCCTGACACTCCCAAACTCCTGAGTCTACGCATTAGAATAACATGATTGACAGTATCAAGGAGAATGATGGCTGCTACACCTCCCTGATCCAGGATCCTCCTGGACTCTTCAGCCACTGCTAGGAGTGCAGTTTCTGTGCCATGAAGGGGCCGGAACCCCGTTTGTGAGGGGTGAAGCAAGGAGTTTGATTCTAGAAATTCAGACAGAACTGAATTGACATGCCTTTTCAAGATTGTACTAACTACTGGGAGTAGGGAAATTGGACGGTAGTTCCCCATGGTCCTTGGGTCATGATTGGGTTTTTTCAGCAATGCTTTTACCATGGCACATTTCCATGGTGAGGGGCCCACTCCAGAGCCAGAGGAGATGGAGGTGTTGATGAGTTCTTTAATCACTGGGAGAGTAGTGGCCTTCACTAATTTCAAAACATGTGGGGGGGATGGGTCTCTGGGTGATCCTGATTTAACCTGGATGTGAATGGATTCAAGTGGACTAGCATCCAGAAGAGGGATATGCTCCAGCTTTATTAGTGTACCCTGGTGTTGCGTATCCATCGGATATGAGTCGACGTGACCTGAGGATCCCCGGAATGCAAGATATAAATCATGAATCTTTTTACAGAAGAATTCAGCTAGGTCATTGCAATGCATGAGGGTGACATCTCCCCGCACTGGTGGTGCGGGGAGTTTGGTGAGGGTTTTAGCAATGCGGAAAATTTCCTGTGGTGTATTGGCGGCAAGAACGATTCTTTCCCCATATTATGTGGCTTGTGCCTTTTTAATTTCGCTTTGGTAGATTTTGATGCTTGCCCTATATTTTTGTTTACTAGGTGATGTATAGTCTTTTCTCCATTCTCTCTCTAACTTTTTACATGCTTGTTTAAGTTTGCGAAGGTTCAAAGAGTACAATGGTGATATCTTAGATCTGTTTTTTTTTAGGCATGATTGTTTAGGGTCCCATAATTCAGTGGAATGCTTGTATAGTGAGTGTGTGTTGAGAAGGGTGCATGCAAGTTGGTGTTTTTGTTCAGGTGGTGTCTGTGGTGTGTTCGGGTGGGAGTGGTAGGTGGGCTGGTGTGTGCGCAGTGGCAGTGGATGCAGGTGAAAGGTACTACCATGGAGCGTGGTTCAGTACAGTGGCAATGTTTGTTGTGGCGCCCAGGGTTGAGGGTGTAGAGCTTGGTGATGGTGTATCTTCAGGGAGTGGGAGGGCCAGGGGTCGTGGTGCTAGGCGCGGCCCAGGCACAGATGGTAATCTTGTCACATTTGCTTTGAGATCAAATACAGATGTTGAGTGTCATGCAATGTCTTCTGACAAACTGCTGCTTATTTAACATGGGTGTTTATTTTCATGTTCTTTCATTGCAAAGAGTGGACATTTTAAAGTGTGTAATTTACTATTAGTGTACTAAAACCTTTAGCAGAACAGCTAACTGATGAACTGATGAAAATTTAGAGAACATGTATAGTCACCTGTGGGCTGTGGAGTTTTCACTCAAACACCATCTGAGAGCAATTTTTGACAATGCAGTTTCCATGTGGCAACTTATCAGCTAACCTCAAAGTATCTCATGGAGACCAGTAGTGTGTAGCTGGTACTAAAACAGCAGGAGGACTAATAAACTTGTATAAGGCACTGTGCCTTAAACTCTCACCCTTACAACCTCAGACCATGTTATTTTAAAATCTTCAAAGTGTCATTCCGTGGTACTCAGTTGTGTGCAGTTGGTGCCCAACAGCAGGAGGATCAAGAAGCTTGCATTAGGCCCATTATGCTTTACTCTGTTATCCTTGCAACTTCGCACATTGCTACTTTAAAGTTCATAGTGTTAAACTTTATTTGCCTAGTATTTTTGCCAAGTTTTAATACCAGTGAGGCCAATTAATTTGCACTCTCTGTAAAAAAAAATCTTATAACACTCCCCTGGCTGTAATATTAATGCTTTTGTTATTATTTTATGAAATGGTTTTGACATGCAATGATTTTAAGTAATCAAACATGAATAACATTTACATCAACTTAGTAGACGACAGTTCAATGGAAAATGTGCTCTGTTTAAAAGGCAGTACTTTACCACACCATGCTTTATTCAATTATTTAAGGCAATGTGCTTAAAAATGCACACTTTTATTTGGCGAATAGATGTGGCTCATTTGCTAAACTTTGTGTCACACTTAGATTTTTAGGTCTCGCCTGAGCCAGCGCTTATAGCACTACTCTGGCGAGAGTTTTAGTAAGCGGGTTTTGGAAGTGCTAACCTAGTGGCTTTTTTCAGGCCTCCAGCTTGCGTTCGCGATGTCGTGCACACGCACAGCTGCTATCCTGGTTTATAGCATTCTTTCCTTGCATGGCCGGTTTTCCTCCCCCTCCCTTCCATGCAGTCAGGGAGGGGGAGGAGCGGGTGCTCCTCCCCCTCCCTGACTGCACGGAAGAGTTTGTCGGTGTCTTGTATTTTTGATCAAAGTAGACTGCATTTGTAATGCGTTTCCTCCCTTTTATTTACAACCACTTGGAGGGTTTTTAGTCTTTAAAAAGAAGTCGGGGAAACATCTTTTTTCATTTCAGCTTTCAGTATCGCGTTCTGAAGATTGATTTTTATAAATAGGTTTTGTACTAGAGTGGTGGAGGCGAAAACGAGCCGGGTTTTATCGCGCTATTCTGAGAGACCAGCCAAATAATAACCTGTTGTTTTAAGAGCTTTAGAAAATAAGCAACTCACATTTAAAAGTCAGCAAATAAGTCTTTCCAGCTTGTGTGGTTTATTCTATGTTCTGTCCCTTGCTTTTGAGACCTTCACCATAAAGGCCACGTATTGGGAGACGCGCAAACTCTCCTTGAAATATCTTGGTACAGTGGATGGAAAAACTAAATGTGAACGCTTTGATTTCAAATCGGGGTGTCTCCCAACTAAATCCGGATAATTGGCATGAATGTCCGAGCTTTCATTTTCATCCGATCGTGGAAGTTTTTTTTTAGGGTTTTAGAAAGTACTTGAACCAAAAATGTTTAATTCTTAAAATACGATGGGAACACAACGCTGTTAACCGAAGGGAGTTCTGCAACTCTTTAAGTATCATTATTTGTCCAGGCTCTTTGGGTTTTTTGGTTTGTTTCTTGAGTAGAATCAATACATAAATGCGGCGTTAACATTTATATAAGCCCGTTATAAAGCATAGAATGTAGTTCAACACCCACTGCCTTCATAGCTGCCAAGGTTTCAGATTGCTTATGTGTGACATTTTCGTAATCTCACTGAAATTATGAGTAGGGTTTCGGTTTGACTCTTATTTTCCGGGTAGTTGGTGCATCGTTTTACACCATTCAAGCTGCACTGCGAGTCGCGCAAGTCAACAAACGTCTATTTTGATCAAAGTAATCCATGTATATTCCAATTTTATTCCATTACTTTGAAGAAGTTTTCCAAGTTCACAACTGAGGAAATGTGTTTCCAAGCTTCAGATGCTAAAAGACATGCCCATCCAAGCTTTATCCAGTAGCACAATGGAAATTCACAGTACGTCTTGGGCAGCTATATGGAAATCCACCGAAAGCATTTTGGGCTTAAAGCCCTTCAGGAGTGACTGGAATGTCATGATATGCCCATCAACATTGTAGGGAATCTTAAACAACGTCCATGAAATCATATGTAAATCATGTATGAAAATGCAAGCCTTAGCGTGCGTGTGCAATACTTCCAAAACCAGTGTGTTGCATGCCAAAAATAACCAAAACATTTGTGCTGTTGCACCAAATTGTGCATGCAGTTGTGCTAAAAAAAAGTATGATGGGACAAATAAACAATGCTGTCTACTGTGTCAAATACGAGCTAAAACCGTTGTGCAAAACGCCCATGATGAACCTACCAATTTACTCACGTTGCCACAGATGTAAAATCTAAACTTTCATGTCTCGACGCCAAGTCTGGCGCTTCAATTGGCATCCGTCAAACCAACCAAGAATGTGCTTGAGATAAACTGCTTGTTTTAAATCTAGCAAAATCCCCACAGGTTCAATCCTTCTAAACTGGAACACACCACGTGACTGTATGCAGAGCCAAATAGTAAACATGAAAGAAATACATAAACATCCTATTGACAAGAGCTTTTCTCGTGTTTTCTGCAAAAGAACATAATATGACAAGCATTGGCATAGCCAATAGGTCTCGCCTTTGGGGCCTTATAAGTGTTTAGCCATGTAACAGTTGATGTTGTTGCACAAAGGATATTGTGCTGGGTAACTTAACACTTATAAGGTCCCAAAGGCGAGACCTATTGGCTATGCCAATGCTTGTTTTCTTATGAATTCACTGGCATAACATTGATGGCAGCACCCTTAATCTGAAAATTTCTCCAGTACCACTGTATATATCCTCTGCTCTGCCTTTAATGTTCGGAGGATGGAGAGCTCAAGTGCTCGCATGGAGTGCTGCTTGCACTAGAGGGATTTCCCTTTCAGAACCCCCACTTAGCGCTGCAAGGAAAGAACGTCTGTTCCAGCACTGCTGTGATGCCACTAAAATTGAAAATGAAAGCAGCTGGAGCCAAATGCAGCAGATACCTTTAGTTTGACCCGTGCTCAGGGCACTGCTGAGTCCGCCTGAGCACCTATATCAACAGAAGATGTACTATTAGAAAGGTAACTTCTCCCTTTTCCAATCACATAGCTCACTAGTGGATTTCAATTCCAAAATCAGCAAAGGAGGGTGATTGCTGAGCAGGACGCCACTCAATTAGACCATTGAGGGGGGGTAGCCCTCATTATAGGAGTCATGTGAGTCTTTCGTCCATTCTGTGTGGCATATTTATTGGTAACCCCCAATATGTCTACCAAATTGGGTAAAAATGCACATCAGACCCCGGGTAATTATCTGTCATTTTTTTGAAAGAGAGGCCGGTCAGTCAGGTATCAAACTTCCCCCAAAATTCTTCCAATATATTACTGTCATTTCTTTTTTTTTTTAAAGAATTAATTGAGGGGCCAGCTCATTGGGTTTGGCCTACCCCCATGGACTTGGCAGTCTTTCAGCCCCGCCAGGGGCAGATTAAGTACTAAAGTTTTATGTGCCATCCTATGAAGGCAGAAATCCCACTATATTAGATTACAAGAGGAAAAGGACATAAAAGAAAGAATATGAGATTGGTTGCTGGCCCATCCTAGCAGGTGTAGCTCAACTCTTTCGTTGAGTATACAGTCCGCAGACTGTATCCGAAGAAGTACTCACAAAGCCAGATAGGCATGTGGAGTGGTGTGGCTCACTGGTTAGAGGCAGCAGACCCAGAAGCAGAAGTCGGCCCGGGACCAGGGTTCGATTCCTGACACGGCAGGGTCTTGGGCCAAGGTCAGCGGACACGATAATTCTCGCCTCGGTGCCTACACTAACCATGGATCTCACTCAGCAACTCTGGGCAATAGCTTGCTTAATCTCCACTTACGGCCCCATCAGCGCTGGGGATGCTTGTCTTCACCTTGGAGATGCCCAGCAGGGACCATCTCACAGGGAAAGGCAGGATGGGTTCCCCAGCAGCACACAGCGCCGGGACACTTTCGAGTAACTGCGCGCTTTACAAATTAAAATAACATAACATAACATACTGCTGAAGCCATTCATTTTTGCATGAGATACTCAGAGAAATTCAAATTTTGTCACCAGGGAAGTCAATATTCCTGGTAGAATACTTGTGTCACCGTCACTCCATCAAGATTTTACCTTATGACTTACTATCTTTTTTTTACTTGAAATCCTTCAGAGGGGCAAGTTTGCAGCTGTATCCAACACTGAGTTCCAAATGGCCAGATACCTTCTCCCTGAAGGTCAGCTGAATCAGATTTGCTGCATGCAGAGAAACTCAGAGAGGGAGGAACCTCTTTTATCTGCCCAGCGAGGTGACACCATGATCGGATCAGCTGGGATCGTTTTTCCCGGGCCTGAAGATCTGAAGTCCAAATATTTCTTAGGTCACAGGCTTTCAATGGTGATAGGAGAAGTCCAGTAAGCCAACAGCCAAGGATCCCAAGACGTCAGTAACAGCACTTGGGGGTCGAGACTCCCTCCAGCGGAGGCCACCAGCAGAGTCTTGTTAGGTCCAGTTGCTACTGGTCATCTCATCTGGCCTCTTGCAGTTTTTGGCAGCCATACAGGACATCAGCCAACTGACACTTGGACTGCACTTCCGTGCCCTGCATGCAAGAGGGAGCAGTTCAAGTTCTTCAGGACTCTTCTTAGGTCATAGACAGAATGTCTACTCCTCTTCCAAAGATCCAAAAGGTATTCTGAGGAAGGCTGGGTAGCTTTGTAGGATTTTCTACTTGTGGATGGGTGACAGCCTAAGACACTCATAGTTCCTCTCTGACCAGTGGAGTTTCCAGGCCCTCATCGTTTTTCAGTAGTTCTTGTCTAATTTACTGCAAACAGGCCTGAACTGTCACATGTGAGGGCATTTTCAAGATGGCAAAAGTCTTCAGCCACAATAAACTTGGGCTCTGACCGCTGGGTGTACTTATAAGGAGTGTACTTTGGTAATCCTAGTGTCCTTCCACATCTAACATTAAAATCCAGTTTGAAGCAGGCACTGTACACACAAGAAACACAAATACACAAGTGTGGTATGACTAAAGCAGGGTTCTTCAGCAATCAGAGAAGCAATATGTAATTGTCCCAGCATACTTTTTGCTCCCTTTGAAGGGTGCAGAGTTTTTACATGTGCTTCAAACAGATCTTCCATGCAGTGTTTGACAATAGGGTGCCAACAGGAGGAATGCAACCCCCAGAATGCATATTTTATTGAGCTCAGAGGAGTCATTTCTGCTCATAGGTCAGCATATTGTGTGCTGCTCCTCGGCGGAATTTCACACCTCAATTACACCTCATTAAAGGCTGAGCACTTCCTGGGAGTAGCTGGAGAGCTAATACAAATTAGCCTCCTTAAATCTCGACAGGCAAAAGGCAACTTTCTAAAACGTACTTTCCCTCAATTTGTATTAAAAGAGTGACTTTGCCATTGAATTGGATTGTTAATACCTATTAAAATAGTGGTTTAATAGATTTTCTATCTGGTCCTTTAATATACAAAGGACAGCTGTGCCTGTCACAGAGAACATTGCCTACTGGAGCTTGTCACTATAGAGACATGTTAGCATTATTTTTCTAAATGTCCTTCTTTCAGATACTATGTACCCTACCTTGTGGGCTATGAGGTCTACATAGGGGTGACTTACTGATATTTAAAAGGGAGCTGTTTAGCTGTCAAAAAGTGTTATTTTAAGAGGTTGCACTGCAGTTTTAGACTGCAACAGTCAGTCTACAGTGGTAAGCCTGAAGCCATGTTTTCCTTTGTAACAATAGTGGGTAACACAATAAGTTCTGCAGTCCACAGCTGGCATTTAACTTTCAATGCCAAGCGTGCAGTTCCTACACCATATACTATGTCAATACTGGGATGGTAAATATGCCAATCATGGACTAGTCTCTTTTTACATGTTTTAAAGGTCACAGCATGTTGTGGGATTTGTCTTAAACAAAAAAGAATTGGGTGAGGTTAGCGCTGTTGTACTCCAGATAGTGTTTCTGCCCTCTTAGGAATAAGAATGGAGAGCTCATTTCCAATACACCTATCCATGCAGGCGAAATATTGCACTAGCAACATGGGTGAGGGGTCTGACCATCCTGGCATCAGGCTGTACATGTGGGAAAAATTGGATGTTTACCCTAATATGCCCAACCCACGGTTGGCATAAAAGCCCACTAGATATTAAGGATTGATGTCAAAATATCAATGGATTGGAGAACTGCCTGTCCTAGCATCAGGCTGTACCCTGACCCCTGGCACCAGTTTATCCTGTATGCCATTCTGCTTTCGATGGAATATGAAATTCACTGCAGGATTTGGTACAACTGGACTACATGGAACAACAATCTTTTTAATCTTGCACAAATTCTTTATGAGGCACCATTTGCATTCAGCTCTCTAATTCCATCAAGGAGGAGTTACCAAGTACTTCTTGAACAATTCCTTGATCAATCATCTTTTCAGTCTCTAATGTCATTCACTCTTGTACCTCCTTTGTAACTTAGATCTTTCTTCCTGACCTCCAGGATAAGCAGGCTCTTAGTCAATGACAATATCAGGGTACCAAATAACTGGAAATGAGGGAATGGTACTCTAGATTAGTCCTGATTTTATAATAGCATTCTGCGCTGGCTGTACAGGAGATAGGATGAATGATAATTGTCCCTCTCTTCTCAGTGTATGCATCGAGTTGTAATTCTAGGCTGGGGGGGCGTCTATTATCATACACAAGAAGGAAGTCTTCAAGTTTATCTTTTTTTTCTTGCTTTTTGTGTGGGGGTAAAGGTAGAGAGGGGATGCTTAAGGGCAAAAGAGGGTAAAGGATCAAAGACAATGAGAATCATGATTAATCACAGAATTGGAACAATGATTACAAGTTTATGCATAAACTTGGCGTTTTTTTCTCTAAAGAACAAGAGCAAAGGGAGGAGGAGGGGTATAAGATGATCACTATAGTGGAAATAACAATGTGTCCACAATGGGGCTAATTAGATGTATATGTTGGAATGTTTCCAGCTTAAATGCAGCTAGAAAATGCCAGTTGGTTCAGGAGGAACTTAAAATGTATAAGCCCCATATAGTATCTCTTACTGAGACTCATTTGGCATATAACGATAGGGATTCCCTTAAACAGCTTGGTTGCAAAATTATCGTTTGTAAATCTCACAGTGCCTCGATTAGGGGGGTAGACATTTTGGTGGATAAATCACAGGTATGCAATCAACTTAGGGCTTGTGCTGAAAGCAGGGGATATGGGTGATTGCTCTGCTCATAATGAATGACGCAAAGCATGTGTTTTGTTCTAATTACGGGCCTAATGTTGATGAACCTGATGTCATTGAGGCATTCATTTTAGAATTATTGGACTGGCAGGGACAACTTTTAGTTATGGGGGAATTTTAACTACACTATGGATTATGCTATAGATCCTACTATTCAGTGACCTACTCTAGGATTGGTGAAAGTAAGGGCTTGGGTTCTAGAACTTCCACATTTGCACCATCTCAGGGACGCATGGCGGACACTATACCCAACTGTGCCAGGATGTACATATTACTCCACTCCATGCAAGCAATATTCTAGGATCGATATGGCCTTTTTTAACAATAATACATTGCAATCTGTGGTTATGGAAGTTTGCCCTAGGGTAACTTCGGACCATAATTCTATCCTGCTTTCTTTTCAATCACAGGCAGCAGGTAAACAGAGGTGCTCATTCTTGTTTCCTCTGTACATACCGGTGGACATGGAATATGTATTATCAGTTCAAAAAAGAGTTTTTGCAGAATGATCTCGGTTCTTCCACCCCTATTATGGTGTGGGATGCAATGAAGGCTTTTATGAGGGGTATCACCTAGCAGTACATCCTCCAGCAAAGAAAGCACCATGATAGCTGCCTGTCAGGCAGTCATGCTGTTAGAACTCCTACATGCTGAAGAAATTAGACGGTGGGGCCATGAGCAACAACAACTATATCTTTTTTTGATTGCGAAGTGCTCATCCCTGGAGAGGGTACTAAAAGAGAGGATGACTGATAGCTACAATAAGCACTGCTCCCTCCAGTATGAATATGGGGAACAGGTAGGCAGAATGCTGGCGCATCAGCTTGCTGACAAGAAAGCCAAGAGAAAAATAAAGATGATTAAAGGGGAGGACAGTTTACTTCATACACACTCACAATCAATAGTTAATCAGTCTGCTCAGTTTTATCAAAAACGTTATGGGCAATCCAATATATTAGATGAGGAAGGGTTTGCTAAGTACTTAGAAGGATGCACCCTTCCAAGGTTGAATGAAGAATGTGCGATGGTTCTTCATCAAAAGATTACACACACAGAAATTTTGGAGGCTCTTGCAGCAATGCCCTCTTGCAGGGCAGCTGGAGACGATACAATACCAATCAAGTTCTATAACGTTTTTAAGGACAGCATTGTTTCATTACTGAGCAATGTCTTGCAATATATGGGGGTTAGTGGGGGAGATATGGCAAACATTGTCTTCTTTCTGAAGAAGGGTAAGCCACCAGAGGAGTGTGGGTCTTCCCGCCCTATAACCCTTATAAACACAGATGCCAAGATTTTTTGCTAAAGTCTTGATGGCCCAGTTAGCGCCTTTGATGCTAGGGACTGTTTGTAGCCAGCAACATGGCTTTCTTTTGGGCAGGGATACCACGGCCCATGTAAATACTGCAATAGTAGCCTTTGATGTTGCAAGGAAGTCAGTACTTAATATGGGGATAGTTTTGTTGGACTCTGAAAAGGTGTTCTACTGAGTTGTATGGGACTGTCTTTTGTCTACACTCTTGGCTTATAGCTTGAGCTGTTGATATTGCAAATGGGTACAAGGTTTATATAATAACCCTAGGGCTAAGTTGGTTTATGACCGATCACAAGCTACTCCCTTTCGGATACATCAGGGTACCAAACAGTGTTATCAATTTTTTCCTCTACTATTTGCAATATAGATCGAGCCGTTTATATGGTTGGTGTACTTAAACATACATTTAGTGCCGGTGAGATCAGGATAATGCAAAATAAAGGTCACTGCCTACTCGGATGATATAGCTGTCTTCTCTTCGGACCCGGCAACTGCAGTTAATTTCATTAAACTCAAAGCTAATAAATGTGGTATTTTTTATAGATATAAGCTCCGAGTGTCAGAAAGACTCAAGTTCTTCCTAATTTTCACTCTGTTAGGCTGATCCTGGAGGTTTTCTGAACAGCCTCTTATTTGGGGGTAAAGATTTCCCTGCAGGTTGAACAGGTATTAAATTATGGCCCCTGCTGCAATCAGTTAAAAGTTATTAATGCTGGCATAAACTATCCATTACGTTATGTTATGTTAAAGGGCTTATAGAGCACGACAGCTGCCTCAGCTAAGAGGCGTTCCGGCGCTAAGCAACACAAGAGTCGTACGCATAAAACACTGAAGGCTTACAGGGAGGGGAACAGAAATGTCTTAATGGCTTTCCTAAAATGAAAATAATTAGTAAGCCCACGAATGCGGGCTGGCAAAGAATTCGACAGAATGGCTGCTCTATTGCGAAAAGAGCACCCGCCAGCACGGACTCTTCTCACCCGGGGAATCGCTACCAAACATCGTCCCATAGATCGAAGAGATCGTGTAGGAGTGTAAGGTGGAAGAAGATCAGACAGAATTTGGGGAGATGCCAATTTCAGAATTTTAAAGGCAATACACAATGCCTTAAACTCAATTCGCCTGGCTACAGGCAACCAGTGGATGCGGCAAATTGCACTGGTCACTGAACAAGTTCTGCGCAAGCCCAAAAGAGATCTTACGGCCGCATTCTGGACTCTCTGTTGCCTCGGAATTTCAGATTTATTTGCTCCCAGGTACAGCGAGCAGGCATAATCCAGCCTGGACAAAATTAGGGCCTGAATAATAATCTGGCTGGTCGAAGCATCAAAAAAAGCCAGAATAGGTTTGAGCCCGCAACACAGACCGAAACAAGTTCCTGCCACCCTTTTCGTCTGAATCTGGAGGTTAAGTGAGTTGTCCATCCAAACCCCCAGGTTCTTCACTACAGGTTTAGGGGTAGGGACCGCACCCAAGCTCTTGGGCCACCACAGTTCACTCCAGCAGTCATGGTTCCCTCCCACCAACAACACCTCTGACTTGTTGGTATTTAGTTGAAGGCAGTTGGCGGTCATCCACTCGGCGATCGCCGAGAGGTCGCCCTGAAATTTCCTGGCGTCCTGCTCGGGGGCACTCGAGAGTCACCACCAACTGAGTGTCTTCGGCATAGGAAACCATGGTCAGCCCTCTGCTCCTGGCAACACCCGCTAGAGGTTGAACATAAAGGTTAAAGAGCAGGGGGCTCAAGGATGAGCCCTGTGGGACCCCCTGGCCAATAGGAAGGACACCAGAAGAAAAAGGGGGAGCAACCACCTGAAACGTCCTATCAGCAAGAAAGGAGGACAGCCACCCAAGAGCTAGGGCAGTAACTCCCACCTTAGATAAACGATTCAGCAAAATGGCATGAGACACAGTGTCAAACGCGGCACTAAGATCCAAAAGGATCAGTGCCGACGTCTGCCCCGCGTCCAAGGCCGTCCACAGATGTTCAGTCACGGCCAAAAGCACTGATTCAGTGCTGTGGCCAGGCCAAAAACCGTTTTGAGAGGGATCAAACCTCTGGTTTACTGTAAAAAAATCTGCAAGAAGGGAATTGATATAGGCCTCGGTGATCTTCGCGATCCAAGGTAACAGGGAAATGGGACGGAAACTTTCGGGTTTATAGGGGTCTAAAGATGGTTTCTTGAGCAGTGGCAGTACCTTGGCCTGCTTCCAGGCCCTGGGCACAACTGCTGCGCTCTGAGTCCCATTGATCACCATTTCCAAAGGGTGAATGATAGTAGATAGCAATTTTTTTAATTGGTCCGGCTTCAAAGGATCGGCAGGAGAGTCAATAAAACCTCTTGCGTTATAGGGACAAAGGCTTCAAGGACACCATCAACGAGGTTACAAGAGGTCTCAGGAGGACCTATGGGAACCATAGGGAAGCTTTTATAAATGTCCTCAACTTTCTTGACAAAAAATTAGCCAGATCTTCGCACTGCGAATGAGAGGTAATCACTGAACTTACAGCATCCTTCTGAATTTTAAGCTCCTTTACTATAGAAAAAATAGTCTTAGCCGGATTTGAACTCCCTCTGATCTGCTCAGCATAAAATGCGTCACGCTCAACATGGAGGGCCCTATGATAGCGCTTAATGGCAGCGCGATAGAGAGGCTTGGAAGAAGGATCGAAATCCCACCGCCAGGCTCTCTCCAGCTTCTTACAGATCTTACGTAGGCCAACTAGTTTCGCATTATACCAAGGGTTGGGTTTATTGTGCCGGTTCCTAGACAACCTAACAGGAATAAGAGCATCCAGAGGCCAAGTGATTCAATCGGAAAAAGCCGAGTAGGCCTCGTTAGGGTCAACTGAAATAGCCGGGGAGGTAGCCGCAAGATGGCTTTGAAGATGTTCCCAGCTCAATTTGTGCCTAGGGCGCTTAAGAGACGAGGTGCTAACTAACTTGCGCCCTGGCAAAATTAGTGTAATAGCAAGGTGTAACATCATTAAAATGAATGTACTACCAATATTTTTATATCTTTTTCACGCAATACATTTACGTGTTCCATACTTCTTCTTTAAATACTAGGAGGGGTGATTGGTAGCTTTATATCGGGTATAACCAAGCACGCAGTGCAATACAATTCATCAAACTCCACTACAAACAAGGGGGCTTCAGCGCCCTAATTTTAAACTCTGTTACTGGGCCTCATTTGCTGGGCGCTTCCGTAGCGTGCTGTCTATGGGTAATCAAGATTTTGTTACTATTTCACGCTTGGACTAGATAGCAAACTCTTCCTGTATAGAACCAATTATCCCAATTATTGCAAAAGAGTCTAATTTAAGACCGTCAGGAAAATTGTTTACATATGGCAGGAAATGTCATCAAAATGTTCCCTTCCTCTAATTTACGAGTCTCCTGCTTTGGGAAAATCCAATGCTTCCGGAAATATTCCATGACTCAATTGGCAGGATAGGGGATAGCTATGGGGTTAAACGCCTTGGTCAACTATATGATGTAAAGTGGATTCTGAACATTTGATGGGTGATATTACTTCCCATAGAAGTAAATATGGCATTATAAACTTTGGATGGGTTAGCAATCGCGGTCCGTGCAGGTACACATGGTAGGGTGATGGGGCAGGGGTGAAGGAGGTTGAAGTCGACAATGACAGGATAATGAACATAAAATAAATAAATAAAACCACTTACCTTGTGCTCACCCCATCGCAAGGTAAATGGTTTTATTTATTTATTTATTTTATGTTCACTGTCCCGTCGTATAATCAACTTACATCCCCCAACCCGCCCGTCCTACCACACGTACCTGCAGCGGCTGCCACTGTGGGTCAGTTCACTCCATTAGCGTAAAACTACAGCAACTTTGAACTGTTTGTATGCTATATAACACTCTTGATAGAATAACAAGATGGGCTCAGAACGAGAGAAAAGGTGGTGTCACATGGTCCTGGGGACATTGTTGTCTTCTCTAAGTTAGCTTGAGCATGCTGCTGATTGTCCGCTGCTTTGCACACCTTACTACACATGTTTATTTTGCAAATGTCTCTTTTGCCATTTTCACATGAGAACCAATTGCTGTGTTCACACTCTGCAAGGATTTAGTGTGAACATTGTGAGCAAGGTCGATCGGCAATGTCCCTTGTTATTCTGTTCTGGTCAGGCCCTAGCACCTAGACAAAACATACCAATGCAGCTGGTGTTTGGGAATACATACTTTGGTCTTATTGGAATACACAAATAGGTAGCGGACACTTGGAGAGGGACCTTTCTAGGGAGAAGAGAACAGCAGCTATGATGTAGATTTACCATCTATAGACTGAGGTACGGGGTCTGCAGATAACACCCAGAGATCTTCAAGTATATAATCATTCTGCTTCTATACAAGGGGAGGGAGGTTCGGCTATACTGTCTTTTCATAATGACTGGTCCTTTCATGGTGCCGGATCGAGGAACCGTTCCTGTTGCCGTAGACTGTTTGCAGCTTCTTGTCGTAACTAGCATATTACGATTGGATCGTGTGTTTCTCCGTATAATCGAGTGGATTACTTCCTCTTATTAACTTTATTGAACAAAAACTCTTGAATAAAACTCTTGAAAAATCACGGTTTTGGACATCCCATATACTGATAAGTATCTGTTTCACATCACAGACAAAACTATATGGACGATAAGAAATTGGACAGGAGACGCTCAGCTTCTATCGCATAAACTCTGATTATTATCTATAGGAGTGATCTAATCTTCGTTTACAATTGCCCTGAAGAAGTCCTGTGTCAGGACGAAACGCGTCGGCTGTATCGCACTGTATTGTCCATTGAACTTGGAATAAAGAGACTAAAATCGAGGAATACTCTGTCTTCTTGAATTGAATTTGACATATATATACTGTTATTATTGTATTGTTTTATAAATTTGTGGTGCATCTTAGCTTTTGTCTGATTCGACTGGTCCTTTCATGGTTTATGGACTAATTTCTATGCTTATCATATTTGTGTTATGCCTTTTCTTGCTTACTGGGACATGCATACTGCACATTAGAGCTTGTTAGCTCAAATAAATATTAAACTTATTTGTGTCTCAGTCAGATTTTATTATTATTATTATTTGGAGTTTTATATCGCGCACGGTTACCCTTGAGCATCCCAGCGCTGTCCATAGATCAGACCACCACCCAACGCATGACACCTTAGACCGGGAACAAATGAGTTTTTAATAGTTTGCGAAAGCGCAGAGTATTGATCTCTGCCCGCAACCTAAGTGGAAGCGAGTTCCAGGCGGAAGCCGTATTCACTGAGAACCTTCTCCCTCCGGTGCGGGCTCGCCTTACTCTAAAAGACTGGAGAAGAAATTTATGATCCGAGCGAAGAGCCCTTGCTGCTTTATAGGGTCGGATCATGTTCCTGAGGATCGCTGGACCCTTCCCCTGCAGACTCTTCTGTGCCATGCAGAGTGCTTTAAAGGTTACTCTTTCCCGCACCGGGAGCCAGTGCAGCGCCTTCAGAGCTGGTTTGGCAGACTGTCTTCTGGGAACATTGGTCAGCAGTCTGGCCGCTGCATTTTGCACCTGCTGCAATTTCTTAAATGTGGCTTCCGGCGCGCCCCAGAAAAGTGCATTACTGTAGTCCAGCCTCGAAATGATGAGCCCCTGTATAAGCAACTTACGGGAGGTCTCAGGGAGGAGTGACAGAATCCTGCGGGCTGACCGGAGCATACCAAAACATACACCGGCGGTCTTTTTGGCGTGTGTTCTGAACGTCAGGTCCTGCTCCAGCCACACCCCCAGGCTCTTAATCTCCTTCTTCGGGCTGGGAGGAGCTCCCATGCAGTCGGGCCAACTACTGGGGGACAGGGCGAAGGAAGATTGACCTAAGATCATGAGCTCGGTCTTTGAGCCGTTCAGTTTAAGGGATGAATTACACATCCACCCAAACACTTCCTCCAGGCAGGAATGAAGCGCCGCAGGTTCTTTCTCTAGCTGAGAGAGCCCCACCACCATCTGCGTATCGTCCACATAGCTGATGATGTTAAAGCCAAACGGAGACACCACATCCTCCAGGGGGGCCATATAGACGTTGAAAAATGTAGGGCTCAACGACGAGCCCTGGGGAACCCCACACTGGAGGGCAAAGGGGGGAGAATTCTCATTTCCTTCCCATACTTCAAATGACCGTCCTCCTAAAAAGGAGGAGGACAAGTACATGGACAAGTACAAGAGTGCGAGCGAAACCATGATTCCTGAGAGAGTCGGGAATGTTGTTTTCTGGGGTGTCTAATCACTTGTTTCTCTTGGAGTGAGTAGGAGAGCAAGTGAGACGCTATAGCTAGTCAGTCCTGGACTCATAGGTACTAAGGTGCTAGGTTGACTCAGTCCCTCTGAACTAAGGTTCCAAAATCCTATGCATAGTTCCGTGTTTGTTCAGAATCCCTGCAACAGTGGGGGAGATAAGAGTAAATGTTCAAAATGTTGATTGGTAGCTGCACATTTATTACGTATGTTTGCTACTTTTGGAAAGAGTAGAGCCAGAGCATTAGGAACTGTTTCGACCTGCATCTTCAATTAAAAGACTACGGGGCATATGCATCAAACGATTTTTTAATCGCAAACGCTGCGATTCGCAAAATAACAGCGTTTGCGATTAAAAAATCGCTAATCGGGATGTATGAGCCAATATCTCATCGCAAAATTAAGGAATTGCTAATTTAGCGATTTCTTAATTTTACGTAAGCATTTAAGAAATCGCAAAATGCGATTTCTTAAATGATATGTAACACGCACCCAAGTTGTGCGAATTATCCTTAAGAAATCGCAAATTACCACCAACTTCTAGTTGGTGGTAATTTGCGATTTCCTTTCAAAATGCACTGTTTTGAATTTTACAAAGTGCCACGTGGCGCACATACATGCCCTTAGGGCATGTATGTGCGCCATATGCGCACACATGCTCATTTCAGGGGTGCATCAGGGTGTCATCATGACACCCTTGCACCTTTGAAATTATTCTCAAATTGCGATTAGCAAATTGCGAATCGCAATTTGAGAATTACTTCACATTCATTCCTATGGGTCTCCTGGCCCATAGGAATGAATGGGAAGGTATTCCTTAATTGCGATTTCGCAATTTGCTAATCGCAATTAAGGAATTTTAAGAAATCGCAAAAGTTTTGCGATTGTTTAAATACATCCCGTTTTGCAATTCTCAAATAGCAATTCTTTAAAAATCGCTATTTGAGAATCGCAAATGGAGATGTTGATACATATGCCCCAAAGAGACTATGTGAGCAGCAGAATAGTGCACAATTATGAAAGAAACTTATGAAAGAGAACTGGCTTTAGCTAGGACTAGAGAAACTTGCTTTACTATAAAATGTTAAAGCATAAGCAGCAGGCTTGGTAGGGACTATCAGGGAAAGATGTAATGCTGATTTATTCGCTTTCTAGCTACACCACAGTCTTTTTGCAATATGCTTTCGATCTAGGGTTTGAATACTTGGAATTGCTGCAGAAGTATCATTGATCAGGCAGAATTACCCACCCTCTACTGCTCTATTGTCCTATTGTCCCTTAACTGTATGTATTTATTCAATTTATATAGGAGATACTTGCTAAATTATGTAATTCTGTGTTGTATTACCATCAATTCAACTCATATATAAATGCAGTGTTTCAGTTAATGCTTATTGCCTTTGAGAAATAAGAAAATCAATTTAAATCCATGAGATGTGTGCCTCAATTTGCGTACCTTATTAACACACTTTTGCTGGATTATTCATAATACATACAAATTAGTTTGAGTCCATTACCCATGCACAAGATTCCCTTCATGAACTTTTCTAAGGAGGAACTCTAAAACAGCTGCTGTCCCAAAGTCTGAATCGCTTGCAACACCTCTCGCCCTGCCTTAAGTCCCTTTCATTCTCTTTTTACTTTATGTCCCTTTTTTCCATCATTTTCAATATTTTTTCAAATCAATCCAATCCTTTGTTTTCTCAATGAAATTGTTACTATAGGTTCTCAGTGGGCTCCCAATGCGATCAAACCCATCTCTTTAATTTCATTATGTGTCAAATTAATTTTGTAATTGCATTTTACATTTTTAACTTGATGTCAACATCCAGTTGATCAACTAATCAACTAATTTCATCAACTCATTCTTACAATTTATAGTGTTCTTCATTTTTACAACTGGCTGCTTCCATAATCAAATATGTTATTTCATCAGCATTATAGGTCAATAGTCTATTTAAGGCAATGTTGACTTATGTTGACAAAAGCAATGTTTAAAATGCCAATATTCATTTCATAGGAGATTGCCCAACTGCTACTGTTCATGCAAGCGTGCCAGCTTGAATCTGGGCTCCTAAGTTAATTTTTTACTTGTACCAGGCAGAACAGTCATCACTGTCTCTGGAGGTGCACTTGGTACTGCAACAGTAGTAGTGCAACTCTGGATAACTGTACAACAACCTCCTCCAGCTCCTGTATCAGGTCCTGAGCTAATCCTACTTGTTTCCGCTGGTCTTGGTGTGAATGGTCTTGGTGTGTCTTAAACCATGTTACATCCCCCACTCTCTGCACCCTACTATTAGTCCTCAAAGACAGACTTGAATATATATCACCAGCCGTGGCCCGTACACGTAGTAGCGGTGGGGCCTAGTGGGGGGGGATTGCAACAGATGACGTGGAGGGAAATTAAATTATTTATATATTATTTATATTTATATATATATTACCTGAACAGGCTGCGACTGAATATCACCCCTGGAAACCAAAGTCTGTAAGTGAATTTGTTAACCCTAGGCAGCATGCATGCCTGATCTAGTTCGGACCTGAGGATGTTCCTTATTTATTTACCGAAACTGTATAAAGATGCCATTATTCAGAGCCCTGTCCTGTACAGGAACCGATAACCTATGAATGGCACAGACATTTACTGATATTCCAGATATCATTTTTTATTCAACAGGTCTAAAATGTTATGTTGATTGTGCTGTGTTCAAACTCAGACCCAGTGTACGATCTACTTATTGCTATTATTATTTTGAAATGCCACTAAAAAAATAAAAGAATGTGGCCGGTGTAGTACGCAGCCAGGTCCCTTTTTATGCTCAGTAAGTGGTTATCTAGGCGAGCCCATGTGGGTGTCTCTGTGGGTTTTTAACATGAATGTCATTTGTGCAAGTTGAGAAGCCAGCCGGTATGATTCCCCATAAGGTAGCTGGAGGGCCCCTGCTGTGGTTTTAGTGTATATTTTGGAAGCTATGAGGCGTGGCTTAAGTTCACCTGACAGGAAGTTCCTAATGAGGCGGTTGATCTTCTGCAGTAAAGTTTATTTATTGTATTGTATTATTATTTTAAAAAATATATTTTTATTGACAAAATTGCAGCAGCAAGTTTACATAAATACATTAAATAATGACAAATTCATCAATTTGATCAAAAATGGAAATCAGCAGTAGAAAATCAGAGCAGATTAATAATACAATATGGACATTAGAACAAAACCACCAGTACCTAAAAACCAGCAGCTATATTTCATTTAAACAGACGGACCCAAGTCGCAAACAACCCCCAAATCTTCCTCCCTTTTTAGCCCTCCTGCCTTTTCGTTCATAAAGTGCATTTTCTAGATTGTAAACATATATAATGCATCCCTTCTATTGCTGAATGGTCGGGGTGACAGATCAAGCCAAGCCGAGGCCACACAGAGCCTAAAGCCCGTCATAGCTATAAAAATTAGCTTTACCCCTTCCCCTCTATTTCATTCATCCTCCCCGAACAACATGAGCTGAGGTGACCGGGAAATAGTCACTTTAAGGACTTTGCCTAAATAAACTACAATTTCCAAACCAAGTGATTATAGGGTGGGGCATGAAGAGAACATGTGAACCAGGTCTGCATTAAATGCACGGCATCAAGGGCAGCGAAATCCCAGCCCATTTTGCAATTTTAGTTGGTGTTATGTACAGATCAAAAATTGTTTTATAATGTTGTGTTTGCAGGTTTGATGAACACAAAAATAACCCGCCCAGCTCAAGAGAACTCAGGAAGCCAGAATCTGACAGATCGAGCCTCGCCCACCATTTTTCATTGTGCTTATCCAGGTCATCTGAGACCCATTCCAACAGACAGCCAGATAATTGCGAGATTGAGGTACCAATGCATTTTGTTAGCATTTCAATCAGGGGAATCCATGCAAAACCAGATACACCCCCAGCATTTCTCAAAAGGAAATCCCTCAGCTGCAAGTATTTAAAAAAGTTCAGAGTCCCGATCTTAAATCTGCTACTAACCTCCTCCAATGACACAATATGATTCCCTGCGAGTAGATCCCCAATCCTGCCAAAGCCCCCTTGTTCTCATCTAGTTGTCCTGAAATATTCCAGGGAGTTGATCATTCCTAAGCAGAGGAGTGTACCTACTATACCTGGCAACCCCCTGCTTTTTTGGGAAACCCGCCCAGTTTCAAAATGCAGTGATCAGAGTCTTAAATCGTGTTCTTTTAACGTAGCTTGACTCAAAAGTCTTAAGGAGGCAGCCCTTTGTGCCTGTCCCAATCAGCAACTCATAACTTGAAGGCACATAACCCACCATGCCTCCCTCAGTTGCCTTAATATTAAATAAAGAGCGATAAGATTGCAGTGCTGCTGCTAAATAGTATAGTTTGATGTTGGGGAGCCCCAGTATCCCCTGTCTCTTGGTGAGCACAATAATGAGGATAGCCCTCCTAGTCTTCCCGTAAACCCAGATGAATCTAGCCACCAGTCTTTCAATTACTTTAAACCAGTCATTATTGATCTCCAAAGGAATAGTGCAGAAGACATACAATACCTTTGACAGAAACATAATTTTAACAAGGTTGCATCTCCACGTTATTGAGAGTTTCAGATTATCCCCACGGCTAAAATCCTTCTTAGTCTTTTCAATAATAGGGATTAGATTTATATCAACTAATCGCTCCACTTTCACTGTAATACTGACTCACAGATATATATCTTCCTCAACAATCCTGCTATCGGAGGCGGTGTGTGGCTATTTATCACTACCTGAGTTTTGGCTCTATTTAACAAAAACCCTGACTGAGAGCCAAATTCTTCCATTATCTTTTCCACAGAGCGGAAGCCCTGTCTGGATCACTGGTGACGATTGCCATGTCATTGGTTTAGGCCAAGGTTTCAGTATCCCAGCCCTGCAAACTAACGGGCAAGATATCCAGGGAAGCTTCCAACCTCCTGAGAAGGGGACCAATATATAGTGTGAATAACAGGGGGGATGCAGGGCAGCCCTGCCTTGTTACCCTCTCTATCGAAAAGGGCTCCAACTCGCCTCCCATTATTTGTAAATGAGCTATAGAATTAAGATACATTATCCGTATTTTGTTAATAAAGGGCCCTCCCATGCCATTAGCCTCCATAACCTGCCAGAAGTAATCCCACAACACCCTGTCGAAAGCCCTCTCGATGTTAAGCAGAGCGACCCCCATGGGTTTTTCAAGGACCTTGGTGGCATCAAACAATGAAATTATGCACTGCACGTGATCTGAGGTCCCTCTCCCTGGGATAAACCCATACAGCCGCACCACCACTAGTTGCTGTATTACAATACCTAGCCGGCTGGCAACATTTTTAGAGTGAAGCTTCACATCACTATTAAGTAATGTAATTGGCCTATAAGAGCCCAAAGCTGTAGAATCCTTGCCTTTTAAAAATAAATTATTAAATTTGCAGTACTCCAGGGCCCTGGGGGGATGCCCCATGTCAAACTTCCTTAAAAAGCCCCAAAATCTCCTGAAGAAGTTCTACATAGAAATCATTATAACATTTCAAAGGAATAGAATCCATTCCTACAGCCTTTCCAGATGGGAGAGCCTGGAGTGCTGCTTGAAATACTTCTGATGAAATATCTGCCCTTTAAAGAGACCTCTCCTCCTGAGTAGTTTTACCACAAGTCCCTGAGTTTCACATATGCTTATAAATCCCAAGGACACCCTATGGGGGAGGCTTTATTAAACTCAGTGGAAAATTCCCTGAATGCCTCTCTAACATGAGTGGGTATGTTACCATGCTGCCGTGCATATTCCTGATCTTACTAATACACCCAGCGGCTTGCTGCTACCTTGCTCTAACTGCAAGGAGATGCCCCACACATTTTTTATATTCATAGCACTCCTGATCTTTAGCCAAAAATGTCCCCCATAGCCACGGCGCTGAACAGTTCTACCTAAAAGAAACTAAGTTGTTGATATTATTCTTTAATCTGACTCTGGCCCAGCTTTTGCTAGGCTATACTAAACATCAGGGTTTCCCCTCTTACACCTGCCTTAAAGGCATCCCAGGAGAGGGTCTACCTTTATTAAATTCGAACTACCCCAGAAATACCCCAGAATACAGCCCTTCATACTGCTTAAGTATTCTGGGTCCAACAGAATGGCTCTCTCAAGGTACATCTTCTAGAAACACTTCTTAATCCATCAAGAGGCAGTTCCAAAATAATTAGATAGTGATCAGACATTAATTTGAGGAAGAGTTCAACCTGACCCCCCCTAACCAAAACTGGTGAAACCAGAAAATAATCCAACCTTTCTGCATAATAAGTGCATCCAGGCTTGGGTGCTTTTTAGGCAAACCCAGACAGTGATTATACCAATGTCATTCACAAACATCCTGAAAGATCTAGTTAATTGAGGTTTGCACTGAGCACGGCATGCTTCGCTACCCCCAGGATCCCCTCTAGACTCATTTAGATTAACGTCCCCACAAACTATATACGGGGCAGGCCAAGATGGTAATTCAATTCAAAAGACATTGAGCAGGCCATGGTCATCTATGACTGGGGCATATATTGAACATAGTGTAATTACTCATCTTCCAAGCCTGTCTACTGCCTTTCGGTCAAAAGTGACGGTATTTCCTTTAACTAAGATGGCAACCCCCTTGGTTGGATCAAGATGGCGGCTGCGAAGGAGCACCGTGGCCGAGCTCCCACCTTTGGCTCTTCTCCCACTGTCATCTTACCGCACTGATCAGTGAGGTGCCGTCCTGCCCTGGCGCTGCAGTCTGCATGAGCTTTGTGCATGTTGAGCGCGTTGTAGAGCTGGGATCTCCTCGAATTGTGGACTCCTCAATGGCCTGTGCCAGCATGATGGTGAGGTTCCTGGAGCGGCTGATCTGGACGTTCTGCATCGCGCTGAGCAGGTGGGCGGGCCTTGCCAGAAGAGTCTCCGGTTTAGTCTCTTCCCACAGTCTGGACTCTGTCTTGCTGTGTGCTGTTCACATTATAGCCCCCAAGGCAGCCAAACATCCAAAGGAGAAAGGAGACATGCCGTCCCTCTCAGCTCGGGCTGCTTCACAGACACCAAGGTCAAGACAGGAGTCTCCCCTAGATCATGCTGGCAATACTACAGGTAAGCCAAATGGCTCTCGCTCTGCGAAAAATCAGCCGGAAAGCTTGGGTGGTGGAAGAAGAAGGAATCTGCAAGATCACTCTCAGATCATGGCTAAAGAACCTGGGACTCTCCTGAGGAAGGTATTTCTGGCCCAAACAAAGAAATCCAAGCTCCACCTCAGCCAGCAATCAATGAGTTTTTTAAAGTGCCCTCCCAGGAGAGTGCTATAAAGCTCGATGTTGATAAGACAGGTCTGGGAACTGGCCAGCTGCCAATGACGTGTGTGGGGGATTCCCGGTGCTGCTAAAGGGGCCTGAGGTGGCAGATAAAGGGGTATCATCGTCATGGGTTTTGGGACGCCCTCATAAATGGTGTTTGGCGAATGGAGAGAAGTGGCTAGTAATTCCACAGAGACCGTGCAGGTGACCTCTGGAAAAGAGTGCAAGGCTACGCATGCTCCCCGATCTGTCACTCTAGGAGGAGCCAGGGTAGACCTGATTATAATATTGAGCTTACCGGTTTGGCTCCTGCGGCGGATCTTACATCTGATGGCGCTGACAATTTGTTTTCACTCACAGACAGTTCAGGCTCAGAAGACTCTAATTCTTGTCTTAGCGAGGCTGGGGGCGGCTCCTCAGCATCTGGCTCCAGCACATTAAAAGCCCCCGAGACAGCCTTTAAATGCCAAAAGCATCGGAAGAGCTCTGAGGGCAAAACAGACTCCAGAGAAAATAGAGATAAGCATACTATTGGTGGTGTGATAAAATGGGACTACTCTCATACATATATACTCAGGATGCCAGAAGAACCAACAGCTCCAGCAGATACAGCTCTATCAGCATTGCAGGCTGTGGGGGTTGGAGCCTTAAATCCCACTCGGGGCTTGATTTTGGTCTCAATTAAAGAGCATTGTGCTGAGACCAGTGCAGATGGGAAAAAAAGCTAGGCAGGCAACAAAAAAGCTGGAAAGTGCTGTCAGGAGGATCAGAAAGGCTTGTTCTGAAATTGGTGAGTGGCTTTACTGCATTGAGGAAAAGACTACAGTTGTGGAAACTGACTCATGTCCTGTAGAAGCAAGAGGACTTGGAAAATCAGCAGAGAAGGAATAATCTCCATTTTCTTGGGATTGAGGAAGGCCTGGAAGGGGATGATATTCGATCCTTTATGCTGGACCTTCTCAGAATGCTTTTCCTGAACTTTCAGGATGGAACTGGGAGTCAGACATTCAAAGAATCCATCGGCTTACAATAGCCCGGTATAAGCCTATCCAAGGCAGTAAAGATCAAATGCTGCCAAGGGATATGTTAGTCTTTGTTTGCAATTTCTTGATGCGTCAAGACATTTTTGAGACGGCCCGCCCTAAGGCAAAACGGACATAACCAGGAAACCTCTTTTTTTGTTTACCTCGATTTTTGTCATATAACAGTAGAATGCAGGTGGAGTCTTTGACAAGTGATCAAGCCTTTTCAAGAAGCAGGATTTGAAGCATATTTGCTGGCACCAGCCACATCAAAAACAATAGTCAGAGGGACTGTTAAGTTCTTCACATCCGAAATCCAAGCTAGAGAATATCTTTGTCGGCATCGGCAGACAAATGCAATGTTCAGCTTATTGGGGTTCTCTCAACAAAGTGCTTCATTTAATTAGTTTAGTACAGGGGATTTCTCTTTCTCATTGTCTGCTGGTGTTTATACCGGTGGTGTTTGTACCAGAGTATCTGGGCTTTCTGAAGAGAAGGGGGGCCACCGTATGGCTTTTCTCTTTTTTTGCTTTCCCTTTATCCATTTTCCTATCATTCTATCTTGCTGGTATATGGGGGTACAGAGGAGGGACTTGGGGGTGGGGGCTCATGGTGTCCGATACCAGTCTCAATAACACAGACCTGTGTGGTCTGAATGTTTCCAGTGGTGGGGGAGGGGTAGGGAGCAGGTTGAAGGGAGGGGTATTTGCGTGGGCTTGGATGGGGGTGGGCTGGGGCATTGATGTATGCTGTATTGGGATTTTTGGACATAAAAGGAAAGGTGGCGGTGTGATCATAAACGTGCCCAGAATAATATTTTTCCTGAAAGAATTTTTGAGATTAGGTCTAGTTAAACCTGTGTGGGGGGGCCTGTGCCCAGGACTTGTTAATCCTTGGTGGGCGGTGTTTCTGGTCAGGACAATATCTGTGAGGGATGATTAAGCTCCGTATTGCTAACATTAACATCTGCGGGCTAAACAATATATTTAAAAGATGACAGGTTCAAGAGGACCTTACATTTTTAACAGCAGATGTGTACTGCCTGCAGGAGACCCATTTCGCCTGCAGTGATAGTGCTTTGTTGAACTCCTTAGGGTTGAAGGTAGCATGTCACACAACCCAGGACACCAGGACCATGGGGACTGCCATTTTAGTTGAAGGAAATACAGTCTACAGTAAAGTTTTGGTGATTTTAAGAGGATACATGCCAAAACATACTTGAAGTGGGGCATCACATTCATTTTTATGATCAACACTTTGCCCAATAAAAATAATTGGAATCCGGACCAGATTGCGAATTCTGTGGTTGCATACTCAATAATTGTTGTGATATTATCCCTGATAACTATAGTAAGTCCCACGTTCGGGTACACACCTAGGTATTTGAAGCGATTGGTGTGCCAGGCAAATTGTGATATTCCCAAGGATGCCATAGTGTTCCTGTTTGTCAGTAGCATGACTTTCCATTTGGACCAATTTATGTTATAGCCTGAGAGAAAGATTGTATAACGTTCATGAGAGCTGGTATGCGGTTCGATGGGTCAGACAGTGTAATCAGGATAATGTCTGCAGAATAAAAGGCTATCAGCCTCATGCATCAACCCAAAATCCAGTCGGTAAAATACCGATTCGGTAATAGCTCCCGGTATTAAGTAAAAAATACCCAATCCCAATGCATCAACCCAAAAGCAGAAATCGCTATTTAAGGAATCCTTAAATAGCGATTCTTTAAATAGGGATTCCTTAAATACCGATTCCTTAAATAGCGATTGCATTTAAGGAATCCCAAAGTGAGATTCCTTAAATGCAATGCATCAAAGTTAAAAAATTAGCGATTTCGCTAATAGGGGGAGCAAATTACCATGAAGATGAACTGCATGGTAATTTGCAAAAACTTTGAAAAATGCACTTTTGTGCATTTTTCAAAGTTTCATGTTGCGCACACACATGCCCTTAGAGCATGTGTGTGTGCAACATATGTGCACATATCATTTTCAGGGGTGCAACAGGGTGTCCGTTTGACACCCTGGCACCCTTGAAAGTGATCCCGCTATTAGGGATTCGGTAATACCGAATCGCTAATACAGACTGGCTTTACATTCATTCCTATGGGCCTCCAAGCCCATAGGAATGAATGGGTAGGTATTCCTTATTACCGATTCGGTATTACCGATTCGGTAATAAGGAATATGAAGGAATCGCTATTTGAATAGCGATTCCTACATGCATAGCCTTTTGCTATTCCTTATTAGCGATTCCTTATTTTTCGCTAATAAGGAATCGCAAATGGCATTGTTGATGCATAGGCCCCTTTATTATCCCCCATTGTATTTTGCACTCTTTGTATGATGGGTGTTTCGTATGGTTGCTGCCAGAGGTTCCAGCATCAGCAGGAAAAATAGGGGGACAGTGGACATCCCTGCCTCGTCCCACAACTTGTGACAAATAAATGGGAGGAAAAGCCTGCACATGTGAATGAGGTGAAGGCAGATTTGTAAAGATTTCTGACTTCCAATAAATGAGGTCCCAGACCCATGAGCACCATAACTCTAAGCATGTACGGTCACTCCACATGGTCAATTGCCCTTTCGGTGTCCCCATTATGCAAATGCATTTTCAGGTGTTTCACTGAAGTGCGACACAGCAGGAACCCCATCTGTCAGGAATGGATTAAGAAGGAAATGTAGGCAGTGAGCTGTGTGGCCAAAACCTTCACCTGGATCTTCATGTCTGAGTTTCTGAGGGAAATAGGCCTGTAGGTGGCATAATAGAGAGGCTCTCTGCTTGATTTGGATATGAAGAAGATCCTGCTGAGATTGAATTAAGGTAGAGGTGTGTTGTCAGGCCAGATTTATCAGAATAGCTTTCACAAGACCAGTACTATTAATAGTTTTCTGGTTTTATAAAGTTCATGGGGAAACCATTTTCCCTGGTGCTGTTATTGTTGCTATCACATCAATGGCTTGAACTGTTTCATTACTACTATTGTTGCTCTCAAAGGCAGCTGCATGTTCTTGAGTAAGTATTGGTAGTTTGAGGTTGTTCAAAAACTCAGCTTTGGCTAGTGAGGTGTCACTGGTCTCCGTGGAGTACAATTGGCAGAAAAAATGAGTGAACTCTTACAATATACCATGTGGGTCTGTGAGAAGCACATTTTGGGCAGTTTTAATAGCCTGGATGGTGCACTGGGAGTAGGCCTGTTTCAATTATGCTGCATGAAGCCTTTTACCCAATTCATAGTACCTTCGGTTTGAGCCTGAAGCATGCCCTTTCTGCTTGTGAGGAATAAAAGGTATGTAAATCATATTTCACCCTAAGGAGTACTCAGAGGATTGGGAGATTTAAGTTGTATGCTGTCTTTAGCCGATCTGTGAGAAGAGTGAGTCTATGGTGTTCAGCCTCACTGTGCTTCTTGTTTGCCACTGCGTCTCTCATTCAGTTGCCTCATGAACAGACTTTTCCAGCTGTCCCCTGCGTCTGAGCCAAACAGATTGTATCCATGTTCTCTAAGTATTGGGCAAGATAGGAATGGTGATGTTTGTCCTTTGGGTCTCTATATCAGGAAATGTCCATGTGACTACCAACCATAGGGGGCTTCAGCAGGTTAAGGTCCAGTGTGAGCATGTCATGGTTGGATGTTCTGGACTATAGAGGTGTCTACTGAAGTGAGGGATAGCGTGGCCACCATCAGAATGAAGAGAATGCTGGAGCATGTACCATGTATGCAGGATGTGAAAATGTAATCTTTATCTCGAGGATAAGCCAGGAAACATGGCTCCACTAAGGGATGGACTTTGATCGGGGTTGTCGAGCATCAGGTTTTCCCTGATCTATCAGGGTGCATGCAGGTAAGTGGGCTAGTTCCAGTCACCTCATCCCAAGTTTAGTGCAAGAGTCTGGGTAGGGTGGTAAGAACATCAGATTTGTCCCCAACCGATGCATACATCAAGCCTATGATTAAACATCTTACGGCGCATTTTGAATTTTGCCTAAACATATCTACCCTGTGGATCCATCCATGTTCAAAGCTTGCATGCAGCTAGGTATTTATGAAGGGGATAGTGACTTTACCTTTCCTATGATCTAAGAGATTGAAGGGGCACGAAACGTTACATCCCTGCCTGCTTGCTCGAATCACCCTGCCACCCATTCCCTTCTCAGCTTGGCATGTTTGAAAGCCATCAGGTGTTTTTACTGAACTAATGCAACATCGGGGTGGTGCAATTTGAGGAATTACAGTATTTTCTTTCTGTTAACGAAGTGCATTAAGCCACTCACAGATACATACGTATATTCACAGTGATAGTGGCAGAGTAGTTGGAGGGTCACCGAGTTGGGGTATGAGTAAGGCCAGGGAAATTGGTCTGGAGTAAGATAAGTGGGTGAACCATGGTGAGTGCAGATTTCTGCAGCAGGTATTTAGTGTACGATGAGATAAAGGACAGGAACATTGAGTGACTAGTGATGGTGTATGGAATTACCTGAGTAACTCTCAACTCAGAAAAGAGGGTAATCTACCTGTAGAACTGGAGCATGGGCTGGTCTGATTACCGCTGGCTGTGGGCCGTGGTTTTTGAAGGCCTATACTAGAATCGTAACCTGGAACGAGATAATCTCATTCCCACCAATGGCCTCCTCCCTCATAGGGAATGTGGTACTTGGTGGGCAGTAAACAACATGCTATGTAAGTGGAGAACCATAGCTTGAATACAAAAATATGAGGGAATACAAGGATAAAATAAATGCAGGAGTTTGAGAATGGCCCTTCAAATGCAGGTCCCGGCGAACATGTCCCTGGGTCTCTTTGTTTGTTGGCTTGTTTATCTGTACTTTCATTCTGAAGCCCTGTATGTACGTATCAAAGTGGAGGGAGGAGAGTCCATGTAAATTTGCTCAAAGGCATGGGTCGCAGTGAGTTATTCTCAAATATATAGCAAAGCAAGCAAACAGTTGCGAGATAGTAGGGTTAGACCCAAAAGTACTTGAGGTCCTCTCAATCAGGGTTCCAAAGGGGAGCGGGTTTATCCCTCTGCCCTCCTTATCCTTTTGCAGTATGTTTCCCTCCTCCTGTTGCCCACATTTGGGGAACTCTATCCAGTCTATATGCCTTTCCTCCTGGTCGTCAGTCGTGTGCTCATCAGGAGATGGACCGGAGTCATAAGTGTTAATGTATTATGTGTCTAGGGCATCCAAAACTTTCTCCAAGTCTTCAGGCTTCTTGTGTTCTGTTGTCCGGCCGTTAGCAGTAAGTACCATCACAGATGGCTCTAGAAGACTACAGTGTCTATCCCACTTTCAGAGGTGGGTACGCAGTGCCAGGAACTGTTTCCATTTACTGTGTGTGTCTTGTGAGAAGTTCATTGACGGTTACATTTGGTGATTATCAAGTTGATAGGAGCTATGTTTCCTTGCCTCTGGGATAATCTGAGGTGCCTGTTGATGTTGCAGGAGGAATGCCAAGAAAGGCCGGAGGTGAATGGGGCACAGGATTTGGCCCTTTGGGCTATCTGTATCTCCAGTTGCAGTAAGAAAGTACTGAGGAACGCAATCATGTTGGTCCCTTCCATTTTTTCCAGAATGCCGGTGATTCAGATGCTAACTTATCTGCTCCGGTGCTCCAAGTCCCCTACCTAGCATTTTAGGGTCTATATCTCCGGGGACCATTCTAGCAATCCATCTAGTTTGGTTTGGTATTTATCTGGTCTGTGGTGGAAGAAGACAATGTCAGGCTGCAGGGATTGCACCTTTGAATCTGTTTGCACACTGATTCATTTATTGAGCCAATGGACATTTTTAATGTCCAAATGATCACAAAGCAGCAGTTTGATGGCTGTAGATGAGATGGACGGTGATTTGCTAGTTTTGTCTTCCATATTTGCTGCAATCGGCATTTTGGATCTGGATATGGCTTCCGGAAAAAGTTGGTGTGTAGCCTTTGGCTTAGGCATGTGCGAAGGAGGGGTCACTTGTGCAGTGTGCCACCAAATTGTGGACACAGTAGACTGTGCCTACAATGGGCTACATGAGGACAGACAGTTTAGGTGGTCCATTGATCCATCTAGAATATATGGTGTGGTCGATGATATGGTTACAGAAGGCAGGTAGGTTAGAGAAGCATCTATAGAGGGTCCAGTGCCAGTGTAATGGGTACTAGGGTGGGAGGCCTAAGAAGTAGCCTTCAAGAAGTGTCTATAATCAATCAATCAATCAATCAATCAATCAGGGAATTGTAAGTGCGCTACTCATCCATGAGGGTCTCAAGGTGCTGGGGTGGGGGGAGTAGCTTCGCTCAGTCGAAGAGCCAGGTCTTGAGAGTCTTCCTGAAGATGTTTAGGGAGGGGGCGCATCTGATGTCGATCGGGAGCTCGTTTCAGGTCTTGGCTGCGATGTAGAAGCAGGCTCTTCCATCTGTTCTGGCCCTGTGGAAATGCGGGGCTCCCGCAAGGGTGAATCGGAGCTTTCTCTTAGGTTCGTGGAAGGAGATTCTCTCATTGAGGTATCGGGGGCCGGTGTTGTGAAGGCAATTGTAGGAGTGGGTGAGAACCTTGAAGGTGTCTCTCTTCTCGACGGGGAGCCAGTGGAGGTTACTCAGGTGTTGGGTGATGTGTTCGTGTCGAGAGATGCCGAGGATGAGTCTGGCTGTTTTGTATGGTCTGGAGTTTTTGGAGCAGAGACTTTTTGATCCCGGCATAAAATGTGTTTCCATAGTCCAGTCTGCCGGTTATGAGTGTGGGGGTGACAGTCTTCCTTGATTCAGGGACGATCCATTTGAAGGTCTTTCGGATGATGGGGAGGGTGTGGAAGCAGCTGGACGCGACGGCGTTGACCTGTCGGGTCATGGCGAGGGAGGAGTCGAGTATGATGCGGACATTTTGGGCGTGATTCGTGGGGGTGGGAGGGCTGCCGAGGGCGGTGGGCCGCCAGGAGTTGTCCGTGCAGAGGGAGAGGGTCCAAGGACAAGGACCTCTGTCTTCTCCGAGTTGAGCTTCAGGTAGCTGCTGCTCATCTAGGATGTGACGTCCTTTATTCCTTCCTGGAAGTTGAGTCTGGTGGTGACGGGGTGTTTGGTGAGAGAGATGATGTGCTGGGTGTTGTCGGTGTAGGATACCATGCTGAGTCTGTGTTGTCTAACAATATCGGCGAGGGGGGCCATGTAGATATTGAAGAGCATAGGGCTGAGCAACAAGCCTTGGGGTACTCCGCAGTTGATCTCTGTGGGATCGGAGAGGAAGGGTGGTAAACTGATCCTTTGGGTTGTGCCGGTGAGGAAGGGGTGGATCCAGTTGAGGGCGGTTCCCTGTATGCCGGCCTTGTGGAGTGTAGCGGTGAGTGTGCAGTGGGAGACGGTGTCAAAAGCTGCGGAGAGGTTGAGTGAGATCAGGGCTGCGGTGTGTCCTTGGTCGTGGAGGGAGCGGATGTCATCTGTGGCGGCAAGTAGAGTGGTCTCGGTGCTGGGGTTCCTGCGGAATCCAGATTGGGAGTGGTCAAGGATGGAATTTTCTTCTATGAATTTTATTAGCTGGGTGTTGACGACCCTCTCGGTGACTTTGGCTGTGAAGGGGAAGAGGGAGATGAGTCGGTATTTCTTGAGGTCCGTGGGGTCTGCCAAGGGTTTCTTGAGTAGGGGTCTGACTTCTGGGTGTTTCCAGTCATTGGGAAAAGTGCCAGTCTTGAAGGTGGTGTTGATGGTGCATCGTAGTTCTGGAGCGATGCCAGTGGCGGCTCTGTGGTAGGTGTGCAGTGGGCAGGGGTCCGTGACAGTCCCCGAATGGGTGCCCTTCATGGTCAAGGTAGTGTCTTCGGTGGTGACTGGGGTCCAGGAGGAGATGATGGGCTGGCTGGAGTTGCTGGGGGGAGGTGGCTTCGGAGGCAGGTGTCTGGTCGTTGAAGTGGTCGTAGAGGGCCTTGATTTTTAGATGAAAGTAGGATCCGAGCTTGTTGCAGAGGTCCTGGGATGGGGTGATGTCAGTGGTTTCGTTGGGGGTTTTGGTGAATTCCTGGATGATGCTGAAGAGTAACTTGAAGTTGCTGGAGTTGGTGAGGATCTTGCTTTGGATGAAGCTCCTTTTGGTGGATCTGATGTGTTGTTGGTGTTCTGTCATGACGTTGTTGTAGGTGGTGTGGTCCATGCATGTTACATCACTTAGTGCTAAAGTCAATGGAATGCCTACTCTTCAAGATGGCAACCGGTTATGAGGGTTCTCCTGTCTTGTTTTAGGGCTATTTTCAGTTAGGTTCATGGAAATGGGGAGTGGGACTTTATGTTCTCAGAAAACATTGCCACCCATGTCCACTAGAATGGTAGTCCTCGTTCTGTTGTCAAAGCCCAGGGAGCTCTGATGCCTTTGGTAGGCTCTGGAGTGAGCCAAGGCAATTTCAGGGCTCAGAGGAGTCCTCTCCCACTGGGTGAGGGCAGTCCCTTGATAGTTCTGCTTGGTGGTGCTGCCCCCGTGGGTGCATCGTCCTTGAGGTGGGCCTCTGCGGGATCCTGTGCTCCAAACAGCTGCATGTCCTCTCTGGCTCAAGGGAGGAGCTGTGGGGGGCAATGGACACCCTCTGATGGTAAACCCTAGCAGTTCTGGGGCAAATGAGACCACAAGATCTAGAACATTACAACCTTCTCGTGCCTCCTACTGCTGCCTTGAAGATGCCTGCCTGCCTGTAGGGGGCTCTTACAGTGGGCTACAATGGGTGTTGGGGGTGCCACTAGTATTGAGATGGCATCCCTGCTCCTGATTTGTGGGTAAGTGAATGTGCAATGGTCGACCAAAGCCCAACACAACAGGGAGCTTCAACAAGATGCAACCATACCCATTAACGTCCCAGGATTAGGACCTTACAAAGGTTTCATTTCTTTTGCCCATGCAGGGCTCAGGGAAAGATATTGTGTGCTTTATGGGACATAAAGCTTGGAATCCTTGAAAATGTTCCAGAAGCTAGGACTACCATAAAAGATAAAGCAACGTGTATTTGGGGTGGACTGCTTTACTGTAATATGACATGTATCCCTGTTTGTGACAATTTTCTGAAGATGTAGGGGCTGTGTTTGCCCTAGGTAGTCTTTTCTCTGTCTGAGTGACAGAAGACATTACGTCTGCCATCATAATGGACAGAAGACTGCCATTTCTTAAACCTGGCGGTGACTGATAGAAAAAAATAACATCTAAATCAGTTCTAAATAGGACCGACAGTCTGATGTCCATATTCCGACAGACATTACTCCATCCGGCTAAAGTAGTAAGTTTGCCAACAACTGAGCTGGCGGGGGCACTGTAGTTGGACAACTGATCATCTGACGCAAAATAAAGAGGGCACACCAGACAGAGTACGCAGTCATTGCTGTCTGCCAAACTCTAAAGCAGGCCATTAGTCTGTAGGGAAGGAGAGGAATGCGATTGCAATACCACGGATTCTCAGTACATAGTGTCACTGCTTCAGCATGCGTGGTAGTACTTTGTACCACAGTCACACTTGTGATTTAAGTTCAGGTGAGGGAATTGGCATGCAGGAAGACCAGTGCTATTTAAAACCCAGGAACATTGGAGGTAAGTGTACATTGAGAGTGTTGTTTATTTGCTGATTGCAGCTCATTATTGATATTATTTTCTGGCAAGGAAGAATGAGAAAAAGAGTAAACATCATGATCCCCTTCTTCTTTGTTTGGATATAGGTCTAAAGCGCCATCTTTAATCGAAAGATGGAGACATTCATCCTCCATAGATGCAGAGTCCGAGACACATTGTAATAGAAACAATTGTCACATAAAAAAACACCCTGTGACGAGTCTGCTCATAAGGGAGAATATTTAGAATTCGTCCTAGTATTAGATGCCTCAGACCAGGGTGTATGATCTCCTTGATCCCTTTCCAGGGATTCTGTATCATGGAAGGAAAGGTGCGATTTTAATTGCAGATTCAACCTGGTAATTTTTCAGAAATAATACTCCATCAATTTTATTGTTCCTTCCTGCAGGGATACCCATGCGTCCTCAGATACTGGATGTGATGATTCAAGAAAGGAAAGACCAAGACAAATTAAATATGCCCAGATTCACGGAGCATCTTTTTCCGCTATCTGAATCTGAAATAAAACAAAGATGCTGGATGCTGTTGCAGTGGCTTTCTTTTTTTTTTTTTTTTTTTTTTTAAGAAAATTTTTATTGTGCAGAAAGAAGATTACAAGCACGGGCCTACAACCACCTGGGCCGGCCGCTAGTAGGTAAAAGTTCAAACAGTGCAAACACAATGACTGGCCCACCGGGGCTCCGCACCCTACAGAAGATCAGACTGCACATGAAGGAAATCAGGATACACCCTTTTAACATAAATAACAACTTAAAACAAAAGCGAGGCAAGAAAACATGAGATGGGCGTCGGGCCACAGCAGGGGCACTTCCATATCCGACCACCCGATGGCAGTCAAGAAGAAGGGGAACAAAGAGGTAGGGGTGGGGAGGAGAGACGGGAATACCAAAACTATACTCAGATGTGCCAGATAATTAAGGAACCATCAAGGATCAGGGGGACAAGGCTACCTCAGACGTTTCCACCAGGGGGGGAGCACAAATACTTCCACGATACACATTCCACTGCCCCCAAATTCTGCTCCAAGCCCCGGGTTTACCACGAGCCACATACACAGTCTTTTCCCTGAACATGCACCAGTCCATGTTCTCCTTCCAGACAGACACGGTGGGGGGCCGCTGCGAACCCCAAAGCTGCGCTATGTCCCTCTTTGCTATCATGTTCCCCAGGGCCGCCCATCGAGTCTGGGCCGCGTTATAATCATTGGGCTCCCACACATTCAGAACACAACGACGCACCTCCGGCAACAGCGAGACCCCGGTGACTCGGCTCATAACCTCATGCACCTGACGCCAGTATTTCACCACCTCGCGGCACTCCCACAGGATGTGGAGAAAGGTGGCACTGTGCCCACAGCCACGCTTACAGAGCCCGTCCTCAGAGAACCCCATAGAGACCAATCGGGGACCCGTCACGTAAACACGATGGAGGATCTTAAGCTGGACCAAACGGAGACGGGCCGGGATGGCAACCTCCTTAGGAGATGACAGCGCGGACTGCCAGTCCTCGTCGTCCAACTCAACCCCATCCCCCGTCCATGCCTCCCGTAGACGCACCAAGAGGTCAGCCCGATTATTGATCAATTTTTTATAGATCAAAGAGATAGTACTATCGGGAACGTGACCGTCAAGTATGCGGTCCTCGAGGGGCGAAGAAACAGGGACCGTGGACCCTTCCCCAAAAACCGAGAGCAGGGCATGCCGAACCTGAGCGTAGCGGAAAAACTCCCTCTCACTAAGCTCATACTCGCTCCGGAGCGCCGCGAAGGTCTTAACTGCGCCTTTAACCCACAGATCCCCCACTCTGCTAATGCCGATCGTGTCCCAGTGTTCAAAGCCTTTTGTCGTCCAGAGGCTCCCCAGGCGGTCTGAGGCAAACAAGGGAGTAGCACACGTTAAACGCTCACTCCAGCCCATCGCTACATTCGCCGCCTTCCAAACCCGTACCGCAATCTTGGTAGGGCCCGTGAGGGTCCTACCAGCAGATCGGGAGTAAAGCGCTCTGTTATAATTACCGCCGGGAAGCAGGAATTTATCCATCTCATACGCCGGGTTCAGACCAGGAGCATACGTGGCATGGTTAATTGCCGACAGTTGGGAGGCCCAATAGTACCGTCTAATGTCAGGAAGCGCGATGCCCCCGTCATACCAGGGGAGAGTAAGCTTTGCCAGAGCGATACGCGCCCGCCCGTCCCAGACCAGTCTCCTCTGCAGACTCTCCACCTCCCGAAAGTAGGCCACCGGAATGACATCAAAGGAGTTCTGAAGTGCGTAAAGAAATCTGGGAAGAGACATCATTTTAAACAGGGCCGCGCGACCAAGTGGAGACAGGGGCAACCTACACCAACGAGCCGTATCCACCCTCAAACGTCGGAGTGGAGACAGGAGGTTCTGCTCATAGCGGACCGCCGGGTCCAACGAAACATATACCCCCAGGTACTTAAAGCCGGATGAGGACGTTTGGATAGGAAGTAGAGGCGGCAAAATGGGAGGGCCACCAGAGATAGGGTACACGCAAGATTTGGACCAGTTAATTATCAAACCCGAGTTTTTCCCGAAGGAAGTGAGGACATCAAATAGAACATTAAGCGACTGTCGCGGCGAGGTGAGGTACAGAAGAATATCATCCGCGTACAGCGAGACCCGATCCTCGAGGCCCGGGGCCCACCGGATCCCCCTGATAGAGGGCTCCCAGCGGAGCCAGGCGGCGAGCGGCTCCAAGGCAAGGGCAAAAAGCAGAGGGGACAACGGGCACCCCTGCCTAGTGCCCCTCCCGAGAGCAAAAGGCCGGGAAGCCCGCCCATTGACAACCACCTGAGCCATTGGTCCGGCATAAAGAAGCTTCACCCAGCTAAGAAATCCCTCCCCAAAGCCAAACCTCTCCAAGACCGCCCAGAGGAATGGCCACTCGATGGTATCAAAGGCCATGGTGGCGTCCAAGGAAACCACTACGGCTGGTTCAGAAAAGTATTTCGCCCTAGCTAGGACGCCGTGCAGACGCCGCAGATTGAGAGCAGTATTACGGTGGGGGATGAAGCCGCATTGATCCGGATGAATCAGATCACAGATAACGCTCAGCAAGCGGTTGGCGAGGACTTTAGCCAGGATTTTGGGTTCTGCGTTTAAGAGGGAGATAGGCCTATATGAAGCACAGCGGTCACGTGGTTTACCCTCCTTAGGAATCACGACTATAGTCGCCAGACGCTGGTCGGCGGGAAGGGAACCCCTCTCGTTCGACTCCTGAAACATACGACGAAGGAAGGGCGCGATTTTATCCGGGCGTAGTTTGTATAGTTCGATCGGCAGGCCATTGGGGCCCATGGCTTTGCCCGAGCGAAGGGAGCTAATCGCAGTAGCAATCTCATCGACGGCCAAGGGGGCATCCAACCGCCCACGGTCCTCGACGGATAAGCCGGGCAGGACAATATCCCGTAGTAGAAGACGAGAGTCGTCTTCATCTCTATCAGACACCGGGGAATACACCGCCCGGAGGTGGTCAGCAAAGCACTCCACAATCTCACCAGGCTCAGTCACACACACTTCATCCGCAACCCGGAGCTCTGGGACCACACGATTCACTCTCTCCCTCCTATCCAGCCAAGCAATCAATTTACCAGCCTTGTCTCCAGCATCATACAACCTACCCTGCTGCTCCCTATACATGGTCCTGGCAGCGTCAGTGACAAGGGACTTATACTCGAACTGCTTCAGGCTGAGGGCATGTAGCCCATCCGGAGTGACACCCGTCTCCAAGGCCGCCTCCAACCCCAAGATGTCGGTCTCCAGCTTCACCACAGCCTCCATCTTAACCTTCTTAGCCGCCACAATCTGGGATAGGGCCTGCCCACGGAGTACTGCCTTAAAAGCTTCCCACAGGGACACTGCAGACATAACCGACCCATCATTCTCAAGGAAATATTGGTCAATCGACTTGACCAAGCTATAGCGGATCGTGGGGTTCTGCAGGTACCAAGGGTTAATAGGAGCGATCCGCCCAGCAGACCGCATCCCAGTGTCAAAAAGCAACCACAGTGGGGAATGATCAGAAATACCCCGGGCCAGATGCTTAACCTCTCGAATCCGGGCAGTCTGGGCCGCGGGCATAAGAAAGTAATCCAATCTGGAGAGACTCCCATGCGCCCCAGAGTGAAAGGTGTACTGACACTGTGTAGGATGCATTAACCTCCAGCAATCGACCAGACCGAAGGTCTCCAAGAATCCGCCAAGCCACGCCTGCGCAGCAGGGAGGGCCCTGGGTGGGTGGCGATCCCGGTCGCCCGAGACTACCGAATTGAAATCCCCACCCAGAAGCAGAAGACTGTCAGGAAGCTCAAGCAGCATTCGACCCAAGTCTGAAAAGGTGGAGTTCTGGAGGCCCGGGGGAACATAGACAGAGACCAAGGAAAGGGACTGCCCCTCCCACCGCCCAGTCAAAGCCACATAGCGCCCTCTATCGTCCGGGACTACCCTGGTGATCTCCAGTGGAAGTGAAGAGCGTAGGAGAATGCCAACCCCTCTAGAGCCAGTGGTGAAACCAGAATGGGCAACAAGTCGGTACCCCCCCCTGTTCATGGCATGACAAACGTTACCCACCAGATGCGTCTCCTGTAAAAACACCACATCAGGAGACATACGTCGCAAATACTGCAGCACAACACCCCGTTTGATACGGTCCCCCAATCCATTGACGTTCCATGACATCAACCTCAACCCGTCCCCCCCCATCCCCTCCAATCGATCAAGGGTCCCCCAGCAGATAGCGCAACGCCCGAAATAGGAACAGAACAACGACCTCGCATTAAAAACAAAACACACAAATCAAAACCCCCCAACCCCCCCCAACTTCCAACTCCCCCCACCCTGCACCCCTGCGACCCGAAAAACCACCCCAACTTGCAGTGTGCCTGTCGCCCCATAAACCCCTTTCTACGGAAAGACCCCGGAGGAGGAGAGGGACCCGTCCCCAACCGCCCCCCACATTGATCATAATGAAACAAAATGCACAAGGGAAGTTGAACCCAGCCGAACAGTACAGAATGGCAAAGTCAAGGACCAAAGTCACTCCGAGGGAGACCCGCCACCCTCGGTATCAGCAGAGGGCCCAGGCCGGTTCCCGCGGCCCGGCAGCGAGTCAAGCCAGTCACTCACATTCGCGGGAGAGTCAAAAAAGGTTGTCCGATCGTCATGCTCCACTCGGAACCTACCAGGAAAAAGCATGGAGTACTTGAGACCCAGGTCGCGGAGGCGACGCTTCACCCCCTGGAAGCCCATCCTCTGTTTCTGGACAAGTTGGGTGAAGTCCGGGAAAAAGTTAATAGACGCATTCTCATGGCGGACCGGGCCATGTGCCCGCGAGGCCTGCAAAATCACATCTCGGTCTCTGTAGTAGAAAAGTTTGGCAACAATGGGCCTCGGGGGGGCCCCCGGCCGCGGCCGACCGCCCGGAACTCAATGGGCCCGCTCCACAGCAAAGAACTTACTCAGGCCGGCGGGGGCAAGATGCTTGAGGATGAGCTCCTCCACCAAGAGATCCACCGGGTGGTTGTCGGAGGTCTCCGGGACGCCTATGACGCGGATGTTATTGCGGCGGGCTCATCCCTCAAAGTCCTCCAGCCGCCGGGCCATCTGATCGTTGACCGACTTGAGGTCGCCGAGAGTGGCCCGCTGGTCCGACACATCCGCAACCAGGGTGGACGTCCGCACGTCAAGCGATTGAACCCTCTCGTTGGTCTTGGAGAGATCCGCCCGAATCAGTGCGACATCAATAGCCACCGTGTCGATTTTACGGGCCAAGGCCTCGTATTGCGTAGCAATAGTCTCCTTGATGCCGTTAATGGCGCCCATAATGTCCTGCAGGTACGGATCCGAAGACATGGACGGGCCACCACCAGCTTCTTCCGAGGGGGCACCAGCCGCTCCAGGGGACCCTCTTCCTTGAGTATAGCGATCCATGTTGTTCGTCTGGACCGGACCCCCACGGAGGGATGTCTTAGTCTTACGCCCCTCGGGGCCCCCCCTGCCACCCATGAGAACCACGCTCACCACCGGGGACCACCGGCCAAGCGTCAAGGGGGCACCGGCCACTCAGTCAGAAGCCGCACCAGATACCGTGTTGCGGCCGGGCGAGGGAACCAAAGTCAACGGGCCCACCGGTGGCAGGCCGAGACAAGGGCATCCAGCAGGGAGAAACACCCAGCCGCTCCAAGCAGTTACGATGTCCAGCCCCTCAGGGATCCAAAAGTGAAACCGAAAGTAATGGAGCGGCCACTGGCACAGATCCGCTGCCGCTGTTGTTCAATTACGCCCCGGCTCCACAGGTCACCCTCGCACCGGGCCCAGCCATCGATTGGGCCTCTAGAGTTCCAGCCATCGTAGATCAGGATTCCCAGGTCCGATTCGGTTTCTGAAAGAAGGTCCACGTTCAGCCAGAATTCGCCTTCAAGATTCCGTTAGCCAAGTCAGGATAATGTCAGGATAAATTCCGAGGAGCAGCGAGGGTCCGGGGAGCCCTGTGCTCACGCGACCATCTTGGATGCGCGCTAGGCTCCTCCCCCTTCAGTGGCTTTCTTGGTAGTCAGTCTTGTTGCAGAACCTTTATGTCGGATGAGGCAAGTTAACAACATTTGACATCAAGATCTGGGAAGTATGGAACATAGACTTACCAGTCCATGATCACTGACTACAACCAGCATTTTATAGTAGTGGAAATAGGAGCTGAGCCTCCAGAGCTGCTGGAAGGTACATAAAAGTTAATAGAATTTGTCTCTGAAATCTCTTTTGATGTGGTTAGAGCATCTGCCGTAGCAGAAAGAGCCTCTATTGTAGCAAGTAGGAATCTTTTTCTCAAAGATGTACATATTGGTTTAGCAAAGACATTATCTGCCCTTCATATGCCTTTTGAAGGTGTCCTCCTGCTTAGTAATGAGTGGACCAAAAGAATAGATTGTTGGTTTAAGGGAAGGAAGCAGCAATTTCATCTGGTAAATCCAGCAGGTGTAAATCCAGAAGATCCAAACTTCTGATTCTCAACTTTTTGTGGAAACAATGTTTCATTCAATAATTCTCAGCAGAAAACAGCAACGGTCCTGGCTATGCTGGATGTAGCCCCCAACTGTCTAATGTAGGTTAACTTTAGCACTATCGGAGAGCCGGGAAGAGGTCCACTTCTAATAAATCAGTGCTGTAAATTATCAAATAGAACTATCAAATTGAGTTCTATTCTAGCTGTCCAGATGCAGCACTCAAGAAGACTCCCTGACATTGGTGACGTAAAAAGAAGAACCTACCATCTGACATTACAAGGGCTCTTTAAGAAGAAAGTGATAATACCAAATCCTTTAGTGGACAAACGCTGGACTGTTTATTATACTGCTATTCTCAATGGTCTCCTAAGTGTACAGTAATTTACTTCAAGAAGGATTCTGCCTTTGATTCAGAAAATTGATTTTATTATGATGATAGACTTAATGAACCTCAACTATCACATTCAAACAGCAAAAACACATCAATAGTTCCTGAGATTTTGTGTTCAGGAAGGCCATTTTTAATTCCAAGTTCTTCCACTCTACCTTCAACCTGACCCTTGAGTAATCATGAAAATGAACGCCCCCCTAGTGGCTCTCCTTCACATTCATGGATGGACAGTGTTCCAATCAGACCATTGGATGATTCATGCCTTGTCAGGTAATCTGAGCCTTCATGGCCTGCTAGCAATATGTTTATGCTGAAGAATCATGTTCCAGATGGTCCCAACTGAAGATTTGGTGTTCACAGCGGCATGTTTCAGGACACCTATGACATATTTCTCTTACCACAGACTAGAGTACAAAAGATCCAGCAGCTCTTCAGCTTCTGTAAAAATATAACTAAGGGTCAAGTGTCACATGTCATTAGGCCTGGCAATGGTTCCTTGGGCATGTCTTCATCTTCATCTCTTCTTGAAACATATAAGGACATTTTCGATTTTGTCCTATCAGGATTTTGAGGTTCATATTCTAGAACTAACAAAGATCACAGACTTTAATCAGTGGTGGCTAAATCCTGTAAATATTTTCAGGTGAGTCAATTGCATAAACAGTCTCTGGAGGTAGTGACAATAGGTGCTATTGCTGTGTGTTGGGGACCCACATTGCCTAAAATGTTCTCTTAGGGGTTTAGGGCAAAGGTGAAATCTTGACATTTGTGCAATGTTAAAGAAGAGTCTGCAGTTCTGAAAGCAGTGAATTATTTTCATACTCATATTTAGAATCACAATGTGTTGGCAAAGTCAGACAGCATGGTAACTGCATCCTGTGTAAACTGCTTGGGGTGGGTGAAGTCCAGTTCCCTCAGCACTGTACAGTTGGGAACCTGGGTAGATCATCATCTCCTATCTGATCTATTGAGCAAGATGTTCACCTCATTACAGGATCTGGTTTTGTCACCTTCCACCTATCAAGAGCTCTTCAGGAGGTTCAGACCTTCATCTTTAGACCTCTTTGCATCCCAGAAAAATGCATATGTTTTGTTCCAGTCATCAACTAGTGAGAGCCTTACATGTCGCATGGCTAAGAAAATATTATATGCCTATTCTCTGTATCCACTGATCCCCACATTGTGATTCAGGTAAAGCAGAGGTAGATACTAGTTGTGGTTCCCTTCTGGCCCCAACAGTCCAGCTTTCCACTCCTATCAGCCATGGCAAGTTGTCATCTGTGGAAATACCTGACACCTCCGTTCCCTCTACATCCCATGGTATTTCCAATCTCAGAGAGATTATCCATTTCAGCATAAAAGTTGAGAGTACAAAATGGCAAAACAAAAGACTCTTTCTTCACTTTGCCCAAGCTATTCAGAATCCTAGTAGGTCTTCAACTCTAAAACCCTGTGAAAGTTATTGTGAACCCTTTCAAAAGTAGTGTGAATAGCATGGTGCTTCCCTCATAGAATGTGTTTTTTTTTTGATTGGGTACCAATTCCTCTGGAATCCCTTTAATTTATATTAAGTGTTTTATCTAGTCTGAGCACTCAGTGGCCAGCCATTAAAGCATTCAGGGAACCATGGGGTTCCTTAGGTGAGAGAGATGACTTAGCAGCAAAACTGTTTAAAAATGTCTCTGTCACAACCAACCACTAGGGCACTTCTCCTCCTTGGGATTTACCTTTGGTGTGCAAAGCTCTCTAAGTCCATCTCTTTGAGTCACTAGTTTCAGTAACTATGACATTTCTTACCATCAATTCAGCCTTCCTGCTAGGACTTTGCTAGAAATTGGGTTTTCTAGTTGGCAGTGGCTTACACCCTGTCCAAGTTGGGACCCTTATTCTAGTCAGGGTAAGGGGATTACACAGCTAAAATAACCCCTGCTCACCCCCTTGGTAGCTTGGCACGAGTATTCAGGCTTATCTCAGAGGTAACGAGTAAAGCATTTGTACATAAACACACAGTAACACAGTGAAAACACTGCAAATATGAATCACACCAGTTTAGGAAAAGTATCAATCTTTTTCTCAGTAAAACAAGACCAAAACAACAGAAATCCAAAATAAACAAGCAAATATATCACTTTTAGAATCTTCAAACAGTCCAGTTCATAGAAAATGACCTGGGATACGTCGCAATCATGGACGAAAACAGGCGCAGGTGCTGAATCAACTCTCCAAACTGTGAGCAGATTATGCCTAGAATCACTAGCCGTACAGCAGGGCTTGAGTTGGAGTTGGAGGAGGTGGATTCGACGTCCAAGACATGGCAATCTTGGAGCCACACCATAGGCTGTACATTGATTTTTTTTACCGCACCGTGATGATGCGTCAGTTTTTCAACCGCACGGGAAGCTTGCAGCAGGAAAAACAGGCGCTGAAGACCGGTGAATCTATTTTCTTAATATCTTGCAGCAGAAGCCACCTCCAAGAGCCAAGAACTGGAATTGGTACCACTTGGTAGGTCAGAGCTCCCAGCAGAGGAGTTCAGGGACAGCAGATGAAGTCTTCGATGGTCCTGAGACTCTTAACAGTAGGCAAGCACACAGAAGCCCTTGGAGAACCTTTGCAAGCAGGATGATAGAAGCAAATTGCAGTCGTTCCACACTCTGAGACTTAACAGCAAGAAGTAGGCCAGCACAACACAGCAACAAGCAGAGTGGCAGCTCCCCTCCTACAGCTTCTCCAAGTCTTCTTCTTGGCAGAATCTCATTTCAGTTCAAAAGTGTTCTAAAGTTCTGGGGTCACAGGTCCAATACTAATACCCCTTTCTTTCTTTGAAGTAGGCATACTTCAGAGGATAGTCTTTGTAGTGCACAGATCCTGCCTTGCTCTGACCTGGCTCCAGATACATTGCAGGGGGTGGAGACAGCTTTGTGTGAGGACAGGCAAAGCCCTACTCAGGTGTCAGGTGAAACTCCTCCCACCTCTCTAGCTCAGGTAGGCCCATCAGCCTGGTGAGGGGCCATCAGGATATGCAGTTCACACCTCAGCTCCCTTAGTATGACTGTCTAGAGTGAATTCACAAACAGCCCAACTATCAGTCTAAAGAAGAAGTGGATTCCACATGCAGGGAGAGATACTGTATGGTAAAGCAAGATAAGTTACACTTTCTAAAAGTGGCATTTTCAACATGCAATTTAAAAACCAACTTCACTAAAAGATTTATTTTTAAATTGAGAGTTTACGTACTCCCAACTCCAAATCTCTGTCTTTTCCTAATTGGAAGTTACACTTGTAAGAGGTTACAATTAAGCTCCTATGATAACCTATGGGAAAGATAATTCTTGCAGTAGTGACAAATGAATTTAGCAGTATTTTACTGGCAGGACATCTAAAACACACCCATACATGTCCTACCTTTCAAATACACTTCACCCTGCCCATGGGACTACATTGGGCCAACCTTAGGGGTGCCTTACATGTAGTATAAGGGAAGGTTTGGGCCAGGCAAGCGGGTGCATTCTGTCCATCAATAGTTCTTTTTGCATTTGTCACCCCGAGTGGGACGGATATGCTCAGACGTGAGTCCCGTGCTCTCCATGCCACTGGAATCAAGCTATCCTGGCTGAAGAGGGGTGAAACCCCAAAACCGGTCCTAGGATGCTTGTTTCCAGTCCAGGGAAGACCTGGCCTGTTAGTTCGGGCTGGACTGGTCCCATAGGGCACAGGGTCAGGACTGATTTGCATATGGCTGGGTCCTAACTTGTATTGCATGGTGAGCAAAAAAACAATGAATTTAGGCCCAGATCTCTGTACTGGGGTGAATGTATGACATTGTTCTGCATTCTGTCCATCAATAGTTCTTTTTGCATTTGTCACCCCAAATGGGATGGGTTTGCTCAGACGTGAGTCCCGTGCTCTCCATGCCACTAGAATCAAACTATCCTGGCTGAAGAGGGTTGAAACCCCGAATCCAGTCCTAGGATGCTTGTTTCCAGTCCAGGAAAGACCTGGCCTGGCAGTTCAGGCTGGACTGTTCCCATAGGGCACAATGTCAAGACTGATTTGCATATGGCTGGGTCCCAACTGGAATGGCATGGTGAGCAAAAAAATGATGGATTTAGGCCCAGATCACTGTACTGGGGTGAATGTATGACATTGTTCTGCATTCTGTCCATCAATAGTTCTTTTTGCATTTGTCACCCCGAGTGGGACGGGTATGCTCAGACATGAGTCCCATGCTCTCCATGCCACTGGAATCAAGTTATCCTGGCTGAAGAGGGGTGAAACCCCAAAACCGGTCCTAGGATGCTTGTTTCCAGTCCAGGGAAGACCTGGCCTGGCAGTTCGGGCTGGACTGTTCCCATAGGGCACAGGGTCAAGACTGATTTGCATATGGTTGGGTCCAAACTGGAATGGCATGGTGAGCAAAAAAACGATGGATTAAGGCCCAGATCTCTGTACTGGGGTGAATGTATGACATTTTTCTGCATTCTCTCCATCAATAGTTCTTTTAGTTCTTTTTGCAAGTGGGTGCACTTGCCACCTGGCAATTTAAAACTGCTCTGAGCCATGGTAACATGGCTACTCATGTGGGTAGCAGAATCAGTAAAGCAGGCCCACTAGTAGCATTTGATTTACAGGCCCTGGGAACACACATTGCACTTTTTCTAGGGACTTACCAGTAAATCAAATCTGCCAATCATGGATAAACCCATCACCAATACAATTTAGTCAGAGAGCATATGCACTGATCATCAGTTGTAAAGTGCCCAGAGTCCTAAACGCAACAACAACAGGCCAGAATAAATAGGAGGAAAAAGGCAACATGTTTGGGGATAACCCTGAAGAAAGGGCCAGGTCCAACACACTTTATCCTACTGAAGGAATAGAGAGTTAGGTGTCTTGCTGAATCAACTTCCTTTTCTGTACATTTCAGATGACAAGGTTGTTGTTCATCCTCATCCTTCCTTCCCAAGTTACTACTAAGTTTCACAGGGACCAGGACTCTTTCAAGTATCTTTTAACTCCAGCTAATTTGAAAAAATAACATTTTCCCACTCTGGATGTTAAAAAAACTGGCAGGCCCTTGTCTTTCCCATACACCAATCATGTATTTCTTAATTTTGGAATGCCAGAACAAGGTAGCAAGGCTTAGGGGCCGATTCACAAAGGTAATCGGAGCCAAAAGTCTATCTCTACTACTTTTGATATTTACAGAAGTCACTTACGACTTTTGGAATTCACAGAAGTCATTTCCGACTCATATCTTTGCCTCCGGATTCGGGCCTAAATCTCCGCACCGGGGCCGGAATCTCCACACCCAGTACGGATTCCCTGCACTTGGGACAGGTGGTCATTGTCTTCAATGCTAAACTCCTGTGTAAGTGCTTACCATACCCTCCCGCGCTTGGACCGGATGAAGTCAATTGACACTACCTGTAAGACCTGCACTACAAACCATATAAAAGCAGCACAAACAAGGACCAGATTTGACCACATAGAGTTCCTGCTTGCCTGCTCTGTGCATTACTTCTCGAAAATGCTACACCAAAGGAGAAAGAAAAATTATACAGAGTATGAGAACACCATGATCTCAGAGTTTATTGTGAAGCACCACAAATGACTGCATGGTTTCCCCCCTTGCAGCAGCAGTGGCACACAGAAGGCAGCCATATGGCAGTATTTAGCCACTGCAGTCACAACATTGGGGGAGGATGTCAGCACTGTCACTGATATATAGACAAAGTGGCCGGACGAGAAGAGGTGGGTGAAGGACAAGTATGCCGGGATTGTGGTAGACAGAATTCTCCCTGGTGTACCATCCGGACCCCGCCTTTGTCTCACCACACTAAAGGATGATGTCCGCAACACAATAAGCTGCCACATGCTCCATGGCCTGCCTGTGAAAGTTGTACGCAAAGTAGTACCAGGTAAATGTGATGAAAGGAACATGGATATGAAATGTCTGTTTGAGTTACACCGCACTAAGTTATCCAAAGTATGAATAAAAAGCATTGTGAGTTAGAGCCTCAAGTATCTCCTTGTGCACATTGCACCACAAGTCCCAGAATCCCTGGAGATGGAAATGGCAAACCTCACTCCCACTATGAAAAACATGGGCCCAGTACTGCTGGTGTATGCACCTAACACTGATAAATAGCAATAGACAAAGTGCCCCTTCCACTCAGCCAGCTATGCTGGGGCAGGTAAGAGCAGTGGAGGGGTGGGGCGGGGCAGGTGGGAGAAAATTGAGAGATAATGTAATAGGGAATATGAAATAAAAAGAATAATCAAAACCACTAACCTTGCGCTCGCCGCATCATCGAGCACAAGGTGAGTGATTTTCTTTTTTTAAAAATTGATTTTCCCTATTCTGTTGTCTGTCTAATTTACCCCCCACCCGCTGTGCCCCTCCACCGCCCCACCACTCCACTGCTCCTACCTGCACGGACTGCGGCTGAACTTAGCATTACTGTTAGCCTGTAGATGCGGTGAGGAAATATCTGAGAATTTGCACATGTAGGGGCATATTATCAAGAAACGGCATTGCAATTATCGCCGCTTTAGCGGCAGAAAACTGCCGCTAAAGCAGTGATAATGGGCTTGATAATGTGCCCTGGAGAATTCCAATAGAAGCCCATGTTCTGGTGCCAACATGGGCTTCTATTGGAATTCTCAAGGGCATATTATCAAGCCCATTATCGCCGCTTTAGCGGCAGTTTTCTGCCGCTAAAGCGGCGATAATTGTAACGCCGTGCTTGATAATATGCCCCGTACATTTTTACTTTGCTGGCTTGTCTCTGTTCTCCTCTATTGACACATTCAGCCAGAGTACAGTTATCCACTGTAGCAGAGGTCCCTGTATCTGCTGGTAGGAAACAACATCATCCACAGCAAACCATGCAACCCTCACAAACTGGTAAGTAAAACTGGTCAGGAGAGGGTCCAAAAGCTTACACTGTCAGCAGACAACAGATGGACGTATTGGGCCCAATTCACAAAGGTAAACTGAGACCAAAGTCTAACTTCATAACTTTCAGTAATCAGAAAGAACATGTATGAGTAGTTAATGCCTTCGTGAATACCGAAAATCATAAAGTTAGATTTTGGTCTCAGTTTACCTTTGTGAATCGGGCCTATTACATGTATTCCATCAACAGTGCAAGATCTTTGAACTGAACTCTGAAGTCGAGTGAATCACATGTGGTGACTGGAATGTTAACTGGCAAACACACATATCTTTCTAGGTCCAATGATGTAGTCCAGGATTTCAGTCTTTACTACTTTTGATATTTACAGAAGTCACTTACGACTTTTGGTATTCACAGAAGTCATTTCCGACTCATATCTTCGCAACTGGATTCGGGCCTAAATTTCTGCACTGGGGTCGAAATCTCCACACCCAGTACGGATTCCCTGCACTTTGGCCAGGTGATCATTGTCTTCAATGCTAAACTCCTGTGTAAGTGCTTACCATACCCTCCCGCGCTTGGACCAGATGAAGTCAATTGACACCACCTGTAAGACCTGCACTGCAAACCATATAAAAGCAGCACACAAACAAGGACCAGATTTGACCACATAGAGCTCATGCTTGCCTGCTCTGTGCATTACAACTTGAAAATTCTACAGCAGAGGAGAAAGAAAAATTATACAGAGGAGGAGACCACCATGATCTCGGAGTTTATTGTGAAGCACCACAAATGACTGCATGGTTTCGACCCTTACAGCAGCAGTGGCACACAGAAGGCAACCCCATGGAAGTATTTAGCCACTGCAGTCACAGCATTGGGGGAGGATGTCAGCACTGTCACTGACATATAGACAAAGTGGCCGGACGAGAAGAGGTGGGTGAAGGAGACGTATGCCAGGATTGTGTTAGACAGAATTCTCCCTGGTGTACAATCTGGACCCCGCCTTTGTCTCACCACACTAAAGGAGGATGTCCGCAACACCAAATACTGCCACATGCTCCATGGCCTGCCTGTGAAAGTTGTCCGCAAAGTAGTATCAGATAAATGTGATGAAAGGAACATGGATATGAAAAGTCTGTTTGAGGTACACCGCACTAACTTATCCAAAGTATGAATAAAAAGCATTGTGAGTTAGAGCCTCATGTATCTCCTTGGGCACATTGCACCACAAGTCCCAGAAACCCACTATTTACGATGCTGAAAACCCACTATTTACGATGCTGAAAAATAATGAGTAACTTTTAATATGAAGGCAGACGAAGTTTACATGATTCCCTGCAATAAAAATACAACGAGATGCATCATGGGATTAGAAGTGCGAACAGAACTGTCACGTGATTTTTAAGTGAAAAAGCGCGCAATAATGCACTTTGCACACAAAGACTCCATCCTGTGACCAAGGCGAATGGTCGCCGAAACGCGTAAGGAATAAGGAGAAGAAATCCTGTTGCGCTGTTGTACCTGCAAATAAAGCTTTACCTCTGGTATTGGGCCTCTCTTGCCTCCGTGATTTATGATGGGTCTCTCCGGGACCATTGTTGTGAGGCCGCCCTGAAGGGTCTGGGGCTCCTGTGCCTGGAGGTTTTGTTTGCTGATGTTGAATCTGGAGCTCGATCCACACATCGCCAGGAACCTACTCAAGGCAATGCTAATTCAGCAAAATCCATGACGATGCTGGAAGGGATTCGGAGCTGGGTGACCCCCGCCTCGATCGTGCCAGGGGACAGGCTTTGTTGCAGGTACTTGAGAAACAAAGCACTGAGCATGAATAATTCAGCACGGGACAGTTTGATAATTATACCCACTATTTACGATGCTGAAAAATAATGAGTAACTTTTAATATGAAGGCAGACGAAGTTTACATGATTCCCTGCAATAAAAATACAACGAGATGCATCATGGGATTAGAAGTGCGAACAGAACTGTCACGTGATTTTGAAGTGAAAAAGCGCGCAATAATGCACTTTGCACACAAAGACTCCATCCTGTGACCAAGGCGAATGGTCGCCGAAACGCGTAAGGAATAAGGAGAAGAAATCCTGTTGCGCTGTTGTACCTGCAAATAAAGCTTTACCTCTGGTATTGGGCCTCTCTTGCCTCCGTGATTTATGATGGGTCTCTCCGGGACCATTGTTGTGAGGCCGCCCTGAAGGGTCTGGGGCTCCTGTGCCTGGAGGTTTTGTTTGCTGATATATATATATATATATAAATTTATAATATATATTTATATATGTATAAATATATATATATATATATATATATATATATATATAAAAATATATCCAAACAAGAGTTGCCTGCAGTGAGGGAGCCCACTCAAGTATATTCATTCAGCAACTTTCTTTAATGAAGGACAGCATTGGAAGCAGCATGGAGTCTTTGTGTGCAAAGTGCATTATTGCGCGCTTTTTCACTTCAAAATCACGTGACAGTTCTGTTCGCACTTCTAATCCCATGATGCAGGTACTTGAGAAACAAAGCACTGAGCATGAATAATTCAGCACGGGACAGTTTGATAATTATACCCACTATTTACGATGCTGAAAAATAATGAGTAACTTTTAATATGAAGGCAGACGAAGTTTACATGATTCCCTGCAATAAAAATACAACGAGATGCATCATGGGATTAGAAGTGCGAACAGAACTGTCACGTGATTTTGAAGTGAAAAAGCGCGCAATAATGCACTTTGCACACAAAGACTCCATCCTGTGACCAAGGCGAATGGTCGCCGAAACGCGTAAGGAATAAGGAGAAGAAATCCTGTTGCGCTGTTGTACCTGCAAATAAAGCTTTACCTCTGGTATTGGACCTCTCTTGCCTCCGTGATTTATGATGGGTCTCTCCGGGACCATTGTTGTGAGGCCGCCGTGAAGGGTCTGGGGCTCCTGTGCCTGGAGGTTTTGTTTGCTGATGTTGAATCTGGAGCTCGATCCACACATCGCCAGGAACCTACTCAAGGCAATGCTAATTCAGCAAAATCCATGACGATGCTGGAAGGGATTCGGAGCTGGGTGACCCCCGCCTCGATCGTGCCAGGGGACAGGCTTTGTTGCAGGTACTTGAGAAACAAAGCACTGAGCATGAATAATTCAGCACGGGACAGTTTGATAATTATACCCACTATTTACGATGCTGAAAAATAATGAGTAACTTTTAATATGAAGGCAGACGAAGTTTACATGATTCCCTGCAATAAAAACTGCGTTAAGTGGGCGTGCACGCCACGAATGACGTAAAGTAACTTAGCATTTAAAAAAACGTACAAATTCACTGAAAAAACCATAGGTTTCACACACGTTATAGTTAGGAATTAGCATTTAAAAAACCTTGCAAATTCACTGAAAAAACCATAGGTTTCACACATGTTATAGTTAGCTGGACATTTTACTGATAAAAAACCAATGAAATTCCCCCGTTATAGTTAGTGCAGCCAACTATAACTCACGCGACCGCAATCTTCTGCTGATGACATATGTGTCTTTATGAAAAAAAAATATTTGTAATATATGTATAGCTAAAAATTAATGGAAGAAGACATGGGCAAATAAGTGTCTAAATACAGTATTAGCATCAGCAGAGGATTGCGGTCGCGTGAGTTATAGTTGCCTGCACTAACTATAACGGGGGAATTTCATTGGTTTTTTATCAGTAAAATGTCCAGCTAACTATAACATGTGTGAAACCTATGGTTTTTTCAGTGAATATATATATATATATATATATATATATATATATATATATATATATATATATATATATATATATCACGGAGGCAAGAGAGGCCCAATACCAGAGGTAAAGCTTTATTTGCAGGTACAACAGCGCAACAGGATTTCTTCTCCTTATTCCTTACGCGTTTCGGCGACCATTCGCCTTGGTCACAGGATGGAGTCTTTGTGTGCAAAGTGCATTATTGCGCGCTTTTTCACTTCAAAATCACGTGACAGTTCTGTTCGCACTTCTAATCCCATGATGCATCTCGTTGTATTTTTATTGCAGGGAATCATGTAAACTTCGTCTGCCTTCATATTAAAAGTTACTCATTATTTTTCAGCATCGTAAATAGTGGGTATAATTATCAAACTGTCCCGTGCTGAATTATTCATGCTCAGTGCTTTGTTTCTCAAGTACCTGCAACAAAGCCTGTCCCCTGGCACGATCGAGGCGGGGGTCACCCAGCTCCGAATCCCTTCCAGCATCGTCATGGATTTTGCTGAATTAGCATTGCCTTGAGTAGGTTCCTGGCGATGTGTGGATCGAGCTCCAGAGTCAACATCAGCAAACAAAACCTCCAGGCACAGGAGCCCCAGACCCTTCAGGGCGGCCTCACAACAATGGTCCCGGAGAGACCCATCATAAATCACGGAGGCAAGAGAGGCCCAATACCAGAGGTAAAGCTTTATTTGCAGGTACAACAGCGCAACAGGATTTCTTCTCCTTATTCCTTACGCGTTTCGGCGACCATTCGCCTTGGTCACAGGATGGAGTCTTTGTGTGCAAAGTGCATTATTGCGCGCTTTTTCACTTCAAAATCACGTGACAGTTCTGTTCGCACTTCTAATCCCATGATGCATCTCGTTGTATTTTTATTGCAGGGAATCATGTAAACTTCGTCTGCCTTCATATTAAAAGTTACTCATTATTTTTCAGCATCGTAAATAGTGGGTATAATTATCAAACTGTCCCGTGCTGAATTATTCATGCTCAGTGCTTTGTTTCTCAAGTACCTGCAACGAAGCCTGTCCCCTGGCACGATCGAGGCGGGGGTCACCCAGCTCCGAATCCCTTCCAGCATCGTCATGGATTTTGCTGAATTAGCATTGCCTTGAGTAGGTTCCTGGCGATGTGTGGATCGAGCTCCAGATTCAACATCAGCAAACAAAACCTCCAGGCACAGGAGCCCCAGACCCTTCAGGGCGGCCTCACAACAATGGTCCCGGAGAGACCCATCATAAATCACGGAGGCAAGAGAGGCCCAATACCAGAGGTAAAGCTTTATTTGCAGGTACAACAGCGCAACAGGATTTCTTCTCCTTATTCCTTACGCGTTTCGGCGACCATTCGCCTTGGTCACAGGATGGAGTCTTTGTGTGCAAAGTGCATTATTGCGCGCTTTTTCACTTCAAAATCACATGACAGTTCTGTTCGCACTTCTAATCCCATGATGCATCTCGTTGTATTTTTATTGCAGGGAATCATGTAAACTTCGTCTGCCTTCATATTAAAAGTTACTCATTATTTTTCAGCATCGTAAATAGTGGGTATAATTATCAAACTGTCCCGTGCTGAATTATTCATGCTCAGTGCTTTGTTTTTCAAGTACCTGCAACGAAGCCTGTCCCCTGGCACGATCGAGGCGGAGGTCACCCAGCTCCGAATCCCTTCCAGCATCGTCATGGATTTTGCTGTATTAGCATTGCCTTGAGTAGGTTCCTGGCGATGTGTGGATCGAGCTCCAGATTCAACATCAGTAAACAAAACCTCCAGGCACAGGAGAACCAGACCCTTCAGGGCGGCCTCACAACAATGGTCCCGGAGAGACCCATCATAAATCACGGAGGCAAGAGAGGCCCAATACCAGAGGTAAAGCTTTATTTGCAGGTACAACAGCGCAACAGGATTTCTTCTCCTTATTCCTTACGCGTTTCGGCGACCATTCGCCTTGGTCACAGGATGGAGTCTTTGTGTGCAAAGTGCATTATTGCGCGCTTTTTCACTTCAAAATCACGTGACAGTTCTGTTCGCACTTCTAATCCCATGATGCAGGTACTTGAGAAACAAAGCACTGAGCATGAATAATTCAGCACGGGACAGTTTGATAATTATACCCACTATTTACGATGCTGAAAAATAATGAGTAACTTTTAATATGAAGGCAGACGAAGTTTACATGATTCCCTGCAATAAAAATACAACGAGATGCATCATGGGATTAGAAGTGCGAACAGAACTGTCACGTGATTTTGAAGTGAAAAAGCGCGCAATAATGCACTTTGCACACAAAGACTCCATCCTGTGACCAAGGCGAATGGTCGCCGAAACGCGTAAGGAATAAGGAGAAGAAATCCTGTTGCGCTGTTGTACCTGCAAATAAAGCTTTACCTCTGGTATTGGACCTCTCTTGCCTCCGTGATTTATGATGGGTCTCTCCGGGACCATTGTTGTGAGGCCGCCGTGAAGGGTCTGGGGCTCCTGTGCCTGGAGGTTTTGTTTGCTGATGTTGAATCTGGAGCTCGATCCACACATCGCCAGGAACCTACTCAAGGCAATGCTAATTCAGCAAAATCCATGACGATGCTGGAAGGGATTCGGAGCTGGGTGACCCCCGCCTCGATCGTGCCAGGGGACAGGCTTTGTTGCAGGTACTTGAGAAACAAAGCACTGAGCATGAATAATTCAGCACGGGACAGTTTGATAATTATACCCACTATTTACGATGCTGAAAAATAATGAGTAACTTTTAATATGAAGGCAGACGAAGTTTACATGATTCCCTGCAATAAAAACTGCTTTAAGTGGGCGTGCACGCCACGAATGGCGTAAAGTAACTTAGCATTTAAAAAAACGTACAAATTCACTGAAAAAACCATAGGTTTCACACACGTTATAGTTAGGAATTAGCATTTAAAAAACCTTGCAAATTCACTGAAAAAACCATAGGTTTCACACATGTTATAGTTAGCTGGACATTTTACTGATAAAAAACCAATGAAATTCCCCCGTTATAGTTAGTGCAGCCAACTATAACTCACGCGACCGCAATCTTCTGCTGATGACATATGTGTCTTTATGAAAAAAAAATATTTGTAATATATGTATAGCTAAAAATTAATGGAAGAAGACATGGGCAAATAAGTGTCTAAATACAGTATTAGCATCAGCAGAGGATTGCGGTCGCGTGAGTTATAGTTGCCTGCACTAACTATAACGGGGGAATTTCATTGGTTTTTTATCAGTAAAATGTCCAGCTAACTATAACATGTGTGAAACCTATGGTTTTTTCAGTGAATATATATATATATATATATATATATATATATATATATATATCACGGAGGCAAGAGAGGCCCAATACCAGAGGTAAAGCTTTATTTGCAGGTACAACAGCGCAACAGGATTTCTTCTCCTTATTCCTTACGCGTTTCGGCGACCATTCGCCTTGGTCACAGGATGGAGTCTTTGTGTGCAAAGTGCATTATTGCGCGCTTTTTCACTTCAAAATCACGTGACAGTTCTGTTCGCACTTCTAATCCCATGATGCATCTCGTTGTATTTTTATTGCAGGGAATCATGTAAACTTCGTCTGCCTTCATATTAAAAGTTACTCATTATTTTTCAGCATCGTAAATAGTGGGTATAATTATCAAACTGTCCCGTGCTGAATTATTCATGCTCAGTGCTTTGTTTCTCAAGTACCTGCAACAAAGCCTGTCCCCTGGCACGATCGAGGCGGGGGTCACCCAGCTCCGAATCCCTTCCAGCATCGTCATGGATTTTGCTGAATTAGCATTGCCTTGAGTAGGTTCCTGGCGATGTGTGGATCGAGCTCCAGAGTCAACATCAGCAAACAAAACCTCCAGGCACAGGAGCCCCAGACCCTTCAGGGAGGCCTCACAACAATGGTCCCGGAGAGACCCATCATAAATCACGGAGGCAAGAGAGGCCCAATACCAGAGGTAAAGCTTTATTTGCAGGTACAACAGCGCAACAGGATTTCTTCTCCTTATTCCTTACGCGTTTCGGCGACCATTCGCCTTGGTCACAGGATGGAGTCTTTGTGTGCAAAGTGCATTATTGCGCGCTTTTTCACTTCAAAATCACGTGACAGTTCTGTTCGCACTTCTAATCCCATGATGCATCTCGTTGTATTTTTATTGCAGGGAATCATGTAAACTTCGTCTGCCTTCATATTAAAAGTTACTCATTATTTTTCAGCATCGTAAATAGTGGGTATAATTATCAAACTGTCCCGTGCTGAATTATTCATGCTCAGTGCTTTGTTTCTCAAGTACCTGCAACGAAGCCTGTCCCCTGGCACGATCGAGGCGGGGGTCACCCAGCTCCGAATCCCTTCCAGCATCGTCATGGATTTTGCTGAATTAGCATTGCCTTGAGTAGGTTCCTGGCGATGTGTGGATCGAGCTCCAGATTCAACATCAGCAAACAAAACCTCCAGGCACAGGAGCCCCAGACCCTTCAGGGCGGCCTCACAACAATGGTCCCGGAGAGACCCATCATAAATCACGGAGGCAAGAGAGGCCCAATACCAGAGGTAAAGCTTTATTTGCAGGTACAACAGCGCAACAGGATTTCTTCTCCTTATTCCTTACGCGTTTCGGCGACCATTCGCCTTGGTCACAGGATGGAGTCTTTGTGTGCAAAGTGCATTATTGTGCGCTTTTTCACTTCAAAATCACGTGACAGTTCTGTTCGCACTTCTAATCCCATGATGCATCTCGTTGTATTTTTATTGCAGGGAATCATGTAAACTTCGTCTGCCTTCATATTAAAAGTTACTCATTATTTTTCAGCATCGTAAATAGTGGGTATAATTATCAAACTGTCCCGTGCTGAATTATTCATGCTCAGTGCTTTGTTTTTCAAGTACCTGCAACGAAGCCTGTCCCCTGGCACGATCGAGGCGGAGGTCACCCAGCTCCGAATCCCTTCCAGCATCGTCATGGATTTTGCTGTATTAGCATTGCCTTGAGTAGGTTCCTGGCGATGTGTGGATCGAGCTCCAGATTCAACATCAGTAAACAAAACCTCCAGGCACAGGAGAACCAGACCCTTCAGGGCGGCCTCACAACAATGGTCCCGGAGAGACCCATCATAAATCACGGAGGCAAGAGAGGCCCAATACCAGAGGTAAAGCTTTATTTGCAGGTACAACAGCGCAACAGGATTTCTTCTCCTTATTCCTTACGCGTTTCGGCGACCATTCGCCTTGGTCACAGGATGGAGTCTTTGTGTGCAAAGTGCATTATTGCGCGCTTTTTCACTTCAAAATCACGTGACAGTTCTGTTCGCACTTCTAATCCCATGATGCAGGTACTTGAGAAACAAAGCACTGAGCATGAATAATTCAGCACGGGACAGTTTGATAATTATACCCACTATTTACGATGCTGAAAAATAATGAGTAACTTTTAATATGAAGGCAGACGAAGTTTACATGATTCCCTGCAATAAAAATACAACGAGATGCATCATGGGATTAGAAGTGCGAACAGAACTGTCACGTGATTTTGAAGTGAAAAAGCGCGCAATAATGCACTTTGCACACAAAGACTCCATCCTGTGACCAAGGCGAATGGTCGCCGAAACGCGTAAGGAATAAGGAGAAGAAATCCTGTTGCGCTGTTGTACCTGCAAATAAAGCTTTACCTCTGGTATTGGACCTCTCTTGCCTCCGTGATTTATGATGGGTCTCTCCGGGACCATTGTTGTGAGGCCGCCGTGAAGGGTCTGGGGCTCCTGTGCCTGGAGGTTTTGTTTGCTGATGTTGAATCTGGAGCTCGATCCACACATCGCCAGGAACCTACTCAAGGCAATGCTAATTCAGCAAAATCCATGACGATGCTGGAAGGGATTCGGAGCTGGGTGACCCCCGCCTCGATCGTGCCAGGGGACAGGCTTTGTTGCAGGTACTTGAGAAACAAAGCACTGAGCATGAATAATTCAGCACGGGACAGTTTGATAATTATACCCACTATTTACGATGCTGAAAAATAATGAGTAACTTTTAATATGAAGGCAGACGAAGTTTACATGATTCCCTGCAATAAAAACTGCTTTAAGTGGGCGTGCACGCCACGAATGGCGTAAAGTAACTTAGCATTTAAAAAAACGTACAAATTCACTGAAAAAACCATAGGTTTCACACACGTTATAGTTAGGAATTAGCATTTAAAAAACCTTGCAAATTCACTGAAAAAACCATAGGTTTCACACATGTTATAGTTAGCTGGACATTTTACTGATAAAAAACCAATGAAATTCCCCCGTTATAGTTAGTGCAGCCAACTATAACTCACGCGACCGCAATCTTCTGCTGATGACATATGTGTCTTTATGAAAAAAAAATATTTGTAATATATGTATAGCTAAAAATTAATGGAAGAAGACATGGGCAAATAAGTGTCTAAATACAGTATTAGCATCAGCAGAGGATTGCGGTCGCGTGAGTTATAGTTGCCTGCACTAACTATAACGGGGGAATTTCATTGGTTTTTTATCAGTAAAATGTCCAGCTAACTATAACATGTGTGAAACCTATGGTTTTTTCAGTGAATATATATATATATATATATATATATATATATATATATCACGGAGGCAAGAGAGGCCCAATACCAGAGGTAAAGCTTTATTTGCAGGTACAACAGCGCAACAGGATTTCTTCTCCTTATTCCTTACGCGTTTCGGCGACCATTCGCCTTGGTCACAGGATGGAGTCTTTGTGTGCAAAGTGCATTATTGCGCGCTTTTTCACTTCAAAATCACGTGACAGTTCTGTTCGCACTTCTAATCCCATGATGCATCTCGTTGTATTTTTATTGCAGGGAATCATGTAAACTTCGTCTGCCTTCATATTAAAAGTTACTCATTATTTTTCAGCATCGTAAATAGTGGGTATAATTATCAAACTGTCCCGTGCTGAATTATTCATGCTCAGTGCTTTGTTTCTCAAGTACCTGCAACAAAGCCTGTCCCCTGGCACGATCGAGGCGGGGGTCACCCAGCTCCGAATCCCTTCCAGCATCGTCATGGATTTTGCTGAATTAGCATTGCCTTGAGTAGGTTCCTGGCGATGTGTGGATCGAGCTCCAGAGTCAACATCAGCAAACAAAACCTCCAGGCACAGGAGCCCCAGACCCTTCAGGGAGGCCTCACAACAATGGTCCCGGAGAGACCCATCATAAATCACGGAGGCAAGAGAGGCCCAATACCAGAGGTAAAGCTTTATTTGCAGGTACAACAGCGCAACAGGATTTCTTCTCCTTATTCCTTACGCGTTTCGGCGACCATTCGCCTTGGTCACAGGATGGAGTCTTTGTGTGCAAAGTGCATTATTGCGCGCTTTTTCACTTCAAAATCACGTGACAGTTCTGTTCGCACTTCTAATCCCATGATGCATCTCGTTGTATTTTTATTGCAGGGAATCATGTAAACTTCGTCTGCCTTCATATTAAAAGTTACTCATTATTTTTCAGCATCGTAAATAGTGGGTATAATTATCAAACTGTCCCGTGCTGAATTATTCATGCTCAGTGCTTTGTTTCTCAAGTACCTGCAACGAAGCCTGTCCCCTGGCACGATCGAGGCGGGGGTCACCCAGCTGCGAATCCCTTCCAGCATCGTCATGGATTTTGCTGAATTAGCATTGCCTTGAGTAGGTTCCTGGCGATGTGTGGATCGAGCTCCAGATTCAACATCAGCAAACAAAACCTCCAGGCACAGGAGCCCCAGACCCTTCAGGGCGGCCTCACAACAATGGTCCCGGAGAGACCCATCATAAATCACGGAGGCAAGAGAGGCCCAATACCAGAGGTAAAGCTTTATTTGCAGGTACAACAGCGCAACAGGATTTCTTCTCCTTATTCCTTACGCGTTTCGGCGACCATTCGCCTTGGTCACAGGATGGAGTCTTTGTGTGCAAAGTGCATTATTGTGCGCTTTTTCACTTCAAAATCACGTGACAGTTCTGTTCGCACTTCTAATCCCATGATGCATCTCGTTGTATTTTTATTGCAGGGAATCATGTAAACTTCGTCTGCCTTCATATTAAAAGTTACTCATTATTTTTCAGCATCGTAAATAGTGGGTATAATTATCAAACTGTCCCGTGCTGAATTATTCATGCTCAGTGCTTTGTTTTTCAAGTACCTGCAACGAAGCCTGTCCCCTGGCACGATCGAGGCGGAGGTCACCCAGCTCCGAATCCCTTCCAGCATCGTCATGGATTTTGCTGTATTAGCATTGCCTTGAGTAGGTTCCTGGCGATGTGTGGATCGAGCTCCAGATTCAACATCAGTAAACAAAACCTCCAGGCACAGGAGAACCAGACCCTTCAGGGCGGCCTCACAACAATGGTCCCGGAGAGACCCATCATAAATCACGGAGGCAAGAGAGGCCCAATACCAGAGGTAAAGCTTTATTTGCAGGTACAACAGCGCAACAGGATTTCTTCTCCTTATTCCTTACGCGTTTCGGCGACCATTCGCCTTGGTCACAGGATGGAGTCTTTGTGTGCAAAGTGCATTATTGCGCGCTTTTTCACTTCAAAATCACGTGACAGTTCTGTTCGCACTTCTAATCCCATGATGCAGGTACTTGAGAAACAAAGCACTGAGCATGAATAATTAAGCACGGGACAGTTTGATAATTATACCCACTATTTACGATGCTGAAAAATAATGAGTAACTTTTAATATGAAGGCAGACGAAGTTTACATGATTCCCTGCAATAAAAATACAACGAGATGCATCATGGGATTAGAAGTGCGAACAGAACTGTCACGTGATTTTGAAGTGAAAAAGCGCGCAATAATGCACTTTGCACACAAAGACTCCATCCTGTGACCAAGGCGAATGGTCGCCGAAACGCGTAAGGAATAAGCAGAATAAATCCTGTTGCGCTGTTGTACCTGCAAATAAAGCTTTACCTCTGGTATTGGGCCTCTCTTGCCTCCGTGATTTATGATGGGTTTCTCCGGGACCATTGTTGTGAGGCCGCCCTGAAGGGTCTGGGGCTCCTGTGCCTGGAGGTTTTGTTTGCTGATGTTGAATCTGGAGCTCGATCCACACATCGCCAGGAACCTACTCAAGGCAATGCTAATTCAGCAAAATCCATGACGATGCTGGAAGGGATTCGGAGCTGGGTGACCCCCGCCTCGATCGTGCCAGGGGACAGGCTTCGTTGCAGGTACTTGAGAAACAAAGCACTGAGCATGAATAATTCAGCACGGGACAGTTTGATAATTATACCCACTATTTACGATGCTGAAAAATAATGAGTAACTTTTAATATGAAGGCAGACGAAGTTTACATGATTCCCTGCAATAAAAATACAACGAGATGCATCATGGGATTAGAAGTGCGAACAGAACTGTCACGTGATTTTGAAGTGAAAAAGCGCGCAATAATGCACTTTGCACACAAAGACTCCATCCTGTGACCAAGGCGAATGGTAGCCGAAACGCGTAAGGAATAAGGAGAAGAAATCCTGTTGCGCTGTTGTACCTGCAAATAAAGCTTTACCTCTGGTATTGGGCCTCTCTTGCCTCCGTGATTTATGATGGGTCTCTCCGGGACCATTGTTGTGAGGCCGCCCTGAAGGGTCTGGGGCTCCTGTGCCTGGAGGTTTTGTTTGCTGATGTTGAATCTGGAGCTCGATCCACACATCGCCAGGAACCTACTCAAGGCAATGCTAATTCAGCAAAATCCATGACGATGCTGGAAGGGATTCGGAGCTGGGTGACCCCCGCCTCGATCGTGCCAGGGGACAGGCTTCGTTGCAGGTACTTGAGAAACAAAGCACTGAGCATGAATAATTCAGCACGGGACAGTTTGATAATTATACCCACTATTTACGATGCTGAAAAATAATGAGTAACTTTTAATATGAAGGCAGACGAAGTTTACATGATTCCCTGCAATAAAAATACAACGAGATGCATCATGGGATTAGAAGTGCGAACAGAACTGTCACGTGATTTTGAAGTGAAATAGCGCGCAATAATGCACTTTGCACACAAAGACTCCATCCTGTGACCAAGGCGAATGGTCGCCGAAATGCGTAAGGAATAAGGAGAAGAAATCCTGTTGCGCTGTTGTACCTGCAAATAAAGCTTTACCTCTGGTATTGGGCCTCTCTTGCCTCCGTGATTTATGATGGGTCTCTCCGGGACCATTGTTTTGAGGCCGCCCTGAAGGGTCTGGGGCTCCTGTGCCTGGAGGTTTTGTTTGCTGATGTTGAATCTGGAGCTCGATCCACACATCGCCAGGAACCTACTCAAGGCAATGCTAATTCAGCAAAATCCATGACGATGCTGGAAGGGATTCGGAGCTGGGTGACCCCCGCCTCGATCGTGCCAGGGGACAGGCTTTGTTGCAGGTACTTGAGAAACAAAGCACTGAGCATGAATAATTCAGCACGGGACAGTTTGATAATTATACCCACTATTTACGATGCTGAAAAATAATGAGTAACTTTTAATGTGAAGGCAGACGAAGTTTACATGATTCCCTGCAATAAAAATACAACGAGATGCATCATGGGATTAGAAGTGCGAACAGAACTGTCACGTGATTTTGAAGTGAAAAAGCGCGCAATAATGCACTTTGCACACAAAGACTCCATCCTGTGACCAAGGCGAATGGTCGCCGAAACGCGTAAGGAATAAGGAGAAGAAATCCTGTTGCGCTGTTGTACCTGCAAATAAAGCTTTACCTCTGGTATTGGGCCTCTCTTGCCTCCGTGATTTATGATGGGTCTCTCCGGGACCATTGTTGTGAGGCCGCCCTGAAGGGTCTGGGGCTTCTGTGCCTGGAGGTTTTGTTTGCTGATATATATATATATATATAAATTTATAATATATATTTATATATGTATAAATATATTACCTACTGGCGGTCGCCAGTAGGTAGTTATAGTTAGGACCACGTTTCCATAGGAAAACCTCAACATTCTATTTTGAATAACTTTGGCGCCGTTCGACGAATCCTCGCGAATTTCTCAAAATAGGTGGGGCGCTACGCTCCGCTCCTACCCTGAAAGTCTCGGGGGGATCCGTCAAGCGGGGGCTGAGATAAAAGGGGGGTCCCAAAACGTGTTTTTCCCATGCATTTTTCCATAGGACCTTTAGAACGAGCTACAGCCCGAACGGCTGAACAGAATTACTCAAAATTTGGCAGAGAGGTAGTCCCTAGGTCAAGGAAGTGCCTTTTGTAGGTTTGGTGTAAATCTGTTCAGTAGATTCTGAGAAAATAGCCTTTAAATCAATATATATATCTGAGCCCGCTTACGGTACGCTTACCGTACGCTTACGGTAAGCGTACGGCGGCGTGCGCGAGCGCGATTCTGATTGGCTGTTAGATCTTAGTAAACATTCGAATCGGCCGAAACCAGGAAGCGGCGGCCGCCATTTTGTGTATTTCACTCTGAAAAAAAAGAGTGAAAACAAGGAAAGGGGGCAATGAGGAGAGTTACAGACCCCCTAACATTTGTAAGGGGGTCAAAGAAGGACAGAAAAGTACAAAAAAAACATTTATTGATTTTAAAAAAAATCACGGGGTACGCGTACGGTAAGCTTACGGTAAGCGTACGGTAAAAAAATAAAAATAGATAAATGAAAAGCAGATTTAAGAGTTTAGAAATTAGGGAGCTCTAAAAAGAGCTGTTGTGTTTATGAAGTCATTTTTTTAGTGGTACCTACAAGTAAGTACCGATGCAGAGTCTAAGGTTCAAGAGGAAGACTCTGTTCCCTTCATCATTGAAGTGCACACCATCTCCTCTATAAATGTCTTGCAAGTTGTTGTGGTAAATGGCACCCATACCATAGTCACGGAGGAAAGCAGAAACAGATTTGTTGACGTGCTTTCTTGCTTTGTCAATCTGTGGACAGAAATGATTGGACCAGTTCCATTTTTGCCTTTGGCATATGTTGGAAAACACAAAGGCAGTTTTAGGGAAAAGTGAAAACAGTTGTGCAAAGGTGTCCTTCATAAGCATTTCCAGACCTACCCCAGTCAAAGTGCCTAGGTCATTGCCACCACAGTGCACTATTATGAGGTCAGGGTGTTGGATTTGAATGAAGGATTTCACCAATGGCATCAATTGGTGCCACTTTAACCCTCTCTGACCAATCCATTTAATGTCTACATTTGGCAAAGCAAGGTCTCTCACCATATCTGTTTTCTCTGCATACTTTTCACTCCAGAAGACATAGCTGTGCCCTACAATCCACACTGTGAACATCTTCAAAGGAGAACTGGATGCACTCAGGAGGTGTCTTTCAGTAGAATGGCAAAATGAAAAGAAAGACAGTTTGGAAATGGAGGCATACATATTTTTTTTAAAACAAAAAGAACTGATTGGCTGTTTCATACCATTCTAGAATAAAAACTAGGCTGTATGTGAAAATTAATAGAAGCATGTTTTGTATTGGTACAAAAAAATGTGTAACCAAAGAACAGTACTATGGATTTGCTGTTAGGTTTGAAAAGTCAAGCACTCTTGCTCTGTGGAATTGAAACATTGTGTGTCGAACTTCTGACCTAACTGCACACAGCAGTGTTCCATGAGCTGTTGCTATGGTAGCAGGCAGAAGTCAAGTTGGGGGAAGGGTACTAGGCAGAAGTCAAGTTGGGGGAAGGGTACTTTTGGAAAAGGGTTCATTTTCAACCAATAGAAATGTGTGATTACATGTGAAAAAAAGGGGGAAGCACTGAGATTTGAAACTTACATGTATATGTGTGGAAAAATAGAGGGAAAGTTTGCCATTATCTGGTTCTGCTGAGAGGAGAGAGGTGAACACAACAGAGATCCTGGCTCTGATAATCTGCTGTTTGAGTGTCACATTTCTTTCACAACTAACTAATTTTAAAGGTGAGTTTACAGTTTGAGAGGGTATGTATGTGGTAACTTAAGAAATGAATAATAGAAATGGGAATTGTTTTTGTTGTAGTTACACATGGTGGTTTCATAATGTGTCAGTGTGTAAAAGTGATTTACACTTGCCCCGAAAAAAAAAAGAGCAGTAAGTGTGCTTTCAAATTGGCAAAGAAATTTCGTTTTGGGACTAATGTGAAAACATGACTCTGTGTGCATAGAAGAATTATAGGCAGAGATTTATTGCGTCTTGCTCTGGTGATTTCACAGTTGCATTAGATGGAAAGGGGGAGCGAATTTTTTGGGGAAGAAGCAGAGGCTTAGCACACACCCATGTGCTTGCCGTGTATAGTCATGCACAGTATTTAGAAGCCAGTGGGGTTTTCAGGTTTAAGTCTGTAATGCAAATACATTTAGCATCACTAAGGCTGGTTGCCCTTGCTGGAGTGTAGGCAGACACAGAGAATACACATGGTGGTGGTCTGAAAAAAAAACAGCTTGGACACGTGCAATTAAATAAATCAAAAATAGTGGTTTCATAATGTGTCAGTCTGTAAAAGTGATTTCAAATTGTAAAAAGAGATTTTCATTTGGCCCGAAAAAAAAAAAGCAGTAAGTGTGCTTTCAAATTGGCAAAGAAATTTCGTTTTGGGACTAATGTGAAAACATGACTCTGTGTGCATAGAAGAATTATAGGCAGAGATTTATTGCGTCTTGCTCTGGTGATTTCACAGTTGCATTAGATGGAAAGGGGGAGCGAATTTTTGGGGGAAGAAGCAGAGGCTTAGCACACACCCATGTGCTTGCCATGTATAGTCATGCACAGTATTTAGAAGCCAGTGGGGTTTTCAGGTTTAAGTCTGTAATGCAAATACATTCAGCATCACTAAGGCTGGTTGCCCTTGGTGGAGTGTAGGCAGTCACAGAGAATGCACATGGTGGTGGTCTGAAAAAAAAACAGCTTGGACACGTGCAATTAAATAAATCAAAAATAGTGGTTTCATAATGTGTCAGTCTGTAAAAGTGATTTCAAATTGTAAAAAGAGATTTTCACTTGGCCCGAAAAAAAAAGAGCAGTAAGTGTGCTTTCAAATTGGCAAAGAAATTTCGTTTTAGGACTAATGTGAAAACATGACTCTGTGTGCATAGAGGAATTATAGGCAGAGATTTATTGCGTCTTGCTCTGGTGATTTCACAGTTGCATTAGATGGAAAGGGGGAGCGAATTTTTTGGGGAAGAAGCAGAGGCTTAGCACACACCCATGTGCTTGCCATGTATAGTCATGCACAGTATTTAGAAGCCAGTGGGGTTTTCAGGTTTAAGTCTGTAATGCAAATACATTCAGCATCACTAAGGCTGGTTGCCCTTGGTGGAGTGTAGGCAGTCACAGAGAATGCACATGGTGGTGGTCTGAAAAAAAAACAGTTTGTACATGTGCAATTAAATAAATCAAAAATAGTGGTTTCATAATGTGTCAGTCTGTAAAAGTGATTTCAAATTGTAAAAAGAGATTTTCACTTGGCCCTAAAAAAAAAGAGCAGTAAGTGTGCTTTCAAATTGGCAAAGAAATTTCGTTTTAGGACTAATGTGAAAACATGACTCTGTGTGCATAGAGGAATTATAGGCAGAGATTTATTGCGTCTTGCTCTGGTGATTTCACAGTTGCATTAGATGGAAAGGGGGAGCGAATTTTTTGGGGAAGAAGCAGAGGCTTAGCACACACCCATGTGCTTGCCATGTATAGTCATGCACAGTATTTAGAAGCCAGTGGGGTTTTCAGGTTTAAGTCTGTAATGCAAATACATTCAGCATCACTAAGGCTGGTTGCCCTTGGTGGAGTGTAGGCAGTCACAGAGAATGCACATGGTGGTGGTCTGAAAAAAAAACAGTTTGTACATGTGCAATTAAATAAATCAAAAATAGTGGTTTCATAATGTGTCAGTCTGTAAAAGTGATTTCAAATTGTAAAAAGAGATTTTCACTTGGCCCTAAAAAAAAAGAGCAGTAAGTGTGCTTTCAAATTGGCAAAGAAATTTCGTTTTAGGACTAATGTGAAAACATGACTCTGTGTGCATAGAGGAATTATAGGCAGAGATTTATTGCGTCTTGCTCTGGTGATTTCACAGTTGCATTAGATGGAAAGGGGGAGCGAATTTTTGGGGGAAGAAGCAGAGGCTTAGCACACACCCATGTGCTTGCCATGTATAGTCATGCACAGTATTTAGAAGCCAGTGGGGTTTTCAGGTTTAAGTCTGTAATGCAAATACATTCAGCATCACTAAGGCTGGTTGCCCTTGGTGGAGTGTAGGCAGTCACAGAGAATGCACATGGTGGTGGTCTGAAAAAACAGCTTGGACATGTGCATTTAAATAAAAGAAAAAAAAGTGGTTTCATAATGTGTCAGTCTGTAAAAGTGATTTCAAATTGTAAAAAGAGATTTTCACTTGGCCCGAAAAAAAAAGAGCAGTAAGTGTGCTTTCAAATTGGCAAAGAAATTTCGTTTTGGGACTAATGTGAAAACATGACTCTGTGTGCATAGAGGAATTATAGGCAGAGATTTATTGCGTCTTGCTCTGGTGATTTCACAGTTGCATTAGATGGAAAGGGGGAGCGAATTTTTGGGGGAAGAAGCAGAGGCTTAGCACACACCCATGTGCTTGCCGTGTATAGTCATGCACAGTATTTAGAAGCCAGTGGGGTTTTCAGGTTTAAGTCTGTAATGCAAATACATTCAGCATCACTAAGGCTGGTTGCCCTTGCTGGAGTGTAGGCAGACACAGAGAATACACATGGTGGTGGTCTGAAAAAAAAACAGCTTGGACATGTGCAATTAAATAAATTTTTAAAAAAGGTTTCATAATGTGTCAGTCTGTAAAAGTGATTTTCACTCGGCCCGAAAAAAAAAGAGCAGTAAGTGTGCTTTCAAAATGGCAAAGAAATTTCGTTTTGGGACTAATGTGAAAACATGACTCTGTGTGCATAGAGGAATTATAGGCAGAGATTTATTGCGTCTTGCTCTGGTGATTTCACAGTTGCATTAGATGGAAAGGGGGAGCGAATTTTTTGGGGAAGAAGCAGAGGCTTAGCACACACCCATGTGCTTGCCATGTATAGTCATGCACAGTATTTAGAAGCCAGTGAGGTTTTCAGGTTTAAGTCTGTAATGCAAATACATTCAGCATCACTAAGGCTGGTTGCCCTTGCTGGAGTGTAGGCAGACACAGAGAATACACATGGTGGTGGTCTGAAAAAAAAACAGCTTGGACATGTGCAATTAAATACATTTTTAAAAAAGGTTTCATAATGTGTCAGTCTGTAAAAGTGATTTTCACTCGGCCCAAAAAAAAAAGAGCAGTAAGTGTGCTTTCAAAATGGCAAAGAAATTTCGTTTTGGGACTAATGTGAAAACATGACTCTGTGTGCATAGAGGAATTATAGGCAGAGATTTATTGCGTCTTGCTCTGGTGATTTCACAGTTGCATTAGATGGAAAGGGGAAGCGAATTTTTGGGGGAAGAAGCAGAGTCTTAGCACACACCCATGTGCTTGCCGTGTATAGTCATGCAAAGTATTTACAAGCGAGTGGGGTTTTCAGGTTTCAGTCTGTAATGCAAATACATTGAGCTTCACTAAGGCTGGTTGCCCTTGCTGGAGTGTAGCACTGTGGACATGAGCTTTTTAAAAAATCTGAAAAGTGGTTTCATAATGTGACAGTTTGTAAAAGAGATTTTCACTTGCCCAAAAAAAAGAGCAGTTTGTGTGCATTCAAATTGGCAAAGAAATTTTGTTTTGTGACTATTGTGAAAACAAATGTAGTAATATATTTAAATACAATAAAGGATTTTTTTTTTTGTTTTTTTCAGGTATTGCTGAAGAACAGTGAACAAAATTTAAGATGCCTACAAAATCTCGAGTTCAAAAAACGCTAAAAAAAAAACTATATTTGAAGACAACTGGAGGACCAAAGTTAGTAGAAGATGCTCATGTTGGGAAAAAGAAAAAATCTTCTGGTAAGCAGAAAAAACAATTTCTTAACAAAATATTCAAAACAAAGAAAAATGTACAAAATGTCTGTCCTCGGAAAAATGTAACAAAACATAGAGAACAGCAAAAAATTGAGAATTTAGTTAATGCAAATATACCTTCTGCAATTGAAAAGTTTAACATAAACAGAAAAACAGCGTTTAAAGAGATACGTAGAAAAATGTTTCAGAGAAGAGTTATGTCCAATTTGATAAAGGATGTAAAGAAATATAAGCAAAAGGCAAAATATTACAAGAGAAAAAAAGAAATTGAAGCCATTGCAGCAAAAGCCTTAGAATTAAAAAGGAAATTATTCATATTAATTTTGAATAGGATGCGTACATTAGATAAAATGGTTAATGTACTGAAATCACAAAGCAAAAGCAAAAGAGTAGTGAACAGAACAAACTTTTGTAAAGTGTTTTTAGGAAAGTGGATGCATAGTTCAAGTAGTGAACCTTTTTTTAATGAAGAGAGCTATTTTCAAAGTAATAGTTTGCTGCATGCAGTTGACACCAGAGGTCGTTCATACGAAGTAAAAAATGGTTGCATAATGGAGAAGGAGATAATGGTTCCAAGAGATGAGGTACAAGTGATGGCAGATGAGGCAATGGGGAGACGTCCTAAAGCCCCAGTGTACACTTGGAATTGTAGTAGTATTTGCACTGTGCGTCAGGAATCTATTGACAGATTTCGAGAGTTTCTAAGAGAATATAGTAAAAAAAGTGTAAAACAAAAGATTAAGGTGCTTCAAAGTCTGGATCCATGCAGAGTGAGAGAGAATACTGGTTTGCAGGGTCATTCTCTTGCTTGTCTATCTAGAAAAGTGTGCAATAGTGTTTTCCATCATTTTAGGATGCTGGCTGTTCATCATACTGAAATGAGAAAGTTTGTGAGACGGTTGTATTTTGCCAAAAGTCCAGCAATAAAGTTAAATGAATTGAATAGGGCTCTGTTCCGAGGAACGGTATCAGATGTAGAGAAGGTTGTTGATGAAATTCAGTTTTGTTACTTTGGTCCTGAACAAAACAGTGCAGAGAAGGACACAGTAAATGAGGCAGAAGTGGAAGAGAATGTAGAACCCTCTGTAAGTAACACATTTAATGATCACATAACAAAATTTGCAATAGTCTCTAATGAAAGACCAAATGTTACTTGTATTTGTTGCCGCAGAACTCATTATAGAAAACAAACTAGGAATGTTGATCTCTACAGAAAGAGTGAAAATGAAGATAATTATAAGTGGATGGATTTTGCCACATATATATTTCTTGAAAATTGTTTTGAATTGGGTGAAGATCAGCGTATTTGTAAATACTGTTACAACAAGTTAGAGGAAAATAGAATGCCGACCAGAGCTGTACATAATAATTTAGAATTGGATGCTATTCCTGCTGAACTTTCTGAATTAAATACATATGAGTCTATACTCATTCAATGTGTTCATCCGTTCCAGACCATAGTACGTATGGAGCCCAAAACTGGTAAATTACCTCCTTCAGATTTACTGAGAGGTTTAAAAGGTAGAGTGGTGTATTTGCCCTTGGATTTGAAAAAAAATATGGAAACTATTGATGCGGATACTTTGGAAACTGAACCATTAATTATTCTGGTTAATGGTGTACCTACAAAGAATAAGAAGATTTGGCAGGAGCTGGTAGATGTGCGGAAAGTACAAAGAGCAAATTTGTATTTGAAAAAAAATAACAAATGGTATGAATCAATTTATATAGAAGAAGAAGAAGAAGAAGAAGATTTTCAAGAACACACAGAAACACCAACTGGACAAATTGAAAAAGTGGACAAGTCAAAGGAAGAAGAAATTTATGAACATTTTAGCATACATCCTCTCCATTCGAAAGAAGTTATGGGAGACAATATTGATCTCTTTCAGATGAAGAAAGCAAAAGGAAATCCCGTGAGTGTATGGGAGGAGAGCTTGGAAGCTCGATGTTTTCCCCAGCTGTTTCCTAAAGGAAAAGGAGGACGATACGATGAACGTCCAGAACAGATTCCAGCTTCAGAGTATCGGACTACAAGACTATATGCTGAAGATCCCAGATTTCGACAAAGTATTCCTTATTTGTTCCATCTTTTATTTGAAAGCGACTTGTCTGCACTGTCTTATGCAGTAAATCACATTTTAAAAAGTGGAGTACATTTACAAAATGTGTCTGCTAAGGATTTTATGGAGAAAGTGCAGCACCGAGATGATCATTTGGAAACACAACTGATCAATCTGATGGCTTGTCAGCGTGGGACAAATGAATATTGGTACCGACGCCATGGTGAACTAAAATGCATGTTACGCAATTTAGGAACACCAACATGGTTCCTTACCCTAAGCTGTGCCGAGTACGCTTGGGATGATTTACTGGATTTTCTACGAGAGGCCAATTCAAACATTAAAAACATCGAATACAAGACAGCAGGAGAACTGTGCTCATTGGATCCGGTTAATGTTTGCAGATATTTCAATCATAGATTTGAGGCTATGATGTCCTTCATCTGCAATAAAAAAAATCCACCCCTTGGAGAAGTAGTGGATTTCTTTTGGAGAAAAGAGTACCAGGCAAGAGGTGCTCCTCATATTCATATGCTGCTGTGGATCAAGGATGCCCCAAAGTTTGGAACAGATACTGATGAAGCAGTGTTATCTTACATTGAAGAATATGCAACATGTGGTATACCAAAAAGCACAGAAGAGAACAAGTTAAAGGAGCAAGTTCTACGTTTCCAAAGTCATCGGTGTGGAAAATACTGTCGACGGAAATACAAGAGCAAAGAAAAATACTACACTAAATGTCGATTTGGATTTCCTAGACCTGTTCTTTCAAATGGAAGAGTCAACAGTTTTATGTCAGCTGTGAGACATACTATCACAAGAAAATCACCTAAGAATACCTACAACCTTAAAAGAAAAGAAGAATCAAAAAATATAAATGACTACAACCCAGTCATTTTATCCATGTGGAACGCTAACATGGATATACAGTATGTAGCTGACAATTCCATTGCTGTTGCACGATATGTAACGTCTTACATTACGAAATCAGAAAAAACAGAATTGAAGGAAATGTGGGAAGAGATTTCTCACGAGAAGACTGTCAGTAAGAAGCTGTACAGTTTCAGTTTGAAGATGTTATCGCATCGAGAAATTGGATCCTACGAATGTTCAGATAGGTTATCTTCTGCAAGTCTCTACTCGAAGTCAAGAAGAATAATTTGGGCAAGTTTAGGCCTTGCAGCAATGAGAAATCGGGTACTGAAATCTGTTGGAGAAATTGAATATTTGGCTGAGAATGACCCAGAAAGTACAGATATATTGAAAACAAACATGTTGGACACATATTATCCCAAGAGAAGTCATCATCTGGAGAACATGTGTCTCTATGAAGTGTTGCAGAACTACATTTATTCACGGAAAGCTGCAGAAGACATCAACAGTGGAAAATATAAAGTTGTTGGTGAAGAAGGATGTTTGGTGAAGCAAACCAAAGGAAGTTTGATAAATCACCGGAAGCTGAGTTGCGACACTACCGACAAGAAAGAATTTTACTACTTGGCTCTTTTACAGTTGTTTAAACCATGGCGTACAGAGGATGAACTACTGGGAGAATTCCAGAGCTATGAAGATTCTTTTAATGCTTGCAAAGACAGCATACAATGCAGTACATTCTCAACTTATCTGCAAATGTTAAATGAAGAAATTGAACAGGAAACTACAATTGCAGCAGAAATAGCTAGAGACAGTTCTCAGGACAGCCAAAGTTCTGGAACACTCAGTCAAGATCCCCTAGGACAACCAATCGTTGAAAATGAAGCATCAATAGCCATGAATGAAGTGGAAACGGCTATGAATCAAGCTCAAGAAGAATTTATAGACTTACAAAATTTGGAAAGACAACTGAATCAAGAGCAGCAACACATTTATGAAGAGATCAAAAACAAAATTGATCACGGATTTCTACATGAAAAAAAAGAGTGCTCATGCACATCATTTCATCCAATCAGGATGTATGTAAGCGGACAAGCTGGCACTGGAAAAAGTTTCCTAATTAAAGTCATCAGAAGCTACCTAAAGCAAAAAACGGATTCTACTTTGTCTTGTGTGGCTACTGCTCCAACTGGGTTAGCAGCATATAACATAAAAGGAATCACCTTACATCGTTTGCTAATGTTACCAGTGGAGCATGAGAACAAAATACAATTCAACAAGCTAACTGGAGAAGCATCCTTGGAAGTTTCAAGAGTATTGAAGAAGATGCAAGTTCTCATTATTGATGAGGTGAGCATGGTATCAAACTTAATGCTTGCCTTTGTGCATTTAAGAATGCAGCAAATTTTGAAGACAGACTATGACGTGTTATTTGGTGGAAAACACGTCATAGTTTTTGGGGATCTTTTGCAACTTACTCCAGTTAAAGGACAACCAGTGTTTAATACTGTGACACATGAAGACACGAAGAAGTCATTGGGAAGCATTGGAAATACAAATATTTGGTCCTTCTTTGAGTACAAGGAACTTACAACTAATATGAGGCAAGCAAACGATGAAGAATATGGAAGTATTCTGAAAGATATCAGAATTGGACTACTCACAGAAGTTGGGAAAAAAGCATTACAGAGTCGGCTGCTACATAATTTATTTCCAAAGGAAGAAATAGTTGCAGAGAAAATATACAAGAATATTGCAGAAAACAAAAGTGTCATCTGCTTAATGCCAACTCTACGTGAATGCTCAATATTTAATGAGGAGCTTTTGAAATTGGAAAAGGAAGAGATCAGGAAATTGGAAGCAGTGGACAAAATTGAGGATGGAAGAATTACTGTCACAGTAACAGGCAAACTGAAAAATAAATTGGACTCACTAGAGAAGAACATCTCCAAAACAGCAGGATTAGAAAAAAATCTATATGTTTGCATGAACTGTAGAGTATTTTTAAGGAGAAATTTGGATGTTGAGAAAGGCTTAGTGAATGGAGCGATGGGAAGAGTTGTGGGTTTTATTAATTATCAGAAAAAAGAAGGAATTGAATGTTTACAGATAAAATTTGATCAGATAGATGAAGTTAAAGATATTTGTCGTTGTACAGTTCGTTTTATGCTTGTGAAAGACTTATATGTACGTAGGAAGCAGTTTCCGTTTTCTCTAGCATATGCTGTAACTATCCACAAGTCTCAAGGATTGACTGTAGATTGTGCATTTGTGAACATTGGTTCAACTGTGTTCAAAGAAGGTATGGCATATGTAGCTTTGTCACGAGTCAAAACATTATCAGGTTTATTCATGATAGACTTTGATGACTCAAAAGTTAGTGCTGATACAAACTGTGTAAAGGAGTATAATAGATTAAGAAGAAGCTATGCTCCTCATTTAGGTCAGTATCCTGTGTTGGAGAAACGTGTAGTTTCTCGTAAAAGGAGAAATGAGAATATCTGTAATGAAGATATAGAGAAGAGGAAAAAAAAGAGGAGTGATGTAATTGCAAGCAAAAAGAAAAAGGACAATGAAGAACAGGTTGTAGGATGTCATTTTGAAAATAGCTCTGGTGTCAACTGCTACGCTAATGTAGTGCTGAATGTTGCATTTTATCTGGAAAGTTTGCAAGAGCAGATAATAGTAAATCAGGGAAAAAGATTCTGTTCAGAGCTGAGTCTCCTTTTTCAAAAGCTGAGTAAAGATAAAACTCAAATAGAAAGTGCTACTGATATTAGAAAACTTTTAGATGTATGTTCAGGACGAACACAGTTTTCTCAAAATGAACAGCAAGATGCACACGAATTTTTGATGTATTTTCTTCAGGTAGTGGAAGAAGAAGGAGTTCCCATTGACATTTTTTTTGGTCTCTCTTATAAATGGGAACATAGTTGTGATAATTGTTATAATATATGTGGCTCTATTGTTGATAATGAAAGGTTTATTTATTTGACATTGCCAGAGAGTAAAACAGTCACTTTTGCAAAATTAGTTAAAGATGCTAATCATAGCATGAAATGTGGTGAGTGTAATTCTGACATGTTTTCAACATTAATTTTAAGGGAATACGGACAGTATGTAATTTTAATGATGCAACGATGTAGAGCTGATGGTTCAAAATTGGATACTTTAATAAAGAAGTTTACAGGACAGCAATTATCAATTTCAGGAAAAACTTTTGTAACTGTTGCAATAATTTTCCATGATGGACCTACTGTTACTTCTGGACATTACACAGTTTATCTAAAATGTGAAAAAGGCTGGACACTGTGTAATGATTCCCAATTGATTTTCAAACAACGTTTGCCTTTTGATTTAGCAAATTCCTATCTAATCTTCCTGAAACCTAAATTTTAGAGAGACTTGGCAAGATCTGGACAAAATAATTTTACCATTTTACTGGATTACCATTGCAATTTTGTAGAAAAAATATTTTTAAAATTATCATTTGGCCTAAAGGAAAGATAACCAATTGTAATGTGGACTTTTTTAATTTTTAATGCAATTTTGAAAAACCAATAATTTAGAGATAATCGGTAACTTCTGCACATTTTAAATTTTGGAATGCTATTGGACTGCCATTGGAAATTTTTTCAAAAATGATTTAAAAAATTACTATTTGGCCATGTGGAAAAGTAAGCAATTCTATTGTGGACTAAATAAATTATTCAAAAAATTTTCGTGAACCAAAATGTTACAGAGAATCGGTGAGATCTGGACAGATTAAACTTTAGAATTTTAATGGATTTCCCTTGGAAATTTATTCCAAAAAAAAAAAAAAAAATACTATTTGGCCTAAAGGAAATGAAATCAGATGTATTTTGGAGTTATTTGAGATATAATATTGTGATTATACTTCTGAAACAAACATATCAGACGGTATTTTAAAGAAATAAGTATTGTTTTTAGATGATATTTTTTTAGAATAATATGCATTTCTGTAATGATAAGTTTAAGTGAGAAGAGATTCTGGGCTTTTTTAATACAATCTTTGAGATTGTTATTTTTTTTTGCCCGCTGTAAAATGATGAATGCAATTGCTTTCACAATTTATAGTGAAATGCAATATATTCTGAAAACAGCAAAAATAAGGCAAAAATATTTTTTGGAAAAAAATGTAAATATGTATACTGTATTATAAATTGTTAAAAAAATATTAATACTTTTTTCATTTTTTTCAGATCGATATAGAAAATTTTCGAAAACTACAACCATTTTTAAAACTATTTTTTAAAAAAACAAATGAATAAATATTTTTTTGAGTGAGTATGGTAAGTCAATAATAATAATTGTAGTCTCTCAAGGACCTTGTAATGTGATAATTGATTTTTAGTGTTTTTTTTAAAAAATAAAAAAAAGGTACGCGCACCGTACGCGTACGGTAAAAAAAAAAAAAAAAAAAGGTTTTAAAAAACATATGTAAAAAAAAAGATGAAAGATAAGGTTGGCTCTTAAAAGAACCGTTGTGTTCATGCAGAGACAGAGGAAAGGAAGCATGGGAAAATTAGTCTCTGTGACAAGTGTGCTGATCTATTTTGAGGTTCACTAGGGAAACACTGGTCTCCCTATGACAAATTAGATCATGACAAGAGGCACATCGAATATCAACCCTCAGAAATCGAGGGTTAATTTCCAGAGGGCCAGCAGAAGGAGATGCTCCCCCCACAGATGAAGGGCTCACCTGACCTGCAGAGGAAGGAGTCAGCCCTGCAGATGATGGTCCAGGCTGAGCTGCTGTGGATGTACTGGCTCGTCTTTCTGAAGAGTTACCTCCAAAAAGATGACCATGTGTCCTTCCGTGTACATCCTGGAGGTGCCTCTTCATGGTGTGATTCCCAAAGGAATACTTCCTGTCAGGATTACCTCTAGAAAGTACACGCTTACACAGACAGCAAGTAACTAAGGGTGCATTCACCTTTTGCTGGCCTTCTGGAAAAGTAAAATAATCCCAAACATAAGAAGGCTTTTGTTTCCTCGATCTCTGCCTCAAGACAGTGCTGCTGGTGCTAGCCTCACTCTCAGAAGAGCTCTGCTGTTCTGCCATCGTATCCCAAAGACAAACCAGCTCCTTCTCCCAAGGGATCACAAGCAGAAATGAGGGGAATGGGTGTGGTGTAGGAGAGTTCTAGAACTGAAAGTAGTTTCAACCAATCAAAAGTTGTGTTTCAAGATCACATGACCTACCGTACGCTTACGGTACGCTTACGGTACGCTTACGGCAAAAACTACGCATGCGCGTAAAAAAGACACTCGCTTGCGCGCATGCGCTTAACAGTCACTCCCCGGCACTTCCGCGTAACGTGCGCGTGTGGCGTAAGCGCGCACGCGTCCCACGCGCAGTACGCGCGGCTACGCAAAGTACGTAACTATACGCAAGCAGCGTAGATAGATTACGGACGTTGCGTAAACCGTACGCTTACCGTGAGCTTACGGTACGCGTACTAAAAAAAAAAAAAAAAAAAAAAAAAATCTGGAAATAAATTTTACATGTTTATTTTAAAAAATATATTAAAAAAAAATATTTAAGGATTTTAAAAATTTAAGCATAGTCTTTATAAAAGGAAAGAAAATTAAATTAAAAATATGTTTGAAAAAAATGAAAAAAAAAAAAAAAAATTAGCATTTAAAAAACCTTGCAAATTCACTGAAAAAACCATGGGTTTCACACACGTTATAGTTAGGAATTAGCATTTAAAAAACCTTGCAAATTCACTGAAAAAACCATGGGTTTCACACACGTTATAGTTAGGAATTAGCATTTAAAAAACCTTAGAAATTCACTGAAAAAACCATAGGTTTCACACACGTTATAGTTAGGAATTAGCATTTAAAAAACCATAGAAATTCAGTGAAAAAACCATAGGTTTCACACATGTTATAGTTAGCTGGACATTTTACTCGTAAAAAACCAATGAAATTGCCCCGTTATAGTTAGTTCAGCTAACTGTAACTCGCGCGCCCGCAATGCACTGCTGATGACGTCACATATTACATCACTCATGACATGGTCAGTGACATCACTCATGACATCACTGATGACATCTCAAATGACATCACTGATGACATCACTGATGACATCATCCTTGTGATAGAGTGGCAGACCTCCTCTCACCTTAATATAAGCTTTGATACACACATTCAAAAATAGAGACTAAAATTTTCAAAACAATGGACATACCAATACCAGTTACAACAACCTCTTCAGTAATTCTAAGATCCACATACACATCCACTCATTCACCAACAGTCCTATACAGTCACTCATACATATACTCACTCATCATATGTACTCATACACCTATACATCCTGTTACATAATGCCACTCATCCATAGAGTTACTCACACACATAGTCACTCATGCTAATAAAGAATCAAACATACATTCACCTGCATATACAGTTATACACACACCACCACACTTACTTCTACGGAAACTTACACATACTTAGTCTTTTAAACAATCACTTATAGAAACACATACTTATTCATACAGGAACTCTTTCAAGCTCTCACATATACTCACATATATACACCAATAGTCACATATACTAGTTTTAAACATATGTAGTTACTCATAAAGACACTATTGAGACAGTCATTCACTCACTAACACACCCATACACACACTCATCCACCCATACAGTCCTGCACACATGCTGTGTTCAACACACACAAAGAGTGAATTATTCATTCATGCACCTATGCACTACATAATACCCCCCACCGAACCATACAGACACTCAGACTGATACTCAAAAAAACAACTAATAACCTATATAGACACCCATGTAGCTACTAACCAACCCATGCAACCACTTATACACAAAGTGAGAGACTGATACAGATATTTTCATATTTAAACATTACACACTAAGCCATGTATTCACTATGATACACTTAATCAGTCAGTTACACAATACATTTTTCAAAAACAAAGCATCCATTTAGACACTTATATACCCATTTATTCTTCCATTGACCTTGAGAAATACATATATAAAGCATATTTAATTTTCAGAAAAACACACATTCACTGGATGATGTCATCAGTGATGTCATTTGAGATGTCATCAGTGATGTCATGAGTGATGTCACTGACCATGTCATGAGTGATGTAATATGTGACGTCATCAGCAGTGCATTGCGGGCGCGCGAGTTATAGTTAGCTGAACTAACTATAACGGGGCAATTTCATTGGTTTTTTACGAGTAAAATGTCCAGCTAACTATAACATGTGTGAAACCTATGGTTTTTTCACTGAATTTCTATGGTTTTTTAAATGCTAATTCCTAACTATAACGTGTGTGAAACCTATGGTTTTTTCAGTGAATTTCTAAGGTTTTTTTAAATGCTAATTCCTAACTATAACGTGTGTGAAACCCATGGTTTTTTCAGTGAATATATATATATATATATATAAAAATATATCCAAACAAGAGTTGCCTGCAGTGAGGGAGCCCACTCAAGTATATTCATTCAGCAACTTTCTTTAATGAAGGACAGCATTGGAAGCAGCATGGAGTCTTTGTGTGCAAAGTGCATTATTGCGCGCTTTTTCACTTCAAAATCACGTGACAGTTCTGTTCGCACTTCTAATCCCATGATGCAGGTACTTTAGAAACAAAGCACTGAGCATGAATAATTCAGCACGGGACAGTTTGATAATTATACCCACTATTTACGATGCTGAAAAATAATGAGTAACTTTTAATATGAAGGCAGACGAAGTTTACATGATTCCCTGCAATAAAAATACAACGAGATGCATCATGGGATTAGAAGTGCGAACAGAACTGTCACGTGATTTTGAAGTGAAAAAGCGCGCAATAATGCACTTTGCACACAAAGACTCCATCCTGTGACCAAGGCGAATGGTCGCCGAAACGCGTAAGGAATAAGGAGAAGAAATCCTGTTGCGCTGTTGTACCTGCAAATAAAGCTTTACCTCTGGTATTGGGCCTCTCTTGCCTCCGTGATTTATGATGGGTCTCTCCGGGACCATTGTTGTGAGGCCGCCCTGAAGGGTCTGGGGCTCCTGTGCCTGGAGGTTTTGTTTGCTGATGTTGAATCTGGAGCTCGATCCACACATCGCCAGGAACCTACTCAAGGCAATGCTAATTCAGCAAAATCCATGACGATGCTGGAAGGGATTCGGAGCTGGGTGACCCCCGCCTCGATCGTGCCAGGGGACAGGCTTCGTTGCAGGTACTTGAGAAACAAAGCACTGAGCATGAATAATTCAGCACGGGACAGTTTGATAATTATACCCACTATTTACGATGCTGAAAAATAATGAGTTACTTTTAATATGAAGGCAGACGAAGTTTACATGATTCCCTGCAATAAAAATACAACGAGATGCATCATGGGATTAGAAGTGCGAACAGAACTGTCACGTGATTTTGAAGTGAAAAAGCGCGCACTAATGCACTTTGCACACAAAGACTCCATCCTGTGACCAAGGCGAATGGTCGCCGAAACGCGTAAGGAATAAGGAGAAGAAATCCTGTTGCGCTGTTGTACCTGCAAATAAAGCTTTACCTCTGGTATTGGGCCTCTCTTGCCTCCGTGATTTATGATGGGTCTCTCCGGGACCATTGTTGTGAGGCCGCCCTGAAGGGTCTAGGGCTCCTGTGCCTGGAGGTTTTGTTTGCTGATATATATATATATATATAAATTTATAATATATATTTATATATGTATAAAGAGGGCATTGTAAGCGTCTGAAGTGCATTCTGCAATCCACTTGGATAAATTATTATTTTTCAATTACCAGCAAGGCACGAAAACTCACATGAGGAAGACATACCAGCACTACGACAACCAGCAGGCCACGCGGGTGGCCACACCCACATGGGCGGGTGTCAAGATATTTGAAGGTGTGCTGTTAGAAACTGCCGTAGCCTTTACCTGCAAGTCCAGAGCCCATGAGGAAGTGCTGTTAGGCACGAAACGCGTCGGGATGGACTTTTGAATCAAGCGAGGTACCATGCTGCTTCCAATGCTGTCCTTCATTAAAGAAAGTCGCTGAATGAACATACTTGTGTGGGCTCCCTCACTGCAGGCAACTCTTGTTTGGATGTAATGCGGCACCTCCTGAGCCGCGGGGAGAGCCCTGCTTCACTTTTGGTGCAGACCTGCTGCGGCGCCACATGACGTGGCAGCTTAAGGAACAAGTATCAGCTAATGGAGGTGTAAGAGGGCATTGTAAGCGTCTGAAGTGATTTCTGCAATCGACTTGGATAAATTATTATTTTTCAATTACCAGCAAGGCACGAAAACTCACATGAGGAAGACATACCAGCACTACGACAACCAGCAGGCCACGCGGGTGGCCACGCCCACATGGGCGGGTGTCAAGATATTTGAAGGTGTGCTGTTAGAAACTGCCGTAGCCTTTACCTGCAAGTCCAGAGCCCATGAGGAAGTGCTGTCAGGCACGAAACGCGTCGGGATGGACTTTTGAATCAAGCGAGGTACCATGCTGCTTCCAATGCTGTCCTTCATTAAAGAAAGTCGCTGAATGAACATACTTGTGTGGGCTCCCTCACTGCAGGCAACTCTTGTTTGGATATATAAATATATATATATCAGGTGGGTGAACTCCACAACACAAATCCAGTGTAGGCGGTAAACACCCAAGCTTCTACACTTTACCAGAATATGTATTTCAGCTTGCCTCCTCTCCTTCTATATTCCCATATATGAGTGATGGGATAATATATGAGGTTAGAATGTGTGCTGTACAAAACATCATCAGTTGACAGATAAGTTCTACCATGATGCCGTACATGTATAATGTTAACAGGGAGCACACAAAGATTGAACTTAACAAATGTGTGATCTCACAGTCCTAAATGGGCGCAGTGGCTTCATGGGTAGGTGAGCACAAATATGCCATCAAATGTACCTGACTATTGGACAGCTCACATATTAACTCTCTTATGCAATGATATGATCTGATGTGCAAATGTGAAACAGATCTGCATGATGATGTACACTCCTTTAGATTTGTCAACAGACAACATCATACTCTTAAGGCATGATGGCTCTAACAATGAAGGTGTAATCAGAGGTAGGCAGAGGCGTTAAGCATAATTATCCCCTTCCTTCAAATATCAGTTACCTCCTCATACACGTTTGTCTGTTAATGTGTTATCTAGTTGATGTCATTGCCGTGTGGAGGTAACAGCTGGCAACTGCTGCTGGTGAGCAGGGGCCCACATGTAATATTCAGGAGGTAAACATGTGGCACACTGGCCAGAAATAGCATATCAATGGTCTATGACAATGACATATACATGCTAAATCATTGCTATCATCCTGTGTACTTATATATGGAAATGTATGTCTCATAACAGCTGCTAGCAGGATATTATCAGTGCTGCAGACAACACCATCCGGGGGTATGCAAAACATCCTGGCTGCAGCAGTGAAACCCTCTTGAATCTGTCCATCAAGTAAGCGTGCCATAAAGTGTTTTCCTATTATGGATTCCAAAATCATTCCAAACATTCCACATCCTCTTCTGCATAGCATCTGCAGTTGGTGTGTAAAATCTTACATACACACTATTTCAGTTATGTGAGTGTCACATGTGCCTGTTTGCATATTGCTCATGCAGATCATTAAATATGGTGTCACTTCCCTCTCCAGCTGCTGGATCATGGACAGCTTCTTCAGCTATACCTATGAGGAGCCAGGTTCAACTGTTGACATCAGGGAGGATTGCAAAGCAACACAGAGCTGTGGCTGGAGCTGGTGAGTTTGCTTGTACATTGTGTATCTCCATTCAACACCTCAGTGCTATGGTGTGAGCTGTCAAGTGTACGTGTACCCAAACCAGGTCACATCTGCATCATCTGTTGATGCAAAGTACAGTAGAATCAACCCTTGTGTTGCACCATATCATATACTAGGTCCAATACTTATCCTGTTGCAACCTCTGTCTTCCAGGTGATGAGGACGAGAAAGACAGTGGACCTTCTACCGGTGGTGGGTAATGGACAATCAAAGGGGAGAATCCACTACTCTTGCAGCATCAATTTCAGCTGCCAGTACTGCACAAGAGGGGGAGGAGGAGGAAGTATCAGAGGAGGAGGATGAATTGGAGACTGATGGAGACTTTCCAGCCCTTCTCACAGAGGAGGAGGAGTCAGATGCCCTGACAAAAACATTTGATTCACTTGCCAAAATGTGTAAGACCACCCCCCTCCACCCAGCAAAGTGCCTCAACTTCGAAAACCTATGATTGCCTGTCCTCAGCATAGCACTACCCAGCCACAGCTCTCACACACTCCAACACAGACATCACTCCCTCACAGCCCTCAAATCCATTACAGACATGGTGGTACCCCTACCCTTTCCTCCCTATACAGTGCATCCCAGGCATTCTCCCCACCATTAGAGGGAGGTACCACCCCTGGTGCAGTGCAGGTAATCCCTGGGCACTAATCTCCTGTTCACAGACTACCACCTGCCACCCTCCCCCATGCTGGTGGACCTGGTGGTCATATCCATGGCTGTCCCATGTGGAGGGTGCTAGCAGATGGCCATGGTGGCTAGTGGGAGGAGGACTTCTTTCAACAGCAGGCTGATGTGAGGCAGCACATTCATGCTATAAGGAGTACCCTATCAGACATGTCCAAGGCACTGCAGAACATGCGGCTAATCCCTCAGGTGGTGGGAAGACTGGCCCACATAATGGACAGGATGGATAGGTCTTGGCAAGACAAGCCCAAGAAGATCAATGAAATTATATCCATCGATAGGCAAGAGAGTGCAAGACAATATGCCTTGGCCATGAAGATGATGAAGGGCATGCTGAAACTTATCCAAAGTCTCCCTTCAAGGTCAACGCAGGGAGGGGAGCCATCACATCTACTTGCAGCACATCACACCCACACACTTGTACCACTAACTGCACAGGCTTCGCACCAAGAGTACACATCCACCACCACCTGTCCTGGCACCCCCCCACCTGCACATCCACCACCCCCTGTCCAAGCAATCCACCCACCTGAACATCCACCTGCACCCCCTTTCAAGACACTCCCCCACCTGCACATATGCCACCACCTCCTGTCCACGCATTCCCATCAACTGAATAGCCACCATCAGCCCCTGTCCAGGAACTTCCACCTGTACAGGCAGATGCACCACACAAACCTGCACCTCAGAAACAACACAAATTCACTTACTCACAGTGATCCTCTTCACCAACTTTGCAAATTCGCAAGCACGATCCCTCTTGATCACAGGAACAAATATCATCTTGAGTGAATATGTGTAAATAAAAGATAAATGTCCTCACAAGTCAAGACTAAGTTGCGTATTATGTACTGATGCCCAATTGTTTACCCTTGTGGTGGCCTAGAGATGTGAGGATGAATGTGTGTGAGTGACACATGTAAAAGTGTAACCCCATCAGTGCAACAATACTTTGAACACAAAATTTACAATGAATTTAATAAGATAGAGAAAGTTTGATTCAAAATGAGTTTAGGTAAATTATATGGAATTGAGAAAAAATCAGTCCAGTTGGAAGGGAGAAAGGAAAGCAAATAATGTTCTTTAAACTGAGTGTATTAGGGGACTTTGAGGGTGGTGGGCAACATAAATAAAACATGTCAGGAAGCATCAGGGTAACCACTCTATATACAAGGGGCAAAGTAAATAAATGTCCAAAACAAAGTCACAGTCAAAACAGTCAACTGTTCGTCTGGTCATCCTCAATCTCAACAATGTTCAGATCCTCCAATTCTGATGCAGGCTCCTGGCTGGCCAGTGCAGGACCAGGTACCACACGGGGTTGGAACGCACTAGGAGTACGGGGGAAACAGTGAGGGTCGTTTGGGAGGGACGTTGTGCTAGAACAGACAACATGACTAGACCCAAGGAAGTGACCCTGGCAGTGAGGGTGGCCATAGATCTTGCAAGCTCCTCTTGCATCATATGCAGCTTATCACAGAGCTGTAGCATGATGCAAGAGTACATGTCTGACCTACCCTCCCATGCCCCCATCACTTCCTGGTATGCAGCCACATGAGTTACAATACAGGGGAGAGTTTGGGTTGAACATGAGGGGTGTAGTGTCGCGGGGTCAGAGCCTAGGTTAGGGTCTTCCTGGCAGCCACTTGGAGGGGGACTAATGGCAAGGGATGCAGCTTGAGCCCCCGATGGAATTGGGGCCTCTAGAGTCAGGGAGGTAATGATGGCAGGTACCCAGGTTGTGGTGTGGCCTAGTCCCAGGGACACCTCACCAAAAGAAAGTTGTAAATAGTCAATCTCCTTCCCCCTGGCTAGAGGTTGTGGGCCCGATTCACAGAACAAACTTAAGACAAAATCCTAAACTTAGTACCATTTTGGTATTCACAGAATGCACTTACTACTTCTGGTATTCACAGAATGAACTTACTACTTTTGCGATTCACAGAATAAACTTACTACTTTTGCTATTCACAGAATGGATTTAAGACTACTAACTTTACGTCCGCACTCGGGCCGGAAATTCCGGCCCGGAGGCGGAGCTTCCGGCCTGGAGGTGGAGCTTCAGGGCCGGAGGCGGGGCTTCCGGGCCGGAGGCGGAGCTTCCGGGCCGGAGGTGGGGATTCCGGCCAGTGGCAGAGATTTAAAATCTCCACCTCTGGGCCGGAAGCTCCGCCTCCGGCCCGGAAGCCCCGCCTCCGGGCCGGAATTTCCGGCCCGAGTGCGGACGTAAAGTTAGTAGTCTTAAATCCATTCTGTGAATAGCAAAAGTAGTAAGTTTATTCTGTGAATCGCAAAAGTAGTAAGTTCATTCTGTGAATACCAGAAGTAGTAAGTGCATTCTGTGAATACCTAAATGGTACTAAGTTTAGGATTTTGTCTTAAGTTTGTTCTGTGAATCGGGCCCATCGAGTTCTTCACCCCCTTACAATGTCCTCAGCCTCCACCCAGTCCATAGCACTTGAGTTGTGGTCTTTCTCAGTTCAGGTGGGTGCAATTCCCCTGCCTTCTGATGGTTCCTATTCCTCCTCCTCCTCTTTCTCTTCGGTTGTGGAGAGCTGTCATGGCCGCTGGTGCCCCAACCATGTCCTGCTCTGACCCGGGTCCTGTTAATGGTCCTTTTGGCTAGCTGGGCCCACTGAAATGGAATACAAATCATAATGTAGTGGTTGCACATGTCAGCACGACACACATATCTACATGAAGCAAGGGCAGACTTTGTTCTCCTTGATCACACTATACAAATATGAGTGACTTGGAGCCTAAAGCATGTGCATGTTTACTCTGATGTCCTGATTTGACTCACACATAGACATATTACTTCAAATGTGATGGCTTACACTTCTGTACTGGCCAACCCTCACCTTCTACATTCTTGTAATTTGTGTTTCCTGTCATTGCTACATAGGCCTCTTCCAATGCCAGTCTACAAAAGGAGATCGGAGACAATCTGGATGGTATTGGAATGGTCCTCTGATTTGGAGTCTCTGCACTCTTACACTTCCTTACAAATGCCATCTGCTGTGTAGCATTATGTTACACAACACAAATGCCGATTTGGGTGTACATGTCCAAATAGGGGATGGGATATTAGCTTAGTGGGGAGTGTAACATTTTGATATTACCGCACAAGTGTAGACAGTCTAGCGCCACATTTTGCCTTCCAAGACTATTCAGGTAGTACCGTACCCTGGTAAACAATTGTGGTTCGTTGTTATAGCTACCTTGACTGGACAAATTACATACAAGCCACTGTTGGGAAGACGTGCGTATGTTGACATACTTGGAGAAATTGGTCCTAACTCTATGGCACATGATGATCTGTCTTAATCAGAACACCAATCTCACCAAATGCAATGCAAGTCAAACATTCAACACACTAAGGCTGCTCATGCACACACCGGACAGTGTCTGTACCATTCCTCAACCAATGCACACATCATTTATAAGGCCCTTGGTTCACCGGTAATGGTGCTGGCAGTGCGATTTTATATACAAATGCACGTGTGTGGCTCTATTCCCCCAGTGGCATCCAAAAAATACCACTCTCAGAATGCACTCTGCTCAGTGCATTCTATGAGATACAGCAAGCCTTTGGCCTTATAATGACTGCTGCATTTTCACAGATTAGGCAAATCGTGACCTGAGACACACACTAAAGGCAATGCAGGTCATAGCATCCAACAACCAAAGGCCTCTCATGCACACATTGGACAATGTCTGAACCATTCCTCACCCAATACACATATCAGTTATAAGTCCCTTGGTTTGCTGATAATGATGCTGGCAGTGCACTTTGATATACAAATGCACATATGTGGCTCTTCCCCCGGTGGCATACAAAAACTACCATTCCCAGAATGCACTCTGCTCAGTGCAGACTATGTGCTACAGCAACCCTTTGGCCTAAATGACTGCTGCATTTGCACAGAATAGGTAAATGGAGGCATGGGACACCTGATGGTACAGCTTTGTCATTCCTCACATTATACCTTTAGACACATATTGCTGTTAATTCACTTACCATCCCTCTGCAGCTCATACTCCTCCAGCTGAGCATGGGGGGTCGACCAGGCTGCCATCAGGACCATCCAGTAGAGTGGCGACAGCTGGGGCCGGTGCACATGGTGCTGGGAGGACTGGCTGAAGATTTCCTGGGCCTTGAGCCAGGCCCAGCGTTTTAGGTCCTCCCAGCGCTTATGGTATGCCCTGCATGGACGCCCACTGTACTGCAGCGCTCCCAAATGGTAGAGAAGAGTCAGGTGAATGCTGCATTGCTCACATGGTCCTCAGGCCCCCCATACAGCTGAGGGAATATTTCTAGCACCCCCTCTGCTAGGATATCTAATTCCCTTTCAGTGAAAAGGGGTGCTCTCTCCTCAAATCCCTCAGCCATGTTGGAGGCACTTGGGTTGTACTGAGCAGCAGGATGGCAGAGGAACTGATCTGTGACAGAGGATGACTCAGAATGAACAGAAAATGTCTGTCAGCTTCTTCCTGTGATGTATTTCCTGCCTACCACTTCCTGTAGGTCATTTCCTGTATGAACAGATTGGGTTCAGGCCTGTTTCAGATATCGCCAGGCTGAGTGTGTACTGCCCGTAGCATAGGCGCCAGATGCGGAGCCTGGTGTCTATGCTCCGCATACAGTGAGTACGCACTCGGGACAGAGATTTTGGAATGAGCCAGAACCCAATCTGTTCATACAGGAAATACATTGCAGGAATTTGCTGGCAGCCATTTTCTATTCATTCTGAGTCATCCTCTGTCACAGATCAGATCCTCTGCCATCCTGTTGCTCTGTAGCAGTGATTTAAAAATGCAACATAAAAAGAACATTAGAGATGTTAGACAAAAGGTAGAACAGACCATTAAATTATATTTGGGCAGGGAAAAGGGTATGGCCAGACAAATCACATCCCAGAAGAGTTTGCTCCCTTGCGTTATGGTACATGTAGTCCATATTGTGCGATCAGCTCAAGAGTTGACTGTAGGGTTATGGTAAATTCGATGGAAGCAGTGCTGTGTATCCCAGAAACATAGGGCCTGATTCATAAAGCTCATCATCACTCATGGTTGGGGGCCCCTCACTTTTGGGTGAGTCATTTCATTTAGGGGCAAAGTTCCACAATGCAATATTTAGGCCCCTATGTGAATCAGGCACCGATGGTCAAAAGGTTCTGGGAGGTCTCACATATGCACATACATTTAATCCTCTGAGGCAATGGATTCCTTAGAGACATTGCCAACACTGATTGCTGACATCAGCACTTGACCTGTTGCATGGCTAATCTTTTGACTTCTGTCTACAGCTGTGGTTTACATACATTGAGTGTGGCTTGCAAAGGAGTCTCAGGATGGAACCTTTGGACTGAGTCCTAAATAGCCAGATTTCATCATTGACAACAGACCGCAAACCACATTTTGCCCATAACACAGCAAGTTGCTCAGGTGAAAAAAGTGCCAACCAACTTATCACTGACTTACCCTGCCCTCTGTTCTGTGCAATGGCCCGGTTGCCCAGATTCAGACCTAGCTGAGGGTCGAGAGGTATGTGTAAGCCATGACTTAAAGCTATATTGTGCAAGGCTAGTATGATCTTGCACACAACTTCAGGGGAGTACATCAGCACCCCCCCCTGTATGGTCAAGAGATCTGAAGTGTGACTTCAGGAGACCAAAAGTGCGCTCTATGATGACTTGAGTTCGTATGTGTGCCCTATTGCACCCACGCTGAGGTACATTGACTGCATGTCTGTATGGTGTGAGGAGTTGAGGGGAGAGTGCATACCCAGCATCACCTGAGGAGGGTCAATGGAGCACTTAATTACCTGTCCCTCTTGCATTTGTGCAGAACATGATCAATACTTTGGTACATGCAGTGTATGTTGAGGCTGTGTATGTGGCATGATGAATCTTATTGTAAAATGGTTGTTTATGTGAAATGGCATTCATACATTACATTTATATATATCCCACATGTTTTGTGCTTGGTACTTACCCAGTGGCCACATGTTGCCAAATTCTCCCGCAGCCATCTGCCAGGTAAGAGGTGACATGCAAAATACAAAGATGTCATGGGTACTGCCTAAAAACACTGCATGCACATCAATTAATCTACCACTGGCATCACAGACACCCTGAAAATTGATTGAAAGCCCTTGGTGTCTGTTGCAGCAGATGTGTGCAATGTGGTGGGGTGGCTGAAGAGCCACATGGATATAACCAATTGCACCAAGCACACCTGGGAATCAGGAAATGAGATAGAAATCCCTAGCTACCCTTTATCTCCTGTCCAGTGTATGGGGCATTCGTAGGTGGAGTCTCTTATTGCTGCATCTCAGTAACTGATGTAAGCTCCGCGACTGGCTTGCCTGAGAGACGCCCATAAGGTCACTGGAGATCCTTTGGAACGACCCTGTAGCAAATAAATGGAGAGCAGCAAGGATCTTGAGATAGGCTGTGATGACATGGGAGCGACAGGTCACTGAGTCAAGTTCCTGCTCCCACTCACAAACCATCTCCAAGATGACATCAGGGGATAGCGGTATCTGGCCCTGGCAGCTTGGCTAGACATCCCAAATAGGTTAATCCTGTGTCTGAAAATCCTCTCTACTCTCCTCCTCCTCATCCTCCTCACCTCTTGTTGCCCCATGGCAAGGGGCGGAGCAACAAACACATTCCACGACATATTGGAAGGTTTGTATGTGTTAGCTCTGCTTTTATGTTTGCTGTAGGGCTGGGATTGGCAGTTGGACTGCAGTGTTTCAGCTGGAGCAGGGTGGAAGGGATGGTAGGTATTTACACAGGTGTTTAGCATTGAACACAATGGCCATTCGGCCCGGGTACGGATATTCCGGTCTGGGTGCAGGGATCTGCCTGAGTGCAGAGACTCCGGCCTGAGTGCGGACGTAGAGATACTAGTTGGAAATGACTTCTGTGAATGCCAAAAGTCGTAAAGTTAGACTTTTGGCTCAGACTACCTTTGTGAATCAGCCCTTTTGACAAAAGATATGTGTGGATTAGGTCCACTGTTGCCTTGGCCTACTCTTTGCCAGGCATTTCTATCCCAAACGGGATTCATGGAACAGGAATTTATGGAGATTGAAGATCTACTAGAAGCTTGGCAGCTTCAAGGGCTGAGGTTCATAACAATCCTATTGTAATCATTTTTGGGGTTTATCCTAGTGTTGAATCTTCATGCTAAAATTAAGTCTGTTGTTGCTTTAGTATTCCTCACAAAGAATGGTTATGTCAAGAGGATGGTGTTGATGCCAGCTTCCTGAAGGCACAAATTGCTGTTTGGACAAAGCTTTGCAATCTCAACAGTTTCTGAAGTTTGGTATCTTGACGAGGTGAAACTGACCTCATAAGTAATGACAAGTGTAAGGACAACAAGGAGTAATGGAGATTACTGGTCAGTAATCAAGCTATTCCCTCACTCTAGTATATTTTCCTCAGTTCTCTATTTTTAAAGCAGTTTAACCACTTTTATGTATCTTTTAAATGCCAAAATATGCCCTGCTTATCTTCCCTAATAATGTTTAGCTTAGTTGAAACTAACATTATGCCTTTGCCCTTATTTCTGTATATCTTTTTTCCACTGCTTCGAATGCACTTTGACATCTTCCAGCCTGAGTACTGTTTTTTGGAATAAAGCTTAACCTTCAGTTTTCACTCAGTTTGCTGGTCTAGAGTAGTTAGCATGTGGTATGTTAATGACCTATTCACTCTTCTTCATCCATTACTACTATATTTTTAGATTATTAATACTGGCTTTGTTCTACAGTCCTTTAAACATTGGCTGAAGTGAAGTTGCTTCATCCCAATTCTTCCCTGGTTTCTCACTTTATCTCCAGTTAGGTGGAAAATAGGCTGATTTGAAATTTGTTTGAAGTCACTGGGTTTCTCATCATCTCATTCTCCCTTTGTTTTAAAATACCTTGAAGACAGTTTTCAAAGCCTTTGTATTATGCTCTCCCTTCTGCAGAATTATTATAATGCGCCTGTGCCCTGCTGTTGGGGAGAAGATTTTTGTCAAGGTCATAATATTATATTCCACTATCTTGATAATTATGACCATGACTGTCTTTGCCCTGTAATTGGGCAATGCGGTCAATATAGGGATCCCTTTATTTTTTGCTTCTGCCACCACCCTCTGTCGCACATGAACTTGCTTGTAGGCCTTCAGCTTTTGTAGTGATATCCTCAGCCTTCATCCAGAGTATTTTGCTATATTTTCTCCTCTGTCAGCAGATATTTTATTTTTGGTATGATCAGTATATGTGCTAAGGTTACAACAGCTGTTTTGGGCCCTATTCTGGCTATGTACTTAATCATGCCACTCTTGTAAACTCATCACAGAATATGTGTACGTACAGTAGAAGTAGAGATTTTTCAATGGAGCCCACTGGGGTCTACAGACAACATTGGGAAGTGGCTCATTATCCTACTCAAAGGGGTTGTATCAAAGCAATCCAAAGGTGTGATTGCTCCCTGATAATAATGCTTTGCAAGCATCTTTTTACTGAGCCCTCTTCTTAAAGCCACACCTTCACATGCTCTCACCTTCACGCGAGCCATGTCCTGATTTAGATCATCTGAATCAACGAGTTATGTCCTTATTGTGTACCTCCATTATAAAAACATACTCACCCCTCATAGTATACAACTCCAGCAGCCTTAGATGACGATGCCAGTTTGCAGTCTGGTTTTGATCAATGACAGAATAGACTGATACTGGTAGTGAGTGGCCTCTACCTCACATCTCTGATGACTGTTTGTTGCTGGGTGCCCACACTCTAGTCCAGGCCAGTTCCACCAGGCTGGGCAAATTTGTTAGGCGATCCTTCTTTTTCGGTGTCTGCTGGTCTCCCACAAGACATTTGTTATCATCTGGGTGTGGAAGATGGAAACAACAACACTCTAAAAATGAATACACCACATTTGGGTACTTGTCAAGTTATTTCTGCTACAACATGCATTTGGTTAAAAGTCATTACCGGGGAGGCGTGGTCTCGCGCGGCGAGAAGATGGCGGCTTGGTTTTGAGCTCCGCTCGAACATGGAGATATCCTGGTTGCTGCAGCCTGTTGTTTGGCTCTGGAGGCTTTTTGAGGATGGTTTTGGACCGCTGAAGGGTCGGTGTGGCGTTTGTGGTCGTTCCGACCCTGGATTCGGCATTCCTGGACCCGGTAGCAGTGGCGGTGTTTTCTCCTCAGTGGAATGAGAGCGGTGGCCGCCATTTTGTGCCGGTTGCTCGTAGATTGCTTCATGCTGCGAGGTAATCCGGCGTTTCATGATATGAACGCGCGGCAACGTTTTTATTTTTATTCTTATTTAATGCCTCATGCTATATTTGAATAAGGGATAATTGTTGCCTTCTACCATGCCTCACAACAGATGGTGAAGATGTTCTTCTCTTCCTCACCTCGTGTTCAAGTCGCAGCATGTACTCTTTAATTTAAATACGGAGATACGTCAGAGGTGTTGCCAATTGCATTCTTTTCTACTTTCTCTGGCTCACTGTTTTATATTCAGCATGTGCCTGTTTTAATCTTTTTGATCTATTTCTGTCGCATTTCCTAGCCTCTTGGTGATTTGACATTTTTTATTAATTTGTGACGTTGTTTTGCTCACCAGTGTCTATTATTACCAGAGTGCTGACGGAAGGTGGCGCTCTTCACCACACATGCTATCTTTTTTGGCTTTTTTCTTTTTGTTGGTCCCTGGAGATTTGATGAGGAGTGCCGTGTTTTCATCGGCGTATGGGCAGGCGGAAGTCCTTATTGAGAATCACTTCTCGACCATCTTATCATTTCAAGATGGCTAATGAAGCTTCAATTGCGGCTAGAGCATCATCATCTGGTACCAAACCCAAGAGAGCCAAGAATGACCCTCCCTCACCCATACTATCCTCTCAAAATCCTGTTCTGGACACTATCCTGGATGAAGTGAGGGGTCTTAAATCTTTCATGGCTACTACTAATGAGAAACTCCAACTAATTTAGGATAGATGGATTACTATGGAAGCTAAGGTGTTCGATATGGAGCAACGTATCAGTGATGTTCAGGATATTTCTACTAAAATTCCAATTTTGGAACAGGAAATCCAACGTCTTAAGCTTCACACTGAGGACCTTGAAAATCGTAATAGACGCAACAACCTGCGCCTCTATGGTCTACCAGAAAATCTGTAGGGTCCTGATTTGCTTCTCTTCCTGAAGAAATTCCTGACTGAGCTCTTAGGCATTTCCCCCGAACCTGCATTAAATATTCAACGTGCTCATAGATTTGGACGTTTTCAACCTAATGCTTCTAAACCTAGAGGTATTATCATGTTGTTTTTGGAATTTACTGATCTAATGTGAGTCCTTTCAGCTGCCAAAACAAAACGTCACCTTACTTGGTCGGGGCACAACATCTTTATTTCACAAGACTTATCTAATGCTACCAACGCAAGAAGGAAGGAATTTCTGGCACTTCGTCCTCAAATGAGACAGTTGAATATTCGTTATGGCATCCTCCATCCATGTTTGTGTAAAATCACACATGAAGGCTCCACTCGTTCTTTTGATGACCCTCTTAAAGTGAAATCGTTTCTTCAAAACCTACCTTCACTCTCTGCAACTGGCTCTTCCTCTCCTCCTTAATGTCCTCGCTTCTTTTAACTCTCTCTTTTAGTATGGCTGTATCTCAGTTTTCTATTTTTACCTTTTCTCTGTCGTTCCATCTCTTGTCGGTGCTGTTACGCCCCATGCATCTGTTATTGTTGTTTTCTTTTAGATCTGGATATCTTTCCTTGATCTATCTTCTTTTACTCCTTTTTCTATTCTTTCTTTCTTTTTTTGCCTTGTTGTTTTTTTCTCTTATATGTTCTTTTACTCATTTGATAAGGTGCTGTTTACTGCATGTGTCCTTTGGAACTGTGTATTGTTTTATTGTATACTTTTTCTATTTTGATCAGTTTTGGTGTTTCTCTCTTTTTAGCTGTATCCCTGAAGTGTACCATCTCCTTAAGTATTTTACCCCTCCGCTCCTCCATTATGTGTAATTTTGTCACGTGGAATGTTCGTGGTCTTGGAAACCCAGTCAAAAGACAGAAGGTACTTTCTCATTTATCCAAATTAAATTCTCAAATATCTTTCATTCAAGAAACACATTGTACTGAAGCGGAATCACTTAAGTTAAAAAGACAATGGGTAGGTCAAGTTTTTTACTCTCCTGCTTCCAATAAAAATGGGGGTGTTGCCATATTGTTTCATAAGTCTTTGTCTGTACAAATTGTATCTACGCAAAATGATGCTGATGGACGATGGGTAATGGCCAGGGTTGTTGTGCAAGGTAAGGATTTGGTCTTATTGAATATTTATGGTCCGGTTAAACCAGACCCCAAATTTTGGCATAACATTAAGGTTCTACTTTCATTTTTCGACTGTCCTAATATTATTATTGCTGGTAATTTTAAGCAATGGATTGACCCCTTCTCTGATAGACAATCTAAGTCCAAGTTTCATCCAGACATATCCCACAAAGCTTTCAATCGGCCATTACCTCTTGTCCTTTATTTGATGTTTGGAAGACTTGTAACCCGGACTCTCTTGAGTTTACGTTTTTCTCCAATGTTCACCATACACGGTCCAGGATTGATTATATTCTAGTCAGTAAATCCCTACTCCAATCTATTCAATCCTCGGAGATTGGGTCAATTTTCATCTCTGATCATGCACCAGTCCTTACTATGTTGGATCTTTCGTTAAACTCCCCTAAATTTAGTCGCTGGAAGCTTAATAATGTTTTTTTATCGGATTCTACTTTCACTTCAGAAGCTACTTCCTTTATTAAAGAGTTTTTCATGTTTAATAATCCCATAGCAACCTCTGTTTCCAATAATTGGGATGCTTTTAAGGCCTCCTTTCGGGCATTTACTATTTCTTATGTATCTAAGAAAAAGAAAATTGCTCGGAGTAAATATTCAGCTTTACTACAACAGCTTAAATTACTGGAGCATTATTACTTCACTTCCAAATCACCCTCGACACTTCATGAGCTAATTAAGGCCAAATCTGAACTTAACAAACTTGCAACAGTTGAAGCTTGTAATATTCTCCTTAAAATTAAATCTAAATATCATGGTGGCCAAAATAAAGCCGGTAAGATGTTAGCCAACTATTTAAAAATCAAATCCGAACGTAAAAATATTGGTCCCATCTTAAATGAATGCACTAAATGCTTTGTGTCCTCAGATGACGACATTGCTAATATCTTTCATGATTAGTATGAGGCTCTTTACTCTGATGACACGAATCCTTCTACTCAAAATTTAGATCTTTTTTTTTCAGGCCTTCCCTCTCCCCCATCCCTACCCAGTGAATTTAATTCATTGGAGGATGCGGTTACTGCCCAAGAGATTACTACTGCCATCAAATCCTTAAAAAAATCAAAAGCTCCAGGGCCGGATGGCTTTTCGGTTGAATTTTATTCTACCTTTGCATCGATTTTTGTTCCTAAGCTTCTGACACTGTTTAATTCCTTTATTGATGATGCTAAGGCCTCTGGCTCTTTTATGGATGCTTTAATAATTCTTATTCCCAAACCTGACAAAGATCATTCCCTGTGTAAAAACTATCGCCCTATTTCATTAATTAACTATGACTGTAAGATATTTTCAAAGATTCTTGCTATTCGTCTTGAAGGTCTTCTTCCGTTATTGGTTAAGACTGATCAAGTTGGATTTATTAAGGGTAGATTAGCGGCAGATAATGCTCGAAGGTTTGCAAATATTATCTCTCATGCAAAAAAATTCAAATCTCCTCTTGCAGCGCTATCCCTAGATACCGAAAAGGCTTTTGACCGTATTAATTAGCAATTTATGTTTAGAACCCTCCAATGGTTTGGTTTTGGTCTGACTTTCATTTCCTATATTAAATTATTATATTCCTGTCCACGGGCCAGTATTTTTGTAAATAATAACTTTTTAAAAAAAAATTCTTTGTCTCGTGGTACGTGTCAGGGTTGTCCTCTTTCCCCTTTGTTATTTGTTCTTTGCCTCGAACCCTTCCTTGAGCGTATTCGGGTCAATACTCATATATCTGGCTTTACCCATAACTCTTTAGAAACTAAGTTATCAGCTTATGCCGATGATATATTGGTATATATGTCTAATCCTCTTACTTCCCTTCCCCCCTTCTTGGATGAGGTTCGGTTATACTCCAGCATTTCTGGTTATAAGTTAAACCTCTCTAAGACAGAAGTTTTACCCCTGAACTCGTTATGTTATCAATATATGTTTAATGATACTAATCTTACATGGTGCCCCACAAAACTTAAATACCTAGGTATTTGGTTCTCTGCTTCTCTACCTGCCACAATTAGATATACATTTGCTGCATTAATCACTAAAATTCAATCTTTGCTTCTTACTTGGACCCCACTTTATCTTTGGAATAAGAAGCACCCACGTATTGCTCTTACAAAACTTCAACGCCCTAAGTCTGAAGGTGGAGTACATTTTCCCGATTTTAAGGCCTATCACTCTGCCTTTCTAATCAAACAATCCTTTGCTTTATCCTTTGATTTTGCTGATACCCCTATACCAAGATGGATCGTTTTTGAGCGTTCCTCTCTAAAGGATTTTTCTTTTCAGAATGTGATTTATATGTCTAATTGTACTTTCATCTCTAATAACCCCATTATAAAATATTCACTAAGGGTCTAACTCCATTTCAATGCTTTTTATCATCTACTATCTGGTATAATAAATTTCTCAAATACAAGGGTAAATCATTCTATTACAAACATTGGAAGGAGAAGGGTATTATTTTTGTGCATCAATTAATCCTTCAACACTCTGTTCTTCCCTTCCATGATTTGCAAACCCGTTTTCAAATACCTGATACCTGTCTTAATGAATATCTTTTAATTTCAGCTGCTTTACAATTACAGTTAGTTTCTTATGACCTTCCTGCTACCCTACCATCCCTTACTCCCCCAACACCTTTATACAGTCTATTCCCTGTGCATAAACCTAAAGCCACTCTTGTTTATAAACTACTGTTGTTACATATAACTGAGAGACCTAAATCTCCTATTGAACTTGTGTGGGAAATAGATTTATCCCTTTCATTTTCTATCTCTGCTTGGGATAAATTATGATCTAAGTTATTTAAAATTTCTGCTGCTGCCCGTATAACTCAATCTTTGTATTTTAATTACAATAGAGCTGTTATTACTCCTGTTTGTGTATCCAAGTTCTCCCCTTCCTCGTCTCCACTATGCTGGTCTTGTTCTAAGCATACCGGCACTTTGAGACATCTACTTTATGATTGTTCCAATGTTTTGATTTTTTGGGAGTCGGTTTGGTCAACTTGTATGAATATTTTTAATTGTAATCTGAGTTTATCATTTCATTATGTTTTTTTAGGCTCCTCATCACCTGATTTGGATAACTCCACTTCTATTTCTTTATTGTTTGATCTTTTTATTGCATTGGCATTCAAAGTCATTTTATCTTCTTGGAAAGACAATTCAAAAATATCTTCATTAACGTGGTGGAATTTTATTTGTAATGAGCATCAGATTGCCAATGTCTCTTCTTCTGTCCTTTCTCAAAAAATTTAATCTGATCTTCTCTGGTTACCTTTTACATCTTATCTTTCTTCACATGCTCCTCTGCCCTAATTCGGTTCTTTTAATGTTATCTTATGTGGTCTTAGGACATTTTCTATTCATCGATTTATGTTCTTTATTCCTTTGGTCTCTACCCTCCTTTTATTTTTATTTCCCTTTCTCTCTAGTTCTTTTTCTTTTCTTTCTCCTTTCACTGTTTGATCATTTATGGGATTTTTTTTATATATATTAATTGACTTCTTATAATTTGTAAATACGATTTTGAGTTTGTGATTGATAGTATTCTTCTTGTATTTTTGTGTTTGTTTCTCTTGAAAACTCAATATAATTCTTAAACAAAAAAAAAAAAAGTAATTACCAGTTTGATTTTTCCTTTGATACTCCAGCTTTTATTTGCACATCTGATAGAGGGTGATCAGGTAACCGTGTATAACACCCAGGAAAAACTAGGGCTTGCAGAGTTTCTTGGAACTGCAGAGTAAATAGCATTCTGGGACTGATGTACAAGTGTAAACTTACACTTTTTAATATGTATACTATTTTTTGCTATTCACAAACTATGTCTCGCACAATACGAGTTAGACCATATAATTAACACAGATAAACAATGTTATCTATGTTTTTATAACTCCCAATGGATTGTAGCATTTATTTGAAGATTAAAGAAAACATGAGATTGGGACACTGTGCCTGAGTTTGGTAACTCAGGGGCACATCATCAAGGGCAATATCGCCGCTTTAGTGATATTTTTATCGCCCTGTCAGCAAGCTGTCGCCAACAGCAGTTAGCGACTGCTTGCTTGCAATAGCACCCGTGTCAATGCTGCTTTGCATGTCAGCGATAATAATCGCTAATGACATGCAAAGTAGGCGTTCCTTAGGCGTTCCCTCTGGAAACAACCCTGGAAAAGTCGCTAACTGCACATCGCGGTATCATCAAGCCTGACCCTGATTCCCATAGCGACATAAAAAACGGCGCTAACCGCGGTTATCGCCATCAGCTAACGTCTGCTACATGTCAGACTTACCTATATTTATAATGGGAGGTGGATTCTAAGCATAAGTCCACATCTCCTAATCATTGTTTAGCAGGTCTGTGGTATGTGTCATAGGTATATGGCGCTACAGAGAAAGTGCACAAGTATTATTAGTTCTCTAATACGATGGTGCTGAAAGGCGTAGAGACACCACACACTCTACAGGTGTAAGCCGAAGCTTAACGTTACTTGTTGCTGAAGCCTCAGCACACGTGAATGATATATGTCTCGTTGTCAAATTCATACATAAAATATGAGTACATAAAGAAAATTCAAATGACAGAGTACAATCTTCTTCTTGTCTTCTTTATTAAGACGAGTTCTGGTGAAGTATCGAGATTACATCTCCTAATCAACAAGGATTCCCTTAGCGCTGTAGTTGAATCGCTGGATTTCCAGCGATGTTCCCTCACAACGCCGCTATCACCGTAATTTTTATCGCCGTGGAGATAAGTGTTGATAATTATGCGTTATCTCGGCGATTAATTCCAGCGATAGCCGGCGTTGTGCAAATGCGCGCTATGTGCGCTCTGCGATGTTTATCGCAGTTTGTTGGTGAAATGCCCCTCAATACTTTGTTGAATTTTGTACCACTCTCATGTTTTCTTTACTCTTCAAATATATTATATATAATCCATTGGGATTTAGAAAAACATTGATAACATTATTTCTCTGTCTTAATTACATGGCGCAATTCGTGTTGTGAGGGACCTTTTGTTCCTGCATAAATACTTATACCCCAGGTCCCTTGTTTCTTTAAAATTTGTTTACATATTAAGTTTATGACTGCTGAGTCTTCACATTCGGGGTGGAGAACTCCGTCCTTAAATAGATAGGACCGGCCTATCTGTAAAAGCACTTAACATCTGCATCCATTACTGTAGGTCTAGTTAAAATGCAGATCAATTGAGTGTTTCTTAAACTACCAGTAGAAATTCAACTCGAAATTGTGGCATAAAAACCATGTTGCAATGATATTCACAGTCAATCGCAGTGTAAGCATGAAATGCAACCGAGCAATGCCCACCAAAATACGAGAACTCTACCAATGACATTGGAATTTGCGCAGATGCCTTTTTATTATGCTGGTTTTAATGCATTAATCAATTAATCACACTGATAATTACTTTCTCGGTAATTAAAAGCACTATAAAAGCCTACTTGATCTTTTTATGCTACTTGTGTCATTGCTGTAAGCCCTGAAAAAACGAAATCTCATGGAAAAGCACAGGTGCGTTGAATAATTAAAATGTGATGCTAAACGGTTTTACGTGACTGAATCATGGCGGTGGAGTCCTGGGCATCACCGAAGATTTAGCACAAGGAGATGACTGTTCGGCGGAGCGCATTTCACCAGGCAGCAGAGCACGTGGCAATGCACTGCTGACAAGTTGATTGCTTCCAAGCGAATCTCAACCTTGTTCTTCCAGTTTTTAATCTAAACACAAGGGGCTTGATTCAACCTGGAAAACTGAACAAATATTTAATCACAATACGGTTTCCCAAGCGGTGAAGTCTCCCACTGGTCTTGCCATTTTCTTCGATCCCATTCAATAGGGTAACCCGCAGATGTCACCCTGGTTGCCCCACGATATTTTACGAACTCATAAAAATTCCATGTAGAATTAGTGCTATTGAATTACCCCGGTCCCGCTGTGGGTTTATTCTTCAAAATATTGTACAAAAGCTCAAACGGAATATTTTTCCACCTCAGAGGTATTTCCCACACATCAAAACGTGTCTGGTTTTAACAACTACTTAAACAATACACACGCTTAAAACTCTAAAAATGCATTCTCGGGGGCGTATTACACAGAGTGAGTAGTGGGAGTGCTACTTAAGGTATCGCGACGGATTAACAAACATTTTTGAGTGGCGCTATTAGGAACTTGGTGGTAGGTAAAGCGCTACTTGGTGCAAACACATTTTTACCACTGTATTGTGAAAGCAAATTTGTGAGGTGGTAATCTGTGATAAAAATATTCATGCATACTTCCTGCGTTGCACTTAGATGTTGTTGTTATGTGTTGTATTTTTTTATGATGGTGTATTTTTGTGCTGCATGATTGCAATTTGGTAATGTTCTCTTGTACTGTAGAAGCGGTATTGCATTCTGATTTAACTGTTTTATTATGTTTTGTCTTATTAAGTTTTGATGTTTCCTTTTTTCCTTTTTCCAGTGACAAGCATACTAGCAATGTTTAAGTTTGTAAAATAAAGTTAATTCAGCTTTTCAACTATTTAAGAAACCTGGGGCTGTATTAAACATACAGCGCATTTTCCCTGATTACTTCAGATGCACCTTTCGAAAGGTGCGGCCAGCGCAATCAAGGAAAATGTGCCGTATTAGGATGAATGCGCTTCCCCAGCTCATTCACGTGAAAAACAGAGTGGCTGCTTTGAAGTCACTCCGTGTGGCAACCCGCCTGCAAGGCAAGGGGATGTCTGGTGGATCCATGGGACCCCCTTACCCCCTCTAGAGGGCTGCTATCCGGGGACACACTGAGAGTGCGCCGTCTGACAGCTTCTTTGCCTCTGCGCACGCGTCTGTAATACGGTGCGACCGGAGGCAAAGGGATTCCCTCATTCACATGAGGCCATGCCCCTATGCAAATGAGGGAACACCCTCTGATGATAGCGCTGGTGCTTTATGTGCGCCAGTGCTATCAGTATCCAGAGAACAGCCCTCAGGACATTCTCTAGCAATGTGCCATTTGTGCATCTCCTAAGGGTGTCTTTTTTCCTGCACCTATACCCATGACTAGGCATGGGTGGAGAAGGCAAGGTGATTCCGGCAGTTGCATGGGGCCATGCTCGATGCAAATGAGGGATTGTCCTCTGCAGATAGCACTGTACATTGTGTGGGATCCGTGTCAAATAAAGATCTAAAATGACCTCCTAACCAGGATAGCTAAGATTAGTAAAACCTGGGTCAGGGTAAGGTTAAAAAGAGAAATAGATGTGTTTAGGGATGTATAAGGTGTCGCCCACATCATCACATATAAAACAGATCTAGATTTTTCAGCCTACTTGAGCTCTAGCCGGTCAGTGGCTTTGTCAGGACCAACAAGGATAGAAGGATTCCTTTTTTTAGCCAGTCTGGACACTATCCTCTGGCTTGTACTTGTATAGACGAGTTTACTCTATTAGAGTGATGGAGAAAACACTGTTCTCCTCTTAAATGAGAAAAACGAAAAACATGTGATACATTTGAGACTGCTTCAGTTCAGTACTGTATATACACACACAAGCATTGCATTATAAACCCGATGGGTTCCATTTAACAATTTGAACTTATCTCAGCAGTGTTAGTGTGCTGTTAATACACTCATTCCAGTGAAAATTGCAACATCAAAATAGTGTTTTCACACTGTTGCCCTTCATGGCTATGTGGTTACACTTTCCTTATAGTCCAATTTATCTGCTTAGTAATTATTAACAAGTCTTAACGAAATGCATATTGGCAAAATCATCCATTTTTGTTGAGTGGGTAGGAAGATTAGACGCGAAGTCTGGGAGATTTTATCCCACTTCTGATTTTTTGCTCTGAGTGGCCTCGAAATGAATTCACTCATAATGGCGCATAAGTTTGTAAAAATTCCTCTGTCCTCGTTACTTAACCACTATCAGTAAAAATAAATGGCTGTGGGATGAGCGTTATTTCAGGTAGAATAGCTGGTTAGGCAAAACACTGTACATGCTTCTTTTCGAACATACGTGCGTACTCACATATGTGAATCTTGTGGCACAGAGTAAGTAACCATATTCGAGAGTATGTGCACCTCATTTTTATGTCAGAAGAAACAAACATTAGTTCAGATTCATTATCAAAGTTGGTAAAGAGGCTTGGCGCATTCTCATTATTTTGGATCATCAAATAATCGACCCTCTTTAAAATCTTTGTTAATGAATCTAAATTGTTTTGGGGGTTAAATATTGATATCACTGCTTTCTTGCTCCGTCTCACGCTGGTTTCACTTGTCACTTCGAGCCAGTCAGTTCTCCCACAAGCACAATTGTGCACAACTTTGTGCAGGTTACATGTACATTCAATGTAATACAGTGCTTGCCTCCTACCTTGTTTGAATACAGACTGCTCTTTGCAATTACTGCCATTCCATTCCAACAAACTTTATTTCAGTCAGTATAGACCATAAAAAGTGAATACTAAAAACAGTTAAGATAAAAACACATGACATAAACCAATACATTACAGATAAGATAAAAAACACAATTTACAAATTTAGCAGCATTAGAGTACATCAGAGGTCCGGCGGTAGGGGTAGGTCTTCGTTCCCACGCGTCCCTTGACGCAGGACCCACGTTAGGAGTCCTTTGTACCCGCCGGAGACTGTTGCAAGATTACCTTGCTCACACAAGAGGTGACTCCTGAGCACCTCTTCGGTACGTAGAACCCACATACCTTGTTGTAGATAGTTTTGTTTTCCCTGATCCTGATGAATTGCCGTGACCAATTACTGGCCTGAAGGGCAAGAAACATGTTGATCCTCCAGAGAGTAGGGCATACACAACTAGCATCATAATCACTAGTAGCTATCCCCACCTCACTTTCCTTTTAACTAGGCTGTTTACCACTTTATTAAACACAATTCTTGTGGACTAACAGTACCTATTTTATTCGTACACCACATCTACACATCCTAGGGCCCCTTACCCCCACAGCACCCTTCGGCAGGAACAGAAGATCCCCGCCAAAGAGCCCCAATTTTGGGAGCCCGTCAGGAATTGCAGCGCCGACCTGACGAGGGGCAGGCTCAAATGATGAAGCATGACACCTAGCTTGCTGGGTGTGTGAGGGCCCTAGTTCCAACTAAAGGGTTTCCCCCCGCCTTTTTCATGGCAAACGACATTTTGTGCTGAAATCACTACTTTTGCTTAACTTATCTGAGGAACTTTGTACCCTTTTTGTCTTACATCAGAGTAGTCACAGGGTGGGAGGTTCATGGGGTTCAAGCCTTTATCTCGTCCTCAGCCAGCTACTAAGTCGAATACCCTGTGTAAGGCCACTACAACAATAAAAGAAAACACATACAATTATACTACAATAAGATTTCACTTCATCACTAATCTTAATTGTTAAAATATGGAAGGGGTTAAATGTAAGTTAAAAGATTAAAAAGTACCAGTGCATGCACTAAGGGAATTTTGTATGTGCGGGGGCGAGTTTTCCAGCACTATATGACTACGCCACATTGAGTTTAAAAATTGGGATACGGCAAAAACAATGAGTGGGTGAGTATCATATGTCAAAATTATAAATGCCTCCTTACAGAGCATAAACCCCAAATTCCTGCAAAGTAGGACGAGCCAGGGCTGTCTAGGTGTTTTATAGCCAGGACAGAAAAAAAAAACATGAAGCTCTGACTCATCGACAAATTTGCAAGCGGGGCACCCATGGGAAAGGCTTTTAGCCATTTGTTGGTGAATGCACGGATCGGCAAAGTCCCTATTCTGAACTGGATATGTAATTTCCTTGCCAGAGTGGGTTAGATATCATCCAGGAAGGACTCAATCGAATACTCGGCTTTAATACTTAAAAAATCAACTGTCAAGTGACCAAGTGACGAGTTCACCTGGTTGTCTGCTAGTTTATGCGACCTATGGGCTTATTAGTTCTGAGCGTGAGATTACCGGGCAGGTTTCCTCAAGGTTGCTCCATAAGGTTGGAGTACCCAGCCTACAGCATGCATCCTTTATATATAAAAGCCATGGTATTTTACCCACACCCGGGAGACCCAATATCTCCTTTAGCTCTGACTGATAGACTGCTAGTTCTGGGGTCACCCACAGTCTACGCCAGAAAGTTTGTGGCCTAAGTCCAATCTCCTCCGCGATTGGTTTAATTCCTAAGTCCAGGAGTAGAGGGCTAAGAGGGGTGCTTTGTGGGAGACCTAACATCTGTCTCATAAATGTATTCTCTATTTTAGTCGATCCGCCTGAGGGACAATTGCCCCATAATTCGGCCCCATACATTGTGTCGCCTCGAGCTTGTACTTTACAAATCTCTGCTATAGGCCTGGCCAGTTTGTGGGAGGAGTTTCTATATATTTTTGCAATTCCCCCCACAGTCTGTAATAGCTTGAGACTTGCTTTAGCTCGTTGCGGTCCCCACTCAAAAAATTCAGACAGAGTGACACCTAGATGGTCGAAGACTGTCACCCTCTCGAGCAAGGTACCATTTAGGGAGGTATTTGGGCAGGATGTGTTGGCTGGATTGAAGACCATGAATTTGGTCTTCAATGTGTTGATCTCCAGCCCCCTGTTTTTGCAAAATATGGCGAAGCTATCAAGAACCCTCTGGATGCCCATGGGCATCTTTGATAGCAACAATGTGTCGTCTGCGAACATCATTGCTAGCACCTTACTACGTGCAAGCTTTGGGGCATCGTTATCCTTTACCTCGTTTAATTGGGCAACCAGAGCATTGAAGAAAAAGCAAAACAGGGTAGGGTTGAGCAAATAACCCTGCCTTACTACTCTATTGACTGGGAAGTGAGAGCATACTGAAAATTCCCATGCCAAATTAGGATGGGGGTGGGAATCACAATGGTTCCACGGCGGATGAAAACTCCGTCCGCCATGGTTCTGCAAGGCGGTCCTTTCCTGCCGCCTTGTGGAACCCGGAACCAGGGCAACATTGTGACAGTGTCATGCAGGCACCTCCGTAGTGGTTAGGGTATGCCCTTCCACATGTCTTTTTGCGGTGGATATCCCGCTGCAAAAAGACAAGCGGAGACTGGCTTTGGGGGCCTGTTGGGGGCCCCCTCTGTGTGTGTGGGGAGGGTTGGGCGCACTGGGGGGGTACTCATTTGCAGGTCCATGCACCAAGTGGCAGGCACCGCATGGGGCCTACTACGTGGTGCAGGGAAATGCTATGCATGCTCTTTTGACATTGCAGAAGGTGCTGCCGTCCGCAATGTTAAAAGGCCAGGATGCCCCTGCCAGTATGGCGGGTGCATCCTAATTGCACTGCTGGGACCAGCGCACGTCTGGAGGGCGGTCCCAAAACCGTTATGATGGCAGGCGGGCTGATGTCCTCCCGCCATCATAATGAGCCCTTAAGTTCCCCAAATTTCCCATACCTTACTTGGGCAAAGTTGCCCTCGTGCAGTCTTATGAGCAAGGTCAGAAGGTAGGGGGGATTCCCAGGTGTCTAAGCACCTTCCACAATTTATCTCTTCTGTCTTCAGATCTACAAATATCAAATAGAGGCTGCCACCCTCTATTGACACCATCTTCCAGTATAGTTATTGGAGTCTAAAGATTTGGTCAATGGTAGAGATATTTTCTTTGAAGCCGGCTTCGTATGAACTCACGATTTCATGCTCCTCCATCCAAACATGAAGGCGATCGAGGAGGATCCTTGCAAACAGTTTCTGGGTGACATCGATCGAACTGATCGGCCTTTAGTTGATCAGCAGAAGAGATGAGCCCTTTTTAAAAACTGGTAAGATTTCAGCCCCTGCCCAAGTTTCCGGGATCGCCATACCTCTCATATTAGCATTAAATATTGCCCATAGATAGGGTCCCCAGATTTGTGGTTATTCCCGGAATAGATCCCCTGGTAGCTTGTCTAGTCTCAGAGCTTTGCCAAGAGGATGTCTCCTAATTGCATTTAAAATTTCTGTTAGTGTGATCCCATGGGCCTCTTCAACGACAGTCCCTAAAATTATTAAGGTTGTTTCATCCTTTAGGTCTGAAACTTCCTCAGTGGTGTATAGAGCCTTGAAATGGGTCTTCCATTCAGGCGCTGCAATGTTAGGCTCTAGGGCTGGCTTCCCTTCACAACTAACTGTACACACTATTGACCAGAAAAACCTTCATGTCCCTGTTAGATAGGGCGATTTTAAGGGCATCCCATCTATCCATCTCCCATTTCTTCTTTGCCTGTTGGATGCTATCTCAATAGAGCACCCTCATTTGTTTAATTAGATGCCTAGCCTTAAGTTTGATGGCATCTAGCAGGGCTCTCTTGGCCTTACAGCAGGTGTCATTAAACCAGGATTGTTTGGTACCCTTTTTTGCCTTAAAAGTTACCCTAGGATGGAATGTGTTGGTCAGATTGGTTGTCAATTCTGCATGCAATGCCGCTATTCTGTTGATGTTTTGGGGAGAGTGCATTGTCGTGACAGCCTCCCCCAATTCTGATAAGGGCAAAATAGTTAGAGAGTATAATGTGGCTAGCTTGTCTGGTGACTGCTTGATTGTCCTCCATCTTATTCTTTTTCTATTGTTAGTGAGTGTTAGGCCACTGTCTGCGGGGGTGCCATTGGCCGTGGGATTTTGAAGATCTGGGAACTCCAAATCCATGGTCAAGGCATTGTCGTGTTGTGGCAGGACAGCTAAATCAACAACCCTTTGCCATAGTCTTGTCTCTACTAGAATGTAGTCCAACAAGGAGGATTTGCCGGTTCTGTTAAAGGTGAACTTCCCTGGTCTGTCTGATTTAGTGTTGACATTACACGCTCTCAGGGAGTGGGTCAGTGTTGCTGCATTAATCTGGAATGCCAACAGGGTCCAGGCCTTTATCGGTTGGATTTAAGGGTCAGGGATTAACCATTGGCGATCCCCCTCGCTGAAAAATGTGTCAGTAGGAGCGGCAAGGGGCTCAAATTGGCAATTAAAATCACTCCCGATAACCACCCTTATATTCGCGGGGACAATTACTGCAATTAATTAATGCCTCCCAGTTAACTTCCTTATGCAATTACTGTGCATATTTTCATATAATTGTCTTTAAGTATTACCTGTTGAGAACCTGTTACTTGTTGTATACACTTATTACCCAGGTCTCAAGTGTGTCTACCGGTAACCTCCTGTAGTTTAATCCTGTGTCTGCAAATATAATCACAGCACATAATTCCTATTCATGCGCATTATTTGACAGTGTGCTATTACATGATAAGTATACCTTTTCTTAAAGTAACATGGGCCCCAAAGGTTGTGTGGGGAGGTGGTGTAGCTGCCCTCCCTAAGGAAAGAAATGGAAACATATTAGTGCTTTATGTAAACAAACAAGGAAGTGGAGGTGAAGTATTAAAACTTCTGCTAGATTATTTCTCATTATCTCTAAATGCAAGTGAGTGATATAGCTAGCCATTCTTACTTTGGGGTGCAGTGTGTCAGTACTAAGACAGTCCCTTCCGTCCTGAATGTTATCCGTAAGAACTTTGAATCACGTTCCGGGACGCCATGTGAGTTGACATACCAGAACATGTCCTTCAACATTAGGACATTCCCTCACCAACTGGATTGGATTTACTAACTGAAATATTGGATGTCATGATACCACCCAGAATATCTTTGACCTATTGATTCGAAACAGTAATCTCTGTACCGTACTCCTCAAATTAAGAGTATGACATCAGTTGACTTCACAAACAAGTCGTGTACAGGATGATAAATGCAACAGACTATTCTAACCACTGTTTTAGAAGAGTTTTGATTTGAGTTCTGAAGAAGTCTGTGAGGATGAAATGCATTGGCATAGAAAGCAACCTCCTGAGGCAGAAGCCGGGAGGACCGATAGCACGCTGATTTTAAAAATTGTATAAAACTGCGCTTTTGTTTTAAACTTTCCGAAATCCCCGCTCTGGGCACTTATTGTGTACTTGTACTCACCAGGCACCGCCCGCACAGCGGATTTATCGCTGCCGCGGGCCCAAGATTCCGATCTTGCCGCCATTCCTGGGACTCCCCAGGACACGGCCACTACTGCTAGACACGCCCCCCCAACACCCCCATCCGCCTACAAAGAATGTGTATCTTCCGGACGCGCAGCGGACGAGCGCAGCGGGCGTGCTGTTTGCGCGCCGAAGGCGCGCCTAAGGCAAGCCCGTCTGCGCCCGTCCGCAGCCGGCCGGGGCACGGGGCATGTCCCCCTGCCGGCTTCATCCAATACACTTCTACAGACCTGAAACGATTACATCTTCATGTGTCTACCCCCCCGCGACTCTGTCGGGCTTTGAACCGCTGGGGCTCCTCTGCACTAGAGATACATTTCCTGAGATAGCAACCTCTCCGCCCTCATCTCCCCCCTCAATTATCAATCCTCCATCTAACAAACGGACTCCATACCTCAACCTTACAGTGACCTATCTCAACACACGTTCACTGGCAAAACACCAGCTGGAAATCTTTGCTTTGTTAGACTCTGAGAAACCGGATATACTGCTGTTAACGGAGACATGGCTTAATGATGAATCTGCCCCCGATTTACTCGCTGCAATCCCCGCTGGCTACTACATTCTCCAGGCAAATAGAGCTCCCGGCAGGCCGGGAGGTGGGGTAGCAGCGATTATCAAAAATTCCATCCGGTTCTCCGCCCTGACTTCAGTCGGCATTCCCTCGGTCGATTACCTTGTGCTGAGACTGGAATCCTTAGCTACCCCATTTATCTGTGTCCTAGTCTACCGCCCTCCCCAATCTATGCCTGATTTTCCCACGATGTTTGGGGACATGCTTTCCCAACTTATCATTAATAACTCAAAAATCTTGGTCTTAGGCGATTTCAATTATTGGCCTTCTGACGTAAAGGAGAATGCCTGCTCTATCTCATTTACTGACCTCCTATTTAGCATGAACTGCCTGACACACATATAGTCAGCCACCCACATTAAGGGTCACATTCTGGACCAGGTTTGGACATCCAACCTGGACATATCTGCCCCTCTCATCTCACCTTGCCTATGGTCAGACCATTTTATAATCTCCTTCTCTATTACGGCCACTCCCGACCCTGGCGTACCTCTGGAAGGCAACCTCTCGGCCCGGAATTGGAACAAGGCCGATCTCAGCAAATTTGTCACCCTACTTAGAACCTCCACCCCCTTTAATCTGGGCTCCATCGACACCCAAGCTTCTGCCCTCACACACTGGCTGGAGTCAGCCAGTGATATCGTGGCTCCACTCAGACAGATTAAACTTAAACGCCTGCACGACGCCCAAAAATGGTTCACTGAGGACCTCAAAGCCCTGAAGCTGGGCCTTAGGCAAGCCGAGCGCCAGTGGCGGCGTAGCTACGCCCCAGACATGAAACTACGCTTCACTACCCTGCTCAAAGACTACAAAATAGAGGTCCTACAAGCTAAGACCACTTATTTTTCAAACAAGATCGCTGACTTCGCCACCAAAACCAAAGACATTTTTTCCATCGTGGAGGAGCTGTCAAATCCAGATAGGGTTACTGCTAAACCTCGACCCTCCCGTGCACTTTGTGACTCCCTAAATCTTTTCTTCATCGAGAAGATAGTCAATATTAAAAACAGTATTCTATCCTGAGCCCCGCCTCACCCACTCGGGCCCGATTTCTCCTCGCCTTCTCCCAACCCCATGCATTTGACCCAGATTCCTCCAATTTCGGAAACAGAGCTTCCTGCCCTCCTAAAGAAGGTTGCCTCTGGATCCCCCACTGACTGTTGTCCTCCCTTGATCCTTCGTGAGGCCTTTATAGCCTGTCCTCCCCCCCCCCTCTGGCATTGCTGAATAATTCTCTTTCTTCTGGCATCGTCCCCGGGTCATTCAAAAGCGCCGAGGTCATGCCTATTCTCAAAAAACCCACAGCAGACCCTACGATTATGAGCAACTTCCGCCCCATTTCCCTCCTCCCCTACCTCAGCAAAGTTCTTGAGTCCCACGTGACTAACATCCTGAGTACCTTTATCGAAGACTCTCACTTCCTCGACTCCCAACAGGCCGGCTTTAGACCCAATTATTCTACTGAATCTGTTATACTCTCAGTCATGGAGGAACTGCGGAGAGGGGCGGACTCCAACATCAGCCAGGTTCTGGTGCTCCTGGATCTGTCGGCCGCCTTTGATACGGTCGACCATGACATTCTGGTCGGCCGTGACAGGGAGGCTGGCATCCAGGACACTGCCCTGGACTGGGTCCGCTCCTTCCTGAGCAACCGCCGTCAGGCGGTTCGGCTCTCTCAATTTTCTGCGGACGAGGTCGAGCTAACCTGCGGCGTCCCGCAGGGCTCCTCCTTATCCCCTCTTCTTTTTAATTTATACCTCACCCCCCTTATTCGGTCTCTACGAGGCAGCTGTGTCACCGCGTTCAATTACGCGGATGACATTCAGCTGGTCTTTGACATCAACTCTACAGACCAATCCATCAACAACTTTCAAACCACCCTCTGTCACATCAGTGACTGGATGGGGGCGAATCATCTGAAGCTCAACCCCGACAAGACAGAGTTGGTGCTTGTCGGGGGTGTAGCCAACCCCTGGAAATCCACATTTTGGCCCACAAGTTTGGGCCCTCCCCCCAACCCTGTCAGTTCAGTAAAAAGCCTTGGGGTCATTATTAGTAATGACCTCACGATGAAACCCCAGATTAACGCAGTAGTTTCTTCCAGCTTCTTCCAGTTGACCACAGAGGCCCTCACCCTGGTCCTATTGGCCTTAGTCATCTCTAGGATAGACTATGCAAACTGCCTTTACGTTGGCATACCGGTATACCAACTAAAGAGGCTACAACTTATCCAGAACCAGGCCGCACGGCTTATTCATCTTCAGCCCAAACACCAACACGTACGCCCTCTCTTAAAATCCCTCCACTGGCTTCCTGTTTCTGAGCGGTGCAAGTTCAAACTGGGCTGTATTATTTTTAAATCCCTTGCTGGCACAGGTCCTTCGTTTATCTCTTCACTACTGCACCCATACGTCCCTTCTCGCAATCTCCGTTCCTCCCATCTGGCTTTACTCCCGATCCCGACCTTCAAACGCAAAAAACAGGGAGGACTGAGGTTTTCATTCCTTGCCCCGTCCTTCTGGAACGCCCTCCCTTTAGGCCTAAGGCTAGCCTCCCCCCACACCCACTTTAGGTCCCTTCTAAAAACTCACCTGTTTCGTAATGCCTACATATAACGCTTCCAGCCCCACCGGATTGTTTGTTTTCCTTATGCTTTATCGCCAAGAAACCGCTGGGTGTTAGTTGCGCTCTATAAGTTCTTTTTACATTACATTACATTACATTACATGTTTCTGAATGGATTGTCATAAGAAGAAAACAAATAAATATTTTTTTTGATTTAACATGCCCAGTGGACATTATATACTGTTAGAACATTGATTATGTGTATCAATTATTTTCAAAAGTAGTGCTGAACACTTACTCGGTTATGAGAGCTCAAATTCACTTTTCGTGAGTGCTGAAACCCTGTGGAATAAATTAAGATTGGGAGATTCTCCCTTTTTTTGGAAGTTGAGGGGGTTTGAACTTCTGGTTCTCTGCACTATAAATAATTATCTAACGATCCCTACAATTAGGGTAAGTGGGGTCTTTTATTGCCTCAAGTCCCCTTTTAGTCACTTGGACTATTGGAGTGCTTTTAAGTGGTAAAGATTGGGCCTCTTCTCAGGTGAGTCCTGATTTGGCTAGGCATTGGCTGGTAGGCACAGATGGCAGACCGAGTCTTTCTTTATATTCTCAAGCACCCATATTCACATATAAAAAACTCAAAATGTGCTTATGTGACAATAGCAAATATTATAGACTATCAAGGTTTAGCATATAGTGTAATGGATTTCCAATCATAAAATCTACTATATTTTGAAATCATCCTGCCCCATTTGTACATTAGTTACAAGATGTTCAAGCAGGGATAAATAAAAAGGTCATGCCCCATTGATGTAGCTCATATTATCTGACTCTATCTTCATTTTGTGAGATGTTCTTTCTTGTAGTTGTTCTGCATGGCAAATTTTGTACATAGATATTGCTTTGGATCTGGGTTGTCAATTTGACCTGTTTGAACGTTGTGTAGGTATGTGCTGTGGGGGAGTTGCGCCCATATTATCAAGAGAGGTTTGGGTAGTTATACATCCCCTAGTGGTTATGTGTGAGCGTTTTTAATAAAATCTTTAAAATCTTGTTGGCAGTGTATGTTAACTCCTCCTTGAAGATTCCCGGGTCCGTTTCACAGATCTAACTTAAGACAAAATCCTAAACTTACTACCATTTTGGTATTCACAGAAGGCACTTACTCATTTTGGTTTTTACATAAGGCACTTACTCATTTTGGTATTCACCGAAGGCACTTACTCAATAATGAGTAAGTGCCTTCTGTGAATACCAAAATGAGTAAGTTACTCAAAATGAGTAAGTTACTCATGTTGGTATTCACAGAAGGCACTTACTCATCAATGAGTAAGTGCCTTCTGTGAATACCAAAGTGAGAAACTGCCTTCTGTGAATACCAAAATGAGTAAACGCCTTCTGTAAATACCAAAATGGTAGTACGTTTAGGATTTTGTCTTAAGTTAGTTCTGTGAATAGTGCCCGTCATGTAGGGTTTTTGAATCACTTAAGACCAGAGAGACTATTTAAAAATTGGTATATTCTCATGTCAAAACATGGTTAAAATGTGGGTTAGATTTCATGGAGGCTGACTTGCTTGTGACACTAATGATCTTATACCAAATATAGATTTCATTGAGGCTAACTTGCCTTTAACGCCATAGGTCTTATAGTCTTATGCCAAATATGGAAAGAAAATCCATGCCTTCTCAGATATGGTTACGCACTTTGTTAGCCTCCAGTTTGTATTCATCTGGTTACTTGATTCAACTGAATTCTGTCCATTGTGAAAGGTGCCCAAATGATAAATTCATTGTTGTTCCTTTTGTAGCAAATTTCTTTCAGTGTTTGTGTCAATATGCTCGAAAGTTTCCAATACTTTCCACTGGACATCATTCACACAATACCCCACGGATAAAATATGACTGCTCATTTCGGTGGTCAACTTCTTGCATCTGATGCTGCTTCTGCGCTTGCAAATTAGATTCTTGATCTAGCGTAGGTGGCAGAGACACGTAAACATATATTCAATGTGGTGGTTAATGTAATTTGTGTGTCTCTTCAACATCCCCTTGAGACCTGGTTTTAGATCAATCATTTTAGTGGCTCTGGTCAGATGACACACAGAGCTGTTTTCACATGCATAATGGCTTACGACAGGGGCGAGGCACCATGCAGCTATGATTGTCTCCCCTGAACCTCTCTTTTGCTATGTTGAGTATGAACAAGTATGTCTTTTAGATTCCTCTCCCTCTTGTAGATGAATAGGGGATTAGGCCAGTTGAATAGTTCAGTGTTGATGATTCTCAAATTCTTATGGATTAATTTCTTCAGATGGTTAGACACCTCACTGAACGTTGTGACACAGGTGAGTACATCTTGCTTTTGAGTTATAACTTTCTATTGTAACAAGATATCCCTATGTTGGCTTTAAGCTTGTTTATAATATATGTTCACAATATGTGGCAAGTAATTTCTGGTCTCTATTTTGTCAGTTAAGTCTTTTGTTGTGTCTTAAAGTAATTTTTGTTACTACAGTTACTCCTTAGATGTAGGTATTGGCGGAAGCAAAATGGCGATCGGCTGAGGCGACCGTTGCAGCTTGCAGCACCATGACAGAGCGAACCCTGACAAGGATATAAGAAGTGGCTGAGAAAAAGGGAGAATGCTTCTGCCCCTAAGAACAATGCTTGAGGCTTTCCAAAGTGCATTGGCGGATTGGACATACAGTTGCCAGACGGAGTGCAAGATAACCGCAGGGCAACAGGAACCTCCTCCGCCTGCTACAAACTGAGCACAGCCTTGGAGGCTATTGACTCTCCCATGTCCCACTTACCGGGAATTATTAAACCTAAATCCGCTCCTCCTACGGCGCAAGGAAAAGGATCATCAACCCCAACGATCGGCGGTAGCTCCGGAACAGAAGGCGTCATTCCTAAATGCCTTGATGGAGAGGCACGCGCTGGAAAGATGTGGCACCCTGGATGGTGAGCTACGGGACTGAACCGGAATGAGTTTGCCTCAGAGGGTAAGGGGAAAGGCGGAGCTACACTCCAGCAGTGCCTGCCCAGTCACACAGTTGCAGACCTGCTGAGGTGGTCAAGGAATCATGCAGGGCTTAACAAGCCGGGTGAAATCTGGGATGCACATACCTCTGGTGGGAATGTGGAGGCCATCAACGGATGCATGGAACAAGGAGAAAATACCACAAACAGCGGTAAAGTGGAATCCGCGACTACAGGTACACTGCAGCATCTGGAGGCCAGTGGGAGCGGAGGGGAAACTATGTCTGGTTTGAAGGGGACAGAAGCACTAGAGTGGGGGCAATGAAGTAAGGAAGGAGTACTTGATAAAATTTACTCCCCGAAATATGAAGCTAAGTCTGATTGCCTACAGCAAGGGAATTGAAAGGAGGGGGCCCCAGTGGCACCAGGGAACCCCCTAAAAACGGTACATGAAAGCTCACAATTTCCGCAGCATATCTCCGACTCTCTAGATGGGGCAGGGCTGCCAGTAGTACAATATAGCAAGGAAATCAGGGAAGGAAGCAAAGGGAATGACTCAGAAGCCGCAGACTGCATATACTCCCGATCAGATGGTACTCAGCAGATGAATCTCTATCACTAACAGATTCTAGTGAAAGCTACACTAGCGGGGTGGACTCAGCAGTGACTTTACGCAAGGCAGGCAGAAGATCTAACCGGGTAGAGAAGGTGGCAAGCAAGAGAAAAGGAGGGCAAGAGGCTCTTATATGGGACTACCCTCCAACTTCGCAGCTGGTGTGCACTGCAGCAGGGAAGCTAGATTGCGAGTCTCAAGATAGTACAGTCTCGACGTTGGTTGTTATCTTAAAAACCATTATGTCTCATAGTGAAGAGACGAGGCAAGACAGTAGACGGTTGCAAACAGCTCTTCGAAAAATGCAAGGTACCGTCCGTAAAGTCGCTAAAATCTGCAATAACATCAGTGAGCGTCTAACTGAGCTTGAGACACGAACCAGAGTCCCTAAGGATGACATAGCAGAGGTATAGGCACAAACAGAGCACATTAGGCCAGACTAACAGACATCCAAGCTAGAGGAGCAAGAACATCGGCAACGTCCTGGGCATTCCAGAGGGACGTGAAGGTGCCGATATTTGTCTGTATATTATAGATCTACTCGGGAGGGCATTCCCTGACCTGGAAGGCAGGAACTGGCAACAAGAAGTGCAATGGGCCCATCGAGTTCCCTTCAATATGAAAAATCCAACTGGGCCAGACACGAAACCTAGGGCTATCCTGGTATATTTCGGGAACTTTCTACTATGACAAAATATCTGAGAGTAGGCTAAACCTGAAAGCAAACAGAAGTTAGATGATATTGCCTTTTTTGCAAAGCCGGATTTCTGCCATATCACAGTCGAAAGGTGGTGGAGACTGAGGCAGATGATCGCTCCATTTCAAGCCAAGGGTGCCCTGGCATATTTGATGAACCCTGCCAAGCTGAAGATAATAGTGGGCGATCGTGCTTACTATTACACTTCAGAGATTAAAGGGAAGGAAGCTCTGGCAGAACTGAGGGGATAGGGATGGCAAAGACTTGCTGTAAGGCAAGGGAACTGTGCATATAGGAATAAGTTCTAAGAAGTTGTAAATTGAAACTGTTGTGCTTTAACAGAGGGTGCAAGGGGGGTGGGTAGCTGAAATTAAGTAATTCACTGGCTTTTCTGGGGGGTTACAGAATGTTTCATGGCTGAATTTGATATAGGTTTGTTTGTTCTTCTTTATCTGTAACTAAGCTACCTCTAGGTCTCAGCTATCACAAACTTCTTCCCACAAATTTTTTCCTTTTTCTATTTTCTTTTAGGATAACTGGGGTTTCACTGCTCATTCTGCTGTGCTGCTCCATCGCACACACAAACCTTCGGTCTGGAAGCTTCCACGGTGGAGGGTGAGCAAGGGGGTTGGGAGCAAGGGGAGGTTTGGGGGGAGGGAAGTCAGGGGGAGGGATGGGAGGGAGTGTATGGGGGCAGGAAAAAAGAAAAAGTCAGGTAGAAATGATGAAGAAGTAAAAAAGCTTATTGGGGAAACCTAAAAAGCAAGGACTCTACAGATCATTATGGATAGACTTAAGATCGGCTCAGTCAACGTGGGTGGGCTAAATTATAAAAACAAGAGAGACAGAGTTTATGAAATACTAAAAGCTATTAATCCAGATGTAATCTGTCTACAGGAAATGCACATTCCCTGGAACAACAGGAGTGTCCTTGAGATAAGTGGTTACAACCTGGTGGTATGCTCTACCCAGACCTCTATGATCAGAGGAGTAGCTATATACAGTAAGCACTGCATGGGAATATTTAAGCAGGCAGCAGCGGATAAGTGGGGGCACTGGGCAATTGTGGCACTACCCACGGGGTTGATGGTGGGGACCATATACGGGTCAAACCAGGAAGACCCTAAGATTTGGGAAGAACTTGAAGTAGAGCTTGCCTCCTGGCCAGAGCCGCTGATAGTGTGTGGCGACCTAAGCATACATTTGGTGGCTGAAAAAACTCAGACCCAGAAATATGAGAGGAGGAAACCCCAAGTATTTAGGGCACTGACTTCATTTAGAGCTAGCAATGGTCTGGTTGATGTATGGGGAGAAAAAACACGAGTGATTCTTGCTCACCCCCATAGTAAGCATGTGCGATTGGACTATTTTTTAGTCTCAAGTAAAATACTGGATAAGGCCGAGATTAAAAAACTACCACAACTCTTCTCTGACCATAATCCGCTGCTGCTTGAGATAATAGGCTAGGGGTGTGCCAGGAAACAGAGCACTTGGTCATTTGACAAAAAACTGCTTGCTAACGAACAGTTTCATGTACACATAAAGCAGAGGACCACAGAATTCTTTGATGTAGATACAGTGCCACACGTAGGATAGTATGGGACACTTTTAAGGCTGGTCTGACGGGAGAAGCTATTAGTTTTGTGGGGAAATGTCGGAAACAACAAAAGGAAGAGGTCGACTCATTAATAGAAAAATTAGCAGGGTTAGAGGCAGAGCATGTAGAACTGATCAGGAAGAGAGGATAGGAAGACCCAATCAAGGATCACATGGTTAAATTAGCTTTAGTAAAGGTGGAAATTAACAGTTACTTCCAGGAAAGGCTGGTCCAAATGTATCAGGCATATCGCATTGAGATGTATGAGGACAGCGAGACACCAGGAAGGTTACTTGCATTGTGTTTAAGACAAAACAGTGCCAGGAAGAATATTGTAAAAATTAAGAACACCTATGGCCAAATTGGTATTGGGCCGGAAAAGATCATAGAGGTTTTTGAGAAATCTTATAGCAAGTTGTATCAAGCTAACTCTATAGAAACAAGCCGGTTAGATCAAGACTCTATGTGGCCAGAATTAACCAAAATAGATGAATCAACAGCTCAGGAGTTGGAAAAAGAATTTACTTTGGAGGAGGCTCAGGAGGCTATAGGATCTCTCTCTGTGGGGAAAGCAGCAAGTCCCGATAAAATTCCGCTTGAGCTATACAACATACTTGGATATGAGATTGCTCAGATTATGCACGATCTATTCCTGGCTGTGCAGTATAATGGGATCCCGCCCCCATCATGGCAGGGAACAGATGTGGTGATAGTTCCCAAAAAAGGCAAACCAACAGAAGTACCAGCCTCTTATCATCCGATCTCCCTTCTGAACTCCGACGCCAAGGTATATTCGAAAGTTATAGCAAGCGGCTACAGGGGATCATAGCGGCTTTGGTATCACCTTGGCAGCATGGTTTTGTTCCAGGCAGGGGTACCACAGACCACACCAGGCGGGTCATTGCAATACTTGACATAGCAGAAGTGGAATCTAGCAACGTGGCTGTGGTCCTCCTGGATGCAGAAAAATCCTTCGACCGGTTGTCGTGGCAGTATCTTTAGGATGCCCTGGTAGAGAGGGGGTTGGGCCCACGGCTAGTGACTGCCATTCAAGCCATGTACTATAAACCGTATGCCCAACTGCTAATTATGGGCAATACTTCAGGGAGGATCGAGATAGCTGGGGGGATGTGACAAGGGTGGCCCTGTTCCCCCATTCTATTTGCCATATACTTAGATCCCTTTATCAACCAAATTTTACATAATCAAGCAATTAGGCCCGTAACTACCAAAGGATATGAAACCAAGATTTTAGCATACGTGGACAATATCGCACTAGTTACCACAGAACTGGATACAGCAATTAGGGAAATAGAAAATATGGCTGAGGAATTTGAAAAGAAATCTGGATACCTCTTCTATGGGGGGGCAACTCAAATGATCTTCTCCTGCCACTGCCATATACAAGATACACTTAAAAGTGAAGTAGCGACATGCCTAGGGGTAAATATAACATCCAATTTGGATACTCTGTGGGCGATTAATATTTATCCAGTCCTGGAAAAAAGAAATATAGAACTTGGATGTCTAGAGAAAATACATATTACAATAACTGGGAGAACTAACATACTAAAAATGAAACTTTTTCCCAAAATGTTATACCTTCTTTCAGCAATAAGATAAACAGAATTAATCCTCTGTTCTCCAACTTTATCTGGGGCTACCAGAAGACACGACGAGCACTGAAGGTTATGACGCTCCCTCGTGAGCAAGAGTGGATGGGGTGCCCCCAACATTTAATTTTACTACTGGGCCACTGCACTGCAGGAGATGGGCACTATTCTTCTACCAGGTGAGGACAGATTAGAGGTTCCAGATTTACCCACAATATATCAGTTATCGATAGGGAGTGAGGCAGAAGGGTTCTTTCTTCATCAACTTGGACCAAGTTATTATAAAAAATTGTGATTTAAGTGTGATAAGGCGGCCTGGAAAGTTTAGAAAAAGGTGCACAGGCTCTTGAAGATACCCAGATATAATAGATACACTCCATTATGGCGATCAGCTGTACAACCGGAAATAATGTATGATGGCATGGCTAGGAGTTGGGAATAGGCGGGTATAGTTAGGGTTGCAGACTTTTTTTACAACACTGAGTATATTTGATTTGCAGGGCTTGTGCAACGGTATGGTATTAATAACCACACACAATTTAAATATATACAGGTCCAGGGGTGTAGAAAATGTCTCTCCAGGGACTCTTTAAGGCTGGATAAAATTGCAATGCTGGAAACTACAAATCGACAGGATAGCAAGATTTGGGATTACTTACAGGAACTAATCTAGATCCTGCCAGATGATATGAAGAAAACAGAAACAAAATGGGCAGAAAAGCTGGGTGACGGGAGGTCGATTTGGACATGTCAATTGAATTAGGAACAGAGATCTGTCTCTCAGCGGATTTAAAGGCCCAGTATCACAAAACCCTATTTAATTTATAATATACACTGGCTAAGCTCCATGGATGGGGGAAGAGGGAGAACAATAAATGCCCTAGATGCCAAACGGAGCTGGCAGACATTTACTCCTGCACGAAACTCACAACATTCAAAGGAGGTATAGAGGATTTTTGGTTACAAACAATTAATAAGGAAGTCACCATTACCCCAGCCCTGATGCTTCTAGGGTATGACTGTCAGGCAAATTTTGATGCACCACTAATAGATTTTGTTTTTATAACAGTTGCTATAGCACGGTTGCTGATAGCCACAGCTTGGAAAGACATAGAGCCGCCTACAAATCAGCTATGGCTTCACCGGCTTTTGAATATTAGCTTGCAGGAAATCTCACTGCATAATTGTAAAGGTCTAAGAGCCAGGAAGAAGGGTATGAAGATATGGGAACCCCTAATGTTATGGCAGAATAATAGAGAAGAGTAGGGGACAATATGTAAATTTGCTAAGCTGGAAAATGAAATGCTGAGTGTAAAGAATTTGTACTGTGACTTTTATTGTAAGTATAATTATAATGTAACAGTATAACTCTATTTTTCTATGTATATACCTGACTTTTGAATAAATAAATAAATAAAAAAGATGTAGGTATTGGCTGTAGAATAAGATCTCTCTTACTGAGTGAGGATGGAAGCTTTCAAACATGAGTAGATTTTTCTCAGCTGTCAGCTTGTCGTATGGTATGGTATTGAGATGAGTTCCCTCTGCAAATATCATGGTGTCCAAAAGAGTAATGTGGTCTTGCTAACATTACTGATAAACTTGAGATACCTGTCCAGTGTGTTGATCAATGCCAGGAACTCCTGAGCAGCGTCGTCTTCACCTCTCGATATGATTAGTATATCATCTATGAAACAGTTTCATTGTATGATTGGCTCAAAGAATGGGTTGTTGTCTTGTAGAATGTTTCTCTCTTCCAAGTTGCTCACATATAACCCGGCTAAATTCAGGGTGAAAGTACTGCCCATAGATGTTCAGTGGACTTGAAGATACACAGTTTTGTCATACCTGAAGTAATTTTCCATCTGCACCAATCTGTAGCATTAAAAAATAAAGTCCTGTGGGGTACAGAAATGCCAGACAGTTCTAAAAAGGATTTGTTAAATGGTGCCTAGAGTTGTACCATGTCGTAGACTTATGTAGTGGCTCTCTATGTCGAGGCAAATTAGTGGATTCTCTTTTGGATCTTATGTTAAACCTTTCAACAATCTCAAGACATCTCTCATGTCTTTTAGATATGAAGGTGTTTGTTGGACCAGTGGTCTTACGAAAAAGTAAGCATAATGTAACAGGGGTTCTAGAATGGAACCTATGCTGGACACAATGGAATGGCCAGGAGGTGGAACCCTGTCTTTGTGCATCTTTGGAAGGGAATAGAAGAATGGTACTTTAGGTTCTCTCATACACAGGAAATCCTGTTTTGGCTTCTGCCAATTCCACCCTGCTCGTGATTATTCTTTTCAACCTTCCAGTTGGGTCTTCCGTAATGGCCTGGTAATATCTGGTGTCATTTAACAGGTCTATGCAGTGGTCTCTCATAGCCAATTTCAGTTAGTAATACAATTCAATCACCTTTATCGGCTGGTTTCACCACCAAATTTGGATTATCTGTGAGGGTTCATAGAGTCTTGTGTTTCTTGTTAGTCATGTTCTTAAATGTTTTCTTTTAGATATGTCTAGTGTTTCTATTTCTTTGAAGATAGCTTGCTTGAATGCTAGGATCTCTGTTGGAACCATTGCAGTGGGTGGGCAAAAAGTTTACTTGAGTCTCAGGTTTGCATCCCCTTCTTCAATTGTACTTTCTTTGCCATTAAAGAATGCATTACACTTCAGCTTGCATTCAAATTGGGCCATCTCTCCATGCAGGCAACGTTTTCAAAGGTCAGAGTGGGCAGAAATCCTAATAGTTTTGTCAAAACTGAGACTTATTCATCATTGAGGGGTATATTTGCAAGGTTGAAAATCAGCGACTGTTGTTGCTTATCCTCAGGATCTGTATTCTTGTTTTGCTTCTTGTTACTACTTCTGTGCTGTCCTTGTCTCACCTGATTTCTTTTGTCTTGGCTCTCTGCTGATATTGGCCTTTTCCTAAAAAAGGTCTAGGTATGGATGGGAGATAAGGTGGTCATCCTCCATATAGGGATTGATCCAGCCTGCAAATTGAGGAGGGAATGGTTGGAAGAATGGGACGGGGTTATAGTTCTTGAAAAATTGTTCTGGCTATGGTTGTTAAACGCCTCTGCCTCTATTCCTGCCTCTAAACTTGTGTCATCCTCTGGTTTCATTGTTGCTACTCAAGAAGAATCATAATCTGTAAATTCTGCATCATTGTCATTAGTTGGGTTATAGTTCTCTCTAGTGTATGGATAACCTGTTTCCTTAGAAAAGTTCATCAGGTCTTTACCCAGCTTCTGTGCTTAGATTTGTGTAAGGTAATCTTTAATCTCAGACATTTCATTATTTATTTCCTCTTGCTTTTTCTTAAAAACTGAGATGTGTGCTAATGATTTGAGTTTTGTTTCACTAATCTGAATTTTTATGGCAAGTGCTTCGGATAGTCTTGTCGCTGTCTTGAATATTTAAACCTTCCAGACTCATGTGCAGCACCATGATATTGGTGCCCAGTCCTTCCTGAAGACCAGATCTGTGAAGAAGTTATGTAGGGTATTATTGCCCCAAACTCCTCTGTGTGCTGCATTGGTGCACAAGTGTTTGGTCATCATCACACCATGAATGCAGTCTTCACTTGCTCCTTCTTTAGTTCTGTCAATGAGTCCCAATCTTCCGTTTGTGTTATAGCTTGTGGTCAATTCAAGTTGGAGAGTAGTGGAGGGCCTGCCAGTATTGAATCTATTTCTCCTTCCATATAAGTAAGTTCCACGTTTTCGGCCATGTAAAATATTTTAACTAAATCGGTGCTTATGGAAAATTGATTCCTTGAACATTGTGATGCTGCGTGTCCAGAGAGAAAGTGAGATATGTCACAAAGTGAGTCATGTTTTTTAAAATTATATATAGTTGCACAATGTGCAGACTGCAAAAGATCAGAAGAGGGCTAAAAACTCTCACACTTCGCTTCTAACCTTTCTACCAACTCCAAAAAATAGACGATTTTACCAGTATGTAATCCGTTAAGGCTTGTTATTAATTACTAATCAGATAAATGTCCTACACTTACCATATTCGATAGAGTCATAAGGAGAGTGTGGACACATAACCATGAAGGGCAACAGTGCAAAAGAAGTATTGTTTTGTTGCATTTTTCACTGGAATGAATGTGTTCACAGCACACTAATGCTGCTGAGATACATTAAAATTGTTAAATGTAACCCATCGGGTTTATAATGCAATGATTGCGTGTATATATACAGTAGTGAATTGAAACAGTCTTACATTTATTGCATGTTTTTTGAATTTCTGTGAACCGTTTTTTCTCTGTTACTCTAATAGAGTGAACTCCTCTATACAAAGTACAAGTCAGGGAATAGTGTCCTGACTGGCTAAGAAAATGAGTGAATGAATGATCAACTTATAGAGTTTGAACAAATGCCCAAGGGTGTCAAGGCGATAGAAAGGATCCTTCTATCCTTATTGGTCCTGACAAAGCCACCGCCCCACTGGGGTGTAAGTAGGCTGAAACATGTAGAACTGTTTTATATGTGATGATGTGGGGGACACCTTATCCATCCCTACACACATCTATTTCTGTTTTTAACCCTACCCCTAACAAGGTTTAAATAAACTTAACTATACAGAATAGGAGTTCATTTTAGATCTATATTTTGCATGGATCCATACAATCTTTTTGGTCTAATATACTACCTCCTGGTGGAGGCTAAGACCCAATGATGACGCTACCAGTGGAAAAAATATTACGTAGACCTAAAATAGCTGTTGAGGGTCCCACAGAATATTCCTTAGTGATCCCCCCAGAACATCTGATCCCACTCCTCTTTGATATTTTTATCATGAATCTTTGACCACAATAATATGGTCAGCTGATATGGTGGAGTTCCCCAACCTAGGGGCTGATTACGATGGCGGGTGGATCGCCAGTGCCTGCCCTGCGGTGGCGATCCGCCCACCATCGTAACCTGATTTACCCACCACCAGATTACAATGGCGGTGGGTAACGTGGTGGACGGAAAGTCTGTCCACCACTCGACAATTGTTCTGATTGCTGGCCAGGTGGAGCTGGAGCACATATATGGTGGCGGTGCCTAGCAGGCACCGCCATCCATATTATGATGTTTGATTTTTTTTATTTTTATTAATATTTTTTTGCAACAGCATACAGAATAATCACAGTCCAAAAATACACTGCCATAATATTCCTTGCTTTAAAGAACAACATAACAGTTGAAAACAGAAAAATAAAGTGGTAGGTACCTTCTTTTGATTGGTATATAGCACACATGTACATGACTTACTTTGCTCTCTCCACAACAAAAATAAAACTGCTAGTCCGGGAGGTTGTGGTTCCCCATTAATCGTCCACCACAGTTACACCTTATACAGCATCTATAAATATAAGAGCCAATAAATATTCTCTCAGAGGTGTCCAGATATCTGTGGGTCGGGAAGTTGACGACAGTTTCTCAGCATATAATTCCAGCTGGTCTCGACAATATATCATGTCTTTTTTCCACCTATCAACTTTTGCAACCAATGTGCTTTCCCATGTAAATAACACTCGCCTCCTTGCAAGTAAGAGGGCCACTCGCACAAACCTTCCCACAGCAGCCTTGATTGTGGGGATATAGCCCAGGAGGCACTCCAATGGCGTGCATTGCAAAACCTGTCCCGTCATAGTATGTATGGTAGTAACAACAGTTTCCCAATATTTGAATACCGGAGCACATTGCCATGCAAGATGAAAGAAGTCAGCACCACCCTGGCTACATCTCCTGCAAGTGTCTGAGTCTCTAAGACCCATTTTGTGTAGCTTAACAGGAGTATAGTACACTTGATGCAAAAACTTAAAAGGAATGATTCTCAGATTACTGTTGCAGGTCAGCCGACCAGTCAGCGCACAAATCTGTTCCCAGTCACTATCAGTGATCGGGGGAGTTAGTATAGCGTTCCATCGTTCCAGACTCCTGTCTGGTCTATGGACTGTGTCCCCCTGAACCGCTTCTTCCTTGTTGGGGCTACTATCAGGGATTGTAGTGCCTTAAGTGGTTCCGGCTCATCAGGAAAAGTAGTATAATGGTCCATCACCGCCCGTTTCAATATATAGCAGGTGTACTGAAATAGCGGGGTGGGATTTTGGATGTAGTGTTAGTCGTTCTCCGTGATGTACTTTCCCCCAGTGTAAAGATCACTCATATGTGTGATTCCAGCCTCCCTGAGAGCTGCTATAGGCCCAGGTTCACATGCCACGGATATTGCCGCATGCCCCTCAAGAGGCAGTGCCGGTACGTACAAAGGGAGCTTGTGTGCCCGCCTACCAATCTCCTGCTTTGTTGATCTCCGTCCTGGGCGTTTGTCTATGAGTATGTGTGATGACACTCCTCAAATGCACAGGGTGAGCGTCACCGTCTTCAACAGCCACATGTGGAATATAGTCATGAGATTTAAACCAGTAATATGCATACTGCGCCTGCACGCATAGGTAATACACATAGAAGACTGGAGCAGTGAACCATTCCTTCACATAAGTCAGCGTTAAAGTATGCCAGCTAATTCTATGTTGCTTATTCCCCCATACTAGCCTCAATAATTCAGTTTGTACTGTTTTAAAAAAATGTTTTGTCAGTGGGATTGGAATATTGCAAAAAATATACAGATACTCAGGGGGGATGACCATCTTTATTACAGCTATACGATCTGCTAAGGCCAACGGCAGGCGGGCCCACCGATCAACCTGCTGCACTAAGGTGTTATAAGCCTGCCCATAATTCACCGTGACCACCACCTCAGGGTCTCGATGTACCCATACCCCGAGGTACTTGAACAGTTCTTCTGACCATACCAGTGGGTACTCCACTTGGGGTGGGGCCGTAGCTAGCGTTAGAGGGATGATGACGGATTTTGCCCAATTTATTTGAAGCCCTGAAAAGAGGCCAAATTTCATATAGTCTCGAATAATCTGGGATAGATAACGCTGGGGTTCACAAACAAAAAGGACCATATCATCCGCATATAGGGAAATGCCGACCGGCCGGTGATTAAAATTTAGGGCAGCATCCCCATGCCTCTGCCTTATTTTACACGCTAACGGCTCTAATAGAAGGGCAAAGAGAAGAGGGGACAGGGGACAGCCCTTTCTGGTACCGCATTCTATCTGAAATGGTTCTGATGGGAGGCCGCCCACTCGAACTCTCGCTGAGGCGTCCGTGTAGAGAACCTGTATCCAGAGAGTCAAAATGAAGGGAAATCCCATTCTGTGTAAAATATACATCATATATGTCCACTCTATAGAGTCGAACGCTTTTGCAGCGTCCAACAAAACTGCAACAGCCGACAGATCAGGGTTAAGCACATGGAACATGGCAAAGATGGTGCGCAAATTGTGGGAAGTGGAGCGTTCCAGAATAAACCCAGATTGATCTGGGAGCACCAAGAGAGGCATTAAAGGCTGTAATTTAGTGGCCAGAATTTTTGCTAAGATTTTTGCATCCAAATTAATCAGTGAGAGTGGACGATATGAGTCACAGTGCGCGGGAGACTTATCTTTCTTAAGGAGAGTGATAATTAGGGCCTGGTGCAAGGTAGGAGGGAGAATCCCTGATTCATGAGCTTCCGCATACATCTCTTGTAAGTGTGGTATGAGGAGGTCCGCATAAAACTCTGCCATATCTGGCATTGAAGGCCTTTCCATGGTGGCGACGCCACCATGGAAAGGCTGACGGGGATTTGCGTGGGGGGCCGTTTGCGGGCCCCCAGGGGTGATGTGGGTACCCCCTACAATGGCATATACTACTCGTAAATGCCCTATATGAATACCAAAAGTCATAAAGTTAGACTTTAATCTCATTTTACCTTTGTGAATCGGGCCCTATGTCTCCCATTGACTAAGCCTTGGTTATCTTATTACATTTAATAAGTGATAACTTTGGATTGGAGTCAGATAAAGATATGCTGTTTACACTCAAATGAATTGTAATTTGAAATCCTCTTTAATTGTAAAGTCGGAATTTAAGCAACAATTCAGAAAATTCCACTTTTAGAAATTTGGCGTTTCCCTTTCCTAACTTGGAGTGGGGGCAGAACTCATGGATTTTCACTCAACGAATTCCATGGAGTTACATCAAATGTCAGCATGATTCCTAGGAGTTCCTAGGAGTTCGGCATGTTGCACTGTTCGTGCTGATTTTCAGCACCAGGAGCTTGTTCCATGCTTTAAAATCAGATTGAATGGCACCACACGGTGCGTCAGAGGGCACTGCTTCTTTCTGCCACTCTAGTAGATTTTCTACCCGAGTGGCAGCATTCTCAGTGTTACCACTGGCATTGAGAAATCTTGCCGAGAGGCATTCTAATGGCCGAAAATCATGTTTGGGATGCAAATTTGCACTCAACAACTTTACGTTGACGAGCCTCGCACGAGAAAAAACTCTGCAATGCGATGGTTGGCTAGGTTTTGCCGGAACTCTGCGTTCCAAGCAGAATGTGGTGTGGGCAAAACTCTGAGAACTCCACCGGCAGACTGAAATTATTCGCCCATCCCAGTCCTAACCATTAGTGCCTTCTTCCAGGGTCCTGAGTCACATGACTCTGAATGGCTCTGCTGTTGGGGCTTGTGTATTCCTACCAGACTTTGAGACAAAGAGAATTAGGTGTGCATAGGATGATCCACCCTGCCAGGATGGCTGGGGGCACAGTTGTTTTCTGCCCCACTTTCACTTCAAAAGACTCATCACCAGCAAGCCCCTGATCCCTAAAAAATGCTATCCTAGGTCCTGGACCCTTGGCTTGCATCCAAGTGTGCTCCTCTATGTCTAATAGTGGGTTCCACCAAATCCAACAAAGCGCAACGCAAACCTACACAGGACCTTGCATGGCAGCACCTTGCACTTCATGATCAATGGCGTCATTGGAATTGAACAGCGTGACACAACTTGACCCAGGACCTCACATTACTGCCCTCAAAGCTCCTGATTGGAACCAAAGCAGCGTGACGCGCTTCAACTCAGGGCCTCGCCTTACAGCCCTTGCAGCTCCTGATTGGAACCAACGCAGAGCAACACTCAGCTTTGTATCAAGGACATAATATCAGCAGCGGCCGGTGCAAGTAAGCGCTGTGGGGCGGGGCAAGGGGGATGTCAACAGAAGGGAGAGGATGTAGCCTAGCAGTTATGGCAATGGACTTCAAATCTGGGGAACCGGGTTCGAGTCTCGGCAATGACGCTCAACATCCTGTGATTCTGGGCAAATCACTTAATCTCCCAGTGCCTAACAAAAATGAATGTGTCCTCATGTAACGCAACTGGTCCTCATGTAAAGCGCTCTGATACCTGATTTTGGTTCAAGTTCGCAGTAAATAAAACTTAAAAAAGAAAAAAAAGACAGGATAGGGCAAATTAAAAAAATAAATACCTCCTAGTCCGTCGTCTGTCAACACACCCCCACAACACCCCACCCTACCGCCCCATCACCATTACCCGCACTGGCTACTGCTGCATAATGCACAACTCTCAGCAGGACTAGCCTGGTCTTGGCACCTGGCCTGGGCTCCATCATGGTTGGACTGAACTTGTGACTTTATCCTGGTGCAGCTCAACCAGATATCCACAGTTGGCGCTTTGTGCTTTTTGATGCTATTTTTACTTAAAATAATAAATTGAACATCTCCGGTTTTACTGATTGTTTTTTTTTTTTTGTCATTCTGGTGTCATTTTGTTTATTACTATTACTATTTTTCGAAATCTGTTTGGAACCTTTCTTGTGTCGTGTTTTCACTTATGTTGTTGTTTGTGCGCTGAATACATACTTTACACATTGCATCTAAGTTAAGCCTGACTGCCTTATGCCAAGCTACCAAAGTGTTAAGAATAGGTTAATTTAGTGACTTACTATGGTTTACCCTGACAAGGATTGTGGTTGTTGGCTGAGTGGGTAATTCCACCCCCGTCAACCAATAACCCAAATTCTTACAGGTGCCTAATATAAGAGTTCATATTTGATGTTTAGGCCAGTACAATAGCCAGTGTGAAACTGAATTTGTAATGTGCTGTGGCCTTCTTGGCTTTTCCAGAAATAGGGCAATACTTTGCTCTTGAATTAAAACACAATGACAGGAGAAGTAGATGTGTCTACCTGTGTTATTAATATATAGGTGCCTCAGTCCCTCCTTTGCTGTATGCAGCTGGTCATTGAATATCTCACCCCAATGCGTCTGTTCGGTAACCATGAGGATGTCTCCAGTACTGAGGTGCTATGTGAACTCTTTACCAACTTTGATTGCCACTACTGGAGTGAATGCAGTGGCTGTGAAGGTGGCAGTGTTGGTGTTGGTAGTTGCAGATGTAGTGGAGGTGGTAGAGTGGTGGGTTAGTGGTGGCTGGTGCGGCTATGCTTGCAAAAAAATGTGCCTGTGCAGCTGGTTGGTGTTCTTGGTGGCTCTACTCCTGTTTGCTACAACGATTGTCATGGAATCTCTGCAATTGCTTGCTAGAGTGGTTGTCATAGTGGTTCTG